>NC_060212.1:48730000-50011666 GCF_021130785.1 Homalodisca vitripennis
AAAAAGGGAAAAAAAAAAAATTTGGGGTTTTCCAGGCCCCGGGGGGAAAAAACTTTTTTCAAAAACCCCAAAAAATTTAAATTAAAAAAAAGGGTTTTTAAAAACCCTCTTTTTTAAAAACTTTTTTTTTTTTTTTTTTTTAAAAAAATTTTTTTTTTTCCTTTTTTTTTTTTTAAAAAAAAATTTTTTTTGGGAAAAAAAAGGGAAAAAAAAAAAAATTTTTAAATTTTAAAAAATTTTTGGGGGGGGAAAAAATTTTTAAAAACTTTTTTTTTTTTTTTTTTTTCCCCCAAAAATTTTTTTTTTCCAAAAAAAAGGGAAAAAAATTTAAAAAAATTTTTTTTTTTTCCCCTTTTTTGGGGAAAATTAAATTAATTTTTTTAAAAAAAAATTTTTTTTTTTTTTTTTTTCCCCAAAAAAAAGGGATTTAAAAAACCTTTTTTTAAAAAAAAAAAAAAAAAAGGAAAAAAAATTTTTTTTTAAAAAAAAAAAAAATTTTTAAAAAAAAAAAAGGGGGGGAAATTTTAAAGGAACGGAAAAAAAAAAAAAAAAGGGGGGTTTTTTTTTTTTTTTTAAAAAAAATTTTTTGGATTTTTTCCTTTTCCCCTTTTTTTAAATTTTAAACTTTTCCCAAAATCCCCCTTTTTTTTTAAAAAAATTAAAAAAAATTTTTTTTTTTTGGGGAAAAAAATTTTAAGTTTTTCCTTTAAGGTTTCCCCTTTTTAAAATTCAAAAATTCGGGTTTTTTTTGGGGGCCCCCTTACCCTTTTTCCCTTTTTTTTAAATAAAAATTTTGGGGAAAAAACCCAAAAAAAAATTTTTGGGGGCCCCTTTTTTTTTAATTTTTTTTTAAAAATTTAAAAAACCCCAATTTTTTTTTTAAAAAAAATTTTAAATTTAAAATTTTTTTTTTTTTTTGGGGGGGGCCCCCCGGGGAAAAACCTTTTTTTTGGGGGAAAAAAATTTTTAAAAAAAAAAGGGTTTTTTTAAATTTTTTTTTTTAAAAAAAATTTTGGCCCCAAAAACCTTTTTTTTTTTTTTTTTTTTAAAATTTTTTTTAAAAAATTTTTTTAAAAAAATTAAAAACCCTTTTTAAAAATTTCCCCAAAACCCCCCCGGGGGTTTTAAAAAGGGGTTTTTTTTTTTAAAATTTTTTTTTTTAAAAAATTTTTTTTTAAAAACTTTTTTTTTTTTTTAAAAAAATTTTTTTGGAAAATTTTTTTTTTTTTCCCCGGGGGGAAAAAAAAATTTTTTGGGGTTTTTAAAAAAAACCCCCAAAAAAAATTATTTTTTTTAAAAAAAAAATTTTTTTTAAAAAAATTTTAAAAAAACTTTTTTTAAAAAAAAATTAAAAATTTATTTTTTTTTTCCCAAAATTTTTTTTTTTTTTTTAATTTTTTTTTCCCTTTTTTTTTTAAAAAAAAATTTTTTTTAAAAAAAAGGGAAAAAAAAAAATTTTTATTAATTTTAAAAAAAAAATTTTTTAAAAAAAAAATTTTTTTAAAAAAAACCTTTAAAAAAAAAAAAAATTAAAAAACCCCCCTTTTTAAAAAAAAAACCCCCCCCCCCTTTTTTTTTTAAAAAAAATTTCCCCTAAAAAACCCCCCAAACCCCCCCTTTTTAAAAAAAAATTTTTTTTTAAAGGGGCCCCTTTAAAAAACCCCCCAAACAAAAAAAAAAAAATTTAATTAAAATTTTTTTGGGGTTCCCCCCCCCCAAAAACCCCCCCCCCCCCCCCCCCCCCCCCCCCCCTTTTCCCCTTTAAAAAAACCCCGGGCCCGGTTTCAAAAAAAATTTTTCCCCTTTTTTTTTAAAAAATTTTGTCCCAAAAAAAAAAAACCCCGGGAAAATTTTTTTTTTTAAAAAAAACCCCCCCTTTTTCCTTCCCTTTTTAAAAACCCCCCGGGCCAAAAAAAAACCCCCCCCCCCCCTTTTTAAAAAAAAAAAAAAAGGGGGGAAAAAATTTTTTTTAAAAAAAAAAATTTTTTTTTTTTTTTTTTCCCCCCCCCCTTTTTTTTTTAAAATTTTAAAATTTTTTTTTTTAAATTTTCCCAAAAAAATTTTTTTTTAAAATAAATTTTAAAACCCCCCCCCCTTTTTTTTTTCCAAAATTTTTAAAAAATTTTAACCCCCAAAAATTTGGGGTTTTTTTTTTTTTTTAAAAAAACCCCCTTTTTTTCCCCCAAAGGGAAAAAAAAATTTTTTCTTTTTTTAAAAAAAAACCCCAAAAAAAAAAATTTTTTTAAAAAAGTTTTTTTAAAAAAAAAAACAACTTTGGTTCCTTTTTAAAAAAATTTTAAAAAAAACCCCCCCAAAAAAAAATTAAAATAATTAAAAAGGGGGGTTTTTTTTTTAAAATTTTTTTAAAAAACCCCCCCCCCCCCCCCCCCCCCCTTTTTCCCCCAAATTTCCTCAAAAAAAAAAAAAAAAATTTAAATTTTTTAAAAAAATTTTTTAAAAAAAAACCCTAACGGTTTTTACAAAAAAAAAAATTTAAAAAAATTTTTTAAACCCCGGGAATTGTTTTTTAAAACCCCCCCCCAAAACCCCCCCCAAAAAAAACCCCCAAAAAAAAATTTTTTAAAAAAAAGGAAAAATTTTTAAAAAAATTTTTTTTTTAAAAAACCTTTTTTTTTTGGAAAAAAAAAATTTTTTTTTTTGGGGAAAGGGGCCCCCTTCCCCCCCAAACTCCCCCTTTTAAAAAAAAATTTGGAAAAAAAAAATTTAAAATTTAAAAAAACCCCCAAATTTTTTTGGGGAAAAAAAAATTTTTTTTTTTCCCTTTTTTTTTTTCACCCCCCCCCCTTTTTTTTTTTTTTCCCAAAAAATTTTCCCCCCAAAAGTTTTTTTAGGGAAACCCCCCCCAAAAACCCCAAAAAAAACTTTTAAAACCCCCCCCCTTTTTTTTTTAAAAAAAAACCTTTTTTTTCCCCCCCCCAAAAAAACCCCAAATTTCCAACTTTCCCCCCCAAAATTTAAAAATTTTTTTTTTAAAAAAAATTTTCCCCTTTTTTTTAAAATTTAAAAAAAATTTTGCCCCCCCCCTTTTTTTTTTTTTTAAATTTCTTTTTTTTTAAAAAATTTAAAACCCCCCCCCCCAAAAAAAAAAAAAAAATTTTTTTTTTAAAAAAACCCCTTTTAAAAAAAAAAATTTTAACCCCAAAAAAAAAAATTTTTTTCCCCCCCCCCCAAAAAAAACAAAAAAACCCTTTTTTTAATAAAAAAATTTTTTTTTTTAAATTTTTTTAAAATTTTTAAAAAACCCCTTTTTTTTTTTTTTCCCCCCCAAATTTTTTTTTTCCCTTTTTTTTTTTTTAAAAAAAAACCCTTTAAAAACAAAAAAAAACCCCCCCGGTGTTTTTAAACAAAAAAAAAATTTTTTTTAAAAAAACCCCCCCCCTTTTTTTTCCCCCCCTTTTCCCCCCTTTTTGGCCCCCCCCTTTTAAAAAAAATTTTTTAAATTTTTGGGGAAAAAAAAAACCCCAAAAAAAAATTTTTAAGGAAAAAGTTTTTTTTCCCCCAAAAAAACCCCCCCTTTTTTGGGAAACCTTTTAAAAACCCCCCAAAAAAATTTTTTTAAAATTTTTTAAAACCCCCCCCTTTCCCCAAACCCCTTTTTTAAAAAAATTTTCCCCAAATTTTTTTTTCCCCCCCCTTTAAAAACCCCCAATTTTAAAAAAAATTTTTTTTTAAAAATTTCCCCCCAAAAAAAAGTTTAAATTTTTTTTAAAAAACCCCCTTTTTAAAAAAAACCCCCCCCCAAAAAAACCCCCAAAAAAAAATTTTCCCTTTAAAAAAAAAAAGGGAATTATTTTTTTTTAAAATTTTTAAAAAAAAATTTTTAAAAATTTTTAAAAAAATTTTTTTTTTTTTAAAAAAAAAAAAGGGGGGGATCTTTTTTTCCCTTTTTAAAAAAACCCCCCCCCCCCCCAAAAACCCCCCAAACCCCCCCCTTGGTAAAAAAAAACCCCAAAAAACCCCCTTTTTTTTTTTTCCCCTTTTTTTAAATTTTTTAAAAAAAAAAAAGGGGTTTTTTTTTTTTTTAAAAAAAATTTTTTTTTAAAAAAAATTTTTTTTTTAAAAAAAATTTAAAAATTAAACCCCCCCCCCCCCCCCCTTTTTTTTCCCCCTTTTTTAAAAAAATTTTTTTTTTTTTTTTTTTTAAAAACCCCCCCTTTTTAAAAAATTTTAAAATTTTTTAAAATTTTTCCCAAAAAAAAAAAAACCCCCCCCCAAAATTTTTTTCCCCAAAAAACCCTTTTTTTTTTTAAAAAATTTTAAAAAAAAATTTTTTCCAAAATTTTAAAAAAAAAAAACCCCCCCCCCCCCGGAAAAAAATTTTTTTAAAAAAAAAAAAAAACCCCCCCCCAAAAAAAACCCCCCCCCCCAAAAAAAATTTTTTTTTTTTTTTTTTTTCCCCCCCCCTTTTTAAATTTTAAAAAAAAAAAAAAATTTTCCCCAACCATTTTTTAAATTTAAAATTAAAAATTTTTTAAAAAAATTTTTTCCCCCCCCCCCAAAAAAAAATTTTTTTTTTTGGGTTTTAAAAAAAAAACCCCCCCAAAAAAACCCCCGGAACCCCCAAAAAAAAACCCCCTTTTTTAAAAAACCCCCAAAAAAAATTTTGGGGGTTTTTTTTCCCCCCCAAACCAAAAAATTTTTTTTTTAAAAAAATTTTAAAAACCCTTTTTTTAAAAAAAATTTTTCCTTTTTTTAACCCCTTTTTTTTTTTTTAAAATTTTAAAAAAAAAAAAAAATTTTTTGGGGGCCCCCCCCCCCGGGGAAAACCCTTTTTTTCCACCCAAAACCCCCCCCCCCCCCCAAAAAACCCCCCCCCCTTTTTTTTTAAAATTAAAAAAATTTTTTTTTAATTTTTTTTTTCCCCCAAAACCCAAAAAAAAAAAATTTTTTTAAAAAATTTTTAACCCCCCCTTTTTTTTTCCCCCCTTTTTTTAAATTCCACCCCCAAAAACCCCCCCCCCTTTTTTAAAAAAAAACCTTTCCCAAAAAAATTAAATTTTTTTAAAAAAACCCCCCTTTTTTCCAAAAAATTTAAAATTTAAAAATTTAAAAAATTTTTTAAAAGGAAAAAAATTTAAAAAAAAAAAAAAAATTTTTTTCCCCCTTTTTTTTTTTTAAAATTTAAATGAAAAAAAAATTTTCCTTTTTTTCCCTTTTTAAACCCCCAAAAAACTTTTTTAAAAACCCCCCCCCCTTTTTTTTTTTAAAAAAATTTTTTGGGGCCTTTTTTTTTAAAAAAAACCCCCCCCTTTTTTCCCCCCCAAAAAAATTTTTTTAAAAATTTTCCTTTCTTTTAAAAAAAAAAAACCCCCTTTTTTTATTTTTTTTTTTTTTTTTTTTTAAAAAAAAATTTTTTTTTTTAAAAATTTTTCCCCTTTTTTTTTAAAAAAATTTTGTTTTTTTTTTTTTTTTGGAAAAAAAAGGGGTTTTTTTTTAAATTTTTTTTTAAAAATTATTTTAAAAAATTTTTTTTTCCCCCCTTTTTTCCCCAAAAAAAAAAGGGTTCCCAAAAAAAAAATTTTTTTTTTTTTTTTTTAAAAAAATTTTTTTTTCTAAAAAATTTTTTTAAGGCCCCCCAAAAAAAAAAAAATTTTTTTTTTAAAAAAAAAATTTTTTTTTTTTGGAATAAAAAATTTAAAAATTTCCCCCCCTTTTTTTTTTTTTTTTTTTTAAAAAACCCCCCAAAAAAAAATTTTTTTGGAAAAATTTTTTTTAAAAACCCAAAAAAAGGTTTTTTTTTTTTTTTCCCCCCTTTTTTTTTTTTTTTCCCCCTTTTTAAGGAAATTTAAAATTTAAAAATTTTTTTTAAAACCAAAAAAATTTTTTTAAATGAAAAACCCTTTTTTTAAATTTTTTTTTTTTATAAAATTTTTTTTCCCCCTTTTTTTTTGGGTTAAATTTTTTCCCCAAAAAAAATTTTTTTTTTTTATTTTTTTTTTTAATTTAAAAGGAATTTTTTTTTAAAATAAAAGGGTTTTTTTAAAATTAATTTTTTTTTTTTTAAAATTTAATTTTTTGGGGTTTTAAAAAATTTTTTTTTTTAAAAAAAAAATTTTTCTTTTTTTTTTTAAAAAAATTTTAAAAAAAGGGTTTTTTCCCCTTTTTTTTTTTTTAAAAAAAATTTTTTTTTTAAAAAAAAAACCCCCCCTTTTTTCCCAAAAAAAAAATTTTTTCCCCCCCCTTTCCCCTTCCCCCCTTTTTTTTTTCCCGGGGGTTTTTTTTTTTTTTTTTTCCCCTTTTTAAAAAAAAAAAATTTTTTTTTTTTTTTTTTTTTTGGGTTTTTTTTTTTTTAAATTTTAAAAAAAATTTTCCCTTTTTTTTTTTTCCCCCTTTTTTAAATTTTTTTAAAAATTTTTTTAAAAATTTTTTTGTTTTTTTTTAAAATTTTAAATTTTAAAAAATTTGAAAAAAAAAGGGAATATTTTTTTCCCCTTTTTAAAAAAAAATTTTTTTTTAAAAAATTTTTAAAAATTTTAAAGGCCCGGAAAAACCCCCTTTTTTCTAAACCCATTACCAAATTTTGTTTAAAGTTTTTTTTTTAAAAAAAATTTTTTTTTTTTTAAAAAAAATTTTTTTCCCCCCCTTTTAAATTTTTTTTTTTCCCAAAAATTTTTAAAACCTTTTTTTCCCCTTTTTTTAAAAAAGTTTTTTTAAAAAAATTTTTTTTTTAAAAAAAAACCCCCCAAAAAAATTTTTTAAAAAAAAGGCTTTTTTTTTTTTTAAAAAATTTTTTTTTTTTTAAAAAAAAAATTTTTTTTTTAAAAAAAAAAAAAAAAAAAAAATTTTTTTTTTTTTTTTTCCCAAAAAAAACCCCCCCTTTTTTTAATTTTTTTTTTTTAAAAAAAAAAAAAACCCTTTGTTTTTGGAAACCCAAAAAAAAAAAATTAAAAAATTTTCCCCCTTTTTTTTTTTTTAAAAAAATTTTTTTAAATTTTTAAGTTTTTTCCCAAAAAAAAAAATTTAAAATAAAGGAAAAAAAAAATTTTAAAAATTTTAAAAAATTTTTAAAAAAAAAAAGGGAAAAAAACAAAAAAAAAAAAAATTTTTTTAAAAAAAAAAAAAAGGGGGGAAAAAAAAGGGGGGGGGGGTTAAACCCCCTTTTTTTCCAAAAACCTGGGGGGGGGGGGGGGAAAAAAAAAAAAAAAATTTTTTATATTTTTTTTAATTTAAATTTTTTTAAACCCCAAATTTTTTTTTTTTAAAAATTTTGGTTTTCTAAAAAAAAGGGGAAAAATTTTTTTTTTAAAAAAATTTTTTTATTTTTTTTTTAAAAAAAAATAAAAAAATTTTTTAAAATTTCTTAAGGGGACTTTTCCCTGTTTACAACAATACAAATTTCCCCCAGAATAAAGAAAGGAAATTTTTTTAATAGTGCGTTGCATATTTTTATAAGTTTGTTTTTCATCACGGGGGTGTATTGCAATTTTTGAATCCTTATTCGTATCGGGGTCCCTTTAGTTTTTTAAAAGGGGAATATGGGGAAAAGGAAGTTTCTAGAAGCTCCATTGAGATTATCACATTAAATTTTTTTGCAAGGTAATTTTAAATTACATTAAAAATTTCTGGGTTTAAAAATTTATAGTCAAAAATGGTTTTTTAAAATTGTAAAAATTATGATTAAGGGGCGCACAAATTTGAAAACTTTGACGTTATACTTTAAATTTGTTTAAAACTTAAAATTTTTAAAATACTATTTCCCCATTTCAGTAATTTCCCTGTAAAATACATATAGTTAAAATTTTTCAGTTTTAGTTCTGTACTGAGTTAAACTTAAGTTAGTTAAGCTTCCGACTTTTTTTTGCCCTTGGGGTTTTTGGGGTGGTTTACAGAACCCCACCGTCAAAACCCGAGCTTATTTTGGTTTCAATATTATCCCGCAACCCTTTTTTTTGGCGTCTGGCCCCCAGTCAACACGTTAAAGTTTTGTACTGTGTTTAAATGTATTACATTTTGTTAACACATTCCCCTGTTGCTCTTTACTGAGAGATTCATTTACCAATTTGTTTCCCTAAGTTTGAAAAAAGAAAGTCGGAATGAAATAGTTAAACCCTTTTAAACATTTCCCTTTGTATTACATGTAGGGGAAGAATCGGTTTTTTAAAAAATGCGGGGAACCCCCAAAACACGTAGAATATTTCTGCAACTACTTTTACTACTGAAATGAAAGTTTGAGCACGTTAAAAAACCCGAAAATATTCCGTTTTTTTGGGGGGAAGTTTGTCCCTACCCAAAGGGGTTTGTGTCGGGGTTTAAAACTTTGTGGGAAAGGGAAACTAAAGATTTTTGTTTTTTTAATTTTTAAAAATCTCCGTTGTAATGGAAAGTTTTTTCAGAACTAATTTAAAGTTGCGTTAAAAACTCAGTATAAACCGGGGGGAAAATTTTGGGAAAGAGTATTTTTGTCGGTAAAAATTTCAGTGTGGAGGGGGGAAGTTTGTCACAAATTTAAGGGAAAATTGTGGGTTAAAATCAGGGGAGGGCCCGGGAAAGTCTTTGTAGGTTTTTTTGTTAATAAAAAATCAAAGGTTTTTAATCCGTTGTTATTTTTTCCCTTTTTAAGTAATGAAAACATTCACTAGGGTTTTTTTTAGTTCGGTTTTTAATTTCAATTTACCTACTAGGGATTTCTAGATTTCAATGTATTAAAAAAATTGTCTTATTTTAAAATTCAAAGATATTCGAAAAAACTGAAAAAAAAAAAAATTCCCAAAAGAAAAAGTTTAAAAAATCCAAACCTAATTTGTTTTATTTGGGAAAGGAAATAGGGTTCTCAGGGGAAAATTTTTATGTAATTAAAATTTTTAATTTATGGGGGGAAAATAGTCAAAAGGGAAACTTTGGCCAACCGAAATATTTTTCTACTGGGAAATAAATTTAAAAATTTTCCGAAGTAGGCCTTTTATTACCGAATTTGGTTCTTCAAACCCGTATACATATCACTATAACAAAAGTTTTAGTCTAATTGGGGAATATAATTTTTTTTCCCAAAAAACCCAAGGAATTCCAAATTTGGTTTTATCCCCATTGGGCCGTAAATTTTTGGTTCCCGGAATTGTTGAAATTTTTTCAATCAAGTACATAGATTTTTGGGAAAGATTTTTTTTGATAGTTTAATAACTATTTTTTTTTTCGTTTGCAGGGTTCCAAAAAACTTTTCCCTTTAAAAATTTAAAAATTTAAAAAGGAAATTTGGGGTTAAAATTTTCCCTTTTTATTTCAAAATTTTTTTATATATAATTGAAAGCAGGGATGGGGAACGATGTATTTTTTTTCCAAATGGAGTTGGGATGTGAAAAAGTTGTGGTTTCTGGGTGTCTTATATTAAAAAGAAACCAAATTTTTTGTGGGTTGGGGTTTAACAAATAAAATAAGGGATATTGCAAAACCCTTTTCAGGGGGGTTTGCCCGAAATTAGGTAAAATATATTTAAAAATTTAAAAAATCTCTTTTTTTTTAGGTTCTACATTATTAAAACTTTTTTCTTTTTTGGGAAATTTTCCCTGTCCCAAATTTTTAAGAAAAATTTGGGTTTAGCTCAGTTTTTTAAAAGTAGAAAAATGTTATGAAAGGTTAACCTCTTTGTTTAAAAATTTCAGTCACTTGGATAGAAAAAACAAACAATTTTTAAAAATTAAAACGGAAAAAAAAATTCAGGATGTGGAAAGGTTTTTTTATGTATTCATTTTAATTCCTTAAAAATTAAACCTTTGCTGATGCAACCCCCTCTTTTTCAATTTTTTTAAAAAAAATTATTATTTTTGGACCAAAAGTGTACCCTTTTAAAAAAAGATTGTTTTATTTTGGGTTTTAAAAAATTGAACGTTTTTTATTTGTTACAAAAACATCATATTTTTAAAAGCAGGGAATTGGTAAAAAAACCGGGGGGGGGGGGAAAAAAAGGGGGGGTGTGTTGTTTTTCGGAAGGCTCCGTTCATGAATCTTTCGGTGAAAAACAGCGAGGGTAAATTTTTTTTAGAGTAATTATACCCGGGGGCGGGAAAAGGGGGAAAGGGGGGAAAAAAGGAATTTAAAAAATTTGTTGTGGAGGGTTTTAAAGTAGGGAGAAAAGAGGCCCACCTCTTCAACCCACCCCTTTGACAGTAACCCGTGACTTTTAAATGAAATTCCCCCCACCATTTCCCCTAATTCGTGGCCTTTTACTGCCCCTTTACCTTAAACCCCCCCACAATAACAGTGATTCTAAATGCACATTACCTACCCCTTCCACAATAACAGTGCCTTTACTGCCCCTTTTTCCTTTCCATACACAATAAAAAGTGACTTCTACTGCCACTTCAACCCACATCCAAAAGATAAAAAGTGCCTTTTTACTGCCACTTCAACCCCACCAAACCCCGATAAAAAGTGCCTTCTACTGGCCAAATTCACCCCCCCTTTAAAAATAACCGTGCCCCTTTTACTGCTACTTCAAAATACCCAACCCAATTTAACAGTTTTTCTTTACTGTTACTTTACCTTTTTTTAATTGCTCTAAATAAACAGTGTTTTCCCCGGGGACTTCCCTACCAAATTCTCGTTTTACAAAAAACTGTGGGTTTTTTTTATACCACTTCTTACCATATACTTACTCCACAAAATATTCCTTTTTTTTGTCAATTATCTTTTTTTGTAAATTTATTAAAATTCCCTTTTTTCAAAATAATTGAAAATTTAAAGCCGAACAAAGCAGCATTACAAAAAATTTTTTCGATACAAATTTTTTCTAAACAATTTTTTTTAAATTTTTGTTAAATATTTTTGAGAAATTTTTTGTACATAAACTCTTTTTTTTCATTTTTTTCTATTCAGTAGTCCTACCCTCTCGTGATGGCAAAAAGCTTTAGTACCTTCGCTTTCGGGAAAAAGAAGAAATTTTTTTAGTCCACGGACCGTTTTACGTTTTAATAAGTTTTTTAGACCTAAGGTTAAAGTGCGTCGTTTTGTTGTTGTTGCTTATAGTAGAGAGATTTTTTTTCGTTTGTTTTGTATTCGGTACGGGATGTTTAGAAATTTTTAAAAATAAAACTTAATAAAACCCTAAAAATTTCGATACCTTTTTAAATTTTTAAGTTGCAAATTTCTTTATTTTCTTCTAAGGGGTACACATGGATCGGTTTACTGGGGGGTAATGTATTTTAAATTACAAAAACTTTTTTTATGCGGAAATCGGCAAGGGTTTCAAAATAAAATAAAAAAATTCCCTTTTTTTATTTACTTTTCTCCAGTTGGGGGGATTTTTAGTTTCAATCAAAATTTTATACTTTCATTCTAAAAATAATGATTAAATAATAAAGTCCCCTAACAAAAAACACGCTAGCTTAAGAATTTTAAATTTAAAAACTTGTTTTGTTTTAAATTTAGTATAATTTTTAAAGGGATATAGATATTTACGTTTTTAAAGTTGGAGAAGATTTTTGTTCCCTTGTCACGTATTTTTTTAATTTTTTAGTTATTTTACCCAAATTTTCCCTTATAAAAAATTTTTTTCTCTCTATTCTTTTTTACATGTCAATTATTAAGTAATGCTTGTAAAATTTTACATTTTCATTTAAAAAATTCTAAAAATTTAAATGGTGAGTTTTTTCATTACTCATACTAAAGGTTTTTTTTGAGGTTTTTAAATAATTTTCAAATTTTTTGGGGGAAAATTGTTTTTCAATTCCTTGTTTAAAACATTTTGTAAGTGTATAATTTTTTTTTTTAAATTATTCTAAAATTTTGAAAATTTTTTATTTAACATACAATTAAAACCCAAATAAGCGAGATTTTGCCGGTGACAATGATCACAGGGGGACAGAGAACAGTGACCACCCAAATTTAAACTTCAGCACAAATTTTAATTCCGCTTTTCTTGATCTCCTGGTTGTGCAAATCATGTTTTTTGGCCTGGGGGTTTGGAAAATGTACTTTTAAATTCTGCTTTTTAGGGAAAATTTTATCAATATTAGAAATTTTAGTTCCAAAAAATTAATCAAAGAAAGAAAAATTGCAAAAAGATTTACAAAGGGGGGTATTGAAATGAACTCCTAAAAACTGGAAAATGGTAAAACAAAGAGCTTATTAACTTTTTTCTCGGGTTTAATAAAAATCCCCTATTTTTCTTTCTCGGGTTCCCAAAAAATGGGGAGGTAATCCCTTTAACCCAATTTCAAATTAAATGAAAAAAAATTGAGTAAGTTTAAAATAAGTTTTTTAAAATTTATTTTTAAATTTTTGGGTAATAAACGAAATTTTTGGTTTAATTTAGTGATTGTCTATTTCAACTAATTTCATTTTCTTTCAAAATTTCTCGGAAATTTTTTATCTGTTTGTTTACTTTCCCTTTAAAATTCACATTCTCTTATTTCCCAAAAACCCCAAAAAAATTTTAAGTTCCCAAATTTTTAGTTTTAACTAATTTTTTTATTCCCAAAAATAAAAAAAAACATTTTTTTAAAAATTTACTTTAAATTTTTACTAGACCCCTTAAAACATGGCCCATTTTCCCCCGAATTAAAATTTTAAGGAGTATTTTTGGGTTCAAGTGTCAAAAAAAAAAAATAAATTCATATATTGGGAAGCTGCTTAATTTATTTAAAAATAATAAATTTAAAAAATCAAAACAAGCTTGTTTTTTTTAGGTTGGCGCTGTTATGTTTTAAAAAAATTTTTTTTTAAATTATTTTTTTTATATAAATTTGTAGCCCCTTAAATTAAAGATAAATCCCTAGCAACAATCTAATTTATTTTTTTTTAAAGGGGGGTTTATCTACACCATTGGAAAAATTTTAGTTGAGGAAATAAACCTTTATTAAAAAATTTTTAAAAAAGGTCCAAACCCCCCTTACCCAAAAAATTTATTTTGTTCCCCCGGGGAATTTGAACCCCGTGACCTTCGGTTGGTCCCACACCCCCGCCACCCAAATTTTAATTTCTAAAAATGAAAATAAAAAAAGCGCAAACGGTTTTAAAGAACAAAAGGGGTTAAGAGATTCGAGTTTTCGTTTGGGGAAAAATTTTAAATTTCCAGAATGAAATTGAAAAAATTTTTGGCCCCCCAAATATTATTGTTTAATAAAGGTTTTTTAATTTCCAAACCCATTCCCTTTTTCAAATTTTCCCAGTTAAAAATTTAAAAAAATGTTTTTACCAAAAGTTTTAATTAATTATAATTCAGTGTTTCCCTCCTTCAAATTCAAATTTTTTTCCCGTCAAACAAAAATTAATCAGGAAAAATTTTTTACAATACTTTTTTTTGTGTAAATATTACTAAAACAATGTAGTAAAAGGGTTTCCCCGTCAATTATAAGTTCGGGACTGATGTCTTGAAACCTTTATAAAAAATAGGGGTTCTTAAAGGGAGCTACATTTTGTTCTTTAAAAAAACGAAAACTTCGGACTCTTTGCGAGGTTTTGTTATTCCTCCGGGAAAATTTGAAATTTTTTGGGCATCCCTTTCCTCTTTTTTTTACACGTATTAATTATTTTTTTTTGTTTTTTCCCCCTTTTTAAATTTCTAGCTATACAAAAAACAAAAAACACTGTCTTTAGTGACAGCTGTCTACAAAAGTTCCCCAAAATTTGGGAATACTGTATATTGACCAAATAAAAAATATTATACAACAAAATTTATTAACACTTTGTGAAATTACGGGTGTAAAATCCGATAGTAAGAATAATAAAAAAAAATAAGAAACCTTTTTTTTAATATTGTTTTACTTTGGGGGGCCCAGTAAAACATTTTAAAATTTCTGCAAATATAAGTTTTCGTTATTAAGATTCAGAAAAAGTGTCTTGACTGAAGTTCCCATTTTTAGTTTGCCAAAATTTCCCCCCCCTTTTTTAGTTAGATGATGAAACTTTCCCTTTTTTCGTTTTGCAATTTTGTATGATTACAACAACCCGGGCCCTTTTCCCAGGCCCCTAAAGAGGTTAAAATGAGGGGAAAAAAACGTTTTTCCTTGTAAAAGTTTTTTGGTATTAACACAGGACTATTAAATTTTCCCCCCTTGCTTTGTAGTGGGGGTTTGTATTACCGTAAAAGGAAAAGTCATGAAAAAAATTAACTAAATTCACGGGATGTTCTGACACAAAAACTGAGAAAAATCAAACCCATAACTGATACCCTATGCCAGATAAAAAATTTTTGGAGTATTTAAAACCCCTTTTTGTTGTGAGGAAATTTTTGTTAAATTTTGGGAACATTAGGTTTATGTTTTTTTATTTTTTTTTGAAAACCTTTTTAAAGTTGTTTTCGAAAAATTAATTTTTCTGTTTTTTTTTTAAAAAAGTTTAAAAGGCTTTAAAAACTTTTCCCCAAAGGGGTGCTATTTTCATCATTTGCAGGGTTAGCAGTAAATATTTTTTTTTTATTTAGGTACCCACATAAAGTTTATGATTCCATATCTCCACACCTTATTATTCATTCCAACCACTACTGTCCATCTTAAAAACTTACCCAACGATAATTCATCTGATTAGGCCTTCTATGAAATTTCGTACATAAAATAAAATAAAATTTGTCATGTTCCTTTTTCGGGTTGCAGTGAACAGTCGTTGGAGGAAGCATACTAGGGAGAAATCCCAAGATAACCCGACTGGTACATAGCTTGGGAACGTCACGGATGGTAAAAAAGATACTGTTGAGTAAAAACCCCATAAGATAATCTCCAACCCCACTAAGAGGGTTCAGAGAAGGCCAGAGTAATAAAAAGTCACTAAAAGATAAATTTATGGAGGTTGTAAGAATAAAAAAAGTAAAGAAAGGGTTGTTTTCACTTAGGTCAAAAATATGATCGAACTCCCCATCGTTTAGAATTGAGTTTTTATAAGGACGTAAACCGCTGTTTTCTAGAGTGACAGGGTAATCATTACGCGTAAGTAAATTCTTAGAGATAATTTAAATGAGATAATATCTTTACGCTTTGTGTAATTAGCCTCTGTAATGGAACAAAAGTTATATACCATATATCAACGAAAAAACCTACATGTGAGACATCACGAAGCTTTAATTTATGGAATTTCTAAACAAGCCCCTATTGAGCAAAACTTATGTAAGCTTTCACTGCATTTAAACAAACAATTTTAATTCATTAACTGTTGACCTTCCAAACTATTATAATTACCACGACCACACCCGCCGACATTGGGTTTAAATCAATAAAAAAGTTAAATAAATATTCAGTTCTGCTGTACATCCCAATATTGTGTTTTATTTTAATTTTTAAATTTATAAAACCAAACAAATTACAGGATACGTTGCAAACAAAATGACCATTTTCGAATTAATTCAAATCTTCCCAACACAGATCGCGCCAACAACGCTTAACTCTATTCCTGACTAAATAAACGAAACATAGAATATCACATTCACTTGTACTTCGAGAACATACCATCGTACATAATAGTATATTTAAAATTTGCGTACCATTATTTTATTAACCGATACAAACTATTGGGTTTTATAATTCCAAAATAATTAATTACTATAATAAATCCCTTGCATACAAAGAACACACATGTTAAAATGTAACATAAATAAAGTCATCTTTCCGATAATTATTATTTGCACTAGTTTTCCGACTTAATCCATACACTCTCAGAAACATACAATCCTTCAGTTTTTATAATTGCTATTAATTAGCCGCTAAAGCAAAACCTTATCAAAAACATTGTTATTTTTATATTTATATAGACTTACTGCGTGTATTTAGATATAACCTTAAAAGCATAAATGTTCCATCACGAACAAAATATATTAAGTTAAAAAGAAAGAATTTACCGTTGATAGCCTAAACTGTATAATTAAAACCACAGATACTTTGTTAATCTTTAGGTGTATAATCCTTGATAATCCTTACTTATTATTAGTTTTACTAATGCTGTGCCCGCACATGTTTAATTTTTTAATTTATTACATGTATAATACCTATATTTTTAAGGACGTATACTCCTTGACACGGATTTCATCTACGTTAATGCTAGATATGATGTTCAGAGTTCCATTATGTAACGGGAATACAACTTATTAATATACTAGATCTTCACAACCATTGTAAAGGATCCCAATCACTACGGCGTATCACCACAGCACCCAAAAGACGTGACACATCTGAGGCACAGGAGGCCCATCGAACGTTGTTAGTTTGATAGTATTTATATCAAATTTAATAATTTTGTGTGTATATATTCTATCCAATTTTAAAAATTAAGAATTTTTTAATTATTTGTTCATCTAATATTGAAGTCATCCATTCCAGACACTCACTTTTTTTGTTCCATTTTTAGTAATTTTATAACAAATTATTATCATTTTTAAAGTCTAAAAGTATTATAATTATGAAAATTATTAATCCCACAGATTCTTTAAATTAATTTGCAAAACTGAAATCATTAGCACTATAATTTCAACCGTTTGTAATAAATATTTTATTGTCTGGTCTTTTTTATATTAAACACAACAATAGAAAGATACTACACCGTGTTCACTCATAATAGTGTAATATTTTATAGTAAGTACTGACTCATGCTATCCCAGTTTTATGATAGTTTATGCAATAAAGGATTATTAGTGATTTATGTTGATTATTAATTTTCCACGGAACACTCTCTGTGTTGTGTGTGTGTGTGAGGGGATAATGTTTTTACCTCGTGGGAGAGTGTATTAAGAACATTATTTTTAGTTTTATTATACTACCATATATGTAAGGAAACTACAGTTTCTTGCCGCAACAGGAAGATACCACAGTATGTCGTACCATAGGCACTTTCACAACCACACCTAATTTGGTCTATAAATATTATTTAATTATTTGCAGTTGCTCAACAGTATCCACTCACGTGATCCTAACAGGTAATTTCATACACAGGTATTTGTTTCCATTCATATAAAACATCATTCGAAGAGACGAGCTATATATGAGATCAGGCAGTGGAGTATTCAGATGTTCAAAGCTCTCATACTACTTTAAGATAAGCCATCTCCCGCTATATCCAGTATTACATAGCAGATCAAAATATCCGGTTACATAATGTTATCTGTGTAACCACGCAGATTGCCACAGGAAACATGGTAGAAATAAATGTACTGTAAGTTAAACGTCAGGTTGCTTTTTCAAGTGGGTTGTTTCATTCATCGCTCCACTCTAAATTAATTACAATAGATATTACTGTTTATTTATATACTATATGACTGGATTTCCTCATCAAAGATTATACTCGAGGTGAAATATCTCATGCACAAATACAAATAGTACTCATAGTCCAATGTTCCCTCTGTCAGCACTACTCTATAAAGTTCCGATCAAGCCGAAATTCCCTATGGTTGAGTTCGTCGTTCTAAATAATAATCATAATGAAATTTGAGCTATATTTGTTGTAAAATCTATCTTTCAGTATTGTTGATATTAATAAGGTAAAACTTGTTCCTCCCAAGTTTGACATTTAAAAAACAACACACACAATTATATACATTCTAGAAATCAGAAATTATACGGTGCCCCTCCTACGCAACCGTAAACCTCTGCAGAATTAGGCCTGTTATATTGGTATAGTTATCGAAGGGAGTTGGTACAGTACAAGACCGACTAAAGTTAAAAATATTTGGTCAAAAACAGGATTTGCAACTGTGCTATATGTTACCCATATCAGAAGTCCGAGACCTTAGACCGCGCGCCCATCAATCTGCTCTTCCTAAAATTTAAATTTAATTACTCGGATTTAATACTCGGATATTCTATATTTAACCCATCTAGCTAAAAGTGGCAAAATTTTAGTCAAAACTCAATAGCAACATATAAAACCAATAGATTTTTTGCTCATTATTAGTAAGATTTGTTCAATGCAACATTGAAAGTTGAAAAACCACTCTGGAAATGTCGATGAAAAACCTTGCCTCATGTTTAATATAACCACCTGCACGGTATCAATTAAAGTTTTATTTTTCCAAATTAAAACCATGCTGAAGTAACTGTTACGTTTCACTGGAAATGTAATTACTTGGATGAATAAATACATTTTTTGTAAGCGGTTACACAAGAGAAAACGTTCAAATCCTTAACGAGATTTAAATTGCTAATTTTAGGATTAACTTATATGTACACATCACTGCTACTAACCACTTTAAATAAAACTTATTTTTACTGTGGGATAATTAATTGTTGTAATGTATTTGCATTCTCGCAACTACAGCCAGCGGGAAGTCAGGTTACATTCGTTCTTGATGTAGGGAAAATTACACCCTCTATTATGAAGGTATATTGAAATAATATACAATAATTTTATCTAATGATAGTAAAAGTAAATTCATTCGATACGCATATCACTCTATGGATAGATCGCAAATAAATGTTCTAACGCTATAAAGCTACAGTATGTGTGCAGTGCACAATTCACCTCAATTGTCAATTTGGTGAACTAATAAAAGATAACTATAATAATGAAATAAATAATGTATACAGAAAATTAGGTCATGCCAATATTGGTAAACAAAGTAGGCCGCAATACCACGTGCTTGTAATGCACTGTAACCAGGTTGCAGTTTCCGATATAGCTGACACATCAAAAGCTGCCAGTTTCACATTAAAAGCACCATTAACGTGTTATTTTCTCGCAATATGCACAAACGCCGAATATTCCCGTAACGGTACATTTATTATGACACTAATATTCAAAACTACTAGAAAAGCATCGTAATAGTACTTTTTGTTCAACTTTATTGGCTTTTTTACAAACTAATTACATTTCAATTTTCTTAATTTTTTAAATCGTTACAAATTATCCAAATCTTCCAATTGGTCTAAAGAAAAAGTGGGAGTTTCTGAGACATGAACTAGAAACCAAGACTAGTATTCCCACAGGAATTGACTAATATTGTTACGGGAGTGTCTGAACAATGCTGGTGGGATAATAAACCTTTTTACTTTTATTATTGTAATAAATTGGTTGCCCCATGTACTCAAATATCCTGACCGGACTGATAGTAATATCGACACTCTTCGTCGACTGCATTTTTTGGCAGTAAATACGCATTGCTGAGTCACATTCAGTATGAGCTGCTCTTTCAAATGAGACCAATAGTATAAAAATTAAAAACCCTCCGAATTTTTTTACAACATAAGTTTTAATTTTTGCAAAAGTGATCGTAAGCTTACCCTCAGTAACTACTTTTATATTTATATTCTAGAACATGATTATATTTACTGTCCTAATAAACAATGATTAACGCTTGTTAATAGGGGTGTTACAGTTTTAATAAAACTAATGTTTAGAGCCCCAAAAAAACTATGTAACAATAGTTTTGACTATGGCTATTACTAGTAGTAAATAGGAAATGCAATTAACAATTTTGACTCTACTACAAGGGCTATAATATTTTGCAATGGCCGACGATGAGAGTAAGAATAGGTAAACCACTGGGACTTTAGACTAGGCAGTGTAAGTGCTTAGGTTATGTTAGGTTAGGTTGGGTTGGGTTAGGTTTGGGTTAGGTTAGGTTAGGTTCAGCTAGGTTAAGCTGCGGTAGGTAGGTTCAGGGTATGCTTTGCTAGGATAGGTGGTGTCGTTTAGTGTGGTGAGCTTGTGTGATGTGGGTTGTGGGGTGTGATGATACAGGGTTTGGTTGGGTTGGGTTGGTTTGGTTTTGGTTTGACTTGAAATTTTGTAGCGTTTATTTATTTCGAGTTGGTTTAGGTTAAAATCGCCTATTTATTCGTGTAATCTAGCATCAGGTAATCAAAACCTAAAACTGACTCTTTATTCGACACTCTAATAATTTTTTTTCATAACCGAAGCATAGTTAAAAATTACCCCAAATATATTTCTATAAATAAATTTTATTCGGGCTTTGAATTTTTGTTTTAAACTCGACGATGTGTTTTTTCTTATTGTTTTACTGTTTAGCAAGTTGGAGTTAACCCGTTATCTTCTAGTAAGTGAATCGCTTTGACTTATCTCTGTAAATATACGGGTATTAACTATTGGAATTACTTTCTTATCAAAACTGAAAATAAAGTACATGTAAACTATTTTGTTGTAATATTTAGCACTATATGTGTTGTAATGCTTCACTTTAATATGGATTTTTCATTATAAATATAATTCCATTTATATTATTTTCAATCTGATGCGTTGTATGTATTTTTAATGTCAAACTCATCCCTTTACGTGTTGTAAATCTAACACATTAGGGCCAGCTCAATGAAAAATATTACAATTTTTTACTGAGAATCAGATCGTTAACTTTTAAGGACCAAGATTTCATCTTGCCAAGGTTAGTCCTAAACCTAGTAGTTGATGGAGTTCTGACTAGTAATGACTTAGCAATGAACACGTATCATGAGTGGGCTAGGTGTTACCCCCAGCAGTTGACTTCAAAATGTTACTCTAGGAATTTTAAAGTAATTGAGATAGTAACAACAACCGCTTTCAGCTTAAGACTTATTTACACATCAACATTATTTACTATATAGCTAAGTCTCTCTTTAAATAGCACAATATTTATTTCCAAATACAGCTTTATTTATCGCAGATAGAATGATTACACACAATATTTCCTACCGGTACTGATAAATGCGGCCTGGCAGATATGAGACCGAGGCCGGCTAAAAGCCAAATGTCCTGTAAGCACGAGTTATCAGTTCTGATGGGAACCCTGAAATGGAAAAAAAAACTTTCACCCACAAATAACTCTCAGTAAGCTCTCGGTTTATCTTTTCTCTTGTGTTCAATTTATATTCTGCTCTCATTTCTTATATGATAGGCTGATAATGTTATTTAGTAAGTAAGATAAGTAATTAGTTATTTATTTATTTTTCAAATTGCAAACCTATTAGGAGCAGTTAATTAGATTAAAATTTTGAACTTATATCAAATATACAGTAAGCAGATATATTGAAAATATACAAAATTTATCCAGCGTAATGAATGAATGGTGTTAAATCAATGACCGTCCTTTCTACGTTGGTGAGGTCTAAGTAATTTCACAGGAAAATTCAACAACAAAAAGAGAAGTAATAGTAAATTAAAAAGGAAATTAATGCTTGGTGGGCGTAATTAAAATTGTAATACAAAAAATTATATGATTTGTGTTATATTTATAATGAGGTTTTCATCAAGGTCCATTAGTCGTAAAAACTTTGGGGCATGATCTTATTTAATCAGTGTTATTTGTTAGCAATTTACAAGACAGAAGTAAAACATTGTATGATTACGATCTTAGCTCAGGAAATGTAAATTAAGATACCTGAAGCAAGCAGTAGAAAAGTGAAATGGTAAATTGAGAGAAAGGCAATAATATTATTGATATTAAAATGCTCACATGTGACATATCACTGCAGTTGGAAAGTGTTAGAGGAGTGCCTATCACGTCTTACAAATGATCTCTTATACAGAACTATCACATAATTAATGAGTGTTTTATTTTACCAGTGCATTTAAAACTTCTTACTCTTTACCTGAGTTACTAAAGATGTTGCAAAGTACAAAGTTTTGCAAAGTTACAAGTCATACAATAAAAACTTAATGAGTGCAAGATTAATTATTTATTACTTATTTTTAATGGACACACAACTAGGAACAAAATACTCTGAACAATTAAATGTATCTGCTTTGCTAGTATTACCATAATACACAATAATGTCTAAGATAGCCTTTGTGTAAAAAACTGTAAGACTCAATATCTATGCATGATAAAGATATTCTCAGGTGACGAAAAACATCAATAGAACGTAGCATTACGATACCGTGTGTTTACGACATGGCTCTTTGATTGTTAAAATGGTTTTCTACGTCCTTCAATGTATGAGATGTTGTAACTGAATGTTCTAATTCTAATAAGCATTTCTAAGTAAGGAACCTTAGAAGTTGCTTGCTTGCAGAACATAAAAAGAAAATTATTTCACCACTGATTGGAAAAACAGTTCTCGGCATAAATTGATCCAAGAAGCAATCAATGTACTAATTAACTTTTGGTATATTTGGATTTAGGTTTAGAACCTTCGTATACACCAATAATTTCATGCCAAGTAGAGCATGAATGGAAATCAATTTATATGCTTAAGACATCGCATTAATAGAATCGATGGTGGGAAGGTATACTGAATGTGAATATTGAGTTTAATCTCCGATTAACTTTCCTCTTAATGCAAAGTCTGAAATCTGACACTATCACAGACTTGACTCCTGGTATCTGGAGTCATATTCGTTGGAAGACATTAAAAATAAGTCGTGACGAAGAGCCTCAGAACGAACTCTTTATATTGTTGACATCAGAGAAATCTAGACTACAAAATATTAAATATAGACGAAGAGGAATTCTCACTGTGCACAATTTAGCGCACTGCGATTTTAATGATATGGACTCTAAGGACGGTCGAGCATCCAAGTTTTCTTTATATCTTAGCTATACTGAATGTGAATGTTGATTTTATTGTCAGTTCATCTTCCTCTTAGTGCAATGACTGGAATCTGACCGTATTTCAGTAATCAAGACTGTAAGAGCGTCATATTTTTACTCAGTAGACTTATACAATTTATATTTTTGTCTCCAAGAAGGATATGTTTCTTCTCTATATGATTGCTTACTTCTTAGGATATCGAGAGTTAAATTAGTTTTAGATTTAAAATTTTGCGTGCTACCTCAGTGGGGCTTTTGTCGCGACACGTTTAACTGTATAATTTAAGTTTTAATTTTTAAGGCTAACAGATCAACAGGCAAACAATTGTGGTGTACCTGACACTAGCGTGGTTGACAATCGATTCCTTCACAACAAACTTCTATAACGACTTCATGATAAATCTGTGCTTATAAAACGCAAATGGAGACTCAACTCCTGCACTATTCTTGACATGGCTTTATCCTCAGCTATCGAGTTTAGATCGAACTATCATCTTCATGGACGATACATCACCACCTAATCCGCAAGGATAACGTAGGGTAACATTAAGAATTGAATATTCACCTTAGGGACAAAAAACAAAAAAACGTTTAGTAGCTTCGAAAGCCTTCTTGTAGTCAACGTATAATACAAAATAAGTGTATTTATTGGTAATGGACCCATCGTTTACATTTATTTTATTTACACAAAATACACTCACAACTACAAATTATAACTATCACCTTATCCTTTCAAAGAGTTTTTTTACTCTGATGTAGGTGATGTAGGTACTTAGGAAATGTGATTTTTTTTCTATATAATTTTGATACTGATTATCTGTTCACGCAATAAAGAACTTGGATTTTTATTAATTTACCTGTACAGAATTTTTTCATTACACCTTTTGTAAAAGAGTTATTTCGTAAGAAATTTCATAAATAGTCAGTTGTGTTGAGCCAAGTCGGTGGTTAGAGGTCAAAATCCCAGACGTCTCTTTCTCGACCGTTTCTGAGGCGAGTTAGAATCCTCATATCTATACTACTCATATGTCATGAAATTCCCACCAAGAATTTTTCCTAATAAAAAAAAATGCTTGAAAAACTAATCACGATAGAATAACTACAGATATATATGGTACGCCGTCTAACTCCAATAAATCATTTGAACTGTTACTTTTAACTTTACAATAATGAAGAGAAAAATATTGTTTTGGAAACAAAGGAAATTCCGGGCAGTCACACAGGAGCTTTAATAGTAGATTCTAATCAGGAAGTCATTTAGGTTACAGCTATTACAACTGACAATGTGTCCAATATTAAAAAAAGCCTAATGTGACCATTTCAAAATATCTTGTGTAGCACACTCGTTAAATTTATGTGTATGAAATTCTATTTTGAATAACATTGCTTTCAAAGACACTTCGAGAACGTTTAAAACCATAGATACTTATTTCAAGCCTAGTAATTTCGCTACTGACAAACTTCCAGTATTACAAACTCAAATGTACTTGACTCAACTGGAATTAGGAAATTAGGCCATTCATTATCAGTTAGCTGTGTCCTGTATGCCTAAAGGTCCTGAACCACTTAATGCTTCTGACACTACAGAGAGTCATGCAAATACGCATTCAGAAGCTTGGATTGCTGACTTTTCCCTGCCTGTATAGATATGAGGTGGCTTTGTACTGTCAATGCCAAGTGTGCTATGATGCAGGACAGAGATATACACCAGTACGGAACAAGAGGCAGGGACAACTTGCGAGTTCAACAACAGAGAACTGTGACCTTTGAGCACATGTCATCGCGAGGCGATGTCAAGGTGATCAATAGACTACCGGATGGGGTAAAACAAGCCAACTGTTTGATACAGTGTATAGTTTGTCTTAAACACCTCTCAGTGTATAATGCGCTCTTCTCAGATGAGGAGTTCACTGAAGGCCGCTAGGCCACCTAACTGAACATTTAATCCGGATCTAACGTAAAATGTGAATGAAGGTAAGCGTAAGCATTTAAAGTTTCGTGAATGTACGTTAATGAACAGCTTAGGTAGAAACAAAGGGGTTGTAATAGGTAATTATTATGGGCTATTGCGATGAAATTGTGAATTATTTATATTAGATAAAACTTATTATTATTATTATAGCATTTTAAAAATAGCTGCATATATTTTTTTGTAATTTCAAAGATTTAATGATTAGACAGTAAATAATACTTACATTTTGTTTATATTTTTCTCATCGATATTTTGCATAATCCATCCTAATTAGTACTATATAATATGCATTCTAAAATTATATTTTTCGGTTTAAAATCTAACATTGGTTGTACATCAAGCTTAAAGACGCGATTTAAGAAACCGGTATTCATCTCACTACATAGAGTTAAAATAAAACCTCTGGTTTGAAAGGATAACAGGATGTCGGATATTTGCCATCGTTATATGATACAAAAGGAATAAAACAACTTCGTTAGGTTGAGGAGCTATTAATACATAGAACAGAAAGATTCCACCCACGAAATAATATAGATAACAGATAAATTACCCTATTTGATTTCAAACCCCCGAAAAATATGTGCTGTACACTTTGTAACATATAACTATGGCAGATGTCCGAAATTCTGTTATCCTTCTAAACTTTCCATCGTCAATAACAAACTTTAAACAAGGAATTCAGGGTTAAATATATTTTTGACTTATTATATATGATGCATATAAATATATTTAATAACAAATTTTTACAGTTAACGTTGTGCTCCAGAAATTATACAATGTGATAAGTATTTCCGACATCTAGTTTTGGAGTGTAAGTAAATTATCATTTAAATATAACTTTATTCGTTCTAAGAGAAAACTAAAATCGAAATATACACTAGTGTTACCCCAAAATTAAAAGAAAACAATTTTTGGTGAAAAATAGTTTACTACATTTTTAATTACATATCAAAAGATATACATTGCATTCCTTCTTAAGCATTTAAATTGATAATTTTGTTTATTAACTTAAAGCCTAATGGTGAGTAAACCGCCGTTGGGAACAAATGCCAACTACTGTACTCCAGCACATCCGAGATTTGAAGCGACTGTTGAATAAACTGAAAACCAAGTCTATCTCTATTTAAATCTCTACAACTGATTTTTATTTAAACTAAAATATTCTGGCCGCCACAATAGAACATATTGTGGTTGCCTTTGTTTGTGTGTTTTTCATCTTCGGATCACATTTTTGTATGTAATATTACCTGAACGTATGAACACGGATGGTACCCTTTATTGTCGTATAATAACGGATATAACGAGATGCAGTCGCGGCAGCCTATGGCTCAACACACATGGAAACTGTCGGCTCTGACGTCACACCTCAGTTTGCACATCTCTCTCCCGATAGCGGCGCAATTTACAAAATATTTTCTCTGTTATTCCTCGGTAGAGTAACATCCCTGTACATACGTTTGTTATGGATGAGAGGTTGTAGTACAACATATCGCTGAATAGCGATCAATATAATGTTACCTTATGGAACGTTTTTAAAATTGAACCAAAATTCAGTACCAAATTTAGATAAGAACATTTGAAATTTTTAGTGACAAATCAATGTAGTTTCTAAATATATTATAGGATAAAATTATTATTTTATATATAGTTTAAATTATTTATAAAACCGCTTTTATTTCTCTTTACAGTTCTGCAGTTTTAAGAATGAATTTTAAATAATTCTGGAAAGTGTACGTATAAAACAGGTCTGAGAGCCCACTTCTGTCAAGAAAACAGAAATAGGTTTTTTAAAAGTCTTAATATACGGTAAAAGTTATATAGTACGATTTACTTTGGCTTTGATATCTTTGTAATCAGGCCCTGCATTTCATAACATTTTCAAAAATTTACAGTTAAAATTATATTTTGAACTACACTTAGCTGACTATTTACCTTCACTTCAAAATCAATAAAGGTTTTCTCTGACCAAGAGGAACCCTATGTACCCAGTTTCAAATCTACAGAACCTCTCTGTCAAGAGTTATAACTCTAAACATAAATCGTTATAAAATAACTAAAGGTAATCTGTACTACAACCTATTACGTTTTTGTCTCAATCCACGTACTTAAAAATTGTTGCTGATACTATTTTAAGTACTACATTCCAATGTCACTTTTGCAGTTCGCCATAAAGGGGAAAATTTTCAGATACTTTTCTAATATAAAATATATGGATGCTTTGACTGAGATAATATTAACTTACTATTGGATGCTTGAAATATTTTACTATTTTATGGGGAAAATAATTTGTGTTGGCAGGATAATAACGCTTTTTAGCACACATAAATTTCTTATTATATTTCTCATTGCCACACATGGCGTCCTGAAATGGATAGTATATTTTACTCACATGTATAAGAAATAGTTCGTTTTTATTAATTGTTTAAGATATAAACGCACATAAAACTAACTAATTCATGTGTAGTAATATTTAATGTCACTTTTATTGCTTTGATTTTTAATTTTCACTTCATGCCATTCATTTAAATATTTCTCAGTCTCGTATTTCAACACCAAACAAGTCATCCTTCATTACTGAAACTTTAATTTCTTGCTAAAATAAACTATTTGTTGCCATGATTTGTAAATTATTTCATTAATATTTCAAAAGTTATGGAATCATAAATGAAATAATACGTAAATCAATACTCTCATGCCAAACCCTTATTTAAAATCAACTTATGTTTATAAATGTTTTAAGAATTCTTCATGTAATAATGCTCCAGATAGGTGATTCTATTCTTATCATTTATGCTATCTACCATATAAATACTTACATGCCCACTCTTACAGATATTGTTTGTATTAATATTTCTATTCGTATACAAATAAGAAAAAATACAAAAGTACAATTTTAGCTATACTATTTTATGTATTAATTTTATTTTTAATACGATTGCACTATCAAAAATATATTTAGTTATGCATTACATCCACTAGTGCAGATACTCCCATCACAAATAGTTATGAGTAGATTATTGTTTATTCATAAAGCCAAAATATATAAGAGGAGTTTGGGTTCTGTTAAATTAAATTGTAGCTTAGTTATGTTAACAATTTTTTTTCATTCAGCACGTTGTAGTCCTCGACAGCTTGATTGTTTTTACGAATCCTTCTCAATTATGAATTATATTTTTTTTATATAATTTTAAAAATAGTACATTTCAGATGGTTTGCTCGCTTAAACCATGTTGTAATACCTGAACTTGCCTTGAATTGATACGTCCCGACCAAAAGTAAAATACGTCATTTTGTTATAATGACTTGAAAACAACTTAATATAATTTAATAACATCGTCTATAATACAAATAAAATTAAAAAGATAACTAAACTTATAACAAACTTTAGATTTTATCATTGTGTTAAAAAACAATTTACTTTTCAGTCATTTAACATTTTGAGTGAAATTGGAATTGGCGTTTTTAGAAACTTAACACACTAAAATGTATACTAATAAAATTTTATTTAATTTAAAACAGTTGTTTCATTTTTTATTTTCCAAATTTCTAATGAAATGTACAAACCCGTAAACTAGAGTGTTTTATTAATCCGGACCAAACTCTCTGCCTACAAGACTAAACCACACACTATTGATATAAGCAGAACCTCTCCTTTAGTTTTGTTTTAACATTACATCACATGTAACCTAATAAGTTTCTTATTGGTCAACAAGTTTCATGCCTCTGCACCAATCAGAAAATAAGTTTTATGCAATGCATTACCAATTTTTTATTTATAGAATCGAACATATCCCATTCAAGCTACATGAGAGGTTTTTGTATTAACATTATATCAATCTTGCTTTTGATATTATCTTAAACTAACCTTATTACATATAATAAATTTTATTAAAATTTCCTTTTTTATAAAATAAAATATTATAGTTATTCACAATATACAATACACAGAGAATGCATTGTTTGTTCTTTTACTTGATGACTGAATCAAGTAATAATGGTCTGTAGAATTGAAAAATTGTTGCTTCAGAGAGAGGCAAGGTTGGCGGATATTGACATCAATAACGAATCAGGAACAGGTCGGGTCCGAGATTGTTTTTCTTTCAAGAAAATCTTCTAGAAGTACAACAATACAACCGCTTCGTAGAGTTTTATCTTTGAGCTTGGTATTAACTTTTAACGTCTATATAGTAAAAACCTAACTCTGGAATACATACTTGTAATAAGATAAAAAAATCGTTAAACCAATGTTGAGACTTTTTACGTTTGAAGCAACTTACCATTCGTTAAACTTGAGGGTGTCCCTAGAATCGCATAACCACTAGTTTTTCCGCTCTTATTCAACAAATTATTTATTTATTTATTTCAAACGGACACACTCCATTTTACATTCAAGATCAATAATTTACAATAATTAACAACTTAACCTAAACAAAAAATTTTCCACAACAAAAACATGTGAAAGACTGAAAGGAAATATTACAAAATACTCTATTGCAAGGCAATGACATAATGCTAGAATAAATACGTATATAAATGTTTTAAAACTATAACAATACCATAATGAAAGAACGCAACAATAAATAAACTATAGCAATAGAAATAACATAATAACAGTAATAACAGAAAAAAACATAATAAACTATAAAATAAATATAACAGGGATATTCATAACAGTGTTTCAAAACAGCAAACAGTAAAAATAACAATAGTAAATAGACAAACTACGACATACAATTAACAGAGAAAATGAACAAACATAGACATTAAGTGGAGGCATTTACGTTGGCAGCACTGCACCTTTCACTTTCCACTTCAATGTTCTCACGCCATCATGGAACAGGTCGACAGTTATAGGCAGGTTGTTGCCGGCCCTCTGCAGGCGTGCCACCGTGCTGTTTGCTGCATAGTTTGTTGTTCCATAGTGTTGCCTGATGAAGAGGTCATTGCGAACGAGTGCTGGATGGTGTCTTGAAATTGAGGAGTTGAAGGACGTCCGGGCAAACCATCTCACCGTTCACCAACTTATGGAGAACCACTAAGTCGGCTACAGTCCTGCGAGTATCAAGATGTTCCAGTTCAAGTCTGGCGTACATATCATCAATTGGTACTTGTTGGTATTGGTATCCATTTCTGACGCCCACCAAACGGATGAAACGACGCTGAACTCGTTCAAGATCATCACAAAGGTACTTTTGGTGTGTATTCCAAACAGTCGATCCATATTCCAGAATCTGGCGTACCAGGGCACAGTATATAGTCCTCAGGGCTACCATATTTGTTATATGTTTTAGAAAAACGGGAGATAAAACCAAGCATTCTGTTTGCCTTCGAGCAAATATTATGAACGTGAGCCTCAGGGCTAAAATTCTGTGTCAGAAACAAACAACAACAACAACAAAGTATATTTAAGTATATTTTTAAATCGATTTATTGCACTGTAATTATGCAATATATGAAAACAACTTCTTTACATTTTCAGGTTTACTATGAGCTATAAGAATGAGATTTATAGTTTTATACCTATGTAATATACTTACTGCATATACTTAGGATGTTTCCATGTAAAAAGGATCTGCCAAGTTTTACAGACGAACATTGCAATACAAAATACCGGGCTGTACAGTGACATGTCTCCACTGAGGCCAATCACTCTGGATTGATTGTTCTGTCACCTTACGTTCTCAGATACAACTGTATATTGTTTTCATTGTAAGGCACTTCCAAACATTATTTAGCTATTCTCCTACATATAAACCTGATATGTACATTAATTTTCCGATATTTCCTTTACAAGGCTTACTATCCTTTTTATTCACCCTATAAATAAAACCTCTCAAATAATTGTAACGTGTTTTTACAATACTAACATAATCTCATGTGGTGATAAATAAACATCATTACATGCAATTATATTTAAGATTTTTTCCTATCATATTCTATATTGAAATGTTCAAATAAATTAACAAGATGGTTTTTTTAGCACAATCGAAGAAACAGAAATTTTCTTTATAGTTCTTGACTTAAAAATCAAAATAAACCTCCATCAGTACATTTTAAGGTTAATGTGTACAAGGTTAACACTACAATAGCATTGGAATTCTTTGCATAACAATTTAACCTAACAAAAATTAAAATTCATATCAAACTTTCTCCTTCATCATGCATATAGCTAGCTAAAAATATTTCATTTCAAAGCTTTATCATCCTGAATATCAAAAGTTAAAATATATGGAAAAGTGTAGGAATAAAGTTATGAAATTTTAAATAAACTTTTAAAAAGACATTTAGAGTAAAAGAATGTTCTGAGCACATATTATAAGAGAAATAACAACATTATATGATTTGCACAGCAATATCGGAAGATGTTTTAGCGAAAGCGAGAGAGCAATCTCTTCTGCAGTCTTTCCTTCAGAATTGAAACTGGTGTCAGTTTTTAGTGACAGGCCAGGCCGGAGACCAAATGGTTATAATTATATCGTGTATAACGTTACATATTTATACACTACCACGTATACATTTATTTATTGTCAAATATATGCGTTTACTACAATGAATACAGAGTAACACTTTTAGTCTACACTTCATACTGAGCATGAAGTATTTTGATTTATTTATTTTTAAGGCCAAAAAATAGGTATGAAATAATATTATATAGGAAATTACTTAAATCCAAAAATACTGAAATATTTACTATACGCCACTTCTTTTCCTAATAAAAACAGAGATCCCAACAGGAATTGAATACTGAGTGATACATACACCCCATTGAGACACCCCCACCCCATAACCCCAAAAATATGTCTCTAGAAACACACCATTAGCTTATTGTATGCCTTCATTGTGTAAAATAATAAACTGCCTGAGCGTGCAAGTATTCATGGAATTCTCGTTATAATACGTTTATGCTTGCCCATATAAAAACAATAATATGTCATACAATAAGGATAATTAAACAGTATAGTGTAGTATTGTTTTATAACATATTTGTAATTTTCATTAAATTTGAAGACGGTGAGAAACAAAAGAATAATAGCTAGACAAATCTTAGGAGTTGGATAACAGAATATGGCTGTTTCCAGATAGCTTGGGCAGTATGACGCGGCCGTAAACCTAAATAAATAGGTACAGTGAATACTTTTGTAACGAGTGTTCCACATCACAGTGTTAGCTGTTATTAATTTTAATAACAATTTTTTATTTGTATTTAATTACAAATTACAATTTTGTTTGATGTTTTAGTTGTTTTATATTTTACGGGCTTTAATTATTTTTAAAGATTAGAAAAAGTCTGCCTGATGTGGCCAAAGTGTCATAAGGTATAAGATCGAGATTTTCAGTTCCTACAGGAAGTACATTTATGAAATCGTTTTCTTGTCTTAACAGAGATGAAGGGAAAATATTTTTCGAATGGTAGAGGAGTAATTCAAAATTCTTATCCGAGTTTACTAGTACTGTTACAACCGGAAAATGCCGAAAATACTATGATAGACTAACGTTTCCTCATAAAATATTTTGTAAACACTTAAAATATATATTATTTCTGATAGAATATGTTTTTCGCCAAAAATGTATAATAATTTACACATTATAAAAATTATATAATTAATGAATAAAATAAGAAAAAATATGTGTTTTTTAGTTCATATTGTTTATCAAGAATGTAATACGTAATTTGAAACCGATTTAACATTACGTACACAAGAATTCTAGGATTTTGTGTGATACGATTTCAAAGTAAACCATAATAGCAAATTGTCACGTTTTGAGTTTAGAAAAATTCACACTCTTCCAAGTTCATCAGATTCAGGCCCGGATTCTCCCAACAACATCCCGATTTTTATTTAGGCTGTTTGAGATTTCTAGCCGCAAGCGTAATCTACTTTTAAGTCATAGGTTTCATGTGCAGGGGCATATTAAACGTTTATTTTAATTCAGATATATCGACAGTTTTACGTTTTCAACGATGTAAAACAATTTGTTTACATCAAATTAATGTATTCTTAGAAATTATTTTAATCTTATATAAATAACATCTACGTTTTTACTTGCGGGGGTCGTAGTACAACAAATGACGTGACTGAAATAATTAATTGTATTTTTGTTTTATGTTTCCAAGTAATTACTGACATCTTTTACTGTGGAAATCAGAATATAAAATATATGAATATCTAACAAACACTGGGACAACCCAACAGATTGGAAAAACGTTTGGTTGATTCTGGGAGGGTATAAGTTGGGCCGGTTTTACATAAATCAAGGCAGATGTCGCTCTTGTCCTTCCAGTGCAATAATTCATTAACCCAGCTTGTCCTTCATATTGTAACACATCTTAACTTTCAACGTTTAAATAAACACATTTATCTTAATCCATATTTTAATATATAGAAACTGCGTTTTACCTTTTTTCAAACCAATTAAACTTCATACATTGTTATATATTTTTGGTCAAACCTACTTACTTTTTAAACACGAAACACCATCATGTAACTACTCAAGCCAAACGTTTTTTAATATTTTATTTAATTTAATTTTTATTCCTGGTAACTACAATTTGTGAGATCTTATAGAAGTTAATGATATTTCCATATTCATTAAAGATAAAGCCTTCCTTAACTTCATAGCTATTAAGGTAAACTATAAGACCATCGAATTTTAAAACATATAGGCTATTAATTAGATTTTTAAATCTAATTACTAACATGCTTGTTTTTTTTACCTTAAACGTAGTTTAGATTCAGACAGAACATTCAGACACATATTTAATGTCGTACCGAATTTCTAATAACGTTAGATAAATACATAGTTGAGGACTCGAATGCCGAGTTCAAAATGAGAACAATGTCTCCAGACAGGACTTTCGAAGTCTAGTAAATTATTTTTAAGATAGCTAGTAAACAATAAGTGTTGCCACTTCATCCAGATGTAAAATTTAAGATAGCGGCTATTTTATCGGTTTAGGTCACTGTTCTTCAGATTACAAAAAAACTTCTCTCCTCGCAATCTAAGAGTTTTCGATGCCTCCATATCCTCCACAGTAGTAAGGCTAAAAGACAATAAAGACACAGAAGTATTACTAAGATTGATAACTCAGGACCTTTTTAAATAGAGTTCGCTAGTTAAGTGACGTCCAATCAATGGTAGTTCCTAGGCCTGGTCGTTGGATCGAGCTGTGAACGGTGTTCAGACTAATGTGTGTGACTTTCCTGACAGAAGGGCTACCAATAAAATGAGGTCTGTGATATGTTGTCAAAAGCTACCGTATGATTTGAAGTTTGGAGTTTTTAATCCTTCTAAACGTCCTAAGCACAATTTAATACACACTAAATCAAGTCATGCAGTTGAGTAATGAAGCTAAAGCATAGTGATATGACTGAAACAAACACAATTAACGAAAATATTATTTTACTTTCCATTGCAAGATTTCACAGCCTAATTTCACATTGAATGTCTTAAGTATCACAGTCATGATGGAAATTATTTCCGGTATCATGAACATATCATTGTAAACACTCTTGTAGTTATAAACACACTATTTCCATTAGTCATAGTTGTAATTACTTCCTACGATGTAAAATATAGGTAACATATCAAGTAGGTAGGAACTTTGTAAAGGTGACAATACGGGCAGTTGAACTGGATTCATTATAAACAGAACAAGTTAGATATTAAACTGTGTACCGTGAGGCCCTGAGCAGAACAAGTTGCCTACACCACAACCCAGACCAAAATTTACTTTTAACTAGAACTAGAGAAAAATTTTCAATTGGAAGTGTGCTATCCAGAAAGAATGGCAACAATACATGATCTATTCAATGCAATCCAATTAATAAAAATTGTTAACTTTAACCGCCAATATAACAAAAACATAAAGAAATAAATAATATTTATACAGTTAAAATACGAGCGTTTATTATTAAAAACAACCAGACTAGGTGATTGGCAGAAACAAATTAATGTCTACTTACTATTATATACCAATCTGAAATAAAAATATAATATATGTTGTCACAGTACCAACATTACAAAGCTGATTCGGCTGAGCTGTTAACCACACAAGAACATTTGGAGGGAAGTAAGGGCTAGATTGGATGTTAGCTCTAGATAACAAGAAAGCTATCCAGCGCTGTCTTAACAATACAATATATTCTTGCTGTCCCCATTTTGTCACTCAAGACGGCAAAACTGCAAATGAGATCCTTGAGAAGGTTTTGCGTTTCCTTATTTTATTTACATTTAGTAAAAATGTACACTGCTTCTTCAATAGTACTAGTAAACCAAACTTGCGTTGCTAACATTACGCATAAAATTATCGAAATCTTTTGCTTTGGTTTTCATTCAAACTCTAAAGTTCACTATAGTCTTTGGTTACTAACTATAAATATAAAATCATTGTTTAAGGAATTAAAGTGAAGGAAAATATAAATAATACTTTAATTTTTACAATAGTAAAAGATTATTCAGTATCAACTAACCACTATATCATTTTATATTAATTATATACTATTAAATATATGGGTGTTTCTCGTTAAATATAATTTCTTAATACAGTCTATTGAAAAAAAATCTTTCATGTGAATGTTAAGTTTATGTCCAGTCCACCTTCATCTTAGTCTGGAATCTGACGCTATCACATTTCACTATCAACTAACACTGTAATATTATTTAATATTAATTATCTATCATTAAATATATGGGTGTTTCTCGTTAAATAAAGTTTATTAAAAAACGATTTCATGTGAATGTTGAGTTAATGTCCAGTCCACCTTCATCTTAGTATAGAATCTGACGCTATCACATTTCACTATCAACTAACACTGTATATTATTTTATATTAATTATCTATTGTTAAATATATGGGTGTTTCTCGTTAAATAAAGTTTATTAAAAACGATTTCATGTGAATGTTTAGTGTATGTCCAGTCCACCTTCATCTTAGTCTGGAATCTGACGCTGTCACAGGCTTCACTCCTGGAATCCAGGCTTCCAGGCGCTGCACGTAACAGGAAGGTGAACTGGAGCTAATTTTAACGTTCACATTGAACCAACCCTTCCACCATAGTTCAGTTATATGTAGAAAAAGTTTTGTTTCGTAAAGGTTATTATTTGCTCCCCGGCTATCCGAATTGTAGCGACCAAAGCTCAGTTTCGTCAGGGTCATCATCATGAGGAATAACAATAACTGGTCATTAAATGATCTAATTGTTTTATCTGTTTTAACTATAAATAAGCTGAAGAAACATATAAAATCAATAGCTTTTATAATGCAAATGCAGAATAATTTAATTCATGTAACGTTCATTTAGTTAATTGTGAAACCTTTTTTTTACGCTTAATCACGCGGCGTGTGGATTGAACTAAACTGCCTTATAAATTGATTATACCTTTCTTGGTAGTAAAAAAAGTCTATTTGGGCGTAATATAAAAATTCCACAGTATTAGAATAATGTATTGCCATATAATTTAAATATGTTTTGATATATAAAATGACATTACTGTATGGGTAAAGTACCCAAATTTAATCAGTTTGATTCTGAATTGAATGTTGTAACCTGTTTAATATGAAGCGAGGACTCCATTGAAGCAATACACGAGCAGAATGAATACATTCATGCACAATTTCATAAAATTTGTGAAAAAAAATCAATTTAAAATTTACTAATATGAAAATCATAATCACTCTTTATAAGGTTTACTCTGCTCACGTTGTAACAGTATTATTGGCTGGACCGTGTTTTGTGAATGGGGAGATTTTACAACAAAGCTGCACCTCACCGCAGATAACGGCTTCTCTGAATATCCATTCTTAAAACCCAGTTTTACATTTAAAGTATAACACCTAGAGATAATAGAATATCCCTCAAGACCTTTAATCTTAATTTTTGTTATCGTAATGGTTCCTTTCCATACCGAAAATTTTACAGAACTATAAAGTAATAAATATTTAATCATCTATATTTCTTCTTGAAACAGGAATATGTATTTTGTATTTGTAGCAAATGCGCTAGCCTTTACTTTTGGCTTATGTTAAATATTGTTTGTAGGTAACATTGTTACACGTGTCTTATTATTCACAACAGATGCAAATTATAATTATAAGCAATTAAAAATAGGAATATTCATTTTAAAGAGTGAAAGATTTACAATCTATAACAATAATGTTTTATTGCAAAACATAATTGTGTATCTGTTGCTTGTTCATGGAAATCTTCCAAACACAAAAGTACAACAATGTATTATCCATCCCGCCCTTTCTTGAGTACGTCTTTGTGGATTGAATGTGTTAGTCTACACTACTCTATGTCAAGTACATCTATACATATATCATTGGGTTTTACAAGAGCTCATGACTATAAATATAATGTAAATATTGTTAAGGATTTACAATGACGCCTCCTCAGAGAGACATAAGGGTTGTGGAGAGAGGTTTAGAAAAGTATCAGTTATGATAAAGACCTTTTCCGGTATTTATCAGTGAACTCTGGAAATGCTGTATAACTAACTAAGCTGCTGCTCCGATCGATATCTTGTTTTATTCCACAAGATCTCGAGCTTAATACTTACGTGAGAAAGTAACATATGGGCCAGCCTAACAGAAATTGAAAAGCTATTATAAAGTTCTTTTAAATGGATTAAATTGACGACTAAGCTTGTAACAATCTTAAAGGTCAATGGTAACGTAGGGCTTTATTTTAGCTATTTGAGGTTTAGTAATAAGATGGGGTATTCCTTAACTAAAGACATATTCGTGTTAAACCCAACATTTTGTTGTTCAGTTGTTCATAACGGCTACCACATCTATCCGGATCTGTTACAGAGAAGCGATCTTTATCTTTATGTTTTCATCTCATAAATATTTGCCGATCATCTCATTTGAATATATTCTTAAGCTTGATTTAAATCCTAAATGATTTTAAGCTTAATTATTTAAATTATAAATATGAAAATGTTGTACAACATAAAGACATATAAAATGTTAATTTATATATAACTTGAAGTACTGTTGTTTATTGTTACTTTCTTCATGTATATCAATAAATTTTCTTTTTTTATTTATCTATAAATATTTTCTTAAAACCACAAAACATGAGTTACAAGTAACATATAACACAAGCCCCTACCCACAAGCCAAACAACCCTGTTTGGCAAATATATAGGTACCTGCAACCCATTGTACCCTCCATAACAAAACACTGTTATTACACACTTTGTAGCCAATCATATCCCGACCTAATCCTCTGTTACATTGAATCGGCTAAACCACATTAGTTCTATATTTCGTAAATTAATTCTAAGTAATTAGTTTTTTATTGCTACTATTATTGTTTAAAACAACAATGATGGAATGGAGTAACAAAATATGTTTACTAAAATAAAAATGCTCCCCGTCTACCACCCTAGAACTAATTTAACCTCAAGGGACAAATGCTAGTCTAGCACCAGAGCTAAAATAAAGTTCCGTCAGCTGCTGCGATATACTTTGTAATTGAGCCTAAGAACATAGTAGCAAATGAACATGTTCAGTTGTTAAGTCCTGTATGAACAAGTCCGGAAATGTTCAGTTCTAACAGTAATGCATTTCAAAATATGACAATTAGCTAATTGTATTGGTGGGAAATCATACACTTTAAAATCATTTAGTTTTATTAGATAATGATCGAATTTGAGGTATAAATTATTATCTCCGATGATCTTATAAATAAAATTAAATCAATAAATTGGTTGCTAGTAAGAGGTAATCTCGAGAACGGATATACCAACCTCGGCTAATTCTTTTTCTAAAATATTTGTTGAAATCCAAAGAAGGTTTATTTTAAAAGAAAGGTTTGTAGTTTCCCTGTGTATTTCAGATTTCGAAAAATTGGTATATTTATTGGTAAATTTACAAACATCAAACAGCTAATGACACTTTGATAACAGCTAAAGTTTGTTAAAGAGGCTGAAACATCTATTTGCTTTTATATTTTAGAACAGTAATTTGATCAGTGGGGGCAGCAAAGATAAAGTTATATTTAACTTTTATTTCAGATTGCGCCAGGATATAATTGTAATACAACTAATGTATTGACTGGTATGAAACCTAACTTAATGAACACCACTGTACTTTTTTTTAACATAAGGTACTCGAAACTAGTTAGCTTCCTGGTTATTGTGATATGACATTTCTATAGTGGTGGAAACACTAGCATGCCTCAACGAGCCATTCTATCCCAGACTATAGTCGGAATAGCCAAGTCTTCTATAACATCGTTTATAAAGTACATTAAAACTTTATAAACGATATTTTTAATGTTGTATGAACGTAGTAAGGACTTCCCTCTTAATACAAAAGTATTATATTTTTTTAAAGTATAGGCTTCTCAGCCCTGCCGTAATTATTCGTGCTTATTTCTTCATCGGGACAAGAAAAACTATGGCACTTGAAATGTGTTAGATAAGAAGTATAGGACAAGGCCTTGAATTGAAAGCTTTTTGATCAAAGTACGTTTCCGAGAAATGTATTTTCTCGATGAAAGTCAGCTGTAGCGTTGGAAATAATTTAATTCGAACCATAAATGCTCATGCACGCTTAAACCTTATTGTTTGAAAAATTTCATATGGCTCCATCATACTATCTCATTAGTTTTTACTAATTATGTTAGGTACTTCGATTTGAAATTTGCGGAGTGAAGCCGCGTGTAACACCTAGTACTAGTAATATATAAAATTATTGATATGACAGCTACTTAATGAGTAATAGTTAACAATAAGAACAAATAACAAGTGAGATAACACCATAGAAAGCAATATGCTTGATAATAGAGACACACATCGTAATAACTTAAAGCAATAAAATATAATTTATTCGACAGCATTGTAGGAATTAAAATTAATGAACCTAACAACATAAGGTGTACTTAAACCAGCATAAGTGCTCCTCATAGTAAAGCTGAATTATATATTTAAAAGAGTAAGAGAGTGACCAGGTCCAGATAGGAGCTGAATCAGAATGAAATCATTTTTGTTTTTGACATTGCCATGTTGTTCAGAATGAAATTATATTGATCTGTATATATTTTTCTATGTTAGTGCGGTAACGATGGGTAGAAACCACAGAGGATCCATATTCTACCGCTTGAACAACATTCCTTGTTCAACAAATCGGCAGAGAATTTAAAAAACTATACCAGTTCCAAATTTCAGGACAATCCGTAAAGCAGTTTCAGCGTGATTCGAGGACAAACATCTAAACATACAGACATCAAAACATCCAAAAATTCAAACTTTCGCATTTATAATATTAGTGGGATGATAGTATGAAATAATTTCATATTAACTCAATGATAAATATGTTTAGAAGTTTTGTTAGTGTTAAAGATTAAAACGAACTAAAATTTTTACAATAGACGACAAAATAATTTAAATTCTACTATGGAAAACTTTACCAAAGAAGTTTTATTCTTGTAACAGTAAATATACTCATTAAAAACAAACCAATAATAAATTAATATTATTTATTACAAAATAAAAATCACTGGTAGTGTAATTGGTGTTTCGTTTAGAAATATTCTTTGTATTATAAATAAATCGCTATCTTAAATAATGTTTATTTTTTTCTTTTAAATAAACATGTTTGTAATTATGTCTTAAAATTGTGTCATTAATTCCAAATTAAAATATTATGTGAAAGCTTGATATTTTACGTATATTTATAAAAAAAGTTTTCAAAAATGTGAGTCCTAATTCAAAACCTACTTTTATAAATTGGAAATTAAACTTGCAACCACTGATCGAGTAATGACCGCAAATACAAACCGTTACACAGCTGGAACTTCTGGTGTCTTTAAAATCCAGATATTATACAAAGTTACGGGAGGAGTGACCTCGATTTGAAACTGTTATGTAGCTGAAATTTGCAACTGTCTCTGATCTCCTGATGTTCTAAATAGTCGTTGATTGACCCCGATTTAGAACTGGGATACTGTCGGAACTTTACAAGTCTCTAATCTCCTGATACTGATCAAAGTCGATTTCCCTCTAGTTAAAACTGTTACATAGTTGAAACACCCATCTTGGATTTAACGTACCAAGTCCAATTGAGACCTGGGCAGATGGAACTGCCAAGTTTCTATTTGTGTATAACTTTATTGGTATACAAGTTTTAAAAGTAGTCTGGAATCATTAGTATGATAACATCAATAATACCAGTCCATATGATCATATTTTATATTTGAACTTCATTGGCTGTTTATTCGGTATGTAATTTTAACTCCATTATTAATTTTTGTAATAAACTTTGGAAATAATTTTAGAAAATATTATCAAAAATTGTTTAACTCTTAATATATTTTATCTGGGAATAGTAATCTTTGTCCATTATAATGTGTTTTAAAATATTTCATAAGAAATTTATAAAAATAACATGACATATGAAATTTTGTGCTGAATTCGTACAAAAGACTGCAAATAGAATTGGAACAAAACAGTTCTAGTTTTGTGCTTTTTTTTGCGCATAAACCCTAATTTTAAGTTATATTCCATTCAGTAGTCCTAGCCCTCGTGATGGCAAATGCTCCTTTACCACTTTCGTTTTGATAAAAGTTTAGCTTATTTTAGTCCGTGACTCTATATATATATATATATATATATATATATATATATATATTTCCCTACATGTCATAGTTGCACAGTTTTCATAAGAAATACGGGACAGGAGCATACGTGCTTCGTATCGTTGTTGTTCCTTAAAGTAGATAGAATAGTGTCAACTTATACTGTATTCGGTACGTATTTCTAGAACTTTTACATTGTTTAACGTAACGCTTAATAAACAAAATTGTGGTGATATCTTTAATTTATATGTTGCATTAGTTTACGTTTCTTCGAAGATACACATAGAGCGTCTGTTCTAATCGAGCGTAAGTCGTATTGAAATCACAATAATATGCCAATGACGGCAAATCGGCAACAGTACATATAAAGTATTAAAGATTAAATATTATTTATTGTATCTAGTTTGGAGATTTTTTTATTTAAATCTAAATTAATAATTTCTTTCCAAACCTATTTTTATTAATAGGTTTTATTATTATTACAACTTAATAGTTTGTAACAAGACGTAAATTTAAGAATTGAAAATTATAAACTTGTTTTGTTAAATGAGTATAAATATGGTATATAGATATTTAGGTTTCAAAATTGGTAGAAGATTCAGTTACGTTGTCACGTATTTTATTACTTTTTAGTTATTTCTACAAGACTTGCGCTATAAATATTAATCATTTAATTATTCTCTCCCTATCTCCTTTTTCATGACAATTATTAAGTAGCTGCTCGTAAGTATACAACTCATTAATAAATGCTAAATCCACTGGTGAGTTTATTTCATTACTCTTACTCAAGGATCTATTGAGGTTATTTTTAAAATTTTCTTTATATTCGGGAGAATGTTCGTCAATTCTTTGTTACGGCATATGTAAATGTATAATTTTTTTTGTAAATGGTTCTAAATTTGAGATATATTTCTTTAACATAACAATGAACCTAGGCAAGCGGGGGTTGGTGGAGACAATGATCACAAAGAAGAGGACAGTGACCACAAGTATAAACTGCTGCACAATTTGAACTTCCGCTGTCTCTGATCTCTGCTTGTGCAAAGTTGCTGATTGAGGTTTGAACAGAGATCTTAAGTTCTGCTTAGAGTGGAACTTGTATCAATGTTACAAATATAGTTCTAAAAGTGAATCTAAAGCAAAGACCATTGCAAGGAATTTACAAAGGAGCTGTTGAAATTAACTCCTAAATGTGGAAAAATGGTGAGACAAAGAGTTTTAATAACTGTCTTCTCGTTCAATAACTCTCTATAAGCTGTTCGTCCCAAAGCTGGGGGAGTTAATCCTTGAATACAATGAAAAATCTGGAAGATGAAATGAAAAGGCCTTGAGTAATTTTATATAAACTGTTTAATTTTTTTCTCAACTAATAGACGAATTACTTGGATTTAATTTGACGATTATCTGTTTTCTACTAATTTGATTTCACTAAAATCTGATCGTAATTTATTATTGACATTTTAAGCCCACTTTCTCTAATACTTCAGATTCTCTTATTATAAACCTCAATAATAATTTAAATAGCCTTATGTTAATCTACGCCACTGAAATATGACACTTCAATTTTACAAATTTGATGACCTGTAATAACCTATATACAATTATTTCGAAGAAGATAATTTTAAATTTAAGAATTAATTTTTTAAAAATTAATAAAAAACATTCATTACTGAAGTATTAATAATTTAGCTTCAGATTATCACAATTTTTATTATCCCAGGATCTACTTTACCCGCGCATTTCTAAACTTTCCTGCACCACACGACTCCAACTGTTCACTAACAGACTTTCTGTTCAAATAGAAGCTCTAAAGTCAATACCTGCGAGAGAACAGTGTGTCGGGTCAACGCTAGAAGTGTTATTTTCATACTCTCACTCTAGTGCAGGAGCAAGTAAATTGACCGCTCTGACCTTTACACTGCATAAAACACTCGGCAAGAGCCGCTATCTACTCATGTTACCAGAGTTGTTCGTGTTGCAGCCTATTTCCGGTGCGATTATTTTCAGCAGAACTAAGTTTATATCAAAGTGAGTGACAAGGCTTTTATGTGAGGCTTTCGTACAGGTGAGGTTTAAGTACAGCTATGTGAGAGGCAGGATAACAGGATTTCGGACTTTTACCATCGGTATAACATTTGGAGGATTGGAACCTTTTACTCTTCGTCATGTGGGACAGGTATTAGTACATACAAAAAATAAAGAACAGGAAGAAGAATAGAAGGGGACAGAAAAGGGTTCAAATATAACCAAAAGCTGGTTGGCATGTAGTCCAGTTAAGTTTTCTTTCCCTTCTTTGTGCGTTGGGGATATTACAAAAAAAGGAAACTTTTTCCAGGAGTGAGGCGATATAAGAAAGTGACGACACTCCACGGTAGTAAAATTTCACTTTATAAAAATGAAAAGAAAGAAAGCGCAAACGGTGAAATAACAATGATTAAGGGATCAAAGGTTCGTAGTGGGATGTTCAATGTAGCATAACGAGTTGAAATTGTTTTCCACCAACATACTTATTGTACAATAAGGATTTTTTATTGTCACCTTAACATTTAACACTTAACATTTTCCCATGGTAAAATAGCCAAAACATATTTACTGGTCGGAGTTTTACTCACTTCTATACTCCAGCGATCCACCCTCTACAGTCATTAAACAAAGTACGTTAATTATCAAATTGTCTTACAATACATGCTATTAAAATATTCGTACACAAAGTAGTTAGAGGTATTTCAGTCACTTATAACTTCGGAATTTACGTCTCGACCACATGTTAAATCATCACTAGGAGTTACTAAAGCAGCTATATCAATTCTTAAAGTGATGAGAAATTCGAAATCTTTGAATGGTAATTTATTCCTTCTCTCATGCCAATTCAGTGTTACTCATTTTTGTGGTCAGCACTATCCTCTCATTTCTTAAATGCCTATTATTTATTTTTTTCAGTTTTCCCCGTTTTAGTTTCTGTTATGTCTAAAACAATACGCTGACTGAATGGCTGTTAACAATGTCTAATTGGAATATTGTTGTCTCGATCAAATCAACTCTTATATATCGTTAATCGGTTTTGAGTTTATTGTGATGGAATATTTAGAAAGTCCACCATTTTGAAACGGGTAAAAGGGTTTTGTTAATATTTTATTTTAAAAAGTATATAACAAATTTAAATACAGTTCTTAAGTTTCTTAACTTTATCATAACTGGTTCAAAAGATATAAAGTTTTTTTTGTTTAACACATACCGACAGATAGACGGATAACTTAATGTTTTTAGGTCATACCTTCTTATAAACTTTTATGCTATTTTTATGTGTAGAATAGAATCTTAACGTATTGGAACACTTTTTCTAAACACCCAGTATAACAATGAACTAACTTTAACCTTTTAATGAATATTCCACGTAGTGTAACTCCGATAGTAAAACCATATAAAACTAAGAAACTCTTTAACTACTAGTGTACATGGGAGCCCATTAATCACTTAATTACTGCAACTATAAGTTTTTGTTTATACAAGATAGGGCAACGTGTGTATTAGACTGAAGTTCGATATTAGTTACTTCGAACTTTCCACCCTGTTTAGTTCGACTATATGAAACTGCTTTAGTTCTTTCTGCATTATGTATGCATTACACCAATAGAACTTTTCCACGCCACTGACGAGTTCAACTAAGTAAACCATTAAGCAAACCAATAACCGATTTGAACTTGCTTGATAATATAAGTTCTTAAAACTGCGCCTTAGCAGGAGTAAGGCTTGCTGGAATATTATTCCCCAGTAATTACTACTGCTTTACCCGCACACTTATTTCAGTCCGCTAATATTTGTACATTTATATTACTAAGTAATATACTGAATTTAAGTTTATTTTCACAAAATCCAGCTTTTTACACATCTAGATGAATTACATTTTTTAAGAGAATTACTCAAACGGATTTGTTTACTGGTCTTCGTTACTCAACAAAAAATATGATTTGAGCTATAACCTATCTTTAATTTCTTAACTAAATCTTTTATAACTTCACAACAGATTTGACGATTATTAAAGTTATACCTCCATTCTAAAACATACCAATTTTAATTTTGATACTTTGATAGTAATATATATTATTAAAATTATAAAACTGTGTGAAAAAGTCAATCGAATGTGTATTATTGTAAATAATACGCTAATTTAGTTAATTACTACAATTCTTGATTGAAACCAATAATATAATATGTTATATATCAATTTGTGTTTCACAATAATCTTTCCCATACTTTCAGCCGTGTCTTTATTTTATTGAAAAGCTGTGGCTTATATTAAGTCACAATGAGCAAAATTTTACTCTTTACCAGAGGTAAAATAAGGTTTTTGATGTTTTCTATCACGGTATGTTAGGGTTTATTAAGATTACTGCTAACACGGTTAGCACTTATCATTAACAAAATTTACTAATACAAACCACCGGTTTTAACAACAATAGAACTAAGAATGACGTTAAGAGTATTTAAAAATTAGCCCCTCAAAGTGAAGATCGACTTTAGTTTAGTTTTTTTTTATAAAACTTATCCGATAATAGATAAGCCTTCTTTCTTTAAGGCACACTTTATAAAGTTATAGTAACATTGCAAAGTATCATAAACCTGTTTAAGAATATCATTTATTTATAAATATTACAACATTTCAGAACTTTCAATTGCTGTATATTTTGTTTTCATTCATCACAAATAGTCCCATAATAAAAATATTGGAAGATAATGCAGCACTAAAAAAGTCTTGTACTTCTTTCTACCTCTTTGAAGAGAAAACTTTCAAAATTATAATATTTTACTGAATATTCAAATCTCTTGAGAATTTGATGGAGTTGTATCCAAACAGTTGTATTGCAGTTATAACTTAAGGTTTTCCGTTAGTATAAAACTTACTACTTTATTCGACTATAACTTCATGTTTTCCACCATAATTATTCTTACTCGTTAGCAAAATCAAATACAAAGCATTACTTGGTGCAAACAAAAACTATACTAAACATATTAGAGCTATGTATTAAAACCAAGCAAATGCTCTGACTGGCTTAGTTTTTCATACAAATGGCTTTTCGAACATTAGTATTTTTAATGCTCTAATACATTATTTCTATTAATAAATATTTATAATTTTAGTTGTACATAGAAATGTGTGATTAATAAAAAGTTTGAAAGTAAATAATTGGCCAAGAAAAGTATAACAAGAAACCGAGTTCAAGTTTGTGATAAATTCGTCGGAACTTTAAATCTCATAAATAAGTTTGTGGATCCACTGCCAACATTTCAATCGTCTGAAAGTGATTCCTTCACTGAAGTAACAAAATCCTTTAATCCTTTCCAACAATGACTTCTATTCAGTAACTTGAAGTCCTGATTGGTGAATTTAAATATAATATTACAGGTATATACAAATCTTTTTTATAGCACGAGATATTGAAGGTTTTCACTTATGAACAATAAATTAAATTTAAAACATCTTATTAAAAAGACGAAGTTAGCACTTTAAAGATATCATTGCAAATTTAATGTCTAAATGGTTGTAATGAAAACAGTATCGTACTAATAAATTAAATATTGTATGCTAAAGTAGATTATCCGTTAGCAATATATCTTAAAATTGTACTGTACATGGCCTCAAATGATGTATCCTTAGCTTGACGGATCTCAACTACATCTAAGTCTATGAAATTATTTTGAAATCCCCCTGTTTGTACATTTTATAAAATGATTAAATTTAATGTCCTATAAAACATTTAATATTCTTAAAATCTTTAAATAATACTGTGCTATTAGCAATGAAGGCAAAATTTGAGAATTACTAGCAGCTACCCGCAACTTAGAAGCAACTCTCAGATCGAAGAGTGAAGCCTTCTTAGTGAAAGCATTTCTATTTTCAAAAAGAATTAGACTTATCAAGAACATATTATTTCAGTATCCACGATTAAGAGGTTCAAAAAATCAATAAAATTGTGACTAGTTTAGTTCAGGATTTATATATACCATATTTACTACGGTTAAAAATTGTCAGTTCCCGCCGTTTAAATTCACACTAATTTATTTCCTGTTTCATAATTGAGTCTATGTTGTTTAACTGACCAAGTAACACAATTTTGGATTTTGTAATTCAATTTCGATTTAAAACATCTACGATATTTTTTTACATTTTTTACCTCAATCAAGAAAATATGGACTTACGTGTATGCAAGCTTAAGGAGGCAACTTTTTTAAAACACCATCTACTTCCGTCGCTTATATTCTGCTATCAGTATGGGGACTAGCATGTCATCCCTTTTAATTGTCTTGAAGCTTGAGAAAAAACGTCACATACAATATCAAGGGAGCCAACCAAATTCAATTTCTTCTTCTTCTATGAGGCGGCCTACTGCCATGCATTTATCCTTCAAGGGCTTGTTGCTCATCCCGAAAGCACACCTGGAGGCCTACCAGTCTATGATTACAGCAGTACCACAAACCACCGAAAACAACCTTTGAGGCCCTTCTGGGGAAATGTACCACCACCCTTGTCTAAACTACCAAAGATGGCATACCACTCCCTTGCTATTGCAGGACAATCAAAGAGCAGGTGTTCACCAGTCAACTCCTGTCCTCACACATTATACAGATCGGATCCTCCCGAAGGATGCCGACTCAGTGAAGATGCTTCAACAGATTTCCATGTCCCGTAACTTTACTTATAACCCGAGAAGCATTGATCTACTTAGTGAGAGAAGATCAGATGTAGGATTGCGACTGTAGTATCATTCTGCTCATTCTGATACCCAGATGCAGCCTCCGCCTTCTCTCATGTTCAGCGCGAACCCATTCCGAGACTCATAAATTCTAAGTAAGTGACGATACGATTTTAAGATATAATAACAAACATGTTATTTATAACTAAAAACAAATGTTATTTAAGAAATTGTTTTACTCAGATGGAGGATGGCGACTGTAGTATCATTCTGCTCATTCTGATACCCAGATGCAGCCTCCACCTTCTCTCATGTTCAGCGCGAACCCATTCCGAGACTCATAAATTCTAAGTAAAGTGACGACACGATTTTAAGATATAATAACAAACATGTTATTTATAACTAAAAACAAATGTTATTTAAGAAATCGTTTTACTTATAAAACAATGAATATTTTAAAACTAAACACCAATATACTACCCGTAATAATTAATTTGTAATGATTAATAGTAATTATTATTGGTGTGTGTTTATTGAGTATATTTACTGTTTACAAGAATAAGAACTTCTTTGGTAAAGTTTTCCATTGTAGAATTTACGATTATTTGTCATCTATTGTAAAAGGTTCAGATAATTTTAACCTTTGCACTAACAAAAATTCTAAACATACTTTTTATTGAGTTAATATAAAATTATTTCATACTATCATAGCTCATAAATGAAAAGGAATCCCTAAATATGTTGCTAAGTGGTGATCTTGGAAACCTCAGGTGGATCAATTAATCCAATCTTTTTATTTTTATTATTTGTGTTCGTAAACCCCCCCCCCCCCACCCCCCCCCCCCCCCACCCCCCCCCCCCCCCACCCCCCCCCCCCCCCACCCCCCCCCCCCCCCACCCCCCCCCCCCCCCACCCCCCATATTAATTAGAAAGTAATCATTGTACACTGTAATAATACAACATACAAATATATCACTTAGCTCATATAATAATGAATGATACTTACATAAATAGTATCTGTTATAGAGCGAAGATTTTTACTAGGTTTCAAGTGTGGTTTAAAAATAATGAGTAGGATAAAGTTTTTTCATCTAGTATAGTTGTTTTTGGAATGTGGTATGGTAACGATGTTTCATTTAGGCATGTTAGTGTTCATTCCTTTTTTTGATAACCCACCGTAAAAGTTTTCGTATCTAATGTCGCATCACCAATGTCGTACAGGTTAACCATTTTCGAGTATCTTATGTAAATATTTACAGTTTAGTTTTAGAAGGGAGTTATAACTGCATTTGAATAGTATTTTAATACATTATTGGTTTTAAATTCATCACTGGAAAATATGGAGTAAAACCTAGATAATAACAGTGCCATTGCTATGTAAATTACATTACAGATGAAGCCCTGTTCTAAATTTCAATGAAAACAAATGTTTTCTACCGCTTGGATGAAGTTAGTGTTAATAGATTTTTGGCGTCTGTTAAAGTTATAAATATTATAATTTTTATATTGCAAATATTTCAAAATATTTATCAGCTCTATATCATATTATAAACCTTTGTCGGATTTCTGCTCATATTTACCAATAAGAAGCAGCCTAAGTCGTCTGAATGGGCTCAATATGAGTAGTCAGCAACACATTTAGCAATAATTTGTTAATTAAAAGACAGAAATTATGCTATATTTAACATTACAATAATTTATTTAATTTCTTTAAACGAATTAATCAAAACAGTTCAAATTTTTCTTAATGAAAATTATTTTTTTTTATATAAATCTATCAACTTCTATGAACTTTTGTTTTGAAACTTTGTAAACGTTTGACTTATAATGTTCTTCCCTTTTTACGTATTTAAAGTCAGACATAAATAAAAACTTGCTTTACTGATAATTAAATTTGTTAATTTGAGTAATGAAATGTTAAAATACATAATAATATAATGAATATGTTCTAAAATATAGATAATATTTCCCGGACTCAACAATTCTGACAAAATAAAATTATCCAGGCCTGCACCTTACTTATACTGGGATGACTGTTTGTGGAAACGTCCTAGAGTATGTCTCTTCTGGAAGGGTTTGTATTAGTGTGATTATTAATTTAAACATAACAATTTCTTTCCAGCGTGATTTTACAATGTTCAATTCTATAATTATATGATTTAAAAAATTGCCTTTTATTGCTTCCTTACAAAGTGAGTTAGTCAAAATAGGTCGAAAGTATTAGCAAATAGTTAGATTAGTAGGAAATTAAAATCAATTCATTTTTATTTTTACAATTTTTTCAATCTTTAGCTATATATTTCTGGATTGGCAGATTGACATTATAGCAAGAGAACCGTTCCAGCAGAAACAATACCTTCTCAAATCAAAGTTTGGATCAGCTGGTGTTCTTTGCTTCAATCCGGGGAAACACTAAACTGTTTTACAAGTATTTTTTTCATATAGAAGATATTCAATAGAATCTTCAATAGGTTTTTAGGTTTGATTTTGTGATTTTGTTTTAATTTTGAGTATTTTATACTATGTAGTCTGCGATGGAATTTGATGGACGAGTAATATTTGCATTTATTTACACCTTTTATTATGCACTAAAAGCGGCTGTGGAGTGTTTCATAAGGGGAAACCCGTTATCAACTTTCTATGCTATTTAAATCATATATAACATCTGAAGTACAATTAAATTAATTTAAATAATATTATTTATGATTAAATGATAATATACTTATCTTACGTACTATGTAAATCATATTAATTAGAAAGTAAACATTGTTACACTGTAATAATACAACATACAAATATATCACTTAGCTCATATAATAATGAATGATACTTACATAAATAGTATCTGTTTATAGAGCGAAAATTTTTAGTAGGTTCAAGTGTGGTTTAAAAATAATGTGTAGGATAAAGTTTTTCATCTAGTATAGTTGTTTTTTCGGACTGTGGTAATGGTAACGAATGTTTCATTTAGGCATGTTAGTGTTCATTCCTTTTTTTGATAACCCACCGTAAAAGTTTCGTATCTAATGTCCATCTACAATGTCGTACAGGTTAACCATTTTCGAGTATCTTATGTAAAATATTTACAGTTTAGTTTAGAAGGGAGTTATAACTGCATTTGAATATTATTTTAATAAATTATTAGTTTTTGATTTCATCACTGGAAAAATATGGAGTAAAACCTAGATAATAACAGTGCCATTGCTATGTAAATTACATTACAGATGAAGCCCTCTTCTAAATTTCAATGAAAACAAATGTTTCTACCGCTTGGATGAAGTTAGTGTTAATAGATTTTTGGCGTCTGTTAAAGTTATAAATATTATAATTTTTTATATTGTAAATATTTAAAATATTTATCAGCTCTATATCATTTTTAAACCTTTGTCGGATTTCTGCTCATAATTTACCAATAATAACCAGCCTAAGTCGTCTGAATGGGCTCAATATGAGTAGTCAGCAACATATTTAGCAATAATTTGTTAATTAAAAGACAGAAATTATGCTATATTTAACATTGCAATAATTTATTTAATTTTTTTAAACGAAATTAATCAAAACAGTTCAAATGTTTCTTAATGAAAATAATTTTTTTTATATAAATCTATCACCTTCCTCTGAACTTTTGTTTTGAAACTTTGTAAACGTTTGACTTATAATGTTCTTCCTTTTTACGTATTTAAAGTCATACATAAATAAAAACTTGCTTTACTGATAATTAATTTGTTAATTTGAGTAATGAAATGTAAAATACATAATAATATAATGAATATGTTCTAAAATATAGAATAATATTTCCCGGACTCAACAATTCTGACAAAATAAAATTATGCAGGCCTGTACTTACTTATACTGGGAGGAATGTTTGTGGAAACGTCTAGAGTATGTCTCTTCTGGAAGAGTTTTGTATTAGTGTGATTATTAATTTAAACATAACAATTTCTTTCCAGCGTGCTTTTACCAATGTTCAATTCTATAATTATATGATTAAAAAAAAATTTCTTTTATTGCTTCCCTTACAAAGCGAGTTAGTCAAACATAGGTCGAAAGTATTAGCAATAGTTAGATTAGTAGGAAACTTGAAATCAATTCATTTTTATTTTACAATTTTTTCAATCTTTAGCTATATATTTCTGGATTGGCAGATTGACATTATTGCAAGAGAACCGTTCCAGCAGAAACAATAACTTATCAAATCAAAGTTTAGATCAGCTGGTGTTCTCTGCTTTAATCCGGGGGGAAACACGAAACTGTTTACAAGTATTTTTCATATAGAAGATTTTCAATAGAATCTTCAATAGGTTTTTGGTTTGATTTTGTGAGTTTTTGATATTGAGTATTTTATACTATGTAGTCTGCGATGGAATTTGATGACAGTAATATTTGCATTTATTTACACCTTTTATTATGCACTAAAAGCGGCTGTGGAGTGTTTTTTCATAGGGGAAACCCGTTATCAACTTTCTATGCTATTTAAATCATATATAACATCTGAAGTACAATTAAATTAATTTAAATAATATTATTTATGATTAAATGATAATATACTTATCTTACGTACTATGTAAATCATATTAATTAGAAAGTAAACATTGTACACTGTAATAATACAACATACAAATATATCACTTAGCTCATATAATAATGAATGATACTTACATAAATAGTATCTGTTATAGAGCGAAAATTTTTAGTAGGTTCAAGTGTGGTTTAAAAATAATGTGTTGGTTGGATAAAGTTTTTCATCTAGTATAGTTTGTTTTTCGGACTGTGGTATGGTAACGATGTTTCATTTAGGCATGTTAGTGTTCATTCCTTTTTTTGATAAACCCACCGTAAAAGTTTCGTATCTAATGTCCATCTACAATGTCGTACAGGTTAACCATTTTCGAGTATCTTATGTAAATATTTACAGTTTAGTTTAGAAGGGAGTTATAACTGCATTTGAATAAATATTATTTTAATAAATTATTAGTTTTGATTTCATCCACTGGAAAAATATGGAGTAAAACCTAGATAATAAACAGTGCCATTGCTATGTAAATTACATTACAGATGAAGCCCTCTTCTAAATTTCAATGAAAACAAATGTTTCTACCGCTTGGATGAAGTTAGTGTTAATAGATTTTTGGCGTCTGTTAAAGTTATAAATATTATAATTTTTATATTGTAAATATTTAAAAATATTTATCAGCTCTATATCATTTTTAAACCTTTGTCGGATTTCTGCTCATATTTACCAATAATAACCAGCCTAAGTCGTCTGAATGGGCTCAATATGAGTAGTCAGCAACACATTTTAGCAATAATTTGTTAATTAAAAGACAGAAATTATGCTATATTTAACATTGCAATAATTTATTTAATTTTTTTAAACGAATTAATCAAAACAGTTCAAATGTTTCTTAATGAAAATAATTTTTTTTATATAAATCTATCACCTTCTCTGAACTTTTGTTTTGAAACTTTGTAAACGTTTGACTTATAATGTTCTTCCTTTTTACGTATTTAAAGTCATACATAAATAAAAACTTGCTTTACTGATAATTAATTTGTTAATTTGAGTAATGAAATGTAAAATACATAATAATATAATGAATATGTTCTAAAATATAGATAATATTTCCCGGACTCAACAATTCTGACAAAATAAAAATTATGCAGGCCTGTACTTACTTATACTGGGAGGAATGTTTGTGGAAACGTCTAGAGTATGTCTCTTCTGGAAGAGTTTGTATTAGTGTGATTATTAATTTAAACATAACAATTTCTTTCCAGCGTGCTTTTACAATGTTCAATTCTATAATTATATGATTAAAAAAAATTTCTTTTATTGCTTCCTTACAAAGCGAGTTAGTCAACATAGGTCGAAGTATTAGCAATAGTTAGATTAGTAGGAACTTGAAATCAATTCATTTTTATTTTACAATTTTTTTCAATCTTTAGCTATATATTTCTGGATTGGCAGATTGACATTATTGCAAGAGAACCGTTCCAGCAGAAACAATAACTTATCAAATCAAAGTTTAGATCAGCTGGTGTTCTCTGCTTTAATCCGGGGAAACACGAAACTGTTTACAAGTATTTTTCATATAGAAGATTTTCAATAGAATCTTCAATAGGTTTTTGGTTTGATTTTGTGAGTTTTTGATATTGAGTTATTTTATACTATGTAGTCTGCGATGGAATTTGATGACAGTAATATTTGCATTTATTTACACCTTTTATTATGCACTAAAAGTGGCTGTGGAGTGTTTCATAGGGGAAACAAGTTATCAACTTTCTATGCTATTTAAATCATATATAACATCTGAAGTACAATTAAATTAATTTAAATAATATTATTTATGATTAAATGATAATATACTTATCTTACGTACTATGTAAATCATATTAATTAGAAAGTAAACATTGTACACTGTAATAATACAACATACAAATATATCACTTAGCTCATATAATAATGAATGATACTTACATAAATAGTATCTGTTATAGAGCGAAAATTTTTAGTAGGTTCAAGTGTGGTTTAAAAATTAATGTGTTGGATAAAGTTTTTCATCTAGTATAGTTGTTTTTCGGACTGTGGTATGGTAACGATGTTTCATTTAGGCATGTTAGTGTTCATTCCTTTTTTTGATAACCCACCGTAAAAAGTTTCGTATCTAATGTCCATCTACAATGTCGTACAGGTTAACCATTTTCGAGTATCTTATGTAAAATATTTACAGTTTAGTTTAGAAGGGAGTTATAACTGCATTTGAATAGTATTTTAATAAATTATTAGTTTTGATTTCATTACTGGAAAAATATGGAGTAAAACCTAGATAATAACAGTGCCATTGCTATGTAAATTACATTACAGATGAAGCCCTCTTCTAAATTTCAATGAAAACAAATGTTTCTACCGCTTGGATGAAGTTAGTGTTAATAGATTTTTGGCGTCTGTTAAAGTTATAAATATTAAAATTTTTATATTGTAAATATTTAAAATATTTATCAGCTCTATATCATTTTTAAACCTTTGTCGGATTTCTGCTCATATTTACCAATAATAACCAGCCTAAGTCGTCTGAATGGGCTCAATATGAGTAGTCAGCAACACATTTAGCAATAATTTGTTAATTAAAAGACAGAAATTATGCTATATTTAACATTTACAATAATTTATTTAATTTCTTTAAACGAATTAATCAAAACAGTTCAAATTTTTCTTAATGAAAATAATTTTTTTTATATAAATCTATCACCTTCTCTGAACTTTTGTTTTGAAACTTTGTAAACGTTTGACTTATAATGTTCTTCCTTTTTACGTATTTAAAGTCATACATAAATAAAAACTTGCTTTACTGATAATTAATTTGTTAATTTGAGTAATGAAATGTAAAAATACATATTATAATGAATATGTTCTAAAATATAGATAATATTTCCCGGACTCAACAATTCTGACAAAATAAAATTATGCAGGCCTGTACTTACTTATACTGGGAGGAATGTTTGTGGAAACGTCTAGAGTATGTCTCTTCTGGAAGAGTTTGTATTAGTGTGATTATTAATTTAAACATAACAATTTCTTTCCAGCGTGCTTTTACAATGTTCAATTCTATAATTATATGATTAAAAAAATTTCTTTTATTGCTTCCTTACAAAGCGAGTTAGTCAACATAGGTCGAAGTATTAGCAATAGTTAGATTAGTAGGAACTTGAAATCAATTCATTTTTATTTTACAATTTTTTCAATCTTTAGCTATATATTTCTGGATTGGCAGATTGACATTATTGCAAGAGAACCGTTCCAGCAGAAACAATAACTTATCAAATCAAAGTTTAGATCAGCTGGTGTTCTCTGCTTTAATCCGGGGAAACACGAAACTGTTTACAAGTATTTTTCATATAGAAGATTTTCAATAGAATCTTCAATAGGTTTTTGGTTTGATTTTGTGAGTTTTTTGATTATTGAGTATTTTATACTATGTAGTCTGCGATGGAATTTGATGACAGTAATATTTGCATTTATTTACACCTTTTATTATGCACTAAAAGTGGCTGTGGAGTGTTTCATAGGGGAAAACAAGTTATCAACTTTCTATGCTATTTAAATCATATATAACATCTGAAGTACAATTAAATTAATTTAAATAATATTATTTATGATTAAATGATAATATACTTATCTTACGTACTATGTAAATCATATTAATTAGAAAGTAAACATTGTACACTGTAATAATACAACATACAAATATATCACTTAGCTCATATAATAATGAATGATACTTACATAAATAGTATCTGTTATAGAGCGAAAATTTTTAGTAGGTTCAAGTGTGGTTTAAAAATAATGTGTTGGATAAAGTTTTTTCATCTAGTATAGTTGTTTTTTCGGACTGTGGTATGGTAACGATGTTTCATTTAGGCATGTTAGTGTTCATTCCTTTTTTTGATAACCCACCGTAAAAGTTTCGTATCTAATGTCCATCTACAATGTCGTACAGGTTAACCATTTTCGAGTATCTTATGTAAATATTTACAGTTTAGTTTAGAAGGGAGTTATAACTGCATTTGAATAGTATTTTAATAAATTATTAGTTTTGATTTCATCACTGGAAAAATATGGAGTAAAACCTAGATAATAACAGTGCCATTGCTATGTAAATTACATTACAGATGAAGCCCTCTTCTAAATTTCAATGAAAACAAATGTTTCTACCGCTTGGATGAAGTTAGTGTTAATAGATTTTTGGCGTCTGTTAAAAGTTATAAATATTATAATTTTTATATTGTAAATATTTAAAATATTTATCAGCTCTATATCATTTTTAAACCTTTGTCGGATTTTTCTGCTCATATTTACCAATAATAACCAGCCTTAAGTCGTCTGAATGGGCTCAATATGAGTAGTCAGCAACACATTTAGCAATAATTTGTTAATTAAAAGACAGAAATTATGCTATATTTAACATTGCAATAATTTATTTAATTTTTTTAAACGAATTAATCAAAACAGTTCAAATTTTTCTTAATGAAAATAATTTTTTTTATATAAATCTATCACCTTCTCTGAACTTTTGTTTTGAAACTTTGTAAACGTTTGACTTATAATGTTTCTTCCTTTTTACGTATTTAAAGTCATACATAAATAAAAACTTGCTTTACTGATAATTAATTTGTTAATTTGAGTAATGAAATGTAAAATACATAATAATATAATGAATATGTTCTAAAATATAGATAATATTTCCCGGACTCAACAATTCTGACAAAATAAAATTATGCAGGCCTGCACTTACTTATACTGGGAGGACTGTTTGTGGAAACGTCTAGAGTATGTCTCTTCTGGAAGAGTTTGTATTAGTGTGATTATTAATTTAAACATAAACAATTTCTTTCCAGCGTGCTTTTACAATGTTCAATTCTATAATTATATGATTAAAAAAAATTTTCTTTTATTGCTTCCTTACAAAGCGAGTTAGTCAACATAGGTCGAAGTATTAGCAATAGTTAGATTAGTAGGAACTTGAAATCAATTCATTTTTATTTTACAATTTTTTCAATCTTTAGCTATATATTTCTGGATTGGCAGATTGACATTATTGCAAGAGAACCGTTCCAGCAGAAACAATAACTTATCAAATCAAAGTTTAGATCAGCTGGTGTTCTCTGCTTTAATCCGGGGAAACACGAAACTGTTTACAAGTATTTTTCATATAGAAGATTTTCAATAGAATCTTCAATAGGTTTTTGGTTTGATTTTGTGAGTTTTTGATATTGAGTATTTTATACTATGTTGTCTGCGATGGCAATTGATGACAGTAATTATGCACTAAAAGCGGCTGTGGAGTGTTTCATAGGGGAAAAACCCGTTATCAACTTTCGATGCTATTTAAATCATATATAACATCTGAAGTACAATTAAATTAATTTAAATAATATTATTTATGATTAAATGATAATATACTTATCTTACGTACTATGTAAATCATATTAATTAGAAAGTAATCATTGTACACTGTAATAATACAACATACAAATATATCACTTAGCTCATATAATAATGAATTATACTTACATAAATAGTATCCGTTATAGAGCGAAAATTCTTACTAGGTTCAAGTGTGGTTTAAAAATAATGTGTTAGGATAAAGTTTTTCATCTAGCATAGTTGTTTTTTCGGACTGTTGGTATGGTAACGATGTTTCATTTAGGCATGTTAGTGTTCATTTCCTTTTTTTGATAACCCACCGTAAAAGTTTCGTATCTAATGTCCATCTACAATGTCGTACAGGTTAACCATTTTCGAGTATCTTATGTAAATATTTACAGTTTAGTTTAGAAGGGAGTTATAACTGCATTTGAATATTATTTTAATAAATTATTAGTTTTGATTTCATCACTGGAAAAATATGGAGTAAAACCTAGATAATAACAGTGCCATTGCTATGTAAATTACATTACAGATGAAGCCCTCTTCTAAATTTCAATGAAAACAAATGTTTCTACCGCTTGGATGAAGTTAGTGTTAATAGATTTTTTGGCGTCTGTTAAAGTTATAAATATTATAATTTTTATATTGTAAATATTTCAAAATATTTATCAGCTCTATATCATTTTTAAACCTTTGTCGGATTTCTGCTCATATTTACCAATAATAACCAGCCTAAGTCGTCTGAATGGGCTCAATATGAGTAGTCAGCAACACATTTAGCAATAATTTGTTAATTAAAAGACAGAAATTATGCTATATTTAACATTGCATTAATTTATTTAATTTTTTTAAACGAATTAATCAAAACAGTTCAAATGTTTCTTAATGAAAATAATTTTTTTTATATAAATCTATCACCTTCTCTGAACTTTTGTTTTGAAACTTTGTAAACGTTTGACTTATAATGTTCTTTCCTTTTTACGTATTTAAATTCATACATAAATAAAAACTTGCTTTACTGATACTTAATTTGTTAATTTGAGTAATGAAATGTAAAAATACATAATAATATAATGAATATGTTCTAAAATATAGATAATATTTCCCGGACTCAACAATTCTGACAAAATAAAATTATGCAGGCCTGTACTTACTTATACTGGGAGGACTGTTTGTGGAAACGTCTAGAGTATGTCTCTTCTGGAAGAGTTTGTATTAGTGTGATTATTAATTTAAACATAACAATTTCTTTCCAGCGTGCTTTTACAATGTTCAATTCTATAATTATATGATTTAAAAAATTTCTTTTATTGCTTCCTTACAAAGCGAGTTAGTCAACATAGGTCGAAGTATTAGCAATAGTTAGATTAGTAGGAACTTGAAATCAATTCATTTTTATTTTACAATTTTTTCAATCTTTAGCTATATATTTCTGGATTGGCAGATTGACATTATTGCAAGAGAACCGTTCCAGCAGAAACAATAACTTTATCAAATCAAAGTTTAGATCAGCTGGTGTTCTCTGCTTTAATCCGGGGAAACACGAAACTGTTTACAAGTATTTTTCATATAGAAGATTTTCAATAGAATCTTCAATAGGTTTTTGGTTTGATTTTGTGAGTTTTTGATATTGAGTATTTTATACTATGTTGTCTGCGATGGCAATTGATGACAGTAATATTTGCATTTATTTACACCTTTTATTATGCATTAAAAGCGGCTGTGGAGTGTTTCATAAGGGAAACCCGTTATTAACTTTCTATGCAATTTAAATCATATATAACATCTGAAGTACTATTATATTAATTTAAATAATATTATTTATGACTAAATGATAATATACTTATCTTACGTACTATGTAAAATCATATTAATTAGAAAGTAATCATTGTACACTCTAATAATTTAACATACAAATATATCACTTAGCTCATATAATAATGAATGATACTTACATAAATAGTATCCGTTATAGAGCGAAAATTCTTACTAGGTTCAAGTGTGGTTTAAAAATAATGTGTAGGATAAAGTTTTTCATCTAGTATAGTTGTTTTTCGGACTGTGGTATGGTAACGATGTTTCATTTAGGCATGTTAGTGTTCATTCCTTTTTTTGATAACCCACCGTAAAAGTTTCGTATCTAATGTCCATCTACAATGTCGTACAGGTTAACCATTTTCGAGTATCTTATGTAAATATTTACAGTTTAGTTTAGAAGGGAGTTATAACTGCATTTGAATATTATTTTTAATAAATTATTAGTTTTGATTTCATCACTGGAAAAAATATGGAGTAAAACCTAGATAATAACAGTGCCATTGCTATGTAAATTACATTACAGATGAAGCCCTCTTCTAAATTTCAATGAAAACAAATGTTTCTACCGCTTGGATGAAGTTAGTGTTAATAGATTTTTGGCGTCTGTTAAAGTTATAAATATTATAATTTTTATATTGTAAATATTTCAAAATATTTATCAGCTCTATATCATTTTTAAACCTTTGTCGGATTTCTGCTCATATTTACCAATAATAACCAGCCTAAGTCGTCTGAATGGGCTCAATATGAGTAGTCAGCAACACATTTAGCAATAATTTGTTAATTAAAAGACAGAAATTATGCTATATTTAACATTACAATAATTTATTTAATTTTTTTAAACGAATTAATCAAAACAGTTCAAATGTTTCTTAATGAAAATAATTTTTTTTATATAAATCTATCACCTTCTCTGAACTTTTGTTTTGAAACTTTGTAAACGTTTGACTTATAATGTTCTTCCTTTTTACGTATTTAAAGTCATACATAAATAAAAACTTGCTTTACTGATAATTAATTTGTTAATTTGAGTAATGTAATGTAAAATACATAATAATATAATGAATATGTTCTAAAATATAGATAATATTTCCCGGACTCAACAATTCTGACAAAATAAAATTATGCAGGCCTGCACTTACTTATACTGGGAGGACTGTTTGTGGAAACGTCTAGAGTATGTCTCTTCTGGAAGAGTTTGTATTAGTGTGATTATTAATTTAAACATAACAATTTCTTTCCAGCGTGCTTTTACAATGTTCAATTCTATAATTATATGATTAAAAAAATTGCCTTTTATTGCTTCCTTACAAAGCGAGTTAGTCAACATAGGTCGAAGTATTAGCAATAGTTAGATTAGTAGGAACTTGAAATCAATTCATTTTTATTTTACAATTTTTTCAATCTTTAGCTATATATTTCTGGTTTGGCAGATTGACATTATTGCAAGAGAACCGTTCCAGCAGAAACAATAACTTCTCAAATCAAAGTTTGGATCAGCTGGTGTTCTCTGCTGCAATCCGGGGAAACACGAAACTGTTTACAAGTATTTTTCATATAGAAGATTTTCAATAGAATCTTCAATAGGTTTTTGGTTTGATTTTGTGAGTTTTTGATATTGAGTATTTTATACTATGTAGTCTGCGATGGCAATTGATGACAGTAATATTTGCTTTTATTTACACCTTTTATTATGCATTAAAAGCGGCTGTGGAGTGTTTCATAAGGGAAACCCGTTATTAACTTTCTATGCTATTTAAATCATATATAACATCTGATGTACTATTAACTTAATTTAACTATTTGTACTATTAACTATTTCTGTCGTAAGCAGACCAGTGTAGATTTGACTCACTTAATGTCCCTCGTCACTTATTTTAAAAATTTTGGGCTATTTAAAGTTATGTATAAAATTACTTTGAAATGAATGAGCCAATAGATATCACTTACTTCCTTTCATAAATGTTAACGAATAAATATTATCTGAATCATATCATTTATAGCTCATAAGTTATAGCGATCTATTGAAACATACACGCACACTACACTTACGTTATAAATTATCCCATGAAATTTTTGGGGAGAAAGAAAAAAACTAGTTTTAAATATCATGCTTGTATGTTATGTATAAAACCCATGTTATATCGAGTATTTAAATTCAAATTATATTATCCTTATTTATTTGTAATATAATTTTCTTTGTTATACAATTATTTTGGCCGGGGATTAGCAAAGCATATTGCACACAAGGGCTGGGGGAAAATTTCAATTTCCTGTCTGGCTGTCCACACGATACCTTAAAAACGAACTTCAAGTGTTTGAAATAGCGGCATTCCCATGTATATAAAACTCTGTTTTATAGTGTGCATGTCACTTCATGGGACTTGGCTAAGCATGGGTAAACATTTATACATTATTCTTATGGAGAAGGAGAATATAACAGAATAGAAAGACTTTAAAAGAATTGAGTTAATACATTAATGTGACATAAGAACACGTGACACTTTTATTGAAAGAGTCTGAGGCGGAATTATAATGAAGCAAAAATTATATCTTAACAACAATCTATGGTAACCATATTTTTTGATTTCAGCGCATCTTGCGTAGTAGTAACCTTCCTATCTCACCCGAAATTATATGGTTTGAAATTTCCTATGAAACTTAAGTTTTATGTCGAAATATGTGATTGTAACATATTAAACATATAAAATATTCACATTTTTATTGATAAAAATTGTGACTGTTGACTTAAAGTTTTGCATTTAACCTTATTTTTACATAGAAAAGAATGAATATTGCATTTCTAACCAAAAAATTGTAGTGAGAGTTATTGAAGCCTATATATGAAATGCTATGAACTATATATTATACATTTCAAAGAGTAGATGCAATCTCAGCGAAAGGTCTTATGAGTAACGTGATGTGGCGCACTCTTACCTTGAATTATTGAATAAACAACATGTGTCACTGAAACAGAATATTTCATTACACAATACTTTGTTTCATGAGTGTGCAGTCACATAACGTCTAGGAGTTTAAGTGACAGAAACTTAAATTTTATAATGTAGTTGCACCTGTTACATTATTTATACACGACATATCAATTGCTCTTATGCAAACATAGTAGCATAGTAGCCCTCTCTAGTACGAAGTTGAACATACAATCATGGCCGAGTTTCGATAATGTAAAATTGTAATACCTATGAAGTTGTACAAATTCAAAATGACTTCAATGACTCAAATACAAAATTTTATTATAACAGACACGTCTGTATTAACTAGTATAATTTTTTTGTACAAGCATGTGTTGAACCAAAAATACAATTTGTAGCTACACACCTCCCTGACATGTCTTGGAGACAAGTTGTCACTGAATGCCACATATTCCAAATTTGTATTGGAAAGTCTGAACAGAAAAATTACTTTAAGGTAAATTGTAAGAATATTAGTATTAGTGCAGTATGAAAATTCAATTAGGTTACACGGCAGGGATCACAAGGTCGGCGTAGCGCTCAATTCATTGTGATGCCCCACGGCTTGAGAATCACAAGTACATTTAAATATGAAACCTTTTACTTGGTTATGAGATTCTTATCCGACCACCCCAGATTCAAATCATTTTCTGTTTATTCAGTTTTTATTCAAGTACATTAGGTTATTCTATATTTTTCCTAGAAATAACACACGTTTCCAGTAAATCTAATAATCGAATGTTCTCAAGGAATTCTCATTCTAATGTATTGATTATATATATATATATATATATACATACATGCGTCATCGTCGTGTATATTTTTTACTACGACTATAAAACATCGCTAAATATTATACCTACTGATGTATTTCACTGATCTAACACGGCATACGTCTCGGTTGCTGAAAAGTAGTAGTATGTACTTTTTAGAATGTTTGCCAATCACATAACATGTTTTGAAAATATGTTTATTCTCCTCCTGTTACATTTTAATTAGTGTTTTACCCTATTATGTAGGTGTATTGATTTCATTGTATTTGATTTCTTAAATGGGTTCTCTATAGAGGTACTTTTTCTAAATGTAGGTATTCTAATTTTTTGTTTTACACTTTGATATTATATACGTAGTTTACTTGATATAACTTTGTACATTTTATCGCCTATTTAGCATCATATCATAATAAAAGGAAATCTATTAACATTATTGAGCATTTACTTTAATTGCAATCTAAATTATGAGATACAAACACTTATTCTCCTTTAATGTACGTATCTAAATTTATTCACATAGTTTATAAATATAATTTTAAATAGTTTTTAGTTGAAACTTTATTTATAGTTTTTATAGTCAAATGCGTTAAGATCGAGGAAGCCTAAATTCTGTTCCATATGTTTGAGGCCCTACAGAACTACTTGAGAAACGAGATTTCCCGTCCATTGTACTTGACTTGTTTCAGTAATCGACGCTCCATACAATTTTAACATAACAGCAATGGTGGAGGTTGGATTAAATGTAGAAACATGAATTTACTCAATGACAACCTGCTATAATTAACATTAACGAATAACAAGAATTAGCTTTCTAATGTAATAATCATTTTAGATATTGACCGGGATCCTAAAGTAAGTGTTCACCATTTAGTCTTTTAACCAGAAATGACATCCTAATTTTTAAAATTTTAAAACCACATTACTTTATAAAAATATTAAATTTTGGTACAAATTTCAAAAATGATCGTAAAAACAGGTAGTTTGGGCCAAGTAAAAGGAACGAATCATTAAGAATAAAACCAAAGATTACAAATTATATTTACAACGAGGATTCTATTATCCAGGAAATACTGGTAGATGCCAATTGCTTAATCAAGTTCTTAATTAATTAATCGCCACAGCGGTTGCAGAGATATCGTTAGTATGTTAACACCTCACTAATTTGATTGGATTTTATGATATATGAATGAAGGACTTCTGTTCAATAAATTCAGCTTTTAAATTATTTCACTACTGCCAAACAAATATTCATAAATTATTAATCATTTGTTATCTTTACTAACGATACACTGTGTCAGGTTTAACATATTCCAGGGAGTGTTCATGTGTATGTAATATGTTTCATTATTGACAAAACAGTATTTCATAACTCTGTTATTTTGCTCGATTTCCTTATATTTAATTATATTGTTTTAAATATTAGTATTATTTACAATTATATAACTAGATTATTAGCATTACTTAAAATTGTATGTTTTAAATTTAACTTTCAATAAATCATCATAGTGGTATTGATATTTACATTACCAATATTTAGAATTTAAAAGCTAATAAAAGATTGTTTACCCAGCTTTAAAAATAACAATAATAATAATTTATTATTCATATAAATAGTGGATACAATTGTATTTTAAATCACTTTCTCAAATAAATCAAAATGTTACCGTAGGCAATAATAGGCACGCTGAATTATATTATAAAATATATGTAAATGTTTGCATTTTAATACCACATATTACGTTTATATCCACATGTAACCTTAATATTTGTTAATTGTTATCAGTATGAGACAAGAAACAATAAAACTGTGATACAATGCTAGTTTTCATCCAGTCCACTGAAACGTCATGAACAGAGAAAAATGCCTTAGAATAGGGTCAAAACGCGGTCTTTCATTTTTGGGGTTCATAGTTATGTCTGAGATCTCTATGAGCTTATTGAATACCTTACTTAACTCCTACTTGAGATAGCAAGAGATGGAAAGTACTCGTTCTATGTTCCTCTAACAGGAAATCATCTATGACTCTGGTGTGGTATTTGTGGACATCCCTATCCTGAATCAGTTCACATTTTAATTATCAAAGCAGAATTTTATCTAGTATATAGATGTTCAGAAAGGTCAGCAAATAAAATTCTCCATAATCAATTATCTGGGTTATAATTCCAAAAGGATTCTTACGGCTTTCTTTCTTTTTTGTTCTAAATGTAATGTACACTTTTATTTAATATAAATTATCCTATAGTTTAAAACCATATCCTAAAGTTACCATAATGCCATAAATTCTTGAAAAAATCTTTGATCTTGGTCAAGGTTAAAAAGAATATAATTATTTATCATTTATTTCTTTAATTAGAATGGAAAATCATTTGATGAAGGTAAATTTATAAGTAAAGTTAGGATTTTACTTTTAGAATGATCTAAAACTATTATTTCATTTGCAATCTTGAATTAGCTTTTCATCACAATCTAAACATTAAAATTAGTTTATTTCTAAAGTTCGGAAAGTATCGTTTACTATTATTTAACAATATAATGTATTGTAGTGTAATTGTAAGGTGAGCAATATTGAAATATGTTTATTTCTTGTAAAAAAGAAATCCGATTAAATATTTTCCACAATTAATAAATAAATACAAAAATTTATATAAACATCTTTATTATATATAATAAAATATAAAGATACAATTTTCTAGTGCACAGTATTGTTTTGAGTGACACTACGATGGATCAAGTTACATCACTGAAGTCTCAGTTCATTATTAAATGCCAGCCAAGAGTGAAGTGTTCATTCAACACTTTCAGCATTCAAAAGCGCCAATTAATACGTTCATCGTAAGCTGCTGATTGCTCTGCGACTATTGAATTCCAAACAAATCTGAAAGACAACTACCTACTTACGGTATTGAATATATGCTTCGGTAATTCCCTTTTCAACAGAAAACGTCTATTCAATATTGTTTTATCTCTCGGTACGATCTATAAGATGAATGACTAATTAAATTTAATTTAATAAAATTATCATTAAATGCATGATGTGATATTTAAAAAGATAGAATTGTCACATTTAGACTGTTCGTTAATAAAGATGCTTTCGTTGATATAGACGTAGGGTTTTTTTAGTTCATATCTTCTAATTAGTGCACTAAGACAAACGTAAACTCATAACACCCAGAAACCCATTTTGATTTCAAGTAGATTTATAAATCCAACATGGCATGTATATGTCATATTAGGGCAACAAAATCAAATTTAGCTGTGGCACCGCAAGTACGTTGGACCAGACGTAAATTTCTGAAAATATATTTGTAGACATCCATTCACTGATAACAATGCCATAGAGTGTTTTCTCACTAGTTCTTAGGTACACATATTTGATTCATTTGTCAATAAGGCAAACTCAACTAATTGCATTTGAAATATATTTGAAGAAAAGGAAATCAAGGCAAAATTTAGATGTGTCAGACTAAAGTAGACTTCTGAGACATTTATTTTTATATATTTTGACCAATAGGGTACGCAAACCCATCTCTTGCGTCATAAACTTAATTGATTCGTGCCATAAATATAAGTTGCTCCACGGGTCTAGTTTTAAATATAAACTTTATTGGTAACCTATAATACAATGGTCGCTAAAATAAATAATTACACGATTTATGGTTATTACTCTTTTAATACTATTACAGAGTTATATCATAATACATTATAAAAGCTTTCACTAAACTTTTTAAGCCTTTCAGTTAGTAAAATTGAGAGCAAACCCACGAGTATCTGGTATTATTTATTACATGCAAATTAAAATTTTCTACTGTAAAATAATTTTACTTTATTTAGCAGTATGTGAAACTACAGAAGTTTCCTTTACTGCGACGGTTTCTGAAGAATGAGAGTGGGCATCTGCCAATATTTCTTCGGTAGTGGGAAGCGCCATAACCGACCGGAGCAGTATACCTGAATTACCGTGAAATAAGTAATTTAATGTCAAAGTACAAACTTTATAGAAGAACTATGCTTGCAGCAGGTATCAGTACTCTTTTGCACCGATTCCAACATAACTGCAAAATATTAACGACTAAGGTTTTTAATAAAGCGTGTTAGCTATAAGGGTAAACCTCAGTAAAATTTGTTAAATAAACAATGTTGAACGTCTCAATATACAATATATATTACTTAAAATAAAATCGACGTTACAGATAATTATTTTTCTTCGTAATAGCCCGTACACTATTATACTGTAGAAAAGTAATAAAATTTAAACAATATAATGATTGAAATGGGCTCAGATCACATATAGCACGAATTAATTACATATATTAACTTGTATTAAGCTGCTAATGAGAGCTCAGGTTATTAGGTAAATTCAATTAAATACCAATTTCCTAGATATGTTTAAAACGTGTACAAAATTAAAGTATAGTGTGATATTTAAACCGTTACCTTACCGTTCTAATCATAATTTTATGTTAAAGGCAGATCAGGGACAGTTTAGAATTTCTGAAACTGAAGAGCACACTGTGAAGACAAGAAAAAATCAATGAAATATTGTTAAATGACTCAATAAAGGTTAATATGGAATTATTTATGAGAGTTAGGAGGTCAATATATAGTCGCAATTAGCCTACTTTTCCGTAGTGAGCGATTATGATGGAAACCTCTAATAATTGTGAGACAGAAATAAGCAAAACTTTTGGAATTATATCAAATAATTTTTAATATAAATTTATGTGAAATGTTAAAATATTAGAAAACTAGATTTTTTAAAATTTAAATTAAAATTTTCAAACCTAGAAATAATACATATATTATATAAACAATTAAATTATGATTTAGCATTTCTATTTTCGTGGAAAACCTTTTCTTCATTGTGCTTTGGGGTTTCATTCTTTGAATGTATTCTTTGCGCCTTCGTAGACGGGGTGCAATACAGTATTTCTCTTTACTATGCGATAGTGGGTATTTTCCTTTTACGAGGTTCAAACCTAGAATTGAACACTTATAAATATGGATGAGAGCCTACTTTAGAGAGCGTATAAGTTTCCTTGTATTCTCATTCAAGAGTCTGTGTCCTTGAAATTGTATGGTATTCGTTCAATAAACTTAGCTGATATTAATATTAATTTTCAAAGATTAGTGTCCGTTATAAACAAACCTAGCTTCATAATAAATACTTCTGTGTTTAAATTAAACTGAATACTATATATTAAATAATATATTTTAGAGGAGTTTGAGTGATGTAATTAGCTTCCTATACAAAGAGAGATAAATACCTTTTGTCTAATAAAATAAGGTGTAATGTACACGGGCCTAGTGTTATTGCTTATTATTATAATCTTTATTTGATACAGTCTTGAAGCTCTTTTCTTATTGGAAATTAGATATTCATTTAAAACAAACACTCCAATAATATAGGTTTTTTTATTTTTGGTTTCTATAGTTATTTATATAGTTACAACAAAGAACATTAACATTAAATTTGCTGATCTAGAATAATTGCTACCGCAGGAGGATATCTAACTTGATACAAGCCACATGTAAGGTAAAAGGAACAAAGTCTAACCATGTGCTCTGACACGTACTGCTACAAACTCACAACAAACATGTTTTGTGTAAACTCCATTTACACTTTCTCTACATAAACGTTTACTGAATAACACAGGTCACGGCCGCTGTCTGCTCCCACTTATCAACCACTGCAGCCAATAGTAAATGGCGCTCCCCGCCACATAATTATAGAATGGCAAAGTGAATATTAAATTTTATTACTTCATTTAGACAGGGCTATTAATGGAATAGGTTGTTATGAGTCCGCATTGATTTAGTGAAACATTCCATAATGGTTCAAATTTTTAGGCATAGCAATATTTACATTTTAAACTAAATATAACTAATTTGAACTAATGTCATATGAGTGGTAAACTAATTACGTTATATGTATACGTACAAATATAAGTTTCTTTTTATCTTCTGACATCATACTACATTATCAATCATAATAAATTGTCAAAACTGTACAAACTGTATCAACATATAAATTATAAATGAGAAACAGGTGATAATTAGTGACATGTATTATACGAGATACCGATAAGCTCTACTGCAGAAGTCATATGTGTCCTCCGGCCCCAGGCGACTGTGGTGGAAACATATTTTAACCGCCAGTTACTGATTAGCCCAGTCAACGAGCTATTGCGGTCAGGCTGTAGCTAGGCTGGGAAAATTTTTACCAATCATAGCCCACTCAATAATATTTCATTATTTTTTACCTTGTAACTAGTAAATACGAGTTTTTAATAACTATGCAAAATAATCATAGTTTGGATTGTTGTGTTGAAGAGGTACTTTATGTAAGGAAGATCAAAATATAACCGAGTAAGTTGATATTTCTCACTAGGATAAACTAGTGGGAATAAAAATCCTACTGTAAATGAAACTACTCAAATGTTCTGAAACTTGTTTAACAGCGCAAGATCTCCTTATGCACAGGATTAAAGTCTGAGACAGTGGCAGATACCATACGCTGCAATACAAGAGAGGTGAACTGGAACTAAATTAAACAATGAAATTACGTTGTATTACAAGCCTGGAGATGGGGGACGGATAAAAAATTCCTAGCAATTATTATTTACAAATAATACTATGAAAATAAATTATTAATCTAGAAGACATATTTTTATCAATGTTTATATATGAAGCGAAAGGATAGCACTGAATAACTTGACATATATGTATATGTACGAGTTCACATTAAACGGACATCGAGGGATTCTGTTTGTCAGAAAGAACACAACAATGGGGACAGAGCGACATACTTCGTTAAGTTAGAAAATATTTCCTTTAAAGCTTGTGTTTCACTCACGTGCAGACAAAGTTTACTTTCTCTTTTTACTACGAGCACGTCCTGGAGATCCTAATAAAAGTTTCGAAGGGTCCTTCTCTTCGCTTCATTTCAAAAATGCTATAAATGTCAATTGAAATAAATGAACTAAACAATAAATTATAAAATGATAGATCATAAAAGTTGTACCTATTGTTTAAGAGTTAAAACGATGATAAATGGTATTTCATTTACAACACATCATATACAAATAATAATGGTTAAAATGTAATTAGTTGTCTATTGTCACATTTTATTTAAACAAATGATGTTGACATTTTACATTCTACCAAAAGTTTTAATAAATTTTTTAACGTTAAACTTTCTAAGTATTACATTTGAAATTTTAAAGTATTACATTTCAATTTTAATATACCTTAATGTATTTAAAATATATCATATTTAATTTAATAATAACTTAATATGTTAGTTTAGTTTTACATTTGAATCTTAGTTTACAAATTGTACTGTTAAACAAATTGACAGAATGCGTGCCATGGAATAATTATAATGTCAAACTTGGAAAAACAAAACGCTATTTCTGAAAACGTTAATTGAAAGAATATTACATACAGAAATAGAAATGCATTTAAAACTTTAGATAGCATTTTAAATTTACAATTTCTAAATGTACTTCAGGAACTAAGGCGTTATTAATAGTTATATGTTACGATTGTACTGCGTTTGGAGGTTTGAAGGCTACTCATCGTATATTATATTATATTATAAATACTATATATTCTAGCCTTGCATGGTGGTTTTATATAGATTATGTTAAATTGGAGATATTGTTAATTCTTTATCTTTTTTCACTCTTCAATTATTACACATTTCTCAATTGACAGATAGACAATATTGTAAGAGAAGTGTTCAAGCAGAAACAATAACTTCTCAACTCTAAGTTCGGAACAGCTGGTGTTCTCTGCTTCAATCCTGTGAAACATGAAACTGTAAAAAATAATTAATCGTAAAGTATGATGTCAGTAGTACCAGCAATGGGTGTCTGAGATATTTTTTACTTAGTTTGCTGCGATAGCAAATTGATGAAAGTAATAGTTGCATTCACTGATAGCTCGTAATAGAGATTATGCTGAATGAAATTAATTCCGTGGTGAGCGGATCAGTTCAGTATATTTCACTCACTTCATGGCTTCCGTTATATAGTTTGAGAATTCCGCCACTGGTAAACTATTGAAATTCATGTATAACCAGTATTAAACAATTAAAATGTGTAAAAAAATTAAAGAGATATGGACAGATTATGTAAAATCACATGGATGTTACAGTATCCCCTTTTGAATTTTGTGATAATTCTGTGCCCATATTTATGTAAATAAACTTTAAACATCCTCCTCCAAGGAGCAACGACGATGTTTTTAAACACTAGGGAACTCTATTAGACGACTTAAAGTCAGAGGTAACCTAATTTAATTTCTTTTCGTAATATTTATTATTTTCTGTTACTTTGAATGCTACAACATAATATTTCGATACGTAAAAAACCATCATAATTAAATAATAAGATTTTACGAATACATCCTGACTACACGGCTCATTGTCGGTAAATATTTCCTTGTATTTTAAAATCTTGAGTCCAGGGTATTCGGTTTTGTCAATGAGGTAAGACTGTTAGGTCCGTCAGTACAGCTACACCCTTAGGCTAAATGCTACCTTCAGTGCACGTTTTCAACTCCGGGTAAACTCGGCTATCCATGTGGAATTCATGAACTTAATATTAGGGATATATTCTACCAGTTATCCTTCGATAACTTTTCAGGGGATAAATAATAATACCTGTACTCTGAGCTAACTAACGAGGACTTTAGTACAGGTTGGATATTCTAAGAAAAGTAAATGTGAACTGAACTGTCATCTTTATATGTGTAGTGATTTTATAACACCTAAATAAGAAATTTAGTATTTGTGCAGTTTAAATATAGACAAAATTAAACATAAGTTTATTACGACTGATTTCCATATACATATAATTTATATTTGTTAAAAAAACTAGTAAAATAACTTCAGTTGACTTGATTTGCATTTGATAAAAGTTGTTTCTCGCAATGATTAATCCTTTATCCAAAAAAAAGTTCTCCGATATGAACGAACCTAATCGTATTGACTAGATTTCATTAATAAATATTAATGTACTATTTCTATCTGAATCATTTATTCTCCAGCACACCAGTTCTAGCGATTCATGTAAATCTACATGCACACCACACAATCAGTAGAAAATATACCCTGCCATCCTCTGGGTATGATTATGAACTAACCTTTAAAAAAGTCATTTTCACTTTGTTCATATAGAACCCATGTTATATCGAATATTGATATAAAACTTTTTTATTCCTATTTAATTAAATATATTCCTACTTGTTCGATTTCTTAAAACGTTAGATAAGCATAATACACAAAAGGCTGGAACAATATCATTTCTGTATGTTTGACTATCATTACTTCTATCTCTCCCTCCACACGATACCTCGAAAATGAACTGACTTTGAATTTTTCACAACGTTTTTCAATGAGTTCCTATGTAAGTAATGCTGTGTTCTATGATGATAATATTACTTCATGGAATTTGGCTGAGCATGGGTGAACCTTTTTAGAACGATTGTATGTATAACGATGATGGCAACGAGAAAATAGTAGAATAAGTTCATTTGTGAACAATTAAGTTAGTAGATTCATATTAGATTTGCACCTGTAGCACGTTTATTCATAATTTATGGAAAATAATATACCGAAAATTCTATATTAAAAGATGTACAATTTTTTTTTATATTTTATACTTTTTTTCTAGTAACCTCCCTAACTCACCTTCCCTAGGAACTTATATGATTTGGAGATTTGCTCTAAAACAAAGCCTAATAGACAAATAAATAAATATTTATCAATGAAACGTTAAAATTTAGTCTAACATTGTTGTGGGTCATTAAAGCCTATCATTCCTTAGGCTAACACTTTCTCTTTTGTCTGTTTAAGGAATGTATCAATATTTCTTTTCTTCATTCTTTTCGTTCTGTTTATCTGTCCAGAACATCACGAAAATAATATTAACACATAGATTTAATGTTTTCGATAGAATCTCAGCGATGTCTGTTACGAGTGATGTGGTTTGGCGTAATGTTGCATATTTTTATTCAATATAAACAAGTGGCACTGAGGCAGAATATTACAAGATACACATTGTTTCATGACACAATACTTTGTTTCGTGTGAAGGGTGTCACTAAATGTCTGGAAGTTATAGAAAACTATATATTGCATCTACTATATCATGTAAACATAACATATTAAGTGCTCTTAAAAGAAATTGAACATACAAACATGTTCGTGTTTTGATAATACAACATTTAGATATTACTAAAGTTGATAAAATTATGAAGTGCTGTTTTTTATTACAAAACGTGTATCATACACACTAAACAGGGTTTTACGTACGAGCACGTTGTTCAAATCAAAAATAAAGTTTTAGCCACAACTCCCATATATCACCGTCTATGATAAGTATTGAGGATACGTTTTCAATGAAGATAAATATTCTTAGTTAATATTATATAAGGTTTTAATTAAAATTTTAATAATGCTTCAGAGTACAATACATTTGAAATTTTAACGTAATTTACTACATACGTTAATTGGTTTCGTTAAATAAGATTCACCACTTATACTCGAAATAATGTAATTGCAGAGACCAGATTTTATATTGTACAAACCTAGTAAGAAGTTAAATTGTACCTCTTTGAGATAAAAGGAATAGCATGTAAAATAAAGTTACTAAAATTAGCTTTTTAATAAAGAAATTTTTTATTGAAATCGTTGAACTAAAAACATTATATTAAGTACATTTTAAAATATTAACTAATTCACCTAGATGCTTTGAGCGGGAAAATTTTCTTACTGAGGTGAAAGCTAAAGACAGTAGTTTATGATTTAATATATTTATTGTTATAAAGATGTAACTGTGATGAATATCAATACAAATATGGTATATCTTTCCCCTTATAAATATTATTAGATTAATTATTATTTATAAAGATTAAAATTATTATTATTATAGATGAAAATACAGGATTAAAGTAAACCTAAGCTGAGATAGTTTGGTCATAATATATAGCTCTCGCTACTACTGTTCCTGGGTCATATTCGATACCAGGATTTCTATGCTTAAAAAAAATAGACTATTGTAAAAAATACTTCAAAACCTCAAAATCTAAAACTAAAATTAAAATTATTAATGTTTGTATATGAAACAAAAAATTTACTCTTAATAATAAATATCCTCCAAGCACTATAAAAATTAAGAACATCCCTTTACATATCCCCTAGTAAATTGATAATTATTTGCCACAATCTACAAGAATAGAATTAAACTATAGCTGCACTTAGGATTAGAAGGTAATACTATATGTTGTTTCGTGTGGTGTTATTGCGCTTCTGTTTGTTCGTGGCCAAGTGTTTAAACAGTCTTTTTCAAGACTAAACCTTATTTGAAAGACAAGTGTACGCACGTACTTTCTAGTTTTACACTTTTGTGACAGACATTATTTAATTACTGTTAATTCCGTACCATGTCTCAGTGCACTGAAACAGTGATAAAAAAACGCGGTAGGTCCCGCACTCGCGTGATAAGTGTGCCTTACACCAAGGTTGGAGAAAAAGGCGTTCCATTGCGAGGCCAATCCCGTGAGTTGGTTTGTCGAGTGAAGGACTACTTCAAGCGAGAGAAAATTAACAAAGCACCGATACTTCCAGTAGAAAAAGTTATCGTAAGAACTGCTGCGGCTTTGGAGATAGGAAAAAATACAGTTGTGAGAATTGGAAAGGAGAAAATACAAAGTGAACAGAGTGGCTTGAAACTGAACACTCCTGATAAGAAATATTCGAGGTTTAAGCCTGTTACGAAGCTGGACGCCTTTAAAAAAGATGCCATCCGCCGCCATGTCTACGGATTCTTCGTGAGAAGAGAGTATCCCACAGTAAGGAAGCTACAAGTAAGTCTTGCAGAAGCAGATCTTTTTCGTGGAAGCAAATCATCTGTTGCCATTATATTGAAGAGATTGGGTTTCAAACACAAGAAATTTGGTAGCCGTAAAATATTAATGGAAAGAGGAGACATCATTGCTTGGAGGTGCAGATTTCTTAGAGAAATAAAAGATTTAAATTTTGAGGAAATAGTTTGGCTTGATGAAACTTGGGTAAATTCTGGGCACTGTAAAAAAATTGGATGGACTGATGATTCTGTTGAAGGTACGTTTCCTGTTCCCGTTGGAAAAGGGAGGAGGATAATTGTGTTGCATGCTGGCAGCTCTACTGGATTTATTCCTAACTGTGCATTACTTTTTACATCAAAGAAAACCAAAGAGTATCATGAAGAGATGAACCACAAAGTATTTTTTAAATGGTTTCAAGATGCTGTACTTCCAAACCTAACGAGGCCCTCGCTCATTGTAATGGACAATGCAAAGTACCACTCAAAAGTAGTTGACAAACCACCTAACAGCAGTTCTAGAAAGGATGAAATAATAGAGTGGTTAAATAATCATGACATACAGTATGAAAAGGCGATGTTAAAAGCTGAATTGTTAGAAATTATTCAAAGAAACAAACCTCAGACAAAATATGAAGTCGACGAAATTGCGAAGAAACATGGTCACCGAGTACTTCGTCTGCCACCATACCACTGTCACTTCAATCCTATAGAATTAATCTGGGCTCAAGTAAAGGAATATGTTGCAAGAAGCAACAGGAAATTTAATATAACTGAAAAATTACAGTTGACGAAAGAGGGGTTGGAACGTGTAACAGAGTCTGATTGGAAGAAGGTAGTAGACCACACGAAGAATATAATCCTAGATGCTTGGAAAAATGAAGGGTTGATGGAAGACTCCGTTGAGCAGATGGTAATAAACATCGGCAATGACAGCTCCAGTGAAGAGGATTCGGACAGTGACAGCAGTGACAATGAAGAGGAAGAACGCGGCAGTAACGTGAGTGGTATTTTCCCTCTCTCTCCGGTGGCAGAAAGAGTGTTGGACTTCGATGAACTGTAAAAAGCCGTATTGATTGATAGTTTGTAATGATTGGTAAATATTACACCTTACATGTTACTAATAAAATTTGTTAAATGCATTTTAATGGCACTACTTATTTCCTGGTTAAACTGTGCAGCAAAGTCTGTTGGCTTTTTCTATATGTACTGTTTAATATTTAATTTACTCAGAAATAAAAGTAATTTCCAAAGAGGTTTTAGCCGATTATAAAATGGGCGCTATTGAAAAAGTAAATGAAAAAATTATAAGACAAATAAAAATAATCAACTCACTAAATCTTATATTTTGTAAATAAATCCACGTTTTCTGTATATCAAATTGATTTCCTAAATTGAATGATAAGAAAATTTAAAAAAAAAACATCCTTCATCACAAATCTGTGGTTAAAGTTAGTAACATTTAGTAATAAATTAAAAATATAACAAGTTTCGAAATATTTTTACAGATTTTTTGTCAAGTAATTAGATTACATTAAATTGATCGATGAAAGTCACACTGAAGGAAATTTCATATCATTGTCGGATTGACGCCCTAGTCGCAAATTTTGCATTTTGGTCACTCTAGCAATTTAAGTTTAGACTCAACAATTAACAATTATTATACTATAACGGTTTTAACAGGATACCTTTTATTGGTTAAAAATACTATCCTAAACGAGCTTTATCAGGTTCAAACTGCAGTACCTTTATTTGTTTTAAGTTGATTTTTGACCGCTGCACAGTGGTCATTTCAATGGATTTGCTAAGACTGATAAGACTGAGTATATAATTATAACTTAGCAGACTTGCATTTACTTAACGAATATAATTTTAGTTCTTTTCAATATACTCCTTTTTGTTTTGAAGGTAACTATTAATAACAGTAAAATGTACCATATTCAAATTATTATTATTAGGCCAATGTATATATTTTCAATAATACACTCGTGGTTTCAGTAAAAACCCTTTACAAGGTTTTGATTTCTGATTAAATCACTTATAAAATAACAATTCTCAAAACAACGAACGCTATTAATTTATCGCTTCGATAAATGTGTCCACATATTTCCGCTGCGAACCACCCCTACCTAGAAGCGGTTGATGTGAACGCTGTGGATGATCGAGTCAGACAGAACAACTTGGCAACACTGTAGCCGACCGGTCCCGAAGAGCCCCGAAACTCGGCCATCGCTGCCGGGTCCCAATAACCTTCTGTCTTTAATTCAACTATAGTTTAATACGTGAGAACCCTATTAAGCCAAAAAAACTTAATCTTTTTTCGCTGGTGCGATGGAACTCTTGTTTGCTTTTTGTATGGCGATATTCTAATAAATTATATCAATATCTTAGATCCATTCTGGCAACTTAAACTTTTTGAGTTTTTGTGATATATTTAATGTTCTTACGCTTTAAGAAAGGGGTAGCTTTCTAATCCTTTATTCTGAGTGTAACGTATTTTATCTCATACAACCGTGTCAAATGTTAAAAATCCTATTACCATGAACGTATGTTATATAATATTATTTAATTATTTATTATACACACTGATGCAGTAAGAGTTATTCATTGTAAGAATTATAAGGTGCAATAAGTACTGATCCTGAAAACACCACAGCAGTGCCCGATAGTTAGTGTCAGGAAGCTATTAAAGTTTTTTGATTGATCTAGATTGTGAATTTCTGTTGCTAAAGTACAATTACAATATATATATATATATTGACTCCCGGCAGAGCAAGTACTTTTTGCGATTCAATGTTTATTGAAATTAAATAAGGCTATTGCCATTTATAATGTTTAACGTAAATAAAAGTCATTTGACAGTTATTTGGTCTTCCGATCATATGTTAGTTTGCTTATTTAAACGCATATGTGACAGATACGGCCAAATACAAAATAATTGAATCGGAAAAAGTAAGCGCTCTGTGGTGTAATGGTAGCACATTCACCCGGCAAGTGAGAGATCCGGGTTCGACTCCCGGCGGAGCAAGTACTTTTTGCGATTCAATGTTTATTGAAATTAAATAAGGCTATTGCCATTTATAATGTTTAACGTAAATAAAAGTCATTTGACAGTTATTTGGTCTTCCGATCATATGTTAGTTTGCTTATTTAAACGCATATGTGACAGATACGGCCAAATACAAAATAATTGAATCGGAAAAAGTAAGCGCTTTGTGGTGTAATGGTAGCACATTCACCCGGCAAGTGAGAGATCCGGGTTCGACTCCCGGCGGAGCAAGTACTTTTTGCGATTCAATGTTTATTGAAATTAAATAAGGCTATTGCCATTTATAATGTTTAACGTAAATAAAAGTCATTTGACAGTTATTTGGTCTTCCGATCATATGTTAGTTTGCTTATTTAAACGCATATGTGACAGATACGGCCAAATATAAAATAATTGAATCGGAAAAAGTAAGCGCTCTGTGGTGTAATGGTAGCACATTCACCCGGCAAGTGAGAGATCCGGGTTCGACTCCCGGCGGAGCAAGTACTTTTTGCGATTCAATGTTTATTGAAATTATATATATATATATATATATATATATATATATATATATATATATATATATATATATATATATGTATATGGCTTTATAGCTGATTATTTTGCCCAGATTATGACTTTTCACCTAAGACAAACACGATAAAGGCTTAGAAAAAAATTTAATGGTTTCTCTACATCATTCCTCGGACACATCTGTACAGTATCGGGCAAAATAAGTCTTAGTCTTGACAGCAAGCCCGGTCTTACGGATGTTGTACTAGGCATGTAACAGGAGAAAGATCCAATCAAGACCAAACAAACAACTGTAAAAGCTTCCTAACACTTCCACAATCAGAGTTGTACTGCAGGGGGTTACTATATTGTTCGTTCTTACAACTAACTCAGTCCCTCAAAAGCTGTACTAGGCTTATAGCTATATTCAATCAGGACCTAAATAAACAACTGTAATCGCTTCTTTACACTATTTAACGGAATTAGCTGTGTGTTTACAGTCTGAGTACGGTTATTACACGTTACAGGTAGACATAAAACCGGCATTTATTATTCAGCATTTGGCGGGTGAGGCATGGCTAAATAAATATTCAGCTAATAAAGTATAAACATAAGTATTGATTTGTTAAACAACAGTACATACAGAAATAAAACGTAAGGCAATAAAAATAATGTTGTTCTCATTTAAAGCATAGCAAGGTATAAAGCGTATTCATTACTCTAATTGGTAACATTCATTCTTTTTCCCAGAATTATTCCTCTAGAGATGTTTCTGTCTCAATGCGATGCACTAAATAACGTTTATCTTTCCCTAGTTTGCAATATTTCCATTCAAGAAATTAAATTTCCTACCTAAAATCAAACTGTTTAACTACTAACAATGAAGCTTAGTAAATATAAATAAAATTACAAATAAATGATATATGCATATAATAATGTTTAGTATATGTAGGAATATTATCAACTAGGGAAGGACAAACGTTACTTAGTAAGATTACGCATTGAAATATTTAGTGGAAAAGTACTGGAAAGGAATGAGTGTTGCCAATTAGACTGATGAAGTCAATTTATACTTGACTTTACTAAACTTGACCTCTACCAACTCTATATCGCTATTTAAAATGGTAAACTTCAGACCATTCGAAGGCCTGACTCCTGTCGTATGTATAACACCTTTGGCAATGAGAAATGCACAGAATAAATACATTTGAAAACAGAGTATAGTACAAATATTATTGAAAATTTTTAGTAACTTATTAATATATATGACGTAGTTACGTGGAAGGAGTGGTTTCATACAAAGCTTGAAAAGTTTATTTTAACTTGCAGTGGAGCTATATTAACAAGCTAAACTGTATTATGTTTATTGCAATCACAGATGAAATCTGAGATATGGACCTCAAATGTGGTTGTTTAAATTTGTTTATTAACTTTATTTCGTGGATACTTGTTGCAGTCAAAGATTTTATCGCTTTTAATATCAAACTCTTTAGTGTTTCTCAGAGAACAAAGCTCAAAACCAAATACTAGTGCGACAATATGGTTCATATATTAAATACTCATATATTATTGTTCGTGTAATGCATGTGTTGGATATTCTAAGGGACGGCACATTCTATTTATTTTTATTTTATTTCAGACACTAGTGTATTCGAAACATAAGTGTCTCCCTGTGTAAAGTCATGTATTTCAAACAAGCCTGCACTAGTTTTAATGATTGAGTGTTTAGTGAAGTCTCTATAAATAACCTGAGTCTCTGTAATTAAGTCTCTTTAATTAAGAAAACCAGTTGCATCTTTGTGTGTCTGTCTGTGTAACTGATAAATTTAGATTGAGTTAACGTGGAGGGTTGATAACTGTTTTTGAGGTAACATATTTTGCTTAAATGGAAAGTTATAAAGATTTGTCAATTCGGATTCGCTCTCTGGGCCAGGATATTGACGCTGTTGAGTGAACACAAAGACTCCCACGCGTGAGTCCCAAGGGGAAGTCTGGCGTAGGTTCTGACTTATAAATATTACAATTGCATGCAATTAAGGTACATCATTAAAACTATTATAATGTAGCTTGTTTAACTTTCATGTTCTTGCCCAATGTTTGTGTAAATGCAATGGTCTTAAAGGTCTGCTTAGTGAATTTATGTTTACACCATCAATATATCTGAGAACACCTTTTGTAATACGATGATAATATGTATAGTGAGTGACTCCTGTATATTGTTAATAGTAACAATGACACATTGTTAAAAAATGGAAAAATTAACTAATCTAAGTAACTATTTAATTTAATAAGCTTAGTTTAATCATATATAAATAAATGTAACATTGATGTAATATTAACCCTACATCGGGCGCTAAACGGAGTTTACTTCCGTGTGTTTTTTATTATTAAAAATAGTACTACTTTTCTGATGTTGGCAGTCGTTTCCCGCAGTTTACTTCACGAGCATCTTTTGGGGAAGAGAAACAATAGCCTCCCGCTTATCTTTGTCAAAATCTGTCAGTATGAGGTCTACTTCCGTGCGAGACTGGACGATTCCTCCGTGAGCGCCCGATGTTTTGTTTGTAGTGCTTGGACGAAATCTCCGTGAGCGCCTTATAGTGTTTAGTTTTTATGGAGTAATAATCCGTGTGCGCCTAAATGTGTGACCTGTGATGGTTTCTTTTTTAGTTTTACAATATATTTTATTTGAATTTTGTGAAATGGAGAATGAAGACGAGAGACTTGTCAGTACAGTACCCGTATGCTAGGGAACATTTCAGTACTGTTTATTGAGTGAACATTGTCGTTATAAGAACCAGAAGGAAAATGTTTTGAAACTTTGTGTAGTGTTAAAAAAATTTTAGTAAAGAGAAAATTTTGATTTCAGAGTAATAATCGAAATTACAATTGTATAATATCTCAAGAATTGAAGTAAGTTGATTTTCTAAGATGTTAAAAAAGAAGTTAATTTCCATATATTATTACAGTAGGTTAAACATTTTTACAATTAATTGCATTATTTCTTAAAATAAATCATGTTGTTATTATACAATAAAATTATTTTTTATTTTTTATTTCTTATTTGGAAAATTCATTACATAAGAGAGTAATTTTTATTTAATTTCTAAAAAATTATTACATTGTAATTAAATCATTATGAATATTTAAACAAATAAAAACAGTTTAAACGACTATGATATCCATTATTCGCTAACCTGGAGGAAACCTCCGTGAGCGCCTGTTGGTGTTTCTAATTTTAAGCGCGTGATGGCGGGTTAAATGAAGTAATTCCTAAAATAGCTTGAACTGGAACAACTGAATGGCTTTACATTTCTTTCTGGTGTGATTTAGCTGTGTAGGCAGAGAGTTTGGGCGGGATTTATAGAAAACCCAATTTTAAGTGTGTGTATATTTTATTAGTACTTTGTTTAAATAAACTAATTGATTTATTTTAAATATAAATATGTATATATATATATATATATATATATATATATATATATATATATATATATATATATATGTGTTTACCATGTTAAGTTTTAAATACTAATAATATTTGAAATGTTGGCTTTTGAATGTTTTTCGGATATACCAATTAGCTTGAATTTATAAATAACAAAATTATTTAAGTTATAAGTAAACTATTCTGAAATGTGCTATTATCAAAATTATATTATACAAGAATAATTTAATAATTACTTAAGTTTGTAAAAAATTTAAATGTCGATTAAGGATTACAACAATATAAATAAAAGCAATTGTTAACATTTCAATAGTATAATTGATTTATGTTCACATAACACCAACTTCAAATATTATTGTTTAGAAATAAAAAAATTAATATGTTATAACTATTTCTAATCGGATTTATCCACCAGAGGATAAGGTACTTAGATACTAAAATATATTTGCACTAGTCAGAGCATGTTATAAGTATTAGGTCTACAGTAAAATTATGTGCAATGGAAAATTATAATTATTTTATTGTTAAAATAAGAAACATTGTCTTTTCAAAGTTAATCATTTTTTTGTTATATTGAAAATGGTCGTTTAATGTATAATTTTGTAAAGGTCATTTCTCTTTTTAAAATACAACCACTCTAAACTCTCCTCAGGTATTGGTCCAATATGAAAATTCAATGAGCGGACGAGGTCACGTGACTGTGGGATATTACACGGATATCAATTCCCCGCGGCTTAGAATGACAAGTACATTTAAATGGGAATGATTTTACTGGGTTATGAGATTCTTATCCGAACGCTCTACTTCAAAACAGATTAATATAATTCAGTTTTATATTGAAGTACTATAAGTCATTCTATATTTTTCAAGGGATCGTGACTCATCTGTTTAAGGAAGTGTCAAGCTGCTGTATCCCATTTAATAAAAATAAACGTTTCATCAATGTGTATAAACTTAACTACAGCAATGAAATGTTATACTTACATTATACTTACGGGCTTATTTCACGGCGCGGACATGGTAGACAATCTTGTGTCCTTCTATATCATGAGAAAATAACCATCCGTATTTTTTCTTATAATTTAAAATTTTTATTGATTCTTCTTCTGTTACTTTATTCTTTGTCGTACCAAATTATACTAGCAGTACTGTTCCCATTATGTATTGTATTAGATCTCTTAAACTTGTGTTCTAGAAAGTTACTCTTCCTAAATATATTAAATATTTATACATCAAACTTTCACATAGATAATTAATAACTTGCTATAGTTTTGCGCATTGTTCCCGTCAATTCAATGTCATATCTTAACGCAGGAGAAGTTATGTAAGTTTCCTGTCATTTGTCTTATTTACATCGAAAATGAAGAGTTCTGTTATAAATCATTCTACCCCAAATAAAACACCCCAGCCATGCTTAACAGTTTTACACTTAATTTGTCTGTACAGACACACACACACACACACACACACACACACACATACATTTTAATCATCACAGTCTCTATATATAATTAGAGGACTTAAACTAATGTAAATTCATTTATAACTTGATATTTGTAAGTTTGTCATAATATAAGGCACCTCAGGAAAACAGTATAGGAAGGACTGATTTGTTTGGAACTATTCTAAAATAATCGTACCCAAATAACATTGTACTCTAACTTGAATACAAGTCTCCATAGATATTTCTTTTCATACAATATCAATACTTTCCTATTTTAATCCTAGTTACTTGTGTTACAATAGACACAGGTAGTGCCAGAAACTAGAAACTTCCCGATCTTCTAAGCTAATCTATTATTGCGACTAACCTATACCAAACGTCAACTGGGAGATCTGCAATATCAGTCAAATGCGTTATGATCGAGGAAAACTAAATTCTTTTCCATATGTTTTAGGCCCGACACAACTGCTGGATGAAATAGATTTTCCGTCCATTGTACTTGACGTGTTTCAGTAATCGACGCTCGATACAATTTTCACGTATCAGAAATGGTAGAGGTTGGACTGAATGCAGAAAGATGATTTTACTCAATAATAGATTTACCATAAGTAAAACGAATGAACAACAATAAATTAGCTTACTGTAGTAACAATCATAAAAGGATAATGTTTGATATTAACTGGGATTCTAAAGTAAATGTTCAACATTCAGTCTTTTGACCAGAAGTGGCATTCCTACTTTGAAAATTTCAAAAACCTATTTCTTTATAAAAATATTCTAATTTAGGTGCAAAATTATAAAATTATTGTAAAAACACGTAATATGGGTCATGTTGTAATTTTTATATTCTAAGTAAAAATAAGTTGGATTAAAAATATGAAATGTTTTAAAATGAAAAAAAAATTTGTCCTTACATCCACGATAAAAGACTAATTATGTAGAAGAATGTCAAATAACGAGGATGAAATTTTAGGCAAGGCAAAATCTCTAAGTAAATTTTAAGAATCCTACAAAATTTAATTCCATTCACGCAAACCAAATCCGATGATGTGATCTTTATATAGTTTTTAATGCAGTTAAGTTATTTAACAGCTTGGAAATTGTACTACTTCGTTAAGATAATTAAATAAAGGAAAGTAATAAAATGATTAAGAATAAGCCAGATATTATAATGAATATATTCACTAATGATGAGCATATTATCAAGGAAATAGTGTTAGATACGAACACCTCCATCAAGTCGATAATTAATTAATTACAAAAGCGGTGGCAGAGATATGTGTGTTAACACCTCACTAATTGGATTGGGTTTTGTGATAGTTGAATAAAGGATTGCTTTCAATACATTCAGCTTATGAATGATTTCACTATGGAAAATTAAATATCTATATTTATTTACAATTTTTTAACACTTTGGAAAATTGCCAACTAGACACTTTATCAGGTTTAATATGGTACATCGAGCGTCCAGGAGTATCTAATCCATAGCATTATTAATATTGAAATTACTCATAACTCTTTTATTTTCATTTAAATTCTTTTTTATTATGTTATTTGCAATAAACAGCAATAAATTCTCTTAGATATACTGACTTATAGTACAAAAATAAATCTCTTACACAATTGTATTGCAAACTCATTTCAAAAACTGTTAGAAAACGTATGCATTCCTAATTAATCATGTGCAGTTACAAACATTAGAAACATTCTTGTTTGATATACAGGTAATACATGTATATAATCGCATATTACGGGGTCAAAGCACATTTGACATGATGATACATTTACTTGTTTTTTGCATCATAAAAGGAAAAATTAAACAATGATACAATGCTTATTTTAATCCCAGTGCCCCATTGAAATAAAAACAACAGAGTACGTGTGAAAACAGAAAGTTTCTTTCAAGAAATACATCTAGATTATAGAGGCTGAGAAAGGTCACTAAACCAACCAATTCAATGGCAATTCTCTGGATAATAGTTACAAAAATGATTCAAACAGCCTTCTCACCTATTTTAAATACAAAACAAATGTTTTATTTAATGCAGCTGCCCCATATTATCAATCTATAATCCCAAATGCCCTGTTTTACGTACGCTGTAAATGTTTGGGTGACGGAGACAAAATCTGATCATGTAGGTTTTAACAGAGTTTTATTTAAATTGAACTTTGAAAGTTTTCTATGTTTTCTATAGTTCAGCATATGCTTGTAACCTTAGTATTTGTTTCGTATTAAAATAAACTGAGAGTCGCATTTTCCGCATATTAAAACACCTCCTCATTTTGCATTAATGAATATAACGTGTTGACGTAAATGAGAAAAAGAAATGGTCCGAGATAATAAACCCTGGGAGACACCTTTTGAAATATTAATTTACCTTGACAGGTTGCTCGCAACCTGCTGTTTGCTACTAAGTTATGCGGCAAACCTCGAACATCTGTTTTCCATTTCAGATGCTACAGTTTATAATAATGCACGCAGTAAAAGGGTTATGAAAAGTCAAGACATACGCTAAATTATATTACCCTCCAGTTCAATAGCCCAAACAGTGAGTTTTTCAATAGGGGAATTGTTTTTCCTAACTCAGAAACATGCAGCACTATTATTTGGAACTAATAATTTTGAATGAAAACTTTTTCAGAGATATAGTTTCTTCCTATTTTTATTCTCAGTTATGAAAAAAAGGCAACCATACTTTTATGGAACACATTTAAAATGTATGGGTATTTTCAGTATTATAGTTTAAACTCACGAATACATTATATGATTATGGTTTCTTACGCTAAAAGATAAAAGAAAGAACAGAATTAGAATCAGCCGCAAAACTTTTATAACATTGTTTGATGGCTGTATTCGATCTATATGTCACTCTTGTTAATTTGTTACCAGACCGAACCTAATAAAAAATTGAGAACATTGCGACTTAGTGCGGTCACAGTTTGAGTGTGGCCAAGACATCAATGTTGAAGTCATCGATAATAATAAAATCCATTGCCTTAAAACAGAAAATTTGAAAGAACTTATTTTTTAATAAATATAAGTCCCTATTTGGGGATCTATATAATCTAAATAAAATAATTTACAGGAGAAATATACTTCGAATATATTCGTTAGATCAAAACTTTTACACAGAATTACAGTAAACTGTGAGGCCTTGAACACCAGTTTAACTTACAATGATTTCCACATATCTCCCTTTATATTGTATTCAATGAATAATTGACAATTTTAATAGAGCGAAAATAGGTGTGAAGTAGTGTACAAATGTGACGAAAATGTCAGTATCCAATTGAGAGAATTCATAATTACCATAAGCGAGAAATTGCATCTAATGAATTTTTGTCCAAACACAGAAAGTTTAGGTGATAATTTTTGATAAATGTTTGTCTGTAATATTAAGGACGTTCACTGGTATTCTGCTCTGATATCCTAAGTGACTGATTAAGGTACTATATGCATAGTGGGTTTTTGGTTTATTGCTACAATACTTTCATGAATGTATTGAACTGTCAATGTATCGTATGGGTCCGAGCACCCAGCGGCCATCGAAGCGTGATTTTCAGGTGTCAATAAAAGGCAAGGACGGTGTTACAGAGTCAAAGTGGTCAAGTTTGAGCATGTATACTACCTGCACTAGACCAAGAACCTCTTACTTCTAGTTTTCAGATGTATTCAGCGACTATTAAACGAAGTTCTTCCAATGCGGTTGGAACCACCTCATCCCCACTTTTCCTAGCGTACATCTCCTTATTCCTATGGATTGGTGTTTATGTCTCAGTGTCGGCGACGTAGGGTTGAAACGACCACTTAGGCAGTTTTCAGTTTTACAGCGATGCATCATCCTAGTGGCAACTAATAAAATGTTGTTAATATTATCGTATTAAATATTATTAATTACTAAATTATTATATTAATTAAAATATTGCAATACAGTGAGAAAATAATTCACTGCATTGTCCTCGTTTCGTCTTACAATTTCTTGTGCAACTAATGGTGCACTTCTCTGCTAAATTATGGCGTTGTGGTAAAAATTTAATAATATTAAAGACAATATACAGTGTCACAGTGCAATATTGATAATTAAAATTTTTTACCAACCCACTAGCGGGTGTAAAACATTATGACATATTTGTAACAAAATCTAAAATAAAAATTCGAGATATCGTGTAACAGTTCATACGATATTAAAATTGAGAAAATAATAAGTTAATACTAGTTTACAATGCAAGGCTGTTAGCTGAATGCAAGTTCATTTCAAAGAAGATAAGTGGATAAGTAGATTTCAGATTTTAAAGAATCCGTTTTAGATGCTCTGAAGTAAAAATTTTATTTACGGTTCCAAAAATTTGAATTTGTTTTCATACCGGCCTACAAATGAAAATTAATATTTATGTTACATAAGAAAATTATTTGTAATATTAGCTAACCATAACGTATAGTCTTATGTACATTTAAAGATAAAAATCTTTAAAAAAAAACAGTTTCTTAAAATAAATATAGCGCAAATAAAAAAAAACTATTAATCACAATAATATATGTATATATATATATATATATATATATATATATATATATATATATATAATTTCAATAAACATTGAATCACAAAAAGTACTTGCTCCGCCGGGAGCAATATATATATATATATATTTAACATATTAAAATGTACAGTTTTGTTTTGAATACCTTTAAGATAGCTCATGTTATATTACTGCAGTCCACAGTTCATTTCTAAATGGCAGCTAGGAGTGAAGTGTTCATTCAACACTTTCAACATTCCAAGGACCAATTAACACGTTAAGCTTAGGGTGTTAATTACTCTGCGACTACAGACTTATAAACAAATCTAAACGACAACTCCCTACTTACAGTGATGAAGGGATACAACTTTTGGAACAGAAAATGGATGTTAATTATATTTATTTCTCTCAATACCATCTATTAATTATATGAATGAATAATAACAAACAATTCAATAGAAAACTCATTTATGTAGTGACGTTATAGTACAAAAATTATCGTTAAAAATGTACCACTTAAGTTCTAAAACATTTAGCTTATCACTTAAGAGAAGTCATAATACTAAACTGCGAGTTTTTATTCAAACTATCTATTAACCTCATAAATGTAGCATGATATACTTACTTATGTAGAATTAGTGGCTTCACATTGAGTTTTATACGCTGATCAGTTCTGGTTCGAGCAATTTATATTTCTGACCAGAAATGTAACAGCTGTTATTTTTTATGACAAATGTTCTAAACCTCTGAGTGGACAGTACACTACCTCTAGGTAAACTAAGCTTTTGAGTGTAAAGTACATCTTTTCTGTGTAAACCAAACTTTTTTTGTGCACAGCACCTTACCTCTACCAATGTAAGGAGTTATTAACCAACACTTTTTGCTATAAACATTGCTGAGGTGTTTTCTTAGTGCCATTGTGTTTCTTTTAAGTAGTTATTAAAAATGACTAATCACAGAATAGAGGTTTCCCATTTGAAAAATTAATGTTACCCCCTTTTATTGCCCTTTGTAAAGTAAAAGGATTTGACCCTGAAGCTTCACCGCTCATGACCCTATTTCGTCGAACTACGAACCTGACTAGGTCTTTCACTTGTAGAATACTCGTACCAAGTTTGGTAAAGATACATTAAGAATGGCGACCACAGTCTTGATTCTACAGAGAGAGTGAATGTTCTTAAAAGGTAATACTTCAAAAATGAGTACTTACAAACATATGGGTTGTAAACGTAAAGCTTATCCATACATGACCTTTAAGAGCGGGTGGAGGGGAAGTTTACAATTACTTCCAAGTAACTTAAATCGGTATTTTCCTTCTATGATATCGATAATCCAAATCCATGTATTTAAAGATTTAGTAGGATTGATGTTGCATGAGAAAACGTTTCTGGTTCGGGTGTATCGCCTTGTTGCTTTAAATATTTAAAAGCTATTTAAAACTACCATAAGATAAACACACATATTTTTATGGATCGAAAATGTACAGCACATTACGAGCGTTGCGTAAAACTGATTGTGGCTCCAGAGGTACTCAAAATCGATTTTTTGTTCTTGTTTTAGGACGTTTATCGTGTGTGTTTAGACCATACAGGAAAGCGTATACAATACCAAAAGATATGCATACAACTGCGATGATTTAGTCGCTTTGTCCTTTAGTGCTATTGGAACTTCTAGTTCAACTTCGAAGTTACTTGTAGAATATTCATAGTAATTACCTTTAATGATATGTTAAAAATTACGAACGTAATGATTTTTGTTTTATATAAGTATGAATTCGGTCGAATTATTATTTACTATAAAAAAACAAATACTCTTAAATAAATTTAAAATACGTAAAATAAATTGAAGAGTTTTTAAAACAATTTTAATTTTTAATCGAAAAAATTCATATATTATAAACTAAAAACAAATACTGGTAGTAAATGTTATATTTTTCATCAATTTAGTTTATTATGTTAAGCATAAATAGGTAAACAATAATTTTTATTCGATAAATTCAAGTATAATGCCATACTAAACATAATGTACTTAACACTACTTTTCTTAAAAGAATAACACTACAATTTTTACATTAACATTTTAAAAGTAGGTATGTATTAAGGAATCCACCCGCCAAATTCCATGCAGAAAGATACCTTTAGTTCTTTTTACTGGAAGAACAGATTCCTTATGCAGCCCATTTATTTGTTTCATCTAAAATTCACATTACATTGTATAATTTTTATACTATTCTCATAGAATATTTGTGTTATTAATGAAATTTCTTGAAATTAGCACAGTTATTATTATTTTATACATACAGGATTTATATTCGGTATCGATAGGAAGCTCTTACACTTTAAAAGTGAATTTGGTAGACTTGAAATACAACCAAATGTAGGAGTCATTTATATTTTTTATTTAAAAACAATTTTTTTTCCTAAAACACAAGTTTTGCTCAGGAAGTTATTCTAAAGAATTTGACAATATTTTGATTTAACTGATGGGTTTCATATAAAACTTGAAATCAAATTATTTCTGTATGTTATATTATATTTGTAAATAATGAAAATTAAGTGGAGGAATGTTATGGGTCTATTTATACTATACTGATTGGGATACATTGTTATCTCAATTATAAAGTAATAAAAAACTTTTTAGTAAAATATTTATTCACTAAATCTATACGGAATCATATTGCTATGAGTTTAATTTGCACATTAAGCTGTACAATTTTCCCAAATTGAGTTAGATTTAATTTAATCTCTTACTTTACGGACTGCAAAGCCTAAAGCCCATAATTCCCCTCGTGTATTTGTCACTAAATCAGGACTCTATAATAGGATTAGGGGTCTTATAAAAAAACTCAGTTGTGAGTTTCGGCAGAAAATATATTTTATTTCAAAGTTTAATGTGAAAACAATGTTTATTTATATTAAAGAATGAAACAAAATAGAGATGGTTTGAAGTATTTATAATTATAAGAATGGTAGACAGTAAATATATTATACTGTATATGCTTTCATCCAAACACTATGGGGTTTTCCAGTTAGAAGTATGAAATTAATATTCACGTGTTCATTAGTAGCTTAGTATTACACATACATAAAACAAACAGTTGAAAAAATACTAGCTGTGTGAATTTCACTGTTTTACAACCTTGTTGATGGTAAAAGTAAACAATGTTCTCTGGTGCTATAGTTATGTATGTTCCTGTGACTGACTACACGTTTTGTTTGGAAGACTCAATGTCATGATGACATATATGTTGAATTCTATATGGTGATGGTCATTCGTGAGCATTTTTCAATATAAATGAGTAAAACATTTGCAGTTTTATTAATATAAATATTAAATAGTGATAATAAACTTCGATGTAACAGTAAAGGACATTAACGAACAATACGAGATACTAATGGTAAACTTAAAATGTATAATATTTAATGCAGCATTTTACATAGTGAGTTTATAAAGGTCAATAACTTTAGAACAAAGTCTTGGCTATTTTTTATGTCTCACTAAAAAACCACGTATGGTGTGAATCATATAATTTCATAAGCGGATATTGCTCGTAACATCCCTCACCCAAGTATCGTGGCTGCTACTGCTTCCCAGGCCATAGACTCACTCTCGATAATATCGCTCTTTAAATGTAATTTATTAATCTTATGGATTCAGTTTCTGTCTCCAGAAAAATTCGTTCTTTCTTTTATATTATTGCGTATCAGGCATTCAGATATTTCGGTATATAGGGGAGAAAATTGACAAAGGTCATAACATGTGCTGAAATGAAGAATACAGTGCCTGTTCAAGAATTAAAATAAAATAGTATTTCCATAGGTACAAAGCATGAAAGGGCCAGACCTTTAGCGTAGATTAATATACATAGAAATTCGTTAAGGATTGGCTGCTAATAAATTCTGTCCATAAACACAAACCTTATTTTGCTACGTATAGTGAAGAAAATGTTTTTTCTTAAGTTATTTGAATTTTTTTAAGTAGCAAAAACACGTAGTAAATGTGTACACGTTAAATTTAATTCCTCATACTGTATCATTTAAAAAGATTACAAGGAAGAAATGAACAAGTGTAGGAGGAGTGAATTTTATTTATTAATAATTTAAATTACACATTTTTCATTAGTGCAACCAGTAAACCTAAGAACATTTATGGTAAACTATGAAATTTCAAAGTGTAAGGTAAAACGAAATAAACATATTTTGTCAGTTTATAGAGAAGAAATAACTTCAAATAAAAGAAATTACAATACTTGAAGCTATCAGTAAAATGCTAACTTAGATATTTATTCTGTCGAGAGAACAGTACGTCCCTTAGTGAGCCTCTTGAATAAAGACTGAATAAGAATTATTCCATCTTAGAATTTAAGTCTCTAAATCAGCTCGCTTCTAGTTATTACCCTACAATGGGCCACTTGTTCATAAATTAAGCACTAAATCATTACTTTAACTAATAATATAACCATTACAGTGATCTTGTAGCGATTCTCAAAACATTTGTATGGACCCTCTTTATCATAGTATAGGATATTATACAGGGTGAATTTAAGTTAGTGTTGAAAAATTTTTTGGGTGATACTACTCAGTATTATAGACCAAAATATGAAAATAAAAAATCCCTATCTCATCTATCTTTTAACTACGACCAATTTCGCTATTTTGTTTAAAAATCATGTTTTGTTTCAACAAAACTCAATTTCCTCCATTATTTTTAATGTTTTTTTTAATTCTGAATCCATTTTTGAAATCTACACAAAATTTTACATGGGAATAATGGAGAAAAACTGTCTTGAAAATAAGTTTGATACAAACAAATTGCTAATAAATCAAATTCTTAAGTTTTCGGCAAAAACATTAAAAAGATATTAGACCCGAGGAATTAAATGAAGTTAATTCTGAAGAGAGGCCAATACCACAAAAAACTTGCCCATTTTGTGGGCTTTAAAATGACATAATGCAACGTTACTTTTATTTTCATCTTATACTGGTTATTAAAGAATCAGTATTGGAAAACAAGGTCTACTTAAAATATCACGGTGCCAAATAACCAGTCAAAATCGTGTTTAATTTCAATAATAAATCAAATATAGGATAAACACATAAAGAACAGTTACAAAAAAGAATAATCATAAAAAGTAAGTAATCTACAAATTGCTTTCAAATTGCCTGCCTCCGGATTGTCATTTGTAGATTACTTACTTTTTATGATTATTCTTTTTTGTAACTGTTCTTTATGTGTTTATCCTATATTTGATTTATTATTGAATTAAACACGATTTTGACTGGTTATTTGGCACCGTGATATTTTAAGTAGACCTTGTTTTCCAATACTGATTCTTTAATAACCAGTATAAGATGAAAATAAACGTAACGCTGCATTATGTCATTTTAAAGCCCACAAAATGGGCAATTTTTTTGTCGTATTGGCCTCTCTTCAGAATTAACTTCATTTAATTCCTCCGGTCTAATATATTTTTAACGTTTTTGCCGAAAACTTAAGAATTTGATTTATTAGCAATTTGTTTGTATCAAACTTATTTTCAAGACAGTTTTTCTCCATTATTCCCATGTAAAATTTTGTATAGATTTCAAAAATGGATTCAGAATTAAAAAAACATTAAAAAATAATGGAGGAAATTGAGTTTTATTGAAACAAAACATGATTTTTTAACAACATAGCGAAATTGGTCGTAGTTAAAAGATAGATGGGATAGGGATTTTTTATTTTCATATTTCGGTCTATAATACTGAGTAGTATCACCCAAAAAATTTTTCGACACTAACTTAAATTCACCCTGTATGAAGAGCTCTAATATATTATCGCTTGAAATGGAAGACGTGTTCTTGCAATGCTGAAAATGTATTTTATGTAACCTTAAATACTGTTAAAAGCTAGAAAATATTTCAAGTAGAAAAAAATTAAAAGTTTGAGAAGGTTGTTAATAAACTATGACCATGGTTTTATTCATTCAAAAATTTGCATACGGAAATCAGGATTTCGGATATGTGCCATCGTTATATATTACAAAAGGTATAGCACAACGTTTCTAGCATTGGAAATCCTCTTCGTTATGTGTATGAGGTAATATTACATACAAAAATAAAGAAAAGCGTAAAGAAAATAATTTAAATAAAATGGCTGAAACATGCCCAAAAGCTGCTTGGAATCTATTCCAGGCGTTTTCACTGCAGTAGCAAACAGTAATCAAATAATTTGAATAATGTACAATATTTTCATGAATTTTAATAAATTCATTTTTGGGCCTTTTGGGCAATAGCAATTCCTGAAAGCTATGTCGTATTGCGTAAAAAATAATTTTGAGTTAATTATAATATTAATAAATTCGAACCTACTGAAATCTCTCTGACCAAGTATTTACATACCTACGACAGCTTGATGCGAATCTTAAGGTTTACAGTTCTGTACCGTATTTTATCACTAAAAAACTAATTTAAGTTTATTTTTAAGATTCACAAACTGCAGCAACGTTTTCTCTAGAGTTTATTTTGTAAATAGGCACCCTGTATGGTCATTATTTAATGAGGAATTTCTTCTCTCAAAATCGTTTTAAAAAACTTTATATGAAACACTCTATATAGATTAAAAAGTACTTAACTAGAGTTCTTACAATCATAACTAATGTAGTAATGTAACAAATCGTTCCTAATGTGAATAAACTTGTTTGAACGTAATGTAGATACATTGAGATATTATAAACACATACATCAATAAAAAGTGTTGGCTGAGCGTTAATGAACTCCTCACGTGAAATGATACAAACCTTACATTTCTGTCCGGCAGTCAGAACTATTTATTGAGATCCAACTGATAAACAAACGTGTGATTATGCATGAAGGTTCATTTAAATATAGCAAAAGTCGAGTTTAATGGTGTAGCATGATCATCAATGGGGTTTGGCTAATCATTAGCGAGCGGTTTATATTGGTTGTATGTAAAATATCAGTGAATTAACAAATTTACTCATATAATATCACTAAATTGAGTATAATCTTACAATTTTAAAATATTACATAATGTCACGTGTTATCTAAGGATATAATGAGTAATAATATTTTAACTTTGCGTGTAATCTCAGCAAAGACGTTTGCAAAACAATTGATAAATTTATGGGCAAATAACACTTAATACGTTGTTGATATATTTATTGATGCACTCAATAAATTTAAAATACGTAATAACGTACTACCCATTTATTACAGTATACTAGATTACTATTGTTTTTATGCGTACATAAAAACCCCCTTATTTTGTACTTTATAATAGACATACGAAGGACAAATTTTCTTATTTATTATTTACACCCTTTTATGTATGCCCTACTCACATCTTCGCAGTAAAATGTAGGTGAGGGTAATTTTTATATGTGTTGTTGAGGCGTTTGATTTATAAATAATAAATCATGTAATGTTGAATAAAATAATTTGGCTTAACTAACGATATGATAACGTGATCTTTGGCTAAAATCCGCAGCGGAAACTGAAAAACGTCTACCACAAACGTGAGTTATACCACTTTCACCACCTCGTAACATGAATCCCCACCTGTCGATTCCACACACTTTTATCTGCCCAGTAAATTATATTTAGAAGTCAATTTATAGTGTTCAAAGGCGCACTTGTGAATAATAATTTTGCTTTGAAGGATTTGGGTTATGAAACGTGTTCGGTCTTTCACGTTTAATTTCATACTGGCAACACATTTTCTTCGCCTCCTTATAATCTATTTGAATGTTTATTGTCAGTGTCTTAATACTTTTTTAAATGTTTTTAATCTATTTTAATAGTTTGCATATTTAAGAAACTCATTGCAAAACATTTCAGCAAGCAAAATTGATATTATCCCAAACCACAATGTAATAGCCAAGATTTTAAGGTAATATTAAACATGTCAGTTACGATGATTATAATTCTTACATTAAGTCTTGCTTATGATATATTAGAACGGGTTTATTTCAAGTTATTGTATTATAGTTTTTTTCAACCACAGACACTGTAAAATACATTGTGTATACTTTTTTTCAAAGTGGTCTTTAGCCAATTATAATACAGCGTAATTTTTATGCAAATTTAGTTTTTATATATTTTGTTGTTATTGAAATATTTATTTTTAATCTGGAATCCTTATAAATAACATCTAAAATCAAAATAATTGGACATATAAGATAAAAAGCAACATTTATTGACACAGTAAAAGGTTATATTATACTGCTTATGTAACAGAATGTGCAATTTACTAATAGTGGTACCAAATTATACGCTTTGTCATATACTTTTGACGAATAAAAATGTATTTTCAAAAGTAAAACATAGCGTTTTCAATTATATGGAAGAATTTTCTTGTTCTTAAAAATAATGAGAAAACATAGTTACGTACCAATTATTTCAACCCAGTACACAAATAGAAAAATGAAACAAATTTTTGACGCATTTACACAGTGAATTCAAATGTCAGTGTTCGTCTAATTTTAATTTAAACAATATACACACATTCTCCACTGAAAGGTGACAGTAAGATATAACAGCATTCACTGCTGTGCTTGTAAATCATGCTTTAAATTGTTAAACCTTGGATTTTGTTTTAATGATCCACAATGGATAAAACATTAAACATAAAACATGGAACGTAACTAACACTACGTATACAATATTAATACAGAAAAAAATAGCTTTTGGCTATACAATACTAACATATTGCAAATTATCAGGTACTTTCAAGGAATATATAATGAATAGAACTTCAGAAATAAACCATTAGTTTAATATAGTAACTGTATTAATAAGATTTTTGAAACTTCTTTATCCACTAAGTGCTACTAATCCAAGACAAATTGTGAAATTTATAAAAGTATAAAAAAATCACTAGCAGCTTTAGGCGTTTATGTCCCAACAATTATTTACTTAAAACTTTAGTCAGGGCATTAGGGAGATAGAAATAACCAACAAGGTTTCAGCAACAACTTCAAAACATTTTTCTGACGTCAACAGCTTTTCGTATGGAGTGGACTTACTGTCTTATTCTCTCTAATTCTGAATGTCTTTTCTTTTCCTTTTTATTTCATTATAATCTAACTTTTGAATAAAATAAAATATCATTATCGATTTTCCCAAATATTAATAGTTTTCACCGATCTTCAAAGTTTGTTAGTTTAGTTAATACAAATTTCCTTCTTCTTCCTTCCCAGTCTAACCGTGTGGAATAAAAACAACACATACTGTAAACTATTCAATAATTAAAAACTATTTCGTCTCAGGTAATCATAAGATAAATCACATTATTACAGAAATATAACAAGTATCAAACTAAAAATATTATCATATCCAATAATATTCGTAGTTTTATAAAGTAACTGACAATACGTAGACTTGTTATGTAAATGAAAATTACTCGTATGTAAATGAAATTTTGTTAGTACAGCAATAGTGCGTGCTGTAATACTGGAAAGTAGTAAATCAGGTGAAAATATAATACAACCCGTAAACATTTGGAAAAACTCATTAGGATATTGTGCCACGTAATAGCAACGATAAATCGATGAATTTTTCTGTATAATTTCACTGCTTTATTCTGATTATAAATATATTAATAGATTAGTTTAAGCTCAGATTTATTCTGTGACTAAGCACATTTTATTTGATACTATATTAAGTAAGTAAATACTAACATTCGTCTGCGGCTTTGTTCTCAGTTTACTGCCGAATAATAAGGAACTTCATAGATATGTAGGTTTTAATTGATATGCAAAACACTGTATCAAGTAATAGGTCTAGGATTGAAACAACTCTTACCCCGAACAAAATAATAAACAGAATTAATCTGCATTCCATATGTTTAATTGAATTAATCCAACGATTACAGCTACAGTCTAATCATTTCAAAACTATGAGGGGTAATCTTAAATAAGGTCTAAACTTTCTTAGTTAGATCAACTAAGATGTATTACTAATATTGCTTTATAGCGGAAGTGTATGATTTTCAACAACTTATATTATAAAATTATTTATTAAAAAAAATCTTTTTTTTTAATTATTTCTTCAGCCAAGTGTACAATTACGCGTGACTGATAAACAAAAATCTTATTCTTGAACAAAACAACAGACATTTGACAACTATAAAATGAACCTACCAATTTATAAACCACAAGAGAGACTTTTAACAACTAAACTAAAGAAAGATTAATATACAATTCAATAAATAAACAGAAAATTAATTTGACACTTAAGTCAACGAAATTAACTAATATAAATATAAGATTTAAATATAGCTACAATAAAATTTCTTTGCCTTAAAAATATTTTCCAATGTAACTGTTTGAATAATAAAGTTATTAATATTTATACATTTAGTTTATAATTAATTACATGTCCGATCTTAAGTTGCTAACAATTTATGAATGGAACCTATTACAGATGAAATTTTTTCTTTATGTATTAGTTTCTTAAAAAAGTTATATTATGCAAACTGTTACTATTGTTTGCATTTAGTGTTTTGGTCCTCATGGGAATAATATCCTTGTTTGTAGTGAGAATTTTGAAACAAGCTACATATATTGACCGTTTAAATTTCTCCGCAGTAAGATCAGTTTATTTATTTTATCATACTCAGGTGGATTCTAAAATATCCAATAATTTACGATAGAACAATTCATTCAAGAAAAACTGTTGCAAAATGAATAATAACGTTCAAGAAAGACAAAACGAACAGAAATTATATACAAATGTTAATAGACGCGCTTCATATTTAACTATATCAATTAATTCACAACATTCTGAAGTTGCTGTTAGTTGATAAGTAATTAATTAAATAAACCATTACATATAATTTATTTTAGATAAAAAAAACTAGGCAGACTAACACCCCACTGCTATTTGCAGAATTGAGATGTAGGCTTCTAACCCTAATCCTGGATACGGCTGGAGTCAGCTGATTTGACATTAAAATCTATGGAAAAGTTATTACTCCACTGAAATGTTCTTATACACAACTGTTGGGCTTCATTAAACTACAAATCTGAACATACTTGAGATCTATATGTACCCTTGTGTTCAAAATATGCAAGCTAAAATGATCAACTACTAAAGTTTAACATCAGAATATTTAATAACAAAAATTTGAGGGATTTTTTGCACTAAATTACTAAGTGAGTGAGTGACCATGCTAGGCTTTGTGGTTAGTGTCTGTGTTAGGTAGATAGGGTTTGTACATACTAGTGTGTATAATGGTATACTATGCCACATCGCTTAATTATAACAAAGTAGCCTCATTACTCACCCTCTATCGACCATACAGCGACCCGCTCTACCGCACTACCACCCCTAAAGTCCCAAACAAGCCAAACTCACTTCATCATGTCCATGAGGTACAGTATCTCTACTCTATTTGCTCTTATATTAAACGCAGATCTCCTCTAAATCGGTATTTTAGGACTCGAAAACCTATTTAGTATAATGATATTTATGAAAAAAATTCAAATCCTGAACCAATATGAATGAAATAGGAGCAACAGCCATAATATAAATTCCAATATATAAAGTGAGGAAAACATTTTAATCAACATGCAAATACTAAAAAAAAAACTTTAAAAAAATTTACATAACCTTAAAAATCTTGTACAACAGCTATGCCTCACTAGAGTGACTACTATCCTTTATATTATACAAAAACACTTATTATTAGGCAGAAATAACATTTATGTAAAACATATTCATAATATTCGTTTCTAACTGAATGGAAATAACATAGAAAATCTCTTCATATATGCATTGTTTATGCATTCTGAAAACGTTCTGGGTATACAAGTCATCCATCAGTGGTCCCTGCGGGTTTCCCGTTTAAAAGGGGACTTTATCCAAGATTGCTCTGTGTCTGCTATTTTCCCTCTCTGGTGTTGTTTACACTAAAACTACTGTTTTATTTTTTCGGAAATACACAATAGAGACAACACGTAATAAATAATTTCAGTAATTCATTTCGTTACACCCTTAGGAAAACATTTTGCAAAAGTTTAAGCGTTATAATTATTTTATTAAAACTATATAAGATGTAAATTATGACATTCATTTAGAAAAAATAAAATTTATAAATTAAATGTTTCATAACCATGAATTATGCTAATACTTTTCGTTTTTTATGTGACCTTCTTGAAAATCTAAATTTTGCTTTTTAACAACCAACTGTATTTTATATGTGTGCTATCTATCTTAATTTCACACCAACTAAATCACGCATCTATGTAATTTTATAATTTAATTTTGCTATTAACAACCGTTGCTCATCATAGTAACGACTTGAATAAAGAGTATAAATATATAAATAGAGGGAATATAAAGGGGGGGGAAATAAAGTATTTTTTCCTGGTCCTCCTAATTGAGGCAAACAGATTTCAAGAGTTTAAGTTTGTGCTGTAAATTCCTGTAACACCTAAATGTAACAATTGAACTGGATGAGCACAATTCTTCTTTAACTACGAGGCATAAAAGTCTAATTTTGATTCTTTCATCAAACTCTAATTTCTTTTACATAAATAGGTGTTAATGGTATTTATAAAATAGGGTTGTTTCACCCTGAAACTCCCTTACTAAATGTTTTAATTCATTAGATTATTATTTTTTTTAGTACAATATTAATACCCACGCAATCCTCAGAGCATAAAAGGTTAAACGTCTGTCCATTAAGTTCCACTAGTTATTTGCAATAACACGTGGAATAAAATACATAGCGCTACCAAATAAAATTCCAACCTACTAACCATCTAACTTATACATGATAATCGTATAGAACATGCCTGCTATAGAGGAAAATATCTTGGTCCTAAAAGTACTCTAGAAACGTATTTATGTTTTGTCCTTGGGCGCTTTATGAGAGATAATACCCAAATCAGTGTGTGTGAATACAGTGATATAGATTTAAAACAAGCACATACTCTTACACACAATACAACAGACACACACACACTGACACACACACGCACGCACGCACACCACATTCTTAACTCTCGGCAAACTTTGGAGAATTGCAGGCATCTTCCATTTACCTTTGCATTTGGAATTTTCTAAGCTAAGTTTTGCCATTTTCGTTAGTTTTGTAGGTATTTCATACTGCTCCATTTTTTTCCCATAGTTTATTTCGATTGATACTGTCATAAAGCTTTCTGAAAGTCTATGAATAATCCATACAATGCTCTATCAAATTCCCAGTGCTTGGCTATTGATTCTTCTGTAAGACCTAGGATTTTAAATTTTGGCACGCAGGTTGTCTTCTGCCGTGTTTCTCATTAATTATTGAAATATTTCTGAAAAGCAGACACGTTTACTTTTAAGGCATTACAAACGTTCATGAATATTCATTTTCTACAGTTTTATTTCCTTTTACGCACGTTTTCAGGACAACCTCCGAGTGCTAGCTGGAATCTAAATCACTAGTATAACTACTAGTGAACTGCCAAAAAGGTCCAATAACGTTTTACCATATCTGTTATGGTTAAACCATAAAACGCTCATAACTTGACTAATGTTCATTTCTTTTATTATTATAATAGAGATTTAAGTCCAATAGAAGGTTGGTAAAGTGTATTTTCAATGTCTTTTTGCAACAAAAAATATGCACAAAAATGATCCGGTTAGTTTTATACATATACTTTTTCTATCTGAAAACATATGTCAAAGCCCTAATGGAATTAGTAGATAGAGTCAGAGGAAATGCTAGTTTGCTTGCTAGCGAGAGTTGAACGTACGTAACGCAGCTAGATATATATCAGAAGACACCGTTCTGTATATTTAACCTGCTTTAGACTTATATTTGAATTGGGATTTGGATTAGTTTGTTGATCTTATTTATGCTTCATTACAGTGTTGGACTGACACAGTTGCTACTAGTTAGAATAACTACCTCTACTGGTTATTAACGGACATTGGAAGAGATTTGACTAGGCTTTATCAAATGTATAGAGGGGATAACTCTTTACTGACGGAAAACTGAACGAAATGCTTGACGCTCTAAACTGTAGTTTGGCAGGAGACTGATTAGAATCGACATCGCAAATTCATAGGAACAGTTCATAATACTATCAAACTGTTACTAAAGTATATCCGTTACAAATTAATAAGTTAATCACCTTTAGTACACGACTTCTTGTTTCACCCTTCCCTCCAAACTCAACACTATACGGTATACGTAACTTCCTGACAAACCAACGATCTGATTTGAATAAAAAACTAATATAGATTATCGCCTACCTCGACCATTACCCGATCAGGGACATGGGGGTGTTGCCCCCAGGTAGCGAAAGGCGCCATAATATGTGTTCACATTTATCACATTCTCTGAGATAAATTTCGATGTGATAAATTAATGTTAATAGAATATACAAATGCATGGAATGGAATTTAAATTGAACTTATGTGCCCATAGATTTAAAATGTAGTAAATTAAAACAGTACGGGTCAAACTAAATACTCGCCTACAAAGTTAAAGTAGAGAAGTTATGCTTAAACCCATCGTCAGTAAAAAATTACAAACTAGAATCAGAACAAGAAAAGTTAATTTGAGTTGGGACTCGAGAGCAGACGAGATATCTGGAATGTCAACTACGCCGAGAGCGTAATTAAAGCGACGTCTTGCTGCCAAGTAGTGACTACGCTGGATTTCTGATTTACTCACTTCTTTTAATGCTGACACCATGACATTCTGGTTTCATTCTCATTTATTAATTTAGGTTTTAATTTTATAATATATTTAAAGTCCTCATCAAACTCAATGCCAATTTTAATACTGAATTACAAACTTAGGTTTAAAGAAATATATATTATGTATACAATCAGTATTTGAAATTCAAAAGTTTTAACTTAATGTTTCAAGATAATATTATAAATCATAAGCATTTATTGTAAAGAATAATATAAAATATTCATTGTAATTTTTATTATAAAAAGAACATAGTAAAAGTGTATATATTAATTTTTTTACAAACTAAGCAAATTAACACACAATTTTACTTGTAATAATTACAGGTTAGAAAAATTTAAAAGTCTTAAGCAACCCTTTAAAGAAAATTAAAATAAATAAAATCTATTTCCATTTGAGAAATTAGAATTTAATTTACATATCATAAAAAGAACAAACATGTTGGTTTTGTATGGGTCATAATTTCAATTTCATACTTAAATTAACCCATTTTATGAGATAATTTATTAAATTATCAAAATTAGTGGACTAACATACCTCTAATGATTGCTACAACTGCCTGAAAACTATTTTAAGTGGACGTGCGCATCTATTTTTGGATTTCTAGGCAAACAGTATTAACCCAATATTAGGCATTCGTAACGGAAGATACAATGACTGCCTCCAGCTGATCCAAAGATGTGCTCATTCTTACTCACCTCACAACGTTTTTGCCTATTTTGCAGGTATAGATCCCTTTTTTCTTACAGTGATATATTATCCTTTTCAATAATTATTTATTACGTTGGTCTATTAAATTTGATGAATCTATACACTTTTATACTTATTTTGATTTTATTGATTTATTTTACATTGATTAATACAAAGAATATATTTTGTTATTTTTATATCCTGCTTTTTTTCTAGTTGTTATATTTATTTGTCACTTTATTTATTCTTGATGACTTTAAAATGTAATGTAATACTTTATATTTATAATTATTTCCTATGTTTACTATTTATTTTTAATTTTTATTTTTGTCAAGATCCAAAAAAGTGTCTTTTTTATAAAATATATTCATATTTTTAGAGGTTAATAGAGATTAAAATGGTTGTTTGTCGTTGGTATGTAAATAAATAATTAGTGTTTTGTTTTTAATAACTGGCAGTCTTAAAGATAGTGTGGCTTGAATTACAAACAAAATAGTTGTTGTCATTTCTGACTTATGCGTCTCAATGCTATAGTATGATTTGTTTATCTCAACCTAGATTGCAGTTATGTATCAAATCAACCATCCACCAAGGGAATACAATAAATCTTGTTGTAACGCGCTGCAAAATGTCGTGAACATCTTGTTTAAATCACAATCCTCAAATGGTCAATACCAAATTTTTTACAAATATCTATTTAATTCCGGTTATGCGAATTACGGGACTGGATAATATGATAAAATTAGCACAATTTATATCATATATTAGGTGGATATGTACACCTCGAATGCTAAGGCAACGTATCACTATGAGCCAACTATGACAATATTGTAGGCTGAATCTAGATTATAAGTAAAATTTAAAGAAAAGGACTGATGAGAAAAGATAATTTTAGAAATATCAAATAAGCAACCTAATCAAATTCGATTCGTAGGTTGTATTTTAAGCTTTGTAAATTGAATTTGATATAGGTCATCATATAAGATTTTTAATCGAAATATATAAAAAAAGAAAAGCTCGTTCCTTGTAGAATGAAAGTAATGTTTATCGCTAATGTATCACATTGATTGACAACTGGTTTTTATTTGGAGTTCACACAAGATATTCTGACTTGCCATAGACAAGATTGCGTAGGTTACGTCGTCATTTGTCAGGTCATAAGTTTAATACCCAAGCTTTAAATTAGACTAAATTAAGCTAAATAGTACCTTTAAAAAATTACTTCATATAAAATTATTTTACTTTGAAAACGTGACCTTTTCACACTACATAATTTACACCAATTCTGTTTTTTTTTTGAATAAACTATAGCGTTGTGTAATGTAGGGCTATGTTCTCCATCTCTGTTTACGTGATCCCCTGGTTACTTTTGATAAATATATTATATAAAATAACTGAATAAATAGTTGCAGTCTCATTTGCTAACATTAAACAAAAAAGTGTTTAAATAAAATTTAAAAATAATAATAATTACCAATCTCTTATTTATGGCTTTTTTCCATTAACAGTTTTTTCATAAATAAAATATATACACATAATATGTCTTTAAAATGACATGACATGTCTTTAAAAGATCCATCATCCAATTATTTCTTGTTTGTTGCATATATTTAACATGAATTATATATAGATTCTAGCTAATATTTTTTAATAACAAAAATATTTACAGGTATAAGTATTTATTATAAATATATTTTAAATCTCACGGTAAATTTTTACAATTGTAAAATATTGAACAATAAAAAAATAAATATAGAATTTCATATTGTTTTCAATAATTTATACTGCTATACCTTATCAGAGCGTGTTTTGGGTTAATACAAGGTAAGAATACACCACAAGTGTCGTGTAACAGATCCTTGTATAAACAGTACAGTTGTCGGGACAGTATACCTATGATGTATAAGAACTAAATGTTTATGCATTCAGGTTCACGATGCAAATGCAGCATCAGTATAATTGACGTTACAGTATGCGTATGATGTATACGAACTAAATCTTCATGCATTCGGTTTCAGTATACAAATGCAGTAGATCAAAAAACCAACAGGATGTATCAGGAATACAAACCTATTTCATTGCGATTATTTAAACAATACCTAGTAAAGGTAATTCTGTGCGTTTGGTGGTTTTATTGGTTTAATATTTTGTGGAACGTTTGCTTAAAACCGAGACAGTATAATATGCTTCTCAGAATTAATTCGTAAACATTAATTTCTGTTAAAATAAATAGTGATTTATAAATATTTAATTTTTAAGAAAATGCAAAACATGAATAACTAATACGACGTTACAGATGACTATTATATCAACAGAGTTTAGGATCCATCCCATAAGGATTATTGTTATTGAAAAATACTAACACAACTTCAATGATATATTTACGTCCCATTTAGCTAAAACTAAGCGTGTTTATAAATACAGCAGTACTGAAGAAAAATATAAGATGTGGTAAAAAACTGGTTAAATCGGATTGCAGCCCTTAAATAAATGTCAATTCAAAAGTAGGACAAGACAAGTTAATTTAAGTTGCAACTGGAAACTTGATGAGATATCCGAAATGTCAACTACTCCGAGACAGTAATTACTGTGACTTCTTCATGATAAGCTTACTTGTGGAACACGTCTTGTTACATTTAAAAGGAATCCAACTCAGCTTCTAAGAATTTCTTGACTGAAGCACTGTTAGTAACGTACATTAGAATAAAGCATTATTACCAAACACCTTCTTTTCAGTTTGCCGGTTGCTGCAATTTACTTGCATTTCACTGACTGATCTTTACACATTTATTTCCCGGTATATGTTGGAATTGTTACCTTGTAAATTTAATCATACCTATATCTCAAACATATCATTATCTTTAGAAGACATCCAGATATTCTAGACTCTATATAGTTTTTGATGTCAAGCAACATAAAAATGTATAAATCTGGTTCTGTTTACAACCAAATGAAGGCCTGTTTAATCAGAAAAATTTTAGTGCTGGCTAAGTTGAACTTTCTGTTGTCTTGTATACATTCTCATAGAAAATTTTGTTCATTTGACTCTGAACAACTTCAAGTGAGGCGATTTATATTTCTTGCACTTATTTGATAAAATTTGAAAAGTAATTATAATGTTTTCTGACATAATTCAATGTAATATAACTACGTGTCTGTAATATTAACTAAATTTACGATACGACCATCTATACGTTATTGTCTATTTATTTTCTTTCCAGTCCAAACCACGAAATTAACAGGCTATATTTCAAACCTGTACCCGCTGCTGGGTTCTAAAGACATCTTCTTTAATATTTTAGATAATTTATTTGCATGTTGTAGCTTCTCGAAATATAAATAGCATTTTTATAAGTAGGTTCATAACGCTTCTCTTAAATGTTCCAATAGATTAATTACCTCTGTCTATATAGCACCATTTTTATTAATAAATATTCTTTGTATTATTTATTACATTATAGCACTTGTGAAAATAAAAATAGAACTATCAATGTTGATAATATTGTGAAAAGCACCAGAACTTCAGAAAAGTAAAAGAAAAAGGCAAAATACTGATTATTACATTTATTGGTTTGGATGTCTTACTTATGGTGAATGTGTCAATAAAAATGGTGTGTTTTATGTGTGTGGATAAATTTATCATCTTGTATCCATCTATTTTGCAGAATTTTAATCAAAAGCATATCAGTACCATATAAATATTTGTTTATTACTATATTCGAGTACATAAAATTTTATTTCTTGATTTTTTATTTATTTTTGCAGTGACAGTTGGTAAACAATACGTATGTTTTTGTATTTTGTGTATTGGTTTTATATGCATTAATGGTTGTTTTGTAAGAACAAAATGTATACAACTATTTTTTTAAGTCCTTGCGCACTCAGGTGTTTCATAACATTTGATATAATTGCTCAGTAATGACATATCAATTAGGAATTAAGCCTATTTTAGACATCTTTTTTATATCTTATTTCCTGATATTCTTTAAAATTGTAGTGGTTCCATAATATTATTTGGAAATGGTATACTGCTGTAAATTATCGTAGGCTTCGGAGCAAAGTAACTTGCCTGTTTGTACTAGAATGAACATGGCATAACACAAGACTTTAGCTCGTCTAAAGATAATCCAATGCTACCTGGATTATTCAAACTTTGCCTATAACAATTAATTCTAGAGCCGTGTCAGTATTCTGCAGACAACTTGCTACTTGCTAATTGAGTTGCGTTCACTCTCATTCATACATATTCATAAAATCAGATTTTGGTTTATGACTTTTTCTAAAGATGATATTTACATATATTCCTTGATTATTAATATTACTCATAATAAAAGTTTTATAATATTCAAGGTAACTTTCAAAAATCATTTTGACTGATAATACTAAGTGTAAAGTTTGAAATCTTTTTACCATTGATACAATGAAGCTATTTCAAAATAACATACACTTGTGAAATATAATGCAAATGTTTACCTTAGTGTTAGACCAGATTAAATAGGTTTTTCTGAGATGTCTATAGGTTGAAGTATTTTTTAATATTGCGCATGAGTAAGTACTAACGAAATTGGTGTCAGGGTGTGCTGACTTGAATAATAATGTTTCATTTACTTTTTTGGTATATTTATTCTGTACTATTTAAAATACGTATAGCCATTGTGACATTTTAATTTTGGATGATTAATTAACAGCAGAAAAGTTACAGTGGATGATTTTTATTGCTCATAATATCGTTAATCATATTTTACATCATATCAATCATATTTTTGTTACATAAACTTCATTGTACTTGAAGTTTACTTTTACTTAACTATTATGAGAGGTTATAACGATTTATTTCTCTATGGACCAATACAACATTCCTAGTCTTCCATTTACAGGCTAAATAATAACTAAGTATTTAAATTTATTCATAAACCGTAACTACTAACGTGGGAAAGAGATAAAATTTCAGATCTCGAAACGTAGTGTTACTAATTTTTTCTTATAACTGAACTATGTGAAATGAAAAAAGAAAGTTTTGCTTTCAAGTTTGTCTATCCATCGGATGGACACTTTTAAATTAAAAATAGCCCTAGGATTGAAATTTGTCACACAACTTCAGCAATGCCTGTTGGGGGACCCATGATGTATATTTTTCAATAAATGAAATAAAACCTTGTATTCGACTTACTTGAGCAAATTCTATTTTAAAACCAATCAATAAAAAAATTATAGAATACAAATTTTAAAAAAGATTACCTTATATCTCAGTAAATTGAAAAAACACATGTCAAACAGAAAGCTAATGTTTGTCTCTAAATCTACATTTGATAAAAATAGTGCATTTTTCATTAGATAAAACAATATGTAAACGTTTTTTCTAGGGTTTAAAAATGTTTCGTAAATTTACAAATATATCATAAACTTTCCTCCAAAACTTTTAATATAATACTTTAACTATATAAGCAAATTACAGACATTCTGTAGTAACAGATAACTAAATCCAACGACTATTTGTTTTATCTAATGGTTTTAATCGTCTAGTGTGTGTGTGTGTGTGTGTGTGTGTGTGTGTGTGTGTGTGTGTGTGTGTGTGTGCGCGCGTGCGTGCGTGCGTGCGCGTGTGTGTGTGTGTGTGTGCGTGCGTGCGTGTGTGTGCGTGTGTGTGTGTGTGTGTGTGTGTGTGTGTGTGTGTGTGTGTGTGTGTGTGTGTGTGTGTGTGTGTGTGTGTGTGTGTGTGTGTGTGTGTGTGTGTGTGTGTGTGTGTAAATAGGCCAACATATTAATATTAATTAACAATATTTCGCATTACGCTTCTTCAGGTCAAAACAACATAACGAAAAACATAAAATAATAAAAAACATACATTTAAACAGATAAATAAATTAATAAGCATAATATTCTTGAAATGATAAACATGTGTTCAAACTGTGGGTGTAAAGATGTGATGAGTGTTCAGATGATTTAAATTTATCAAAGATTTAATCCATAGGGAAATTTAGATTTTGTGACAATTTGACATGCTTGTTCTAAATTTCTTAATTTTGATGTATTTGAATTATTTTTTAATGATCGTATTGGTATTAGTGTATATAAATTTTGAAAAGTTTCTTTGTGTATTATACTATGAATGACTAATGGTTTTGATTCATCATTATGCTTAAAATCATAACGGTGACCTGTCATTCTTATTCTTAAATTATTTGTTGTTGAGCCAATGTAGTATTTAGGACATTTTTTACACTGAATTTGATATACTACATTTTTTTATCACAGTTCAAATTGCCAATAATTTTTTATACTTTTTTAGTTGAAATACTTTCGAGTTTTGATGACTCTTGTATTTGATTGCACACCATGCATCTTGATTTATTACATGGATATGATCCTTTAAATTTAGTTTCCACATCAGAATCAGCTGGTAATTATGGTTTCGATATAATTTCCTTTAAGATAGGAATTCTTTTAAAAACAATACTTTTTAGAAATGAGTCTGTCAGTGGAGAATTATGTATATATTTCAGCCTAATGAAGAATTTCTGGAATTAAAGAAGCTTCTCCTCTCACTTTTTATCTAAATTAGAACGTCTTATTATTAAAAAAGAATAATTATTTCAATTATATTAAGAGAATATCATTGACATAGAAGTGGCCTTAACTTTTTTAAATTTGAGCTAACCAACACACTTTTATCACTTAGAATAATAATCCTTTTAGATATGTACAATCTATATCTATAAAATATTTACGTAGTGGTCTACACAGTAAAGATACTCGTTCAAAAACTAGTATTTTCGGTATATGAACGTTATATAAGGCTGAAGACTGCAGGTAACTGAGCTTATTCTTACATTTCTGTAAATAATGATGTTTCAATACTACCAGGAGTAAAGAATACTCTTTTAATCTATCCTTTTAAATAGTGCAGCATAATCGTAATTTGTGGGAAACGGTATATTTTGTTTTTAAATTTTCTTACGAACAAATATTGCCTGATGATGCTTTTTTTTAGTTTTTTTTAGATTAATAGATTTTTATGAATGGTTAATATTTTTTACCATCAATTATATATAATTTTTTATACATACTTTAACAACTACCGATCGAAAAAATATTTAGTATGAACTGATCTGAAAGGCATATGTTATTTTGGAACAGCACAATTTAAAACGATCGTTTATTACAACAACTAGAAAGAGCACACTTTGGAGTGTTACAATAAAAATACATCAAGTGGTGAGGCATTCCACGTCAAAAGCAGAAAGCTTTTTGTCCCTGGGAGCCCTTTGGCTTTAACACGAGTTTTCCTCTACCGTTTATCGCTCAGCTACATCCCCTGGTATTATCTTACACAATGTGTGTATTGCAGAGCAAAACGTTTATGTTTGACATCTTGCCGTCATATATTCTTCAGCAATGTTGAAATTTTCTTTATAGTTTTTTGCTACGTCTATATAATTGACATTGTTATAATTCAAACTTTCTTAAAATTGTACAATAAATGAGAAGTCAACAAAATGAAAAAAACCCAAATTTCATTATTGGTAACGAACGTATCAAAAAAGAACTAATAATAGCTGGAAAATTGGGCTTAAATTAAAAACAACATTACAAACGAAAGACCTCATTTTGTGAGAATTCGAGAGATTTAGGCGAAAAATCTCTGTCATTAAAACCCGAGTAAATTACTATTGAACCTGCAGAGTGGTTTTACTGTAAGTTTTAAACGAGTTGAAGTTAGACACTGAAACTCACAGCTGCAGTGACTATCCTACTGTTAATGCATAAATAACAAAAACCATTCTACAGTGTACTGTTATACAATGTTATAGAGAAATTAAAATAATGCTCACTAATATTAGCCGAAGTCTTGTAACAGGCTTGTGGAGATGAGTATATCAATATATAGTTTTCAAAATTATTAGCCATGTACCAAAATGTGATATATTATAGCTGCAACTTTTATGTGTGCATAATTAATCATTGAAGCTGACAAGTAATATTATATAAAGTTTAATACTTTTTAAATAACCACTTACTTTTAATGTGACTCATTGCTTTTCCAGATAAAATGTATGTTACAAGAAAGTGCTTTAATGAATATTATAGCGCATAAGGTGCATGGTTTGGTCGTCATATGAAGTTACGTTAAGTTTTTATTAAATTACTTAACATGGGAGTAAACATATCTGTGCATTACAGAGATATGTACTTTATTTGAGGTAATTATATTACTTCATTTATGGACCGGCAAGGTCAACAGTAACGATATAAGCGTAGCTTTCATCCATACAACCTTTTACTATATTCCAGTACTCTATCAATCATAAAAACAATCTAATAATAATTTGGCTTCCATATCAAAGTAAAGTTAATCTGTCTCTACATATCTGTTAAGTATGTTAGTAGAACAGTTCTCTTAGATTAATCATCAATAATGGTATAAGATTAATCTTAGTTTAGAAGCATTTGAAGGCCGGATGTACCAGTATTATCGAAGTTTTCCAATTCACATCGCGTGAAAATTTGTGAAACAAAGTGAAAATCTTGAAGGACTTTTTTATTGATTGGGTCAGTGTTATTTTTATGCAACAAGATTTCTACTACGTATCGCAGAAAAAGTAATGCACTTGTGTTTAATGTAGGTGGATTGATGATGGCTGAGCTGTATCATTATTGCTTGAAACTTGAAATAAACAACCAATCATCGATTAACATGTTACATTGTTGCAAGACAACGTAATTGTTACTAAATGTCTTTAAAAAGCCAAATATAGCTAGTTTCCTCGTAATTATTACTAACAATAGCCGTTTCGAGCACTATCTCCCAGTAGACACAAGATTCTTAGGCCACAATCATTTTTATCCATTGGCATTGTGGCAAAATATACCTTGGAAATATTTTCCTTAAAATAAACCGGTTTCTAACTTAAATCTCGACCAAATATGTTTCTTCACAACGAGGATTAAATAATCCAATACAATATTTTAATTATATTAACAATATTCGGATTACTTGGCGTTCCGATGATAGTCATGACTAATTGTCACATGACCACGGGGTATTATATACGTTTTGTCAAAACAAGTTCACGTTTAAGCTAATTATTGGAATCTGGAGGGCTTTACTTTTCGAAGTTAAAGTATGTAAGATATCGAGTTGCTAGGCTACGCTCTGTTCTTTTCTACGAATTCAAAATCCCAGATGAATCTAAAATTTTCAAATAATTTCCTACAACCTATATGCTTATTCGGGAACAGTAAGTTAAATGTTAATTATTTAATACAAATGAAAAATTTAAACTGAGTAAAGGATCAAGCGATCGGACGTATCTTTTTTATTTTAAACAATTCTTATTAAAAAGATTTTTTCAAAAGTGCTTGCTGTCTTCCACTAGGTATTTCAGATTTTTGGAAGAATATGTTTTGGAAATGGGGTCAAGTAAATCAAACCATAAAATCCATGACTATAACCATTACTATAACCATTCAATTATATGAAAACTTTTTATCGATCACACAAATGTATATAACATTTTATGTTCACTCAGAACAAGAACATAATACATTCTCGTAGCACATTGTATTACAAGGAAGTTTACGAAGTTTCAGGAGTGTCAGGATATTCTAAGCGGGTAAGGGTAGGTTACTGCTGTGGAGATACCATATCGGGTAAGATCTTAGTCATATCACTTAAAAAAAAAACAGTTAGGATATTTCCCGTCTTCATCTAGTCAAACTGCGCAGAGGATACTAGAACAGACAAATTGCTAAAAGCATTTAATACTGAGGTTCTGCCATCCTTTATAGAAAATCAGAAAAAAATTTTAACCGACTCCAATATCTAGAAATTAGCGGTTGGTGATGCGGCGCTTCTGGACAGTTCTTACCCAGATTTCAGTAATTAGTTTCATCTTGCTATACCATAGGATATACTGGCAGGTAAAAACCAACCATAAGTTAATACTTCTGGAGTTATTAATGTAGTTATAAATGTATATATTTATAGTTCATTACAGGGGATTTCGTAAATTTTCGGAAGCTAAAATTATAAGTAATGTTAAAATATTGAACATGATAGGAAGTCAAACGTATGTTAAGATGTGTAGACATTACAGTCCATCAATGAATCTGATGAAGTAACACATGTTTATTCTCAACGTAAAGCCTATTGGCTTGAGACCAGGATCTGTAATTTAAAATTACTGGCCAGCATGATTTATAATGTTATGCGGATAAAACCTGGACATGTGTTAATAGTGTAAAATACTTGATTTATCTGTACATGTGTACAGGCCTTTTGTAACAATGGTAAATGTACTTAACGGTGTATCACAACTGGGACAAAACAGAAGTTAAAGAACTGGATGATTATTTATCCAGTTTACGTTTTTCTAAATTGTAAGTTATTGAAAACTCATTTGTAATACGTTGTTTTAAAATATATGCTACCTTAGTTAATAATAGGCACACCAAAGTATACTATAAACTGTTTAAAGATAAAAAAATATATTACCATAAGTTACGTAGTCTTGCTTATAAGACCCAATGATATATTTCCATGTTTTCGGTATGTTATATATTATGAAATATGTGTTATATATAAAGTTATATGTTTTCGATACAAAACTTGAATTTGTTTCCATCATAACCTATGACTTAAAGTTATTCTATGTGTAAAATTAGTAGTCATCACCATACTGTGGAGTCATGTAATTAGAAGGTAAAAAATAATAAATATGTTTCTTGGTTGAAATAAAAAATATGCATAATATTTAACACAATAATAACATAAATGTAGCGTAAATTAATTAATTGTGTTAAAATTAGGGTACATCTATCAATCATAATGAAACAAAAAGTATAGATAACATGCTCAAGTACAAAGTTTTATTTTTAATACCTTTAAGATAGCTCAGGTTATATCACAACAGTCTCAGTTCATTATTATATTAAATGGCAGCCAAGAGTGATCTCTCTCTCTCTCTCTCTCTCTCTCTCTCTCTCTCTCTCTCTCTCTCTCTCTCTCTCTCTCTCTCTCTCTCTCTCTCTCTCTCTCTCTTTCTCCCTCTCTCTCTATCTCCCTCTCTCTATCTCTATCTCTCTAGAGTTATTATACTCATCCAAAAAGATTGCTTAAAAATGCCGCTAGAACATGTAATGCCATATAATAAAACAATCAAATATTTATGCTTCCTCTCCCTTTATATTAGCATTCATTTTATTAAACTTTGTGGGGGATTAGCGATTTAGTTCTCCTATGAAATATCCAAGAAACGTGTTTGTATAGAACCCTTCCCTTTCAACAGTGGCATATTTTCAGTTAACTCTACCCAGTTTGAACAGATATATTATTGGTATTTGATGCATAACATAATTTTGTATGTTTTTTACTAGAGCGAGTTCGCCAAACATTTTAGTCTTAAAATATTTATGTATATTTAAACTTAGTCATAAGATTTTTAATATTGAGAACATATTTTAATCCCTGAAAAGCAGTGTAAAACGTTTGTGATATATAACAATTACAAATGTCAAGAATCATAATATTCTCCCAAATAATCATTGTTAACAAGGTTAACAAGCTTTAATAAAATCAGGCTCTTTCTTTATTCGTCAAGTACCTGCTCGTAATCGTCATGCCATTTTTCATTAACTTTAGTTAATTATATTATGAGTTTTAATTACTGTTGTCAGCTTGATACTATCCGATTGTAAGAAATTGAATAATTATATATTTATATGATATGCAGTTAGTATTTAAATAATTACTAAATATTATATTGTGCTAATCCCAAATATTCCAATCATTCCTTTAAGAAGAATTTGGTGTTTGCAGAAAAAAATTAGATAGTAAAAAAAACAAAACTTTAAAGAGAACAGAGACCAAGCCATCTAATAAAAGCGAGATTACCAAAAGGAACCTCACAGTTCGGGAACGGTCACGTGACTGAATGATGGGCTTATCTCCTTATCATTCTTTGTTGTGGGTATATTTTTATAATTAATTTCATACAACTCTGCAGTAATAAATCTACAATAGAAATGTAATGTAGCCTGGATTTACCAGGAAGAAAGTCACAGATGTGGTACGGTCATGTTCCTAATGAATGTGCTCCATTTTCTTCTTGTGGTTGTGTTAGATGGACGTGTTTCCAAATAACTTCATAGTATTCTGCAATAATAACAAAACGATAGAAATTATATGTATATGTGTGTATGTGTGTTTTAATCCTAAGAATTTACTGTGCATTAATCTGGATTTATTTAAACTTGAGTATGTCCTTTACCATCTTGGCTAGGAGATAGCTGAAAATAAAGATACTGGTAAATTAAATCATCCACACAATCATGTTATAATATATTATTTATTTAATTAGGAACTTATTTTACAACATACGTAATTGTATAATCTATATCAATCTAAAATATTTGTGTGGTTAAAATAGTGCGAATTGATGCTCTAAATAATACAAGAATTAATTTTATATTTTACACGCACATTCACGATTTAAATTGCTACAACGCTGAACATACAACATTTCATTAAGGCGTTGCAGAATCTTTAATAATTGATAATAAATTACCAATATCATAGTAATGATGTGAACTGTGTATAAGCTAATAGTCTGTACTACACGAAGGCTGCAATGTGCACACGTCCATTGTTGTCCAGAAAAACTGTAATTGTCTCTGTAAAAGTTTATCACAACTCTTCCAGGCCATAAATTACAGCTTGACAGTTGTACAAGTACATTTCTCACCACTCTACTTTATGTTCAATATTTTACGTGACTGTATTTGAAACAAGAACAGGTTATCAGATCCAAAGTTAAGATTATTTAATAAAATATGTTTTTACTTAGAATATAATAGTAACATTTATATAGGAGTTATTATTAAAAAAGTACACTATTTCCACAAGAAAACTGAATGTGTTAAGGAAATACATGAAACACGATTCAACAGTTATAATTTCCTCAATTTTTATCCATACGTGCTATGAATTTTTTAAGCAATATAAGTATATTAATTGACCAGGGGAAAAATATGCACTGAGACACTATATATTTTCCTTCAAACTCTAAGAGAACTTGTGAAATATCTATATACGATGTTGTTCAATGTTCATGAACTTTATACTATCGGACAATTTGTAGCGCATTTTAAGTTATGTATGCATTTATAAAAGTACTTACAATAATAATAAACAAATTCTGATTATGGTTCCTACAACTAATGCTAACATCCCCGTTAGAAAAAATATATGATCCAATTTAGAATTTGTTCAAAATTACTGTAAAAATGTAAATATACTTATTTGAATTGAGTAAATAAAATAATATTCTCCAAAACAATAAGTTATGATCAAATTTAATGTGACTAAATAAAGTGATAGTAGGCCTATAAAAACTTTAAATTGTCTAACATAGAACGGTGGCGCTACCTTTGAGGCTAGTAGCACTCACTTATAGAATGTTATATTAAACAGCAGCTTAAATTAAAACGCTTATCTCTTTCAACTAACAATGTATCTATGTTGCCTTCGAGAGTGGTGTTTTCTTAATGAATCCACACTTGAGACTGTAATGCATTTTCATACTAAAAAAGATCAAATTTTTATAGGAGCTGTTAGGCTATAAATATTGGGTGTGTGCAATTTCGAGAAAACTTTTTAGGTATATTGTTTAAAATCCCAATCAGAATTACTGAAAAGTCTCAAAACAAAGTTATTTATAGATTTTAAAAAATTTTATTTTTCTTAGGTGACCAACGACATTTTTCATGCCGAGCATTGTTACATAGAGGATCTCTTATTCTACGCCTTGGCCGCCCTCGGTTGTTTTTATCCCACCCAAGAGGATAAAAATGAGGGTCATAGGTGAAGCCTAAGCAAACAACTTGGATCTAAAACCAGGAATGGTACCATTTAAGTCTTGGCATTCAGATTTAAGATAGGAATTATAATCTTACCAACGATGCCAATGACCCCTCGGTCACCTCACATTGAAAAAGCTTGTATTCACTACTTTTTTTAGTGATACAGCAAAGATAAGCGAAAATATTTACTGTGTTCCGTGGCAACAACTATATTTCAATTTTGTCATACATTCAAGGAAAAATCGGTGACAATTTGTTAAACTAGACTCTTGTCTGTTTCTGTCCACCTGATTGCTGTATTGCTGTCATAAACAAAGTTAAGTATACAGGATGGTCAAGCCACTCTTAATTAAAGGGTAAGCAGTACTCTCAAGCTCAGCGTTTGACGCATTAAGTTTGGCTACTTGGAATACCTCTGCGGCTACAAAATACTGTTCGTCCCTTTACAACCGATAGAGAATTGAGGAGGGACTAAAGACCGGTGCGTCAACCTACATGGGGTAAGCTCAAAGACCAATTTGCAGAAATGACTGGTTTAATATTCAATGTTCCTTCTCCTATCCCGTTTCCTTAGGGAGCAGGCCGATAAGTCTGCAGTGTGGGATTTGCAGTTCACTACCTAGCTGTGAACTTGATTCAGCCACACGGTGGGCCTCGAGCCAACTCGAGTACCACGAGACCGCTAGTCCTCGATACATAAATAAATACCAAATATATAGTTTTTAAAAGTTTTCCATATTAGAATCACAAAAATAATTACATATGTGCCAAAAAACAGTTCATCCTACAAAGCTCTTTTAATATTATTTTAACCAGTGATTAGAAGGAAAAAGGAATAAATTTAAGATTACTTCTTCTAAGCTGTCCAAAGTCCTACCCAAGCAAACAGCTCACTGGAATCGATTAAAACCTTTTGGATCAGACCTGGAGCTGTACGCTTGATGTTAATAATTTAAATCAGCCCTTTTATATAAAAGTAATAACGTTTTATTAATAGAATTCAGCCTTATAAGACTCTTTTTAGTTTTTATTTGTATTTATTTAAAATTTCCGTAACAAGAAACATTATTTTATACATTACCTTCAGTTAATAACTGTGCTGTGAACACATAATATCACTATAAATCTAGAATTGACCTTAAGGTTAACATTACATAAAATACAATTATTTTAAAGATGTTAGATCAAAAAATATTACAAGCTTGCCATGAATTATTATAAGTACATACGTTTTATAAGAATCAATATAATAAAATGTATGACATATATCTACATTCAATAAAAAAACTGATAAAAGAAAATGTTTGTTCAATAATATTTTGAATTACATCGTAAAGTGCTCTTGGTCTCCGAGATTAGGCTTATTTAATTTTAGGTTTACGTAGAACAAAATAAAATTACTGTAAATATGTTTAGATATAAACATATTCCCACTATGCAAATAATAGTTATGAATAAATACGTTTACAATAATGAAACAAATAACATGTATTGACTGATATAGTTTTATTATAACTAATAAAAAAAATGTTTAATCAATCTAATTTTAATTACATTGTGAAGGAGCTCTTAGTCTCTGAGATCAGGTTTAGACCTAAGGAGTAGAGGTAGAGCTCTCAATATGCATAAGGTTTTTAAATGACCCCTAACGTTTCTAAACCACTATAAGCTCCTCATTTTGTAAATGGCTTGTTTCTTGAGTATTCCATATTTGAGGCTTGTATTTCTTAACGAATAGCGTTCTGGTGTGTCTTATGGGACCTGTACCATGAACTATCTATATCTTTCCGGCCTAACGAATGTTGTACACAATTAACAAAGAATTTAAAACGAAAGAAATTGGGGCTATGTTTTGAAGCTTTAGTTAACAACATCATTCTATCAACATTATATGTCTTAAGAATATATATTTCTGTTATGGTATTATTAACCTATTTAGTCGTTATATTGATTGTTAGTTTTAAAATTTATTTGTATCAGCTCAATATACATTACGAAATAAGATTAATTTACAGGAATACAAACAAGAGAAACCATAGTTCTAGAGAAAGGAAAATACCATACAACTTAAAACAGATGAAACAAAGTAAAACAAAAAATAAAAGTTCTCTTATTTGAGTTGTTTCAAATAAGCTTCGTTTTACTCGAGTTGTAACCAAAGGAAGGCGAAATCAAGATCAAACAAACACTCTTTTCGGTTCCTTGCACTACTGTGGTCGTTAAAATATTCTAAAAGAGCGTTTTCAACGCCACATATTATTTAACTTTTATCCTGTTATTTTTGGTCCATTTTTCAGACCGGCATAGGCAAATTAAACCCCCCATCTTTAAGATGTCACGTCTAAAACAATTTCTAAGAATATTTGCATATATAAGATTGATATGTGTTACATTGTTACAGTATTTCGCTGAATGTTTATAAAAGGTTTCCGTTTAGTGAGATGAAAGAAATGCACATAAATTTAAGCAATAATATAAAATTCTAAACTTATGGTTGGATGCATTGCAACGACTTTTCGTTACGTAACTGGTCGTTTCACTGACCCAGAAAGTCTCAGTCGTGAAATGGGGTAAAGTATTCCAGGGGTCGGGAGAAGGTAGTTAGAATGGTAAAAACCAAAGGCTCAGATTGAGAGCAGAGTCAACCTAAGTAGACTCAATACGAACGCTCGGTATCATCAGAGCTCAGGCTCTAAGTAGGGTATGAGTAGGAGTATGGACAAGAGTAATTTGGGAAAAAAGCGTTGAGAAAGAGTCTAACAAAAGAACTAATGTTCCGCTCCTTAAGAATTTAAGCAGCAGTATCAAAGCTTATGGTTGGATGTATACTAAACTACACTCCTAGTTTTTTTAATGAATGGAATGGTCCAGGTTATCTTAATCGTGCTTCAGGATTGACGTACAATTCTGAGTTTCCATTTTCCACCCTCTGTTAAAAACACTATTCATGATTTGATTGATCCTCGCAAATCAAATTTAATATACCGTGTTACGTAACACATACACACATTCATTTTCTTACATTATATTATATTTTAAACAGTCAAGGTATGAATGTATCAACGTTTAACTTCTCTAATTATGTTTCTTTCAAAGTTTTATTCAAAAGTACATAGTACTCTGCATATAGCATTTCTATCATATGTCATATTTATAAATCCAGTTATAAAATGCAACATTGTAAAGGGGTGTAGTTTTTTAACTTTAAAACATACCCATTTTATAAAGAGATAATTAAACAAAAAGTTAGAAAAAACGCACCGAAGATCATCTCAAAGGTTTATACGAGTGATTCCTTTAGTTATAATGAATGTAATCTGAATGTTATTTTATTCAGCTTTCCTTAATATAATTTACTTGTTAAGTTAGTATTATTTTCATAGTTGTAAATTGTAATATTCCACTTAAATACGGCCATATTCAATATTCATGGTTAGACCTGATATGAGACCACACATGTAACAAATAACCATATCTGATGTATCTAGCCAGATATATTGGCACCATATGTGGTTATATCCGGCTATATCTAGCAAGATGTGGAAGTGGAAGGATATCTGAAAATATCTAGGGCTAGGCTACCTATATCTCCCTATTGATATGGCCACATCTGGCTCGTGTCAAATATCTTCATAATGAACGTTAGCAAATTATATTTGGACGTGACTTGCCTTTGATATTTTCTTGCGTTCCAACTCATGCATAATATGTTATGCGATTGAGTTTTAATCCATTCCTCGTAAATCTTTATTTATTTTAGAAATCTAAAGTAAAATTTTCCATATAGTTTTAACACCGTTGTGAACGGAAATCCGATTTAATTCGTTGAGTTAGAGAGTAAAATTTTAAATTTGTACATAAGGGAGTTTTGTAACGCATAATAACAGTGGTAGATGTAACGATATACAAAATAGGAAATAAGTTAACCTCTTTGAAAAACTAATTTATCCTGGACTAAATAAATTTGGAAAGTATTCTCTACTTTTTAAAGTAAAAATCAGAATTCTACTCGTCTGCAAATAGTAAATTTCGGCACAATCTCTTGCGATCAGGCATCTTAGACGTCAGCTGGAATATTCTACGTGACTTGCTCTGCCAAGTTTGGTTTTATCCCTGGTATATTTTATTAGCATTTGATAATGTCAAAATTTTGTGCTCAGGGCTTTTAAAGAAAGAAGTAATAAAATTCCAATAAGTGTCTATGTGTTTGTAAATACTAATAATAAGTTTATATATTAAATATTTATATGCCGTAATTGTCATTTATCAGTGACTATTATTATTAATTAGGATTTATTTAAATGTAGGTACCGTAATATATAAGTTGAAATATTTTGTCAGTAAATTGCACAGTAGTATATGGAAGATACAACTAATATTTTGTAGAAACACTATAGCTAGCAGATAATTCAGGGCTTGAATTGCCACCGAATAATTGCCTGAGCATTAGTGAAGATAATTTCTGTCTTTCTGACTATATGTATGTCTGTTAGCACCATTTATGTCTCTTTCGAAAACAAATTGAATTATAGATATGAAATGTTTTATAAAGCTTCATTTATGTATAGCAACATTGAGTTTGATTGTAATGATCTATTTAAATATGTAGAATTTTCTAAGTGCAGGTAATTCTTAGTTAGTCTTACGGATAATCATGATAACAAACAGAACATAGAAAAAGAAATTGGCTACTTTGTAAACAAGCTGAATACAATCATGTAAAATTTAAACTATGACATATTAACCCGTTTATAATATTGTAGTAAACCTGCAATACATATATTACATACTATGTAATTTCAGCGCACTCTTATGTAGAATACCTTCCTTACCATACCTATACTGGTATTATTTATTCAATTATATGAAAAAAATTAAAAAAAATAATGCATAACATGGCAAGATGTCTCAATAAAGATTATTTGTAAACGATAAGTAACGATATATAGTAGCGCATATCCAACCATTAAATTTGCACATAATGTAGCTATGTTAGGAAGGGTTTATTCATTTTTATTGTTGAACTTTGCTCTAGTTCGCCTTCCTTCCATTAGTGTCTTGTTTTCGACTCTATCTCTGACTGCACTCCTTGAATCTGGAGTCATGTTCCTATGAAGAGATCAAAAAACAATTTGGTGAAAAATTAGCTCAAAACGAAACACTACATCATTTAGATATCACAGATAACTTTAAACATTTTAAATTTCAGTCTCATTATCTCATCAGGTGCACATTTTAGTGCACTAGGATATTTATGGATCGATCTCTAAGAATTTTTCGGTAGACTAACCTAAAATTCTACACGTAAGATAGCTTAACCTCCTTAAAAATTGGGTTTTTAAAACTTTTTACCCGTGCACATTCAATCACCTTCTTAGAAGACCACACATTAACAATTACAATTCATCAGTCAAAAAAATCTTCGTCTTTTCGTAATTTATATGTTAATTTGTTTATGTTACCTAAAATTAAGAACATTGACTTTAGTTAGATAACATACAGTGATCATTATAACTTATTGCTGAGAGGATATTTTGATTCACTATATTAGACAGTTTTTCAAGGCTTGTTTTATTGGAAAAATTTAATTATGTTGACCGGAATTCAGATAAATCAAGCCCCATAAAGTTTTTATATACGTTACCTTGCCTTTTAAATATATATATATATATATATATATATATATACAGGGTGTTCTAAAAAAAGGGTGCCCATAAGTCAGGGCGTGATTCCTCACATCAAAATAAGAAAAAAAGGTCTAATTAACATAGGTCCGAAAATGCTTAGTTACCAAGTTATACAGGGTGAAAGATTTCGTCTGAATTTCAGTTCCCCTGCTGCAACGAAGCCCTACGGGGGTATTTGTTGGCTGTTAATTAAGATGTACAATTTAGCGTACTTTATGTAAAATGAACTGAAAAATTGAATAAAACCGTTTTCCAGACCTGTAGCTACAGTAATTTTTAAGATATGTGACGAAATACGCGAAACTTGGTCCCGAAAAAAAACAAGTTACATTTAGGTTTGAAGCAGATTTACTATGTTAAATGTACAATAAACACAAAATATTTTTTTCACGGTTACTTGTAGAAAATTTAATTTCGAAGAGAAAGATGTAAAATAAGTCTATAATAGACAAACGCAAACTTTAAAAAATAATCCTTAATTACATACAAAACGCATGAAAAATAGACAAAAATCTGTTAAGCTCTCTACAAATGTAATATTGAAATTAAAACAGCTGTTTTATTAAAACAAATTAATGAGTTACTATTATTTTTTATCAAGTAAATATTTTTAACAATCATACATTATCATACATAAAAAAGTTATCTGAATTATCATTCAACAAAAAAGTTACACTTGTCCTAAAAAACTAACCACGTCACAGTAGATGTTCAAAATGTTTCCCCTCATTCAAAATACAAGGCATCCAGCCGTCTTCTCATAGACTGCCGAACTCTTTCGAAGATCCCAGGTGTCTCACGTATCCTTTGAATCCCGTTAAACAATCCTTATTTCGCAACTCTTCTATGGTATCCACAGGCGAGTCGTAGACAAGCGTCTTTAAATGTCCCCATAAGAAAAAGTCTAGAGGATTGAGGTCAGGTGACCTTGCAGGCCATGCTTACTGGGGCTCCTCGACCAATCCATCTGTTTGGATATGCTTCATTTAAAAATTCTCTTACTTGTAATGTGTAATGAGCTGGAGCTCCATCCTGCATGAACCACATGTTGTTGCGTGTTGTATTAGTGGCACATCTTCGAGTAAACTCATTCAGATTAGTCGTCAAGAAATGTAAATAATTTTCACCATTGAGCGTATCAGGTAAAAAACTAATAAAAATTTTATCACCCAGAATAGCAGCCCATACGTTTATAGAAAACTGATATTGGTGACGGTTCTCTGAAATAGCACGTGGATTTTCAATTGCCCACATGTGAGTATTGTGGGTGTTAAGAATAGCCATTCTTGAAAATTTTTGCTTCATCAGTAAAGATAATGTAATTTAAAAAATGTGGATTTCTGCACCTTTGGATAAGCTATTGGCATAGCTGAAACACGAGGAAAGTAATCTCGAGGCAAAAAGAGCCTGGGACCCTTTGATAGTGATAAGAATGCAACTGCTGCTCGTGTAAAATCTTCCAGACAATTGAATTACTAACACCGAAATCCAAGGCTAGTTCTCTAGTACTTCTTCCAGGATGATTCTCTATTTCGTCCAACACGCCCTCCTCCAATTCAGCTGTACACGTTGTACGTGGCCGTCCTGATCTACCAACTTTTCCAGATTTAAAGGTTCCCCTCTCGCTTAGCCTTCTATGAATGGAAGAAAAACATTTTATGAGTCGGTAACTGTCTATGAGGAAAATGTTCCTGATAGAGTCGTCTAGCCTGACGACTGTTGCAATGTGCAAGACCGTACATTAAATGCATGTCTGCCATTTTTCACCATTAGTGTACATAATAATCATATTACCTCTGCCATGATTGAATAAGATATTATTAGCTATCAAAAATTAAACTTCAACGGCACTCGCACTAAACTTGTATTAAAGTACAGATCAACACACGCACTTAATGAGCAATGGAAAAATAGCTGCTTGTAATGTTTTATTTAAATTATTATAAACAATGTTACATTGTTAAAACATATGTTTTAAATAGAAAATTATTTTGTTTCTCAAATCAAATATTTTAATAAAACAGCTGTTTTAATTTCAATATTACATTTGTAGAGAGCTTAAACGATTTTGTCTATTTTTCATGCGTTTTGTATGTAATTAAGGATTATTTTTTAAAGTTTGCGTTTGTCTATTATAGACTTATTTTTTACATCTTTCTCTTCGAAAATTAAATTTTCTACAAGTACCGTGAAAAATATTTTGTGTGTTATTGTACATTTAAACATAGTAAATCTGCTTCAAAACCTAAATGTAACTTGTTTTTCGGGACCAAGTTTCGCGTATTTCGTCACATATCTTAAAAATTACTGTAGCTACAGGTCTGGAAATGGTTTTTATTCAATTTTTCAGTTCATTTTACATAAAGTACGCTAAATTGTACATCTTAATTAACAGCCAACAAATACCCGTAGGGCTTCGTTGCAGCAGGGGAACTGAAATTCAGACGAAATCTTTCACCTGTATAACTTGGTAACTAAGCGTTTTCGGACCTATGTTATTAGACCTTTTTTTCTTATTTTGATGTGAGGAATCACGCCCTGGACTTATGGGCACTTTTTTCAGAACACCCTGTATATAGATATCACACATATAAAATACAGTTATATGTTTAAAAAACAACATTACAGCTTCAAGAAGGTCACAAAAAACGAAAAGTATTAGTACTATCCATAGTTATAAAACATGTAATTTATTAATTCAATGTTTTTCTAAATGAATGTCAGAATTTACATCTTATATAGTTTTAATAAAATAATCATAATGCTTAAACTTTTACAAAATGTTTTCCTAACGGGAACGAAATGAGTTACTTAAATTATTTATTATGTGTTGTCTCTATTGTGTATCCAAAAAAGTAAAACAATAATTTTAGTGTAAACGACACCAGAGAGAAAAACAGCAGACACAGAGCAATCTTTGATAAAGTCCGCATTTAAAGGGTAAAACCCCGCAGGGACTACTGATGGATGGCTTGTATATCCACAACGTTTTCAGAATGCATAAACATTGTATATATGATGAGATGATATGTTATTTTCATTCAGTTACAAACGGATATTATCAATATTTTTACGTATATTATTTATTCCTAATAATAAGTGTTGTTGTATATGTAATGGACAGAAGTCACTCTAGTGAGGTATAGCTGTTATAAAAGGTTTGCAAGGCTATGTACAGTTTTTGCTGTTTGTATTATATGGATTACCAGCGCATCTTGGTATGAAATGTTGTTGGAAACGTTTTTCTCGCATTATATGTGGAACTTATATTAAAGGTGTAGCTCCCATTTCATTCATATTGATTCTTGATTTAAGTTTTTATTATAAATCTCACTTATACGTAATAAGTTTCTGAGTTTTAAACTATCGAGTTAGAGGAGATTTGTTTTTAATGTAAAGAGCATATAGAGTAGAGATTTCATGGACACGATGAAGTGAGTTTGGCTCGTTTTGGACTTAGGGGTAGTAGTGTGGTATAGCGGGTCGCTGTATGGTCGAATGAAGGTGAGTAATGAGGCTGCTTTGTTATAATTAAGCGTTGTGGCATACTATACCATTATACATACACCAGTATACAGAGTATACACATATATAAATATATACATATAAATTAGGCTATCATTTGAAAAAGATATTGTACTATTATATGTATCTATGATTATTTGGACAACTGGCATTAAGTTTTTGGTCAAGATGCTATTAGGATTTGACGTATCCTTTAACAGCGACTTCCTTAGTGCAGCTACTTTGAGTTTTAGACCTTTATAATCTTTCAAAGAATATGCATTTTGAACCTGATTTCTTTCGCCTTTAAGAAAGATGGGCTTATATTATGCAACAATATTTTAGTTAGTTTAAATCAACCGTCAACTGTTATAGAAGTGATAAAACCTTTTTATAAAATTTTATTGTGATTGTTATGAAATTTTCTACCGTTATTGGCAGGTTTTTATTTTAATTTTTTATTTGCTTTTACAGATTGTTAACTATTTAAACTTATGAAGTTTTAATAATTTATGACAACACTCTTTATAGGCTTTAATTTCCATTTAAGTTACATTTTATATCATATCTAACAATACAAAAGTTTACAATACGATGTTTCCTGTACATTGAATGAAAGTACACTCAGAAAGTGACATTGATTTGTTCTCTCAGATTGATATGAAATAGATGACATTGTGAATTGATTGTCTAGCCAATAGAACGAAGAAGAAATATTTTACTTCAAGCTGAAAATATAACTTTTTATACATTTGATTGGTTTTATTGTAATATTTCTTATTTACGTATTTTGCAGATAAAGTAAACTGTTGTAGTTTATACAGGACGAAGTGTTTAACGAACAATTATAATACTATTCATTTCCTTTTTATATTCCAAATACGAAACTTTTAAATATATTTCAATATTTAAAACGTATACAAAATTTGACAAGTATTTTGATTAGACATTTGTAAAAAACATATGTTCCTCCCACAACATCATATCGAACATGGTACTGTACGCTGTATTCACTTTGCAATGACAGGATTCCTGTGCTTGCTTGTTAGCACAGAGATATTATTTGATTATTAGCTTTTTATTGCTAATTCAGCTTTTTTTTTCCTTCTTCACTATATACATTTCATAACGGTCCAACTCAATAAATTTTGAGTATCCTCCATGTAGCCAACACAATTTTTTTCAGTGAATGGGTTTAATAGTAAGAAATCAGAAAGTTTTAGTTCATAGTGTTATCGTATCTGTATACAATACAGTACGGCATAAATAAAATTTTTTTAAATATTTATCCATACTCATTTATTCGTATAGCTATATTTTTCAGTAGTTATCTCAGTAATATTTTTTGAAATTATAATAAATGAAATTGTAATTAATCTAAGTTTATCATAAAATGAAATTCAACCTGTTATTCACCATTGTATATATAAAGTTACAACGTATTTTTGGATCCATACAGCAATTTCGAACTGTAAAGAGACCTACTAATTATTGTAGTGATAACAAATTTAGTGATTTAATTCCATAAAGACGTGTTTGAAACACATAAATTAATAAATCTGTCAAAACATGAAGAAGAGTATTAGTAGTTTTGTTGTGTTATAGTATATTATAATAGTATTGCTTGTGGTCTGTGTCTATTACTTATATTTTGACCTTGACACTTACATTTTAAGTAACAATAAAGTTGCCGGCTAAGTGAAAGCAGTGTTGGGGATGGTAGTAACAATCTATGGTTATTTATAATCAGGACATCCCCTAATTTGTAGCGTGTCGACGGGTGAGAATGTGGGAACACCCCAACTGTCTGTAGTAAGTCACGTCATGTGTTTTTTACCAATAAATAGGTCATTTGTACCTAGTTCAAATTAATTCTAAGTAATGCAAAATTAACTCTTATTTCAAATACTCACGATATTCGATAGACTTTTAAACAATATACAATGAATGATCTCACATAAAATTAAATACAACAAATTTAGCCACCAAGGTAGTAAAAAACACATGACAAATTAATTTTAATTATTTATTTTAACTTAACCTTATTTGTACCTGAAGATGGAATCAATGATTCCGAAATGTACATCGTACGTAAAATAAATGTTTAAAAGTGATAAAAGTTTATTAATATTATGTTATCAGAATATTTAATAACAAAAATTTGAGGGATTTTTTGCACTAAATTACTAAGTGAGTGAGTGACCATGCTAGGCTTTGTGGTTAGTGTCTGTGTTAGGTAGATAGTGTTTGTACATACTGGTGTATGTATAATAGTATAGTATGCCACAACGCTTAATTATAACAAAGCAGCCTCATTACTCACCTTCATTCGACCATACAGCGACCCGCTATACCACACTACTACCCCTAAAGTCCAAAACGAGCCAAACTCACTTCATCGTGTCCATGAAATCTCTACTCTATATGCTCTTACATTAAAAACAAATCTCCTCTAACTCGATAGTTTAAAACTCAGAAACTTATTACGTATAAGTGAGATTTATAATAAAAACTTAAATCAAGAATCAATATGAATGAAATGGGAGCTACACCTTTAATATAAGTTCCACATATAATGCGAGAAAAACGTTTCCAACAACATTTCATACCAAGATGCGCTGGTAATCCATATAATACAAACAGCAAAAACTGTACATAGCCTTGCAAACCTTTTATAACAGCTATACCTCACTAGAGTGACTTCTGTCCATTACATATACAACAACACTTATTATTAGGAATAAATAATATACGTAAAAATATTGATAATATCCGTTTGTAACTGAATGAAAATAACATATCATCTCATCATATATACAATGTTTATGCATTCTGAAAACGTTGTGGATATACAAGCCATCCATCAGTAGTCCCTGCGGGGTTTTACCCTTTAAATGCGGACTTTATCAAAGATTGCTCTGTGTCTGCTGTTTTTCTCTCTGGTGTCGTTTACACTAAAATTATTGTTTTACTTTTTTGGATACACAATAGAGACAACACATAATAAATAATTTAAGTAACTCATTTCGTTCCCGTTAGGAAAACATTTTGTAAAAGTTTAAGCATTATGATTATTTTATTAAAACTATATAAGATGTAAATTCTGACATTCATGTAGAAAACATTGAATTAATAAATTACATGTTTTATAACTATGGATAGTACTAATACTTTTCGTTTTTTTGTGACCTTCTTGAAGCTGTAATGTTGTTTTTTAAACATATAACTGTATTTTATATGTGTGATATCTATATATATATATATATATATATATATATATATATATATATATATATATATATATATATATATTTAAAAGGCAAGGTAACGTATATAAAACTTTATGGGGCTTGATTTATCTGAATTCCGGTCAACATAATTAAATTTTTCCAATAAAACAAGCCTTGAAAAACTGTTTAATATAGTGAATCAAAAATATCCTCTCAGCAATAAGTTATAATGATCACTGTATGTTATCTAACTAAAGTCAATGTTCTTAATTTTAGGTAACATAAACAAATTAACATATAAATTACGAAAAGACGAAGATTTTTTTGACTGATGAATTGTAATTGTTAATGTGTGGTCTTCTAAGAAGGTGATTGAATGTGCACGGGTAAAAAGTTTTAAAACCCAATTTTTAAGGAGGTTAAGCTATCTTACGTGTAGAATTTTAGGTTAGTCTACCGAAAAATTCTTAGAGATCGATCCATAAATATCCTAGTGCACTAAAATGTGCACCTGATGAGATAATGAGACTGAAATTTAAAATGTTTAAAGATATCTGTGATATCTAAATGATGTAGTGTTTCGTTTTCATCAAACTCTAATTTCTTATACATAAATAGGTGTTAATGGTATTTATAAAATAGCGTTTTTTCACCCAGAAACTCCCTCACATATTTTTTTAATGCCTAAGAAACATTTATTAGATTATAATCTTTTGCGTACAATATTGATACCCACTTATTCCTCAGATCATCAAAGGTAAGACGTCTGTCCATTAGGTTCCACATAACGCTACCAAATAAAATTCTAAACAACTAAATATCTAACTTATACAAGATAATCGTATAAAAGATGCCCGCTATGGAGGAAAATATCTTGGTCCTAAAAGTATTCTAGAAACGTCTTTGTATGTTTTGTTCTTGAGTGCATTATGCGAGTTTAGGTCTTATGCATGATAATACCTAAATCAGTGTGTGAATACAGTGATAAGGATTTGATACGAGCACGTACGGTTACACACAAGATTTTTAATTGATTATACAACCACATAGAATGGAATTGAAATTGAACTTATGTGGCCATAGATTTCTAATGTAGAGAAATAAAACCGTACGGGTCAAACTAAATATTTTGACACTTTTATAGGTAACATAAAGTAAAAGTTACATTCTAAAACCGATTGAAATACTTCGTTTATATTAACGCCTACAAATTTAAAGTGGATAAGTTACGCTTAACCCATCGTCAATTAAAAACTACAAACTAGAAGCAGAACAAGAAAAGTTAATTTAAGTTGAGACTCGAGAGCAGACGAGATATAAAAAAAAAGTAAAGAATGTCTTATTTTACCAGGCGAAGTTAGGGCTAAGAAGCCCTCTCTAACACTTAACCTGGGGACCAACGGCTTAAAGGTGACTTCCGAACCACCACCAATGACCGGGCAGGCGGGCCGCTTGCAAGGACAGGATCGCTCAGCGGTCAACTATCCAAGCAGCGGCCACGCTCGACGTTGCATGATCTGGTTATCTTGCGATAACCGCCGTACCCGCTATACTGCGCCATTGGCAAGATATCTGGAATGTCAACTACGCCGAGAGCGTAATTAAAGCGACGTCTTGCTGCCAAGTAGTGACTACGCTGTATTTCTGATTTATTCACTTCTTTTAATGCTGACAGCATGAAATTCTGGTAGAGTCAAGGTCTCTCCTGTCATTTTCATTTATTATAAAATTTTGGTTTTAATCGTATAATATATTTAAAATCCTCGTCAAACTCAATGCCAATTTTAATACTGAACTACAAACTTACGTTTAAAGAAATATATTATTTATTCAAGCATAATATAATTTTGTTAAAATAGTGGTTTTTCGTTGGTATTTAAAAAAATATTTAGTGTTTTGTTTTTATTAACCAGCAGTCTTAAAGATAGTATGGCTTGAATTACAAACAAAATGGTTTTTGTCATTTCTGACTTATGCGTGTCAAAGCTATGGTATGATTTGTTTATCTTAACCTAGATTGCAGTTATGTCTCAAATTAACCATCAACCAAGGGAATACGATCCTCAAATGGTCAATACTAAATTATTTACAAATATCTATTTAATCCGGTTATGCGAATTACGGGACTGGATAGTATGATAAAATTAGCACAGTTTATATCATATATTAAGTGGATATGTTCACCTCGTAGGCTAAGGCAACGTATCACTATGAGCCAACTATAACAATATTGTAGGCTGAATCTAGATTATAAGTAAAATTTAAAGAAAAGGACTGAGGAGAAAAGATAATTTTGGAAATATCAAATAAGCAACCTAATAAAATTTGATTCGTAGGTTGTATTTTAAGCTTTGTAAATTTAATTTGATGTAGGTCATCATATAAATTTTTTCTTTGTTTTAAAAAGTTTTAATCGAAATAAATAACAAAAGAAAAGCTCGTTCCTTGTAGAATGAAAGTAATGTTTATCGCTAATTTATCACATTGATCGACAACTGGTTTTTATTTGGAGTTCTCACAAGATATTCTGACTTGCCATAGACAAGATTGCGTAGGTTACGTGGTCATTTGTCAGGTCTTAAGTTTTATACCCAAGCATTAAATTAGACTATATGAAGCTAAAAAATACCTTTAAAAATTACTATATATAGAATTATTTTACTTTGAAAACGTGAACTTTTCACACTACACAATTTACCAATTCTGTTTTTTGAATAAACTATAGCGTTGTGTAATGTAGGGCTATGTTCTCCATCTCTGTTTACGTGATCCCGTGGTTACTTATGATAAATATATTATATAAAATAACTGAATAAATAGTTGCAGTCTCATTTGCTAACTTTAAACAAAAAAGTGTTTAAATAAAATTAAAAAAATAATAATAATTACCAATCTCTTATTTATGGCTTTTTCCATTAACAGTTTATTCATAAATAAAATATATACACATGATATGTCTTTAAAATGACATGTCTTTAAAAGATCCATCATCCAATTATTTCTTGTTTGTTGCATATATTTAACATGAATTATATATAGATTCTAACTAATATTTTTTAATAACAAAAATATTTACAGGTATAAGTATTTATTATGAATATATTTTTTGTGTATTAAATCTCACGGTAAATGTTTACAATTGTAAAATATTGAACAATAAAAAAATAAATAAATATAGAATATCATATTTTTTTCAATAGTTTATACTGCTATACCTTATCAGAGCGTGTTTTGGGTTAATACAAGGTAGGAAAACACCACAGGTGTCGTGTAACAGATCCTTGTATAAACAGTACAGTTGTCGGGACAGTATACCTATGATGTATAAGAATTAAATGTTTATGCATTCAGGTTCACGATGCAAATGCAGCATCAGTATAATTGACGTTACAGTATGCCTATGATGTATACGAACTAAATCTTCATGCATTCGGTTTCAGTATACAAATGCAGTAGGTCATAAAACCAACAGGATGTATCAGGAATACAAACCTATTTCATTGCGATTATTTAAACAATACCTAGTAAAGATAATTTTGTGCGTTTGGTGGTTTTATTGGTTTAATAATTTTGTGGAACGTTTGCTTAAAACCGAGACAGTATAATATGCTTTTTTAGAATTAATTCGTAAACATTAATTTCTGTTAAAATAGTGATTTATAAATATTTAATTTTTAAGAAAATGCAAAACATGAATAACTAATACGACGTTACAGATGACTATTATATCAACAGAGTTTAAGATTCATTCCATAGAGATTCTCGTTATTGAAAAATAGTAACTCAACCTCAATGATATATTTACGTCCCATTTAGCTAAAACTAAGCGTGTTTATAAATACAGCAGTACTGAAGAAAAATATAAGATCTGGTAAAAAAACTAGTTAAATCGGATTGCAGCCCTTAAATAAATGTCAATTCAAAAGTAGGACAAGAAAAGTTAATTTAAGTTGCAACTGGAAACTTGATGAGATATCCGGAAAGTCAACTACTTCGAGACAGTAATTACTGTGACTTCTTCATGATAAGCTTACTTGTGGAACACGTCTTGTTACATGTAAAAGGAATCCAACTCAGCTTCTAAGAATTTCTTCACTGAAGCACTTTTAATAACGTATTTTAGAATAAAGCATTATTACAAAACACCTTCTTTTCAGTTTGCTCGTTGCTGCAATTTACTTGCATTTTACTGACTGATCTTTACACATTTATCTCCCGGTAGATGTTGGAAATGTTACCTTGTAAATTTAATCATACCTATATCCCAAATATATCATTATGTTTAGAAGACATTCCGATATTCTAGACTCTATATAGTTTTTTGATGTCAAGCTTTTATGTATAAATGTGGTTCTGTTTACCACTAAATGAAGGCCTGTTTGATCAGAAAAATTTCTGTGCTGGCTAAGTTGAACTTTCTGTTGTCATGTATACATTCTAATAGAAAATTTAGTTCTATAGACTCAGAACAACTTCAAGCGAGTCGTTTTATATTTCTCGCATTTACTTGATAAAATTTGAAAAGTAATTATAATGTTTTCTGATGTAATTCAATGTAATATAACCGCGTGTCTGTAATATTAACTAAAAACTAAATAAAAACTAAACGTAATACACATAAATTTACGATATGGCAATATACTTCATCGTCTATTTTTTTTTATTTCCAGTCCATACCACGAAATCAACAGGATATATTTCAAACCTGTACCCGCTGCTGGGTTCTACAGACATAATTTTTAATATTTTAGATAATTTATTTGCATGTTGTAGCTTCTCCAAATATAAATAGCATTTTTATAAGTAGGTTCATAACGCTTCTCTTAAATGTTCCAATAGATTAATTACCTCTGTCTATATAGCACCATTTTTATTAATAAATATTCATTGTATTATTTATTACATTATATCACTTGTGAAAATAAAAATAAATCTATCAATGTTGATAATATTGTGAAAAGCACCAGAACTTCAAAAATGAGAAAGAAAAAGGTAAAATACTGATTATTACATTTATTGGTTTGGATGTCTTACTTATGGTGAATGTGTCAATAAAAATGGTGTGTTTTATGTGTGTGGATAAATTTATCATCTTGTATCCATCGATTTTGCAGAATTTTAATCAAAAGCATATCAGTACCATATAAATATTTGTTTATTACTATATTCGAGTACATAAAATTTTATTTCTTGATTTTTTTTAAATTTTTGCAGTGACAGTTGGTAAACAATACGTATGTGTTTATATTTTGTGTATTGGTTTTATATGCATTAACGGTTGTTTTGTAAGAACAAAATGTACACAACTATTTTTTAAGTCCTTGCGCACTCAGGTGTTTCATAACATTTGATATAATTGCTCAGAAATGACATATCAATTAGGAATTAAGCCTATTTTAGACATCTTTTCTATATCTTATTTCCTGATGTTGTTTAAAATTAAAAATTGTTTAAAATTGTAGTGGTTACATAATATTATTTTGGAATGGTAAACTGCTGTAAATTATCGTAGGCTTCGGAGCAAAGTACCTTGCCTGTTTGTAATTGAATGAACTTGGTATAACACCAGACTTTAGCTTGTCTAAAGGTAATCCAATGCTACCTGGATTATTCAAACTTTGCCTATAACCATTAATTCTAGAGCCGTGTCAGTGTTCTGCAGACAACTTGCTACTTGCTAATAAAATTGAGTCGCGTTCACTCTCATTCATACATATTCATAAGATTAGATTTTGGTTTTATGTCTTTTTCTAAAGATGATATTTACATATATTCCTTGATTAATAATATTACTCATAGTAAAAGTTTAATAATATTCAAGGTAACTTTCATAAATCATTTTTACTGATAATACTAAGTGTAAAGTTTTAAAACCTCTTTACCATTGATACAATGATGTTATTTTAAAATAACATACACTTGTGAAATATAATGCAAATTTTTACATTAGTGTTAGACAAGATTAGATGGGTTTTCTGAGATGTCTATAGGTTGAAGTATTTTTTTAATATTGCGCATGAGAAAGTACTAACGAAATTGGTGTCAGGGTGTGCTGACTTGAATAATAATTTTCATTTAATTTTTTGGTATATTTATTCTGTACTATTTAAAATACGTATAGCCATTGTGACATTTTAATTGTGGATGATTAAATTACAGCAGAAAAGTTACAGTGGATGATTTTTTATTGCTCATAATATCGTTAATCATATTTTAAACCGTTACATAAACTTCATTGTAATTGAAGTTTACTTTTACTTGATTATTATGAGAGGTTATAACGATTTATTTCTCTATGGACCAATACAACATTCCTAGTCTTCCATTTACAGGCTAAATAATAACAAAGTATTTAAATTTATTCATGAACCGTAACTACTAACGTGTGAAAGAGATAAAATTTCAGATCTCGAAACGTAGTGTTACTAATTTTTTGTTATAACTGAACTATGTGAAATGAAAAAAGTTTTGCTTTCAAGTTTGTCTATCCATCGGATGGACTCTTTGAAATTAAAAATAGCCCTAGGATTGAAATTTGTCACACAACTTCAGCAATGCCTGTTGTGGGACCCATGATGTATGCTTTTTATTTTTCAGTGAGTGAAATAAAACCTTGTATTCGACTTACTTGAGCAAATTCTATTTTAAAACCAATCGAAACCATTTTTTTATAAATGAAAAAATATAGAATATAAATTTAAAAACAAATTGCCTTATATCTAAGTAAATTGAAAAACAAACGTCAAAGAGAAAGCTAATGTTTGTCTCTAAATCTACATTTGATAAAAATAGTGCATTTTTCATTAGATAAAACAATATGTAAACGTTTTTTCTAGGGTTTTAAAAATGTTTCGTAAAATTATAAGTATATCGTAAACTTTCCTCCAAAACTTTTAATATAATACTTTAACTACATAAGCAAATTACAGACATTCTGTAGTAACAGATAACTAAACTCAAGGACTATTTGTTTTATCTAATGGTTGTTATCGTCTAGTATATATATATATATACAGTACACACACATATATATATATATATATTTTCCTCTACTTATTTAAACCATCAATTAATTATTTTACTTCACTACTGTATCCTGTTTATTTGCCTTCTGTCATTTATTTATCGATGTCATTTACAGATTATATTACAATTTAAATATAAGGGAATATAATTGACATTTTTATAATTTAAACTTTCTTAAAAGTGTAAAATAAATGAGAAGTCAACAAAATGAAAAAAACCCAAATTTTATTATGGTAACGAACGTACTAAAAAAGAACTAATAACAGCTGGAAAATTGGGCTTAAATTAAAAACAACGTTACAAACGAAAGACCTCATTTTGTGAGAAGTCGAGAGATTTAGGCGAAACATCTCCGTCATTAAAACCCGAGTAAATTACTATTGAACCTGCAGAGTGGTTTTACTGTAAGTGTTAAAAGTGTTGAAGTTAGACACTGAAACTCACAGCTGCAGTTACTATCCTAAAGTGCAGTTACTACTATGCAGTTAAATAAAAAAAACCATACTACAGTGTACTGTTATACAATGTTATAGAGAAATTAAAATAATGCTCACTAATATTAACCGAAGTCTTGTAACAGGCTTGTGGAGATGAGTATATCAATATATAGTTTTCAACATTATTAGCCATGTACCAAAATGTGATATATTATAGCTGCAACTTTTATGTGTGCATAATTGATTGAAGCTGACAAGTAATACTTATATAAAGTTTAATACTTTTTAAATAACCACTTACTTTTAATGTGACTCATTGCTTTTCCAGATAAAATGTATGTTACAAGAGAGTGCTTTAATGAATAATATAGCGCAGATGGTGCATGGTTTGGTCGTCATTTGAAGTTATGTTAAGTTTTTATTAAATTACTTAACATGGGAGTAAACATATCTATGCATTAAGGAACTATGTACTTTATTTGAGGTAATTATATTACTTCATTTATAGACCGGCAAGGTCAACAGTAACGATATAAGCGTAGCTTTCATCCATACAACCTTTTAATATATTCCAGTACTCTATCAATCATAAAAACAATCTAATAATAATTTGGCTTCCATATCAAATTAAAGTTAATCTGTCTTTACATATCTGTTAAGTATGTTAGTAGAACAGTTCTCTTAGATTAATCATCAATAATGGTATAAGATTAATCTTAGTTTAGAAGCATTTGAAGGCCGGATGTACCAGTATTATCGAAGTTTTCCAATTCACATCGCGTGAAAATTTGTGAAACAAAGTGAAAATCTTGAAGGACTTTTTTATTGATTGGGTTAGTGTTATTTTTATGCAACAAGATTTCTACTACGTTTCGCAGAAAAAGTAATGCTCTTGTGTTTAATGTAGGTTGATTTATGATGGCTGAGCTGTATCATCATTGATTGAAACTTGAAATAAACAACCAATCATTGATTAACATGTTACATTGTTGCAAGACAACTTAATTGTTACTAAATGTCTTTAAATAGCCAAATCTAGCTGGTTTCCTCGTAATTATTACTAACAGTAGCCGTTTCGAGCACTATCTCCCAGTAGACATAAGATTCTTAGGCCACAATCGTTTTTAACCATTGGCACTATGTCAAAATATACCTTGGAAATATTTTCCTTAAAATAAACCGGTTTCTAACTTAAATATCGACCAAATATGTTCCTTCACAACGAGGATTAAATAATCCAATACAATATTTTTATTGTATTAACAATAATCGGATTACTTGGCGTTCCGATGATAGTCATGACTAATTGTCACATGACCACGAGGTATTATATACGTTTTGTCAAAACAAGTTCACGTTTAAGCTAATTATTGGAATCTGGAGGGCTTTACTTTTCGAAGTTAAAGTATGTAAGATATCGAGTTGCTAGGCTACACTCTGTCCTTTTCTACGAATTCAAAATCCCAGATGAATCTAAAATTTTCAAATAATTTCCTACAACCAATATGCTTATTCGGGAACAGTAAGTTAATTGTTAATTATTTAATACTAATGAAAAAATTTAAACTGAGTAAAGGATCAAGCGATCTGACGTATTTTCTTTATTTTAAACAATTCTTATTAAAAAGATTTTTTCAAAAGTGCTTACTGTCTTCCACTAGGTATTTCAGATATTTGGAAGAATATGTTTTGGAAATGGGGTTAAGTAAATCAAACCATAAAATCCATGATTATAACCATTACTATAACCATTCAATTATATGAAAACTTTTTATAGATCACACCAATATAAATAACATTTTATGTTCACTCAGTACAAGAAGATAATACATTCTCGTAGCACTTTGTATTACAAGGAAGTTTACGAAGTTTCAGGAGTGTCAGGATATTCTAAGCGGGTTAAAAGGTATGTGACTCCTGTCGAGATCCCATATTGGGTAAGATCTTAGTCATGTCACCTTAGAAAACAGTTAGGGTATTTCCCGTTCTCATCTAGTCAAACTGCGTAGAGAAGACCGGAACAGAGAACTCTTGCTAAAAGTAGTTAACATTGAGGAACTGCCATCCTTTAGAATAAATCAGAAATTAGCGGTTGATGATGCGGTGCTTCTGGAAAATTATTACCCAGATTTAAGTGATAAATTTCATCATGCTATACCATATGGTCTACAGGTAAAAACCAACCATAAGTTAATACTTCTGGAGTTATTAATGTGTGTATAAATGTATATATTTGTAGTACATTACAGGGGATTTCGGACATTTTCGGAAGCTAAACATATAAGTTATGGTAAAATATTGACCATGAAAGGAAGGCAAACGTATGTTAAGCTGTGTATAGATTACAGTTCATCAATGAATCTGATGAAGTAACACATGTTTATTCTCAACGTAAAGCCTGTTGGCTTGAGACCAGGATCTGTAATTTTAAAATTACTGACCAGCATTATTTATAATGTTATGCGGATAAAACCTGGACATGTGTTAACACTGTAAAATTCTTGATTTATCTGTACATGTGTACAAGCCTTTTGTAACCATGGTAACTGTACTTAACAGTGTATCACAACTGGGACAAAAAAGAAGTTAAAGAACTGGATAATTAAATTTGAGAAATTAATAATTTTTTCTTTGCAATTCATAAAACCATCGTAGTGTTATGGATAACTAAAATTACCAAGATGTAGAATAATAATAAATGCAATCATCAGTACAAACAATATAATGATAATTATTTATCCAGTATACATTTGTCTAAATTTTACATTATAGAAAACGTATTTGCAGTAATTTGTTTTAAAATATATGCTACCTTAGTTAATAATAGGCACACAAAAGTATATTATAAACCGTTTTATTGATAAAATATATATTACCACACGTTATGTGGTCATGCTCATAAGACCTAATGATATATTCCCATGTTTTCGATATCACAAACGGAAAAATATAAACTATGAGAAAATGCTTATTTAAAAAATTAGAATGCCTTTGAAAATTAACTTAAATGAGAATTAACTTTTCGGTTCTCGTAGATTATTTTGAGATCTCCAGGAAGCTTATTGCTCAACTTATCTCCTACTTCCGACGGCAAGGGCTGGAAAGTAGTTATTCTGTGCTTTTCAATCAATAAATCGGCCCTGCATCTGGGTATTAGTGGATATCCCTGCCCTGGACCATATTGAATTTGAATCGTCAGTATAGGTTTACATAAAAAATATAGAGGCTATAGGCAAGTTCAACCAGACAAGCCCTCCGGAGGCATTTCTCTGCGTTATAATTTCCAAAGGATTCTGAGAGATGTTTTAATTCTAAATACTATATAAATATTGTATTGAGAGCAGCATCCCCCATTCTCCAACAATAATGTAAATGAGGATGTAAAACGTCAAAGTAGACTGTTTTCTATGAGTAGACTTTTAGTCGTTTGCGTATGGCATAAATGCCTGATATAAAATTATGATTTTTTATTCTTCTCAGATCCTAATCCGCTTCACGATTACTCAGTATTCATCCTGTTGTTGATGGATAAAAAGTTGATCACGTTCGTTTTGACACAGTTAGTTTTCAAATTGGTCTTCGGCTAATGTTTACAGTACAGCATAGGCGTTTTATTTGTATAATTTGTTTTGTTTTTGAACGCACGTAGGGAGTCGTACCACCCGCATATTTATCCACCTCTTAATTTTTAATTGATGAATCGAACCTTTTGACTTAATTGAGAATAAAGATTGGCCCCAGAGTTGAACGTTGAGAGACACCATATATCATTTTACTTTGCCTAGGTATGGTACTCGCAATCTTCACACACTACTATATGTCCGTTATTTATACAAAAAACCTCGAACTCCTGTTATCCATAGTTGATGCCACAATTTTATACAATGCTCGATGTCAAAGGCCCTTGAGAAGTCAAGTAATATGCTGAATACTTACGCTTGCCTCTGTAAGTCATTAACAACAAAATCATGAGTTTTGAGATGACAGCAATGGCCGATTTGTTTTTCCTGAATCAAAAGCATTCAGGACTAAGTATTCATTCATGAAACCTTCATATCGTTGAATGAAAACTTTAACTTGAAAGTTATTTCTTTATTTCCACAATACTTTCATAACTTTACTTATATCTGGATGTATCGTATGGGACCGAGCAACTATCTGAGAGTGGTTTGAAGGTGCCCATAAAAGGCAAAGACTGTGCCAATGAGGTAAAGTGGTCAAGCTTGAACATGCATTCTACTTGCAGTTTGGCCAAGAGTTCCTTACTTACTTTTAGTTTTTAGATGCATTCCGTGATTTCTAAAGAACCACTTCCCTCACCGAAAAATACCTCTTAGGTAAAATACCTAACACAGTTTTTAAAAACACGCTTTGACCAGAGGTATATATGCACTTATAGTAGATGAAATGGTAAATGCAGTGTCAGTAGAGCACAGTTGAAACGACCACCTAGGCAGCTGTTTGTTTGACACCGATGCAGCACCTGAAATTTTAAATAATAATGATAGCAATATCACAAATTATACAAAATAATATAATTACAAAAACATAGTGTATGAAATCAAATTCTTTAACAGGCTTCAAGATCTTTATCTCTTATAACAGCTCTCGCGTTATTAAAATTTAAAAAAAGTTATTTAAAAGCAGGTCTTCATGGTAACCTGTGAGTTAGATGAAAGATACTTTCAATGACGGTTAATAAATATTTGAATTTTTTTGCATCATAAACTACAACTTAAAGTTATGATATGGGTATAATTAGGAGTCATCTCCATACTGTGGAGTCATGTAAGTAGAAGGTGAAACAAAATAAATACTTGTCATGGCCTCGAATAAAATACACTACACTTAATATTTAACCCAATAATAAAATAAAATTAGCGTAAATAAAAAGTTGTGTTTAAATTAGCGTAGATCTATGATTCATAACTAAAAAAAGTATAGATACAATTTTCAAGTGCTAAATTTAATTTAGAATACCTTTAAGATAGATCAGGTTATATCACTACAGTTTCAGTTCATTATTACATGCCAGCCAAGAGGGAAGTGTTTATTCAACACTCTTGAAATTCAAAACCAATTAACACGTTAAACGTAAGCTGTTGATTACTCCGCGACTATTGGCTTATTAACGAATCTAAATGCCAGCCAAGGGTGTACTGTTCATTAATAACTTTCACCATTATAAAGCACCAATTAATACGTTAAAAGTAAGGTGTTGATTATTTCTTTGACTATAGAACTATCAACAAATGTAAATAACAACTCCCTACTAGAGTATTGAAGGGCTTCTGTTTTTGAATAGACATTTCTATTAAAATTGGCTTATCTCTCAGTGAAAAATTATGTTTGTGCTGTCAAAAAACAATATCAACACGAAACAATGAACTATATGTAGCAGGGAATTTCAATAAATATTATTCAATATATATTATTATATTCAATATACATATATATATATATCTCACTCTCTCTCTCTCTCTCTCTCTCTCTCTCTCTCTCTCTCTCTCTCTCTCTCTCTCTCTCTCTCTCTCTCTCTCTCTCTCTCTCTTTCTCGCTCTCTCTATTTTTTTCTCTATCCATCTCTAGCATTCATCTTATACAACTTTGTGGAGGATTAGCGATTTAGCTCTCCTATGATTCATCCAAGAAAAGTTTTCTTTATTCTACCCTCAACATGCTTGTTGTGTGATGAATGCTTTAGAAGCACTGAAGAGAAGAAGGAATTGGTCGGGACTGCTGTAGACTAAAAGTTCTTGAAGGGATAACTTCGTACGGTATTACGAAATGTATAAAAGTAACGGCACAGAACAGTTTTGACGTTTAAAATTTAATCGATTTCTCAGTTTTCAAAATATTCAGGGGACGTAAGGAAAGGTAAAATAATCTAACCTCAATGTTGCGTGAGACATGTGTGTGTGTAGAACTTTTCCTTTTGAACAGTGACATATTTTCAGTTAATTCTACCCAGTTTAAACAGAAATATGATTGGTATTTGATGTATACCAGAATTATTATGATTGTTATTAGAGTTAGTTCGCCAAACGTTTTTGGCTTTAAATTTTTATGTATGTTTAAAATTAGTCATAAGGTTTGTGATATTGATAACATATTTAAATCCCTGAAAAGCATTGTAAAACGTTTGTGATATATAACAATTAAAAATGTTAAGAATCATAATATTCTCTCAAGTAATCATTGTTAACAAGGTTAACAAACTTTAATCAAAGCAGGCTATTTCTTTATTTGTCAAGTATATGCTTGTAGTCGTCATGCCTTTTTTCATTCAATTTAGTTAATTAGATTATGAGTTTTAATTACTGTTGTCAGAATGAGACTAACCGATTGGAATAGTTCAATACTTATATGATATACAGTTAGTATTTCAATAAATACTATATATTATATTGTGCTTATCCCAAATATTCCAATCCCCTAAGAAGATTTTGGTGATGCAGAAAAATTATTAGGTTGTAAAAAAAATAACTAGAATTTGAAGAGAACAGAGACCCAGACATCTAATCAAAGCGAGATTACCAAAAGGAACCTCACAGTTCCGGAACAGTCACGTGACTGAATGATGGGCTTATCTCCTTATCATCCTTTGTTGTGGGGATGTTTTGATAATTAATTTCATACAATTCTGCTATAATGAATCTACAATGGAAATGTAATGAGCTTAGATTTACCAGGAAGAAAGTCACAGATGTGGTACGGTCATGTAACTGATGAATGTGCTCAACTCTCTTCTCGTGATTGTGTTAGATGGACGTGTTTCCAAATAAATTCATAGTATTCTGCAATAATAAAAACTCTATAGAAATTATATATATATATATATGTGTGTGTGTGTATGTGTGTGTGTTTTTGTGTGTGTGTGTGTGTGTGTGTGTGTGTGTGTGTGTGTGTGTGTGTCTGTGTCTGTGCTAATCGTAAGAAAGTACTGTGCAATAACATGGAATTGTCTCAATCGGTATCATTTTTTCATTGATTTAAATTTGAGTATGTCCTTTGCCATCTTGAACAGAAGATAGCTGAAAATAAAGATACTAGTAAATTAAACCTTCCACATAAACATGTTTTAATATATTATTTCTTTTATTAGGAACTTATTTTTACAACATACGTAATTGTATATTTAATATAAATGTAACAATTTTGTGTGATTAAAATAGTACAAAATTATGCTCTAAATAATCCAAGAAATAATTTTATATTTTACACGAACACTCGCGATATAAAATGCTACAACGCTCAACATACACCAACATTTCGTTAGGGCGTTGCAGAATCTTTAATAATTAATAATAAATTACAAATATCATAGTAATGATGTGAACTCTGTATACGCTAATAGTTTGTACCACACAAAGACTGCAATGTGCACTCTTCAATTATTGTCCAGACAACCTGTAATTTTTTCTGTAAAAGATTATCACAACTCTTCCAAGCCATGCATTACAGCTTGACAGTTGTACAAGTACATTTCTCACTACTCTACTTTATGTTCTATATTTTACGTGACTATATTTTAAACAAGAACAGGTTGTCAGATCCAAAGTTAAGATTAGTTAAAAAAATACGTTTTTACTTGTAATACAATAGACCAATTTATATAGGAGTTATTATTAAACATTTTACTATTTGCACGAGAAAACTGAATGTGTTAAGGAAATACCTAAAACATGATTCAGCAGTTTTAATTTTATAGATTTTTATCCTTACATGCGATGAATTTTGTAATGATTATAAGTATATTAATGCATGAGGGGAAAATATGTACTGAGATACTATATATTTTCCTGCAAACTCTAAGAGTATTATGTATGTATGAGGTTTTTCATGAACGTTATACTATTTGACAATTTGTAGCGCATTTTAACATATGTATACATTTATAAAAGTGCTTTCAATAATAATAAAAAATATTATGATTATGGTTCCTATAACTAATGCTAATAATCCAGTTAGAAACAATATAAGATCCAACTTAGAATTTCTTCGAAATTACTGTCAAGATTTATACACACTTATTTCAGTTGAGTAAATAAAATTATATTTTCCAAAACAAAAATTATGATCTAATTTAGGATGACTATAGTAGGCCTATTTAAACTTTTAATTGTATAACGTTGAACGCTGGCGCCACTTTTTTAGAAAGTTGCACACACTTGTAGAGGTATTTTTAAAACGACCTGACTATTATATAAGCCTGAATGTTATATAAAAAAGCAGATGAAAAACAAAACACTTAATTTCCTCAACTGTTAATGTATCTATTTTATCTTTAGTAATTGGTGTTTTCGAAAACCACACTACTGGCTGTAAAACATTGCCGTGCTAAAAAAGTTCAAATGTTCATAGAAGCTGTTATAAATATTGGGTGTGTGAAATTTTGAAAAACATTTTTATATATATTTTTTAAAATTCCAATCGGAATTACTGTGAGGTCTCAGAGCAAAGTTACTTATAATTTATTTTAAGTTATGTTTTTCTTAGGTGACCAACGACATTTTGCATGCCGAGCATTGTTACAGAGAGGATCTGAGCTTTTATTCTACGCCTTGGCCGCCCTCGGTTGTTTTTATCCCGCCAAACAGGATAAGACAGAGGGTCGTAGGTGAAGTCTAAGCAAAGACCTAGGATCTAAAATCCGAAATAGTACCATTGAAGTCTTGGCATTCAGCTTTTGGATAGGAATAATAATCTTAGCAACGATGCCAGTGACCACTTTGTCACATCATAATGAATAAGCCAGTAATCACTTGTTTTAATAAGTAATACAGCAAAGAAGATAAGTGATAAGCTGTGTTTCATGGCAACAACTAAATCTCATACAGTCACGGAAAAATCTGTGACAATTTGTTAAATTATACTCATGTCTGTTTCTCTCCGTCTGGTTGCTCTATTGCTGTCATAAACAAAGTTAAGTTTAGAGGATGGACAAGCCGCTCCTAATTAAAGGGTACACAGCTCTCTCGACCCCAGCATTTGACGCATTATGTTTGGCTACTTCGAATACCCCTGCGGCTAAAAAATGATGTTGCTGGCTTTATAACCGATAGAGAATTGAGGAGGAACTTAAGACCGATGCCTCAACCCACATTGGGTAAGCTCAAAGACCGATTTAGGGAAATGACTGGTTTTTTATCCTATACCCCTTCTCCTATCAAGTTTCCTTAGGGAGCAGGCCAATAATACTGCAGTGTGGGATTTGCAGTTCACTACCTGGCTGTAAACCCGAGCAGCCACACAGTGAGCCTCGAGCCAACTTGGTTATCACGTGACCTCCAGTCCCCGTACTGTGGAAGGGGATGAAGCGATATATGAATAATAAATAAAAAATATATAGTTTTTAAAAGTTTTCAGTATTAGAATCACATAAATAATTACATATGTGAGGAAAAACAGTTCATCCTACAAAGCTCTTTTAATATAATTTTAACCAGTAAAAAGGAATAAATTAAAGGTTACTTATCCTAAACTGTCCAAAAGTTTTACCCAAGCAAATCGCTCACTGAAATCTATTAAAAACCTTTTGCGTCAGACCTGGAGCTCTACTCTTAGTGTTAATAATTTAAATCAGCCCTTTTATGTAAAAGTAATAAGTTTAATTAATAGAATTCGGCCTTATAAGACTCTCTTTAGTTTGATATGTATTTATTTACAATTTATTTAACATGAAACCTTATTGTGTACATTACCTTCACTTAATAACTGTGCTGTAAACCTGTAATATCACCAAAAGTAGAATTTAACTTTAGGTTAACATTACAGAAAATAAAATTATTTTAAAGAAGTTTGATACAAAAATATTAAAAGCTTACACGGAATTATTATAAATAAATACGTTTAATAAAAATCAATTAAATAAAATTTATTGACATGTGTATATATATATATATATATATATATATATATATATATATATATATATATATATAAATTAAAAATCCAAAATTTTTGGTCAGTAATATTTTGAATTACATAGTTAAGTGCTGTTGGTCTCTGAGATCAGGCTTATTTAATTTTAGGTTTACAAAGGATAAAATGAAACTACTGTAAATATGTAAGATACAAACATATTACTACCTTACAAGGAATTGTTATGAATAAATACGTTCAAAATACAAATAAATAAAAATTATTGATGGATATAGATTCATTAAAACTAATAAAAGAAAAAAAAATTGGTCAATATAATTTTAAATTACCTTGAGATCAGGTTTAGACTTATAGAGTAGAGATAGAGCTTCCGATCTCAAATAAGGTTAATAAATGACCCCTAACGTTTCTAAACTACAGCAAGCTCCTCATTTTGTAAATGACTTGTCTCTTGAATATTCCATATGTCAGGCTGGGATTTCCTAATAAATAGCAGTCAGGTGTCTTTTGGGCTCTGTAGCATGAACTATCTATATCTTTCCGGCCTAACGAATGTTGTACACAATTAACAAAGAATTTAAAACTAGGAAATTGGGGCTATATTTTGAAGCTTTAGTTAACAACATCATTCTATCAACATTATATGTCTTAAGAATATGTATTTCTGTTATGGTATTATAAACCTAAATAATTAGTCGTTATATTTATTGTTAGTTTTAAAATTTATTTGTATCAGCTCAATATACATTACAAAATAAGATTAATTTACAGGAATACAAACAAGAGAAACCATAGTTCTAGAGAAAGGAAAATACCATACAACTTAAAACAGATGAAACAAAGTAAAACAAAAAATAAAAGTTCTCTTATTTGAGTTGTTTCAAATCAGCTTTGTTTTACTCGAGTTGTAACCACAGCAAGGCGGAATCAAGATCAAACAAACACTCTTTTCGGTTCCTTGCACTACTGTGGTCGTTAAAATATTCTAAAAGAGCGTATTCAACACCACATATTACACAACTTTTAACCTGTTATTTCTGGTCAATTTTTCAATCCGGCATAGGCAAATTAAACTCCTCATCTTTAAAGATATCATGTCTAAAACAATTTCTAAGAATATTTGCATATATAAGATTGATATGTGTGACATTGTTACAGTATTTCGCTGAATGTTTATAAAGGGTTTCCGTTTAGTGAGAAGAAAGAAATGCACATAAATTTAAGCAGTAATATAAAATTCTAAACCTATGGTTGGATGCATTGCAACGACTTTTCGTAACGTAACTGGTCGTTTCACTGACCCATAAAGTCTCAGTCGTGAAATGGGGTAAGTTATTCCTGGGGTCGGGAGAAGGTAGTTGGTGAAACCAAAGGCTCAGATTCCCAGGCTCCAATTAGGGTATGAGAACGAGTATGGACAATAGTAATTTGGAAACTAAAGCGTTGAGAAACAGTCTAACAAAAGAACTAATGATCAGCTGCTTAAGAATTTAAGCAGTAGTATACAATTCGAAACCTATGGTAGGATGCATACTAAACTACACTTCTAGTTTTTTTAATGAAAGGAATGGTCCAGGTTATCGTAATCGTGCCTCAGAATTGCAGTACAATTTTGAGTTTCTATTTTCTATCTCTGTTAAAAACACTATTCATGATTTGATTTATCCTCGCAAATAAAATTCAATACGAGTATACCGTGTTACATAATACATACCCATTCATTTTCGTACATTATATTGTATTTTAAAACTCTATATATGATTGCATAAACGTTTATATTCTCTAATTAATATGTTTCTTTCAAGGTTTTATTTAAAATTATATATTACATTGCTTATAACATTTCTATCATATGTCATATTTATAAATCAAGTTATATAATGCAACATTTAAAAGGGGTGTAATTTGTTTTAATTATTTAACTTTAAAACATACGCATTTTATGAAGACATAATGAAACAAAATGTTACAAAAACGCGCCGAGGATCATCTCAAATGTATATGTTACACTCAAACACCGAATTCGGACAATGTCCGAAATTTTTACTCACTCCGCGATGTGGACAACGTGAATTACCCACGTCGCGGATTGAGCATTTTTTTCGGACATTGGCCGAAGCGAAATACCCAGAACGCGTTGTGGGTAAGCGAAAGTACTCAAGAGACGAAATAAACACGTTCATCGGAGATTGAGCAAAACCATAATACCCATAACCCGACGTGGGTAATCTAATTTGCCCACGTCGGGTTGTGGGTATTTGTAATTTGCGCAAACGCCGAAATCCGTTTCCCACAGTCCAGACGTGCAGGTCGAGACATGCGCCCCCCCCCCACTATCGTCACTGTTAGCAACAAATAGGCCTACTGTCTATTTTCATTGACATTAGTGCACTGTCGTTATACACAAGCAGTTTTTCTTTGTTCTGTGCGTAAGTGGCGTGTGTTGACTTATTTTAAAGTGCTGTTGTGTTTTGTGATTTTGTTTGAAATGAAGGAATCATTTCACAGTAAATTGGAAGATCTGATGTCCAAGAAGAATGGTCTCACAAGTCGAAATTTTATTATCGAGGAGCCACGCTATGAAGAAATTATCAGCGAAGTAAAGGAGGCAAAACAGAAGAGGAAAAATGGTCAGTCCTTGATGTCTAAAGATTATCGCCGAATCAATCGGTTTGATGTCATAAACATTGGCGATAAAGAAATGTTGATTGAAAAAACAACTGAAGAAATGACAGATATAAAATATTTCTGTCGCATTGATCAAATGTATGACACAATTCATTCAGCTCACTTACGAGTTGGTCATAAAAAAGAAAAAGCTATGGAAGCCGAGCTAAAAAAGAAATTTTGTAACATTACCAGGGAGGTAATTAAAATATATTTGGATCTTTGCGAACCTTGCGCACTTAAGAAAAAGTCAAAAAGTAAAGGGCTGGTTGTTAAACCCATCATTATGACAGCATTAAATTCACGCTGCCAGGTAAGATATCATAGCATTTCTCTAAATAAGACAGTTTCTCCTTTGCTGACAAATACCTAAGCGTATTACGCACTGGCAGTTGTTATAATGAGGTATATGGTATAGTTGACATAACATTTATGTTGAGTCGATTTATGTATTTTTATTGTATTTTAGGTGGATCTAATTGATATGCAATCAGAGCCTGACGGCGAATACAAGTTTATCCTTAATTATCAAGATCATCTCACCAAGTTTGTTGTTCTACGTCCCTTGAAAACTAAAACTGCTGATGAAGTATCCGACATCCTTTTGGATATATTTTGCTTATTTGGGGCTCCATACATACTTCACAGTGATAATGGACGGGAATTTTGTAACCGGGTAAGTGGTAAAAAACAAATTACTGTAGTGAAAAGATTCCACCCTAGAATTTAGTATTTTTGTAATGGTAATGGTACGGTTTTCAGGTTATCGAGAACCTAGCCAGTAAATGGAGTGCCATAAAACTAGTACATGGAAAACCAAGACACTCGCAGAGTCAAGGGTCTGTCGAACGGGCCAATCAAGACGTTCGAGATAGTCTTGTGGCTTGGATGACTGATAACAACACCTCAGGATGGGCAAATGGTCTCAGGATCATTCAGAATACTAAGAACAACAGTTACCACAGTGGGATCAAGAGAACCCCTTATGAGGCAATGTTTGGTTCACCACAGAAAAATGGATTATTAGATTCCCCTTTGACAGCCGACGTCGTAAAAAAAATAACTACTGAGGAAGAACTAGAAGGAGAGTTCTCTAAGCTTGAAAAAAGTTTTAATGAAGAAGACAACGAAGAAATAAATGCTGTGGATGAAGATGCTTCGGAGATTTTGACAAGGACTGTAGAAAACAATGAACACGTAGAAAAAGAAACTATGTCCAGCGATAACTTAACACTCTGTAATATAGATTGTGACAAAGCAATAGATTGTGACAAAGCAATAGATTGTGACAAAGCAAACAGCTGTTTTGAATGTGGTCAGCACATACATTATGAAGTTTTAAATAACGAAGACCTAGGCTTACCTTTGTGCACTCTTTGCTCAAGAAAATCTGCCATAGACACAATACGAGAAAACTGTGTAACTGCATTGAAAAGTCAGGCAGCCAAAATGTTAAAGCGTACTGAAAGAAAATTAACTCCAGTCTCAGTCGGCGATAACGTTTTGGTAAACATTCCTGATGTCGACCGGGGCCGACTAGCTCCAAGAAATGTAATGGCTGTTGTAATAAATAAGAACGATGATTCCTATACCCTTGGTACAAAGCATGGAGTTCTTGACAAACAGTTTTCCAGAAACCAGTTCCAGGTAGCTCCTAATAAATTTATTAATAACATCGATGTACCTGATGAACAGCTCAATGTCCGTAAAGAAGCAATGAAGTCATCCGGGTCCAAACAAGGTTTCATCAGATGTGGATGCAAGAAGAAGTGTTCGGGCAGATCTTGCAAATGTGTAAAATCAAATTTAAAATGCAATTCTAAATGTCACGGTAGCACTTCTTGTGCTAACAAGTAAAGTGAATACTTTCTAAAAAGAACTTTAATAAACATTGAAAGTGGTACATGTGTGAAAAATAACTTTTTTTTCTATTTTCAATAATAAGATACTTGTATTTTACTGTTTAGTTTTTGTTTTGATTGAAATAAATGGAATTTCAAGGAAAATTTGATTTTATTTTACTTGTTATAATGGAATTAGTGTAGGGTATGGTATGGTTGTGTTTGGAGGCTTTTCGGCGTTTGCGCAAATTACAAATACCCACAACCCGACGTGGGCAAATTAGATTACCCACGTCGGGTTATGGGTATTATGGTTTTGCTCAATCTCCGATGAACGTGTTTATTTCGTCTCTTGAGTACTTTCGCTTACCCACAACGCGTTCTGAGTATTTCGCTTCGGCCAATGTCCGAAAAAAATTCTCAATACGCGACGTGGGTAATTCACGTTGTCCACATCGCGGAGTGAGTAAAAATTTTCGGACATTGTCCGAATTCGGTGTTTGAGTGTAAGATATATACGAGTGAATCCTTTAGTTATAATGAACGTAATCTGAATGTTATTTTATTCAGCTTTGTTAACTATAATTTACTTGTAAAGTTAGTGTTATTTTCATAGTTGTAAATTTTAATATTCTACTTATACAGGGCCATATTCATGGTAAGACCACATATAAGACCATATATGTAACAACTGACCGTATCTGATGTATCTAGCCCAGATACATTGGCACCATATGTCGTTATATCAGGCTATATCAAGATGTGGAAGTGGAAGTATATCTGAAAATATTTCGTGGTAGCTACCCAAATCTCCATATTAATATGGCCATATCTGGCTCGTGTTAAACATTTTCATAGGGAACGTTAGCAAATTATAGTTGAATGTGACTTGGCTTTTACATTTTCTAGCGTTTGAACTCATGCCTAATATATTAGGCCTATGCATTAGAATTTTACTCCATTCCTCTGAAATTTTTCTTCAGCATATAAAACTAAAGTAAAATTGTCCATACAGTTTTAACAGTATAGGGAACGGAAATCCGATTTAATTCGCTGAGTTAGGGAGTAATATTTTGAGGTTGCACGTAAGGGAGTTTTGTAACACATTACAACAGTGGTAGATGTAACGATATTCTTAATAGGAAATAAGTTACTCTCTTTGTAAAACTAATTTATCCTGGACTAAATAAATTTGGAAAATATCCTCTAGTTTTAAAAATAAAAATAAGAATTCTACTCGTCTGCAAATTGTAAATTTCGGCACAATCTCATGCGATCAGGCATCTCAGACGTCAGCTGGAATATTCTACGTGACTTGCTCTGCCAAGCTTGGTTTTATCCCTGGTATATTTTATTAGCATTTGATAATGTCAAAATTTCGTGCTCAGGTCTTTTAGAGAAAAACATGATAAGATTCCAATAAATATATATGTGTTTGTGTTTGTGAGTACTAATCATAATTTTATATATTAATAAAGTCATTTTTCATTTCATTTCATTTCAAATAATTACAGTATATGCTATAATTTTCATTTATCAGTAACTATTATTATTAATTAAGATTTATTTAAATGTAATATACAAGTTGAAATATTTTGTCAGTAAATTGTACAGTAGTATATGGAAGATACAACTAATATTTAGTAGAAACACTATAGCTATCAGATAATTCAGGGGCTTGAATTGCCACCGAATAACTGCCTGAGCATTAGCGAAGATTATCACACATGGGGCTGGCTAATTTAGTTTCCGTCTTTCTGACTATATGTATGTCTGTTAGCACCATTTATGTCTATTTGGAAAACAAATTGACCTATAGATATGAAATGTTTTATAAAGCTTAATTTACATTTAGCAACATCGAGTTTAATTATGATGATATATTTAAATATGTAGAATTTTATAAGTGCAAGTAATTCATCTTTGGTCTTGATGTATGTTGACAAACAGAACATAGCAACAGAAATTGGCCACTTTGTAAACAAGCTGACTACAATCATATAAAATTTAAACCATGATATATTAACTCGTTTAGAGTTGTAGTAACCCCATAATACAGGGAAAGTCAATGTTATAAGTTCGTGATATTATGTAATTTCAGCGCACCTTATGTAGTATTACCTTCCTTACCATACCTAAACTGGTATTATTTATTACGATATATAGTAGCACATATCCAACCATTACATTTGCACATAATGTAGCTATGTTAGGAAGGGTTTATTAAATTGTAATGTTGAACTTTAGTCTAGATCACCTTCTTTCCATCACAGCGTCTAGTTTTCGACTCTATTTCAGACTGGACTCTTTGAATCTCAAGCCATGTTTCTATGAAGAGATCCTAAGAAATTTGGCGACGAAGTAGCTCAAAACGAAACTCTATATTATTTAGATATCACAGAGACCTTTTTAAAAGATTTGAATTTTCAGTCTCACTGTCTCAATTGTGCACATTTAGTGCACTAGGATATTTATGGCTCGATCTCTAAGAATTTTTCGGTAGACTAACCGAAAATTCTACACGTAAGATAGCTTTACCTCCTTAAAAATGAGGTTTTACAACGTTTTACCCGTGCGCATTCAATCACCTTCATAGAAAACCACAAATTATCAATTACTATACATCAGTCAAAATATCTTCGTCTTTTCATAATTTATATGTTAATTTGTTTATGTTAACAAAAATTAGGAACATAGACTTTAGTTCGATAACACACAGTGATGATTATAACTTATTGCTGAGAGGATTATATTGATTCACTTTATCAGACAGTTTTTCAAGGCTTGTTTTATTGGAAAAGTATTCATTTGAAATTTAATTATGTTGAAAGGAATTCACATAAATGGAGTAACGCAAAGTTTTATTATATGTCACTTGGCTTCTTAAATATTAATATAAAATATATAATTAGTTACGTTGCACTTTGAAAAAGGTATGGCTATCTTTATATGACACCTAAGATTATTTGGTAAATTTTCAACTAGTTTTTGGTCAAGATGCTATTAGACTTTGACGTAACCTTTAATAATCACGTTCTTGGTGCAGCTATGAGTTTTGAACTTTTATAATCTTTCAAAGAATATGCATTCTGAACCTGATTTCTTTCGCCTTTATGAAAGCTGGCCTTATATATGCAACAGTTGTTTTGTAAGTTTAAATCATCCGAAAATTGTTATACAAGTTATAAAACATTTTTATGAAATGTTATTGTGACCGTTACGAAACTTTGTAGGTTTTCAGTTAAATTTTGTTGTTGTTAACAATTAACATTTAAACCTATGAGTTTTGAATAATTTGTGACAACAATATATACGATTTCCATATACGTTATATTTTGTATAATGTCCAAAAATACAAAAGTTACAATACGATGTTTCTGTACATTGAATGTACATGTTTTCTGTCCATGTCAGAAAGTGACATGGATTTGTTCTCTCAGATTGATATCAAATAGATGACATTGGAATTGATTGTCTAGCCAATAGAACGACGAAGTAAAATTTAACTTCAAGAGGAAAATATCGCTTTTTATACCTTTGATTGGTTTTATTGTAATATTTCTTATTTACGCTACAAATCTTTTAAATACATTTAAATATTTAAATGTAGACGAAATTTGACATGTATTTTGATTAGACATAAGTAAAATGCCCCTCCCACAACAACACATCGAACATGGTACCGTAAGCTGTATTCACTTTGCAATTATGACAGGATTCCTGTGCTTCCTTGTTAGCACAGAGAAGCAGAGCTAATGATTTGATTATTAACTTGTTAGTTCTAATTCCACTCTTTTTTCCTTCATCACTACATACATGTCATAGTAGTCGAACTCAGTTTAACAGTTCAAAATTAGAAAGTCTTTGTTTATAGTGTTATCGCATCTCTATACATTATATTACGGCATACGTAAAATTCTTTAATTGTTTATTTATATTCATCTATTTGTATAGTTTTATTTTTCAGTTCTGATGTTAGCAATATTTTTGAAATTATAATAAATAAAATATGTATTAAATCTAAGTTCATGGTAGAATAAAATTCAACCTCCTATTCGCCAAAATTAATAATACATTATTGGATACCTACAGCAATTTCAAAACATAAATATACCTATAAATAATTGTAGTGATAAGAAATTGCGTGATTTAATCCCATAACGCCGTGATCGAAAGACATGAATTAATAAATCTGTCCAAACATGAAGAAGAGTATTAGTAATTTTGTTGTGTTCTAGTATATTATAATAGTATTGCTGGTGGTCTGTTTCTATTACTTATATTTTGACCTTGACACTTACATTTTAAGTAACAATAAAGTTGCCAGATAAGTGAAAGCAGTGTCGGGGATGGTAGTAACAAGCTATGGTTATTTATAATCAGGACATCCCTTAATTTGTAGCGTATCGACGGGTGATAATGTGGGAACACCCCAACTGTCTGGAGTAAGTCACGATCGCTCAATGTGTTTGCACCAGTAAATAAGTCAGTCGTACCTCGTTAAAATTAATTCAAAGTAATGCAAAATTAACTCTTATTTCAAATACTCATGTAAAAAATTAGTAATGATGAGAATATTTCACTTTGTTCACCATACAGTTCAATTAATAGGCTCTAAACTCAGAAAAGAGCACCAGAGGGCCATTGGCTTCAACAGCAATCTCCAATAAGTTGATCTTAGAATATAGTGAGCAACATAAAATGTTTTGCAACGACACCATACAGGTCTATAGTGATATTGTATTGGCATCAAATACCAAAGTCTCCTTAATTGTTCGAAAATTACAGGTGTGCTCCGTAACTAAGAATTTCTCACTTTGTTTAAAGTGATAACTGAAAAGTACCGCTATATAAAAATAAAAGTATAAGCTGAATTTAACTTATTGTTTTGCAGTGTTTGTTTCGTACTCGCCTGTTTGTGATTTTATTGGAGAGGTACAGCTCCATCTGGCGGGAGTATTTTATAACGTTCGTCATGTTTTATGTCCTGTCACTAGTCAATGACGAGGATTTATAGAAAATAATACTCACAATAAATTCTTTACCGGGTTTATTAAAGTTTTCAACGTATTATTTAGTAACAAAATGATGTCATATTTGCATCCAATTGGATTGCAGGAGTAATTTACAATTCAAATATAAATATAAATAACTGTTGGTATTAAAATCACAAGTCTACATTAGTCCATGTTGACTCAAGCTTCAAAAACAATTTGAACGTCGCTGCATACAATTAAATATTTTTTCATTATATTTTTGAATAAATACTTGGTATCTGATCCAGTAAAATTATAAATATATCAAATGGTATCATCCAGTTCTTTATCTTCTTTTTTGTTACAGTTGTGATACACTTAAGTACAGTTTACATGGTTACAATAAGATTTGTACAAGTGTACATATAAATCAAGGATTGTAGAGTTTTAACACATGGCCAGGTTTTATCCGCATAACATTAGAAATAATGTTGGTCGGTATTATTAAATTACAGATGATGGTCTCAACCCACCAGGCGTTACGTTTAGAATAAACATTTGTTGCTTAATCAGACTAATTTTTAAACTCATTCACAGCTTAACATATGTTTTGCTTTCCTAATAAGTTCAATGCTTACCAGTAACCTATGTTTTTAATGATTTCCTGACATATATGTAATGAACTACAAATTTATGAATATAAATACACATTAAAACTCCACAATGGTTAATTTATGGTTGGTTTTTACCTGCCAGTATACCCTAGACTAGTAATAGCAAATCTATAATAATAATAATAATAATCTCTTTATTGCATTCTTTTAACAATGTTTACATCGTATCACAATCGTCAATACATAGTTTGTCAATGTACACGATTTTATCCACACATTCACCTAATCTCATACTTACAATCCATACAATAATTCAAGACACAATCCCATTGACCTCAGATCCAGCACTCTCAAATATCCCAGCGGCATATCATGAATTCATCAACAGAGTAAAAAGCCTTGGACACCAAAAGGAGTTTGAGACGCGTTTGAAATTGATTTTGATTGTTGGAAATTTTCATTTCTTCAGGAAGCCTATTCATTAATCATAGACCAACTTCTTGCGGTAGATGTTTTGCTAATGTCAATCTGCGTTGATGAGTTCAACATTTGTCCCTGCCTCTAGTTTCATATTGATGAACGTTCCTGCTACGAATTGAGGTGCACCTTGATCTGCAGTACATGATCTCCCCAAAAATATAGAGACAGGGCAATGTCAGCAATCTCAACTCCCTGAAAGATTCCCTACAGGACTCGCTGTAATTCAATTGTTCAATGATTCTTACAGCTTTTTTCTGGAGTCTAAAGACGCGTTCCATTTTATTTTTGCACAAATTCCCCAAAGTCTTATTCCATACGCAAAATGAGGATGGATTAGGCCATAGTAGGCCATAATAAAACTTCTGAGGATCAATATAATTAAAAATAGGCAATTAATGGCCAGGAGCGCCGCAACATCTACCTTAAATGGCTAGATGTTAGGGTCAGTTAAAATTGTAATGATTTACTCAGGAAAATGGCAGTTCCTCATTGTTAAAGGGTTTACCAAGAGTTATCACCTCCGGTCTCCTCTGCGCACTTTCACTAGATGAGGTTGGGACATGGCTTGAATGTTTTCCAATGTGACATGTCTGAGATCTTACCCGCTATCCACCCTCAAGGGATCTGGCCAAGAATATCCTGTCACTCTGGAAGCTTCGTAAATGTACTTTTAGAACAAACTGTAGCGATAGTTTCTAATCTTCTTGTTATGAATAAACATAAAATTTAATTTATAGTAGTGTTATCGATGAAATATTTTTCATATTATAAAAGGTTTTAGTGATGGTTATGTCTTTTATGGTTCTTTTACGTCACTCCATTCCCAAAACATATTCATCCAAAACCTATCCAGTGGGAGGCAGCAAACACTTTTGGTTTTTAGTAAGAGTTTTGTAAAACAATACGGTCGATTGCGTGATCCTTCACTCTGTAAAAATTTTATATTAGTAATAATTAATTACCAATTAAGGTTGTATTTCCGAATAAGCATACTGGTTGTAGAAAGGGCTATTTAACGTGAAACGGGATATGGATGAAAGCTACGCTTATATCGTTACTGTGTTGACAGTGCCGGTCTATAAATAAAGTAATATAATTACCTCAAATGAAGCACATAGTTCCGTAATGCACATATATGTTTACTTCCATGTGGACTAATTTAATAAAAACTTAATACAACTTCATATGAATACGAAACCGTGCGTCCTTCGCACTATAATATTCATTAAAGCACTCTATGTTAGCATAAATTTGATCTGGAAAAGCAATAAAATACATTATAAGTAGTAATTATTTAAAAAGTACGAAAGTTCCACATAATTATTACTTGTCAGCTTCTATAATTAATTATGCACATATAAAAATTGAAGCTATAATATATCATATTTTGGTACACGGCTAAGAACGTTAGGTCTATATGATAGCATCAAACATTATTATTAGTGTTATTTCATTTATTGTATTCGTTAGTTCTTTAATAAATGAAGTAATGAAGTTTAACGTTTCAGATTGTTTATGATATTACACTGTAGGCAAATAAATCCATAAATGTGTTACTATACAGTAATGTATGCAACAGTTGAACAATTTTGGCTAATTTATTTTAATGAAATCCGACGAACATTTATACGAAGAGTAAGATGTAATAGTTACGTGACATAATTTGGAAACCGGGAAAAATGGAAATACTTATCTTTTTAATATAAGTTTAACTGGTCCTAACGAGCTGTTGAAACTTTCAAATAAAAATAGAAAAAGTGGCTGAAACATCGGTGTACATTTAAATTTTGTAAAACATTAAGCATACAGTGCTCGATCAGTAATGATGCAGTTAGCAGAGAAAATTGTATTGTATAATTGTTGTGCCAGTGAGGAATTAAAAGCATATAATAAGTTGCAAATGGTATTTAAAAGCTGTTGTAAAACCAACCTTAATAAACAATGATGTGAATGAGTTCACTTCCAAACTAGTGTACTTACTTGACATTGTAGTGTGAAATTTTAACAAATGGCTAAGGTAAAACGGTGATATGGAAAATACTGTAATATGCCCCAAACATTGATTCATCCTCGTCAGAAAATGAATAAGACTATTATATTGCAAAACATTATAAAAAGTTATTTTGTAATGTCACACGAACTTAACGATTTTATTCTATTGAGAGTGCCGATAGTCAAGCGGTCTAAAACGTTGGACTTGTGTCTAAGTTAGAGATAGGGCAGGTTCGAATACTCTATGTGACCGTTTTTATCAGTACCATGGACCTTGCACCGTATCGACTCTCCCTCTTATTCTGCTTGATAAGATCCTCGCACAGGCCAGTGGCCCATGAGAACGGGCATATAGTAAGGCTCAAAAGGGGATCGGCTTCTCCTTTAAAAAAAATAGGACCTTGAGATAGGTAGGACTTTTATTTTATACACACTTCGATGCTTTCTAGTTGTAGTAGAGCCCATAGATAAAGATTCTTGCTCAATCCCATGATCTCAAAAGACATCCAGACCACCAAGCATTCCCTCAACCCTTACGATTTGGGTTATTGCTTCTTTAGTGCTAATGTACAATTCTCTTGTGTACTCCAGCACACGACTCGTTTCCGGTTCCTTGTTAATTGACGGAGTATGACTTCATTATCTATGACAAACTGTTATATATATTGATAAGTTTTGTCACACTAGTAAAATATATTAGTTAAAGTCCCTAAATATCATACCAAATACAATTCAAGTAGCAGAGTGATACATTAGACTTAACTTTAAAAATCAAGAATATTATTTATTTCAAATCAAATAAGTTGCTTGAATTATTATAACATAAAAGAGAGATACTGACCTGATTATATTATCGAAAATCATAGTTATAAGTCAAGCTAATTAGTTATAGAACACCGTGACCAATGCTAATAAATTTCTTCTTTTTATTTTGTTCTTCTTTTACCTCATGAGGATAGGGTAAACTAATACCAAGTTTGAAGTAATGCTAGATAAAGTTAACTAACGTGTTGAACTTCAATGATGTAGTATATTTCAAAGTAAAGATACATATACTAAATATAGTAGTATATAAATAAGTAAACGTTACTGCACTAACTACACAGTTCACTAACTACTAGTGTGGTTACTAACCACATAGTTCGAGTTCTTTTAGCTACGACAGACGATTACGGGGATATAACGATAAAACGACAAGGATGAGGAAGTAAGTGCATTTTTATCCATATTAAGAGAAAATCTTAATGATATTTTATTGTTCAGAACATATTTCGATTTATTATAATAATACTTATGTTATGTGTGTATGGAAATATACAATTTATAAAGGATATTGCTGTCTTATTTTAAATAACATTTAATATGTAAAGGTAACATTTGAGTAGATGTCCTAATAAAAACTGAGATAATGATAATATAGAATTCACATGCAATATCGATAGCCGCTGCAGGAATCTAGTTAACTTTTGTTCATTACATTTATTGTAATAAATATTGATACCCTATTTGAATCTCAAAATGTACATAACAATATTATTATTCTGTTTATTTCCATGGTATTAATATTGTTAAACATTATGAAACAGCTAATTTAATGAGTACATAATAATAAAAAAAAAATTAATACATAACTCCATTTCTCTTAGTGTTTAATAGCTAAATATATATGGTATAAAAATATACCATACATTTTGTATGGTATAAAAATATATTTAATATTCAATAATATATCAGTATCTCAGGAGATATATTTTGATATTTGTGGATCTAATTAATACTCTTTTATATATATATATATATATATATATATATATATATATATATATATATATATATATATATATATATGTATATTGCTTATTGTAACATATGTAAAAGTTTGGAAATTCATTACATTGTTAAATTAATTAAATTTTTTTAAAGAACGAAATAATTTGGAATAATACCAGAGATTATAAAGTACTATAAATTCACAAACGGTGAGACTTTTACCAAGGAAATATTGGTAGATGCAAACAGCTCACAATTAATTAATCACAATATCGGTGGCGTAAATATCGTTTGTGTGTTAACAAATCACTAATAAATTGGGTTTGATTTTGTAATTGACGAATAAAAGATAACTTTCAATAAATTCAGCTTATGAATTATTTCATTGCGGCTAAATAAATATATATATACATTATGTAGATGCTCTGAAAAAATTCATTTATGAATATAAAAACACGATTTAGTTTTTATTCCAAACTATAAATTTAAACTATTTATGTGTAAAATTATGAAAATGTTTTATAGTTTTAACCATGCATTAAGGAGAAAAATAAAAAAATCCTATCTTGGTTTCGAAAAAAGCTTGTTTATTTACTACAGTAACAAAATAAATTTGCGTAAATGAATAACCCAATTATTCATAAGAATAAAAAATATATAGATACCAAGTACAAGTATACAGTTTGTCTTGAATGTCTTTAAGATAGCCCAGGTTATATAACTACAGTTACAGTTCATTATTAAATGCTAGCAAAGAGTCAAGTGTTCATTCAACATTTTCAACATTCAAAGCACCAAATAACATGCAACTTAAGCAGTTGCATACCCTACGTCCATTGACTTATAAATGAATTTAAATAAAAAAATCTATAATTAAGCTATTAGATCTATTAATAGTGACTAATGCAACAAATTAATAGCAATAAGTCTAAGCTAGGTCATTGTTAAAGATGTAAGAATTTTGGTAAGTAAATAAGAGCATTAAACTACAAATTCTTAACTTTTTATTTTTTTGTAAAAACTATAAATTATAATCTAATAATAATGACATTTATTTTTCAGGTATGAAGAAGTTCCAACCATATGTCTGAATTCTTACTACAGTGAAGGTAAATCTTCTTATTTTATGTTTACATAACTGCACGCCTGACATTATTCAATGAGAAATATATATATATATATTTTAAGTATATATATATATATATATATATATATATATATATATATATATATATACTTTTCCTTAATATAATACAGTTGACTGTTTTTTTGGGTTCATGAAAAAATTTACGTCTTTATACAGATAATATTGACATCATAATACACAAGACGTTGTTTTGAACAACAAATACAACACCAATCACTTTCGATACGAATGTTGAGTTCAGCTCCAATTCACCTTCCACTTGGAGCTCACTCACTATTCGTTCCAATAACTTTGTTGTGCTGTTTAACTGTTACTTATCATAGACGTACAAGTGAAACTGGGGCTCGACGTAAAACACTAGAACGTGCTTTTAAATTTAATATTTTAGTATGGGACATATACTTAAACTAACTAAAGTGATAGCTTTATTTAAAATAACAGAAAAACTTATGCTTGTAGTTGCCTATACATGCTGTCTTGCAGTTAAATGCATATGATTATGAATTAGCAATGCTCCTAAATGATTATAATAATAAGTAATATTACGTAAGATAAGTTTTTAGGATATAATAATAATGCCATTGACAAAACAATTCTCACGCTTGGTTAATAGATTTAAAACGGTTATTGGGAAATACAATTTATTTCCTTACATTTTTTTACATTTTCTTCTGAGAGTGTAGATTAAGCTGATATCATGATTTCCTCATGATTGTAGCAAAACTACTCTATTTGTACATACGAGTAATATCCGTTTGTGACATGGGCAAATCTCCAATAGGCGATTTGAAAATTCTCAGTAGTACCATTAACAAACTGTTTTTATAAAGGTGTTTATTAAATTTACCTAACGGCTTACTGAGAACCTATATCATTTGAAAAATAATAAATTGATTGTAAAAACACTTAATTTCCGTCGTATTATAATTTGTATTGGCTAAATAAATATATTGGTTTAAAAATGTGAAGCGTTTTGAAATAAAAAAAAACATATTTTCTTACATCCATGATAAAAGGCTAATTATGTAGAAGATTTCAAGTAATGAGGATAACATCTTAAGCAAGGCAAAATCTCTAAGTTAATTTCTAGAATCCTACAAAATTCTATTCCATTTACGCAAACCAAATCCGACGATATGATCTGTATATAGTTTATAATGCAGTTAAGTTATGTAACAGTAATGTAACCTGTTAAAATATTTAAATAACTGAAAGTAAGAATAAACCAGATATTATAAGTACCAAGGAAATAGTGTTAGATGCGAACAGCTCCTTCAATTTGTTAATTAATTAATTACAAAAGCGGTGGCAGAGACATCGCTAGTGTGTTAACACCTCACTAATTGGATTGGGTTTCGTAATAGTTGAATAAAGTATTGTTTTCAATACATTCAGCTTATGAATTATTTCACCACTGACAATGACATATCGATATTTATTTACTATTTTGTAACATTGCCAACTAGACACTATATCAGGTTTAATATGACACATCGAGTGTCCAGGAATATCTAAACCATGGCATTATTAATATTGCTACTCAGAACTGTTTTATTTTCATTCCAATACTTTTTTGTTTATTATTTACAATATATAGCAATAAATTATCTCAAGTGTACTGAACTATAGTAAACAATAATTCTCTTACACAATTGTATTGCAAGCTCATTTCTAAAACTGTTACATAAATTAATACATTCCTAATGAATCATGTGCAGTAACAAAAATTAGAAACACTCTTAGTTTGATACAATACATCTATAAAGTCGCTTAATACGGGGTCAATGCACATTTGACCTGATGATACATGTTTTGTGTATCATAAAAGGATAAATTAAACAATTATACAATGCTTATTTTCATCCCATTATTCCGTTGTAATTCATCAACAGAGTATATTTGAATACAGAAAGTTTCATTCAAGAACTAATTTTTCAGGGTTTATTGATTCGTTTGAAAACTCCATGAGCTTATTGCTAACCTTAACCCCTATCTGAGAAGGTAAAGACTCGAAAGTAGGCGTTTTATGCTGTTCATCTGGAAACCGTCCCTACCTCTGGTTTCGTATTTTTGGACATCCCTACCCTGAGCCAGTTCGAACGTGAATCAGAATTACAGAGTTCCGTCTAGAATATAGAGGCTGAGAAAGGTCACTAAACTAACCTATCCAAGAGCAATTCTCTGGATCATAATTACAAAAATATTCAAACAGCCTTCTCGCCTATTTTAAATAAGATAATATAAGATAAAATAGTTTTTGATCATTAGGCATTACATGGAATAGGTCACGTCTAAATACTTATACTAACAGTAAAATAAACCATTTAGTTAAACACTCATTATAGAAGACGCAATGTTTTACATGTATAAGTGCATTATAATAATACAATAATGTTAGTGAGACAAAAGTGTACTATTTAGCAGAACAATACACTAAAAAACTATCTCATTGATGTCAGATGAATAAAACTCTGATAAGTCATAAAACGGCCTTTCTACCAGCCACTTATAAATAACCGTTTTAAATTTATTTAATGTAACACTCTGAGCATTCAGAAGTAGTTTATAGAATAGATATATTCTAACGGCCTCATATGAAGTTAGAATTTTAGAAAGTCATGTGAAAGGTTTGCTGATCAGGTTAGCACCTCGGGAATTGTGAATACGAATGTGCTTATTCAGTGTCAGGTTTAGAAAATTATTTTTTACAGGGATCAAGCAGTAAAAAATGTAAATATTAATAACTGTTAAAATGTCTTCTTTTTTTAAAAATCAGCCTACAATGATCTTTGAAATTAGCAACCGCTATAACTCTCATGGCTTTTTTCTGAGGCAATAAAATTTTATCAATACCAGATGCATTGCCCCACAAGAGCAAACCATTACTAATGATGCTCTGAAACAGTGCAAAGTAAAGCATTCTTAGCGTATCTTTGGAAACATAAAGTTTTAGTTGTCGCAATAAACATATCATTCTGCTCACTTTTTTATGAAAATAATCAACATGTATATACCAAGTGTTTTATTTAATGCAGCTGCCCCATATCCTCAATCCATAATCCCAAATTTGATATTCTGCGTACGCTATAAATGTCTGGGAGATGGAGATATAATCTGATCATGTAGTTTTTTACAGAAATTGTTTTTAAATTGGACTTTGAAAGTTTTCGATGCATGCCTTAATTTAGCACGTACTTTCCACTTAAGATTTTGCTTCGTATTAAATAAACAGAAAATCGTATTTTCCGCATATTAAAACACCTGCGAATTTTTCATTAATGAAGCTAACGTGATGACGTAAATGAAAAAAAGAAATGGTCAGAGAGATGAACTCTGGGAGGCACCTTTTGACGTTTAAATTTTCCTTGACAAGTTGTTCACAATCTGCTGCTTGCTAGTAATGCGGCAAACCTCGAACACCTGTTTTCCATTTAAGATGCTACAGTTTTGAATAATGCACGCAGTGAAAGGGCCTTGAAAAGTAAAGAAATGTGCTAAATTATTATAATATCCATGCTAATAGCACAAACAATTAGTTCTCAATGGCCGAATTGTTTTTCCTAACTCACAAATATGCAGCATTATTATTCAGAACTAATATTGTTGAATGAAAACTTTTTCAAAAATATAATTTCTTCCGATTTTTATTCTCAGGTATGAAAAAAGGCAACCATTCGTATTAGGGATAAATGTAAAATGTATGGATCCTTTCAGTTAAAATGTTTAAATTCACGAATACATTATATGATTATGGTATCTTGTGCTAAAAGATAAAATATAGAACAGAAATTGAAACGGCCGAAAATATTGTATGACGTTGTTTGTTGGCTGTATTCGATATGGATGTCACTCGTGTTACACGTGTCACTAATAAAAAAGTGAGAACATTGAGTTTCATTGCGGTCACACTGTTAGTGTGGCCAAGACATTAATTATTGCATAAACATTGCGTAGTACATGTAAAATATTGCGTCTTCTATAATGAGTGTTGAAGTCACCGATAATAAATAAATCAATTGTCTTAAAACAGAAACAAATTTTAAGGGGTCGTTTTTTAATAAATTTCAGTCCCCATTTGGTAGTTTATATAAACTAAATATAAAAATTTACCTGGGAAATTTACATCGAATATATTTGTTATTTCTGTAACACGGAATTACAGTTGACTGTGAAGGCTTGAACACGAGTACGACTTAAAAAGATTGCCACGTATCTTCCTTTAAATTGTATTCGATGAATAATTGTTAACTTTTAATAGAGCAAAATACAGGTATGAAGGAGTGCACAGATATGACGGAAATGTCAGTATTCAATTCTTCTGCCATAAGCGAGAATTGCATCTAATGAATTCTTATACCACACAGAAAGTGTTGGGGGTGATTTTTGATACATTATTCTCTGTAATTTTAACGACGTTTATTGGTGTTAGGCTCTGGTTTCCGTAAGTGACTGATTAAGTTACTATATGTAGAATGTGTTTTTGGTGTATTGCTACAATAATTTCATGAATGTATTGCACTACGAATATATCGTACGGGTCCGAGCACCCAGCGGCCATCGGATAGTGATTTGCAGTTGTCCATAAAGGCGAGGACGGTGTTACAGATGTAATGTGGTCAAGGTTGAGCATGTATACTACCTGAACTAGGCCAAGAACCGCTTACATCTAGTTTTCAGATGCATTCTGGGACTATTAAATGAAGTTTTTCCAATGCGGTTGAAGTATAACACTTCAGCTCCACTCTTGGAGCAGTGCCGGTGGAGTAGAGTTTAAACGACCACTTAGGCAGTTTTCTGCTTTACAGACATGCATCATCCTAGTGTCAAATAATAAAATAATGTTGATATAATTATTTAAATATTATTAATTACTAGATAATTATATAAATTAAAATATTGCAATACAATGAGAAAATACGTACCTCACTGCATTGTCCTTGTTTATCTTCCAATTTCCTGTGAAACTAATAATGCACTTCTCTGCTGAATTATGGCGGTGTATTAAAAATGTACAAATATTTACAAATATATACAGTTAATTAACATTTTTACCAAACTACTATATGGCGTAATACATTACGACCTATAAGTAAAAAACATTAAAATTAAAATACGCGTATCTCGTGTAACAGCTCATACGATAATAAAATGGAGAAAATAATAAGTCAATACTAGTTTGCTATGAACGCTGTAAGCTGAATGAAAGTTCATTTTTAAGAAGGTTAGTGGATAAGTATAATTTAGATTTTAATGAATCCTTTTTAGATGCTCTGCAGTAAAGATAGTATTCGCGGTTCTAAAAATTTGAATTCGTTTTTATACAACCCTACAAATTAAATTACTGTTTATTTTAAATAGAATAATGCTGCATAATCTTAGTCAACCATAACGTAAAGTCCTGTGTAACTTTAAAGATAAAAATCTTGAATCCTGTTTCTTATAATATATTTAGCGCAAATATAAAAAACTATTAATCACGATAAAACAAAATATATAACATATTTAAAAGTACATTTTTGTTTTGAATACCTTTAAGCTAGCTCATGTTATATTACTGCAGTCTCAGTTCATTTTTAAGTGACAGCTAGGAGTGAAGTGTTCATTCAACACTTTCTACATTCTAAGCACCAATTAACACGTTAAACCTAGGTTGTTAAATACTCTGCGACTACAGTCTTATAAAAAAATTGAAAAGACAACTCCCTATTTACAATAATGAAGGGATTCAACCTTTTCAATAGAATGTGGGTATTATTTCTGTACCTTTCCCTCAATACCATCTATTAGTTGTATGAACGAACAGTAATAAAACATTTAATAGAAAACTCATACATATAGTGACGTTATAGTACAAAAATCATCGTTAAAAATGTACAAATTAAGTTCTAAAACATTAGGCTTGTCACTTATGAGAAGTCATAATACTAAACTGTAAGTCTTAATTCAAAATCTCTATTAAACTCATAAATGTATCATGATATACTTACTAGAATTAGTGGCTTCGAATTGAGTTTTATTCGCTGAACAATTCTGATTCGAGCAAATTATTTTTCTGACCAGAAATATAACAGCTATTATTGCTTATGACTAATGTTCTAAACCTCTGAGTGGATAGTACACCAAATCTAAGTAAACTAAACTTTTGAGTGTACAGTCCTCTGGGTACTTTTTCTTTGTTTGAAGGTTATTTTTGACGACGGAAGGATTGTGAAGGAAACAGGATTTTGCCGAACATTTGCCATCGTTCAGTGAAACAAGAAATCAGTAACACTACGTTTCGAGATCTGCAATCTGATCTCTTCTTCAGGTAAAGAACTAACCTAATACTAACCTAAAGAGGTAGTAAAGTTGACAAACAACATGTAGTTTGTGATTCCTGACTTAGGCTTGCCATAACGCTTTGGTAAGATTTGTTTATTTTAACTAGTTTGTAATTATGTATTAGGCCCACTCTTCATTCCTATGGGCTGATATATGCAGTGTTGGTGGAGTAGAGTTTAAACGACCGCTTAGGCAGTTTTCTAACAAACTGCCTAAGTGCTGTTACTTACTTATGGACTATAAACGTAAAGCTTGCCCAAACGTGACCTTTAAGAGCGGGTGGAGGGGAATTTTACAATTTATTACTTCCAAGTAACTTTAATCGGTATTTTCCTTCCATGATATCGATAATCCAAATCCATGTATTTAAAGATTTAGTAGGATTGATTTTGCATGAGAAAACGTTTCTGGTTCGGGTGTATCGCCTTGTTGCTTTAAATATTTAAAAGCTATTTAAAACTACCATAAGATAAACACACATATTTTTATGGATCGAAAATGTACATATATATAGCACATTACGCGCGTTGCGTAAAACTAATTGTAGCTCCAGAGGTACTCAAAATCGATATTTTTTCTTGTTTCAGGACGATTATCGTGTGTGTTTAGACCATACAGGACCATAAAGGGTATACAAAACCAAAATATATGCATACAACTGCGATGATTTAGTCGCTTTGTCCTTTAGTGCAATTGGAACTTCTAGTTCAACTTCGAAGTTACTTATAGAATATTCATAGTAATTACCTTTAAGGATATGTTAAGAATTACGAACGTAATGATTTTTGTATTATACAAGTATGAATTCGGTTGAACTATTATTTACTATAAAAAAACAAATACTCTTCAATAAATTTAAAATACGTAAAATAAAGTGAAGAGCTTTTAAAACAATTTTAATTTTTAATCGAAAAAATTCATATATTATAAACTAAAAACAAATACTGGTAGTAAATGTTATATTTTTAATCAAATTAGTTTATTATGTTAAGCATAAATAGGTAAACAATAATTTTTATTCGATAAATTCAAGTATAATGCCATCCTAAACATAATTTAGTTAACACTACTTTTCTTAAAAGAATAACACTACAATTTTTACGTTAACATTTTAAAAGTAGGTATGTATTTTGGAATCTGCCCGCCAAATTCCCTGCAGAAAGATACCTTTAGTTCTTTTTACTGGAAGAACAGATTCCTTATGCAGCCAATTTATTTGTTTCATCTAAAGTTCACATTACTTTGTATAATTTTTATACTATTCTCATAGAATATTTGTATTATTAATGCAATTTCTTGAAATTAGCACAGTTCTTATCATTTTATACATACAAAATTTATATTCGGTATCGATAGGAAGCTCTTACACTTTAAAAGTGCCTTTGGTAAACTTGAAATACAACCAAATGTAGGAGTCATTTATATTTTTTATTTAAAAACAATTTTTTTCCTAAAACACAAGTTTTGCTCAGGAAGTTATTCTAAAGAAGTTGACAATATTTTGATACCACTAATGGGTTTCATAAAACTGGAAATCAAATTATTTCTGTATGTTAGATTATATTCGTAAATAATTAAAATTAAGTAGAGTAATGTTATGGGTCTATTTATACTATACTGATTGGGATACATTGTTATCTCAATTATAAAGTAATAAAACACTTATTAGTAAAATATTTATTTACTAAATCTATACAGAATCATACTGCTATGAGTTTAATTTGCACACCAAGTAGAAAAAATTAAAAGTTTGATAAGGTAGTTAATAAATTATGACCATGGTTTTATTCATTCAAAAATTTGCATACGGAAAACAGGATTTCGGATATTTGCCATCGTTATATGTTACAAAAGGTATAGCACAACGTTTCTAGAATTGGAAATCCTCTTCGGTATGTGTATGAGGGAATATTACATACAAAAATAAAGAAAAGCGTAAAGAAGATAATTTAAATAAAATGGCTCAAACATGCCCAAAAGCTGCTTGGAATCTATTCCAGGCGTTTTCACTGCAGTAGCAAACAGTAATCAAATAATTTGAATAATGTACAATATTTTCATGAATTTTATTAAATTCATTTTTGGGCCTTTTGGGCAATAGCAATTCTATGAAAGCTATGTCGTATTGCGTATAAAATAATTTTGAGTTAATTATAATATTAACAAATTCGATCCTACTGACATCTCTCTGACCAAATATTTACATACCTACGACAGCTTGATGCGAATCGTTTACAGTTCTGTACCGTATTTTATCAATAAAAGTCTAATTTAAGTTTATTTTTAAGATTCACAAACTGCCGCAACGTTTTCTCTAGAGTTGATTGTGCAAATAGGCACCCTGTATGGTCATTATTTAATGAGGAATTTCTTCTCTAAAAATCGCTAAAAAAAACTTTATATGAAACACTCTATATAGATTAAAGAGTACTTAACTAGAGTTCTTACAATCATAACTAATGTAGTAATGTAACAAATTGTTCCTAATGTGAATAAACTTGTTTGAACGTAATGTAGATACATTGAGATATTATATTTAGATACATCAATAAAAAGTGTTGGCTGAGCGTTAATGAACTCCTCACGCGAAATGATACAAACCTTACATTTCCGTCCGGCAGTCAGAACTATTTATTGAGATCCAACTGATAAACAAACGTGTGATTATGCATGAAGGTTCATTTAAATATAGCAAAAGTCGAGTTTGATGGTGTAGCATGATCATCAATGGGGTTTGGCTGATCATTAGCGAGCGGTTTATATTGGTTGTATGTAAAATATCAGTGAATTAACAAATTTACTCATATAATATCACTAAATTTAGTATAATCACACAATTTTAAAATATTACATAATGTCATGTGTTATCTAACGATATAATGAGTAATAATATTTTAACTTTGCGTGTAATCTCAGTAAAAACGTTTGCAAAACAATTGATAAATTTATGGGCAAATAACACTTAATACGTTGTTGATGCACTCAATAAATTTAAAATACGTAAGAACGTACTACCCATTTATTACAGTATATTAGATTACTATAATTGTTTTTATGCGTAAATAAAAACCCCCTTATTTTGTACTTTATAATAGACATACGAAGGACAAATTTTCTTATTTATTATTTACACCCTATTATGTATATCCTACTCACATCTTCGCAGTAAAATGTAGGTGAGGGTAATTTATATATGTCTTGTTGAGGCGTTTGATTTATAAATAATAAATCATGTAATGTTGAATAAAATAAATTGGCTTAAATAACAATATGATAACGTGATCTTTGGCTAAAATCCGCAGCAGAAGCTGAAAAACGTCTACCACAAGCGTGAGTTTCACCACCTCGTAACATGAATCCCCACCTGTCGATTCCGTACACTTTTATCTGCCCAGTAAATTATATTTAGAAGTCAATTTATAGTGTTCAAAGGCGCACTTGTGAATAATAATTTTGCTTTGAAGGATTTGGGTTATGAAACGTGTTCGGTCTTTCACGTTTAATTTCATACTGGCAATTTTTCTTCGCCTCCTTCTAATCTATTTGAATGTTTCTTGTCAGTGTCTTAATACTTTTTTAAATGTTTTAAATCTATTTTAATAGTTTGCATATTTAAGAAAGTCATTGCAAAGCATTTCAGCAAGCAAAGTTGATATTATCCCAAACCACAATGTAATAGCCAAGATTTTAAGGTAATATTAAACATGTCAGTTACGATGACTATAATTCTTACATTAAATCTTGCTTATGATATATTAGAACGGGTTTATTTCAAGTTATTGTATTATAGTTTTTTTCAACCACAGACACTTAAAAAAACATTGTTTATACTTTTTTTCAAAGTGGTCTTTAGCCAATTATAAGACAGCGTAATTTTTATGCAAATTTAGTTTTTATATATTTGTTGTTATTGAAATATTTATTTTTAATCTGGAATCCTTATAAATAACATATAAAATCAAAATAATTGGACATATAAGATAAAAAGCAACATTTATTGACACATTAAAAGGTAATATTATACTGCTTATGTAACAGAATGTGCAATTTACTAATAGTGGTACCAAATTATACGCTTTACCATATACTTTTGACGAATAAAAATATATTTTCAAAAGTAAAACATAGCGTTTTCTATCATATGCAAGAATTTTCTTGTTCTTAAAAATAATGATAAAACAGAGTTACGTACGAATTTTTCAACCCAGTACACAAATAGAAAAATGAAACAAATTTTTGACGCATTTACACAGTGAATTCAAATGTCAGTGTTCGTCTAATTTTAATTTAAACAATATATACACATTCTCCACTAAAAGGTGACAGTAAGATATAACAGCATTCACTGCAGTGCTTGTAAATCATGCTTTAAATTGTTAAACATTGGAATTTTTTTTAAAGATCCACAATGGATAAAACATTAAACATAAAACATGGAACGTAACTAACACTACGTATACAATATTAATACAGAAAAAATAGCTTTTGGCTATACAATACTAACATATTTTAAATTATGAGGTACTTTCAAGGAATATATAATGAAGAGAACTTCAGAAATAAACCATTAGTTTAATATAGTAACTGTACTAATAAGAGTTTTGAAACTTCTTTATCCACTAAAGCACTACTAATCCAAGAAAAATGGTGAAATTTATAAAAGTATCACAAAATCACTAACAGCTTCAGGCGTTTATGTCCCAACAATTATTTACTTAAAACTTTAGTCAGGGCATCAGGGAGATAGAAATAACCAACAAGGTTCAGCAACAACTTCAAAACATTTTTCTGACGTCAACAGCTTTTCGTATGGAGTGGACCTACTGTCTTACTCTCTCTAATTCTGAATGTCTTTTCTTTTCCTTTTTATTTCATTATAATCTAACTTTTGAATAAAATAAAATATTATTATTAATTTTCCCAATTATTAATAGTTTTCACCGATCTTCAAAGTTTGTTAGTTTAGTTAATACAAATTTCCTTATTCTTCCTTTCCAATCTAACCGTGTAGAATAAAAACAACACATACTGTAAACTATTCAATAATTAAAAAACTATTTCGTCTCAGGTAATCATAAGTTAAATCACATTATTACAGAAATATAACAAGTATCAAAATAAAAATATTATCATATCCAATAATATTCGTAGTTTTATAAAGTAACTGACAATACGTAGACTTATTCTGTAAATGACAATTACTCGTATTAAAATGAAATTTTGTTAGTACACCAATAGTGCGTGCTGTAATACTGGACAGTAGTAAATCAGGTGAAAATATAATACAACCCGTAAACATAGTTTAAGCTCAGGTTTATTCTGTGACTAAGCACATGTTATGTGATAATATATTAAGTAAGTAAATACTAACATTCATCTGCGGCTTTGTTCTCAGTTTACTGCCGAATAATAAGGAACTTCATAGATATGTAGGTTTTAATTGATATGCAAAGCACTGTATCAACTAATAGTTCTAGGATTGAAAACAACTCTTACCCCGAACAAAATAATAAACAGAATTATCCTGCATTCTATATGTTTAATTGAATTAATCCAACGATTACAGCTACAGTCAAACCATTTCAAAACTATGAGGGGTAATCTTAAATAAGGTCTAAACTTTCTTAGTTAGATCAACTAAGATGTATTACTAATATTGTTTTAAAGCGGAAGTGTATTATTTTCAACAACTTATATTATAAAATTATTTATTTAAAAAAAACTTTTTTTTTAGAATTATTTCTTCAGCCAAGTGTAGAATTACGCGTGACTGATAAACAAAAATCTTATTCTTGAACAAAACAACAGACATTTGACAACTATAAAATGAACCTACCAATTTATGAACCACAAGAGAGACTTTTAACAACTAAACTAAAGAAAGAGATTAATATACAATTCAATAAATAAACAGAAAATTAATTTGACACTTAAGGCAACGAAAATAACTAATATAAATGTAAGATTTAAATATAACTACAATAATATTTCTTTGCCTTAAAAATATTTTTCAATGTAACTATTTGAATAATAAGGTTATTAATATTTATACATTTAGTTTATAATTAATTACATGTCCCATCTTAAGTTGCTAACAATTTATGAATGGAACCTATTACAGGTGAAATGTTTTCTTTACGTATTAGTTTCTTAAAACAGTTCTATTATGCAAACTGTTACTATTGGTGTATTAGTGTTTTGGTCCTCATGGGAATAATATCCTTGTTTGTAGTGAGAATTTTGAAACAAGCTACATATATTGACGGTTTAAATTTCTCCGCAATAAGATCAGTTAATTTATTTTATCATACTCAGGTGGATTCTAAAATATCCAATAATTTACTATAGAACAATTCATTCAAGAAAACTGTTGCAAAATGAATAATAACGTTCAAGAAAGACAAAACGAACAGAAATTATATACAAATGTTAATAGACGCGCTTCATATTTAACTATATCAATTAATTCACAACATTCTGAAGTTGCTGTTAGTTGATAAGTAATTTATTAAATAACCCATTACATATAATTTATTTTAGATAAAAAAACTAGGCAGACTAACACCCCACTGCTATTTGCAATATTGAGATGCAGGCTTCTAACCCTAATCCTGGATACGGCTGGAGTCAGCTGATTTGACATTAAAATCTATGGAAAAGTTATTACTCCACTGAAATGTTCTTATAAAAAACTGTTGGGCTTCATTAAACTACAAATCTGAACATACTTGAGATCTATATGTACCCTTGTGTTCAAAATATGCAAGCTAAAATGATCAACTACTAAAGGTTAACATCAGAATATTTAATAACAAAAATTTGAGGGAATTTTTGCACTAAATTACTAAGTGAGTGAGTGACCATGCTAGGCTTTGTGGTTAGTGTCTGTGTTAGGTAGATAGGGTTTGTACATACTAGTGTGTATAATGGTATACTATGCCACATCGCTTAATTATAACAAAGTAGCCTCATTACTCACCCTCTATCGACCAAACAGCGACCCGCTCTACCGCACTACCACCCCTAAAGTCCCAAACAAGCCAAACTCACTTCATCATGTCCATGAGGTATCTCTACTCTATTTGCTCTTATATTAAACGCAGATCTCCTCTAAATTTGGTATTTTAGGACTCGAAAACCTATTTAGTATAATGATATTTATGAAAAAAATTCAAATCCTGAACCAATATGAATGAAATAGGAGCAAATTCCAATATATAAAGTGAGGAAAACATTTTAATCAACATGCAAATACTAAAAAAAATTTTAAAAAATTTACATAACCTTAAAAATCTTTTACAACAGCTATGCCTCACTAGAGTGACTACTATCCTTTATATTATACAAAAACACTTATTATAAGTCAGAAATAACATTTATGTAAAACATATTCATAATATTCGTTAGTAACTGAATGGAAATAACATAGAAAATCTCATCATATATGCATTGTTTATGCATTCTGAAAACGTTCTGGATATACAAGTCATCCATCAGTGGTCCCTGCGGGTTTGCCGTTTAAAAGGGGACTTTATCCAAGATTCCTCTGTGTCTGCTATTTTCCTCTCTGGTGTTGTTTACACTAAAACTACTGTTTTATTTTTTCGGAAATACACAATAGAGACAACACGTAATAAATAATTTCAGTAATTCATTTCGTTACACCCTTAGGAAAACATTTTGCAAAAGTTTAAGCGTTATGATTATTTTATTAAAACTATATAAGATGTAAATTATGACATTCATTTAGAAAAAATAAAATTTATAAATTAAATGTTTTATAACCATGAATTATGCTAATACTTTTAGTTTTTTGTGCGACCTTCTTGAAAATCTAAATGTTGCCTTTTAACAACCAACTGTATTTTATATGTGTGCTATCTATCTTAATTTCACACCAACTAAATCACGCATCTATGTAATTTTATAATTTAATTTTGCTATTAACAACCGTTGCTCATCATAGTAACGACTTGAATAAAGAGTATAAATAGATAAATAGAGGGAATATAAAGGGGGGGAAATAAAGTATTTTTTCCTGGTCCTCCTAATTGAGGCAAACAGATTTCAAGAGTTTAAGTTTGTGCTGTAAATTCCTGTAACACCTAAATGTAACAATTGAACTGGATGAGCACAATTCTTCTTTAACTACGAGGCATAAAAGTCTAATTTTGGTTCTTTTATCAAACTCTAATTTCTTTTACATAAATAGGTGTTAATGGTATTTATAAAATAGGGTTGTTTCACCCTGAAACTCCCTTACTTAATTTTTTTAATTTATTAGATTATTATTTTTTTAGTACAATATTAATACCCACGCAATCCTCAGAGCATAAAAGGTTAAACGTCTGTCCATTAGGTTCCATTGGTTATTTCAAAAACACATGAAATAAAATATATAGGGCTACCAAATAAAATTCTAACCTACTAAATATGTAACTTATGCTTGATAAACTTATAGAAAATGAATAATATAGAGGAAACTATCTTGGTCCTAAAAGTACTCTAGAAACATCTTTGTATGTTTTGTCCTTGGATGGTTTATGCGAGTTTAGATCTTATTAATGATAAAACCTAAACCAGTGTGCGAATACAGTGATATAGATTTGGCACAAGCACGTACACATACACACAAAAACACAGACACACACTGATACACACACGCACGCACGCACACCACATTCTTAACTCTCGGCAAACTTTGGAGAATTGCAGGTATCTTCCATTAACTACGCACATTAACTATGCATCCAGAATTCTATTTCATACCAGAGCTCCCTATGGATTGGAGCTCTGGTATGAAATACGTCTACTGTATAACGATCTGAACATTATTGAAATCCTGTAATACTTATATATATATATAGTTTTTTTCAATAGCAACGAGAATGTCACTATGAAAGGCTAATAAATTGCATTTCTCATTATCATTAGTGTTTGTGAGGTCCAAGCCAATGAACCGAATAAAAATACTCCACTACTGAAAAAATCTATTTATATTTATTAGGAGTAATCCTTTTTTTTCAAAGGCAAGTGTTAGCTGTCTATTATTCAGTCTGACTACTGAAAGACTTCAATACCGATAACGCGACTAGGTTACGCTTCAGTAAACATACTCTTGTCTGCTCTGCTATTAGATGGGATTAAATTGATATGTGGATTGAGCTCGAGAACCGTATAGACGGAAGTATAAACAGAAAAACGTTTCTGTTGTTACACACACACACACTGAATACTCATAATCTACCTTCTTTTGGTTGAACATTTGTGAAAAGTATTACTCTCAAATTTTACAGAGTTATAGTGGAGAAGTTAACTTCTTCGAAGATGTTTTAATATCCCGGAAGCAACTCCGTATTTGGGTTTTATTTTAACCTTTGAGAAGCAATATTATTGAACTTATTATTGTAATATATTATAGCAACCCTAATATAAGAATTACATCTATTTATCATGTTGAAATGTTATGGATAATTGCTTTATTGTTAATTTGAACGCAAAGTAGCAAACACCTTAAGAAAACAGTAAAGAATTTTTTCAGATAAATTTAGATCTAAATTAACTCCTCACCACTCAAAAATCCCCCATATGTATGGCCTTCCCAAAATCCACAAACCTACCATCCCTCTTCGGCCATCATTAGTTTCTCGTGATTCACCTTGCAGGGAATTGTCTAAAGTCCTCTTGGACATCTTAACGCCATTGGTAGGAAAAACTGACTCTTTTCATCAAAAAATTCCAGGGATTTCGTAGAGAAGTCAAAATCCCTAAAGTTGACTGAAAACTGACAAACTGGTAAGTTTTGATGTCGAAAGTCTATTTACAAATGTACCAGTTCCAGAAAACTCTCGGAATTATTAAATCACGTCTCAAAGAAGACCAAACATTAAAGGATAGAACTAAACTTCCCGTGCCAGTAATTATGGAACTGTTAGAACTATTGCACTCAATGCAATTATTTTGAGTTAGAGGGTAAAATTTTACCGTCAAGATGAGGGGATGGCAATGGGTTTCTCCACTGTCTCCTGTTTTCGCCAATATCTTTATGGAGGAATTCGAGCGAAAAGCTTTGGCTTCAGCTCAGTTCAAACCGAAGATTTGGTGGAGGTATGTGGATGATACCTTTGTTATTTTTTCTCATGGAGACATTGAATTAAATAATTTTTTGAATCACATTAATAGTATTTCTCCTTCCATCCGCCTCACAATGGAAGTGGAAGTCCAAAACAAGCTTCCCTTTTTGGATGGTGTGTGTATTAAGAGATAGGGATATCCTTAAGACAACTGTTTTTCGAAAGATAACACACACAGGAAAATATTTAAATTATCAATCCAACCATCAAAAATCTGTCAAAGAAGGAGTAGCCTACTCGTTGTTTGATAGAGCAAAGAGCTTGGTGCTCAGATAAAGATGGACTAAAAGAAGAATTTAAGAAAATTGAATCGGATCTCAGAAGCAATGGATACCCTCAATTAGTAATTAATAAGTGCAAACGAACCAGAAGAATCATTCCTGAGTCAGAAAAACAGATTTTTGAAAAATTTGCGTTTATGTCAATCCCTTATGTGCCGGATTATCGGAGAAAATTAGAAGAGTAGGTAGAAAGTACAACATTAGAACCGCGTTTAAAACACACAACACTCTTAGACAAAGTCTCGTAAAAACAAAACCAAAAAATGGCACACAGGATTCCAAAAACTGTGTTTACAGTATAAAATGTAGCTGCAATAGGGAATACATAGGCGAGACAAAAAGACCACTAAACGTAAGGATAAAAGAACACAAAGAAAACACGAGAAAGGGTTTCACAGAAAAGTCAAAAATTGCACACCATTGTTGGTCCGAAGACCATCATATGAATTGGGATGAAGCCCACATAATACATCGGGAACCACATTTCTTCAAAAGGAAATTAATTGAGGCAACATACATTAAATTGGCAGACCAACCAATCAGTCAACCATCAGTCGAGATTAGGCCGCTTTGGTTGCCAATTCTAAAAAATGAACTAAAGAGAAAAACCAAAAGTATCAAACGGATCGGATATTTGTAATAAACCAATGCGGAGTCACAATATGGTTTTAAGAAGTTCATCTCGCATGAACCAATAATAACGAAAGGGCCCATTCCTGTTACCCCCTTCCCTTGTATGTCCGCCATCTTGTTTTAGCCAGCCGTCACGATTGCCATTGGCTAGTCCCTCTGGTCAGTCGTAGGAGGTCAGTAGACAAGTGAAGACGCATTGTGACCTGTATTCCGTAGTTTACTTTTAATATTAGTGTTTTGTATAGTTTTGTATTAAGTGCATGTCTTTAGTGTTAGTGAAGTTGACAACAACATGTAGGTTGTGATTCCTGACTTAGGCGTGCCACAACGCTTTAGTAAGATTTGTTTATTTTAACTTAGTTTGTAATTATGTATTAGGTTTAGTTCTTTACCTGAAGAAGAGATCAGATTGCAGATCTCGAAACGTAGTGTTACTGTTTTCTTGTTTCACTGAACGATGGCAAATGTCCGGAAAAATCATGTTTCCTTCATTAGTTTAGTCCTGTGTGGAATTGCTATGTGAGAGTTACTTAATTGAACTTGTTAATCTGCCCTGGATCCTTTAATAAAATTTTCTTCATTATTTGTGATTTCACTCAGTTGTGATTTCAAACATCGATGTGTCATAGTAAAATAATAAATGTATCATTGAATATTTTGATGATATCAAATAATAACACGGTGTAAAAGCAGTATTTTATCCATACTATGTTGCTCTGTTACGATGGGATATAATAAACCTATTCTCAAGTTGACCTTAGTGAATAGACGTGAAATATACACGGTATTATAAAGATTAACCTAAATATCTATGTGCCAATGTAACTAATTATTTGGTCAATGTCAATCTGAATTATAGCTATACAGGTAAGAGATTTTTATGTTGGTACGTTCTTTACGAATAGTTCTGCATTAGAACTACCACGTATGTCTCAATCTAAATATATTTACTTTATTATAATAACTATCGTACTTTATAAAGCAGTTACGGAAATTGACAAATTAGGAAAAAAGATGAAAATAAAACTAGTATTAAAGCTTAAGAGTACAAATGTATTGCATCCCCCAGTCGTACACACAGGAATTGTGTCAAGTGTAATTGTGATTAAGGGTGTCATGGTACTCTTTACTGTCAGATTTAATGGGCAGTTGTTGTTCATCATCTATAATTAATCTTAATTGTTTAGTTGATACCTACTGCAGTGACAGCGGTTATAATGATTCAACCGCTGAAGAAATACCAGTAGTACTAGTTCTGACTACGTTGGACGCAATTATAAACATAGTATAACCCTATATATGTGAAACTGACTACTTTACTTGAGTAAAGAACATATGTATATCTATTTTAACCTCCTTATAGAAGACCTAAAATTTTTGATTTGGCACGCAAGTGTCTTCTGCCGTGTTTCTCATTAATTACTGAAAAATTTCTAACAACCAGATACGTTAACTTACACATTACAAAAGTTGATGGATATTCCTTAGCCACTGTTTTATCTCTTTTCAAGCAGAATATCGGGCAAACCTCCGAGTGCTAGCTTGAATCTATATCATGACTAGAAGGCCTAGTGAACTGCCAAAAAGGTCCAATAACGTTTTACTATATCTTTTATGGTTAAACGACAAAACGCCCATAACTTTGTAAATTTCCAGTTATTTTATTATTAAAATAGAGATTTTATCCCGATAGAAGTTTGTAATTAAAGTTAATTTTCAATGTCTCTTTGCAAAAAACTTATGCACAAAAATTATCCGGTTAATTTTCTTCCTATATTGTTTTTACCTAAAAACGTATGTCAAGCCCTAATGGAATTAGTAGATAGAGTCAGAGGAAATTCTAGTTTGCTTGCTAGCTAGAATTTAACGGTACGTAACACAGCTATATACATATCAGAAGACACCGTTCTGTATATTAAACCTGCTTTGGAATTATATTGGAATTAGGATTTGGATTAGTTTTATCTCATTTATGTTTCATTACAGTGTTGGACTGACACAGTTGCTACTAGTTAGAATAATTACATCTACTGGTTATTATCCAACATTGGAAGAGAATTGACTAGGCTTTATCAAATGTATAGAGGGGATAACTCTTTACTGACGTAAAACTGAACGAAATGCTTGAGGCTCTAAACTGTAGTTTGGCAGGAGACAGATTAGAATCGACATCGCAATTCATGGAACAGTTCATAATACTATCAACTGTTACTAAAGTACATCCGTTAAAAATTAATAAGTTAATCACCTTTAGTACACGACTTTTTGTTTCACCCTTCCCTCCAAACTAAACACTATACGGTATACTTAACTTCCTGACAAACCAAAGATCTGATTTGAATCAATAACTAATATAGATTATCGCCTACCTCGACCATTACCCGATCAGGGACATGGGGCTGTTGCCCCCAGGGAGCGAAAGGTGCCATAATATGTGTTCACATTTATCACATTGTTTGAGATAAATTTCGATATGATAAATTAATGTTAATAGAATATACAACTGCGTGGAATAGAATTTAAATTGAACTTATGAGCCCATAGATTTAAAATGAAGTAAGGTAAAACCGTACGGACCAATCTAAATATTTTGTCACTTCTATAGGTAACATAAAGTAAAAGTTGCATTCTAAAACTGATTGAAATATTTAGTTATATTAACGCCTAAAAACTTAAAGTACAGAAGTTATGCTTAACCCATCGTCAGTAAAAAATTAAAAACTAGAAGTTTTGCTCTGCAAGAAAAGTTAATTTGAGTTGGGACTCGAGATATCTGGAATGTCAACTACGCCGAGAGCGTAATTAAAGCGACGTCTTGCTGCCAAGTAGTGACTACGCTGGATATCTGATTTACTCACTTCTTTTAATGCTGAGATCATGACATTCTGGTTTCATTCTCATTTATTAATTTAGGTTTTAATTGTAAAATATATTTGAAGTCCTCATCAAACTCAATGCCAATTTTAATACTGAATTACAAACTTAGGTTTAAAGAAATATATATTATGTATAAAATCAATATTTGAAATTAAAAAAGTTTTAACTTAATGTTTCAAGATAATATTATAAATCATAAGCATTTATTGTAAAGAATAAAATAAAATATTCATTGTAATTTTTATTATAAAAAGAACATGGTAAAGGTGTATATTTTAATTTTTTTACAAACTAAGCAAATTAACACATAATTTTACTTGTAATAATTACAGTTTAGAAAAATTTGAAAGTCTTAAGCAACCCTTTAAATAAAATTAAAATAAATAAAATCTATTTCCATTTGAAAAATTAGAATTTAATTGACGTATCATAAAAATAACAAACATATTAGTTTTGTATGGGTCATGGTTTCAATTTCATACTTTAATTAAACTATTTTATGAGATAATTTATCAAATTATTACAATTAGTCAACTAACATACCTCTACTAATTGCCACAACTGCCTGAAAACTTTTTAAATGGACGTGCGCATCTATTTTTGGATTTATAGGCAAACAGTATTAACCCAATATTAGGCATTCGTAACGGAAGATACAATGAGTGTCTCCAGGCGATCCAAAGATGTGCTCATTCTTATCCACCTAACCACGTTTGTGCCTATTTTGCAGGTATAGATGCCTTTTTTCTTACAGTGATATATTATCCTTTTGAATAATTATTTGTTACGTTGGTCTATTAAATTGGATGTATCTATACTCTTTTATACTTATTTTGATTTGATTGGTTTCTGTTACATTGATTAATACATAGAATATATTTTGTTATTTTTATATCCTGCTTTTTTGTAGTTGTTATTTTTATGTGTCACTTTATTTATTCTTGATGACTTTAAAATGTACTGTGATACTGTATATTTATGCTTATTTCCTATGTTTACAATTTTTTTTAAGTTTTATTTTTGTCAAGATCCAAAAAAGTGTCTTTTTTATTATATATATTCATATTTTTAGAGGTTAATAGAGATTAAAATGGTTGTTTGTCGTTGGTATATAAATAAATAATTTGTGTTTGTTTTTAATAACTGGCAGTCTTAAAGATAGTGTGGCTTAAATTACAAAATATATGGTTGTTGTCATTTCTGACTTATGCGTCTCAATGCTATAGTATGATTTGTTTATCTCAACCTAGATTGCAGTTATGTATCAAATTAACCATCCACCAAGGGAATACGTTAAATCTTGTTGTAGCGCGCTGCAAAATGTCGTGAATATCTTGTTTAAATCAAAATCATCAAATGGTCAGTACTAAATTATTTACAAATATCTATTTAATTCCGGTTATGCGAATTACGGGACTGGATAATATGATAAAATTAGCACAGTGTATATCATATATTAAGTGGATATGTACACCTCGTAGGCTAAGGCAACGTATCACAATGAGCCAACTATGACAATATTGTAGGCTGAATTTAAATTATAAGTAAAATTTAAAAAAGGACTGATGAGAAAAAATAATTTTGGAAATATCAAATAAGCAACCTAATCAATTTCGATTCTTAGGTCGTATTTTAAGCTTTGTACATTGAATTTTATGTAGGTCATCATATAAGATTTTTAATAGAAATAAAGAAAAAAAAGAAAAGCTCGTTCCTTGTAGAATGAAAGTAATGTTTATCGCTAATGAATCACATTGATTGACAACTGGTTTTTACTTGGAGTTCCCACAAGATATTCTGACTTGCCATAGACAAGCGTGCGTAGGTTACGTCGTCATTTGTCAGGTCATAAGTTTTATACCCAAGCTTTAAATTAAACTAAACTAAGCTAAATAATACCATAAAAAATTACTATATATAACATTATTTTACTTTGAAAGCGTGACCTTTTCAAAATACATAATTTACCAATTCTGTTTTTTGAATAAACTATAGCGTTGTATAATGTAGTGCTACGTTCTCCTTCTCTGTTTACGTAATCCCGTGGTTACTTATGATAAATATATTATACAAAATAACTGAATAAATAGTTGCAGTCTCATTTGCTAACATTAAACATATAATTTTGTTAAATAAAATTAAAACATTATGATAATTACCAATCTCTTATTTATGGCTTTTTTCATTAACAGTTTTTTTCGTAAATAAAATATATACAAATAATATATCTTTAAAGTGACATCTCATGTCATGACATGACATGTCGTTACAAAATCCATCATCCAATTATTTCTTCTTTGTTGCATACATTTAACATGACTTATATACAGATTCTAATTAATATTTTTTAATAAAAAAATATTTACAGGTATAAGTATTTATTATGAATATATTTTTGTGTATTAAATCTCACGGTAAATGTTTACAATTGTAAAATATTAAATATTAAAAAAAATAATTTAGAATTTCATATTGTTTTCAATAATTTATACTGATATACCTTATCAGAGCGTGTTTGGGTTAATACAAGGTAGGAATACAACACACGTGTCGTGTAACAGATCCTTGTATAAACAGTACAGTTGTCGGGACAGTATACCTATGATGTATTAAAACTAAATGTTTATGCATTCAGGTTCAGGATGAAAATGCAGCATCAATATACTATAATTGACGGGACAGTAAGCCTATGATGTATACGAACTAAATCTTCATACATTCGGTTTTCACTATGCAAATGTAGTTTATCAACAAACTAACAGGACGTATCATAAATACTAACGTATTGCATTGCGATCATTTTAAACAATGCGCATTGAAGATAATTCTATGTGTTTGGTGGTTTTATTCGTTTAATATTTTGTGGAGCGTTTGCTTGACATTGATAAATTATAATATGCTTCTCAGAATTAATTCGTTAACTTTAATTTCTGTTAAAATAAATAGTGATTATAAATATTTAATTTTTTAGAAAATGCAAAACATGAATAACAAATACCACGTTACAGACGACTATCATATCAACAGAGTTTATGATCCATCCCATAGAGATTATTGTTATTGAAAAATAGTAACTCAACTTCAATGATATATTTACGTCCCATTTAGATAAAATTAAGCGTGTTTATAAATACAGCAGCACTGAAGAAAAATATAAGGTCTGGTAAAAAACTGGTTAAATCGGATTGCAGCTCTTAAATAAATGTCAATTCAAAAGTAGGACAAGACAAGTTAATTTAAGTTGCAACTGGAAACTTGATGAGATATCCGGAATGTCAACTACTCCAAGACAGTAATTACTGCGACTTCTTCATGACAAGCTTACTTATGGAACACGTCTTGTTACATGTAAAAGGAATCCAACTCAGCTTCTAAGAATTTCTTCACCAAAGCACTGTTAGTAACGTACATTAGGATAAAGCATTATTTCAAAACACCTTCTTTCAGTTTGCTGGTTGCTGCAATTTACTTGGATTTCACTGACTGATCTTTACACATTTATCTCCCTGTACTGTTGGAATTGTTACCTTGTAAATTTAATCATACCTATATCCAAAACATATCATTATCTTTAGAAGACATCCCGATATTCTAGACTCTATATAGTTTTTGATGGGAAGCTTTTATGTATAAATCTGGTTCTGTTTGAAACCAAATGAAGGGCTGTTTAATCAGAAAAATTAACTTTAGTGCTGGCTAAGTTGAACGTTCTGTTGTCTTGTATACATTCTAATAGAAAATTTGGTTCAATAGACTCAGAACAACTTCAAGCGAGGCGTTTTATATTTATCGCATTCATTTGATAAAATTTGAAAAGTAATTATAATGTTTTCTGATGAAATTCAATGTAATATAAACCACGTGTCTGTAATATTAACTACATTTGCGATACGGCCGTCTACGTCGTTGTTTATTTATTTTATTTCCAGTCCATACTACGAGATCATCAGGATATATTTCAAAGCTATACCCGCTGCTGGGTTTTACAGACATCTTCTTTAATATTTTAGATAATTTATTTGCATGTTGTAGCTTCTCGAAATATAAATAGCATTTTATAAATATGTGCATAACGCTTCTCTTAAAAGTTCCAATATTTTAATTATCTCTGTTTATATAGGCCTATTTTTATTATTAAACATTCATTGTATTATTGATTACATTTAATATTTATGAAAATAAAATTAAAGCTTAGAATGTTGATAATATTGTGAATAGCCCCAGAACTTCAGAAAAGAAAAAGTCAAAATACCGATTATTACATCTATTGGTTTAGATACCTTACTTCTGGTAAATGTGTCGATAATAATTGTGCGTTTTATGTTTGTAGATACATTTATCATATTGTATCGATCCATTTTGCAGAATTATAATCACAAGGATATCAGTAACATATAAATATTTATTTATTACTATATGCTAGTATATTCAATTTAATTATTGACTTTTTATTTTTGACTCCAGCGACGGTTGGTAAGCAATACGTAAGTGTTTGTATTTTGTATATTGGTTTTACATGCATTGATGGTTTTTTTGTAAGAATAAAATGTAAATACTTATTTTTAGGTCCTTGCGCACTCAGAATTGTTTCATAACATTTGATATATTTGTTCAGAAGTGACATATATAAATTAGGAATTAAACCTATTTTAAACCTCTTATCTCTATCTTATTTCCTGATATTGTTTAAAATTGTAGTGGTTACATAATATTATTTAGAAATGGTATACTGCTGTAAATTATCGTAGGCTTCGGAGCAAAGTAACTTGCCTGTTTGTAATTGAATGAACTTGGCATAACACCAGACTTTAGCTCGTCTAAAGGTAATCCAATACTACCTTGATTATTCAAACTTTGCCTACAACCATTAATTTAATTTCTAGAGCCGTGTCAGTGTTCTGCAGACAACTTGCTACTTGCTAAATGAGTCGCGTTCAATATCATTCATACATATTTATAAAATAAGATTGTTGTTTTCAGGCTTTTTTCCTAAGATGATATTTACACGTATTCCTTGATTATTATTGTTACTGATGATAAAATTTTAATAATATTCAAGGTAGCTTTCATAAATCATTCTTACTGATAACACGAAGTTTAAAGTTTAAAAACTGTTAAACTTTTCACCCTTGATACAATAAAGCTATTTAAAAATAGCTTAAACCTGTGAAATGTAATGCAAATGTTTGCCTTAGTGTTATACCAGATTTCCAAAACAAAAAAAATTGTTTTTACTGAAATGTCTATAGGATGAAGTATTTTTAATATTGTGCATGATAATGTGCTAACGAAATTGGTCTTAGTGTGTGCTGACTTCAATAAGAATGTTTCATTTAATATTCACTTTTTGGATATTTCGATTTTGTACTATTTAAAGTACGGTTAGCCAATGTGACATTTTAATTGTTGATAAATAATTAACAGCGGATAATTAACAATAGATGATTTTCATTGCTCATAATATCGTTAATTACATATTAAACCACTACATAAACTTCACTGCACTTGAAGTTTAATTTTAATTAATTAGTCTAAGAGGTTATAACTTTTTATATATTTACGGACCAATACAACATTCCTAATATTCCATTTGAAAAATCTAATCAATATGATAAAATACAAGTATAAGTTATTTACAGAACCAAAAAGGGGATTTTGGCATCAGTTACTTACTTAGCTTATTCTCACATTTCTTTAAATATTTAAGTTTCTTTACTACCGGAATTAAAGAGTACTCTTTTAATCTATCCTTTTAAATAGTGCAGCATAACCTTAATTTGAGAGAAACGCTATTTTTTTGTTTTTTAATTTTCTTACGAACAAATATTACCTGATGTTGCATTTTTTAATTTTTTAGATTAATATATTTTATAAAGGGTTAATATTTGTAATCATTAATTATATATTATTTATATATATATATATATATATATATATATATATATATATATATACTTTAACAAATACCAAACGAAAAAATACTTAGTGTGAACTGATCTGAAAGACATATGTTATTTTAAACCAGCACAATTTAAAACAATAGTTTAATACAACAACTAGAGAGAGCACACTTTGGAGTATTACAATAACAATACATCAAGTAGTGGTGAAGCAGTCTAAAGCAGAAACCTTTTTGCCCTTTCGCTTTAACATGAGTTTTCCTCTACCCTTTATCGCTCAGCTACATCCCATGGAATTACCTTATACAATGTGTGTGTTTCAGAGAAAAACGTTTATGTTTGACATCCTGCCGTCATGTACACTATTTCAGCAAAGTTGAAATTTTCCTTTATCGTTTATCGCTACAGCTATATACTCTGGTTAGTTATACACAATGTGCGTATTTCATATAAATTTTACGTTCGGTATAGTAAGAAAAAACTGTATAGTCACTAAACGTTAGTTTATAGAGGGATGCATGATTACTAGGACGTACTACATAGTTCTCATGAGAGGCATTAACTAAAAAAACTGTTTGTAATTCCGTGTAGAATCTTTCTATCAATGGGATTTTTGCTATTTTATGGACATTATGGACTATCATATGGACATTTTTTGAGATGTTGGTGTAAGTCAGTGGATTGTATAGTGCGTAAGGCATAATATTCAATATTGATGTGAACAAGTTAGATATTATATTGATGTTTGTATACAGCATTTGTTGGCAGTGATCATTTCAACAACAGTTATCATAAAGTTAGGTCTAATATGGGAGAGATATCATGAGTGCACATTTTGCGTTATTAGTGTAATAACCTGAAGAGTAATACTTGTGTGTAAAAGCATAGTTTCAATATCTTGCCACAGATGAAAAAAATCGAGAGCTAAATTTTTATGTACGAGATGCTTATGATTATAAGGTAATCCATAAATTTCTTATTGAATTATTTCATTTTTACGTAAATATTGAAAACAAAAATCAAATTAAAAATAATAGTATTTGATTTTTCGGTGCTTATTAGAACCATTAATTAATTGGCCTACTTCACTACTGTATCCTGTAATTTTTGCAGTGATTTGTGTATCGTAGCCATTTACAATTTATTTTAAAATCTAAGTATCAAGGAATATAATTGACATTGTTATAATTTTAACTTCTTTAAAAGTATACACTAAATGAGAAGTCAACAAAGTGAAAATCCAAAATTTCGTTATGGTAAAAAACTTAACAAAATAATTTAATAAAATACCCGTAAAATTAGGCTTAATAAAAAAACATGATTACCAAAAACCTCATTTTTTGAGAGGTCCAGAGATTTAGACAAAACTCCTCCGTCCTTAAAACCCGAGTCAATTACTATTGGTTTTACTGCAGGTGTTGAACGAGTTCAAGTTAGGTACTGAATCTCCAACAGCTTCAGTGACTATCCTTCTGGTAATGGATAAATAACAAAAACCGTTCTACAGAATACTGGTATACAATGGTATAGAGTAATTAAAATAATTCTCACTAATATCACAGATAATTCCTGTAACAGGCTTGTGGAGATGAGTGTATTAATACACAGTTTTCATCAGATGGGTTTTATTAACAAATTTTTCCAAGGATTGCCACGTAACTATTACATCTTTGTCTTCGTTTAAATGCTCGTCGGATTTCATCAAATATTTTACTAAAAGAATTAGCCAAAATTGTCTAGCTTTTGCTGACTTTAAAGTATAGTAACATATTTATTGAATTATTTAGCAATATTAGAATCATAAACAACTGAAGTTATTCTTAATTTATTAAAGCAATAGAGCATACAAAGAATGAAATAAATCCAATTACAATGTTTGATACTACCATATAGACCTAAAATTATTAGCCGTGTACCAAAACGTGATATATTATAGCTGCAACTTTTATATTTCCATACTTAATTATAGAAGCTGAAAAGTTATACTTATATAGAGTTTGGTACTTTTTAAATATTCACTTACTTTTCATGTAATTAATAGCTTTTCCAGATCAAATTTATGGTAAAAGAGAGTGCTTTAATGAATATTAAAGTGCAGAAGGCGCATGCTTTTGGTATTACTATCAAGTTGTATTAGGGTTTTATTAAATTACTTAACATGGAAGTAAACATATCTGTGCATTACGGAGCTATATACTTTATTTGAGGTAATTATATTACTTCATTTATAGACCGGCAAAGGTAACACAGTAACGATATAAGCGTAGCTTTCATCAATACAACTTTTAACTATATCCCAGATCTCTATCAATCATAAAAACAATCTCATAATAATTTGGCTTCCATATCAAAGTATACTTAATCTTTCTCTATATACCTGTTAAGTAGGTTAGTAGAGCAGGTCTGTTATATTAATCATCAATAATCGTGTAAGATTAATCTTAGGTTCAAAGCTTTTGAAGGCCGGATGTACCATTATTATCGAAGTTTTAAAATTCACAACGGTTCAAAATTCGTAAACCTAAATGACTCCACTACTTATCACAGAAGAATTAATTCAATAATGTAGGTGAATTGATGATGGCTGAGCTGTATCATCATTGGTTGAAACTAGACATAACCAACCAATCATCGATTATTATGTTACTTTGTTGCAAGACCAAGTAATTGTTACTAAACGTCTTTAAAAAGGCGAATTCGTAATTCTTACTAACAATAGGCGTTTAGTATCTGCCTGTACACAAGATTATAAAGCCACAATCATTCTTATCCATTGGCACTATGTCACAATATACCTAGAAAATATTTTACTTTAAATAAACCGGTTTCTAACCAAAATCTTTACCTTAGATGTCCCTTCAAAATAAGAAATAAATAATCCAATACGAATTTTAATCGTATTAACAATATTCTGACTACTTGGCGTTCCGATGATAGTCATGACTAATTGTCATATGGGTATTATATACGTTTTGCTAAAACAAGTTCAAGTTTAAGCTAATTATTTGAATCTGGAAGGCTTTACTTTTTGATCTAAAAATATGAAAGATATCGAGTTGCTAGGCTACGCTCTGTTCTTTTCTACGAATTCAAAATCCCAGGTGAATCTAAAATTTTCAAATTATTTTCAACAACCAATATGCCTATTTGGGAACATTAAGTTAATTGTTAATTATTTAATACTAATGAAAACTGTAAACTGAGTAAAGGATTAAGCGATCGGACGTATTTTTTATTTAAAACAATTCTTATTAAAAAGATTTTTTCAAAAGTGCTTGTCGTCTTCCAGTAGGTATTACAGATTTTTGGATGAATATGTTTTGGAAATAGGGTTAAGTCAATACAACCATAAAATCCATGAATATAACCCATTACTATAACCATTCAATTATATGAAAAATTTCTCGATTACACCAATGTAAATAACATTTTATGTTCACTCAGAACAAGAAGATAATACATTCTCGTAGCACTTTGTATTACAAGGACGTTTACGAAGTTTCAGGAGTGTCGGGTTAGTCTAAGCGTGAAAGGGTAGGTTACTCCTGTCGAGATCCTATATCGGATAAAATCTCAGTCATGCCACCTTAGAAAACAGTTAGGCTATTTCCCGTCCTCATGTAGTCAAACTGCGCAGAGTATTTCGGAACAGAAAACTCTTGATAAAAGCATTTAACACTGAAGAACTGCCATCCTTTTGAGAAATACAGAAATTAGCGGTTATTACCCAGATTTAAGATATTAATTTCATCTTGCTATACCATATATTCTACAGGCAGGTAAAAACCAACCATAAGCTTACACTTCTGCAGTTATTAATGTGTATATAAATGTATATATTTGTCATTGCTTAATTAATTTTTCGGAAGTTAAAAATATAAGTAATGTTAAAATATTGACCATAATAGGAATGCAAACGTATTTTAAGCTGTGTATAGATTACAGGCCAACAATGAATATGATGAAGTATTACATGTCTATTCTCAATGTAAAGCCTTTTGGCTTGAGACCAGTATCTGTAATTTAAAATTACTGACTAGCATTATTTATAATGTTATGCGGATAAAACCTGGATATGTGTTAACACTGTAAAATTCTTGAGTTATGTGTACATGTCTACTAGCCTTTTGTAACCATGGTAACTGTAATTAACATTGTATCACAACTGGGACAAAAAAGTTGGTAAAATACGGGAATATTAAATTTGAGAAATTGATAATTTTTCTTTACAATTCATAAAAGAATCATAGTGTTATGGATAACTAAAATTACCAAGATGTAGACTAAAATGAAATGGAATCATGAGTACTATAATAATGATAATTATATATCCAATATACTAAATTGTAAATTATTGAAAAGTCATTTGTAATAGGTTGTTTTAAAATATATGCTACCTTAGTTAATAATAGGCACACTAACGTATACTATAAACTGTTTTATTGATAACAAATATATTAGCACACGTAACATGGTCATGGCAATAAGACCTAATGATATATTACCATGTTTTCAAGATCACAAACGAAAAAAAACTATGAAAAAATGCTAATTTTAAAATTAGAATGCCTTTGAAAATAAACTTGAACGAGAATTAACTTTTCGGTTCTCTTAGATTATTTTGAAATCTCCAGGAATCTTGTTGCTCAACTTAACTCCTATTTCAGACGGCAAGGGATAGGGAGTAGTAATTCTGTGCTTTGCAATCAATAAATCTGCCCTTCATCTTGGTATTAGTGGCTATCCCTGCCCCGTACCATATTAAATTTGAATCCTCAGTATAGGATTACATCAACTAGCCAAGCCCTCCGAAGGCATTTCTCTTAAAACGTCAGAGTAGGCTGTTTTCAATGAGTAGACTTTTGGTCGTTTGCGTGACATAAATGCCTGAGGTAAAATGATGATTTCTTATTCTTCTAAGATCCTAAACCGCTCCATGATTAGTCAGTATTCATCCTTCTGTTGGTGTATAAAAAGGTTCTGACACAGTATGTTTTCAAATCGGTCTATAAAGTGTTCATTTAATGTGTACAGTGTAGCATAGGCGTTTGATTTGTATAATTGGTAATTCTAAGCAATATATGGGTGAACGTCGATTTTTCTCATATTACAATATAATGTTCCAATAGTCAGTTACAAAGGAAATGACTAGAATTTCTTGCCGGAAAGCAGTTATAGGGAGCAGGCTACCGCCAGACTAATATATTGCTTAGAGTTACCTATTAGTGATCAGGGGCACTGACGTGAACAGGGCTTCAAATTTGGAATTACTCGAGTTAATTTTTTTTTTTTAAGAGCAAGCAGCGCGAAGCGCTATGCAGCGGGCAGGCATCGTGCGTGATCTGGGTATATACTGAATTAATTTCAGTCCGCGCGGCGTTATCTCGGCGTTATCAGTCACTGGCGGCCGGTCCTAATCAGTTGCTATCGTGATGTGCAGCCGTTCTGATGTTATGACCGTCTGGCGGTTGCCTGCTCCCTATAACTGCTTTCCGGCAAGAAATTCTAGTCATTTCCTTTTCTAATTGACTATTGGAACATTATATTGTAATATGAGAAAAATCGAGGTTGACCCATATATTGCTTAGAATTACCGTATAATTTGTTTCGTTTTTGAACGCAGGGAGTCGTACCACCCGCATATTTAATCACCTCTATATTTTGAATTGATGAAATGAACCTGTTGAGTTGAATGAGAATAAAGATTGGCTCCAGAGTTGAACGTTGGGGACACCATATATCATTTTACTTTGCCTAGGTAGGGTACTCTCAATCTTCACACACAACTATATGTCCCATAGTAATGCGAAAAACCTCGAACTCCAGTTACCCATAGCTGATGCCACAACTTTATAAAATGCACGATGTCAAACGCCGTTGAAAAGTCAAGTATATGCTGAATACTTATGCTTCCCTCTGTAAGTCATAAACAACAAAATCATGAGTTTTGAGATGACAGCAATGGTCGATTTGTTTTTCCTGAATCAAAAGCATTCAGGACTAAGTATTAATTCATGAAACCTTCATATCGTTGAATAAAAACTTTAAATTGAAAGTTCTTTGTTTATTTCCACAATACTTTCACGACTTTACTTCTATGCGGATGGATCGTATGAGACCGAGCAACCATCTGAGAGTGGTTTGCAGGTGCCGATAAAAGGCAAAGACTGTGCTAATGAGGTAAAGTTGTCAAGCTTGAACATGCATTCTACTTGCAGTTTGGCCAAGAGTCCCTTACTTCTAGTTTTCAGATGCATTCCGTGATTACTAAATGAACGACTTCCCCCACAAAAAAATACCACTTAGGTAACATACCTATCACGGTTTTTCAATATACGCATTGACCAGAGTTATATATGCACTTATAGTAAATGAACTGGTAAATGAAGTGTCAATAAAGCACAGTGGAAACGACTACATAGGCAGCTTTCTGTTTGACACCGATGCAGCACCTAAAATTTCAAATAATGTTAGTAATATCACTAATGTATACTAAATAACATAATAACAAAAATATTTTAATACAGTGAGAAAATAAAGGATTTAGTTCTCCTATGAAACATCCAAGAAAAGTTTTCTTTATTGTAGACTATACATGCTTGTTGTGTGTGATGGATACTTTAGAAGCACTCGTAGGAAGAAAGAATTGGCGGGGGACTGCTGTAGACAATAGGTTCTTTGATAAATACGCTTTGTACAGGATAACGAAGCCAAACGTTTTAGTCTTTTTTTAATTTTTATGTACCGGTATGTTTGAACTTAGTCATAAGGTTTTTGATATTCAGGACATATTTAAATCCCTGAAACGCAGTGTAATACGTTTGTGATACATAACAATTAAAAATGTTAAGAATCATAATATTCTCTCAAAAATCATCGTTAACAAGGTTGACAAGCTTTAATCAAAGCAGGCTCGTTCTTTACTAGTCAAGTATCCGTTCGTACTCGTCATGCCATTTTTCATTCAATTGAGTTAATTAGATTATGAGTTTTAATTACTGTTGTCAGCTTGAGACTAACCGATTGTAAGAAATGGAATAATATAATATTTATATGATATGCAGTTATTATTTAAATAATTACTGTATATTATATTGTGTTTATCCCAAATAATCCAATCAGTACCTATAAGAAGATTTTGGTTATTTCAGAAAGATAATTAGATTGTAACAAAACAAAAAATAACAAGACTTTAAAGAGAACAGAGACTAAGACATCTAATCAAAGCGAGATTACCAAAAGGAACCTCACAGTTCCGGAACAGTCACGTGACTGAATGATGGGCTTATCTTCTTATCATCATTTGTTGTAGGGATGTTTTTATAATTAATTTCATACAATTCTGCAATAATGAATCTACAATAGAAATGTAATGATGCCTATATTTACCAGGAAGAAAGTCACAGATGTGGTACGGTCATGTTATTGATGAATGTGCTCAACTTTATTCTCGTGATTGTGTTAGATGGACGTGTTTCCAAATAACGTCATAATATTCTGCAATAATAAAAAATCGATAGAAATTATATGTATATATGTGTGTTAGTCCTAAGAATTTACTGTTCAATAATCTGGATTTATTTAAATTTTAGTATGTCCTTTACCATCTTGACTAGGAAATAGCTGAAAATAAAGATACTGGTAAATTAAATCATCCACATAATCATGTTATAATATGTTATTTACTTAATTAGGAACTTATTTTACAGCATACGTAATTGTATATTTTATATCAATATAACAAATTGGTGTGATTAAAATATTTCGAACTGATGCTCTAAATAATCCAAGAAATAATTTTATATTTTACACGCACACTCACGATTAAAATTGCTTCAACATTTCATTAACGCATTGCAGAACCTTTAATAATTGATAATAAATTACAAATATCATAATAATGAAGTGAACTGTGTATACGCTAATAGTTTGTACCACACGAAAGGCTGCAATGTGCACACGTCCATGACAAGCTGTAATTGTTTCTGTGAAAGTTTATCACAGCTCTACCAAGCTATACATTACACCTTGACACTTGGACAAGTACATTTCTCACCACTCTACTTTATGTTCTATATTTTACGTGACTGTATTTGAAACAAGAACAGGTTATCAGATCCAAAGTTAAGATTAGTTAAAACTATATGTTTGTACTTGTAATATAATAAACAAATTTATATAGTAGTTATTATTAAAAAAAACTGTACTATTTCGAAAAAAAAAAAAACTGAATGTGTTAAGGAAATGCCTAAAACACGATTCAACAGTTTCAATTTTCTAAATTTTTTTGTTCAATGACTTTTTTAATGGTTCTAAGGATATTAATTGACGTGGGAACCAAAATATGTATTCGGATACTATATATTTTCCTTCAAACTCTAAGAGAAACATGAATATGAGGTTATTCATGAACTGTATATTATTGGACAATTTTTAGCGCATGTTAAGTAATATACACATTTATAAAATTACTTACAATAATAATTAAAAAAAACTATGATTAAGGTTCCTACAACTAATGCTAATATCCCCGTTAGAAACAAGATATGATTCAACTTAGAATTTCTTCGAAATTACTGTCAAAATGTATATTATACTTATTTGAGTTGAGTAAATAAAATATAATTTTACAAAACAATAACTTATGATCTAATTTAGTGTGACTAAATAAAGTGATAGTAGGCTTATTGGAACTTTTAATTTTCTAACGTTGAATGCTGGCACCACTTTTGCGGCAAATAGCACTATCTTCTAGAGGTATTTTCAAAACCACCTGACTATTGCGTGAATGTTATATAGAACAGCACTTTAAAATTAAAACGCTTATTTCCCTCAACTAACAATCTATTTTCTATTTTTTTGCATCTTTTTTATCTTTAGGAAGTCGTGTTTCCGAAAACCACATTTGACATTGTAAAGCGTTGTCATACCAAAAAAGATCAAATTTTCATAAGAGCTGTTATAAATATTGGGTGAGTGCAATTTCGACAAACATTTTTAGGTATATTGTATAAAATTACAATCAGAATTACTGTGAAGTCTCGGAACAAATTTGCATATAATAAAAAAAATATTTTCTTAGGTAACCAACGGCATTTTTCGTGCCGAGCAGTGTTAAAGAGAAGATCTGAGCTTTTATTCTACGCCTTGGCCGCCCTCGGTAGTTTTTGTTTCGCCCAACAAGATAAAACAGAGGGTCGTATGTGAAGTCTAAGCAAATGCCTAGGATCTAAAACCAGAAATGGTACCATTCAAGTCTTGGCATTCAGCTTTAGGATATTAATAATAATCTTACCAACGATGCTAAAGACCCCTCGGTCACCTCATTTTGAAGAAGCCTGTATTCACTAGTTTTTTTGGTGATATAGCAAAGAAGATAAGCGAAAATAGTCACTGTGTTCCATGATGGACAAGCCGCTCCTAATTAAAGGGTAAGCAGCACTCTCGAGCTTAGCATTTGACGCATTAAGTTTCGCTACTTGGAATACCCCTGCAGCTACAAAATGCTGTTGCTCCCTTTAGAACTGATAGAGAATTGAGAAGGGATATAAGACCAGTGCGTCAACCCACAAGGGGTAAGCTCAAAGACCGATTTACAGAAATGACTGGTTTATTATTCAGTGCTCCTCCTCCTATTCCGTTTCCTGAGGGAGCAGGGCTGTAAGACTGCAGTGTGGGATTTGCTGTTCACTACCTAGCTGTGAACCTGATTCAGTCACACAGTGGGCCTTGATCCAGCTCGGGTACCACGTTACCACCAGTCCCCTTACTGTGGAAGGGGATGAAACGATACATAAATAATAAATAAATAGTTTAAAAAAATGTTCAATATTAGAATAACATAAATAATTATATATATGCGGAAAAACAGTTCATCCTACAAAGCTCATTTAATATTATTTTAACCAGTGATTACAAGTAAACATTAATAAATTAAAGCTTACTTCTTCTAAGCTGTCCAAAAGTTTTACCTAAGAAAACAGCTCACTGGAATCCATTAAAACCCTTTTGGGTCAGACCTGGAGCTGTAGTGTTAATAATTCAAATCAGCCCTTTTATATAAACTTAATTATGTTTAATTAATAGAATTCGGCCTTATAAGGCATTTATTTAAAATTTCTATAACATTGAAACATTAATCTATACATTACCCTCTCTCTAACTGTGCTGTAAATCCGTGATATCGCCAAAAAAATTAAAATTTAACTTTGGGTTAACATTACAAAAAATAAAATTATTTTAAAGATGTTAGATACAAAAATATTACAAGCTTAAACAAGAAATTAATATGAATAAATACGTTCAAAATACAAATAAATAAAATTTTATGACAAATGTAGATTCGTTAAAGTTATACAAGAAAATATTTGTTTATATATCATTTTAATTTACGTTGTGAAGGAAATATTAGTCTCCGTGATCAGGTCCAGACTTAAAATGTAGAGATAGATAGAGTTTTAAATGGCCCCTAACGCTTCTAAACCACTATAAGCTCCTCATTTTGTAAATGTGTTGTCTCTTGAATAATCCATACGTGAGGCTGGGATTTCCTAATGAATATCGGTCAGGTGTCTTATGGGCCCTGTAACATGAACTATCTATATCTTTCCGGCCTAACGAATGTAGTACACAATTAACAAAGAATTTAAAACGAGAGAAATTCGGGCTATGTTTTGAAGCTTTAGTTAACAACATCATTCTATCAACATTATATGTCTTAAGAATATATATTTCAGTTATTAAAAACCTACTAGTTATATTGATTGTTAGTTTTTAAAATTTATTTGTATCAGCTCAATATACATTACAAAATAAGATTAATTTACAGGAATACAAACAAGAAAAACCATAGTTCTAGAGAAAGGAAAATAACATACAACTTAAAAAAGATGAACAAAGTAAAACAAAAAATAAAAGTTCTCTTATTTGAGTTGTTTCAAATCAGCTTCGTTTTACTCGAGTTGTAACCAAAGGAAGGCGGAATCAAGATCAAACAAACACTCTTTTCGGTTCCTTGCACTAGTGCTCGTTAAAATATCCTAAAAGAGCGTATTCAACACCACATATTATTCAACCTTTAACCTGTTATTTTTTGGTCAATTGTTCAATCCGGCATACTCAACCTCAACCTCCCACATTTAAGATACGAAGTCTTAAAAAAATGTCAAAGAATATTTCCAGATATAAGATTGTTACGTGTTATACTGTTACAGTATTTTGCTGAATGTTTAGACAACGTTTCGGTTTAGTGACAAGAAAAAATGCACATCAATTTAGGCAGTACTATAAAATGCAAAACTTATGGTTGGATGCATACTAAACTAGTTTTTTTAATGAAAGGAATGGTCCAAGTTATCGAAATCGTGCTTCAGGATTGCAGTGCAATTTTGTGTTTCCATTTTCCACCCTCTGTTAAAAACACTATTCATGATTTGATTGATCCTCGCAAATCAAATTTAATATACCGTGTTACGTAACACATACACACATTCATTTTCTTACATTATATTATATTCTAAAAATTCAATATATAAATGTATTAACGTTTAACTTCTCTAATTATGTTAATTTCAAGGATTTATTCAAAAGTATATAGTACATTGGATGTAACATTTCTATCATATGTCATATTTATAAATCCAGTTATAAAATACAACATTGTAAAGGAGTGTAATTTTTTTTAATTATTTAACTTTAAAACATACGCATTTTATAAAAACATAATGAAACAGAAAGTTAAAAAAACGCACCGAGGATCATCTCAAAGGTATATACGAGTGATTCCTTTAGTTATAATGAACTTAATCTGAATGTTATTTTATTCAGCTTTGTTAACTATAATTTAATTGAAAAGTTATTATTATTTTCATAATTTTAAATTTTAATAGTCCACTTATATAGGGCCATATCCATGGTTAAACCATATACAAGATCATACATGTAACAACTAACCATGTCTGATGTATTTAGCCAGATATATTGGCACGATATGGGGTTATATCAGGCCATATATAGCTAGATATAAAGTCTATATCTGACAATATTTGGTCCTATATACCCACATCTCCATTGTAATATGGCCATATCTGGCTCGTATTAGACATTTTCATTGGGAAAGTTAGCAAATTATAGTTGAATGTGACTTGGCTTTGATATTTTCTAGTATTTCAAAACATGCATAATATTATATTATACGATCGAGTTTTACTCAATTCCTCTTAAATATTTCTTCATTATATAAATATAAAGTAAAATTATCAATAAAGTTTTAACACTGTAGGAAACGGAAATCCGATTTAATTCACTGAGTTAGAGAGTAATACTTTGAGGTTGTGAAAAAGGGAGTTTTGTAACTCATTATAACAGTGGTAGATGTAGCGATATACAAAATAGTAAAAAAAAGTTATCCTCTTTATAGAACTAATTTATCCTGGACTAAAAATATTTGGTAAATATTCTATCCTTTAAAAGTAAAAATCAGAATTCTACTCGTCTGCAAATAGTAAATTTCCGCAAAATCTCATGCGATCAGGCATCTCAGACGTCAGCTGGAATATTTTACGTGACTTGCTCTGCCAAGTTTGGTTTTATCCCTGGTACATTTCATTAGCATTTGATAATGTCAAAATTTCGTGTTTAGGTCTTTTAAAGAAAGAATTGATAAAATTCCAATAAATATTTATGTGTTTGTGTTTGTGATTACTAATCATAAGAGTTTATATAATAAATAATTATATGCCGTAATTGTCATTTATCAATAACTATTATTATTAGTTAAGCTTTATTTTGATGTAATATACAAGTTGAAATATTTTGTCTGTAAATTGTATAGTAGTATATGGAAGATAAAACTAATATTAAGTAAAAACACTATAGATAGCAGATAATTCAGGGACTTGAATTGCCACCGAATAATTGTCTGAGCATTAGCGAAGTTTATTACACATTGGGCTGACTAATTTAACACCCGTCTTTCTGACTATATGTTTGTCTGTTAGCACCGTTTATGTCGAAAACAAGAGTGTCTTCATTTACGTATACCTACTTTGAGTTAGATTATGATGATCTATGTAAATATGTAGAATTTTATAAGTGCAAGTAATTCTTTGTTGGTTTTACAGGTAATAATGATGACAAACAGAACATAGCAGCATAAATTGGCCACTTTGTAAACACGATGACTACAATCATATAACATTTAAACTATGACATATTAACCCGTTTATAATTGTAGTGAACCTACAATACATATATTACATACTATGTAATTTCAGCGCACTCTTATGTAGAATACCTTACTTACCATACCTAAACTGGTATTATTTATTTAATGATATGAAAAATATTAAAAATTAATGTATAACGTGGCAAGATGTCTCAAATAAATATTATTTTTAAACGATAAGTAACGATATATAGTAGCGCATATCCAACCATTACATTTGCACCACCATTAATGCAGCTATATTAGGGTTTATTCAATTTGAATGTTGAAATTTGCTCTAGATTACCTTCCTTTTATTACAGCGTCTAGTTTTCAACTCTATCTCAGACTGTACTCCATGAATCTTGAGTAAAGGTCCTATGAAGAGATCCAAAGAAATTTGGTGACGAAGTAGCTCAAAACGAAACTCCATATCATTTAGATATAACAGAGACCTTTAAATATTTGAATTTTCAGTCTCATTGTCTCATCAGATGCACGATTTAGTGCACTAGGATATTTACGGCTCGGTCTCTAAGCTTGGTAGACTAACCGAAAATTCTACACGTAAGATAGCTTTACGTCCTTAAATTTATATGTTAATTTGTTTATGTTAACAAAAATTAAGAACATTGTCTTTAGTTAGATAACATACAGTGATGATTATAAATTATTGCTGAGAGTATTATATTGATTCACTTTATCAGAGAATCTTTCAAGGCTTGTTTTATTAGAAAAGTATTCATTTGAAATTTAATTATGTTGAAAGGAATTCTTATAAATAGAGTAACGCAAACCTTTATTATACGTCACTTGGCCTTGTTAGTAAATAAAATACATAATTAGTTATGTAGTACTTTGAAGGTATGGCTATTTTTATATGACACCTAAGATTATTAAAGAAACTTTCAGCTAGTTTTTGGTCAAGATTCCATTAAACTTTGGAGTTTAAGTGGTAGAGAGGACTTTTAAGTCCTAACTTCGCCTCTGTAAATAAAGTCATTTTTCATTTCATTTCATTTAAATTTTGACGTAACCTTTAATAGCCACGTTCTTGGTGCAGCTACTTTGAGTTTTGAACTTTAATAATCTTTCAAAGAATATGCATTCTGAACCTGATTTCTTCCGCCATTAAGAAAGCTGGGCTTATATATGCAACAGTTGTTTTGTTAATTTAAATCATCCGTAAATTGTTATACAAGTTATAAAACATATTTATAAAATTTTATTGTGATCGTTACGAAATTTTGTACTGTTATTGGCAGGTTTTCAGTTTAATTTTGCTGTCGTTAACAATTTAAACCTATGAATTTTGAATAATTTGTGACAACACTCTTTATAGGCTTCTATTTCCATATACGTTATATTTTATATAATGTCCAAAATACAAAAGTTACGATACGATGTTATTCTGTACATTAAATGAAAATACACTCAGATAGTGACATGGATTTGTACTCTCATATTGATATGAAATAGATGACATTGTGACTTAATTGTCTAGCCAATATAACGACGAAAAAGTATTTTACTTCAAGAGGAAAATATCACTTTTTATTCCTTTAATTGGTTTCATTGTAATATTTCTTATTTACGCTACAAAACTTTTAAATACATTGGGATATTTAAACGTAGACGAAATTTGACATGTATTTTGATTAGACATAAGTAAAATGCCCCTCCCACAACAACACATCGAACATGGTACCGTACGCTGTATTCAATTTGCAATTATGACAGGATTCCTGTGCTTGCTTGTTAGCACAGAGATAATGATTTGATTATTAACTTGTTAGTTCTAATTCCACTCTTTTTTCCTTCATCACTACAGACATGTCATAGTAGTCCAACTCAATGAATTTTGAGTGCCCTACGTGTAGCCAAAACAGTATTGTTCAGTAAATGGGTTTAACAGTTCTAAATTAGAAAGTATTCGTTTGTAGTGTTATCGCATCTATGTACATTATAGTATAGCATACGTAAATTTTTTTTAATGTTTATTAATATTCATCTACTTGTATAGATATATTTTTCAGTTATGATCTTAGCAATATTTTTGAAATTATAGTAAATAAAATTTGTATAAAATCTAAGTTCATGGTAGAATAAAATTCAACCTCCTATTCACCAAATTAATAACACATCATTGGATAGCTTCAGCAATTTCAAAACATAAATATACCTATAAATCATTGTAGTGATAACAAATTGCGTGATTTAATCCAGTAACGACGTGATCGAAAGACATGAATTATCTGTCCAAACATAAAGAAGTGTATTAGTAATCTTGTTGTGTTCTAGTATATTAAAATAGTATTGCTGGTTGTCAGTTTTCTATTACTTATTTTTAGACCTTGACACTTCCATTTTATGCAACAATAAAGTTGCTAGATAAGTGAAAGTAGTGTCGAGGATGGTAATAACAAGCTATGGTTATTTATAATCAGGACATCCCTTAATTTGTAGCATGTCAAAGGGTGATAACGTGGGAACACCCCAACTGTCTGTAGTAAGTCACGATCGCTCAATGTGTTTGTACCAGAAAATAGGTCATTCGTACCTCGTTAAAATTAATTCAAAGTAATGCAAAATTAACTCTTATTTCAAATACTCATGTAAAAATTTAGTAAAAATGAGAATATTTCACTTTGTTCACCATACATTTCATTAATAGGCTCTAAACTCAGAAAAGAGCATCATAGGGCCATTGGCTTCAACAGCAATCTCCAATAAGTTGATCTTAGAATATAATGAGCAACATAAAATTTGTTGCAATGACACCATACAGGTCTATAGTGATATTGGCATCAAATACCATAGTCTCCTTAATTGTTCGAAAATTACAGGTGTGCTCCCTAAATAAGAATTTCTCACGTTGTTTAATGTGATAATTAAAAAGGACCGCTATATAAAAATAAAAGTATAAGCTGAATTTAACTTATTGTTTTGCAGTGCTTATTTCGTACTCGCCTGTTTGTGATTTTATGGGAGGATTACAGCTCCATCTGGCGGGAGTATATAACGTTTGTCATGTTTTATGTCCTGTCAATAGTCAATGGCGAGGATTTATAGAAAATAGTACTCACAATAAGTTCTGTGTCGGGTGTTCTTCGGATCTTTATTAAAGTCTTCAAGTATTGTTTACTAACACGAATGATGTCATATTTGCGTCCAATTTGATTGCAGCAGTTATTTAAAATCCAAATATAAATATAAATAACTATAAGTATTCTGGTCACAAGTCTACATTAGTCCATGTTGACTCAAGCTTAAAAAACAATTTGAACGTCGCTGCATACAATTAAATATTTTTTCATTATATTTTAAAATAAATACTTTATATCTGATCCAATAAAATTATAAATATATCGAATTGAATCATCCAGTTCTTTAACGTCCTTTTTGTCACAGTTTTGATACACTTAAGTACAGTTTCCATGGTTACAAAGGAATTGTACAGTTTTAACACATGTCTAGGTTTTATCCTCATATCATGAGAAGTAATGTTAGTTGGTATTTTTAAATTACAGATTGTCTCAACGTACCAGGCGTTTCGTTTAGAATAAACATTTTTTGCATCATCAGATTCATTTTAGACTGATTTACAGGTTAACATACGTTTTGCTTTCCTAATAAGTCCAATGCTTACTAGTAACCTATTATTTACTTAGAAGGAAGGCAGTTCCTTAGTGATAAAGGGTTCACCAAGAGTTATCACCTCCGGTCTCCTCTGCGTACTTTCACTAGATGAGGTTGGGACATGGCTTGACTGTTTTCCTAGGTGACATGTCTGAGATCTAACCCGCTATCCACCCTCAAGGGATCTAGGCAGGAATATTCTGTCACTCTAGAAACTTCGTAAATGTCCTTTTAGAACAAACTGTAGCGAGTAAGCATAAAATTTAATTATGGTGGTGTTATCGATTAAATATTTTTCATATTATAAAGGGTTTTAGTGATGGTTATGTCCTTGTATTTTACGTCACTCCATTCTAAAAACATATTAATCCAAAACCTATTCAGTTGAAGGCAGCAAACATTTTAATAAGAGTTTTTTAATAAAATACGGTTGATTGCGAGATCCTTCACTCAGTATAAGTTTTATATTAGTGATAATTAATTACCAATTTAGGTTGTATTTCCGAACAAGCATACTGGTTGAAGAAAGATGCTTGAAAATTTCAGATTAACCTGCGAATTATAATTCCTAGAAAAGAAGAGAGCGTAGCCTACCAACTCAATCTCTAACTTATCAGCACTGTACCATATCATTGATGTTCACATGATACATTCCATATCACAGCACAGTATTTATCCTTAACGAGAAACTATTTTAATAAAAAGTATATAATACCCCGCGGCCATGTCACTACTCGTCATAACTATCGTCGGAACGCAAAATATTCAGAATATTTTTTAAGTAAATTAAATATCAAATAGGAATAGTTCAGTCTCGTTGTGAAGAGACATCTTAGGTGTAGAGATTTTGGTTAAAATTGGTTTATTTTAAGGATAATATTTTCTAGATATATTTTGATATAGCCTAGTGTCAATGGATAAGATTAATTTTGACTTAAGATTACTTGTATCTACAGGGAGACAAAGCAAACGCTTATTGTGAGTAAGAGTTATGACGAACTTGCTTGATTTGACTTTTTAAAGACATTTAGTAACAATGAATTTGTTTTGCTACAAAGAAACATGTTAATGTTTCTGCTTGTGTGTACACGATGTGCAAAGGATATATTATGCAGGAATTATTACCTTTTAAATCATATATTTAATACTAGCCACCATCAGATTTTAGGCCTGAGTTTTTAACGAAGTATCTGCTACCATTTAATGGCTGAAACGGACTTCTTTCCTTGAGCCTGTCTTCCTGTATAACCGCTAACTTTATATTGAGTTAACTAGGAGGGCTTAAAATTTTATACGAAAAGGACCTAACTCACGCTTACACTATCTATGGTAAAGAATGGTCCATGGGTGGTCGCACTCATGGCTAGGATGTTGTCCGCTGTGGGCGAACGATGAACCTCCATGCGTGAGGATCGAGTTGAAGTCTGGAGTGGGTTTTAAACTTATAACTATCAGAATTAAAATATAATGAAAGTGAAATGTTCATTATTACTGTAAAATATATGATCAAAATATGTTGCATTTTGTTTATGGTTTTGTACATTTACTTGTTTTGTGAATGTAGTAGACATGAGAGGATCAGCGAATTTTTGTTTATGTCTCATTGTAACTGAGAACATCTTATGTAAGATGATGACAATCTCTATTGTGTTACTGTAAAAATCATGTGCATTAAAACTTTGCAAGCATTTTAGTTTTATTTTTACAAAAGTTATGTTTTTGAAGATATGAATTTTGTTATATTGAAAATAATCGTTTATTGTGTAAGTATATATTTTTTAAAGTACATTTCTTATTTTAAAATACAAACTACTCCTTATTCCCTCCACGTATCAGAGCATTATGAAAATTCAATGAGCAGACGTGGTCACGTGACTGAGGGATATTAGACGAAGCGGCGCGGCGCCGAATTCCCTGAGACTTGAGAATGACAAGTGCATTTAAATGTAAAAAGCTTTACTTGGTTATGAGATTCTTATCCGCCCACTCCACTTCAAGTCATTTTATTACTTTTCAGTTTTATCATCAAGTCATTAGTTATTCTATATTTCTCCAAAAGATAATCCAGGTTCAAATCAAGTAATGAAATGTTCTTTAGAAAGTTTTATACTAATATAATCTATTATATAAAAATACACGCTTTATCGTATTTACACTCTTCACTTCTTCAATAAACTTTTTCTAAACTTTATACCAGCGCAGACACGGAAGACATTCGCGTTTCCTTCACTATCAGAGTATATATCCCTTGTACTTTTTGCTATTCACTTCTAAATTCCTTAATTTTAGACTCCAGTTACATTTTAGTCAGATTTCTTCTAACTATTATTGTATTTTCTCCAACAAATTATATTTTATCTATTAACTATTCATTACTTACCTCCCTGTTTTCATATATACAATGTCATAACATAACACATGAGAATTTATCAAAGTTCTCCGTCATTTGTCTTCATTATTATCTTAAATAAGAAGTACATGTATATATATATATATATATATATATATTCGATCAAGTTATAAGAATTTTTAACTAAAAATTCATTCACAGATTGGTTTTTGTGGGGTTATCGTAATTTCCTGCAATTTGATTATCTTTGGCGTGTAAGGGTTTGAATTTGTAAGGAGCTAATCTGATCCAGTAGTATATAACTTTGTACTGAATTCTCTTGTTAATACGCCCTCTTAAAGATATTTGTCTTCATACATCATAAATTATTATTTAAATCATAGTTACTCGTACTAAAAATTAACCGATCTACTGACATTACTTATTTTGGGACTACTCTATCCCAAACTTCAGCTATAATATTCAACTCGAAGGTCTGCAGTGTCAGTCGTGGAGTCGTTAAGATCGTGGACACCCAATTTCTTTCCCATAAGTTTGACACTCACACAACGACCGCAGAAACGAGATTTTCTGTTCATTGTACTTAATGTGTTTCGGAAATCAATTTGCTACACAATTTTCAGATTACAGAAATGTTGGAGGTTGGACTGAAAGCATAAAAATACTTTTACTCAATGATATACCTCTATAATTTACACGAAAAAATAGAAGTAATTAGCTTCCTATAGTAATAATAACATACAGCTAATTACTGACTGCGTTCCGATGGTAAGTAATGAGTATTTAGTCTTTTCTAATAAAAATGTAATTCCTATTTCCTAAATAAAAAAAACTGTATTACTTTAAAAAACAATATTCGAATTCTAAATAAACAGTACTATAGTTATTATAAAACAAGTGATATTATTTATTTTGAAGTTTAATTTTCTCAATAAACATAAGTATTTAATAAAACCTACAATGGTATTTAGATTAAAACTATGAAGTGTTTTGCAAAGGAATATAAACTGGTTTTTCATAAATCCACAACAAAATACCTAATGACATACAGTAAATTCAATCAATGAAGATATCCTATTGAGGAATATAAAACTTTACACAAAATTTCAATGTTTATGTGACATTCAATTCCACTTAAGCAAACCAAATTCGATGGTGTGATGTGCGTTTACGTAATGTAACAGTTTGGAAATTCATTACATTATGAAACCAATTAAATATGAGAAAGGAACAAAATCATTAGGAATAAAACAAGAGATTATAAAGTATGAATTCGTTAACGGTGAGTCTTTTACCAAGGACATACTGGTAGATGCAAACAGCCCAATAAAGGCATCAATTGATTAAACACAACAGTGGTGGCGTAGATATCGTTTGTGTTTTAACGCCTTACTAATTGGGTTGGATTTTGTGATCCAATGGTGTTGAAAAAACCATTGCTTTAAATAAATTGAGCTTATAAATTATTTCACTGCGGCTAAATAAATATCCACATTACGTAGATGCTCTGAAAAAATTTCATTTGTGAATATAAAACCTCGATTTTGTTTTCATTCCATACTATAAATTAAAGTTATTTATGTAGAAAATTAGGAAAATGTTGTATAGTTTTAATTAAAATTTAAAATATGTATGTAGGTTTTGAAAAAAGCTTCTTATTTACTACAGTAACAAAATAAATTTTGCGTAAATGAATAACCCAATTATTCATAATAATAAAAATATATCGATACCATGTCCAAGTATACAATTTTGTTTTAAATGTCTTTAAGATAGCCCAGGTTATATCACTACAGTCGCAGTTCATTATTAAATGCGAGCATAGAGTCAAGTGTTCATTCTACATTTTCAACATTCAAAAGCACCAATTAACGTTAAACGTAAGCTGTTGCATACCTGCGACTATTGATTTACAAACAAATTTAAATTTAAAAAAAACTATAACTAAGCTACTGCAACTATTAATGTTGACCTATACAAAAATAATAGCAATAATTCTAGGCCAGCAGGAATAAGTCTAGCTAGCTCACTGTTAAAGCATTAAGCCTTTTTGGTATGTAAATATGAGCATTAAACTAAAAAAATCTTAACTTTTTATTTCTTTGAGAAAAGTAAGCATTATAATCTACTAATAATCACCTTTATTTTTCAGGTAGGAAGAAGTTCCAATCATATATCTGCACATGTCTTCAGTGTAGGTAAATCTTCTTATATTATGTTTAGGTAACTGCATGCCAGAGTTTATTTAATCAGAAATATTTATACTTGTCCTTAATATAATACAGTTGATTGATTTTTTTGGTTCAGGAAAATATGTACTTCCCTGGACAGATAATATTCACATCATTATACACAAGACATTGTTTTGAACATCAAATACAACACCAATAACTTTCAATATGAATGTTGAGTTCAGCTTCAAGAGGAAGGTGAAATATAGCTAACTCACCATTAATTCCAATAACTTTGTTGTGTTGTTTAACATTTGCTTATTATAGACGTACCAGTTAAACTGGGGCTCGACGTAAAATTTAGTATGAAATCAATATTTCAACTAACCAAAGTGATAGCTTTATGTAAAATAACAGAACAAAAATTATGCTTGTAGTTGCCTATACATGTTGTCTTGCAGCTAATTAGATGTGATTATGACTTATAAGTAATACTATACTACTATACTAATTACATACTAATAAGTAATATTAAGTAAACTAAGTATTTAGGATATAATAATACAACCATTGAAAGAACGATCCTTAGGCTTGGTTAATAGCATTACAATGGTTATTGGGAAATACAATTGATTTCTTTACATTTCTACAGATTCTTTTGAGAGTGTAGAATAGGTTGATAATATCATGATTTTCTCATGATTGTAGCAAATCTACTCAATTAGGCGATTTGAATATTTCCTGTAGTACTATTAACACACTTTTTTATAAAAGTGTATATTAAAATTACCTAACGTCATACTGACAGCCTATACCTGTTTTAGTTCTTATTACATCATGAAGGCCCCTGTGGATTTCATCTGCATGCCCGTGTACGAGAAATTCTATTTCGATGAAGTTATATTTCTGACACCAATTTTGAGTGTTACCAAGATAAAAAAAATCTTGTCAAAATGCTGTAGTTTGTGATTTAGTTAACTTTGCCTTGTTTCTCCGTTTAAGGACACACACACACACACACACACACACACACACACACACACACACACACACACACAATATATATATATATATATATATATATAATTTAATTTCAATAAACATTGAATCGCAAAAAGTACTTGCTCCGCCGGGAGTCGAACCCGGATCTCTCACTTGCCGGGTGAATGTGCTACCATTACACCACAGAGCGCTTACTTTTTCCGATTCAATTATTTTGTATTTGGCCGTATCTGTCACATAAGGGTTTAAATAAGCAAACTAACATATGATCGGAAGACCAAATACCTGTCAAACGACTTTTATTTACATTAAATTGTATAATGGCAATAGCCTTATTTAATTTCAATAAACATTGAATCGCAAAAAGTACTTGCTCCGCCGGGAGTCGAACCCGGATCTCTCACTTGCCGGGTGAATGTGCTACCATTACACCACAGAGCGCTTACTTTTTCCGATTCAATTATTTTGTATTTGGCCGTATCTGTCACATAAGGGTTTAAATAAGCAAACTAACATATGATCGGAAGACCAAATACCTGTCAAACGACTTTTATTTACATTAAATTGTATAATGGCAATAGCCTTATTTAATTTCAATAAACATTGAATCGCAAAAAGTACTTGCTCCGCCGGGAGTCGAACCCGGATCTCTCACTTGCCGGGTGAATGTGCTACCATTACACCACAGAGCGCTTACTTTTTCCGATTCAATTATTTTGTATTTGGCCGTATCTGTCACATAAGGGTTTAAATAAGCAAACTAACATATGATCGGAAGACCAAATACCTGTCAAACGACTTTTTATTTACATTAAATTGTATAATGGCAATAGCCTTATTTAATTTCAATAAACATTGAATCGCAAAAAGTACTTGCTCCGCCGGGAGTCGAACCCGGATCTCTCACTTGCCGGGTGAATGTGCTACCATTACACCACAGAGCGCTTACTTTTTCCGATTCAATTATTTTGTATTTGGCCGTATCTGTCACATAAGGGTTTAAATAAGCAAACTAACATATGATCGGAAGACCAAATACCTGTCAAAAACGACTTTTATTTACATTAAATTGTATAATGGCAATAGCCTTATTTATATATATATATATATATATATATATATATATATATATGTTATCAATAAATTAATAAATGAATATATATATATATATATATATATATATATATATATATATATAAGGGGGTATTTATAACATATAAATGATAATATATTCCTTTGCTTGGACACCACTTTTTCTAGGTTTTAAAATAGGCAGTCCCAATAATGATACCGAATCCTAAATCCAATAAATCTTACAAAGTGGCGCGGGATTCTATGTAGTCTGATGATATGGTCATCCTGGCAAGGCCTCCAAGCCACACTGCTGCACTCACACAACTGGCGAACACAGGATGTATACAAATAGCACACACTTGGCTACTCTAGAGTTAAGGCTAAGGACTTTTGTAGCTTCAGTGCGATTTCTACTAGTTCGAGACTATCTTCTTAAACTGATAGTTTTCAAGATTATTGTTTTCTTAAAACTATTATTGAATAGTGTACAACGCCTTAAACCAGTAACAAACTAAACCTTATTTCATTATGTGTAGCAGTTATTATATATTTTATTCGTATATTTTCATCAAAATTTATTTTACGATACAAAAGCTAAATTATCAGATAAATAAATAAATTAATATAAAGTATACAGTTGTATACTTTGATTAATATATAAATACATTTTTTACAAATTGAATATTAATAGTTATTAGAAAAAATTGCATGTCAATATATATATACATATTTCTGTAGACAGTGAAGAGTACGATATATTTTAATTAATGAAGGAATATTGTTAATGAAGCTCAGGCAGAACAGCTGACTAAGCCCACAGTACTCAATCTCGCAAGACTGTAAAAGATATTCTCCACAAACATTAAAAAATAAATTATTTATTAAATAATCTAACTTGGAACTGGAAGGACAATAATTCCGTTATTAGGACTAGTAAAATCAAATCATCGATACATGATAAATATAAGTCATAATAATGTAAATTATTGTTATTTAATCAAAATATAGACTTATTTTAAAGTGCACAAATTATTTAAATCTATATTTTTTCTCTATTTTTTTTACTGTAATAGAGAAGAAATGCGATGAAATACAACCAAACGCCAATTTCCTTAAAACACCTTGAAAAAAGATATCAAAATCTCTCCACTAAAGCTTGTTTACTCAAGGGGTATTGGTATTGCAGTGTTATCAGGAGGGAGCTGTGGTGTCGATTTCATAGTTTTATCTCAGCTTGTGTGAGCTCGGCTTTCATGAAGATAATGCAAATTGAAAACATGCCACATCATCTTTCACCAGCCGGCATACTTAAACTGTAGCATAATCTGTTAAATATTTTGGAAAAAGTGTTAAAGGTATGATGTCAGTAATTAAAGCCACTTCTTGTCGAGGTGTCAGTGCCATTACGCACATGCCTTCTTGCACTTCTTTAGCAGTGTTTATTTGCTTCGTCTTTACACAGTCACTCTCAGTACACGGTCGGTGTCATGTCAGACCACAAGGAGTGCAGTATTGTAAGCCTTGCGATATAACTGTCTAAACATATTTATGTTTAGTTCTTGAAGAATATTAAAATTGTATTGTGTTGCACATTCCTAAGCTGAATTCTGAGACTAAATACTAATTAATTTTCATTAGAAATTTGATATTCTATTAACTATCCGGTCCTTTTCCTTTACCTATAAACATAAAATTTAAAATATCGTTTATTTATGATTTCTGAACTTGTAATGATTTTCATTGATATAGAGTAACTTAATTTACAACAATGCCTTTCCTCGATCTTTAAGTATCTTGTTAATGTTTTTCGCTTCGATACGTGAACTTAGCACTAATGGCAGATGTGGTTAGGGCAGTGAGCACTATCTCCAGCTTTCTTAGATAAACTATAAACAGTGAGGTCTAAATATGTTCACAGCAGTGACTAGATGCAGGACGATTAGATCGATATCTACTATTACGTCGATGATTACGTTAAATTTTTAATACTTAAGGTTGAGACAGACAAATAAACAAGTTTAATGTTTATAACGACCTGGATTGTAGATATTAATATTCCAGAGTATTAATATTTCAATTATCAATAATACATCCAAGACGATATAAAATATTTTTTGATTAGTAAGCTCCTAATGAATATTAGGTACAAGTTATTACAAAATTTGTTAACTATTAAATATTATCTGGTTTGTCTAAAATAAAAATCACAGTTCTAAATAATAACAATGGATTTAGTTTTAAACTGGAAAATTAATAAGTTCAACGTTTCAGAATTTTTATCACTCTATTTTCCACAAAGAATTGACAAAAATTTTAGTAAATTTAAAGTTTCTTTAGCAAGAAATAAAAATAATAATCTATTATATCAAACTAAAATCAGAGCTCTCTTCTAAAATAAAATAATAAAGTTTTTAAATAAAATCAAATCCAACTTGAAAATAACTAAAATAAAAATGTTCACTTCTAAGTTCTCTCACAATTCAAAAATATAAATTTAAACTTCTCTGTCCACTAGTTGAAACCTTAACTTTCAAGTCTTTGCTATTCAGATTACAACTCTCTCAAACAATAATTAAAGTTCAATTAATTACTAATTAACAATTCACAATAAAACAGTTCCAAATATATATTAATAAATTACTAAATTACGAAATCTCAATTAAAGTTATTAAAAAGTTCAATTTTAATCCACTTTTCTTGCAAGTATGAACCAAATGCAACTTGTATGGTTCTATTGTGCTCTATTGTTCATCGAGAATCAATTATTTAGATTGCTCTGTAATTTCTATGAATTTAAATTTTTCCTATAAAAAAGACAACAAAATTAATTTAATATCACATCAGGAAGACTATTTCAATAAAACGTACGATAAATTTGGTGCTTACCTCAAAATCTCTCGCAGAAAAAAAATTAAGAACATTGTAATCAATTTAACTCACTAAAGTGACCAAAAGAATGTAGATGTTAAGATTAACGCCACTACTTTACCGAATAATTCCGACTCGTTAAATCTTCTTACACTTTAAATGTATTTTACCACGAAAATATATCGCGCTCTGTATAGTTTCAAAACTTATGTATAAACTTTCTAAAGTACTTAAAGAAAGAAAACCGCGTAGTTAAATATTTAACTTTGAATGTTTTCATTAAACATGACAAACTTTCAACAGCATTCACAAACAATTCTCGATACTAGAGTTTTAAACATTCCAAAAGTTAAGTTGAATTATTCGTCAGAGCCATGCTTAATTGCATAACACCTTGAAATATTAATTCACTCGTATGACTTTAACCATTTATATTAAATATGCTTGAGTAAAATTACTGCTGAATAAAAGCTATTGTATTTTTTATTGTGTAAATTATTATTGATATAGTTTGAAGATCATGAATATCAATAATATTTGTGCAGGATTAATGTAATGTTTTTACAAAGTAATTGCCATGTACTTCACTGGTAATGAGATCCAGACCATGTCGAATAGCCCGAGGTTTACGTTGTGTTTAATTATCTGTAAAAACAAAGTGTAACAAGGTCCGCTAAATAGTAAAGACACAATTTTATAGGCAGAGCGTTTTTGCCCTTATTTTATATGTATATTAGTATTCAATTACATAATTTAAGAGAAAAAATATGGGGCTAAATATAAGGAATGAAAACTCATGTCTACATTTAAGGATTTTAAAATGTTTTACAATTATTTATGTAAAAATAACAGCATATTTATGTAAAGAACAGCATATCCCTTACTCGATCGAAATATTGAAAAGATCTAATACTTGTGCAAATTACAATACTTATATAATGTTTCTGGTTTAAAATTTTGTAAACCTACTCCGAACTGTCTATAAGATACAACTTAATAGCTCCAGGATAAAGATAGTATGTAGTTTTCACCAAAATGAACATTGACAAGTGCAGGTCTGTTTTCAAAAGTTCTGAAAGTTATGTTAAAGACCCATGTTATGAATTACACAATGGCGCAAGGTAACTGGAAATTAATCACTACATGAGTAATTGTAAGTTCACAGATTACGGTATAAGCTAACGGGTAGGCTTATAGATAATGATTTTAAAAATCAACACCGCGGCGATACTGGAAATTGTCGATTCCGTAACTCATTCCTGATTAATTGAAATTAAATATTGGCTTACACAGTACGGCATATCACGCTGGGACAATATTGACACTTTGAACGTGTAATGGTTGTTGGAAATGTTAATAAGCACCCAATGTCACGGTGCAACTGGGAAGTGTCTATTCTGTGATAGCTTTTTGAGTTAGTTTAATTATATGTTGGTCTTTGTATTACACTAAACTACTTTACCTAGGGTGATAAATGTGTAGGTGGCGTTGGACTATAAAGTGGAATCACATAATGGATCTACTCCGAACGATCAAGGAGGAAATTGGAGGTTCCGGAGTAATACGGGATGGGGGTTGTAATACGAGTGGATCAACAGCAAACATGTTAAGGGCTTTAAAGATATATCATCTGCTACTGGTATAGCTGTGTTTGCAACTAAGAATAATGGTATAGTATTGAATTGTTTCTACATCAATAAATTCAGAAAACTAATCTGTAATATATCCCTTGGTTTGAGACCAATACAAAATCGTCGTGGAAATATGAATAACTCTTAATATTAAAAGAAGCTTATCTTACTTTATAAATCAAATAAGGTTTATTTCAATTTTATTTACTTACAATTATTTTTAAGAATTCTGAGGAAATGTGTCTATAATTAATTGAATAATATATACCGTGCATCCAATTTATACGAATATTATTTTTACAACTTCGGAATGATAAAGAATAAACAATGAAGATGGTTGATTTATTAACAAATACATTTGTTCTCTTTTACTATACTTATGTAATAGATAGTATTTCGTGTCAGTTTTCTGAGTTTTTATAAATGTTATAGCCAAATTTATTTTTAAATCAATCTTACTGTCCTCCTAATTGCACTATTTTCCTTCATTAAATATACTTTTTAATTACATTATTAATTTGATTCTAATTGCGTTTTATTTTTCTATTAATGTAAAATATTCGTGTATTTTAGGGTTTATAAAGTAGGGAAAGTTTTAATATTTAGAAAATAAAACCTTTTAAGGCATGAGACCAAGTTATACAGGCAATGCTTAACACAAAACTAACTTGGTATTTTATACACAGGTAAGAGACAAGTTCCTAGATTTATAATGTTTAACTGAAACTGTGTTTCGTTAGAACTGTTGAATAGGCAAACTATTCTAGTCATTATCACAGGCTACTTGTTTTTTTTTTTAATCTAACGCTATCTCCTTCGTTGTTTCTTTATTTCTAAGGTTACTATTATCCGTCTATAACAGCATGGATCATTAGCAAGTAGTTTTGATTTTTCTAATTTCCATCGCACACGTAATGACATCGTTTAGTAGTTTGTTGTGTGCCTAGTAGTTTACAATTAAACTTACTTATCTATAAGCTTTTTCGTTTTCAAAGGTTCAAAATTGAAATATAAGTCTCTGGTACCATTCTGTGGAATTGAGTTCTTCATTAATCTCGCCCAGATCTTTAATACCTGACCGAATAAGGTCCAACATTTTAACTCCTGGATATCCTTCCTATTTTATATTGTTTTAAGATTAAAGAAAGTTTAACCATATTTTGAAGCTCGTCATCTTGTTATGGATACAGATGCGTCTCTCATTCTGGTTATTTTCACAATCTTAATCTGCTTCTCTCTATCCTAGTTATTCATATCTGATATATGGATAGATAGCATGATTCATTAATAAATTCCACTATCTAAATTTCTGGACTGGGTTAAGTTGATATAATGCTTTCAGATCAGTGCACCAAGTGGAGTGGATCAGTGGATCAGTGGGGCCAGCTATATTACTATATTATTTAAAGTATACGGCAAGCATGTGATAGATCCTTGATAATTTATAAATATTATATATGACTTTTTTCAACGTCACATACCAGTGAATATAGAGAAAAACGAATAAGTTTTAAATCAATGAAATGTAATACCAGAAAACAAATAAAGTGAAATTGAATTATTTTTATTAGATAAAAACTAACATATCACAAAGCTACCATGAATTACCTGATATTTTATATACTTCAGTAAAACAAGAAATTAGTAATACTAAGTTTCGAGGTTTATACTCTGATCTCTTCTATCAGCTAGGTGACTAACCAAGACTTTAATAAAATCTAGGCTGCAGACTCAAAAACAATGCAGTGAAACATCCAACCCATGGGGTTATTTCTTCTAAGAAAACACTATCCACACTCTATAGTCTTTTTTATGGATAACACGTTGGTAAACTCAAATATAATATACGCTAATATATGCAAATCCCTTCTTTAAAATACATTAAACTGTGACCCATGCCTTTCCTGCTATTTAAAATATACTTTGAGTATGGAAATAGAATTCAAAGAAATAAAAAAAAATGTAGCAATAAAATTTAATTAATCTGTTTTTATTCAATATAATCCTAAACTTTAACAAAATAGATAAGATAAAGCCGAATTTCTTTTAATCATTCAATAAGAACACTACAATAAATTGAAATATATATTTTATTTTGTATTTATAAGCGTTTAACTGCTTTTAAACCAACGACAACTGCTATTATTATTTATTTTTTGTGTAATACAGCGCAAATTTGGTCTATCAACAGCGGAGGCATTATAAACAGAGCACACCGCAAACCCTGAGCTGCCGGACAACTTGTGGTTTATGGGGTAGTTAGGTGACACCTCCACCTCGTAACTTGGGACTAACCGAGGATTATTTAACACTTCTTAACTATAATAAGAATTTAAAACCTGTTAAAAGTTACTTTACTAATTTTAAAAAGCATTTACACAATACTATTTTAATTCCTGATATGTATGTTCTTAAAGATTAAAAATATAGTATATTTATGAAAAGGGTGATCGTAGAAATTTTAATATAATTATTTCTTACATTTTGACTAAAAATTATTTTTAGTAGTGTTATTTTGTACAAAATCACATATTTGAGTTTTTATAGTTTAATTTTCATTTAGTTTAAATAAATTACTATACGTATTACAATTATTAACGGTTTTATCATAATGTAAAGCTCTTTAATAAATTTGAGCTAACAATATATTATGTACTATATCATAAAGGTTCATTAGCCGATTCAAAATAGTAATTGACAGAATTAGATTCATAATAAAATAATATTATTTAACCAGGTTTAAGTTGATTCGTTAATATCATTAACGTTCCAACATGTAATGTGATGATAAGGTGAGTTATTAAAAAGGTTTTATTTAAATCATCTTTATGATGACTGTTAGAAATTCAGGTGCGGGTCTGTAAGAGACGGGGGTATAGATGGGCGGCTAGGTCCTGGAGTGGAGTGTTAGAAATAACAGTGTGGGCAATATATGTGGTTAAGAGCCCTAAGTATTGGAGGCATTTATAATATTTGGGCAGGGGCCGTTATAAATGTGGGTGCGGTTTTTCATGCGCTCCGGTACTCGAAAATATGGGTGACGGAAGGCTTATGTGTCGTGCATGGCCGGTAAAAGGTTAGGCAGTCAAAATCCGGGTATGGGCGTTACGCCTGGCTCGGAGTACGGGAGGCAGTAGGACAGTGTCGGACTCCGGTAGGAGCCATCAGATACGCGGGTGCGAGTGTTAAGACTCTTAGGTACCCAAAAAGGTGAGTGTAAATAGGCGTCAACACGGGACCTGTGGACGGGTGGTTAAGCAGTACAGAAAGTCAGAGATAAAGAGATGTGTGACAAACAGGAAGTCTAGGTTGAGATAAGTCGTCGGAAAACAGGAAGTTATCAGAAAACAGAAAATAGGAAGTACCCAAATGTATGTCCCATAAGAGACAATGTTAAAATAACTCCATAAGAGCCCATGTTAAAATAACTCCATAAGAGCCCATGTTACGGCTCAACGCGCGGGAGGTCTACTTTGTATATTTTTTATTGTAACACTGCTGACAAGGTACTAAAACCTGGTAAATCACGAGATAAAACCTGGCAAATAAGAATAGATCTCTTTACTCTTCTGATACTTAACTATATGAAAATGAAAACCAGTTAAATCTTAATGAGGTATAAAGACACAAATATAAAACCTACATTCAACACACTGCTACTGATTCAGGAATGGAAAACTGGAACTATCAGTAAAATTTGTAATTTGTAGCATCGGCTCGCCAAGAAATATCTGAAATCGTTCAAACAGCATATTTTATGTATGCATTAGATTCAGTGCTATCTAGAATGATTTTGGGTTTCAAGATGATGACGATTTTGAACTTCAAGAAGTGCTTGAAAACTGTAAGAAATCTTTTGTTGAGAAGACCGAGTAAGTTTTTGAGAGATAATTATTTTACAAAATAACCCAATCTAACCCGTGAAATAATTTAAACATAGAGCAGCGACGTGATTTTTTATCTCTTAGGGATAGCTTCATCAGATATCGTGTAGTGATTCGCATGCACATAAATAAACATAGAGAATGTATGCTCTTTATGAAATAACTATATTTAAATATAGCAGCATTAATATTTGCAGAGCATTTGAAATAATTAAAAATTAAGTATAAGAAATAGATCTTGTGGATAAAACACTTTATGTAGGAGCTTGTATGAAAAATGATAGATACCATGACAATCAAAGAATAATGCCACACCTGACCGGCTCTCCGTTTATATACGCTCAGCTACCCATTTACATTAACCAATTTCGTCAAATACCCTATATTGTCAAATACACGTTCGCAATATTGCTCATTAATAAATTAATTGGTTTGAGTATGCCAATGCTCCCATACTGTAATTACTCCTAATTAAAGTTAGATAATACTAATTATCAGTATTATATGCATAACGGCGTTTCTAATATTTACTCCTGTAAATTAAATTTAATGTGATTTATCAGCTGTAAAATATTCTACCTAACACTATAGTAAAAACTTTTCTGTAAATTACCCTTAAAAGTTTTTTGAGTGGTATTTGTAAATAAATCAATAAATCAAACAAATCAATCATATATATATAGATCAATTTTTTAATTTTATAAATGTTAGTCATAGTTTTACCTAGTTATACCTTATATCCACCCCTTCCCGCTCTATTTAAAAAACATACAGATAAAACACAGTAATTGGTGGTCGTTCGTTGTCGAATTTTTAGAAACGTTTTTAATGTTAGGGTAGGAGTCGTACGGAAATATATTATATCCTTAATGTACTATTGTCTACAAATATACAGATAACATACTACAATAGTTCATATTACCTATGGTCCAATTCGCAGGAATATGTTAAATGTTACAGTCATAGTCGTACCCGAAGCCACATTATACATAGGGCGCACAACTGTCTGAAAATATACAGATGAAATACTACAATAGTATAGGTCACCAGGTCACCCTGTGGCAAATTTTCTGGGATGTTTATGATTGTGCTACAAATTTTGTTCGTTCTGACACGAGAAATTTTTTAGTATTAAAAATTCACAAAAGTTCTAAACGCTAACTGCAAATATTTGTGAATTTAATGTGATTTAAATTGTAATCTCAAAACGTAATCATCACTCAACTTTTAATTTGAACATTATTATTATTATTGTTATTTCTATTATAATTATAAATGTGTAGTTAAAACGTTTTAATTCTGTCACCAATTTCCAATATGGCGGTAAAGTTTGAATTTTCTTAGGGAAGCACACTTAGTAATTTTTTTTTCAGAAACGGTAATACATATCTCTTTATTGCCTGATGGAATGGAGTATCTGATTTTAAGATCCCCTACCGGCTGAGTATAAAATCCGTAAAATGGCGACCCAAGTTTAAATTTTAACTCTGAAATTGCTATAACCATCCAAAAGAGGTAAAGTACTCATCATCATTTTTGCTGCCAAATCAATACTACTTTCTGAGATCCCAATTGAGGAATGATTTTGTTTGAATATAACTTGCTAAATTACAAAATGTTATTTCCATATTAACGATCGCTAACCACTCGTATTTTAATGAATGCCCTCTCCTCCCCCTGTCCCTTAAGCTTAATGATTAAATGAAACGGTGCGACCTTGATGTAGAGATAATGAAGTACTGTTTTCCCCGAGCTATTGAACCGTAAAATCTCAATTACGAAATGTTCTCGGTTTATATTCACTCAAGTTCAATTTAATTTATATTGTTTTCGACTCGGTATAATTAAATCGTACTTCATCACCGTAATACATGATCATTGTTGTAACAATGCTGGTGCTTCTATATCAAAACAATTAACTATTCTCTTTACAGTTTAAAAGTGTTGTAGCTTTTCACTTGTATCGAACATTTTATAATAAGAAGACTAATAATTTACATAGTCAAGTAAACGTATACTCTTGTGTCTTTTGGACTGATAAAAAAGCCAATATAGAAAAGAGCTGTTTGAAATAAATAGTTTATAAATTTAGTGCTAAATATATATTTTTCTACATTCTTAATCCAACAGACGAGTTGATACGCATGTTTTAAAATTTACCTGTACTTATATTATATCTCTGTAAAATATTCTAAGAAATACTGATCCAAACAATCTGTGTTTAGAGCTTCCTAGCAGAGTTACGTATCAGGTACGACATGTTATATCTGGTAGGTATACCCATGCACAATAATAACTTAAACGTTAAGGTTTTCACATTCACGTGTACTTATTTTAGATAACTCGTACATGGCACAATAAATAGGCTACTAATCGTATATAGCCAGTGTTTAGAGCTTCCTAGCAGAGTACGCATCAGGTACGAAATGTTATATCTGGTAGGTATATGCACAATAATAACTTAAACGTTAAAGGTTTCACATTCACATGTACTTATTTTAGATAACTCGTACATGGCACAATAAATAGGCTACTAATCGTATATAGCCAGTGTTTAGAGCTTCCTAGCAGAGTACGCATCAGGTACGAAATGTTATATCTGGTAGGTATATGCACAATAATAACTTAAACGTTAAAGGTTTCACATTCACATGTACTTATTTTAGATACCTTGTATAGGGCACAACAAATAGGCTACTAATCGTACACAGCCAGTGTTTAGAGCTTCCTAGAAGAACTATCAAAAGCCAGGACATCTTATAAACGATAGGAAACATTCTCACACATAAATTAACTATTAAAGTTTTTAAAATCATTCGTATTTACATTAGATCTCTCGAACGCAGTACAACAAATACTTATTTGGTACAGCCACTTCTCAGAGCCCTCTGGCAAGAATTTACAACAGATAAAACGAGTTATCCACACCCGTCGGTCTAAGAGACAATAATCACTGTCCAGGAAATCTTGCTAACAACCCGTGTCATACGTAGGCACACACAAAAGTACAACTAAATAACAAGATTTCCCATTCACCTGTATTGATATTAGTTCTCTTTACCACATTTAATTAAATACTGACCATATACAGCTAGTGTTTAAATTTCACTGGTAGATTTGGTGAAAGCTACGGCTTACTTTAACCAATAGCGGATATGTAAGATCAACTTAATTGTTATATTATTTTCTGTTTAAAACAAAAAAACTTCTTAGCAGTTTGCCTCCCTTTTTTATATTTTTCTAGCATTATTATTTTTGCCAATATAAGTAGCTTATAGACTCATGTTCTGCGTCTCATTCATTTCCTCATAAGAATTTTTTTAGAATTGATTTATATATTGTTGTTGCCTGTACTGAACTCAGAACCAAAAATACTAAAACGGAAACCAAATCGGTTGGTTATTTTTAATTGTTTTTATTAATCGTTTTTCGAAATAAATTAAACAGTTAATTTACCATATTTGTGGGATTTTACTAAGTATACATATATGTAGTACATAGCCCATCTTTGCAATTTGCAAAAGGATATATCCAATACCCAAAATATTAGATACATACTGGGTGGCGCATATGTCAGTTTGACCAGAACAGAAATATAAAGGCGTTATAGGTTAATTGAATAAAACACGTGTAGGAAGAAATCAAATTCAATATATGAATTTACTTCCATACTACCATACAATGTTATAGCAGTTGTTCCAAATGTCCAACTTTATTTTGTATACACTTCATATAACGACTGAGAGCAGAATCAAATATTTTTAGTAATAAAGGTTTATTATCATTAAACATTTTAAATGCATTTCTACTTAGGTTTCTGAGTTCGTCAAGATTCTGCGTTGTTGAAGCATACACAGTCTCCTTTATAATACCCGACAGTGAAAAATCACATGGGGTCAGATCTTGTGAGCTCGCAGGCCAATCGATTGTACCACGGCGACCAATTGATTGATTAAATGTTTCATTTTAAACATCTCGAACTTGGATACCGAAATGTGCTTGAGCACCATCTTCTTGCCAGATGAGCGAGTAAATATTGAAACTAGGATTGTTTATGAGCGCGAGAACTACTACTTCTTGCAGCAACACTAGGTAAATTTCTGAGTTAAAATTTCTTTGGAGAAAATAAGGACTAATCAGTGCAGTACTCGAAATACCTCCCCATACCATAACACATTAAGTTCTGCTTGGATTATGTTGTGAAGATTTACATCCGACCAGTACTCGCAGTTATGCTAACTAACCAGTGCATTTAGTTTAAAACTTGCATCATCACACCACAGAATTAATCGCAAGAATTTTGATCAGCTCCTGAGCAGATAATTATTGTCTCGCAGAATTCCAATCGCTTGTTGGAATCATCCTCGTGAACCGCTTTGAATAAAGATGGACGGTATGGCTTAAATTTCCATTGCTTTAACACTCTTTGCACGCTACATCTTGATATTTATAGTTCAGTACATGCCTTAAGAGTCGATTTACCGTGACTGGCTACAAAAGCTTGAGCAACTATCTGCAGTTTTTCTTCGTTGCAAATTTATCGTGGACGACCACACTTCGGGGCATTGAAAACGCTTCCTGTGTTTTCAAATTTCTTACTGCACTTCTGCATAGAGTGTCGAGTAGGCGATATCTTGATAGTTACCATTTAATTCTTCAATTATTATAGCAGCATTTTTATTATGTTTCCACCATAACTTAAGAATGAAAAGTCATTGTTGGGATGTAAACATTTTTAAAACACTCATATCCAAATAAGAGATGCAAATAGCGTAGTTTTTCACAAGCCACTGGAACAGACAACAATCAACTTACTCCTTATTGCTGCTAACTTCACATTGTTGTCACTAACCTAAGTAATCAAAATATCCCAATTTATAGCGAAACTGACTTATTTGCCACCCTGTATATACAATAAACGGTTTGTTATTCTATTTAGTTAGTCATATCTGTTATCTGCCATATATCAGAATATTACGCAACGTAACAAACATGTAATCATTATAATGTTTTCTAATCTTTTCACTCACCATTTCACCAACGTTTACTCGCTTAAGCGTAATTATACTACCTATACATAACTATCATATACGTGTCATAATTAATTTGTGTTAGGTGGCAACCGTATAAATCGTAAATCGTATTGCAAACAAACGTTCTTGTAACATCAACTTATGTATCCTGGGAGGGTCCTAATTTTCTAAATTATTCACTACAGGACGTGAGGTTAGACAATTTTATCAATTTTGTACAAGACTTAGAGAGATTATTTTCTGTGAGCTCACATTACAATAAAATTATATTCTAGAGATTCTTCTTACTGGACAACATATTCAAGCTCAGAAAGTGTTAGTCAGATTGCCAAATAGGTTCAATCGTATTATACATAATGTTGAATATTTATTTTGTAAATATACTGTATGTATTAGTTTCTTATATCCTATTGTAAATATAAAAATGTATTATTAAAACATCAATATTTTTTTACACATGAATCATGAAAGTAGGCCTACGACTTAATGATCGCTACGTCCTGAAGTTCTTGCCAAACCCCCAAACGTTTGAAATAGGGGTTTTAAACGTCAAATTTATCTCAATTTCGTAAAAGAGTTTTAAATAAAACGTGCATATCACACTAATCTAAATATTTACACAAAAATGCAAATTACTACTTTGGTTTTACCTTATAGGTCTTAGTCTGAATGTTATCCTAGTTATAAATACAATTGTTTTAAGACTAAAATTAAGAATACATATTTTTAATTGAGTAAAGGGGGGTTTATTAAAGTTTTCAAATTATTTATTTCTCTAAAATTATCTCCGTGAACATTATATTTGAGAAGACCCTTGAACAAAGTAGCCTAATAAAGAAAATATAAATTTTAAGGTTATTGGTTCATGGTTGGCTTATTAACTACCATTCAAGAGCTAAAGGATGAGACAGTTCGGCACGACATTGAATCTTAATTACTTCTCACAGTAATTGGAAATATCGACCACCGGATAGAGGATAGACCACCGAAGCTAAGGTGAGCATTTGGCTAATACTTAGTTTCACATATAGTTGTCATAGATCCTTATGTCATGCTAAGGAAAATTAAGAACATTCTCAGAAAACCTTTTTGTTTTATTTACAACTAAAATCGTAGTTTTGGTTGTATCAAACGTTACGAAAGTGGGAGTAATTCTTTCACTTGGATTGTGGTTATTAAGAATAGTAAGCTAACATACAGGTATTTTGAAAGCAAGAGAAGCCTGTCGACAGTTAATACGTAGGTTGGCTGTTATTTTGGAGTCTGTAGACAATGAAAGAAAAAAACAATGGGAGCTGCGGGTTTATGTCTCGTGTTCGGGAAAGTCATGTCGCGTGTAGATGACACGAGGGGTGGGTAGAGAAACACTTTCACTCGAGAGACAGAATTTTTGAGATTTCACTGTCTTAAATTATTTTATAGTGTGACTGGGATTTAAATTCCTTATAATATTTTTCATGAGTAACAAAGCCAGAAATACACATATGCTTACGATATGGGTGCATTGAATATATAAGTACTTTCAGTAAATTCACTTTATTTCAGCATGATTATGTATCATACGAAAATAAACTATACATAATTCCATCGAAATTTCTTGGATTATATCGTATATGTTAGTATTACAGAAGCGATAATAGAAGATTTGTAAGATTATACGATTTGAAACATTCCAGCAATTACCAAATTATTTGCAATAAAAATTATTGGAAATTTTTAAATTTTTAGGGCTTATTAAATTAAATAAGCAAAGCTATATCATTTAAAACCAATTATGAATTACTTATGACTAATCTTCCTCCATCATTTGAAAAATAGCTCTAATTACTATTGGGTTTCTAATCATCCTCAACCTCTCAAAGCTGTTGATACTGAACATTGGCTACTGGAGGCTGTTGGCACTGAGATCTCTATAGCTCAGGAAGATTCCAGGTGGTAAAAGATTTTGAATAAACATTTTGTTTTCTCCTTTCTGATTTATTCGTTTGCAATTAGATGCTACTTTCTGTTGTTGTATTATTGGTACATTAGTAAACTTACAATTTGTTCTTTTAAACGCTCATGTTGTTTGATTGGATCACAGTATTGTATGTCTCCGAACCCAATGTGGATTTGAATAATCAGCTCTAAACGTCCAAAGCATTAAGACAGAACGACCAAAAAGCTGTCCTGGCGTCTTTCCAGAAAGTTTTGAAGTTGGAACGTAGTGAGAAGGGACAGTGAGGATAAGAGGTTTTAAAACCTCGATAAAACCCTTGAAATCTATTTAAGTTGATAAACCTCCAAGAGATGATGGAGAGGTGTAACATGACCTAAATAAAGAGTGCTGTCACCAGAAATCATAGTTAAAACTCAATAGACTATACACTCGGCATTACATCTACATCTAAAACTGCCATAAATAATTGATCATCATATGAATAAACGTTAGCTTCAGAATATCATATACCTTGGGTGCTTAGGTCCGATTTTGTGTTTTAAAGCGAAAAATTACATTAAGATCTATTGCTACGTAACTTTTTTTCATATAACTAAAATATGAAAAAATAGAGACATTTTATAGAATGTATTAAGAACAATAAACGCCTTTATATACAATAACAAATAAAACAACAAAGTTCCATATTAACGTTCCAAACAGTTTTATTTACAGTACTTCATAATTATTCTAAATATATGTTAAAAGAACAAAGTCGAGGTTACTTTAAGTTGGTTTATCTGTTGTTGTGTTATTGTTACATTAGTAATAATAAAATCTAGTCCAATGTTACAGTAATATTCAGACAACAAATGCTGTTAAATTTGCAACTACTCAATCAGCTATTTTATTGGAAGGATGGCTGATTGTTCCGTAAATTTTTTAAATTAAACTATAAACACATCTAAAAAACTGAAATGTACCTTGAATTTTAGATTAAACATTATAAAAGATTGATTAAAACAGGTCCTTTTAAAAGTACTATTAAAATACCTTAAGGATACGTAGTGTTTTACTTTCAAGAATGTGTTTAATTAAAACAGTGAGATAACTCGATGTATGGTTTGTGTGTGTGCGTGGGTGTAATCCACAAGCAATAAACTACATATTCTCTATCTTAAAAAACTATGGGAAAATGTTTATACAATCGATTTACGTTGTCCTAAACACCAACTCTATATTGACCCTTCATATTTTCAACCTAATTTAAAACTAATAATCCATCAATAGTTATTTGTTTGATCTTAAATAATTATTCTTGGTAATTAGATTTAAGACCCGGATAGTTTACGCATAATTTATGTATTTGTGTGTTACGTTTGAGGGTGATTTGCTCAGAACTCATTGTAAACTAGAAATGTGGTTTCTACCGTTCCCAGATCACAGTTTCTAAACGTGCTGGATGGTCGAAGGATCATGGCCGGTGATGGATTGTGACAGGCGGGAAATGTATACGGAATAATGTCCCAACTGTTGAAAAAACTGAGAGTCAGCTTGGGGAATAGTTGTTCCTTAACCTCAAGGAGATGGAAGGGAATATTACTCAACATTAAATATCAAGTAGATATTGTAGAATATAGATTTATGACTTATATAATATACTATTAACTGGATATTTAAATATGTTTTCCAAGATTTTTCACAATAAATTAACTAAATACTATGAAAACTATTTCATTTAGCATCAACAGAATTATTGCAAGGCATTGAGAATAACTGTTAATGAGCCAGCGGCCTAGTTTCCTAAACCACCCATAGGAGAGATGTCAACCGAATAAAATTATTGTGATACATTAAGGATTTATACTTATTTATTTAGTGTAAAATACGTAAATTAATAAATTTTATTTCAATAAAACTATAATCCTAAAATAGTCTATATTTTCTACAGCTGAACGAATATAAAATAGAATACAACGTGTCACACAGTATAACATTACTCCGTTCTTATTTGCCTGAATATATACCAGATGTAGTTGTGTGAGTCTATAGTTATGACAAATTTTACTATCATTATTTAATGAAAACGTTCCAAAGATATTTTCGGTTGAAAACTAGGATAACGGAAGCTTAATTAAAGCTAAGAGATTGTGGAAGAGGAGCATTGGTAGTGACTGATACGAAAACAGCTGTGAGAGAACAAAGATGTTTTCTAAAGACGGATCTATACACCAGTATTACATTTGAAAAGTGTATGTGATAAAAAAATAAAAAAAAACGAAGCATCTTGTCTTGAACTCTCCAAAAGATCCATCTTAAATACGGGTATTACTAAATTTGAACGGATTAAAAGCCAGAAGAACATGACTGACCCTGATACATATAATAAAGAACAGTAAGAAAAGCTGTTAAAAATCCTGATTTTGTAAAAGAAAAAAGGGATGAAAATGGAGAGCCTTGGAAATATCTTATCATTCTGATACGGTTACAAGTGCTGAGTATACAATTGGAGATAAACGATGGAGGCAGTGTAATTGAAACCTGTAGTGAAATAAAATTTAAGGTAAACAATTTAGAAATCGTATTTACAGTCAAGGATTCGAGAGGTGTGAAAAACTAAAGAAAGAAAGTGCGTATAGTAATAAAATTTGTCGTGTGGGTCAGAAATGTATCCGATTGGAGGGAAAGAATACTGTATTATGGTAAATTTACTGTCAAGAAGAATATGAGGTATAGCCTAGATGCTATGCATATTACAGGGTACTTCATATCGGGACTAATGCTAAAAATAAAAAAAAGGTATAGCCCAAACAATGTTATTTTAATAAAATGCTATGAAAACTTAAATATTTTAAATAATATAAAAAAAAATACGTTTATAAAACTTGAACCACTTCCTGCACATATACCTCATTAAAATACGGTATAAATGAGTATTCTTGATCTTTAGCCGTAGTTCTGTTGGCCTAATTACAAAACATCCCAATTATACTTTGAACGCTTCTTGGAGTGAATGACTCTTAAAAAAGTTATTGTTTATAAAAAGTATTGGTGCTGTGGGAAACAGTTTTTTAGTAAAGTTATATATTGGAAACATTGACCGTAACAAATTTAATCACACTCACGTCTATGCTTGGGCATGCTTCCCCTACGCGCAAACCACTATGTATCGTAAGCCTAGAAATCTCTCTGGCTAGAACAAACAATACAGTAGTTTATGTACTTTCATGTACTAGTTCAGGCTTATCACATATCAACTACCCCTATATTGACAACACCATCTCACTGCGGTATCTAATTCCATAGAAAACACTACTCTATCTCCTCACTTTCATTTCGGTACTGGGAATATACGTGCTTTCCATGTCCTACTGATATTAGAAATTGTATCTTTACTATATACTCGTCTGAAAATGCTGGTTTTTGCATAATATTTAAATAGACATATAATTATATTATTATATACCGTCTGTCAAATATTATTATTTCCAAAATATGAGGTTATTTTTATTAATGGCATCAAATATAAGAAACTAAAACCCTCTTTAAATCATGTCATATAGTGGAAATGTTTCCGGCGTCAAGCTATCTTCAGTGTGCTATTTATTATTTTTAGGAAATTAAAGATATACACATTTGTTAATTTTAGAAATTATTATATTTGGCACCGAATATTCCTTAATATTAGTATTACATTATATATATATAGTATATATATATATATATATATAAACACACATAATAAGGTTCATTAATTGAATCTTATTAGTTCAGCTATTTCTGAACAAAGAACATTCTTCCCTAATAGTGTACAGGACCACTATATCTGCGTACATTTACACCTCTAAGTTTACAGATACACCACGTTTGGGGCAGCTAAACCTTTGTGCGCACTGTACCCCATCTCTGGGTGTAACCTAAACCTCAAACTGTACGTTAAACCACTTCTGAGTAAATCAAACATCTGTGTCTATCTGGAGCAAAACTTCAATATTCACATTGAATCATGTCTTCCCTCCATAGCCACGATGTATATATTACAGGGTGGTGATTCAAAACTAAAACGGCAATCTCTCGAGAGCTTATTCTATAGCTAAAAAACAAGTAAAAAAGTTCATATAACCATATGCCCCGGAAACGCTTCGTTAGCGAGTTACGCCTAGCGAAAGATTTCGCCCGGATTTCAGAACCCTTGGTGAAGTCAGGCCGTATTAAAAAATGGTAAAGGTTAGTTACAAAGATAAAAATACGATTGTTTTTTTATGTTTTTATATCTGACAAATTTATTAAAATTCGTCCCAGAGCTGTAAATGCAATACTTTCAGAGATATATTCCATAAAACACAAGAATTGGTGCAAAGAAATAACACATTTTTGTTCTGTTTAACGTAAGATTACTTCCATAAATGTTAAATAAAGGTCATTTCTTTTTTAAACAGATTTGTTTGAAAATTTAATTCTGAAAAGATTCATGTGAATTACTTAGGAAAAAAAATTAATAATAGGTATTGAAATTTAGCTTTATTTAAAAATAAAACAGACGCACAATAATGCATATTCTTATCTGCATAAAATATTAACTAATGTTTAGTGCTGTTTGTGAGTAACAGCTGATCATTTATTCAACACTTTTTATCGTCATATTTTTCTTTGCAAAGGTTGGCAATATCAGCTGATCAACAATTAAGCTCATGAAGTAATATTTGAAGTACGGACATGGTACTGAATTTACGGCAAATTTAACAAGAATGGTTTAAGCTGCAGTTCAGGAATATCGTGATACTTTTTCACATCGAAGAATACCTGATCGCAAAACATTTGAAGCTGTGGAGAGACGACCTTAGAGAAACTGGTAGCTTTTAAACCGAAGCGAATAGATACTGGTCGTCAACGTAGCGCAAGAAGGAACTATAATAATGCAAACCAAGCAATAATAAATGCTGTAGAATTATCACCAACCACAAGCACCAGGGCGATTATCACGTCCAGTTAAATATTTGCCAGTCAATCGTATGGCGGACACTTCATGAAGCACAGTTTGTACCCATTCACCATATAACACGTGTTCAAGACTTATTACCGCAAGATCTCTAATAAACGGAAGATGTTCTGCCGCTGGTTTAAAAAGAAAATGTTTTTTTTACGACATCAGTATTTTCTTCGGGCGTATTCTCGTTACTGATGAATCCTGTTTTACTAGAAATGGAATTGAAAAATGTTTCGTAATACCCATTACTTTGGGCGTACGACAACCCACATAAAACTGCGACGAGGCATTTTCAACATACATTTTCAGTCAATGTATGGCTTGGTGTTCTGGGTGATAATTTGATTGGTCCATTTTTCCTCCCTAATCGACTTAATGGAGTAGCGTACTTAAATTTTTTAAGAACAAACCTGCATCTACCACTCTTGGAAGATATTCCTGTTCAAAAACAGAATAAATGCATGGTTTATGCACGACGGAGCACCTCCACATTTTTTCTAATGATGTGAAAAAACTATTTAAATGATACATACGGTAGACAATGGATTGGTTCGAAATGGACCAGTAAAATGGCCCACCAACGTTCTCCTGACCTCATGCTCCAGCAGACTTTTTCTTATGGGTTGGATGAAGTCAATTGTTTATTCAAAACGGATTAACACCATAGAGGAGTTACGTAATCGCATTATCAGAGGCGGCAGAAACTATCAAGAATGCTCCAAACGTTATGAAACGCGCTAGAAAAAGAGTGGATTCGTCGTGCGAAAACGTGCATTGCTAACAACGGAGGACACTTTTCAGCAACTATTATAGGTGATTATTACAGTTTTATAAAGGTAAATACATTTTATATGTTAATGTTCAGTCTAGAATAAATGATCAGCTGTTACTCACAACCTAAACATTAGTTAAAATTTTATGCAGATAAGAATATGCATTTTTGTGCCGTCTGTTTTATTTTTTAAATAGAGCTAAATTTCAATACCTATTATTAATTTTTTTCCTAAGTAATTCACATGAATCTTTTCAGAATTAAATGTTCTACTAAATCTGTTTAAGAAAAAAATGACCTTTATTTGACATTTATGGAAGTAATCTTACGTTAAACACAAAAATGTGTTATTTCTTTGCCACCAATTCTTGTGTTTTACGTAAGATATCTCTGAAAGTATTGCATTTACAGCTCTGGGACGAATTTTTAATAAATTTTTCAGATATAAAAACATAAAAAACCTAATCGTATTTGTATCTTTGTAACTACCTTTACCAGTTTTTTATACGGCCTGACTTCACCAAGGGTTCTGAAATCCGGGCGAAATCTTTCGCTAGGGCGTAACTCGCTAACGAAGCGTTTTTCCGGGCATATGGTTATATGAACTTTTTTTACTTGTTTTTAGCTATAGAATAAGCTCCCGAGAGATTGCCGTTTAGTTTTTGAATAACCCTGTAATATATATATATACTATATATATATACTATATATATATATATATGTATATACCCTATGAGACAATGTGTATACCGTACTTCTCCTGTAAAAATGTACTTTAATAAACAAAATTTATAATTGTTATCTAAAACAAAATATACTTCATTTTATTGAAATTGTTCAAGAGATAACACAAAGTTGTGGTATATTTTACTAACCTAGTAACATATCGTATTTGCAAGTATTTTCCAAGTTTTGTAAAATCGAAGTATCTTTCTTGTTTCAAAAAGTTGATTTAAGTATGTAGGCAGTATAAAAAGTAGAAAAAGTTCATTTGTTAAAAAAAAACATTAAAACACATTCAATGGCGCTGTAATTTCATTAATAAACATATAGTAAAGAAGTTATATAGTTTACAATTTAATATGTAAGCAAAATCGTAGCTCATAATTAAAACATTATTTTATTTCTTGTTTCTGTTAGTGTCAGTAAAACATTAATGTATTAAACTAGCATAAAAATTATCTAACTATACCATAACATACGGAAACGACTAGCTCTATATATTTTGCTAGTAATGAGACAATTAATTTTTATCAATACAAACTGACTGCGCCCTAATTAAGGTATAATTTTTAAACACTGAAGTATTACAAATTATAAATACAGAGAGCATTAAACAAAATCAAATATGCTTCATTTTAAATTAAAAAGTATTAAAATTACGTCAGATAGATGTACGTATTATTATAAAAAATTGTTTAATTTGATAATGTTCATTTTTCCTCTTTGTAAGGTGTGTAAAGGGATAACCAGCCTAGCCGTAAGACTGGTCTGTCTTCCCTTAGTAAGGTCTCTCGTGCAGCTTCATTCATCTGAAGAAGGATGTCTTTTCATGGTCAGGGAGATGATGAGCTGGCAGGTGGTAATATGTGTCGTGTTGTATTGTAGTCATTGACATTTTGTAGTCAATCAGGACTATTGTGGCTGATTTTTCCTTAGTGAAGCAATAATGTTTATTATTTAGTAAATTGAACTCCTCGCAATGGGTCAGCCTTCCAAGAACTTCCTAGAATTTTCTTCTTCTAGTCTTTTGCATTGTTAGTTTTGTGTAATTTATTCGAATTTCCTTTTACTTATAAAGCATTTAGATTTATATGTTTGTTCTGGCAATAATTTGGGTCCATTCCCCTCTTGAGAGAATGATTTCTTGACGAATTTGTTCATGTAATGTTCAAATTTTTGAAGTGTGTTCAGATAGGGTTTTGTGAAACACTTTAACTTCCATGACATTTCAGTTGGGTTTTTTACAAAGTCTGTCAAATTGAGGAGCTTTAATTCTATGTCATCATATTTAAAAGGTAAACTTAATCTATGCATATTGTAACTGATCAAAATTTAGTTTAGTAGTTTGCTTTCTTTTACAGTTTTTTCTGATGGTGGATTACCCTTTCATATAAACGTTTTAATAAATAGTGTTTTTTTAAACTCTCAGTTTAAGTCTAATAGAAATTTACTTATGCTTAGAATTTCATCAGCAATACAGAATTTTGTTCAATATTTAGTAAATACTATAAATATTATGCTAAATGTATATGGTTTAAAGGATTAAAGTGGTAGCAGTTTTGCTTCAATAGGCACACGCTCCTAGGACTTCATAACATTTTCCCGCATATTGCGGGGGCGGGGTGTCTGCGTACGCAATAGAACTATGACGATCTCCCCTAGGATTAACCTCTTTCTAAATCCAACACATTCTTTAAATTTCTACTCCTAACGTTAAATGTTTATTAAGACATCTATCTCATACAATACGTGGTTGGAAGATATAGAAACATGTTTGTAAGGGGGTTTAAAACATATTGATATTTCGATAATTTCCGTTAGAGCAAAACTAGATTAAGGAAAAAATGCCTTTAGTATCTATGTGAAGTGCTACGTTCGTAAGATCAGAGGAGTAGGTATCTCATGAAAAGTTTATAAGTATAACCTCATACGCGTGTGTTACACCAACGGGTATTTAATAGTTGCTTTAATATTGTAAAAGAACAGTTCAGTTTGTGACTTTTCATCATCATATGCCCTCAATGTATGGTTGTTCTTAAACCACATATGAAGAAGTATTTCGTACAAGAAATTTGTTTTACACCTTACGTTTATTAAAGGTTAGTTAGTTTTATCTTAGCGAATGCAAATAAACTTCGAATTGCTTTTCAAATATAATTATGAATACGTTTAAGTTTTTAATAAAGAATCTTTAAGTAATTGTAAGCAATTAATAAAAAGAGTACCATTATTTATGAAGTCGCATGACAAAACCATTGGTTTAAAATCAATCTCAAATACGTAATTAATTTTGGGAGAGAGTTATTATTGCTGAATAACTTCCTGTGTTTTTCTGTTTATTAATCTCAAAATAATCCGATTGAGTAACGATAGTCTAAAAAAACATTACCTCTTTTCTTACATTTAAATCTGGTACCATTGGGAGAGCACCGAGTGAAATAAGTATAAGAAGCATCGAATAAACTCCTTTAGCGAGATTTCATCATCCTAATCTAGAATGTTTAATATAAAAAATTACGCTTCAGACTGATTTGTTGAAGCGAATCTAACTGATGTCACCAAGAGAGCGCCATTTGAACTAAGTGTAAGAAGCATCAAATGAACTCCGTCTAGCGTGATTTCGTGACCTTAATGTGAACTGTTGTAATATAAATAAGTAAGCGTAGGACTAAGTTATTCTAGCGAGTCTTGGTTGCGATGTTACGATTAAAAATTATGGTTTGTAATGAGTAATTATGTTTGGATATTAGATTAATATATAAGAATGTTTGATTATAACATGACTTGTTTTCTTTAGATATTTATTATAAGATGAAGATGAAAATGTTTTGGTCAACACTGTCTAGAAATGTTACTCCTTCTTTTTGTAATTTTTTTATTCAAAGTATACAATCAGAAATGTAGATAATGTAAGACTTAAATTTTGAGGAATTATTTCTAATATTTAATTACATAAGATAGTATACTTATTAATATTGTTATACAAAATATGAAATACCAATCAAGAAACTGAAATTATTATTAGTAGAAGGTCTAGTCAACGAGCTGAATTAAAGATCACGCATCAACTCTTCCACCGATTGTGCTGAAGTTTTTCCAAGGACATTCTTATGATACCAGGTATAAGTATAGGCCTATTCATATTTATAAAACCAAAGAAACTACGCTTCACTGAGCTGTATACAGATAAAAATTCTGATGTTTATCTCTAAAGTTGCAAAATATTTTGTGAAAGGGTGTTTTAAATGTAATCAGCTGTTTTTTGTGTGAACATTGTATTATTACTACACAAAGATATATGTAATTGATAAGGGGGGTTCGGTATGCCCTAATCCTTCCCATGTTAATTTAGCCAATTTTATGTACCTTTTTCTCAGAAACCTTTAAAGCTATCATCATCAAACTTTAGGACAATACTATTTAGACCTTTGTTAACATTTAGAGCGGAACAAAGTTAAAAAAAAATAAATTTTTATTTAATTTGTTGTAAATAAAAAATTTATTAATTTTTTGTAAAATAATTTATAATTATATTTTTTTAAATAAAAATTTAAAATAGATTTTTTATAATGTTTTTCCCGCTCTAAATGTTAACAAAGGTCTAAATAGTAGTGTCCTAAAGTTTGATAATGATAGCTTTAAAGGTTTCTGAGAAAAAGGTACATAAAATTGGCCAAATTAACATGGGAAGGATAGGGCATACCGAACCCCCTTTTAACTATTGTTTTTTCGAATGTTTAAATTAATAGAGTAAAAATATAACAAAAGTAACAAAACCTATTTCGACATCTTGGCAACCAGGCAAAATTGTGAATGTAAACGTGTTGAGTATTGAAGTTTTTCCTTAGACATTGCGGACACTATATTTTCAGTAGCTGAAAAAAAGAGGTACTTGTCTTAGCATGACTTAACAAACTTTTTACTCTAAAATAAGAAACACTGAATTAATTTTTTTGACGTGACAACGTCTTAAATTAGGTTGCGGCTCGGAGTCACTCATGAAAAAGTGTAACGCCCGGCGGTAACAATACGATGCCCGTCCGTGGGTCCGCCGCACGGGATCCGCACGGGATAAAGCAGATAACTGTGGGTCCGCCGCACGGGATAAATCAGATAACTATGTTTATTCGTGAAAATGTGGAGTGCTTAGATTCGTCATTTACAACAACTACAACAATAAAGGTTAAATAATTGTACACTGATATTTCATTATCGTAAACTATGATTGATTGATTATTGTTAGATTGACACAAAAGTTGAGAAACTGAGTTTATAGGTTATGTCATACTATTGACAAATGTTGATAGTGTTAAGTAAATTATTAGTTTAAATCACTCTGCAATCAATCGTAATTCAGTCGATTGAGAAGAAACAGCGCGTATTGCTAGTCAAACATTCAAAATAACAAATTATAACCTCTAACCTGTCATAACAGTGCGACCAAACAAACGAACTAAACCGACCAATCACCATGCGCGAAGTTAGAATTTAACTGTGTTTAGCAAGAATTTCAAATTCCAATTTTAGTAAATGTTTTATTCAAACTTACCATTTACAATAACAAATTTAAATTATTTTCAAATTATGTACAATGTTTTAGTAAACAAAATATATTTCTATAGTTAAAATTTGTGCAATTCTTATTTTCATTCAATTCCTTGTTCCTATTGTTCTATTTAATAATATTCATATCAATAAATATTCTACCGAGAAAAAGACGTTGTCACGTAAAATCTTCGCCCGTAAAACCGACTTTACAGGCAACCATAATTTTTTAGATAATCGTTAAGGGAACATCGAAACCATTTATCACTGACGAGGTGTACGATACTGATTTGATATATTAATACTGATATAATTCCTTTACTAAACCGAGGCTGCTGTATGATATGGCGACCATGGATTTGGAAACAATACCATATAAATAACTGTATCATTTTTTTATATTAATGACAACTTTCATAATGTAAATATTATGAATGATTTGTTAGTTTTATTTTTGATTAACAAAATTAACCTCTCGTCATCTTAACCATGAACACTGAAAATTGGTTTCTTGATGCAGTAACTAATTTTCTTTTTTTACTATCATTGAACCTATTGTATTAAATCACACGTGCTTTCCCTAAGAAAACTATGAAAATCAACTTTGGAGTCTGTCTAAATATGACTAAAATATTTTAAGTGTTACTGATATCGTGAGAGGTATTCAATTGAATGCAAGGAATGTTGCATAAAAATTGCAGGTAAACTGTATACTAGTTTTGTATAAACAAAGCCTACTTTTTTAAGAAGAAAAAAAACCTTTTTAAACCTTTTTTAGATTTTATTTAGTACTTCTTTATTATTGCACCATATTCCATGTTAATAAATCATTACTTTTAATACCAAATTTCTAGGTTTACATGTATCTGTCGCGTAAAATTTAATTTTTCTGTATTTAAAAGTAATAAGATGTGTTCTATTACATATTTTGGTAAAAGTGTTTAAAGGTATGATGACAGTAATTAAAGCTACTTCTTGTCGAGGCCTTCTTGTCGCCATTACGCACTTGACTCCTCGTATTTCTTTTAGCGGTGCTTAATTGCTTCGTCTTTACACAGTCACGTAGCTTCATTTTGTTGGACGTATATTTTAACTATAAAAGAAACTTTTAACTTCGAAACGAATTGATATGACAATAACAAAACTGTGTAAGGCTAGTATTAAAAATGTTCGGTATAATTTGTATTCCTTACATTTTCACGTTTTTCCAATAAAAAGTAAGGAACCTATTACAAATTCTTTTTAGTTTTCTAGGAAAAAACATCAAATTGTTTTGTTAGTTGTTTTCTTTTATGAATTAAATTATGCAATAAATTGGTTTAGGAAAATCATTGAAACACACGAAAAATAAATAAAACACTCTCTTCCGAAATCTTATGTTTTATTTTATACTTTTATGTTCTTAATTGGACAGATATTGTACATAACAATAATATGATACATATATCACTAACTCTCAAGCAAAGATGCAGATATGTATAACACATTATGTATAAACCTTTTAACACTTTTTAACTTTTATTGTAATACTATGTACATTTAGAAATCTTTTATTTCATCTTCAGGTACAAAGGTTAAGTTAATTATAAACATAAATAATTAAAAACAAATTTTCATTTGTTTTTTCACTACCTTGATGGCTAAATTTGTTGTATTTAATTTTATGTGTGATCAATGTATAATGTTAAAAAAAATATTGGCTGATTTATTCCTTGACAACATAGAAGACAAATTCATACTAAGCGATAAGAACAAACATCTAACACAAATCATTTTTATTACATATATGGTGATGATATAATACGTCTATTCAAAGGAAATGAAAAACAAATATACATGTTAAAAACTACTTAAGCCAAATCCATCATAATCTAAATTTTACCAGTGAAATTTAAGAAAATAGTGCAATAAACTACCTTCATTTGACTATAATCAAGATCAACAGAAAGGGCAATTTCAAAATTTACAGAAAACCGATATAACCAGATTTAGTTATTCCTTCCTCATTGAATCACCCACATCACCAAAAGATGGCTGAATTCAAATCAATGATCGAAAGATTACACAAAATTACAATGAAAACGGAACTTTTTTATAAAGAATTAAACATTATTAAATACATAGCCCAAAATAATGGATATAAACCAAGTATGATTGACGTATTATCGAAGAACTACACAAAGGAAGAAAATAAGAAGAAAGAGATATCAAATATATTCAATCAAACTACCTTGGTAAACATTGTCACAAAATTAAGAAATAATTTTATAAACAAGGATATCAATTAGCTTTCAAAACCTTGAACAACCCGGATTTTTAATAAAAAACTAAAGCAATTCAACAAACCAAAATCAAAATTCAAAATTCAACAATAGTGGAGTATACGAATTAAATTGCAACGATTGTCAATCCCACTATATTGGACAAACCGGCCGAGCCTTCAAAATTAGATTTAATGAACACATAAAAGCATTGAAAACATCATCAAATTTAAAATATGCAAACCATTTAAATAACACCGGCCATACATATACATCGAAAACAAACTTGAAATTTTACACACAAGCAAATAAAGTGCCTTATTATCTACTTTGGAACATTTTTGAAATTTACAAAGCTGCCAAAATTAATTATAATATATTATTAAATGATTTTATAACAAAAAAATTATTATTCGATAGACTTTTAAACAATATACATTGATCACACATAAAATTAAATACAACAAAATGTAGCCACCAAGGTAGTGAAAAAACACATGACAATTTGGTTTTAATGATTTATTTTCATAATTAACTTAACCTTAGTACCTGAAGATGAATTCACAGATTTCGAAATGTACATAGTATGAAAAAAAGTTTAAAAAAGTGTTAAAGATTTATTAATGTTGTGTTACACATATTTATAAAACACTTTTTGAGGCTACATCTCTAATAAAGATGCAGAGTATAAACAATATAACACATATGACACGTAAAATTAAGCGTTATATTTAATCTTAATTAAATTATCAACCGTAGGCAAAAACTAGACGGCATATGGCTAATTCTCAGGGTAGATACCAATAAACTTATTAAAGTACGCTAACCTAAGTTCTCAACGTGTCATTGCAGATTCAATAACCTTACGATTTATAAAATATCAACTATGCAGTGTTGTACAAGCCATGGTTTGGCAGAAGTAACTACGCCTATCATACATAATTGTACACAAAAATCATATTTATTCCTACCTTACATTGTCTAGCGTTGTATATTAGGTATAAACACAAACGAAAGTACAATAGAAATAATTTGTGGCTCCCTAATATTTTTTTAAAATTGTTATTGTATACTTCGACAAAAAATCTATCTTCCTTTGGATCACGTGCAAACTTCTGTCTAACGTTTTTAGAATACCTCAAAAACAAAAAACTGAGTAGTAAAATATAAATCTTCGTTTATGTTCCGTAAAACTGATAAATAGCATTCACAAACATTTCTCGATGTTACACTTGCCAAAAATTAATATGAATTATAAGTCAGAGTCATGCTTAATTACATGACACTTTTAATTAAGTAATAAGTTGCCTATTCAACTTCAATCATTTATATATATTTTGAGTAAATATACTGCTGAACAAAAGCTCTTTACTTTTTTATTTTCTGAATTGTTATTGTTTTAGTTTTAAGATTATAAATATGCACTCAAAGTTTTCATCATACTAACGACAAGTGTCTTGAGTATTTTTGATCAGGCTAAATAATTTTTCCCACGCTAAAACGTTCGGTCACGTGATATACCTGTCACATTGTAACGTCTTATTGGTCGTCAACAATGAAGCCGTTACGACATCATTGCACTTATGTAGATCGTAGAATATTCAAACCATTTTTTTTTATTCTACTAATTTGGTGGTTATGGAATAAACGAATAATTCTGTTTATCCTGGTTTAATCATACAAAATTTAGTACAGTTTGTAAAATTTGTATAATTTGGTCCAGGTTTTTGCATTGTTACTATAATTATTTTCTAATTTAATACTGAAAAATATTTAATATCTACATTTATGTTGCTAAGTCATAGACTGTTTTCGATTAAGGCGAATGCAGATCAAAAATTAAAACAATATATAAAACAATCTTATAAATCTAGAAATTAATCCTTAATTAATTTTACATAAACTCATGGCTGAAACCAAAATATTTTTGCAAAGCGATAAGTATTCAACATAAATATTTTTTTTTGACAAAACACAGATACAAAATTTCAGTGACCTCAGCTTCAAGCATTTTTCTAAGTATCACAAACTCCAGTTATATAAGAATTTTATATTACAGTGCGATAAACGGTGCGTAAATCAGTCACTCTACCAGCCAGTAGAGAGGATGAAGCTTATATTGTAATATTATATAACAAATATTTAAGAAAGATATGATTGTAAGGTTTAGATATCAGATATAATGTGAAGATTATCGGATTATCGGACTAGTATATAGCAGTGGATGACCCATGAAACGTGAATGTGCAGGATCATCACATAGCTGATTAACAAATGACCATAAATTACCCGGTCTATTACCGGGCTGTGTCAGCCCATCAGCAGCTGACGGCAGGATACTGCAATGCTGAGTAAATACTTGTATTGTACCGTCGAGCTATTATAATGTATATAATATTGTTTATATACTACCTAGCCACAACAGTAGGAAACGTGACTGTGCAATTTTGTTACATAATTATGTATCAAATGACCATAAATTATACCTGTATCATTACCGGGCTGTGTAAGCCCATCAAAAGCTGACACTAGGATACTGTAATGCTAAATCAAGCATGGTACAGTCATGCTGTTATAAGGTATGTAATGATGTTTCCATATTATATAGCTACATCATAATGAAACGTGACTGTGCAAGTTTTTTTACATAATTATATATCAAATGACCATAAATTATCTGCACGATTACCGGGCTGTGTAAGCCCATCAATAGCTGACACTAGGATACTGTAATGCTAAATCAAGCATTGTACAGTCATGCTGTTATAATGTCTGGAATGATGTTTCCATATTATATAGCTACATCATTATGAAACGTGACTATTCAAGTTTGTTTCAAAATCATATATCAAATGACCATAAATTACCTGCACGGTTACCGGGCTGTGTCAGCCCATCAGCAGCTGATACAGTAATGCTGAGTTAGTGTTGTGCTTTCGTGCTTTTGTAAGAAATTAAGCTCTGGCTGTAGAACATTGTAATGTGTACCATGTCCCTGGGAGTCAAGAAAACGCTCATCATGGTCTAATCTCCTGTTATTTCTGCTATTTTTCTAGTGCCAGTCAGCCATATTTATAGGTAACATATATGTTTGATATCTTGAGATGAAACAGCCGAAAGAATCACAAGCGGCCTTGTTACATAATCGCAACGCTTAAGTTACATTTTATTAGTTTTTAACGATAAATAATTTTTGTAGTAACTCTAAATGAAAATTAAATTAATTTAAGATATTACATGCAGGACTTTAAACCACACGTATTGAATTGTGTCATCTGTTATATTTTTCCGGTGCAGTATCCTCAACGGTTTAGATTAGAAAACTGATAACAATTAAACATATAATAGGCCGTACAATTTAAATACGTACAATACAATTTTAAATTTGAACACTAGAGCAGTAAAGCTTTATACTTATATTAAGTTTACAAAGATTCCGTGATTTTTTTTCATGTTTTATATTCACCATGCTTTATGTTATAAAATATTTGTAATGTTTTATTCGTAACATTTTAATTTTTACTGCATATATTATGTGTATTTTGGATTAAAATTATTAAAATTGTGGATAATCCAATTATGATTATGATAAGTGATTAGTAAGACAAGAATTAAAATATTAAGTTTATAATGTACCAGCAGTAGTGCAACACTAAGTATAGTTGTATTCATAAAGTTAAACGATTTTCTTGTATGTTATTTGGAAATACGAGTTATTTTATGCTACAAAGTGATTTCAACAAGAGCTGTATAATGTTGTTATGCATGTTGTAACTGTCATTTACAACACTGGTAATGAGATACAAACCAAGCTTGTGTAGCCCGAGGTTTTTAATTATCTGTAACAACTAGGTTTCAAGAGCTAAATTGTTGAAATACAATTATATACGCAGATCGTTTGACTTACTTTCATTTTATACGGATAGTTGGTTTCCATTGTGTAAGTTAAGAGTGAAAATATGTGGCTAAATATGAGGTAGGAAATACTCATATCTAGATACAAGGGCAAAAAATACGGTATTTTAAAGTATTGCATGTGAATTATTGGTTTATTTTGGATCATTTTGGATCATTTAGCCTTAATTGGAACTCAGTAAGTACAACTGTTGAATGTGATTAACTAAGAACAACCTATCTCTTGTTCGATCATAATGTTAAACAGATATAATATTTGTACACATAATATAAGTTACATACTTATTCTGGTTTGCCTATGATATTTATTGTATAAGCCTTATAAACTCAAAAGAATACGGGAATGAGACACAAATAGATGATACTAGGATGAGAGTCTCGTATTATAACCAATTTATAAAAAAGTATAATACGTCTTGAGGAGTTTTCTGGCTTGAAAAGTTAACAAATAGAGAAAATGTAATTTTTTAACCCATCTTGTGAAATACGCAAATACAATTTTTTGAGGCAATTGCAATGTAATAAGTAACCAGTTCCTGAATAAGTGCAATAAGAAATTTGCTTACAGAGTAATGCAAACACACTTACACGATGTTGATAGATTGAACGTGTAATTATGGATTACAAATCTTTAAAAAAATAGCCACGGCGTAACTGGAAATTGAATATACCGTAATTACTTCCCAATTTACTGTGATTACGTGTTAGTCGATATATTACACCACACAACATTAAAGCGATGAAAGTGTAGGTATCAGTTTACAATAAGGTCGAATCATATAATTATATGATATGATAATGAGGTTCCTGAGTAACACAAGACGTTACTTGCTTTAAAGATATAGCGCCTGCTACTGGGTATAACTATGTATTAGCTACATTTATTAGTTGTGTAATATTGAATTGTCTTACTACATTGACAATTTCAGAAAAACTAATCTGTAATAAAATAATTGATTTGAGACCAGTATAATACGGTCTTTCTAACCTACATAGCTTTTTTATTACACGAAACTTATCTAATTTGTGAAATCAAATGAGGATTTCTTTAACCAGCAGAAAATATTTTAAAATACTCGGATAAAATATAGCTATTTTTTAAATCTACCAATTTTCAAAGAAATATGAATTTTATAACTTCAGAATTTTAAATAAAAATTATTAAGCTTGTTTTTATATAAACAGATGGATAGATTTGATCCCTTTCTATATACTGATGTGAAGAATAGGATTTTATGTGAGTTTTTTTAGTTTTTTATGGTATTTTAATTTAGGAAATAAATCATATTTGCTTAATAATTAACTTTTATTTGCCCTTGTTTAATATAATGTTTATGTTATGTTATTAATCTGTTAATAATTGGGTTTGATTAGATTTTCTTTTGAAAAATACTCATGTATTTTTCTGTATATAATGTGATGTACTTGTTACTATCTATATGATCAAATCTTAAAATCATCAAACCACAATGTACAGGGCAATGTTAAACACAAGGATGGATATTGGGTAAAAATCTCGGCCATGTCTCTTTGGACGAATTGAAGGCAGCTCTGTACCATCTTCTCCAACCAAAGAATGTAGGGGATGGCACTCTCGTATGTGTATACTACTAACAGCCCTTGCTACTAAGGGTGTTCTACCAACTCTAACAGCCATTTTCTGCAAGAGACTAGTTTTATTATTCTGCCCTTGAACCCCTTGGAGGTCTCGATACTTGCGGTTAACAATGAGCCGCTGCGAGAAAAACGTAGGATTACCAATGGCACATTGGTTTTTGCAGTACCCAGTGTGGAAGAATCTGGTGGGTTTAAAACAGCCAAAACGGCCTTCCTGGAAAATAACAACACACAATTCTGGGTAAAATAAAATATTTATTGAACATACCATTTTATATGACACTATATATTCAAAATTATTTAGTGTATTATTGAATTGTATTATTTGTAAATAAATAAAATTACATGGAAAAGTTCATACAAGAAAGAAATAAAGAAATAGCACTTGCTGTTTGAAAGAAAACTAATAAAATTTAATATTGATTATGTAATTATACTTGTATAATTTAAAGCAAGAAAACAATTTTAATTATTTTAATTTTCATGTAGAGGTTTGTACATATTACTAATAACTATTACATTTTCTATAGCTTGAGTATTGTAATTTATTATTAAGTATAGTTTTACTAATAGTTATTTTATATTAAGTATTGATGGGTATTCAAAAATATACTTTGAAGTACGGTTTACATGTAATATAAAGTAAAATGATAACATATAAAACAAAGCCACATTGTTAATACCACGGATTCAATTAAACGTTTAAATCTATAGCTGTCGAATACATATCACTTGATTTTCCACTGTTCAGCGAGCAGTGTTACGCAATTATATTTTTATATCAGTGATCCTACACAATGAAACTAATTTCAAACAATCATCCTTTTGTTTACAACATCATCCGGTATGTGTGGTTTGGTTAAATGAAATTGGTTTCAAATCTTTAAAAATTATAAATTATTTTTTAACTAAGCAGTATTGTTTTTATTGCTACTATATTGATTTACTACCGTCATATGCGGAGTTATTCCTGGGGCTAAAAACTATAGTAATTAAAAAATATATATATTTTTTGTATCAAAAAATATATTTTAATTACGGTTTACATGTAACATAAAGTGAGATAATTACATTTAAAATACATAGCTACGATGTTAATTACATGGATTCAATTAAACGTTCAAATCTACAGTTGTCGAACTATTATAATGTTTTTTTAACTATTCAGTGAACAGTACTACGCAATTATATTTTTTTAAAGTAACCCTACACAATGAAACTGCATTGATTTAATACCACCATATGCACAGTAATTCCAAAGGCTATTCTAGAAAAAAACTTAATTTTTTTAAAACCTGTAAATTCTATCATATTTTTCATCTATACGTGTTTGTATAACCAATAGAAAAGTTATGAACATTGTTGGAACTTTAAAAGTTTTATAAGATTAAAGAAGTATATTCTTATTTACTGTGATCGCGATTTCAGGGTTTCGGCCATATACCAGTGGTATTAAATAAGAAAATACTTAACAACTATGAAAACTTCGTAAATAATATTAATTTATGCAACTTACATTACAAGCTAAATCGTAACTAAAATTATGCTTGGAAAATCAGTTAAATCAATTACAAATCAAATTAAATCTATAAAAAATATTTTGATATATTACGAACCTACATCAATCAATTACTATTCAAAATCTACTATTGGCTCCATTATGGATTATATTGTTACCAAAAAATATATTAGAAGTCTTTTTTATCATGCTATTAGTAATGTATTTACAAACAATGAAACATACACAATTAAAGCTGAAATATTTTATTATTTAAATAATAATTTTACTACGTATTAGTTTTAATCAAAAGGAAAGTAATAATTTAATTTTTATATATTTTTTCGTAATGTGCTACCATTTTAAACTTCCAGAATGCACATTTTAGGAAAGATAAACGTACAAAAATGTAACAGTTTTAAAATTCTCATTAGAGTTAACAAGTGTTAAATAATCGCCATTTAGTCCAGAGATATGAGGTGGAGGTCTCACCTAATTACCTCATAAACCACAAGTTGTCCGGCAGCCCAGGGCTTGCGGTGAGCTCTGTTTATCCTGTCTCCGCTGTTTGATTGACCAAATTAGTGCTGCACTATACAAACGATAAATAATATATGTGGCTGTGATGGTTGTAAAATAAGTTACGCTTGTAAGAGTTTGGCTATGTTTTACATTAGTGTTATTTTTACACAATTTAAATAAAATCTACTCTATGCAATCTATTTTATTTAAGTGTCAGTTCGTATTAAAGGTCATTACAGTAACTGTTACTACAATTTTCAGTGATACTTTTATTTACATTTTCAATTTAAAAAATTCTATTTCACTTGTCAAAGAACAATGCAGATTGAAAAAAAAGCTAGTATGCCCCCTTAATGTATTTTTTAAAAGGAGCATTTCTTTGCATTTAATAAAGTTTCTTTAAATTGTAATTTTTTAATGTACTGCCAATTAAACGAGAGATTTTTATGCTTTGACAGTGAAAAACTAAGTTAAGGAATAAACTGTATAAGTTATACATATTTATGTTTAAACTGTTGAATGGTTTAATAATAATTATAAGTTTACATTTTCTGAGTATCTCACTGATTATTACTAAATTTTAAATGAATCTTCAGTTCTTAAAATTTTTATTACCTTCTTTCATAGGGTGGTTATCCAAATCAGACCTATTGTTACCTGTATTTTATTCAGGTTGAATAATCAGTGTTTTATTTTATTATCTGTATGCTTGTGAAGAATGCAGTATACATAGAAATGAGACACATTTTTTTGTAATTCATGACTCATGTGTCACGACATTCTGTTGGGATTTAACTATCGTAACCTATACTTTATTTATTTCTTAGGTTAGTCAACTATCTGATGGAAGATATCAGAGTGCATATCTATAAACACAGTATTACCGATTAATTGCATCACTGAATGACTTACAATATCTACAAATTTATGTTAAATTCATGATACATTAGCTTCCATATAATTAAAGGAATTGAATTTCAAAATATTTTCTTACATGTATTACTGTATATTTTAAGTATTTTATAATCTATATATTATTATGAATTCAGTAATATGTCATATTCTAAAAAAGCGATTATATCTCATTTAACCCTAAAAACATAATATTTCATTTATTGAGGTCCTAAGACATTCTTGTATTGTACACGTTAACTAAGGCACGTAAAATGTTATAGCTTCGTAAAACGTTATAACAGTCCATGTAAGACATCGTCTTAGCATTGCATAGTGTTTGCCATACAGTGGACAACTTTGTAAGTCAGCCAGAATTGTATTTACCACATAAAATTTAGACATACAGGTGGAAGCAATAGAATTTTACACCCAAAACTTCAGCACTCCTTGAAAAAATACTGAATGCTACATAAAGGCAGCCTCTAAACTGACCCATCAAATATGATATTTTCTATAAGCCGTTCGTCAAAAAACTATTTTTTATTGTAGCTTTCCATTTCGATAAAGTGTTGTATTAAGCCTATAGAGCTTTTCGGATGCGGTTGAAAAACTTTTATTCTTAAAAGTGTATTGTATAGTCACTGGCAGTAGAGTTAATATCAGAATATAAGCGCTTTTAACATTTAATGGTTCTAACAAACACCGACATTTGACACTTGTTGTCAATCTTCAAGCCTTGCCAACATCAAAGTTCGCTGATATACAGGGAACTTGGTTTAATTGGTGATTCCATTAAGGCTGGCTTTGTGGATTGCAATTATATTTTCTGTCCCAAGTTAATCTTGACTCAGTCACACTTGATCAGTGAATAACTATTTGAAAATTACATTTTTTTATCAGAGTCATTTTGTTTTTTTCTATACATGTTAGTATTACAACGCCTAAACGGATCTTAACTAATCAACTTGATGAATTGCTTAGTTGTTTTACAAAATATTATTTATCTTTATTCCGTGAGTTATGTAGTGATGACCATGGCAAATAGACTAGTTGTATGTAATGACTTAATCCATGAGCTATTCCTATGGAAATAATCTTTACATATATAAAACATTTTTATCAATATGTAAAATAAAACTGAAATACTAGTGGATTTTTTACATAAGTTTATTAATGTCATTACAGTTGTGTTTCAAATTTATTTGGCGATGTAATTTTTAAAGCTCTTGTGGTTAGAAGTCTGAGTTAAAGCTTAGCTTCTATAATTTTTCATAAGGTTTAAGCACGGTGCGAGAGTAGAGAAAATCCTATCACGAAGTGTTGCGGTAACTGAAGTCTATATATAAAACTTGACATCAAAATAATACGTGTATTTGTAAAACAAATTGAACTAAAGAAGGAATTATAACTAGTAAGGATTTGACGAACTGGGAGTACAGTGAACTATTTCCTGAAGTGGACTTCTTCCTCAAAAGAATAGTTGTACTTTAATAAAGTCTGCTGTTAATAAACTTGGGCGGAGAAGTATCTAAGTATCTACAATAGATTATAATGGATTTAAGTGAAATTTGTTTAAAACATGTGACCTTATCATATCTGTAATCGTAATTTATGAACACCTATTGTCTGTTATGTTTATATTATTTTTGATAATAATTATGTATCAATTGGAGTACACCAAATACACATCACCGTCGTCAAAGATGCTTGAAAAGATGTTATCTGGAAACATGGCTGCCAAGTTAGAGTCAAACCCATACAAATGTGTTGTCCTCTTAGAAAAACTCTATTTACAAACAAACTACAATATTTAATTTTGTTCTTAAAAACTATTTTTAAAATATGAAGGAAAACAAGTTACTGCACTTTTTTTTATTGTAACTATTATAGTTATTGCTCTAATTAAATATAATGACAAATGTTATATATAAATTTATTGTTTCGTGTAAATGAGGATACAAATATTTTATTCCTTCCGTTATTTTGGGAATCTTATAGTTTAAATATTTTTTCAATATAAATTACAATAAAAACACGAATGTCATTAAAAATCCATATAAGGTTATATTTATATTTAATAGACATGTCAACCTGTTTATTTATAATAATAATAATAACATTGTGTTGACCGATTAGAGTTCAAAAGCTTGGGATTAAGGAAGGGTGACTAGTACATTGTGTAGTGTAATACCGGCCAGAGCAAGTCAGTGTAAATTGAATTGATTGGCAATGAAATGCAATACTACTTTAAATGTACACAAATAGTCTAGAGTAAGAGTAAATAAGACGGAATTAGATGAGATGAGCTTAGCAAGAGAGACGGGTAGGGAAGTTGAAGAGTGGAAAGCAATACTGAGAATTACTCAGGACTGTTGTATTCAAGTAGAGAGAAGTTAGACTCTTCCTTACTTTAGTACGTAGTTATATAATTTTTATCTCCAGACGGAATTAATCAAACCATACGATGTATTTAGTCCTAACAAGTAACTCTCATCACACAATAAAAACTCAAGCATATATTAGTACCAGTGATTTATTGCACATTATTTAATGATTGACATAATCCGAGAATTTGTTCTGTTTTTATTTAAATTATTGAACCGGAACTGAGTGTTTTCTGATTCTGAAATATTAAAAAAATACCTATCATAACTTCTTAGCTACGATAGTTTGATACATGATATTGTAGTAATGGCGAGTTTAGCCTGTGTTCCAAAGTTTACGGCCCGTTCCTCTAATTGTTTACATCGCTCACCGTAACCATGCAGTGCTAACCTTATGCAAGTTACCTCATATTCTAGTAATGTAAAGTTTACACTGTGGTTCCAAGTTTGCCTATCCCTCTAATTGTGTACATTCCTCATTGTAAGTATGCTGTTCTACCCTGTCTTAAGCTGGTTTGTTACCCCGGATTGCAGTAATGGCGAGTTTAACCTGTGTTCCAAAATCTGTGCCCGTCCCTCTAATTGTTTATATCGCTCACTGTAACCATGCAGTGCTAACCTTATGCAAGTTACCTCAGATTGTAGTAATGTAAAGTTTACACTGTCGTTCCAAGTATGCCTGTCCCTGTAATTGTTTTAAATTCCTTATTGTAAGTATGCTCTGCTCTATTATAATAATTTGGATAGCATTTTGGTTTTTCCTTTATGTGTTGTCTACTCCTGGGTAAAATTGTATCTTGTGCTGTAAAAATATTTTTAGGATTACGAAGTAGTTTAGTTTACATAAGGCTTTGTTATAACCCAAGAGGTAAAAGTTACAAATAAATCAATTGGTCTTTTGTGTGGGAGGAAATGGTATCGTAGTAATGCATGTTTTAAGTAATAATAATGTGAGTAATAATGTTTATGTATTTTGCATTACAATTAAAAACTCGTTTTTCTCTAAAATTAAAAAAATACTGAAGATTGATTATGTGGGCAATGATTGGTTAGCATATTCCCAGCCTAACTACAGCTAGACCGCATTTGCTCGTTGGAATTGGGGGTAATGATTATCTGGTGGTTGGAATATGTTACTACGACAGTCGCCTTGGGTAGGAGGAAACCAATGACTTCTGTGGTTCAGCTAGTGGATCTCTCGTATCCTGTTTGTCACCTATTCTTAGCTTTTTCGGATTTTATAATACAAATTGGGCACTTTTGACAAATCATTGTGTTTTGGCACTCGAGTATAGTGTCAGAAACAAACTTGCGGGATGGCTTTAAACCTTTCCATTTAGTGGCTGAAATCGAGCAATCTCTGTGACAGATTGCAGCAACAATAGAAATATCTTCATCATAGTCTCACTGGAAGCCATCTCTATGATTGTTGTTTCTATTCACACATGAAGAATAACTTTAAAATATTTTCTTAGTTTTTCACAGTATATAATATTATAAACTCTGCATTAAGGGGCCTTATAGCTTGCCAATACCAAGGATTAATAAAGAAATAAAAGAATATAAAAAGTTTAAGTCTAATACAGTACTGAAGCTTTACAAATATATTGTTTTTTTCTTACTATAAGTGAGTAACACAGGTAAGTTTTGATGGGGTAGTAATTTTGGGAGTGACAACACGTTTATTTACTTTTACACTGTTACTATATTATCACCTAAAATAAATAAATAACACCTCTGCTGCCATTTAATATATCAAACTATTCTTGTTTTAGTTGTGTTACTTTGTAGTTAGCTATATCATGCCAGATAGTAAAATTTGTCCATCCAACGCAAACAGTAGAGATTTAAAGGGAGTTCTTTCTGTTGTTATTAATAAACAATTTTATGATAAGGTCCTATTTCCTTGACAGTCCTTCCAATAACAAACAGTTTGAGCAATGTATATTGCTAAATTTCAACACATATAGCCCTATCTCTTAACTACCCATCAATCCATTGGATAATTTATTTGGCGCACCTTGGATCACTGAATATGTGGGTATCATTATCCCATTTGCTAAACCCTTTGAAAAAACTTACCAAAATCTTAGTAAACTTATCACCGACATCAGCTTATTACTCTTTTAGTAGCTAAGATTTATTAAAAGCCTAGAGTTTGGTATGACAGAATGCCAGTTTGAGTCATACACAGAATTGATAATTTACAAACAATGACATGGAAATAAAATATGCACCATTCCAAACATGATGTTTCAAAGTCCATACCTGAATTAAAAGGTTGCATAGAATAATAACAGCTATTTATATGTGCAATGTCTCAATACACGGCATGCAGAGTTTTTTCTGTCCGAAGAAAACAACGATAGTGAAAGAACGATATACTTAATTTAGCAAATGGTTCCTTCAAAGCACATGGTTAAGTCACGTGAAGAAAAAGTTTATTTTCTCTTTTTACTCCAAGCACGTCCTGGAGACCCATAAATAATAAAAGTTCCAAATGATCATTATTCTCGCATCATTTCATCCAAGCAGTAAATCTTAAACGAAATAAGTGAAATGTAAATTATAAAACTTTCATTATTTAATAGTTCACGTATGAAAAGATGGCATTTATCATTCTACAAACTACACCCAAATGATAAAGATTAAAGTAAAACTAATATTAAATTTTCGTGTTTAATTTAATCAAATTAGGTTGAAGTTTTGCTTTCGACTTTCAATTTCCACTAACTATTTGAGGATTATTCCTTTTAAGGGTTATATTTGAAATACACTTATATATTTAAAATAAATTATAATACCCTTACTAACAACTGTAATTAATTTAAATTTACATCCTGTTATTTAAAATCATGTTATGAAAGTTTTAATTTTAATGGAAAGTTAAAAATAAGTGTGCAATTTGAATTTAAATAAATATATAAATCTTTCCCGCAGTGCAAATTATACTGTTTTAAATTAACTACTATAACTAGTAATATTCGATCAAAATTTTAGTCGCTATGAATTCTTTGAGTTTAGATAAATATACTGGAATGTAAAAACATTATCACCATTTATGAGAAAGTTCATTAAGATTACACCACATATTCAAATTCAAAAAAACTTTTTTTAAATTTTAGATTAAATTTAATGCTTATACTTTCTAAAAGTATTAAATATTCGGTACGTTATCAATAGTTATATGTTACGAACGAATTACCCTACGTTTGGAGGTATGTTGTCTACAATATTACTGTATATTTTTATGTGCTATGTATTATAAGTATTTGTCTGGTGATTAAGAGAAGCGTACAAAGTTTAAAGGATGCTAAAAAACCAATATTGCCACTAAACCCTTTCCAGTCTTTTGTATAAACTTTATCTTAGTTTACCTGGATACAAAGCTCCATACACACAAAATCTCTTAAGGGGATGCACGAGGTAATTAATTATTCTGTTAAAAGCGGCTGTGGAGTGTTTCATAAGGAAACCCGTTATTAACTTTCTATGCTATTTAAATCATATACAGGGTGTCAATTAAGTCTGGAACCTCTTTTTTAATTTTTGAACCACAATAGAACGAAATACCAAAGTTCACATGTGCTTACTGGTGATAGTAACGCACACATCTGCCCATTTACCGACCAGATAATCCCTTTGGGGGACGGTCCACAAGGAGTCAGACAAAATTCTTAAATAGCAGCATAGGTCAAGTTGGTATCAAATTAAAGGTCTTACTTATCAGAGTACAATGCCGCAAAACCGGACTTCAAAAGGTGGATTCATTCAGTAGTTATAGCTATTTGAATTTTAAAACAATTGAACAATGTAAATTATTAAGTATTACAAGTAAACACCAATTTTTAAGTACCTGTGATCAAAGTAAGTGTTCAAAATGTTCCGCTCCCATCATCTGACAATGTAGTAATCGAAGCCAGGAATCAATAATTATTACCAATAACACAACTACTGTTAGAATGTGAAAGTGGCAGATAGAGTCATACACAGCATCCACAGAAACTTAACGTTTGGGCAGGTATTACAGGAAATCAAATTATGGGCCCATTATTTATCAATGGTAATTTAAATGATGACTTGTATCTAGCAATGCTCCAACATGAGATAATTCGTGCACTACAAGCTGCTCTTGGTCGACAATTTCAAAGAATTTATTTCCAACAAGATGGCGCGCCACCACACTTTACTCTCCTTGTTAGAGAATACTTGGATACAATATTCCTTCGCAGATGGATTGGAAGACATGGTGCAGTAGAGTGGCCTGCTCGTTCCCCTGATTTAACTCCGCTGGATTTTTTTCTTTGGGGATACCTCAAAGATAAAGTTTATCGTACTAAGCCTCGAGATTAGACGCACCTAAGAAATCTCACAGTCCAAGAAGCTCAAGATATTCCTCGTGACTACCTTCAAAATGCAGTGGATGGCTTTTACAACCGCCTAGGACATTACCAGACGATGGGAGGGGAACATTTTGAACACTTACATTGATCACAGGTACTTAAAAATTGGTGTTTACTTGTAATACTTAATAATTTACTTTGTTCAATTGTTTTAAAATTCAAATAGCTATAACTACTGAATGAATCCACCTTTTGAAGTCCGGTTTGCGACATTGTACTCTGCTAAGTAAGACCTTTAATTTGATACCAAACTTGACCTATGCTGCTATTTAAGAATTTTGTCTGACTCCTTGTGGACCGTCCCCCAAAGGGATTATCCGGTCGGTAATTGGGCAGATGTATGCTTTACTATCACCAGTAAGCGCGTGTGAACTTTGGTATGTTTTATATTGTGGTTTAAAAATTAAAAAAGAGGTTCCAGACTTAATTGACACCCTGTATAACATCTGATATACTATTAACTTAATTTAAATAATGTTATTTATGATTAAATGATAATATACTTATCTTACGTACTATGTAAAATCATATTAATTAGAAAGGAATCATTTTACACTCTAATAATACAACATACAAATATATCACTTAGCTCATATAATAATGAATGATACTTACAAAAATAGTATCCGTTATAGAGCGAAAATTCTTACTAGGTTCAAGTGTGGTTTAAAAATAATGTGTAGGATAAAGTTTTTTCATCTAGTATAGTTGTTTTTCGGAATGTGGTATTGTAACGATGTTTCATTTAGGCATGTTAGTGTTCATTCCTTTTTTTGATAACCCACCGTAAAAGTTTCATATCTAATGTCCATCTCCAATGTCGTACAGGTTAACCATTTTCGAGTATCTTGTGTAAATATTTACAGTTTAGTTTAGAAGGGAGTTATAACTGCATTTAAATAGTATTTTAATACATTATTGGTTTTAAATTCATCACTGGAAAAATATGGAGTAAAACCTAGATAATAACAGTGTTATTGCTATGTACATTATATTACAGATGAAGCCCTGTTCTAAATTTCAATGAAAACAAATGTTTCTACCGCTTGGATGAAGTTAGTGTTAATAGAATTTTGGCGTCTGTTAAAATTATAAATATTATCATATATATATTGAAATATTCCTAAATATTTATCAGCTCTATATAATTTTTAAACCTTTTTTAAATTTTCTGCTCATATTTACCAATAAGAACCAGCCTAAGTCTTCTAATTGGCTCAATATGAGTAGTCAGCAATACATTTAGTGATAATTTGTTAATTAAAAGACAAACAATTATGCTATATTTAACATTACAATAATTTATTTAATTTTTTTTGAACGAATTAATTAAAAACAGATAAAAGTTTTCTTAATGAAAATAATATTCTGTATACAAATCTATCACCTTCTCTGAACCTTTTTCCTGAAACTTTGTAAACGTTTGACTTATAATTTTCTACATTTTTACGCATTTAAAGTAATACATAAATAAAAACTTGCACTATTTATAGTTTATTTGTTACGGTGAGTAATAGAATGTAAAATAATAAAATGCCAAATACAAAATAATTGAATCAGAAAAAGTAAGCGCTCTGTGGTGTAATGGTAGCACAGTCACCCGGCAAGTGAGAGATCCGGGTTCGAGTCCCGGCGGAGCAAGCACTTTTTGTGATTCAATGTTTATTGAAATTAAATAAGGCATAGCCCTTTATAAAATTTAATGTAAATAAAAGTCGTTTGACAGGTATTTGGTCTTCCGATCATATGTTAGTTTGCTTATTTAAAACACATCTGTGATAGATACGGCCAAATACAAAATAATTGAATCAGAAAAAGTAAGCGCTCTGTGGTGTAATGGTGGTGTAATGTGGTGTAATGGATCATTCACCCGGCAAGTGAGAGATCCGGATTCGAGTCCCGGCGGAGCAAGTACTTTTTGTGATTGAATATATACAGGGTGTATATTATGTCTGGAAACACCCAAATATATCCTTTAATAATTTAAATATAAATTTGAAACCTCTTACAATCGTGATAGAGATTGGGCATCTACTTTTTGGAACAATGTTTTGTTATGTCACCGGGGGACGTCCTGCCGAGGGTATCGTGCATATTCTTAATGGAAGCCTATACCTTGTGATACATAATTTTAAAGGTAATAGCTTACTGAATTGAATGCCACAAACCGCATCTCAAGGGAATTATTCTATCAGAAAATAGAGCATTTTTAGTATTGAAAATTTACTGATGTTCAACAATTAATTTTAACATGGTTCTTGCCACAAAATGTGTTACACTAATTTTTTAGCATTTTTTAAACGTTCAATTAAAATAAAATAAACAATTTATTTTTAAGCTGGTTTCATTAGTACAAATTTACCAGTTTTTATTACAATGAATAAAACTTATGAGTCACTTTCTCTGATTACTTATGAATCTGTACTTGGTGTTTTCCAGTCAGCAGGAAGGTTTAAAGAGACAAAGGTCACTAGCCTATGAGAAACATTATTGTGTTATTAATCATCTGGTCTACAGGTTTCAGTTTGTTGAGCATGGAGCTTTCACTAGACAGGTCTAAGCTTGGAAATTACAAATGGACAAAGGTCATATCATTCCTGTCGAGTTAATCAGTGTCTCTGAAGCATTGCTGTCAACAAGTTATCTAATTACAGTAGTTCAGTTTTTATTTGGCATTTTAATGGAATTGTCTGAAAGAGAACGAATTACTCTGTTAATGATGCGAGGATATGGCGATCGTCAAAGATCTTATCGGGAAGTTTGTAATTTGTTTAATGACACTTTCCCAGAAAGGAATCCCATAAGTGTTTCAACAATATCAAAAACTATTGAGCGTTTTGAAATGACAGGGAGTGTACGTAATCGGCCAAAGTCGGGTAGGATACAATCTGCAACAGATGAAGAACATGCACTAGATGTTTTGCAAACATTTATTGAAGACCCACATACATCGCTCAGAAAAGCTGCACAGCAACATGATATGCACCCTATGTCTGTGAGTAAGATTTAGAAAATTAATAAATACAAACCATTTAAAGTTCATTTAGTCCAACAGTTAAGTGAGGATGATTACGACAGAAGAGTTGAGTTTTGTGAACTTGTGATGCGCAAATGTGATGACAATAGAGATTTTCTGACCAACATACTATTTTCTGATGAGGCAACTTTTTTCCTAAATGGCAATGTTAAACAGGCACAATTGCCGTTACTGGGCTAGTGAAAACCCACATTGGATTACTGAGTCCCATTCACAGCAACCACAAAAACTGAACGTATGGTGTGGAATTTTAGGTAACAAAATTGTTGGACCCTTTTTCATCAATGGAAATTTAAATGCCGAACTTTACTACAATATGCTCCAAAATGAAATAATCCCAGCTATTCAAATTGCATCAGGAGAATACTTTGATAATGTATGGTTTCAGCAGGATGGTGCTCCACCCCATTATGGGAGACAGGTAAGAGAGTATTTGGATTTAAGGTTTCCTCATAAATGGATTGGCCGAAGAGGAGAAATCGAATGGCCTCCAAGATCTCCGTATTTGTCACCAATCGATTATTTCCTATGGGGTCATTTAAAATCCAATGTTTATAGAAGAAAGCCTCATAATTTGGAAGACCTAAGAAACAGGATTATAGAGGAGATTGCTTTGATAACTGAAGAAATGTTAGGCAACTCTGTCGAATCATTTTACACATGATTGGCTCATTCTCAAAACGTAGAAGGAACACAGTTCGAACAATTGCTTTGACACCAAATGCAGGTAAAACGTTTGTTGTAAGACTTTTCTAACAGCATACATTATTTTTTATTTGTAATAAGAAATCAATAACATAAGTATTTCCATAATTGTACTGTAATAAAAACTGGCAAATTTGTGCTAATAGAACCAGCTTAAAATGAAATTTTTGTTTTATTTAATTGAACATTTAAAAAAATGCTAAAAAATTAGTGTAACACATTTTGTGGCAAGAACCATGTTAAAATTACATTGTTGAACATCAGTAAATTTTAAATACTAAAAATGCTCTATTTTCTGATAGAATAATTCCCTTGAGATGCGGTTTGTGGCATTCAATTCAGTAAGCTATTACCTTTAAAATTATGTATCACAAGGTATAGGCTTCCATTAAGAATATTCACGATACCCTCGGCAGGACGTCCCCCGTTGGTGTGACATAACAAAACATTGTTCCAAAAAGTAGATGCCCAATCTCTATCACGATTGTAAGAGGTTTCAAATTTATATTTAAATTATTAAAGGATATATTTGGGTGTTTCCAGACATAATATACACCCTGTATATATATATATATATATATATATATATATATATATATATATACACACGCATCATAGTAATATACAGTCTTTACTACGACTATAAAAAGTCACTAAATATTATACCTACTGACGTATTTCACTAATCTAACACGCCAGATGTCTCGGTTGTTGAAAAGTAGTAGTATGTACTTTTTAGAATGTTTGCTAATCACATAAAATGTTTTAAAAATATATTTATTCTCCTTATGTTACATTTGAATTAGTGTTGTACCCTATTCTGTAAGTGTATTGATCCCGATAGATCCATTTGATGTCTAAAATGGATTCTCTTTAGAGATACTCTTTCTTAATATAATTATTCAAACATTTTCTTTTATACTTTGATATTATATAGGCAGTTTACTTCACTTAACTTTGTACATTTTATCGCGTATTTAGCGTCATATAATAAAAGACAATTTACTAACATTATCTATCATTAATTGTAATTGCTAATCTAAATTTTGAAATACTCACACGTAATGTGCTTTAATGCACGATCTAGATTTATTAACATATTTTATAAATATAACTTTATAAAAGTTTTAGTTCAAACTTCATTTATAGTTTTGCGGCGTTATGGTAATTTCCTGCACGTTAAAAGATTTTAGACAAAGATAAGTTTGCATTTGTAGGGAGCTGTACTAATCCAATGGTATCCAACGTCATTCTATCCTCACATTGATGAATCTCCCCATTGATTTTCGTGTTTATACATCATCAATACTGTTCTATTTAAATTATAGTGACTTTTATGACACTATACTTACACTAATGTTGCCAGAACTAGAAATTAACCAATTTTTCTGAAATAACTTATTTTGCGACTAAAATATACCAAACGTCAACTGGGCGATCTGCAGTATCAGTCAAATACGTTAAGATCGAGGAAACCTAAATTCTTTTCCATATGTTTTAGGCGCGACAGAACTACTAGAGAAACGAGATTTCCCGTCTATTGTACTTAACGTGTTTCAGTGATCGACGCTCGATACATTATTCACATAACAGCAATGGTGGAGGTTGAACTGAATCCAGAATCATGTAGTTACTCAATAATAGACTGCCATAATTAACATGAACGAAGAACAATAATTAGCTTTCTGTAATAACAATCATAAAAGGATAATTATGAATATTGACAGGGATCCTGAAGTAAGTGTTCAGCATTTAGTCACTTCACCACAAATGCCATTCCTATTTTACAAAATTTCAAAAATCGTTTTACAAAAAAAATATTAGAATTTCGGTGCAAAATATAAAAATGATTGTAAAAAACAAGTAATTTGTGTCAAGTGAAAGGAACGAATCATTAAGAATAAAACAGCGATTATAATCTATACTCACTAATGAGGAGTCTATCACCCAGGAAGTACTAATAGATGCCAACAGCTTAATCAAGTTGTTAATTAATTAATAACCACAGCGGTAGCAGAGATATCGTTAGTATGTTAACACCTCACTAATTGGATTGGACTTTGTGATAGATGAATAAAGGACTGCTTTCAATTAATTCAGCTTTTAAATTATTTAACTACTACCAGATATCTTTGTTATCTTTACTAACTAAACACTTTGTCAGGTCTAACACGTTCCATCGAGTGTATATGTGTATGAATCTGTGTCAATATTGACAGAACAATATTTCTTAACTCTGTTATTTTCACTCCGTTTTTCCATATTGTTTTAATAGTAATATTATTAAGAAATATGTAACTAAATTATAAATATTATTTAAATTTGTCCGTTTTTTAATTAAATTTCATTAAATCATCATAGCGGTATTGATATCTAAAATTACTAATATTTATAATTAAAAAAAATATAAGCATGTCTATCCGGCTTTATTAATAACAATGATAATAATTTATTATTCCCATAAACAGTTGAACAAATTCTATTTTAAGTAATTAACATAAACTATTTGTAAATATACATATATATATATATATATATATTATATATATATATATATATATATATATTATATAATACTACATATTACGTTTCCATGCGCATGTAACCTTAATATATGTTAATTGTTATGAGTATGAGACAAGAAACAATAAAACTACGATACGATACTAGTTTTCATCCAATCGGTCCATCTAAACATTATTAACAGAGAAAAATGTCAAACGGGGTCTTTTTATTTTCAGGGTTCATACATAGGTCTGAAATCTCTATGAGCGTATTGATTATCCTAAGTCCTGTTTGAGACAGCAAAGGCTGGAAAGTACTTGTTCTATGTTTTTATAACAGGAAATCATCCCCGTCTCTGCTATGGTATTTGTGGACATCCCTATCCTGAATCACTTTACATGTTAACCGAGAGAGTGCAGGATTATATCTAGAATATAGATGTTGGGCAAGGTCAGCAAATCAAACTGTCCAAAATCGACTCTCTGGATTATAAATTCAAAATAATTCTTACGGCTTTCTTTCTTTTCTGTTCTAACTTTTATGTACACTTTTATTTAATACAATTATCCAATAGTTTAAGACCCTATCCTAAAGTTACCATAACGCAATAAAATCGAGGAGAAACTTTTGATCTAGGTCAATATGTTGTTAGAATATCATTATTTATCATTTAGTTCTATAACTTAAACGAAAAATAATTTTATAAATGTAAATTTGAAAGTAAAATTTGGATTTTACTTTTAGAATGCTCTAAATAATTAATTTCATTTGCAATCTCGAATTGGATTTTCATCAAAATCTACACAGTAAAATTGGTATATGTTTAAAATTAGGAAATTATTGTTTACTATTATCTAACAATAATGTGTATTTAATGTAATTTTAAGGTGAACAATATTTAAATGTATTTATTTTTGGGTAAAAAAAAATACGATTAAGCATTTTTTTTCTAGTTAATAAATTAATAGAAACATCAACATAAAAACCTATTCATATATAATAAAATATAAAGATACAATTTTTCTTGTGCACGGCATTGTTTTGAATGACTTTACGATTGAACAGGTTGTATCACTGAAGTCTCAGTTCATTATTAAATGCCAGCCAAGAGTGAAGTGTTCATTCAAAACTTTCAACATTCAAAAGCACTAATTAACACGTTCATCGTAAGCTGCTGATTGCTCTGCGACTATTGAATTCCAAACAAATCTAAACGACAATTCCATACTTACGGTATTGAATAGATACTTTTCCCTTTTTCAACAGAAAACGTCTATTCAATATTGTCTTATCTCTCGGTACAATCTATTTTTTAGATGAATGAATAATAAAATACTCATTATTTCGTGACGTGATAGAATTTAAACAGACGGAATTGTCACATTTAGACCTTTCGTTGATAAAGAGGCCTTCGTTGATGTAGACGTAGGGTTTCTCAGTCCATAAATATTTTATATTTTAGTTTACTAAGACCAACGTAACTCATAACACCCAGAAACCCATTTTGATTCCAATTAGATGTTTAAATCCAACATGGTATGTATATGTTATATTAGGGCAACAAAATCAAATTTAGCTGTGGCACCGCAAGTACATTAGACCAGAAGTAAATTTCTGAAAATATATTTGTAGACATCCATTCATTGATAAGAATGCCATAGAATGTTTTCTCACTCAGTCGCAGGTATATATATCTTATTCATTTGTCAATAAGGATAAGTCAACTAATGGCACTAGAAATATATTAGAAGAAAAGGAAAACGAGGGCCGAAAGTAGATGTTTCAGACTGAAGTAGGCTTCTGAGACATTTATATTTATATACATTGATCATTAGGGTACGCAAACCCATCTCTGGGGTCATAAATTTAATTGATTAGTGACAGAAATAAAAGTTGCTGCAAGATTCAAGTTTTAAATATAAACTTTATTAGTAAGCTAATACCATGGTCATTAAAATAAGTAATTACACGACTTATGGTTATTAATATTACAGATCTAGCATAATACATTACAAAAGCTTTCAATAAAAGTTTGAAGCCTTTTAATTGTTAAAATTGAGGGCGAAGCTACGGGTAGCTGGTATTATTACATTTAAATTTAAAATTTTTATTTAAATATTTATTTTATTTTATTTAGTAGTATGTGAAACTACAGAAGTTCCCTTTACTGCTACGTTTTCTGAAGCAACAGAGTGGGCGTCTGCCAATATTTCCCGGGTTGCGGGCAGCGTCATAACCGACCGGAGCAGCATACCTGTATTACCGTGAAATAAGAAATTTAATGTCAAAGAAGAAACTTGATTGAAGAACTATGCTTGCACCTGGTGTCATTACTCGTTTGTGCCGATTCCTACGTAAGCTGCAAAGTTTTAACAACTAAGGTTTTTAATAAAACATGTTAGCTATAAGGGTAAACCTCAGTAACAATTTTTAAGTAAACAATGTTGAACGTCTCAACATACAATTATATTTTACTTAGATAGGTACAATAAAATCGACGTTGCAGATAATTATGATTCTTCTTAATAGCCCGTAAACCGTTATTATGTAAAAAGGTAGACAAGTTTAGACATTAGATCGATTGAAATGGGCTCAGATAACAAATAGCTAGAATTAATTATATTAACTTTCAAGCTAATAAGAGCTCGGGTTATTAGGGAAATTCAATTACATACCAATTGCCTATATATATTTAATATATGTATAATATTAAAGTTTAATGTGATATTTGAACCGTTAATTAACGTTTTTAATTGTAATTTTATGTTAAAGGCAGATCAGGGATAGTTTAGAATTCCTGAAACTGAAAAGCACACCGTGGAGTAATGTATTTCCCGCATTACATTATGTGATTATTATTCCTAATAATACATAGGATCTATAAATTACATAACGCAACTTGGTGTTTAAACAAAATAGTAATTATTATAGTATACAACTAGTTTTAATACGACTGTACATATCGTATCTAAACAGATAGTAATCAAAAGTATGTGTATGCAGAAAAACATAATATGATTTAAATAAGAATTGACTCGAAATATTACTAATTTCGTTACTATATCACTAGGACATGAATCCGGGTCTTTTATAAGTTGGGAGAGTGCGCTACCACTACTCAACAGAGGGCGAAAATTTTACGAGCCAATATTTTTATTAGCAGTTATCCGCGGTTTCAAACGCAATTTCATAAATATTGCACCTGTATGAGTACTTTCAATAGCAATGAATTATATTTCCGACGCAAATGTTGAGTTTGCCTTTCTGCCAAGAAAAAATGTTTAAAAGTGTATATTAATGACCATTTAACTAACGGGAATTTGCATTCTATAGTTGATGTTGTATAAGATTTTTTTCGCATTAATATATATATATATATATATATATATATATATATATATATATATATATATATATATGATGTTTTTTATATATATATGTGATCTTATATATATATATATATATGTGTGTGTGTGTGTGTGTGTGTGTGTGTGTGTGTGTGTGTGTGTGTGTGTGTGTGTGTGTGTGTGTGTATGGCCTTATAGCTGATTATTTTGCCCAGATTATGACTTTTTACCGAAGATAAACACGATAAAGGCTTAGAAAAAAAAAACTAATGGGTTCTCTACATTATTCCTCGGGCACATCTGTACAGTATCGGGCATAATAAGTCTTAGTCTTGACAGCAAGCCCGGTCTTACGGATGTTGTACTAGGCTTGTAACAGGAGAAAGATCCAATCAAGACCAAACAAACAACTGTTAAAGCTTCCTAACACTGTTCCACAATCAGAGTTGTACTGCAGGGGGTTACTATATTATTCGTTCTTACAACAAACTCAGTCCCTCAAAAGCTGTACTAGGCTTATAGCTATATCTAATCAGGACCTAAATAAACAACTGTAATCGCTTCTGTACACTATTTCACGGAATTAGCTGTGTGTTTACAGTCTGATTACGGTTATTACACGTTACAGATAGACATAAAACCGGCATTTATTATTCAGCATTTGGCGGGTGAGGCATGGCTAAATAAATATTCAGCTAATAAAGTATAAACAGAACTATTGATTTGTTAAACAACAGTACATTCATAAATAAAACGTAAGGCAATAAAAATAATGTTGTTCTCATTTAATGCATAGCAAGGTATAAAGCGTATTCATTACTCTAATTGGTAACATTCATTCTTTTTTCCAGCATTATTCCTCTAGAGATGTTCCTGCCTCAATGCAATACACTAAATAACGTTTATATTTCCCTAGTTTGCAATATTTCCATTCAAGAAATTAAATTTCCTACCTAAAATCAAATTGTTTAACTACTAACAATGAAGTTTAGTAAGTATAAAAAAATTACAAATAAATGATATATGTATATAATAATGTTTATATAGGTATGAATATTACCAACTAGGGAAGGACAAACGTTACTTAGTAAGATTACACATTGCAATATTTAGTGGAAAAGTACTGGAAAGGAATGAGTGTTACCAATTAGACTGATGAAGTCACTTTAAACTTGACTATATTAAACTTGACCTCTACCAACTCTATATCGCTATTTAAAATGGTAAACTTCAGACCATTCGAAGGCCTGACTCCAGTCGTATGTATAACACCTTTGGCAATGAGAAATGCACAGAATAAATACATTTGAAAACAGATTATAGTATAAAGATTAATGATACTTTTTAATAACATATTATTATCTATGGTGGTGTTACGTAGAAGGAGTGGTTTCATACAAAGCTTGAAAATTTTATTTGAACTTGCAGTGGAACTATATTAACAAGCTAAACTGTATTATGTTTATTGCAATCACAGATGAAATCTGAGATATGGACCTCAAATATGGTAGTTTAAATTTATTTATTAACTCTATTTCGTGGATACCTGTTGCATACAAAGATTTTATCGCTTTTAATACCAAACTCTTTAGTTTTTCTCAGATAAAAAAGCTCAAAACCAAATACTAGTGCGACAATATGGTTCATATATTAAATACTCATATATTATTGTTTGTGTAATGCATGTGTTGGATATTCTAAGGGACGGCACATTCTATTTATTTTTATTTTATTTCAGACACTAGTGTATTCGAAACATAAGTGTCTCCCTGTGTAAAGTCATGTATTTCAAACAAGCCTGCACTAGTTTTAATGATTGAGTGTTTAGTGAAGTCTCTATAAATAACCAGAATCTCTGTAATTAAGAAAACCAGTTGCATCTTTGTGTGTCTGTCTGTGTAACTGATAAATTTAGATTGAGTTAACGTGGAGGGTTGATAACTGTTTTTGAGGTAACATATTTTACTTAAATGGAAAGTTATAAGGATTTGTCAATTCGGATTCGCTCTCTGGGCCAGGATATTGACGCTGTTGAGTGAACACAAAGACTCCCACGCGTGAGTCCCAAGGGGAATTCTGGCGTAGGTTTTGACTTATAAATATTACAATTGCATGCAATTAAGGTACACCATTAAAACTATAATGTAGCTTGTTTAACTTTCATGTTCTTGCGCAATGTTTGTGTAAATGCAATGGTCTTAAAGGTCTGCTTAGTGAATATATGTTTACGCCATCAATATATTTGAGAACAACTTTTGTAATACGATGATAATATTTATAGTGAGTGACTCCTGTATATTGTTAATAGTAACAATGACACATTGTTGAAAAATGGAAAATTTAACTAATCTAAGAAACTATTTTATTTAATAAGCTTAGTTTAATCATATATAAATAAATGTAACATTTATGTAATATTAACCCTACATCGGGTGCTAAACGGTGTTTACCTCCGTGTATTTTTTATTATTAAAAATAGTACTACTTTTCTGATGTTGGCAGTCGTTTCCCGCAGTTTACTTCACGGGCATCTTTTGGGGAAGCGAAACAATAGCCGCCCGCTTATCTTTGTCAAAATCTGTCAGTATGAGGTCTACTTCCGTGCGAGACTGGACGATTCGTCCGTGAGCGCCCGATGTTTTGTTTGTAGTGCTTGGACGAAATCTCCGTGAGCGCCTTATAGTGTTTAGTTTTTATGGAGTAATAATCCGTGTGCGCCTAAATGTGTGACCTGTGATGGTTTCTTTTAAGTTTTACAATATATTTTATTTGAATTTTGTGAAATGGAGAATGAAGACGATAGACTTGTCAGTACAGTACCCGTATGCTAGGGAACATTTCAGTACTGTTTATGGAGTGAACATTGTCGTTATAAAAACCAGAAGGAAAATGTTTTGAAACTTTGTGTAGTTTTAAAAAAATTTTAGTAAAGAGAAAATTTTGATTTCAGAGTAATAATCGAAATTATAATATTGTATAATATCTCAAGAATTGAAGTAAGTTGTTTTTGTAAGAAGTTAAAAAATAAGTTAATTTCCATATATTATTACAGCCAGTTAAACATTTTTACAATTAATTGCATTATTTCTTAAAATAAATCATGTTGTTACTATACAATAAAATTATTTTTTATTTCTTATTTAGAAAATTCATTACATAAGAGAGTAAATTTTATTTAATTTCTAAAAATGAATATATTACATTGTAATTAAATCATTATGAATATTTAAACAAATAAAAACAGTTTAAACCACTATGATATCCATTATTCGCTAACCTGGAGGAAACCTCCGTGAGCGCCTGTTGGTGTTTCTAATTTTAAGTGCCTGATGGAGGGTTAAATGAAGTAATTCCTAAAATAGCTTGAACTGGAACTACTGAATGGCTTTACATTTCTTTCTGGTGTGATTTAGCTGTGTCGGCAGAGAGTTTGGGCGGGATTTATAGAAAACCCAATTTTAAGTGTGTGTATATTTTATTAGTACTTTGATTAAATAAACTAATTGATTTATTTTAAATATAAAAATGTATATATATATATATATATAAGTAGATATGAATATGGGGTTTCTAGACCACTTTTGGGACATACAGTAAATCAAGGGAAAATACTGTTTAAAGGACAATAAACGAATCTGTAAAATCAAACAGTAACTCACGAATGGGACAGACAGTAAATCAAGGGAAAATACTGTTTAAAGGACAATAAACGAATCTGTAAAATCAAACAGTAACTCACGAATGAAAAATTACCGAATCTATAGCTGTTTGCTTCTACTTTCTTGAGCTGTCAAATCAATCTATTTGAAATGTCTCGAATAAACGAAAAATCTTTACTCTACAAAATTGATAGTAACACAGTCTTTATCTTTAATAGTCTTCTTTCCAGTAACAACCAAGTGTAATTTATCATTTTTGTTTAATTCTTTAATCTTTTTTTCATCCAAAACAGTCAAAAATCTGTTTGGTAAGTGTACTTTATAATCTTCCAACTCGGCAATTATTGTAAACCCGAATTTATCCTTCATTTTCTCCAAATTCAAGATTCTATATCTCTTTTTTTCTTCCAATTCCACTAATTTCTTATATTCTTTGAATCTTAGTTCACCAACCTTATTCAACTCTTGTAACAGCGCCGCCATTTATTATAGAAAAATCTTTTAACTAAAATTTTAGTTAAAAGATTTTTCTATAATAAATAGAACAATCTGAAAACATTTGACCAGAAATTGTGCTGATTTGTGTCAAGTTGTCACAAAAATCACCACTTCTCAAAATTTTAGTTTACAAATTTTTGCTCTTTAAATATGGAGCGGAAAAAGATAGAGTGCCCATACTGCAAAAAAGACATTTTTGAACATCACTATACTCGTCATTACAATTCGAAAAATCATTTGAAGAACAAAGAAATTTATAATAAAGAATTGAATTATTTAAGACAATGGTCTAAGGAGAATCAGATCGATGGTCACGAGAAGATGTACAATATAGAAAAATTGCGTGAATTAAAGAAAAACTTTAAGGAAGATAAAAAAGATCTCAATCTATTTAATGATGAAAAAAATTCAATCAATCGCTGAAAAATTGTCCATAGAAACAAACGATAAAACTAAGTCTGAAATGATCCAAGAAATTGATAAAACTCTTAACGAAAACCCTGAAAATATCATAGATGTAGAAGTTTTATCCTCAATACATGGTCTTTTCAAACAATACATTTTAACGAATTTAAACGAAAATTTCATGTCAATTTACAAATATCTATCAATTATGAGGCCAGAGATTAAAAGTTTAATAGAAAAATTTCAAGAAACCGTTAAAAATATGAAAGGTTATTTATCTTTAGAATGCGAATACGAACGAACTTTAGTGAACGGTGAACCACAAACTTGTCCTATGTATTTTACTATAAAAGCGGATGAAATCTTCGATGTGAACGACTTTATTACTAAGCAATTTAATAAATTAACACATCGAGAACAAACGAATCATCCAAATAAAGGTTCTGGATGGACATTAAAACGCTGCAAACAACTAGTTTTGAGCCTTAATAAACACGAATTTATGAACGCAGGATCATATATCGATTTACCACAAGAGATCAAAGTAAAGAAAGCTTGTGTAAATATCAAAAATAAAGATGATTTTTGCTTTGTTTATTCTATCCGATGTGCTATTGAAAAACCCGAGACTCATGTTGACAGAGCAAAACAATACGAAAAATTTTTAAATGACGAGATATTTTCAGGTTTCGAGTATCCAATGTCCTTAAAAGATATACAATCATTTGAAAAACGAAGTTACAATTCCAAGTATAAGTATCCGAAAATGTCAATAAATATCTACAGTTATGATGAGAAATTTAACATTGTTCCGTTGCAAATTTCAGAAATGTATGACGCCGAGTTAGAAGTTGATTTATTGTATGTAAAACAAGAACATAAATCTCATTATGTTTTAATAACCGATCTAAATAGATTAGTGAGTTCACAGTTATCTAAACATAAAGAAAGGAAATTTCTTTGTAGAAGATGTTTAAGCCATTTCTACAAATCTGGAGATTTAACAGATCATTTAGAAATTTGCAAACAACATGAAGTTTGTAAGCCAATTATGCCGTTTCCAGGTCAAACAACAACATTTACTAATTATCAAAAGAAGTTTAGCCATCCTTACGTTATTTATATGGATTTTGAGAGCATATTAGAAAAAATTCCGACATGCAAGAACAATCCACAAAGATCGACTACAACCAAGATTCAGAAGCACATTCCTTATGGTTTTACTCTATATTTAGTGTCGAATGTGACCAATCGTATGTACAAGCCGATATGTTATCGAGCAAAAAATGAAGAAGAGTTGCCGAATGTTCCTGCAAAATTGTTTGAAGAACTCAATAAAATATCAAAATACATAGCTACAAAATATAATTCTAAGAACAAAAAACCTATGAAATTGACTGAAGAAGAAGAAATTTCATACCAAAATGCAAACGTTTGTCATATTTGCGAATGGTCTGCTTATGATGTTGGGTCAATTCAGTATGGTTTTACTCCTGATAGTTGGAAAGATAAGAGTTATAATAAAGTGAGAGATCATTGTCATTTAACCGGCAAGTTTCGAGGCGCAGCTCATGCATGTTGCAATCTAAATTTGAAATTTCCTCAGAATATTCCCGTTTTCTGCCACAATATGTCAAATTACGATACTCATTTGTACATAAAAGAATTGGCTAAACAATATGGAAATGTTGATTTGATTGCAAACACCGATGAAAAATATATAAATTATTCTGTAAATTCTGGATATGGCTATGAATTCGAATGTGATAAGCCAAGAAAATTCATCAAGTTTTCGTTTGTAGACACGTTCAGATTCATGGCCTCGTCTATAGAAAAGTTAGCTAAAAATCTAAAGAGAGAAGACTTCAAACATACAAATCATTTTATACAAGATGGAAGAATATTGAATGAGATAATAGAAAGACAGCCAAATGACGACGACGAGATTTTTAAAATTCTATCTGGAAAAGGAATATTTCCCTATGAATTTATCGACAGTATTGAAAAACTTGATTACACAGAAGAATTGAGAATTCAAGATTTCTATTCACTTTTGACAGACGAGAGCATATCTGAGAAAGATTTTCAACACTACTTAAATGTATGGAACAAATTAAAAGCGAAAAATCTTGGAAATTACTCCGATCTCTATAACATTCAAGATGTTCTATTGCTCGCTGATATCTTTGAAAATTTTAGGAATATTTGTTTGAATTGCTATAAGCTTGATCCAGCTCATTATCTAACTGCTCCTAGTCTTGCTTGGGATGCTATGTTAAAATTAACGAAAATTGAGCTTCAGCTAATTAACGATTATAACATGTATTTGATGATTGAAAAAGGCATTCGTGGAGGCATTTTCTCAGTGTATTAAACGATATGTGAAAGCAAATAACAAATACTTAAAAGATTTTGATAAGACAAAGCCCGAAAACTATTTGTTGTACGTCGATGCAAACAACCTTTATGGGTATGGTCTTATGCAAAAACTGCCGTATAGTGATATCAAGTGGATGGATCCAAAAACGTATACAAAAGAAGAGTGGAAAGAAACAATTTTGGAACTCACTGGCGACGAAGATTATGGCTATATTCTTGAAGTTGATCTTGGATATCCAACAAATTTACACGAACATCACAAGGATTTGCCTCTTGCTCCTGAACATTATAAAAATAAGTTGTGCACCACTCTATTAGATAAAACTGAATACGTTGTTCATTCGAGAAATTTGAAATTCTATCTGGAACAAGGAATGGTGTTTAAAACATGTGAATAGAGTTATTGCATTCGATCAGAAGCCTTTTATGAAAGATTACATTGATTTTAACACAAACATGAGAACCAAAGCTACAAGCGACTTTGAGAAAGATTTTTACAAGCTGATGAAACAACTCTGTTTTTGGAAAATCTATGGAAAATGTGCGAAATAGATGTGATATCAAACTAGGAAATGAAGAATTTTCAATGAAACAGGCCAAGAAAACGAACTTCAAATGTTTCAATATCTTTGACGACAACTGTATAGCGAGTCACATGTACAAACAGAAAGTAAAATTTAACAAGCCAATCTACATAGGATTTTCAGTTCTCGACCTCTCAAAATTGCTAATGTACGAGTTTTATTACAACAAATTAAAGAAGTTTGATCCAGATTTGAATCTGTGTTACATGGATACAGACAGTTATTTCCTAGAATTGAAACGAGATCCTTTTAAAATTATTAAAGAAAATATAGATGACTTTGATACAAGTGATTATCCAAAAGATCACGAATGTTTCACTACTAAAAATAAGAAGGTAATAGGGAAATTCAAAGATGAGTTAAATAGCGAAGTTTTAGAAGAATTTTGTGGTTTAAGGTCTAAGATGTACTCGTACAAATATCTAGATAAAAACCCAGTTAGGTGTAAAGGAATTAAGAGAAGCGTTGTAAATAAAACAATAAATATCGAAAACTTGAAGAGATGTTTGTTCGAAGATAAAGAAGAATTTAGAGAGATGACAGTAATCAAAAGCTACAAACATGAGTTGTACACAGTTACCATAAACAAGCTGGCACTGAACGCTAAAGATGATAAGAGAATTGTCCTAGAAAATAAGATCGATACAGTACCGTATGGCTATGAAGCGAAAGATGATAAGAGAAATGTCCTAGAAAATAAGATTGATACAGTACAGAATGACTATGAAGTGAAATCTAATATATTAGATGAGTTAAATAAACTTGGAAACTTTGACATGTAAATGGAAGATGATTTGATTCACTGCCACAAATGCAAGAAAAAAACGAAAAGTATAGATTCAAAAATCGTTCAAACTCAAAACGGGTTGTATAGAATTGCTGCAAAATGTTCAAAATGTAAGACAAACAAGAGTAAGTTTATAAAGAATCCAAATCCAAAACCTGTTAAGCAAGAATTGAAGACTAAAGATGAGATAGAGATTGAAGCTCGAGAAATTCATGCACCAGTACGAAAAAAGTTTAGAAAGAGAAAAATTATAACATTAGGAATTGACGATTTATGGGCAGCAGATTTAGTTATAATGTCTAACTATTCGGATCAAAATGATGGCTTCAAATATATGTTAAATGTTATTGATACTTTCTCAAAATATGCTTGGTCAAGAGCTATCAAAAGAAAAAACGGCAAGGATATTTCAAAAGCTTTCGAAGATATAGTAAAAGATACCATAAGGATCAATCACAAACCTCCAAACCTACTTCATACAGATAAGGGTTTAGAGTTCAAAAATAAAGAATTTAACGAAGTTTTGAGGAAATACAACATTAAGATTTATCATACTGAAAACGAAGAGAAATCAAGTATCGTAGAGAGATATAACAGAAACTCAAAATGAGAGAATGAAAGTTCTTTTTGAGGTTAATAAAAACTTTAAATGGATCGATATTCTTCAAAAAATAGTCACAAATTATAATGATACGGTTCACAGCACAATCAAAATGAAGCCCAAAGACGTAGGTAAGGATGCAGAAAAGGAGTTATTAGAGACCGTTTTCAAGTATGTTCCACCTGAAATTCACACGAAAACTAAATTTAAAATCAATGATCATGTAAGAATTGTTAGTAAAAAAACAACATTTTCGAACAAATATAAGAACAATTGGTCAATAGAAATCTTTGTGTTTATCAAATTAATAACACAGATCCTGTAACTTATAGTATAAAAGATTTAAATAATGAAGAAATAACCGGAAAGTTTTATGAATATGAATTGAGAAAGTCAAAGATTTTTTCTATATAAATGGAGGCTCAAAAAAGAAAGTGTACAATTTGTCAAGAATATAAATATTTTGAAGAATTTCATAAAAATAAGACTAAAAAAGGAGGAATAGGGTCTATGTGTAAAGATTGTCGTAGTAAATATGAGAGAGAACTATACGATAACATGGAAAAATTAACTTTGGAAGAGAAAGAGTGTCACATTTGTAAAGAAGTTTAAGAATGTTTCTGAATTTAACAAGCGGCATTATAGTAAAGACAACAAACAAGCATATTGTAAGTAATGTGCTAGAAGAATTTTCCGAGAAAGTCAAAATAAACCGACTCATTGCGAATGTGGACGAATTATTCAATGGTTACCTTATCTTCAAAGACATTTACAAACAAAATATCATAATTCGAGAGTTTAACATTTTCATTGTGTAATAATTTTTTCTATATAAAATGGAGTTTCAAAAGAATTGTACAAAGTGTCAAGAAGAGAATAGAAAAGACTGTTATTGTAAGGAATTATACGTTAAAATGGACAAATTAACTTTAGAAGAAAAAAATTGTTACTTTTGTAAAGAAATTAAAAAATATTTCTGAATTTAATAACTGGCAGTATAATAAAGATAGAAAAGATGCTTTTTGCAAAGATTGTGCTAAAAAAATTTTCAGCGAAAGTTATAAAAACGAAATGCCTTGTGAATATGAAAAAAAGATTTTACACTGGTTACCTAGTTATGCTAAACATTTACAAACAAAATATCATAATTCGAGAGTTTAACATTTTCATCGTGTAATTTAGATATTCTATAAATCAGTCGAGATTCTGCCATATTTGTAGTAAAATGATTTCCGTTGTATAAAATATTCAAAGATTCTTTCATTTGGTTGTAGAGATTTATACTATTTGGATCTCCATGTCTTAATAAAATTTCCATTTCTGGGTAATCAATTTCAAGTTCTTTCAATCTTTTCGGTATTTCTCTCTTTTGAGCTCTGATAACGTAATAAGGATATTCCCACATGTGATTCTTCTTAATTAATACAAAAACATGGTGTTTTTTCTTATCAAAATTTTTACATACCATATCTTTTTTCATTAATTCCATTTTCAATTCTTGATTCTCTATTTTCAATGATTTAAGTTGATCTGTTATTTGTAGCTGTTTTAGTTCATCTTTTAATTGCTTATTTTCGTTTTTGAGTTTGTACTCACCAAATTTACGAATACTTGGCAAAACTTCTTTTGTAACCCATTTTTGAAAGATTTTTGCTTCTGATTTATTAGATCTAAGAATTAAAGAATAAAGTCCAGATTCACCAACAAAAATAGTGTCAGGATGAAGATTTTGAAAGAGTCTATAGGATAGACTCTTGTAATTTATACATTTAAACGCGGTTTTCTCGTCTTTATCGACATTATTTATGATAGCTTGTCTCGTATTTTCATATTCTAATACTTCTGCAACATCTTTAGCCTTAAACCAGATCTCATTATTTTCGTCAACAATCGTTACAATGTCTTTATTATTGAATGTAAGTTGATTATTGAGTAGGTCTACAACTGACTCCATTTAGATAGAAAGAAATTTAACTAGTTACTTGCAATCTTAAATATATTGTTGTTTTACTCTCATTATTTAATAAATTTCCCTCAGAGTCTTGTATAGTTAGAACGATTTTTTGAATTCTTTTAATATTTTTTCTAATTGGAATATAATCGATTTCATTCGGTTTTTCACTGATTTTTGATCCATAAGCAACATTTGGGAAAAATGTGTACAAAATTTCAGATTCTTTGTGTAAATGTTCGGTATGATTTTCAAAACTAGGTTCAACGAGATTACAATGTACTTCAATTACATCGAACGGTCTAAATTTTGGCGTTTTATTTCCTAAATATACCTGATTTGGCTCAATAGTTTCTTGAACAAACCCTAATAAAATCTACTATAATTGCTGAAAACATTATTCTTACTGGTGATTTTATTTGAATTTTATTAGAGAGATAATTTTTTTGCATTTCAAACTTGTTTTCGTCAAATTTTAAAGATTTATCTGATTGTTTGAATGTTTTCAGATAATTTTTAAGGGCATTTTTTATTTGATCGAAAGTATAATATCCTTTGTTTAAACCATAATATTTTGTTATGTTCTTCTCACTAAATCCTATACAATAAGGAGAACTTTCACTAATATTTATTACAAAATTGTCAGAATAAAAACCGCTTAAACCGATAAAATAATTTGATTCTTCCTCTAAGTGTATAGGATGTTCCAAGTTTAAAAATAATTGAGAGCTTTCTGAAGTCAACTTGAACAGCTTCATTTTCGCAAGCGTTGCTTCAAGATGAAAAATCTTCTATTTAAATGGAGAAATTTTTAAAGCAAAAAGATCAAATAAAGCTTCAAACTTTTTAAGAAAAAAAGAAAGATCAACCAATCAGATTGTTAATTGTTGGTTCAAGTGGATGTGGAAAAACAACTTTATTATTGAATTTTATCTACAATAGGTTGATTCCTTATTCCAATTTGTATGTTTTTAGTAAATCTTTAGAACAAGACGCCTATAAAAAATTACAAGAAAGATTTGAAAATATTGAGAAGAACTTAAGCAAAGAAATATCACATTTTTACAATGCTTCTGAGGACATAGTTCCATTAAGCGAATGTAAACCCAATTCGTTAATCGTTTTTGATGATTGTATTTTGGAAAATCAGGACGTTATTAAGGAATATTTCGTAATGTCTCGTCACAAAAATATCTCTTGTATCTATCTTTCTCAATGCTTTTCAAAGGTTGATAAACAAGTTATTAGAAATAATTTGAATATGTTGTGTGTTTTTAAGCAAGACGATCACTATTCGAGAAAGATTTATAACAATTATGTGGGATCTGATATGAGTTTTAACCACTTTATTGAGTTATGTGATAAAATTTGGAAGGAAGACTACGGATTTTTAACTATTAATCTAACTTTGAAGCCTAAAAATGGCAAATATTTGAATAAATTTTCCAATATAAACGTGTGATAATCTAGTTGTTTTCATGTTTTTACGTTCACGTTTACGTTTCGTGTTCTCGTTTTTACGTTCCACGTTCACGTTTTACGTTTCACGTTCACGTTTTACGTTCCACGTTTCGTGTTCTCGTTTCGTGTTCACGTTTCCACGTTCCACGTTCACGTTTTACGTTCCGTGTTCACGTTTCGTGTTCTCGTTTTCACGTTTCCACGTTCCACGTTTACGTTTCAAAATTTTCCTAAATAAATGGCGAACGTAACTTCAGAAGAAGCAAAAAAACTTGATCAAATAGAAAAGAAATTAATCAAAGAATTTAAAGAACAGATTCGAATTGATGAAAAAGAACAAGAATTTATTCAAAAAATCAATCAACCTGTAACTTCTGCAATAAAAAACGTTGAGGGCAAAATTGAAAATGTTTTAAGTGATAATCAAAATTTGATGAATTTGGTTCCAGTTGTACGACAATTTGCCGATATTTCAATTCCAGAATCTGAAGAGTTTGAATTGCCAAAATTACCATCTTCAACACCATTTAGACCTCGAATCATTGAAGACTCTACCATAGTTGAACCAATAAGTCCTGGAACAACGGATATAATAATTGGTGAAATTGGTAAAAAATTTCTTCCTAGAGCAAAGGATGATAAATTTGGTTTGTATTGGGACAGAAAAAAGAGAAGTTTTATGATTGGAAATTTACCCGTTAATTTTGAAACATAATGATATCATTATTAATGAAAAAACATATGAAGGAACTCAAGGTTTATGGAGATTATTAACAGACTATGACGCTCCAAAAGATAATTTATATTCTGAAGAAGATTTGAAAAAGTATACAGAAATTTTTATGGGAATCTGACTCAATTTACAAAAATAATGATCCATCTACTAAGAAGCCTAAGTCAAGTAGAGGTAAAAAATATATTAAATTAATTAAACCAATTTGGGAAAAACGAATCGAAGGATCAGGTGTAAGAAAATACAATGATAATAAGATTGAATACAGATATATCGACGATTTGACAAAACTCGATGGAATTATTAATTATATTTATGCTCAAGAAAAGGCTGGAAACAACAATTTTTTGAATGAAAAGAAAGCAATTAAAGATTTTATTTCGAACAAACTTGACGAAATGATTGAAAAACCTGATGGAATTAAATATTTAAAACGAATTTTGCCGACAATAAGTTCATCTATGATTGAGGGTAGTGGACTTTTGAATGATTTTATCAACAATTTACCTTTTGAATTACACGTACCAACTTATCAGTATCTGGGGCCTGGCACAAAACTCGAAAAAAGACTAAAAAGAGGAGATCCTGGTATAAATAAATTAGATCAAGCTGCAATGGAACACGATATTTTTTATGCAAAACATAGAGACACAAATTCCAGACATATCGCAGATAAAGTTTTGCAAGATGAGGCAATGGATAGATTTTTATCAAAAGATGCTAGTTTAGGTGAAAGATTTGTTGCGCTTCCAACAGCTGGAGCAATGTTTTTGAAGAGAAAACTAGGAATGGGAATCGAAGAGAACTTGAAATTTTAACTATATAAATGGAGGTGAACGTAAATTTCAGCAAAAATCAGAAAGAAAAAATAAAATCCGCTTTTAAGAAGAAAATACCCGTTAGTATTCAATTTAAAATAGATCAACTAAAAAATGGCGAAGATAAGATATTTTTAACAAATAGACAATACAATAAACTCGAAAAACATAAGAAAAACGATAAAGGAACCAGAATAGAATTTTCTTATAATCAGTTGAAAGAACTCAAAAATGGTGGACTTTTGAAAGATTTATTAGATTTTGGAGAAAATATTCCAGTTGTTAAAAATGTTGTTCCTTATGTTCGTAAAGCTGCTCCAATCGTTAAAAAAGATGTGATTCCTATTGTTCGAAACATTTTAAATTGGTTAGATAAAGAGTTGGAAGATGTTACAGGATCTGGATTAGATGAAAAAAACTTTGAATTACGTGAAATCAAACATTGAAAAAAAAATTTAAACCTTTAACATTCGGGGAATTGGAAGAAATCTGCAAAAATATTAAACATTTTAGAGGAATCTTCATGAGAGATACATTACCTGAAAAAGTTAAGAAATTTGAATGTGGAATTGTGAATTTAGACTCGATTATGGGAAGTGGAACGCATTGGATTTGTTATTATAAAAATGATAAGAATGCATGTTATTTTGATTCGTATGGAAGAATTGAGGACAAACCACCTATAGAATTGATTAAATATTTGAAAAAATCAAGCGTCTACTACAATGATTCTCAGATTCAAGACTATAAAGATCCCCCAATTTGTGGTCATTTATGTGTTTTTGTTTTGAATGAACTGAGTACTGGTAAAGATTTTAAAGAAGTTGTTAACAAATTATTACTTAATAAATATGGATTCACAAAATATTTTTGACGTATTTGGAACACAAATTATTCAAAATGTAGATAATAGTTTGAATTTTGATAGTTTGAGAAATGAGTTTGATAACAAGTTAGAAAATGTATTACAAAACCTTCCAGATTCAGATATGTTTGCTGTCGAGATTGAAGATTTTAAAGCAGAATATGATAACAAACTTGCAAATTTCATGAGTTCAAATGAAGTTGCTGATAAAATAAAAACATTGGAAAAAGAAGTTGATGATGGTGTAAAAAAATTATTTACCAATTTAATGTCTCATATCGAAAAAGCTGATAAAATTACTGAAGCGATCAAAGTTGAAAAGAATTATGTTAGTTTAGCTAATAAAAAAAGAATTGTCGGTGTTCGACCTGGTATTGACAAACATGATGTTGTTGTTAAAGAACAAATTTTAAAACCTCTAAAATTATCAGAAAACATCGATATTGTTGATTTACATGATCCGAATGTTAAAAATGCCTTAGATTTTAAAGGAAAAAGAATTAGCGGTGTTAGTAAAGGAATTAATCCATTTGATGTTGTTGTAATGATTCAATTAGAAGATCCTATTAAAATGTTTAATGAACTAAAACAAAATTATGAGAATCATAAACAGCATGTTAAAGATTTTACAACAGAAGTCTATGAAAAACTTGATGAAAGAAGTAAAAGATCAGTAGACGATGTTGGTGAATTACTTGATAAAGTAAATAAACTAGAAGAAAACTTTAATACATATAAAAATAACGTTAATGAATTAGTTGGTGAAGTAATTAACAAAATTCTGGAAAATTTTGATACACGTTTCAATGAGAAAATAAACTTTTTTGAAAATTTAGGTACACGTTTCAATGAGAATGTAACACATAATAATGAATTACTTAAAAGAATAGATGATCAATACTCTTTATATCTCGATAAAGTAAATAAACTAGAAGAAAACTTTAATAAATTTAAAGAAGATGTTAATAAATCTTTTGAAAACATTGATAACAGATTTAATGGATTAGGCGGCTATGATGACTAATTTTCCTTATATAAATGGCGCTCATATATTGTGTGAGGTGTAAGGCAAAAACTGCAACAAATGATATAAAATATTACGCAAATATCAATGGAGTTAAAAGAATTTCTGGAAAATGTGCTGAATGTAACGCAAAAAAGAGCCAATTTATAAAAACTTGAAATTTTTTCCTAATGAATAGAGATGGCGGGACATTACAGTGCTTTCGATCTTTTTATCATGCAACACGAAAGAGATTTGAAAAAAGAACATTGGGATGACATTTCTCAAAAATATGAATTATCCGAAGATATGATGAGATTATACGTAAACAAATTGAATTGGTATAACATTGCAAAATATCAAACTCTGTCCCCAGAGTTCATTCAAGAAAATATACATTATCAATTAAAAGATCATATGTCTGTTCTTTGTCTCTATCAACACTTGAGTATAAAGTTTTTGGATGAAAATAAAGATACAGTTGATTGGAACAATATTATAGATAGCGGTTACTATCCTGTGCAAATTTTATTGAAATATGTGACCGAGATCGCAAAATTTAAGGAAGAGAATCCTGAATATGACGAAGTAGATCATTAAAAATGACTCTAATCTTTTTAATTATTTTACTAAAATTTATATCTTTTCTTATAAAAACGTACATTAGATCGATGAAAAAATGATACATGATGTTTAAAATTTCTAAATTTTCTCTTATTAAATGGCGGACTACAGAAAATATGCTAGTGATATTGAAAGGGCGGAGTTTAAAAATTTCTATCCAATTAGTAAACAACATTTGAATGAACCGAATAAAAGAACTGAGTTTAATATTGATTTTGGAGATAACTTTTGCTCGTCTAACTTCCAGTTTTATATTTCTGGAACTTTAACAAAACAAGATGGTCAAGCATATCTTGGAACTGATAATGTTAGATTAATCGATAATTTTATACCGTTTTTATTTTCTAAGATTGAAGTAAGAAAACACAATAAATTGATAGAAGAAGTCGAAAACTGTGGCCAATTAAGCACAATTAAAGGAACTATTTCGTATTCAAAAAGTGATGTTATTTCTCAAACTTCTAATGGCTTTGAATCAGATTTTAAATTTGGTGTTTTTGAAGCAGCTGGAAATTTATCTCATTTTGGATTAGGATTTTTTGAAAATGTTACTATTCCGATCTATAAAGGAGGATTTTATCTAAGTTTTATAAGAGCAGAAGACGATGATGTGATTCTGAAGACTGCAACTGGAAATGTTATGCCTGTTGATGGAAAAATAACAATTACAGATTTTTTTATTAGAGTTCCAATGATTGATTATAAAATCACGAGTAAAATAAGGTTGATTGATGAAATTACAAAAAGTCAAAACATTATGTTTAATTTTCTAGATTGGCAATGTATTGAACAAAAAGGTATTTCCGGAACAACTTATTCGTTCGATATCACAAATATTTATAGAAATATCTTCAATCCCAAGTTCGTTATCATAGGTTTTCAAGCAGATAGACAGAATAATCAAGAGAAAAATCCTTCAAAGTTTGATAGTTTGAATGTAAAAAATATCAGAGTAAAATTGAACGGTTCTTATTATCCAGATGAATTACAAAATTTAAACATTTCCGGAGGTCTTTTCAGAATCATGTATCAGATGTATCAAGATTTTAAGAAAGTTTACTGTAATAATAAGGAAATGTATTACAATCCTAAAGAATTTTTAGCGAATAGACCTATTTATGTCATTGATACAACAAAGAGTATGACAAATATTTCTGGTTCAAAGAACGATATAATTATCAATATGGATTTTCAAAAAGCTGTTACAAACGCGATTTGTTATGTTGTTGTGGTTTCTGAGAAATTTTTAGCCTATGATGTGATTAAGAACGATATTAGAGAAATTCAGTAAAAATCGCGTTATTTTTCGCTATTATTCGTCGGATAATTTTAAAACTTTACAGAATTGTTAAATGAATATTAAGAAATAGGGGATGATTTCACCCTTATGGATAAGTTAAGTCGAAAGAGTTAAGTATTTAATATATGTGTACCAAATTTCATTAAAATCGGTTGAGTGGTTTTTGAAATATAAAATTATTAATAAACTTGTAAAGTAGCACTCCTAGTTGAACAACTTATATAGCAGAGATATAGCTTATAACTTTCGAGACTCTCCGTAGCTCAGTTGGTAAGACGCTTGCCTTCAAAACCTGAGGTTCTGGGTTCAAATCCCAGAGCTTCAGGCGCGCTTTTTATTGAGGAAGACATGGTTGTCGTTCAGTGGTTGGGGACAAGTCTTTACACGAGTGGCCATAGTGTAATGACTATAGAACAAGCCGAGTAATGACAACTGTGGTTGGCGCGCCATTTGCTTCCTCACCTTTCCACTTCATTCCTTAATTCCTTCTCTTCCTTGATTCGTTCATTCCTTCTCTTCCTTAATTCGTTCATTACATTCATCATTCACATCATTCATTAATACAACATTACACTTACAAAACACCCGACACAAATTCCCAAATTGTATCTCTCCATCAACTTCTACACAGTAGTTACCAAAGAAAAATGAGACTTGGGAACAAAAAAATTCCAGAGTCTAAGACCCGAATTACAGCTCCTAGCCATTAACTTGGTTGGACAGTAGCAGTGCAGGGCCAAGTCTCTAAACAATAGACACCGTAGAAGTTGAATGTGATGTGATTCCCCATAGCGCAAACACGCACACTAACAACACTACACCAAAGACACAATCATTCATTTTGTCTTTTGTAATCATAGACGTGAATCATAGAAGTGATTTCATTGTCGCACACAGCGTGAGCAAAGCAAGGTCATTGTTTGGTATCACTGGCGGAAGTGTTACAGATATGATATTGTGAGAGTTTGTTTCATGACGTAGGCGTTACCACTAGGAACGCGGTGACCTCGACTAACTTCATAATAATTTCATGACGTATGCGTTACCACTAGGAACGCTGAGACCTTAAACATGTTAGTTCAGTAATGTGTGGTTACTTTTTTTTGTCCAGATGTTTCTTTTCAGTTGTGCTCTAAAACTTGCAGTCCCTCCCCACGTCATAGTACTGTTTTGATAACCATAGTTGGTGTCTTTCTTCATAGGAATCACATGGAATATTATCTACAGTAATACCTTTTGTTTCACACAAAATGTGGCTATATTCTATAAGAAAAATTCTATAATGCTCTTTAATGAATTGTGTTGATAAATCTTGATACTTACAAAAATTCCTAAGAAATTCATCAATTATGTCTTGATTATCTTGAAAGGACGTATAATATGGGAAAAATTTCATAAAAAAACGATGAAAACTCTCTGTTTGTTTATTTTTTACTTTCTTTTCAATATCTTTCGTAATTATATTAAATATATAATCCCTTATTTTTTTCGTTTTTTGTGTGTACACGTGTCCAGTTTTCGTTCTTTCTGCAAAAGACTCTACAAGTTCTTTTAATTCTGTTTCATTTAAGGAAAGTATCGAAGACGGTATCAACTGTTGTTGAAAATAAACCGGCAATTCACTGAATTCATCTTTGTTGCACTGTTTTAATGCTAGAAATTGTAGAGACTTTGGTGAGTTCATGTTGTTTGGTGACTATTTAGTAGAAAAGTTTTTTATTTAAGAAAAATAATTTGCTAAATTCATATTATTCTCTTTCATTCCTTCTAAAACTTCAAAAATATACTCTTTCGCTGATGAAAAATCTCGATTTCTTCCGGAATAATCTTTGTAATCATAGACAAAATATCCTAAATAGTTGAATAATAAAATAAAATTATTTCTTTTTATCTCGGTAGTTGAGATATAAACATAAACATTTGCGCTGAAAAATTTATATCTCGGCAGACTTAGTTCCATAATCTCCATTTATAAAAAAATCTTTCTATATGAATGGAAGAGTATAATGCCAACTGTTACAAGTGTTATAATAGAGGAGAAATTATTGATAAAAAATATTTAGTTTGTAGAGATTGTAATTTAATTTTGTACGAAAGACCTAAACCTAAGAAATTTCGAAATAAATTAACACATTTGAATAACCTGCTTAGAAAATTACAATATGGAGACAAGAAGCAAACACATTTTGTTACAGAATTTAGAAAACAGAATAAAAATTTTTACTTATCTCTTAGAACCATTGACAAAATTATTTTCCTTTTCAAAGAATACATTAGGTTTGTGGGTATCGATACACACGTTTATTATGAAAAGATATTACCTGTATTTTTTCATTATCTGGATGTTGAATTTGTCTACGATTTTAAGCCAGAAATCCTCGATGATTTTATAGTACATTTGGAGAAAGTAAATGAAGAACCTCGTCAAACAATGAAGATGTTGGCAATTCCCTCGACTTCTCGAGTGATTGTTAGCAAATTTCATTTTTTCCGTTTATAGATTTTTTATTAAGATTTCTGGATTTTTTCATTAAAACAGCTTATAAATGTAGAAGCAAACATTGAACAGTAAAACAGCTATAGATATGGTTATTTTCCATTCGTGATTTCCTGTTAGATTTTCTTAGATTTGTTTATGGTTCAATGGACAGTATTTTACATTGATTTTCTGACTGTCCCAAAAGTGGTCTAGAAACCCCATATTCATATCTACTTATATATATATATATAATATATATATATATATATATATATATATATATATATATATGTTGACCATGTTAAGTTTTAAATACTAATAAAAATTTGAAATGTTGTCTTTTGAATGTTTTTCGGATATACCAATTAGCTTGAATTTATAAATTACAAAATTATTTAAGTTATAAGTAAACTATTCTGAAATGTGCTATTATCAAAAATATATTAAACAAGAATAATTTAATAATTAGTTATGTTTGTAAAAATTTTAAATGTCGATTAAGGATTACAACAATATAAATAAAAGCAATTGTTAACATTTTAATAATATAATTGATTTATGTTCACAGAACACCTACTTCAAATATTATTGTTTAGAAATAAAAAAAATAATATGTTATAATTATTTATAATCGGATTTATCCACCAGAGGATAAGGTACTTAGATAGTTAATATATTTGCACTAGTCTGAGCATGTTATAAGTGTACAGTAAAATCATGTGCAATGGAAAATTATAATTATTTTATTGTTAAAATAAGAAACATTTTCAAAGTTAATTATTTTTTTGTTATACTGAAAATGGACGTTTAATGTATAATTTTGTAAAGGTCATTTCTCTTTTTAAAATACAACCCACTCTAAACTCTCCTCAGGTAGTGGTCCAATATGAAAATTCAATGAGCAATGCAATGATATACTTACATTATACTCACGGGCTTATTTCACGGCGCGGACATGGTAGACAATCTTGTATCCTTCAATATCATGAGAAAATAACTATACGTATTTTTTCTTATGATTTAAAATTTTCATTGATTCTTCTTCTGTTACTTTATTCTTTGTTGTACCCAATTATACTAGAGTACTGTTCCCATTATGTAGTGTATTAGATCTCTCAAACTCGTGTTCTAGAAAGTTACTCTTCCTAAATATATTAAATATTTATACATCAAACTTTCACATAGATAATTACTTGCTATAGTTTTGCGCATTGTTTCCGTCAATTCAATGTCACATCTTACCGCAGGAGAAGTTATATAAGTTTCCTGTCATTTGTCTTATTTACATCGAAAATGAAGAGTTACGTTATAAATCATTCTACCCCAAATAAAACACCCCAGCCATGCTTAACAGTTTTATACACTTAATTTGTCTGTACACACACACACACACACACACACACACACACACACACACACACACACACACATGCACATATACATTTTAATCATCACAGTCCTCTGTATATAATTAGAGGACTTAAACTAATGTAAATTCATTTAACTTGATATTTGTAAGTTTTTTATAATATAAGGCACCTCAGGAAAACAGTATAGAAAGGACTGATTTGTTTGGAACCATTCTAAAATAATCGTACCCAAATATTATTGTACTCTAACTTGAATACAAGTCTCCGTAGATATTTCTGTTCATACAATATCAATACTTTCCTATATATACAACACAGATGTTGCCAGAAACTAGAAACTTCCCGATCTTCTAAGGTAATCTATTATTGGACTAACCTATACCAAACGTCAACTGGGAGATCTGCAATATCAGTCAAAGACGTTACGATCGAGGAAAACTAAATTCATTTCCATATGTTTTAGGCCAGACACAACTGCTGGATGAAATAGATTTTCCGTCCATTGTACTTGACGTGTTTCAGTAATCGACGCTCGTTACAATATTCACGTATCAGAAATGGTAGAGGTTGGACTGAATGCAGAAAGATGATTTTACTCAATAATAGATTTACCATAAGTAAAACGAATGAACAACAATAAATTAGCTTACTGTAGTAACAATCATAAAAGGATAATGTTTTATATTAACTGGGATTCTAAAGTAAATGTTCAACATTCAGTTCTTTGACCAGAAGTGGCATTCCTACTTTGACAATTTCAAAAACCTACATCTTTATAAAAATATTCTAATTTAGGTGCAAAAAAAATAAAATTATTGTAAAAACACGTAATATGGGTCATGTTGTAATTTTTATATTCTAAGTAAAAATAAGTTGGTTTTAAAAATATGAAGTGTTTTAAATAAAAAAAAAAATGTGTCGTTACATCCACGATAAAAGACTAATTATGTAGAGGAATGTCAAATAACGAGGATGAAATTTTAAGCGAGGCAAAATCTCTAAGTAAATTTTAAGAATCCTACAAAATTTAAATCCATTCTCGCAAACCAAATCCGATGATGTGATCTGTATATAGTTTTAAATGCAGTTAAGTTATTTAACAGCTTGGAAATTGTACTACTTCGCTAAGATAATCAAATAAGGGAAAGTAATAAAATGATTAAGAATAAGCTAGATATTATAATTAATATATTCACTAATGATGAGTTATTATCAAGGAAATAGTGTTAGATGCGAACACCTCCATCAAGACGTTAATTAAATAATTACAAAAGCGGTGGCAGAGATATGTGTGTTAACACCTCACTAATTGGATTGGGTTTTGTGATAGTTGAATAAAGGATTGCTTTCAATACATTCAGCTTATGAATGATTTCACTATGGAAAATTAAATATCTATATTTATTTACAATTTTGTAACACTTTGGAAAATTGCCAACTAGACACTTTATCAGGTTTAATATGATACATCGAGCGTCCAGGAGTATCTAATCCATAGCATTATTAATATTGAAATCACTCATAACTCTTTTATTTTCATTCAAATTCTTTTTTATTATGTTATTTGCAATAAACAGCAATAAATTCTCTTAAGTGTACTGACCTATAGTACAAAAATAAATCTCTTCCACAATTGTATTGCAAACTCATTTCAAAAACTGTTAAAAACGTATGCATTCCTAGCTAGTGCAGTTGCAAACATTAGAAACATTCTTGTTTGATATACAGGTAATACACGTATATAATCGCATATTACGGGGTCAAAGCACATTTGACTTGATGATACATTTACTTGTTTTTTGCATCATAAAATGAAAAATTAAACAATGATTCAATGCTTATTTTAATCCTAGTGCCCCATTGAAATAAACTCAACAGAGTATGTGTGAAAACAGAAAGTTTCTTTCAAGAAATACATCTAGATTATAGAGGCTGAGAAAGGTCACTAAACCAACCAATTCAATAGCAATTCTCTGGGTAATAGTTACAAAATGATTCAAACAGCCTTCTCACATATTTTAAATATAAAACAAATGTTTTATTTAATGCAGCTGCCCCATATTATCAATCTATAATCTCAAATGCTCTGTTTTACGTACGCTATAAATGTTTGGGTGACGGAGACAAAATCGGATCATGTAGGTTTTAATAGAGTTTTATTTAAATTGAACTTTAAAAGTTATCGATGCATGCCTTAGTTTAGAATGTACTTTCAACTTTAGATTTTGCATCGTATTAAATATAGAGTTGTATATTTTCCGCTTATTGAAACACCTCCTCATTTTGCATAAATTAATGTAACTTGTTGACGTAAATGAGAAAAAGGAATGGCCCGAAGGATAAACCCTGGACACACCTTTTGAAATATTAATTTACCTCGACAGGTTGCTCGCAACCTGCTGTTTGCTACTAAGTTATGCGGCAAACCTCGAACACCAGTTTTCAATTTCAGATGCTACAGTTTATAATAATGCACGCAGTAAAAGGGCTATGAAAAGTCAAGACATACGCTAAATTATATAACCCTCCAATCCAATAGCCCAAACAGTGAGTTTTTAAATAGGCGAATGTTTTTTCATAATTTAGAAACATGCAGCACTATTATTTAGAACTAATATTTTTGAAGGAAAACTTATAATTTCTTCCTATTTTTATTCTTAGATATAAAAAAAAGGCAACCATACTTTTATTGGACACATTTAAAATGTATGGGTATTTTCAGTGTTATAGTTTAAACTCACGAATACATTATATGATTATGGTTTCTTGCGCTAAAACATAAAATATCGAACAGAAATTGAATCGGCCGAAACATTTTCATGACGTTGTTTGTTGGCTGTATTCGATATGGATGTCACTCGTGTTGTTAGCAGTTGTTAACAAACCAAACCTAGTAAAAAAGTGAGAACATTGCGAATTATTGCGGTCACAGTGTGAATGTGGCCAAGACACAAATGTTGAAGTCACCGATAATAATTAAATCCATTGCATTAAAACAAAATTGAAAGAACTCATTTTTTAATAAATTTCAGTCCCTATTTGGGGATCTATATAAACTAAATAAAATAATTTACAGGAGAAATATACATCGAATATATTTGTTAGATCAAAACTTTTACACAGAATTACAGTAGACTATGAGTCCTTGAACACCAGTTTGACTTACAATGATTGCCACATATCTCCCTTTATATTGTATTCGATGAATAATTGTCAATTTTAATAGAGCGAAAATAGGTGTGAAGTAGTGTACAAATGTGACGGAAATAATAATAATCAATTTTGCCATAAGCGAGAATTGCATCTAATGATTTTTTATGCAACACAGAAAGTTTTGGTGATAATTTTTAAAAATATTTCTCTGTAATATTAAGGACGTTCACTGGTGGTCTGCTCTGATATCCTAAGTGACTGATTAAGGTACTATATGCATAGTGGGTTTTTGGTTTATTGCTACAATACTTTCATGAATTTATTGCCCTGTCAATGTATCGTATGGGTCCGAGCACCCAGCGGCCATCGAAGCGTGATTTGCAGGTGTCATTAAAAGGCAAGGACGGTGCTACAGTGGTAAAGTGGTCAAGTTTGACCATGTATACTACCTGCACTAGGCCAAGAACCTCTTACTTTTAGTTTTCAGATGAATTCAGCGACTACGAAGTTCTTCCAATGCGGTTGGAATACCAAGTATACCACCTCATCCCCACTATGCCTAGCGTACATCTCCTATTCCTATGGATTGGTATATGCAGTGTCTGTGACGAAGGGTTGAAACGAACACTTAGGCAGTTTTCAGCTTTACAGTGATGCATCATCCTAGTGGCAACTAATAAAATATATTATCATATTAAATATTATTAATTACAAAATAATTATATTAATTAAAATATTGCAATACAGTGAGGAAATAATTCACTGCATTGTCCTCGTTTCGTCTTACAATTTCCTGTGCAACTAATGGTGCACTTCTCTGCTAAATTATGGCTTTGTGGTAAAAATTTAATAACATTAATGACAATATACAGTGTCACAGTGCATTATTAATAATTAAAATTTTTTACCAACTGACTATAGGGTGTAAACATTATGACATATATGTAACAAAATCTAAAATAAAAATACGAGATCTCGTGTAACAGCTCATACTATATTAAATTGAGAAAATAATAAGTTAATACTAGTTTACTATGCAAGGCTGTAAGCTGAATGCTAGTTCATTTCAAAGAAGATAAGTAGAATTCAGATTTTAAAGAATCCGTTTTAGATGCTCTGAAGTAAAAATTGTATTTACGGTTCCAAAAATTTGAATTTGTTTTTATACCGGACTACAAATAAAAATTAATATTTATGTTAAATAAGAAAATTCTTTATAATATTAGCTAACCATAACGTAGAGTCTTATGTACAGTTAAAGATAAAAATCTTTAAAACAGTTTCTTAAAATATATATAGCGCAAATAAAAAAAAACTATTAATCACAATAATATATATATATATATATATATATATATATATATATATATATATATATATATATATATATATGAAACATATTCAAATGTACAGTTTTGTTTTGAATACCTTTAAGATAGCTCATGTTATATTACTGCAGTCTCAGTTCATTTTTAAACGGCAACTAGGAGTGAAGTGTTCATTCAACACTTTCAACATTTTAAGGACCAATTAAACACGTTAAACTTAGGGTGTTAATTACTCTGCGACTACAGACTTATAAACAAATCTAAACTACAACTCCCTACTTACAGTGATGAAGGGATTCAACTTTTCAACAGACAATGGATGTTAATTATATTCCTTTCTCTCAATAGCATCTATTATTTATATGAATGAATAATAACAAAAAATTTAATAGAAAACTCATTTATGTAGTGACGTTATAGTACAAAAATTATCGTTAAAAATGTACCACTTAAGTTCTAAAACATTTAGCTTAAGAGAAGTCATATTAACTGCGAGTTTTTATTCAAACTATCTATTAACCTCATAAATGTAGCATGATATACTTACTTATGTAGAATTAGTGGCTTCACATTGAGTTTTATACGCTGATCAGTTCTGGTTCGAGCAATTTATATTTCTGACCAGAAATATAACAGCTGTTATTTTTTTAGGACAAATGTTCTAAACCACTGAGTGGACAGTATACTACCTCTAGGTAAACTAAACTTTTGAGTGTACAGCACCTTACCTCTACAATGTAAGGAGTTATTAACCAACACCTTTTGCTATAAACATTGCTGAGGTGTTCTCTTAGTGCCATTGTGTTTCTTTAAGTAGATCTTAAAAATGACTAGTCACAGAATAGAGGTTCCTATTTGAAAACTTAATGTTAACCCCTTTTATTGACCTTGGTAAAGTAAAAGGATTTGACCTTCAAGCTTCACCGCTCATGATCCTATTTGGTCGAACTACGAACCTGACTTTGTCTTTCACTTGCAGAATATTCGTCCCAAGTTTGGTAATGATACATTAGGAATGGCGACCACAGTCTTGATTATACAGAGATAGTGAATGTGTCTATTTATTTCCTGCAAAATGTATAAAAGTACACTACATAAAATAATTCTTAAAAGATCATACTTAAAAAAAACTAATTGATACATCAAACTAAAAAATGGAAAATAAATATTAGTTTAAAAAGCTAAACAAACACGCTTTTATAGCTAATCAAACTTAAAATATAAATAATTTTTTAATTAAAAAGAGTTTATATTATGGTAGTATAAGGCAAAACAATCATTCATAGTCGATCACCTCAAAATAAAATTATAATAAAATTTAAGTTATTAACAGAATAAATTAATTCAGAGTAAAAAGCGTGGGGTGCTTGATATATTAAATATTACAATCATTCTATCTGTAATTATCTTTGAGAGGAGACTTATGAAATGTCTTTGTACTTGGTCTTTCACTTGTAGAATATTCGTACCAAGGTTGGTAAAGATACAATAAGAATGGTGACCACAGTCTTGATTATACAGAGAGAGTGAATGTTCTTAAAAGGTAATACTTCAAAAATAAGGAATTACAAACATATGGGCTGTTAAAGTAAAGCTTATCCAAACATGACCTTTAAGAGCGGGTGGATGGGAACTTTACAATTACTTCCAAGTAAATTTAATCGGTATTTTCCTTCTATGATATCGATAATCTAAATCCATGTATTTAAATATTTAGTAGGATTGATGTTGCATGAGAAAACGTTTCTGGTTCGGGTGTATCGCCTTGTTGCTTTAAATATTTAATAGCTATTTAAAACTACCATAAGATAAACACAAATATTTTTTATGGATCGAAAATGTACATATATATAGCACATTACGAGCGTTGAGTAAAACTGATTGTGGTTCCAGAGGTACTCAAAATCGATTTTTGGTTCTTGTTTCTGCACGTTTATTGTGTGTGTTTATAACATACAGGAAAGCGTATACTATGCAAAAAGATATGGATACAACGGGGATGATTTAGTCGCTTTGTCCTTTAGTTCAATTGGAATTTCTAGTTTAACTTCGAAGTTACTTGCAGAATATTCATAGTAATTACCTTTAAGGATGTGTTGAGATTACGAACGTAATGATTTTTGTATTGTATAAGTATGAATTCGGATAAATTATTATTTAACATAAAAAACACAAATACTCTTAAATAAATTTAAAATAAGTAAAATAAAGTGAAGAGTTTTTAAAACTATTTTAATTCTTAATCGAAAATATAAATAAATAAATATATATATATATATATATATATATATATATATATATATATATAAAATAAACTAAAACCAAATACTGTTTTTAGATGTTATATTTTTCTTCAAACTAGTTTATTATGTAAGCATAAATTGGTAAACAATAATTTTTATTCTATAAATTCCAGTTTAATGCCTTCCTAAACATAATGTAGGTAACATTTTTTTCTTGAAAGAATAACACTAAAATTTTAACATTAAAGTAGGTATGTATTAAGGAATCCACCTGCCAAATTCCCTGCAGAAAGATACCTTTATTTCTTTTTACTGGAAAAACCGATTCCTTATGCAGCCGATTTATTTTTTTCATCTAAAATTCACATTAATTTGTATAATTTTTCTACTATTCTCATAGAATATTTGTATTATTGATGATATTTCTTGAAATTCGCACAGTTCAGATCAATTTATACATACAGGATTTATATTCGGTATCGATAGGAAGTTCTTACATTGTAAAAGTGCCTTTGGTGCACTTAAAATACATCCAAATGTAGTTGTTATTAATATTTTTTTATTTTAAAACCCTCTTTTCCTAAAACACATTTTTTGCTCAGGAAGTTATTCTAACGAAGTTAGCAATATTTTTATACAAACTGATTGGTTTCATATACAACTTGAAATCTAATTATTTCTGTATGTTGGATTATATTCGTACAAGATGAAATTTAATTATAATAATGTTATGAGTCTATTTATACTGTACTAATTGGGATACAAGGTTATCTCAATATTATAAAGTAATAAAACACTTGTTAGTAAAACATTTATTTACTAAATCTATATGGAATCATACTGCTATGAGTTTAATTTGCACACAAAGCTGTAAAATTTTCCCAAATTGAGTTAGATTTAATTTAATCTCTTACTTTACAGACAGCAAAGCCTAAATCCACTGATTCCCCTGGAGTATTTGTCGCCTAATCAGGATTTTATAATAGGATTAGGGGCTTTATAAAAAACTCAGTTGTGACTTTCCGCAGAAAATATATTTTATGTCAAAGTTTAATGTTAAAACAATGTTTATTTCTACTAAAGAATGATACAAAATAGAGATGGTTTGAAGTACTTGTAGTTATAAGAATGGCTGATAGTAAATATATTATACTGTATATGCTTACATCCGAACACTATGGGGTTTTCCAGTTAGCAGTAAGAAATTAAAAGTCACTTGTTCATTAGTAGCTTAGTATACACACACATAAAACAAACAGTTGGAAAATTACTACCTGAGCCAATTTCACTGTTTTTACAACCTTTTTGATGGTAATAAGTAAACAATGTATTCTAATACTGTGGTTATGTGTGCCCCTGTGTGACCATGTTTTGTTTCGAAGACTCAATGTCATGATGACATTTTAAAGTCATGTCTATACTGGTGACGGTCATTCGTGAGCATTTTCAATATAAATCAGTAAAACATTTGCAGTTTTATTAATATAAATATTAAATTTTGATAATAAACGTCGATGTAACAGTAAAGGACATTAACGAACAATACGAGATACTAATGGTAAGCTTAAAATGTATAATATTTAATGCAGCGTTTTACATAATGAATACTACTATGTATTTAAAAAGGTCAATAGCTTTAGAACAAAGTTTGGCTATTTTTTATGTCTCCCTAAAAACCACGTATGGTGTAAATCAAATGAGTTCATAAGCGGATATTGCTCGTAACATCCCTCTCCCAAGTATCATAGCTACTACAGCATTCCCAGACCATAGACTCACACTCGATAATGTCGCTCTTTAAGTGTAATTTATTAACATTATAACTTCAGTTTCTGTCTCCGGAATAAAGTAGCCCTTTATTTTATGCTATTGCGTATCAGGCATTCGGATATTTCGCGTATATAGATGGAGAAAATAGAAAGACGTAATAGCATGTGCTAAAATGCAGAATATAGTGCCTATTCAAGAATTGAAATAAAATTTTATTTTCATAGATACAAAGAATGAAAGGGCCAGACCTTTAGCGTAGATTTATATCCATGGAAATTCTTTAACGATTACTTGCCGATAACTTCTGTCCATAAACACTAACCTTATTTTGCTCCGTAAAGTGAAGGAAATGTTTTTTTAAGTTATTTGAATATTATCAAAAGTCGCAAAACACGTAGTAAATGTGTAAACGTTTAATGTAATTCTTTATACTGTATTATTTAAAAAGATTACAAGGAAGGGAAAAAATAAGTGTTGGAAGAGTGAATTTAAATTACACATTATTCATTACTGCACTCAGAAAACATAAGAACATTTATGTTAAATTATGTAATTTCAAAGTTTAAGGTAATATGTAATAAACATATTATGCGAGTTTATTAGAGAAGAAATAACTTCAAATGAAAGAAATTACAATACTTGAAGCTATCAGTAAAATGCAAAATTGGATGTTTATTCTGTCGTGAGAACGGTGCGTCCCTTAGTGAGCCTCTTGAATAAAGACTGAACAAGAATTATTCCATCTTAGAATTTAAGTCTGTAAATCAGCTCGCTTCTAGTTATTCCAATACAATGAGCCACTTGTTCATCAATTAAGCACTAAATCATTACTTCAACTAATAAGGAAAACATTACAGTGATCTTCTAGCGATCCTCGAAACATTTGCATGGACTGGATCTTTATCATAGTATAGGATATTACATGAAGACCTCTAATATATTATCGCTTGAAATGGAAGACGTGGAATGGAAAATTAAATTCATTTTTGGGTCTTTTGGGCAATAGCAATTTTATGAAAGCTATGTCTTGTTGCGTGAAAATATATTTCAGTTAATTATAATATTAATAAAAGCGAACCTACTGACATCTCTCTGACATAGCTACGACAGCTTGATGCGAATCTTAACGTTTACAGTTTATTTCTAAGATACACAAACTGCAGCAACGTTTTCTCCAGAGTTTATTGTGTAAATTGGCACCCTGTATGGTCATTATTTAATGAGGAATTTGTTCTCTCAAAATAGATTTAAAAAACTGTATATGAAACACTCTATATATATATATTAAAGAGTACTTAACTAGAGTTCTTAGAGTTATACCTAATGTACATTTGTTTCTTATGTGAATAAACCTGTTTGAAAGTAATGTAGATACATTGAGATATTATTAATAGTTACGATAATAAAAAGTGTTGGCTGAGCATTATGAACTCCTCACGCGAAACACTACAAAACTTGTATTTCTGTCTAGTAGTCAAAACTATTTATTGAGATCCAACTGACAAACAAACTTGAGATTATGCATGAAGCTTCATTTCAGTATATCAAAAGTCGAGGTTGACGGTGGAGCACGATCATCAATAGTGTTTGGCTAATCATTAGTGAGCGGTTTGTATTGGCTGTATGTAAAATATCAGTGAATTAACAAATTTACTCCTATAATATCACTCAATTGATTATAATCATACATTTTAAAATATTACATATTATCACGTTATCTAACGATATAATGAGTAATATGATTTTAACTTTGCGTGTAATCTCAGCAAAGACTTTGCAAGAAATGTATAAATGTACGGGCAAATAACACTTAAAAAGTCATATATATATATTTATTGATGCACTGAATAAATTTAAAATATGTAATAACGTACTACCCATTTATTACAGTATACTAGATCGCTATTGTTTTTATGGGTACATAAAAAAACCTTATTTTGTACTTTATAATAGAAATACGAAGGACATATTTTCTTATTTATTATTTTCACTCGTTTACGTATATTCTACTCACATCTTCGCAGTAAAATGTAGGTGAGGGTAATTTTTAATATATATTGTTGAGGCTTTTAAATTATAACAAATAAATCATGTAATGTTGAAAAAAATAAATTGGCTTAACTAACGATATGATAACGTGATCTTTGGCTCAAATCCGCAGCGGAAGCTAAAAACGTCTACCGCAAGCGTGAGTTATACTACTTTCACCACCTCGTAACATGAATCCCCACCTGTCGATTCCATACTCTTTTCTCTGCCCAGTAAATTATATTTAGAAGTCAATTTATAGGGTTCATAGGCACAATTGTGAATAATAATTTTGCTTTGAAGGATTTAGGTTATGAAATGTGTTCGGTCGATCACGTTTAAGTTCACACTGGCAACATATTTTCTTTGCCTCCTTCTAATCTATTTATATGTTACTATGTATATTTTAGTATCAGATATGTTTTTCGTGTTCTTGTCACAGTCTTAATACTTTTTTAAATATTTTTAATGTATTTTAATAGTTTTTATATTTAAGAATCTCATTGCAAAGCATTTCAGCAAACAAAGTTTATATTATTCCAAACCACAATGAAATAGCCAGGATTTCAAGTTAATATTAAAACATGTCAGTTACGATGATTATAATTCTTACATTAAGACTTGATTATAATATATTAGAAGGGGTTCATTTCAAGTTGTTGTATTATAGTTTTTTTCAACCTCATACACTGTAGAAAACATTGCTTATACTTATTTCCAAAGTGGTCTTTAGCTAATTAAATGAAAGCGTAATTTTACTGCAAATTTAATTTGTATATATTTAGTTGTTATTTAAATATTTAGTTTTAATCTGAAATCCTTATTAATAATATCTAAAATCAAAATAATTGGACAGATAAGATAAAAAGCAGCATTTATTTAGACAATAAAAGGAAATATTATACTGCTTATGTAACAGAATGTGCAATTTAATAATAAAGGTACCAAATTATACGCTTTGCCATTTACTTTTGTCGAATAAAAATATATTTTTAAAATTAAAAACATTGCAGACATATGCTATGTTTTCATATAAAAATTTTCAATAATATGCAATCATTTTCTTGGTCTTGAAAATAATCAGAAAACAGAGTTACGTACCGTAATAAAATATGCCGCCATTAAAAAAAATATGTATAGAACTATAGAAAAATTAAACAAATTATTGACACATTTCCAAAGGGAATTCAAATGTCAGTGTTCGTCTATTAATATTCCTAATTTAAACAATATACACACATTCTCCACTAAACGGTGACAGTGAGATGTAACAGCATTCACTGCTGTGCTTGGTAATCATGCTTTAAATGGTTAAACATTGGAATTTACATTTTTTTTTAATATTTTACAATCGATAAAACATTAAACATAAAACATGGACCGTAACTAACACTACGTATATAATATTAATATAGAAAAAAGTAGCTTTTGGCTATATAATACTAACATATTTTTAAATTATCAGGTACTTTCAAGAAATACATAATGAAGGGAACTTCAGAAATAAACCATTAGTTTGCTATAGTAACTTTAGTAATAAGATTTTTTAAACGTCTTAATCCACTAAAACACTACTAATCCAAGAAAAATGGTTTAATTTATAAAAGTATAACAATATCACTAAAAGCTTCAGGCGTTTACGTCCCAACAATTATTTACTCAAAACTTTAGTCAGGGAATTAGCGAGACAGAAATGACCAACACTGTTCAGCAACAACCTTCAAAATATTTTTTTTGGGTCAACAGCATGTAGTATGGAGTGGACTTACTGTCTTACTCTCTCAAATTATGAATGTCTTTTCTTTTCCTTTTTATTTCATTATAATCTAACTTTTGAATAATCTAAAATATCATTATGGATTTTCTGAAATATCAATAGTTTACACCGATCTTCAAAGATTTGTCAGTTTAGTTAATACAAATTTCCTTCTACTTCCTTTTCAATCCAACCGTGTGGAATAAAAACAACAAATACTGTAAACTATTCAATAATTAAGAACTGTTTCGTCTCAAGTAATCATAAGTTAAATCACATTATCACTGAAATGTAACAAGTATTCAGACTAAAAGTTTTATCATATCCAATTTTATTCGTAGTTTTATAAAGTAACTGACAATACGTAAAATTATTATGTAAATGACTAACAAATGTTGTGAGTACAGCAATAGTGCTTGCTGTAATACTGGACAGTAAATCAGGTGAAAATATAATACAACCCGTAAACATTAAGAAAGACTCATTAAAACATTGTGCCATGTAATAGCAACGATGAATAGATGAATTTTCAATATAATTTCATTGCCGTATTCTGATTATAAATATACTAATAGATTAGTTTAAGCTCACATTTATTCCGTGATTAAGCACATTTTAAGTGACATTATATTCAAATATGTAAATACTAACATTCATGTGCGGCTTTGTTTGCAGTTTACTGCCAAATAATAGCCACTTCATAGACATGTAGGTTTTAATTTATACGCAAAACACTTTATCAACAAATAGTTCTAGGATTGAAAAAAACTCTTTTTTCCCCGAACAAAATACTAAACAGAATTAATCTGCAATTGAATATATAATATATATTCAATTGCACATTAATTCTAAAATATATTGAATTCATCCAACGATTACAGCAACAATCAAAACATTTCAAAACTACGAGGGGTAATCATAAATAAGGTCTATACTTTCTTAGTTAGATCAACTAATATGTATTACGAATATTGTTTTAAAGCAGAAATGTATGTTTTTCATCAACTTGTATTATAATATTATTTATTTAAAAATTCTTTTTTTAGAATTATTTCTTCAGCCAAGTGTACAATTACGCGTGACTGATGAAGAAAGAACTTATCCTAGAACAAAGCAACAGACATTTGACATCCATAAAATGAACCTACTAGTTTATGAACCACAAGAGAGAATGTTAACAAATAAACTAAAGAGAGAGACTGTATATTTATTTAATATACAGTTAAATAAATAATAAGTCAAAGCAAATCACTAATATTAATGTAAGATTCAAATATAACTATACTAATATTTCTTTGTCTTAAAACATTTCTTGCAATTGTAACTGTTTGAAAAAAGGTTGTCTATATTATTTTATACATTTAGTTTATAATTACATGCCCGATCTTAAGTTCCTAACAATTATGAATGGAATAAATTACATATGGAAAATCTTTCTTTTTATATTAGTTTCTTAAAAACGTTCTATTATGCAACTCTTACTATTGGTTGCATTTAGTATTTTGATCCTCATGGGAATAATATCCTTGTTTGTAGTGAGTTTTGAAACAAGCTACATATATTGACTGTTTAAATTTCTCCGCAATATGTTCAGTTAATTTATTTTAACTCACTCTGGTGGATTCTAAAATATCCATACAGTTTTAATTATTTACGATAGAACAATTCATTCAAGAAAACTGTTGCAAAATTAATAATAACGTTCAAGAAAGACAAAACGAACAGAAATTATATAAAAATGTTACTAGACGCACTTTATATTTAACTATATCAACTAATTCACAACATTCTAAAGTTGCTGTTAGTTGATAATTAATTAATTAAATGACCCATTACAGATAATTTATTTTCGATCAAAAAACTAGGCAGACTAACACCCCACTGCTATTTGCAATATTGAGATGCAGGCTTCTCACCCTAATCCTGGATACGGCTGGAGTCAGCTGATTTAACATTAAAATCTATAGAAAAGTTATTACTCCAGTGAAATGTAACTGATGTTCATATTAGAGGATCTTATATACAACTTTTGGGCTTCATTAAACTACAAATCAGAACATACCTGAGATCTATATGTACCCTTGTGTTCAAAGTATGCAAGCTAAAATGATCAACTACTAAAGGTTAACATCAGAATATTTAATAACAAAAATTTGAGGTACTTTTTGCACTTAATTACTAAGTGAGTAAGTGACCATGCTAGGCTTTGTGGTTAGTTTCTATGTTAGGTAGATAGTGTTTGTACATACTGGTGTGTGTATAATGGTATAGTATGCCACAACGCTTAATTATAACAAAGTAGCCTCATTACTCACCTTCATTCGACCATACAGCGACCCGCTATACCGCACTACTACCCCTAAAGTCCAAAACGAGCCAAACTCACTTCATCGTGCCCATGAAATCTCTACTCTATATACTCTTACATTAAAAGCAAATCTCCTCTAACTCGCTAGTTTTAAACTCAGAAACTTATTACGTATAAGTGAGATTTATAATAAAAACTTAAATCAAGAATCAATATGAATGAAATGGGAGCTACACCTTTAATATAAGTTCCACATATAATGCGAGAAAAACGTTTCCAACAATATTTACATACGAAGATACGCTGGTAATCCATATAATACAAACAGCAAAAACTGTACATAGCCTTAAAAATCTTTTATAACAGCTATGCCTCACTAGAGTGACTTCTGTCCTTTACATTATACAAACTACACTTATTATTAGGAATAAATAATATACGTAAAAATATTGATACTATCCGTTTGTAACTGAATGAAAATAACATATCATATATACAATGTTTATGCATTCTGAAAACGTTTTGGATATAAAAGCCATCCATCAGTAGTCCCTGCGGGGTTTTACCCTTTAAATGCGGACTTTATCAAAGATTGCTCTGTGTCTGCTGTTTTTCTCTCTGGTGTCGTTTACACTAAAATTATTGTTTTACTTTTTCGGATACACGATAGAGACAACACATAATAAATAATTTAAGTAATTCATTTCGTTCCCCTTTAGGAAAACATTTTGTAAAAGTTTCAGCATTATGATTATTTTATTAAAACTATATAAGATGAAAATTCTGACATAGTACTAATACTTTTCGTTTTTTGTGACCTTCTTGAAGCTGTAATGTTGTTTTTAAACATATAACTGTATTTTATATGTGTGCTATCTATCTTTAAATTTACACCAACTAAATCACGCATGTATGTAATTTTATAATTATTTGTTTAATTTTGTTACTACCAACCGTTGCTCATCATAGTAACGACTTGAATAAAGAGTGTAAATAGATAAATAGCGGGAATATAAAGAGCGGGAAAAAAGTATTTTTACCTGGCCGTCGAAATTGAGGCAAACATATTTCAAGAGTTTCACTTTTTGCTGTAAATTCCTGTAACACTTAAATGTAAAAATTGCACAAAATGAGCACAATTCTTCTTTACCTACGAGGCATACAAATCTATTTTTGATACTTTCATCAAACTCTAATTTCTTATACATAAATAGGTGTTAATGGTATTTATAAAATAGCGTTTTTTCACCCAGAAACTCCCTCACTTATTTTTTTAATGCCTAAGAAACATTCATTAGATTATAATTTTTTGCGTACAATATTGATACCCACGTATTCTTCAGATCATAAAAGGTTAAACGTCTGTCCATTAGGTTCCACATAAGGCTACAAAATAAAACTCTAAACAACTAAATATCTAACTAATACATGATAATCGTATAAAAGATGCGCGCTTTGGAGGAAAATATCTTGGTCCTAAAAGTATTCTATAAACGTCTTTATATGTTTTGTTCTTCAGTGCTTTATGCGAGTTGAGGTCTTATGCATGATAATACCTAAATCAGTGTGTGAATACAGTGATAAGGATTTTACACAAGCACGTACGGTTACACACAAGATTTTTAATTGATTATACAACTACATAGAATGAAATTGAAATTGAACTTATGTGGCCATTGATTTCTCATGTAGAGAAGTAAAACCGTACGGGTCAAACTAAATATTTTGACACTTTTATAGGTAACATAAAGTAAAAGTTACATTTTAAAACCGATTGAAATACTTCGTTTATATTAACGCCTACAAATTTAAAGTAGATAAATTATGCTTAGCCCATCGTCAATTACAAACTACAAACTAGAAGCAGAACAAGAAAAGTTAATTTGAGTTGAGACTCGAGAGCAGAAGAGATATCTGGAATGTCAACTACGCCGAGAGCGTAATTAAAGCGACGTCTTGCTGCCAAGTAGTGACTAGGCTGGATTTCTGATTTACTCACTTCTTTTAATGCTGACAGCGTGACATTCTGGTAGAGTCAAGGTCTCTCCTATCATTTTCATTTAATATAAAATTTTGGTTTTAATCGTATAATATATTTAAAGTCCTCGTCAAACTCAATGCCAATTTCAATACTGAATTACAAACTTCCGTTTAAAGAAATATATTATTTATTCAAGTACAATATACTTTTGTTAAAATGGTGGTTTTTCGTTGTTAATTAACGAAATATTTAGTGTTTTGTTTTTATTAACTGGCAGTCTTAAAAATAGTATGGCTTGAATTACAAACAAAATGGTTTTTGTCATTTCTGACTTATGCGAGTCAAAGCTATAGTATGATTTGTTTATCTTAACCTAGATTGCAGTTATGTCTCAAATTGACCATCCACCAAGGGAATACGTTAAACATTGTTTAAAGATGCAAAATTTTGTGAAAATCTTGTTTAAATCACAATCCTTAAATGGTCAATACTAAATTTTTTACAAATATCTATTTAATTCCGGTTATGCGAATTACGGGACTGGATAGTATGATACAAGTAGCACAGTTTATATCATATATTAAGTGGATATGTACACCTCGTAGGCTATACCCAAGCTTTAAATTAGACTAAATTAAGCTAAATAGTGCCTTTAAAAAATTATTATATATAAAATTATTTTACTTTGTAAACGTGACATTTTCACACTACATAATTTACCAATTCTGTTTTTTGAATAAACTATAGCGTTGTATAATGTAGGGCTACGTTCTCCATCTCTGTTTACCCGTGGTTACTTATGATAAATATATTATATAAAATAACCGAATAAATAGTTGCAGTCTTATTTGCTAGCATTAAACATATAATTTTTTTAAAATTAAATTAAAAAATAATTATAATTACCAATCTCTTATTTATGGCTTTTTTCATTAACATTTTTTTCATAAATTAAATATATATACAAAATATAATATGTCTTTTTAAAAAAAAAAATCATCAAATTATTTCTTGTTTGTTGCATACATTTAACATGAAATTAGATACAGATTCTAATTAATATGTTTTAATAAAAGAAATATTTACAGGTATAAGTATTTATTATGAATATATTTTTGTGTATTAAATCTCACGGTAAATGTTTACAATCGTAAAATATTGAACAATAAAAAAATAAATATAGAATTTCATATTGTTTTCAATAATTTATACTGATATACCTTATCAGAGCGTAGAAGGTAGAAATTATACCACACGTGTCGTGTAACAGATCCTTGTATAAACAGTACAGTTGTCGTGAAAGTATACCTATGATGTATTAGAATTAAATGTTTATGCATTCAGGTTCACGATGCAAATGCAGCATCAGTATAATTGAAGGGCATACTGTCTATGATGTGTACGAACTAAATCTACATGCATTCGGTTTCAGTATACAAATGTAGTAGATCATAAAACCAACAGGATTTATCAGGAATACAAACCTATTTCATTGCGATTATTTAAACAATACGTAGTGAAGATAATTCTGTGCGTTTGGTGGTTTTATTGGTTTAATATTTTGTGGATCGTTTGCTTAAAACCGAGACAGTATAATCTGCTTCTCAGAATTAATTCGTAAACATTATTTTCTGTTAAAATAAATAGTGATTTATAAATATTAAATTTTTAAGAAAATGCAAAACATGAATAACTAATACGACGTTACAGAACTATTACATCAACAGAGTTTAAGATCCATCCCATGAAGATTATTGTTATTGAAAAATAGTAACTCAACTTCAATGATATATTTACGTCCCATTTAGCTAAAACTAAGCGTGTTTATAAATACAGCAGCACTGAAGAAAATATAAGATATGGTAAAAAAAACTGGTTAAGGGGAGCACGAGGGTAAAAAACTAAAAATTTTGACTTTTATTTTTTAATTTTTTTTATGAAATACGGACTTATTGCGGACATTTTGATATATAACACATGATGAAAAGACGTTTGGAAATGCACATAAATAATTTTTAAAGATATGATGTGACGCGCAAAACGACAAGCAACATTGTTATTGTGCGTTACTATAGTACTGCAACTCATTTACAAACTCTAATGATTTCAGTTTCTGCTGTTGGCTAACCTGTACTAGTGTCATCTGTAATAGTGAGAACTGTGTAGTGGGCTTTAATTGCTGTATTGTTTGTTTACATTTCAGTCAAAACATTGTTATTGTGGTTTCTTTTTTCAGTGGTTGTTTTGTGTTTTATGGTTCAATTATGGCAAGGAGACCAAGAAGACCTAATACTGTGTTCAAAAAAAAAGAAGAAATGTAGGTATTCCTAAAGCTAACTTACCTTTACCTCCTCAACCAAGTGACAACCTAATTCAAAGTAGGCCTAACACATTGGATAGTCCTAGGCCTAGCACATCTCAGTTACAGGTTGTTGATGAACTCGAACCAAAACAAAGTACTTCTGAAAAGAAGATTGGTGATCTGGATGATGTATATAGCATGTACAGTGATTCTAATGTAAATAGTGTAAATATAGTTTTAGATTTATCTTTATTGTGTGACGCTTTAGCTCAGTCTGTGGATTGTTCGCTTTGTGGCGAATCGGGGATCGAAGTACGATTAGTTAGTAGCATTGGTTTGGCCTCAAACCTTGAAATATTTTGTAAAAATTGTTCAAACAAGCATGATTTCAAATCATCCAAAAAGCTGAACAATTCCAAGCTGTATGAGAGTAATGTTCGATTGGTGTATGGCCTTCGCTCCATTGGCAAAGGTCATAAATCTGCGCAAACTCTACTTGGAATAATGAATTTGCCCCCTCCGCCCACACATTTTGAGTCTTATAACGATGTTTTGGTCTCAGTAGCAGAAGATATTTGTTTTCAGAGCATGAAAGATGCAGTGGAGGAAGCTGTAGTTGTAAATAATGGGATTCGAGACTTGGCAGTGGCTCTCGACGGGACATGGCAAAAGAAAGGCCACACATCTCTCAATGGAGTTGTTACTGCCCACCAGCTTTGACACTGGCAAGGTAATTGACTGTTCAATACTGTCCAAATATTGTAAATGCCCCAACAAAGAACAGCATAGCCATCAATGCACTGCAAACTATAAAGGCTCCAGTGGAGGGATGGAGGTGCAGGGGGCAGTAGAAATTTTTAATCGGTCCAAAAGTGCGTATAACGTACGTTATACTGAGTACCTTGGAGATGGGGATTCTAAGGGGTTTGCTGCCGTGAAAGAAATGAATCCCTATGGCCCAGACTGTGAAATCAGCAAATTAGAATGTCTGGGACATGTACAGAAAAGGATGGGTACTAGATTAAGAAAATTGAAAAATGAAAACAAACATTTAAAACTTAGTGACGGTAAAGGTTTGGGTGGCAAAAATAGGCTATCTAATGCTGTCATTGACAGATTTCAGACCTATTATGGCCTAGCCATAAGGAGAAACACTGACAATGTACAGAATATGGTAAAAGACATTTGGGCCATGTACTATCACAAGCTGTCTACTGATGATGACCCACACCATGGACTATGCCCTAAGAGTGAAACTAGTTGGTGCGGCTACCAAAAGTCTATTATAGGAAATAAAACTTATTCCCATAAGAATAGTGTACCAACCTGCATTATGGAGTTTATCAAACCTGTGTTTAAAAGCCTAACAGATAAAGAGTTGTTGAAGAAATGTCTGCACGGGAAGACCCAGAACCCGAATGAAAGCGTGAACGCTGTGATTTGGTCGAGGTTGCCGAAAACCGGGTTTGTCGGACTGAAAACTCTACATTTTGGAGTTTATGATGCTGTGTCATCTTTCAACGATGGAAACATCACTAAGTGCAAAGTCATAAGTAAGCTAGGCATGGACATAGGGAAACACACCATCAACAGCATGAAGAAAATGGATGAACTCCGAATACAAGCTTCTAAACGGAACTCGTCTGAAATGAAAAAACAAGCAAGGCAGAAGAAAAGACAGATCAAGAGAAGGTTGGAGGACACTGAAGAAGATCCTGATGATCCAAGCTATGGAGCTGGCCTGTTTTAGGATGCCAAAGGTACTGTAAATAAATATTTTGTGTTTTCTTCTCTTTTATCTCAGTTTTCCGAAAACTATGTTTTTACAACTTGGTGCACAGTTTTCTCAGGAACTACTGCATATAATTGAACCAAATTTTTACCACTTATTCCTAACATACTAAAGCACACTTTAACACAGGAAAATAGCATTATCTCTTTTTGTTCCAAATTTATAAAATAAAACAACACGTTATATTTAAGAAAAATATAAGTAAATTTTAAAATTTAATTAAATTTTTATTAGTGGCTTTATTTTTAAATCCTTGTGTTAAAGTGTACTTTCATATGTAAAGAATATATGGTAAAAAATTTGGCTCAAATATCTCCAGTAGTTACTGAAAAAACTGTGCACAAAAATATTCACAGTTACCATGGAAATAATACAACATTAGTGCTCCCCTTAAATCGGATTGCGGCCCTTAAATAAAAGTCAATTCCAAAGTAGGACAAGAAAAGTTAATTTAAGATGCAACTGGAAACTAGATGAGATATCCGGAATGTCAACTACTCCGAGACAGTAATTACTGCGACTTCTTCATAATAAGCTTACTTGTGGAACACGTCTTGTTACATTTAAAAGAAATCCAACTCAGCTTCTAAGAATTTCTTCACTGAAGAACTGTTAGTAACGTACATTAGAATAAAGCATTATTACAAAACACCTTCTTTTCAGTTTGCTGGTTGCTGCAATTTACTTGCATTTCACTGACTGATCTTTACACATTTATTTCCCGGTATATGTTGGAATTGTTACCTTGTAAATTTAATCATACCTATATCCCAAACATATCATTATCTTTAGAAAACATCCCGATATTCTAGACTCTATATAGTTTTTTATGTCAAGCTTTTACGTATAAATCTGGTTCTGTTTACAACCAAATGAAGGCCTGTTTAATCAGAAAAATATTAGTGCTGGCTAAGTTGAACTTTCTATTTTATTGCATACATTCTAATAGAAAGTTTGGTTCAATAGACTCAGAACAACTTCAAGTGAGGCGTTTTATATTTCTTGCATTTCTTTGATAAAATTTGAAAAGTAATTATAATGTTTTGTGATGTAATTCAATATAATATAACCACGTGTATGTAATATTAAATAAATTTACGATACGCCAATCTACGTCATTTTCTATTTATTATATTTCCAGTCCATACCAAGAAATCAACAGGATTTATTTCAAAGCTCTACCCGCTGTTGGGTTCTATAGATATCTTCTTTAATATTTTAGATAATTTATTTGCATGTTGTAGCTTCTCGAAATACAAATAGCATTTTTATAAAAAGGTGCATAACGCATGTCTTAAATTTTCCAATTTGTATTATCTTTGTCTATATAGGGCTATTTTTTATAAATAAATATTCATTGTATTATTTATTACATTTTAATATTTATGACAATGAAATTAAAGCATTGAATGTTTATAATATTGTGAAAAGCCCCAGAACTTCAGAAAATAATAAAGAAAAAGTAATTTAAGTAAATATGTATGTTCCAATCATAAATATTCAATTACTGCTATATAAATGTTAAAATGTAAGCAATAGGTAAAAATAAAATATTATGTAATTTAAATGTAGATTTTCCCCTCAAATAGCTAAGCTAGAGGGGATAAATTGTAATAAAACTGCATGATATGTATTATGTTTTCTGAATAAACGTTTTTGAATTTGAATTTGAAAAATAAACGATTATTACATCTATTGGTTTAAATGTCTTACTTCTGGTGAATGTATCGATAATAATTGTGCGTGTTATGTTTGTAGATACATTTATCATCTTGTATCGATCGATTTTGTAGAATTAAAATCACAAGGATAAAAGTAAGATATAAATATTTGTTTATTACTATATTCGAGTATATACAATTTAATTCTTGACTTTTTTTATTTTTGCAGTGAAAGTTGGTAAGCAATACGTAAGTGATTGTATTTTGTATATTGGTTTTAATTGCATTGATGGTTTTTTTGAGAACAAATGTATATAATTATTTTTAAGTCCTTGCGCACTCAGATTTGTTTCATACCATTTGATATAATTGCTCAAAAGTTACATATAAGTTAGGGATTAAGCCTATTTTAGACCTTATTTCCCTATCTTATTTCCTGATGTTTAAAATTGTAATTGTTACATAATATTATTTTGAAATGGTAAACTGCTGTAAATTATCGTAGGCTTCGTAACAAAGTAACTTGCCTGTTTGTAATTGAATGAACTTGGCATAACACCAGACTTTAGCTCGTCTAAAGGTAATCCAATGCTACCTGGATTATTCAAACTTTGCCTATAAACATTAAATCTAGAGCCGTGTCAGTGTTCTGCAGACAACTTGCTACTTGCTAATTGAGTCGCGTTCACCCTCATTTATACATATTCGTAAAATAAGATTTTGGTTATATGTCTTTTTCTGAAGATTATATTTACAGATATTCTTTTATTATTATTATTACTGATAATACAAGTTTAATAATATTCAAGGTAGCTTTCATAAATTACTGATAATACTAAGTGTAAGGTTTGAAATCTGTTACAGTTTTTACCCTTGATACAATAAAGCTATTTCAAAATATCATACACCTGTGAACTGTATTTTAAACGTTTACCTTATTGTTAGACCAGAACTAACGGGTTTTTCTAACATGTCTATAGGATGAAAAATTTTTTAATATTGCGCGTGATAAATTATTAAAGAAAGTGGTCTTAGGGTGTGCTGACTTGTATAAAAATATTTCATTTCATATTTACTTTGTGGATATTTTAATTTTTTACTATTTAAAGTACGTATAACCATTGTGACATTTTAATTGTGGATGATTAATTAACAGCACATGATTTTCGTTGCTCATAAATATCGTTAATTATATTTTAAACCGCTGCATAAACTTCACAGTACTTAAAGTTTAATTTTACTCAATGAGTCTGAGAGGTTATAACATATTATTTATCTATGGACCAATACAAAATTCCTAATGTTCCATTTGAAAAATATAATCAATGTGATAAAATACAACTGTAAGTAATTTACAGAACCAAAAAGGGGATTTTGGCATCAGTGACTTACAGGCTAAATAACAACTAAATTTATTCATAAACCGTAACTACTAACGTGGAAAAGAGATAAAATTTCAGATCTCGAAAGTATGTCAAATGAAAAAAGAAAGTGGTGCTCTCTAGTTTGTCTATCCATCGGATGGACACATTGAAATTAAAAAATATCCGAAGTATTGAAATTTGTGACGCAACTTCAGCAATGCCTCACAACATGTTGTGGGACCCATGTTATAAGCTCATTATTTTTCAATAAGAGAAATAAAAAGTTTTATTCGACATTCTTGAGCAAATTATATTATAAAACCAATCTAAACCATTTTTAGATTAATAAAAAAAACTTAAAGAATACAATTTTATAAAAAATTTTCTTATATCTAAGTAAATTGTAAAACACACATCAAACAGAAATATAATGTTTTTCTCTCAATATAAATTTACTTAAAATATGATTTTGACATTAGATGAAAAATATGTACACGTTTTGACTAGTGTTTATAATTGTTTAGTAAAATTATAAATATGTTATACACTTTCCTGCTAAACTTTTCCAATAATATATTTACTATATAATCAAATACAGACATTCTGTAGTAACATATAACTAAACTCAACGACTATTTGTTTTATTAACCAATGGTTGTTCTCGTCTCGTGAGAGTAAAGTCTTCAATTGAATTAAAAGTGCTGTATAATATTTTACAATAGATATTGTATTACATAGTATACACAATAGACATACATATACATATATATATTGTGGATATTTTAATTTTTTACTATTTTAAGTACGTATAACCATTGTGTCATTTTAATTGTGGATGATTAATTAACAGCACATGATTTTCGTTGCTCATAAATATCGTTAATTATATTTTAAACCGCTGCATAAACTTCACAGTACTTAAAGTTTAATTTTACTCAATGAGTCTGAGAGGTTATAACATATTATTTATCTATGGACCAATACAAAAATTCCTAATGTTCCATTTGAAAAATATAATCAATGTGATAAAATACAACTGTAAGTAATTTACAGAACCAAAAAGGGGATTTTGGCATCAGTGACTTACAGGCTAAATAACAACTAAATTTATTCATAAACTGTAACTACTAACGTGGAAAAGAGATAAAATTTCAGATCTCGAAAGTATGTCAAATGAAAAAAGAAAGTGGTGCTCACTAGTTTGTCTATCCATCGGGATGGACACATTGAAATTAAAAAATATCCGAAGTATTGAAATTTGTGACGCAACTTCAGCAATGCCTCACAACATGTTGTGGGACCCATGTTATAAGCTCATTATTTTTCAATAAGAGAAATAAAAAGTTTTATTCGACATTCTTGAGCAAATTATATTATAAAACCAATCTAAACCATTTTTAGATTAATAAAAAAAACTTAAAGAATACAATTTTATAAAACATTTTCTTATATCTAAGTAAATTGTAAAACACACATCAAACAGAAATATAATGTTTTTCTCTCAATATAAATTTACTTAAAATATGATTTTGACATTAGATGAAAAATATGTACACGTTTTGACTAGTGTTTATAATTGTTTAGTAAAATTATAAATATGTTATACACTTTCCTGCTAAACTTTTCCAATAATATATTTACTATATAATCAAATACAGACATTCTGTAGTAACATATAACTAAACTCAACGACTATTTGTTTTATTAACCAATGGTTGTTCTCGTCTCGTGAGAGTAAAGTCTTCAATTTAATTAAAAGTGCTGTATAATATTTTACAATAGATATTGTATTACATTGTATACACAATAGACATACATATACATATATATATATATATATATATATATATATAGATATTTGTGTGATGTTTAGAAATTATTAATGAGGTACAGAAAGCCTGAAGATATGTATGAAGATAACTGCTAAGTTTAACGACAATTTTCGGTACTAGTGGTTCATTATGTCTCGTAAAAGAGGTCGTCTTATTAAATATAGGTTCTCAAAATACATCTTATATTATAAAGATATTATTAAGATATTTTAAACTTGTACGGCAAGCCTTAATTATGCAGATATTTTAGCCTAATGACTAATTTCTGGAATTAAAGACACTTCTTCTCTCGCTTTATATCTAAGATAGAGCGTCTTATTATTCAAAAAGAATAATTATTTCAATTATATTAAGAGATTATCAGTGACATAGAAGTGGCCTTAAGTTTTTTTAAATTTAGTTAACCAACAAACTTTTATCACTTAGAATAATAATACTTTTAAATATGTACAATGTATATCTGTAAAGGTTTTATGTAGTGGTCTACACAGTAAAGATACTCGTTCAAAAACTCTTATTATATCAACGTATATCAACGATGTATAAGCCTGAAGTCTGCAGGTAACAGAGCTTATTCTCACATTACTGTAAATAATGATGTTTCTATACTACCGGATGTAAAGACTACGCTTTTAATCTTAATCCTTTAAAATAGTGCACCATAACTGTAATTTGAGGGAAATTGTATTTTTTTTTAATTTTCTTACGAATATTATCTGAAGATGGATTTTTTAAAAAGATTTTAGATTACTAGGTTTTAATAAATGGCTAACATTTTTAATCATTAATTGTATATTATTTTGACTATATACTATAACAACTTCAAAACGAAACAATATTTAGTGGGAAATAATCTGAAAGACATGTGTTATTTTGGAATAGCACAATTTAAAACAATCGTTTAGTACAACAACTAGAGAGAGCACACTTTAGAGAGTTACAATAAAAATACATCAAGTGGTGAAGCATTCCACGACCAAAGCAGAAAGCTTTTTGTCCCTGGGAGCCCTTTGGCTTAAACACGAGTTTTCCTCTACCGTTTATCGCTCAGATACATCCCCTGGTATTATCTTATACAATGTGTGTATTTCAGAGAAAAACGTTTATGTTTGACATTCTGCCGTCCTGTACACTACTTCGGCAAAATTGAAATTTTCGTTTATCACTTATCGCTACAGCTAAATACTATGGTATTTTAAGTTCGGTATAGTCAGTGTAAACGTTATAGCCAATATACGTTAGTCTATATAGGGATGCATGATTACTAGGACGTACTACATCGTGCTCATGAGAGGCATTAACTCAAAAACACTTTTATAATTCCGTGTGGATTTTTTCTATCGATGGGAGTTTGCTATATTTTGGTAGGGTCCATATGATTTGAGATGTTAGTGTAAGTCACCGCATTGTATAGTGCGTAAGTTATAACATTAATTATTGATATAATCAAGCTAGATATTATATTTATGTGTGTATACAGCATTTGTTGGCAGTGATTATTCCAACAACAGTTATCATACAGTTAGGTCTATATGAGAGAGATATCATGAGTGCACATTTTGCGTTATTAGTGTAATAACAGTAAGAGTGATAATTGTGACTGAAAACATTGTTTTAATATTTTGCCACAGATTAAAAAATATAGAGACCTAACATTTGATATATGCTAATGTAATTCATAAATTGCTTGCAATGTTGTATGTAATTATTTAAATTGTAATGTATATATTGAAAACAAAAACTAAATTAAAAATAATACTATTTGATATTCCAGTACTTGTCTGAACCATTAATCTACCACTAGTCTACTTCACTACTGTATCCTGTTTTTTTTTCAGTGGGTTATTTATGTATCGTAGCCATTTACGATTAATTTTCAACTTTAAGTAACAAGGAATTTAAATGACATTGTTAAAAATTAAACTTTCTTGAAAGTGTTCAATAAATGAGAAGTCAACCAAATGAAAAAACCCAAATTTCATTATGGTAACGAACATACTAAAAAAAAGAACAAATAACAGCTGGAAAATTGGGCTTAAATTAAAAACAACGTTGCAAACGAAAGACCTCATTTTGTGCGAAGTCGAGAGATTTAGGCAAAACATCTCCGTCATTAAAACCCGAGTAAATTACTATTGAACCTGCAGAGTGGTTTTACTGTAAGTGTTAAACGAGTTGAAGTTAGACACTGAAACTCACAGCTGCAGTGACTATCCTACTGTTAATGTATAAATAAAAAAAAACATTCTACAGTGTACTGGTATACAATGTTATAGAGGACTTAAATGATTCTCACTAATATTATAGATAATTCCTGTAACAAGGTTGTAGAAATGAGTATACCAATATATAGTTTTCATCAGATGGGATTTGTTAACAACTTGTTCCAAGGATTGCCACGTAACTATTACATATTTCTCTTCCTATAAATACTCAACGGATTTCATCAAATATTTTACAAAATGAATTAGCCAAAACTGTCTAGGTTTTGCTGACATTGCAGTATAGTAACATATTTATTGTTACTAATATATACCTTGTAACTAATATTAACCGAAGTCTTGTAACAGGCTTGTGGAGATAAGTATATCAATATATAGTTTTCAACATTATTAGCCATGTACCAAAATGTGATATATTATAGCGGCAACTTTTATGTGTGCATAATTAATCATAGAAGCTGACAAGTAATACTTGTATAGAGTTTGGTACTTTCTAAATAACCACTTTCTTTTAATGTGACTCATTGCTTTTCCAGATTAAATGTACGTTACAAGAGAGTGCTTTAATGAATATTATAGCGCAGAAGGCGCATGGTTTGGTATTCATATGATGTTGTATAAGGTTTTTATTAAATTAATTAACATAGAAGTAAACATATCTATGCATTTCGGAGCTATGTACTTTATTTGAGGTAATTATATTACTTTATATATAGACCGGAAAAGTAAAAAAAAGTAACGATATAAGCGTAGCTTTCATCCATACCACGTTTCACCTTAAATATCCCAGTGCTTTATCAGTCATAAAAACAATCTAATAATAATTTGACTTTCATATCAAAATAAAGTTACGCTGTCTCTGCATATTTGTTAATTAGGTTAGTGGAGTACTTTTGTTATTGTTATTATCAATGATCGTAAAAGATTGATCTTAGGTTCGAAGCTTTTGAAGGCCGGATGTACCATTATTATCGAAGTTTTCCAATTCACATCGCGTCAAAATTTGTAAAACTAAATGACTCCATTGTTGTCCAGACAAACTGTAATTGTTTCTGTAAAAGTTTATCACAACTCTCCCAAGCCATACATTACAGCTTGACACTTGTACACGTACATTTCTCACCACTTTACTTTATGTTCTATATTTTACGTGACTGTATTTGAAACAAGAACAAGTTATCAGATCCAAAGTTAAGATTATTTAATAAAATATGTTTTTACTTATAATATAATAGAAAAATTTATATAGGAGTTATTATTAAAAAAGTGCACTATTTCCACAAGAAAACTGAATGTGTTAAGGAAATACCTGAAACACGATTCAAAAGTTATAATTTCCTAAATTTTTATCCATACGTGCTATGAATTTTTAATCATTATAAGTATGTTAATTGACGAGGGGAAAAATATGCACTGAGATACTATATGTTTTCCTTCAAACTCTAAGAGAACTTGTGAAATATCTATATATGAGGTTGTTCATGAACTTTATACTATCAGACAATTTTTAGCGCATTTTAAGTCATGTATGCATTTATAAAAGTACTTACAATAATAATAAAAAAAATATGATTATGGTTCCTACAACTAATGCTAACGTCCCCGTTAGAAAAAATATATGATCAAATTTAGAATTTTGTTTAGAATTACTGTAAAAATGTAAATATACTTATTTGAATTGAGCAAATAAAATGATATTCTCCAAAACAATAACTTATGATCAAATTTAATGTGAGTAAATGAAGTGATAGTAGGCCTATAAAAAATTTAAATTGTCTAACGTTGAACGTTGGCGCTACCTTTGAGGCTAGTAGCACTCACTTATAGAATGTTATATTAAACAGCAGCTTAGATTAAAACGCTTATCTCTCTCAACTAACAATTTATCTATGTTGCCTTCGATAGTGGTGTTTCCTTAATTAATCCGCATTTGAGACTGTAATGCATTTTTATACAAAAAAGATCAATTTTTTATAGGAGCTGTTATAAATATTGGGTGTGTGCAATTTCGATAAACATATTTAGGTATATTGTTTAAAATCCCAATCAGAATTACTGAGAAGTCTCAGAACAAAGCTATTTATAGTTTTTAAAAATTATATTTTTCTTAGGTGACCAACGACATTTTTCATGCCGAGCATTGTTACAGAGAGGATTTCTTATTCTACGCCTTGGCCGCCATCGGTTGTTTTATCCCGCCCAAGAGGATAAAAATGAGGGTCGTAGGTGACGCCTGAGCAAACACCTTGGATCTAAAACCAGAAATGGTACCATTCAAGTCTTGGCATTCAGCTTTAAGATAGGAACTATAATCTTACTAACGATGCTAATGACCCCTCGGTCAAATCAAATTGAAAAAGCCTGTATTCACTAGTTTTTTTAGTGATACAGCAAAGATAAGCGAAAATATTTACTGTGTTTCCATGGCAACAACTATATTTCAATTTTGTCATATATTCAATGAAAAATCGGTGACAATTTGTTAAACTAGACTCTCGTCTGTTTCTCTCCACCTGATTGCTGTATTGCTGTCATAAACAAAGTTAAGTTTAGAGGATGGACAAGCCACTCATAATTAAAGGGTAAGCAGCACTCTCAAGCTTAGCATTTTACGCATTAAGTTTAGCTACTTGGAATACCTCTGCGGCTACAAAATACTGTTGGTCCCTTTACAACCGATAGAGAATTGAGGGGGGACTAAAGACCGGTGCGTCAACCAACATGGGGTAAGCTCAAAGACCAATTAGCAGAAATGACTAGTTTAATATTCAATGTTCCTTCTCCTATCCCGTTTCCTTAGGGAGCAGGCCGATAAGACTGCAGTGTGGGATTTGCAGTTCACTAACTAGCTGTGAACTTGATTCAGCTACACGGTGGGCCTCGAGCCAGCTCGAGTACCACGTGACCGCTAGTCCTCCTACTGTGGAATAGGATGAATCGATATATAAATAAATACCAAATATATAGTTTTTTAAAAGTTTGCCATATTAGAATCACAAAAATAATTACATATGTGCCGAAAAACAGTTCATCCTACAAAGCTCTTTTAATATTATTTTAACCAGTGATTAAAAGGAAAAAGTAATAAATTTAAGCTTACTTCTTCTAAGCTGTCCAAAGTCCTACCCAAGCAAACAGCTCACTGGAATCCATTAAAACCTTTTGGATCAGACCTGGAGCTGTACAGTTAATGTTAATAATTTAAATCAGCCCTTTTATGTAAAAGTAATTACGTTTTATTTATAGAATTCAGCCTTATAAGACTCTTTTTAGTTTTATTTGTATTTATTTAAAATTTCCGTAACAAGAAACATTATTGTATACATTACCTTCAGTTAATAACTGTGCTGTAAACAGTTTATAATATCACTAAACATCTAGAATTGACCTTTAGGTTAACATTACAGAAAATAGAATTATTTGAAAGATTTTAGATCAAAAAATATTACAAGCTTGCAATGAATTATTATAAGTACATACGTTTTATAAAAATCAATATAATAAAATGTATGACATATATCTACATTCAATAAAAAACTGATAAAAGAAAATGTTTGTTCAATAATATTTTGAATTACATCGTAAAGTGCTCTTGGTCTCCGAGATCAGGCTTATTTAATTTTAGGTTTACATAGAACAAAATAAAAATTACTGTAAAGATGTTATTTATAAACATATTCCTACCATACAAAGAATAGTTATGAAAAAATACGTTTACAATAATGAAACAAATAAAATGTATTGACATATATAGTTTTATTAAAACTAATAAAAGAAAAATCTTTAATCAATCTAATTTTAAATTACATTGTGAAGGAGCTCTTAGTCTCTGAGATCAGGTTTAGACCTATGGAGTAGAGGTAGAGCTCTCAATATGCATAAGGTTTTTAAATGACCCCTAACGTTTCTAAACCACTATAAGCTCCTCATTTTGTAAATTGCTTGTTTCTTGAGTATTCCATATTTGAGCTTTAGTTAACAACATCATTCTATTAACATTATATGTCTTAAGAATATATATTTCTGTTATGGTATTATTAACCTATTTAGTCGTTATATTGATTGTTAGTTTTTAAAATTTATTTGTATCAGCTCAATATACATTACGAAATAAGATAAATTTACTGGAATACAAACAAGAGAAACCTTAGTTCTAGAGAAAGGAAAATACCATACAACTTAAAACAGATGAAACAAAGTAAAACAAAAAATAAAAGTTCTCTTATTTGAGTTGTTTCAAATCAGCTTCGTTTTACTGGAGTTGTAACCAAAGGAAGGCGGAATCAAGATCAAACAAACACTCTTTTCGGTTCCTTGCACTACTATGGTCGTTAAAATATTCTAAAAGAGCGTATTCAACGCCACATATTATTCAACTTTTAACATGTTATTTTTGGTCCATTTTTCAGACCGGCATAGGCAAATTAAACCCCTCATCTTTAAGATATCACGTCTAAAACAATTTCTAAGAATATTTGCATATATAAGATTGGTATGTGTTACATTGTAACAGTATTTCGCTGAATGTTTATAAAAGGTTTGCGTTTAGTGAGATGAAAGATGCGCACATAAATTTAAGCAATAATATAAAATTCTAAACTTATGGTTGGATGCATTGCAACGACTTTTCGTAACGTAACTGGTCGTTTCACTGACCCAGAAAGTCTCAGTCGTGAAATGGGGTAAAGTATTCCAGGGGTCGGGAGAAAATAGTTAGAATGGTAAAAACCAAAGGCTCAGATTGAGAGCAGAGTCACCCTAAGTAGACTCAATACGAACGCTCGGTATCATCACAGCCCAGTCTCCAAGTAGGGTATGAGTAGGAGTATGGACAAGAGTAATTTGGAAAAAAAGCGTTGAGAAAGAGTCTAACAAAAGACCTAACGTTCCGCTCCTTAAGATTTTAAGCAGCAGTATCAAAGCTTATGGTTGGATGTATACTAAACTACACTTCTAGTTTTTTTAATGAATGGAATGGTCCAGGTTATCTTAATCGTGCTTCAGGATTGACGTACAATTCTAAGTTTCCATTTTCCACCCTCTGTTAAAAACACTATTCATGATTTTATTGATCCTCGCTAATCAAATTTAATATACCGTGTTACGTAACACATACACACATTCATTTTCTTACATTATATTATATTTTAAACAGTCAAGGTATGAATGTATCAACGTTTAACTTCTCTAATTATGTTTCTTTCAAAGTTTTATTCAAAAGTACATAGTACTCTGCATATAGCATTTCTATCATATGTCATATTTATAAATCCAGTTATAAAATGCAACATTGTAAAGGGGTGTAGTTTTTTAACTTTAAAACATACCCATTTTATAAAGAGATAATTAAACAAAAAGTTAGAAAAACGCACCGAAGATCATCTCAAAGGTATATACGAGTGATTCATTTAGTTATAATGAATGTAATCTGAATGTTATTTTATTCAGCTTTCCTTAATATAATTTACTTGTTAAGTTAGTATTATTTTCATAGTTGTAAATTGTAATATTCCCCTTAAATAGGGCCATATTCAATATTCATGGTTAGACCAGATATGAGACCATACATGTAACAAATAACCATATCTGATGTATCTAGCCAGATATATTGGCACCATATGTGGTTATATCAGGCTATATCTAGCAAGATGTGGAAGTGGAAGGGTATCTGAAATTATCTGGTGCTAGCTACCTATATCTCCCTATTGATATGGCCACATCTGGCTCGTGTCAAATATTATCATAATGAACGTTAGCAAATTATAATTGAATGTGACTTGCCTTTGATATTTTCTAGCGTTCCAACTCATGCATAATATGTTATGCGATTGAGTTTTAATCCATTCCTCGTAAATCTTTCTATATTTTAGAAACCTAAAGTAAAATTTTCCATATAGTTTTAACACCGTAGTGAACGGAAATCCGATTTAATTCGTTGAGTTAGAGAGTAAAATTTTTAGGTTGTACATAAGGGAGTTTTGTAACGCATTATAACAGTGGTAGATGTAACGATATACAAAATAGGAAATAAGTTAACCTCTTTGAAAAACTAATTTATCTTGGACTAAATAAATTTGGAAAATATTCTCTACTTTTTAAAGTAAAAATCACAATTCTACTCGTCTGCAAATAGTAGATTTCGGCACAATCTCTTGTGATCAGGCATCTTAGACGTCAGCTGGAATATTCTACGTGACTTGCTCTGCCAAGTTTGGTTTTATCCCTGGTATATTTTATTAGCATTTGATAATGTCAAAATTTTGTGCTCAGGGCTTTTAAAAAAAGAAGTAATAAAATTCCAATAAATGTCTATGTGTTTGTAAATACTAATAATAAGTTTATATATTAAATAATTATATGCCGTACTTGTCATTTATCAGTAACTATTATTATTAATTAGGATTTATTTAAATGTACCGTAATATACAAGTTGAAATATTTTGTCAGTAAATTGTACAGTAGTATATGGAAGATACAACTAATATTTTGTAGAAACACTATAGCTAGCAGATAATTCAGGGGCTTGAATTGCCACCGAATAATTGCCTGAGCATTAGCGAAGATTATCACACATGGGGCTGGCTAATTTACTTTCCGTCTTTCTGACTATATGTATGTCTGTTAGCACCATTTATGTCTCATTCGAAAACAAATTGAATTATAGATATGAAATGTTTTATGAAGCTTAATTTATGTATAGCAACATTGAGTTTGATTATAATGATCTATTTAAATATGTAGAATTTTCTAAGTGCAAGTAATTCTTAGTTAGTCTTACGGATAATCATGATGACAAACAGAACATAGAAAAAGAAATTGGATACTTTGTAAACAAGCTGACTACAATCGTATAAAATTTAAACTATGACATATTAACCCGTTTATAATTGTAGTAAACCTGCAATACATATATTACATACTATGTAATTTCAGCGCACTCTTATGTAGAATACCTTCCTTACCATACCTAAACTGGTATTATTTATTCAATTATATGAAAAAAAATAAAAAAATTTAATGCATCACGTGGCAAGATGTCTCAATAAAGATTATTTGTAAACGATAAGTAACGATATATAGTAGCGCATATCCAACCATTAGCTCGGTAGACAAACCAAAAATTCTACACGTAAGATAGCTTTACCTCCTTAAAAATGGGGTTTTACAACGTTTTACCCGTGCACATTCAATTACCTTCATAGAAAACCACACATTATCAATTACAATTCATCAGTCAAAAAATCTTCGTCTTTTCGTAATTTATATGTTAATTTGTTTATGTTACCTAAAATTAAGAACATTGACTTTAGTTAGATAACATTCAGTGATGATTATAACTTATTGCTGAGAGGATTATATTAATTCACTTTATCAGACAGTTTTTCAAGATTTGTTTTTTGGAAAACATATTCATTTGAAATTTAATTATGTTGACAGAAATTCAGATAAATCAAGCCCCCTAAAGCTTTAATATACGTTACCTGGCTTTTTAAATATATACATATACATACATTTATAAATATATACATATAAATTTAGGCTATAATTTGAAAAAGACATTGTACTATTATATGTACCTATGATTATTTGGGCAACTTGCATTAAGTTTTTGGTCAAGATTTTATTAGGATTTGACGTAACCTTTAACAGCCACTTTCTTAGTGCAGCTACTTTGAGTTTTGGACGTTTACAATCTTTCAAATAATATGAATTCTGAACCTGATTTCTTTCGCCTTTAAGAAAGCTGGGCTTATATATGCAACAATTGTTTTGTTAGTTTAAATCAACCGTCAAATGTTATAAAAGTAATAAAACATTTTCATAAACTTTTAAAGTAATTTAGAAAGTGACATTGATTTGTTCTCTCAGATTGATATAAAATAGATGACATTGTGACTTGATTGTCTATCCAATAGAACGACGAAGAAGTATTTTACTTCAAGTGGAAAATATCACTTATTATACCTTTGATAGGTATTATTGTAATATTTCTTATTTACGTATTTTGCAGATAAAGTAAACTGTAGTAGTTTATACAGTACGAAGTTTTTAACGAGCAATTACAATAATAGTCCTTTCCTTTTTATATTCTAAATACGAAACTTTTAAATACATTTGAATATTTAAACGCAGACAAAATTTGACATGTAATTTTGATTAGACATTTGTAAAAAACATATTCCCCTCCCACAACATCACATCGAACATGGCGCTGTACGATGTATTCACTTTGCAATGACAGGATTACTGTGCTTGCTTGTTAGCACAGAGATAATGATTTGATTATTAACTTGTAGTGCTAATTCCACTATTTTTTCCCTCATCACTACAGACAAGTCATAGTAGTCTAACTCAAAGAATTTTGATTACCCTACGTGTAGCCAAAACACAGTTTTGTTAAGTAAATGGGTTAAACTGTTCTAAATTAGAAAGATTTAGTTCATAGTGTTATCATATCTGTGTATAATACAGTACGGCATACATAACCTTTTTTTTTTAATGTTTATTCGTACTCATCTATTCGTATAGCTATATTTTTCAGTAGTGACCTCAGTAATATTTTTGAAATTATAATAAATGAAATTTTAATTAATCTAATTGTATCATAAAATGATATTCAACCTTTTATTCACCATTGTATATATATATATATATATAAAGTTACAACATATTTTTGGATCCCTACAGCAATTTCGAACTGTAAAGTGACCTATTAATTATTATTGTAGTGATAACAAATTTTGTGATTAAATCCTATAAGGACGTGATCGAAAGACATAAATTAATACATCTGTCAAAACATGAAGAAGAGTATTAGTTTTTGTATTGTAGTATATTATAATAGTAATGCTGGTGGTCTGTATTCTATTACTTTTATTTGGACCTTGACACTTACATTTTAAGTAATAATAAAGTTGCCATCTACGTCGGAAATTCTAGAAACAATCTATGGTTATTTATAATCAGGACTCCCCTAATTTGAAGCCTGTCGGCGGGTGAGAATGTGGGAACACTCCAACTGTCTGCAGTAAGTCACGATCGCTCAATATAGTTGGACCGGTAACTAGGTCATTCGTACCTTGTTCAAATTAATTCTACGTAATGCAAAATTAACTCTTGTTTCAAATAATCATGTAAAAAATTAGTAATGATGACAATATTTTCACTTCGTTCACCATACATTTAAGCACATTAATAGGCTCTAAACTGAGAAAAGAGCACCAGAGGGCCATTGGCTTCAACAGCAATCTCCAACAAGTTTAGCTTAAATAATAATGAGCAACATAAAATTTGTTGCAAAGACACCATAAAAGTCTATAGTAGCATTAAATGCCATAGTCTCCTCAATTGTTCGAAAATTACAGATGTGCACCGCAACTAAACATTTCTCACGTTTTTAAGGTGATAATTGAAAAGGACCGGTATATAATAAAAGTATAAGCTGAATTTAATTTATTGTTTTGCAGTGCTTATATCGCACTCGTCTGTTTGTGATTTTGTGGGAGAGGTACAGCTTCATCTGGCGGGAGTATATAAACGTTCGTCATGTTTTATGTCCTGTCCACTGGTCAATGGCGAGGATTTATAGAAAATAATACTCACAATAAATTCTGTACCGGGTGTTCTTTGGATCTTTCATAACATTTCACGTATTTTTAGTAACTCGAGTGATGTAATATTTGCGTCCAATTGGATTGCAGCAGTAATTTAAAATCAAATATAAATATGAATAACTATAAGTATTCTGATCGTAAGTATCCATTAGTCCATGTCAAGCTTCTAAAGCAATGTATAACATCGCTGCATACATATACGTTTTTAAATTTTTGCACTATATCTTTTAATAAATACTTGATATTTGATCCAATAAAATTATCAACATATCAAATTTAATCATCTAGTTCTTTAACTTCTTTATAGTCACAGTTGAGATACGCTGAAGTACAGTTTCCGTGCTTACAAAAAGCTTGTACAAGTGTACATATAAATCAAGGATTTTAGAGTTTTAACACATGGGCAGGTTTTATCCGCATAACATTAGAAATAATGTTGGTCTGTAGTTTTAAACTGCAGATGATGGTCTCGACCCAGAAGGCGTTACGTTGAGAATAAACATTTATTGCTTCATCAGATCGATTGCTTCTTTGGTAGACTGATTCATAGCTTAGCATATGTTTTGCTTTCCTAATAAGTTCAATGCTTACCAGTAACCTATGTTTTTAATTATTTCCTGAAATATACGTAAGTAACTAAAAATATATGAATATAAATACACATTAAAACTAAAGAAGGGTTAACCTATGGTTGGTTTTTACCTGCCAGTATTATTATTATAGCAAAATCTATAACAATAATAATCTCTTTATTGCATCCTTTAAAAACATTTTACATCGTATTGCAATCGTCAACATTTTTTCAATTTAAACGATTTTATCCGCACATTCACGCAACCTCATACTCACAATTCATACAATCATTTAAGACACAATCGCATTTACCTCAGATCCAGTACTCTCAAATATCCCACCGGCTTATCATAAATTTATCTACAGAGTAGAAAACCTTGGAGATGAAAAGGAGTTTGAGACGCGTTTTAAATTGATTTTGATTACTGTAAATTGTTATTTCTTCAGGAAGCCTGTTGGTTAATCTGACACCATCTTCTTGCGGTGGATATTGCGCTAATGTCAGTCTGCGGTGATGAGTTCGAAAGTTTTCCCTGCTTCTAGTTTCATGTTGATAAACATTCCTGTCCCGAATCAAGTTGCACCTTGATCTACAGTGCATGATCACCTGAAATACATAGAAACAATCTCAAAAGTCAGCAATCTCAACTCCCTGAAAGATTCCCTACACGACCCTCTGTGATTCAAATTTTCAATAATTCTTACAGCTTTTTTTCTGGAGTCTAAAGACGCTCACCATTTTGTTTTTTGAACAACTTCCCCAAAGTCTTATTCCGTAAGCAAAATGAGGATAGAGTAGACCATAGAAGGCCATTCTTCAAACTTCTGAGGTTCAATCTAATTAAACCTAGGCGCTGCAACATCTACCTTACGTGGCTAGATATTAGGGTCGGTTAAAATTGTAATGATTTACTCAGGAGAATGGCAGTTCCTCAGTGCTAAAGGGTTTACCAAGAGTTATAACCTCCGGTCTCCTCTGCGCACTTTCACTAAATGAGGTTGGGACATGGCTTGACTGTTTTCCAAGGTGTCATGTCTGAGATCTCACCCGCTATCCACCCCCAAGGGATCTGGCCAAGAATATCCTGTCACTCTGGAAGCTTCGAAAATGTACTTTTAGAACAAACTGTAGCGATGGTTTCTAATCTTCTTGTTCTGAGTAAACATAAATTTTCATTTATAATGGTGCTATCGATGAAATATTTTTCATATTATAAAAGTCTTTGTATTTTGTGGTTCATTCATTGACCTTGTACTGTATCGACTCTCCATCTTATTCTGCTTGATAAGATCCTCGCACAGGCCAGTGGCCTATGAGGACGGGCAGAGTAAGGCTCAAAAAAAAAAATATATATATTCTATTTGAGACAGGTAGGACTTTTATTTTATACACACTTCGATGCTTTCTAGTTGTAGTAGAGCCCAGAGATAAAAGTTCTTGCTTAATCCTTTGATCTCAAAAGACATCCAGACCACCAAGCATTCCCTCAACCCTTACGATTTGGGTTATTGCTTCTTTAGTGCTAATGTACAATGCTCTTGTGTACTCCAGCACACGACTCGTTCCCGGTTCCCTGTTAATTGATGGAGTATGAAGTCATTATCTACGACAAACTGTTATATAATGATAATTTTGCACACTAATAAAATATATTAGTGAGAGTCCCTAAATATCATACCAAATACAATTCAAGTAGCATAGTTATATATTAAACTTAACTTTTAAAATCAAGAAAAATATTTATTTCAAATCTAATAAGTTGCTTGAAATATTTTAATGTAAACGATCAATACTGAACTCATTATATTATCAAAGATCATACTGAATAATTGAAAATAATACATAACTTCATCTCATATATTAGGCCTATAGTATGGTATACAAATATATTTTATATTTAATAATATATCAGTATCTGAGGAGTTATACTTTGATATTAGTGGATATAATTAATACTCTCTTATGTTTTATATATATATATATATATATATTGCTTATTGAAATATTACCTAAAAATAAGGCATACGCTCAACAGATTTCTCTTTAATGTTAAATCATTCAGTTTGAACAAAAATAGTTATACAGATGAATTTTAATTGAATTTCCTTTCAATTTTTAAATTATTTTAACTTTGCTAGGCCTACTTCTTAAACACAGGTATTTCAGTTTTCTAGCGTATTTAATTAACATCAGTTACAAATTATTAGATTCTTGTATAGTTTTCATTTACATTAAATTGTTATTGTACAAATGTTTTACTATATTTGTGATGTAATTTTGTTATATATATGTGTATACATATATAATGTAATTTATTGTATTTAAACTATTTAAATCTGAATAAGGAGAAGTAACTATTCTGTTAAAAATATAAAGTTTTAAGTTGTCTATTAGAAAAATTCCCTTAAGTAAAATATATGATGCCAGGTTTTTAAACTGTCTACTAGTTAATCTTAAAAAGGAACCTTTGAAAGGTGTATTTGTTAACAAAACAGATCTAATTGCAAATATATATACGTTGTACTCATCTCCTCAGGCATGTAACAAGAATTATCTGTTACTATTAGTGATATTTATTTCAATCACTCTATACAGTTGTATTCCAGTAACTTTAGAATATTTTTTATCAGTTAAAAGTAGGATAACCAATGCAGCTGTAGGAATTTCAGTGCCTAACTTCAACTGGTTCAACACTTACAGTAAAACCACTCTGCGGGTCATGAACCGTAATTAACTCGGGTTTATATAAGGACGGAGGTGATTTGCCTAAATCTCTCAGTTTCTCACAAAATGAGGCCTTTTGTTAACTATGTTTTGTTTAATTTAAGCTATTAATCCCAATTTTATGGTTGTTAATATTTAATGTTATTGGTCGTTGCAATAACGAAATTTCGGTTTTTGTCATTTTGTTGACTTCTTATTTATTTGATACTTTGAAATCATTATAAATTATAACAATGTTAATTAAGTTCCTTAATATTAAAATCTTAAAATAAATTGTAAATGACATCGATACATAAATTACACACTACGAATATAACAGGGTACAATAGTGAAGGAGGCCAATAATTATTGGTTCAAATAAGTACCGAAATATCACATATTATTATTTTCAATTTGGTTTTTGTTTAAATATTTACATTACAAATTACATAATACCAAAATAAAATTGCGAGCAAATTTCTGTTAAGCAATAAAAGTGGGCTCTCAATATTGTTTAATGTGTGGCAAAATATTGATAAAAGAATGCCTTTACTCGCAATTATCACTCTTAACGTTATTTCACTGACAAGAAAAGTGTGCACTCATGATATCTCACCCATACTAGACATAACTTTTGTTGAAATAACCACTGCCAACAAATGCTGTATACAAACATCAATATAATATCTAACTTGTTTACGTCAAAAAGTAATGTTATGCCTTACGCACTATATAATTCGGTGGCTTACACCAACATCTCAAATCATATGGACCCTACCAAAAAATAGCAAAATCCCATTGATAGAAAATTACCACACGGCATTACAAAACTAGTGTTCGAGTTTAATGCCTCTCAAGAGAACCATGTAGTACGTCCTAGTAATCAAGCATCTCTCTATAGACTAACGTATAGTGACTATAACGTTTACACTGCCTATACTGAACGTAAAATGTATCTGAAATACAAACATTGTTTATAACAAACCGGAGTATATAGCTGTAGCCTTAAATGTTTGAGAAAATTTCACCATTGCTGCCGTAGTGTACAGGACTGCAGGATGTCAAACATAAACATTATTATCTGACATACACACAGTGTAAAAGATAATACCAGGGGATGTAGCTGAGTGATAAACTGTTGAGAAAAACTCGCGTTAAAGCGAAAGTGCTCCCAAGGACAAAAAGCTTTTTACTTTTGACGTGGGATGCCTCACCACTTGATGTATTGTTATTGTAACACTCCAAAGTTTAATCTTTGTAGTTGTATTAAACGATTGTATTATATGATTGTGCTGTTTCAAAATAACAAATATCTTTTAGAACAGTCGGAACTATATATTTTTATAGTTGTTACACTATGCAGACCAGAATAAATAATAAATCATATTACTATATTGTTAAAATCTATTTACTATTGATTACAATCTAGTATTTTTTTTAGAATTGTATTTCATTTCATTTTCACAGTTCACACAGAAAATTGTTACTTCAACATAACTCAGGATTTGAAGTCTATCTGTGTTAATTACATCGGTTTTTCATGTTTGCAATGTTAGTTAGTTCTTATACTTTTGTTCCATACTGTCAATCATCTACTAATATTTGTTCATAGATTTAAAACAAAGTTTAATTATGTCTACAACAATTTAAGTTTATGCTGACCTATTTAAATGAGACACTGAAAGAGTAGTCTTTACTTCCGGTAGTAGAGAAACATCATTAGTTACAGAAATGTGAGAGTGAGCTCAGTTATCTGCAGTTTTAGGGCTTATGCATTCTTTAAATAAATAAATAAGGACTTTATTTTGGAGCGGTTTTCAACAATAATTGCTGGTTTACAAAACGACTCATGTCTTATTATAGTTCTTAAAAAATTAAAAGCTTATTTTATAGTTATTAGTAAATAAAACATAATATTAGACATACAGTTATATATGGCTATATTACCTTGTATTTTACATTAAATACTTGTATATATTTTCTTTGTATGTCGTTTCAGATACACCCTGGCCTGTTACGCTTGACAGTTCATTATATAATTTGGGAGCAAAGTACGCAAATCGCTTTCTTTCAAATTTTACGGCGAACGCGAGGCATCTCCAACACTTGATCCTGTCTAGTGAAACCGAACATCGCCGCTCGCACACCCACAGTAAACCATCAGGGAAGCGCGCGCCCATGGTGGCGAACGGGATGCCGGATCAACACAAAACTAGGTAAAAAAGAACACCGTGGTCAGTATACTCAGGTTCATTTACTAAGACACAGCATAGGCCCATCCAGTGAATATAAATGGTATATATATATACTATAAATAAAAAAAAAATAAATAAAAAAATAAAAAGTGCCTGCAGTAGTATACCTCAAACAATCCTTATCAGGTGCACCTGCATACAAAAATTAGAAACGCCATAATTTTAAACAAGAAATGCCAATTCCACCCGGTATCCTTCGGCTAAGGGCGGGCTCCTAATGAAATCCAAGAAATAACTAAATAATATCTAAAACTAACTTAAAATTAAATAACAAAATATAAACTATATAAACGGCAACAATAACAATAACAAATAAATAAAGATTATGAGGGTATCACAGACTAGTAGAAATGTCCATCATGGTGGCCGTCCTTCAGCAGAGCGCAAAAGCGAAGGTTCTCTGCGACCACGCCATGATGGAGAGATGACAGCAGAAAATCAACTCATCTCCTGGACCTCATCAGTGAGGGGCCGTAAACTTAGCCGCACATGTCAGAAGGAAAATAGCTCAGCAAAACTAACAAAAACATTTAATTAAACAAAATTTTAAACTGGAGCTACTCCTAACTTGTACACCACGGCTCGGAGTCTTTGCCACTCTCCCGGAAAGGCCAAAACGCCTTCAAATGGTCAGTGGCCTCTGCAGCCAATAAACCACACACACATACACTATATAAAACACACATGAGCCGGGGAGATATAGGTATTGAACCGGCTCACTAGTACTGCGGGATCGGACTTGAGACCTGCTTTTTAGTTTTTTCTCTCAGATATCCCGGCCTGCCAGTGGTCAGGATTCTGTAAACCAGGCATGAGGAGCGCAGGGTACAAGTATCAGCTACAGTCAACAAACCCCAGCGATCGTCGAGCCTCCGACACATGGTCAAACCTTCTTAAACCACATACATACCTTACACACATATTTTGGACCTTCTGTAATTTTTCTAAATCTCCTTTAGACACAATGTTGCCATAGACAGGGAGGCAATAATCGATCACAGAGAGCACAAGAGCCCGGACAAGGCGAAGCCTGGTCTCTCTAGGAAACATGTGCCTATGCTTGTATAGTATTCTCAGTCGACCAAGTGTTCGCCGACAAACAGCACTTACATGACCAGATAGTGTGAGGCCACTATCAAGCATGAGGCCCAAGAGCTTTGAGGATTCACACTCCTTCAGTCTGACACTGCCAAGCAACACCTCACCCCACTATCTCCGAACCCACATTGGAAGGAATCGACAACACACTACACTTTTCCTTGTTCAGTTTAATCCCATGCCTCTCAGACCAATCATGGACAATGCTTAAGTCAGCATTCAAAATGGAAACTGCTGAGTCAGCTCTTCCGGCTTCATATGAAACACACAGTTGAGCATCATCGGCGTATGAATACAAGCGACTATGTTGCAAGTCTGAACCCATAGTGGCGGAAAACAGGGTGAATAGAATGGGCCCAAGGCAACTTCCCTGTGGAACACCAGCAACTGTACTTAAAGATGAGGAGAAATCCATCCCAATTTTAACCTTTTGTCTCCTATTCACCAAATAGGAATCAAACCAAGAAACCACCTCTGGTCGAAAACCATAAAAAGCATGACAGCCAACAACATCCTGTGGTCTATTGAGTCGAATGCATGTGAAAAGTCCAGCATTGCAAGAAGAGATGCTTTCTTATCCGCCCTTGCGTGAAGCAACTCGTCACAAACGAGCAAAAGCGCAGTTGCAGTGCTATGGTCCTTCCTGAACCCAGACTGTAAGACTGGAATGATATTCTCCGACTCCAGAAATTGTACCATTTGTGAAACAACCAGCTTCTCCATTATCTTCGACAGGGCAGGCAATACCGAAATTGGACGCAGCTCGGATACAGATGAAGGTGCTTTGACTTTGGGAAGAGGCAGTACAATTGCCTCCTTCCATGCATCCGGAAAAGTGGAAGTGGCCAATGACTGGTTAGCTACATGTGTTATGGCATCAATACAATACGGACTTATCATTTTAATCATTTTTATTGATATGCCATCAGCTCCAACTGCCTCTGATGTGATGCTATTCAAAGCCTCCTGAACTTCTCTCCTTGTAACACTCCTGAAATAGAAATCACAAGTGACACTCTCTGATTTGTTTCTTTCATAGAACTGTACGCAATCATCATTTGCCATGATACCTAAGCCCATACTAACGAAATACTTATTGATTTCTTCCAAATCTTTTACAAAGTTGGGTATGGCTGGATCGAATGGATCAGTGACACCACTTGTCCTTATTTTAGTCCAAAAGTCTCTAGAGCTTTTACATTTCTCCATTTCAGTTCTAAAATAATTTTGTTTTGATCGTCTTATTTCATTGTTGAGCATATTTCTAACCTTACAATATGTTTTTTTACAAGTTTCATTTCCTGTAGATAGCATTTTCTTCTTATAATAATCTTTTTCTATGGTTAGTTGAATGATTTGTTTATTTCTCCATGGAGATTTCTTTCTGGTCACTCTCTTATGTACTAGAGGTGCATTTTCATTAAAAACTTGAATAATAGCAGAATTAATAAAATCTAGAATGTCATCTACATTGTTCATAGACATAGCATCTTCCCACCTAATACTGGACGTACAATGTATCATCTTGTCAATGTCAAATCGGGAGAAGTCACGATAAGTAACAAATCTAGGAGGCCTTCTTGATTTTTTTTGTTTTTATATCGACATATGTCATCTTGTGATCAGATACTCGAACACCTCTTGAGTCATAGATGGTTGACATATCCACGACGTCACACCGTACGTATTTAACATTGCTATTTACAATAATGTGATCAATCAAAGTTGCACAGGTTTTAGTAACCCTTGTAGCAACTTTAACCAACTCAGTCACCTCAAGGCTCTTAAAGAGTTTCTTTGCAAAGCGGGTCTCTGGGGATGATAAATCTAACAAGTTAATATTCAAGTCACCCATTACAACAATATTATCTGCGTACTGGGGCCATATCATAAAATACAAAGTGGAGAGCGGGCTCTAGACAAGTGTAAGGCATATCTCCTGGTCTGTAGATAATGCAAATACAGAAAGATTCACTTTTACACTTCAATATTCCACAAATATGCTCTGGAAAATTACAATCTTCAAATTGAAGTGATTTCAGCGAAAAATTGTAGGCAGTTCTTCACATATAGTGCCACTCCACCACCTCTGGAGGCAACTGCATTTCCCTTTCTGTCGCTCCTAAACAATGAATATCCACTCATCGCAAACTCATCAGAAGATTTACTTTCATTCAGCCAAGTTTCCGAAACACCAAAAACATCCAGGTTTAAATCCCTCTACCACGGCACGCATCTCTTCGAAGCCCGTGGAAAGAGAGTTCATATTTAGATGTGCTATCCTGATAAATTTATCAAGTTTACATATCCGTTTTTTGACTGCACCACATTCCCATCATCCACAAGTCTCGGCAAGCCAGATTTGTCACTGTCAACCGGAAGTTCAACATTCAATACGGCTTCAACACCGTCAACTACAGTCTCCAGCAACCCAACCTCAACATCATCCACCTCAAGCTCAACCCCTCGTTACGGCGTCCACACCGTCAGCCACAGGTTTCAACAAGCAACCTCCGACAACATCAACTGGAAGCACACCACTCGTCACAGCGCTTTCAGCGCTAGACAAAACCCCATCCGAAGCCATTTCACAGGATGTAAGCTGCTCGTAGACATTCAAAAGTGCTGCTCCAAACACAGACACCCCCTTTCTGTTAAGGTGTCTGCCATCCCGAGCAAGATGGTACCTTCGCACCAGCTGATTCCAGTTCAAGAAAACGACACCAAAGTTTCCAGACATCAGCTCCAACTGCTCATTGAATTGTGCTAATGCAGTTCCACTTATGTCAGACCTTGGCAAAATGCTGTCAACTACAACAACACTGTTTGGAAAACGGATTCGTGTTGTGTATAACAGGTCCGCCATACAGTGCAATGCCTCGCGCTTGCCGCATCCCCCATTGTACCCAGCACCACCGTTATATTTCAAAGGCAAGTTATTGGTTATTCTTGACATACTGCAAATAAGAGTATAACACAAGTATCATTACCGTCTATGCCACTGCATGTGACTGTATACTGCAGATTTAGACTGTTCAAAGTAAAGAGAATTAGCACGATAAGTGAGAGAAAATTGTTCCTTAGCTCTAGTATAAAAAAAACTTAAGACCAATTATTCCTTACATTATTGTTTTCCACTTAATCCTTAGATTCTGATCTAAAATCTTACCTGAATTCATAATTATATCATTATATTATGTTATTATTTTTTTTGAAATTAGGTGAAAATAAGTGTACTTTATAAAGTTGTAAATACAACGAAATATTAAGGAGTACATTATTGTAGTTTAGTTTTAAAACTATTCTAAGGGGATGTATATATATATATATATATATATATATATATATATATATATATATATATATACTAAAGAAGGTGAAAACCAAGTGGGTTTTAGTGATACGTGGATTAATATTATTCGGTCCATGCGAATTAATTTTTACCATAAGTTCGCCCTGTGGGTGAGCGGACTGGACTAGACTTAAGAACATCAATAAATTAATGCACTGCTAATTATTTACTAAGAATTTCTGTACCCATTTATTGGTTAGTGAACGAAAACCACGTAATTTTTGTTGCCTAACACGGGGATGTAAAGCTAGTTCGCGTTGGCAGCAGAAGTCTACACGTGGCCCCGTAAATAACGCTAGGTGATAATAGCCGTCAGTTAAGGTCAAGGGGGTCTCAAACACAAAACGTATAGAACAAGCTAATGAAGTAGTTGAAGCACAAGACTTCCAGGTGAATCAATCACGTTTTCATTGAGGTTAGTTAACGATTTTCAATAAAATCTAATTTTTCATCCCGCTCATAAAATTAAGGTCCATTAGAATGTAAAATTTTAATCAATATGACAATTTCACTTCATAAGATTATATTGGATTTGCACAATTATTCAATCAAAGTTTCTCAAATATGCTGACTTTAAATGGTTTTATCCTACAACTCGGGCAACATTTTTATTTATATACTGGAAGGACGAGTGTGGTTCAAATCCTTCCTAACATAGCTAAGTTAAGTATAGAAACCCCGGTTACTTTACCGTGCTTACAGCTTGTGTCTAAATGATCATATTGTCTCAACACCACTTGACCTAAACGTATATTACACATTATTTTGTGATTTAGTTGTCTCTGATGCCAATGCTACGTGAAGAGTTCGTTTTGAGTTTATTCAACGCCGAATTATTTAGAACTCTTCAGAAAAACATGAATCCAGATTACAGGAGGAGAGTCTGTGACAACGTTAGATTGTGGACCCTGAACTAAGAGGGAGATGAAATTGAGTTAATTCAAACATTTCATTTATTTTTAGTTTCATGTAGGATTAACTTTTCGAAAGTAACGAAAAATATTTGGAACATTGGCACTTATTTATTTATTTACATTTTTGGAAACTAAATCTATTATTTTAATGATGTTTGATGTAAAGAATAGTTTAATTAATAGTCTGAAACATAAGGTATGTACTAGAAACTTCTTACAACTAAATAAAAATATGCCTTTTTATTATATTTAAACCTCTAATACCTCATCAGTTTATCGATCAATTTCGTTCTTATAATTCATTACTTATTTATTATCTAGCCTGTAATTAACCGATCCAAAAAAATCCTCTGTTTGGTTCTGTAATTAAATTTCCGACTTTCAGCTGTCATAATAATTATATTTTTAACTGGAGGACTAGGAATCTTGTATTGGTCCATAAACATAGGTAAATGAAACGTTATAACCTTACAGACTTATTAATTAAATTAAAAAATTAAGTGTTAAAATCAATTATTTCATCGAAGTTTATAGATTAGAGTAAATTATGTACAACGATACTATGAGCAAATAAAATCATATAATTCCAATTAAAATGTTATTGTGGCTATACTTACCTTACAAGATACGCATTAATTATATATAATAAGTAAAAATAAAATTTTTATTCAAGTTGGACAAAAAATACCAATGTCGTTAGAACCTAATCAATGACATTATTAAAAATACCTAATCCTATACATTACACACCTAACCTTTTATCTGATCAATCACCAAGACAAAAATTTGCATCCAATTTTACTGGTGTGTATTAGTTTTCTAAACTTTTCCTGTTCGTAATAAAAATAATCATGGAAAATGTATCAATATTATATTCAGAAAGAGATATGACACCAAAATCTTATTTTATTAATATGTATGAATGTTAGTCAACGCGACTCAATTAACAAGTAGCAAGTTGTCCGATAAATACTGACACGGTTCTAGAAATTAAATTAATGGTTATAGGCAAAGTTTGAATAATCCAGGTAGCATTGAATTACCTTTAGACGAGCTAAAGTCTGGTGTTGTGCCAAGTTGATTCAATTACAAACAGGCAAGTTACTTTGCCTCGAAGCCCAAGTTAATTTACAGCAGTTTACCATTTAAAAGTAATATTACGTAACCACTACAATTTGAAACTAAATTGGGAAAGAAGATAGAGAAGAGACGTCTTCGGATTAAATTCTCAATTTATATGTCACTTCTAAATATTTAATTCTAGTTTTTGAAACAAGGATTATGTCTGAGTGCGCAAGGATTTCATTAAATAATTCTATACATATTTTTCTTGGAGAAGAACCAACAATGCATGTAAAAACAATATACAAAATACAAAACACATAATTATTGCTTACCTACTGTCACTGAAAAATAAACAATTAAGAATAAAAATTGTATGTATCCGATTATAGTAATAAACAAATATTCATATGGTACTGATATGCTTGTGATAATGATTCTGAAAAATCGATCGATACGAGATGATAAATGTATCTACAAATATAAAACGCAACAATTTATATCAACACATTCACCAGAAGTAAGACATCCAAACCAATAGATGTAATAATCAGTATTCTGACTTTCTTTTACTTTTCTGAAGTTATGGAGCTTTTCACAATATTATAAACATTCACGGCTTTGTTTTCATTTTCATGAATGTTACAATGTAATAAATACTACAATGAATATTTATTAATAAAAAATGGTGCTATAGAGACAGAGATAATTAAACAATTGGAACATTAAGAGAAGCGTTGTGCACATATTTATAAAAATGCTATTTATATTTCCCTAAGCTAAAACCTGGAAATAAATTATCTATAAAATGAAAGAAGATGTCTATAGAACCCAGCAGCGGGTATAACTTTGAAATATCTCTTGTTGATCTCGTGGTATGGACTAATATATGTAAGATTAAATTTACAAGTTAACGATTCCAACAATATACAGGGAAAGAAGTGTGTAAACATCAGTCAGTAAAATGCAAGTAAAATTCAGCAAGCAGCAAACTGAAAATAAGGTGTTTTGTAATAATCCTTTATTCTTGTATACGTTCTAGCATTGCTTCAGTCAAGGAATTATTAAAAGCTGACTTGGATTCCTTTAAAATGTAACAAGATGTGTTCCACAAACAAGTTTATCATGAAGAAAGTCTCAGTAATTACTGTCTCGGAGTAGTTGACATTCCGGATATCTCATCAAGTTTCCATTTGCGACTCAAAATAACTGTTTTTGCTCTACTTTTTGATTGAAATTTATTTAAGGGGTGCAATGCGATTTAACCTGGTTGATGTTTTCTTTTCTTAAAATACATAAAATACCATGAAATCAGTCGTCTACATTACAATATGTTATATTTTTCTTTAGTGAAGCAGTATTTAATAATACTCTTAAGGGATATTAGATTAATTGAATGCAAATATGTCATCGTAGTCGAGTTACTCTTTTTCAATCACAATAATCTTTATGGGTTGCATCACAAATTAAATTGATTGTATAGACGTTTTGAGAATGATGTATTAGTTATATAACTTTCTCATTTTATTGCAAATCTAAGATTTTAACATTACAGTTTATTTTACTAGCAAAGAAAGTTTACAAACTAATTATGAGAAACATATTATACTGTCACAGTCTCAAAAAAAAACTTTAAAAAAAATACTAACCGAATAAAAACCAAGAAAAAATACATTATACTCTCCATTAAGTAAGTAATGTTTAAAATGATTTCAATGAAATATCTTTTGAATTCTGGATACCTACTGTTGGATTTGTGACCTGCTGCCTTTCTATCGTGAACCGGAATGCGTATCAATGTAGTTTTTATACATCATACATATACTGCCCTGTTAATTACATTCGTTTTGCTTTCGTATCGTGAACCGGAATACATATAATTGTAGTTTTTATACATCATAGATAGTTCAGACAACTACACTGATTCTTCATTTTGAACGTAAAAAACAAATGAATATCGATATTTTATTTGTAAGTACATTATAGGTACAAGAATCACTTTAAAATAAAGTGGTAAACATTAAATGAATGATCTGACTTTTAGATATAGTTTAACAAAATAGATTTTGTGTATAATAAATTAGTTCTATTATTAAACATAACGTCAAATACTTTTTATATGATAATAAATTGTTTCTCAACGCTTTTAAAATTAAATTTTATAATTCATTATCAATACATGTAAACATTTCATTTTTCTAATAAAATAAATTGAAATTCATTTAGGCCTGCATACTTTTATATATACATAATCTAATACAAAATGTAATATATATATATATATATATATGATTGCAACGATGCAATCAGGGAATAAACGAATTTCTACGCAAACTTAGTACAGACATGTAAAATTTTATCATGACACATAGTAAACAAATATATCCTAATGAAATGAGCAGAGCTGTAAACTTTGAAACTATGCACGCAAACCTGCTACGCCGCCTGTACCAGCTACCAGCTACGTATATATATATATATATATATATATATATATATATATATATATATATATATATATATATATTAATTATTAGACTTCTTGATATAAAGTTCCTTTAATATTTCGGCTTTTTGCCGTTTTCAAAAAGGTATAATAAGGTATAATACAAAATAACAACACAGCAAAAAAATTTACAAAAGTGAATAAATAAATAAAAACTGACATAAATAAACAAGAATTTTTGAACATGTGATTAACACCAAAGAGTAATAAATAATATCATGAACAGAGAATGAATTTAAAAATAATTTAGAAAAAATAATACATAATAAAAACAATTGACTATTTCATCTTTTATTCAGACCAAATGGTACTTTTGATTTTAATATTAACTGATGTGCCTGTTCTGAATTTTCTAAGTCAATTTTGTTTATATCTTCGGGTACTTTGCAAATACCTGTCAGTGCATAACATTGTTCAAAATTTTGTTGGTGGCCTAATGCGTGTTGTGAAACCAATTTTTCATCCTGTTTTTTAGACGAACAACGATGATTATTCATTCTTATGTGCAATGGATTTGTTGTCAATCCAACATAATCCATTGCACAATTTTTACATGTTAATTGGTAAATTACATTTTTACTTTTGCAATTAATTTCTCCTCTAATAGGGTAAGTTTTTCTTTGTATTACTACTGGTGAAAAAACTGGACGATTTTATAATTTTGCAAGTATTACATCGTTTGTCTTTACAGGGTTGACACTTAAAATTTTTCTTCTTTTCTGAATTTTGAATGTCAGTAGGTGGCAATTTGGGCGGTACCAGAAGATTTTTCAGGTTAGTATTTCTACGAAACACTAGCCTGGGTGGTTTTGAAAATAAGTTTTTAGTAATTGGTGAAGATTCAAGAATTTTGTGTGCCGTTCTTAGAATATTGTTTGTTTTGTATAAACCAGGAAAATATTTTGTTAAAAATTTTACGTCATCATTCTTTTGGGTTTTATGAATATTAGAGTGTTTAATTTGATTATTTATAAATTTTGAAGGATATTTTCTTTTGACAAATGCTTTTCCAAGTTTTTCTAGATAATTTGGAAAATCTGCACTATCAGTACATAATTTTTTGGCCCTAACTGACAAATCCTTCTGTACGTATATATATATCAAACGCACATTAATCTTTATAACATTTACGGTGTGTTTTAACAAGCAAGTATATTTTAATGAATATCGTAGGGTATTCATAATTTCATAAAATGTTTATTTAAATTACAAATTATAATCATTGGCGTATTTATTTAATACATATTAAATTTATATTACGGACGGACGATAATCGGAAGACCGATTTTTTTAGATACAGCGCTAAATGAACGAATAACGTAATTAGGTAGAGTTAATAAATGTATAATCTTCCAAGGTTTGTGGAGAAAAAAGAATAGTTGTAAAAATATTTTATTAGAATTATAATTATCTTATAATTTAATTTTGATAAGAAATGACATTTTGACCGTTGGTCCAAAACGTACAGTCGATAGGACAGGAATATTTACAATATCGCGTATTTTTCCACATAAAAACACTCTCTAAAACATCATACTCGTAAATTGGTCCAATAAAAGTATTATTTAAATTGTTACTAAAATTATACTAGGTTATTTTAATTTATACAAATTCGATTAATTTATCAAAAATGTTTTTTAGGTATTTAGTCTTTTAATCACTTTACTTAAAAAAACTGTAATTTTATGGGTAGCATAAACGCACGTCAAGAGAATTATTAGGGTTGGTCAATGAGTAAATACTTCAAATTCAGTTAACTAATACTGCACCGATATAGGTAGATAAGATGGTAAGTTTTATTATTACAAGAAGCGTTTTCTATATAAGTTATATAAACTTATACACGTTTAATTTTACATAAAAACCTGGCTATTAGAACTATATATAATAATACAAATGAAAGTACTGCGTAATAATTAGAATTTCCAGTAAAAATTTCCATGGGTTAGTAATGTTTTCCTACGTTAAACGTAGGCCTATTCTTAGGCCATTTTTCTTCCTGATTGGTCAAGAAAAAACAACCACAATACATGTAGTTTCCATGTTAGAAGAGAAGGCGATTTTTTGTAGCATAATGCACATCACAATATCCAGCATGTGATGCACGTAAAAATTATAAACTTTAAATGGAGCAGTTTAATTGTTTTCCTTTAATATCGATAATTAAAACGATTTCAAACGAATCAATTACTACTATAATTGTCTACAACAACATATTTTAAGTGCTTAAAGTTAATGACTAGAATGTCATGCTGTCAGCAATAGTAGAAGTGAGTAAATCAGAAATCCAGCGTAGTCACTACTTGGCAGCAAGACGTCACTTTAATTACGCTCTCGGCGTCGTTGACATTCCTGGTACCTCGTCTGCTCTCGAGTCTCAACTCAAATTAACTTTTCTTCTTCTGCTTCTAGTTTGTGATTTTTTACTGACGATGGGGTCAGCATAACTTTTCTACTTCAAGTTTGTAGGCGTTGGTTATTATAAACGAAGCATTTCAATCGGTTTTAAAACTTAACTTTTACTTTATGTTACCTATAGAAGTGTCCAAATATTTAGTTCCACCCGTAGAGTTATACTTTACTTCATAAGGAATCTATGTTAACACCAGTTCGATTTCAATTCCATTCTAAGCAGCTCTTCATTCAATTAAAATAGTTTATCACATACAAATTAATCTCAATCAATTTGATTAATACAAACTTGAATAACGTGCCTTTGGCTCTCTGAAGGCAACACCAGCAGGCCCTGATCGGGTATAGGTCGAGTTCGGCGATAATTTGAATTCGTCATTGGTTGAAAACAGGGCTGTTGCCAGGAAGTTAAGTAAATCGTAATGTGTTTTTAAGTCGGGGGGAAGAGTTGAACAGGAAATCGTGTACTAAAGATGAGTTCGCATAGAAATGTATTACAAAACGTACTTAGTTTGATGGACGATCAATAAGCAGTGATAGAATTATTAGCAATTACAGTAATATGAGCAGTTTCATCACGTGAGATTTAGTTTTTTTAGGCGAGTGATCTCAAGAATTTTATAATGCCTAGTCGAATCTATTCATTGTCTGATAGTAACGGGTCAAGGTGGAATAAAAAAGAAAACTGTGTCAGTTTTAGACTGAAGTACTAATACTTTATTACAGTATTAGTACTGTAATAAAGCATAACTGACAAACTAAACAAAATTCCAATTACTGGATAATTCCAAATTAGGTGAAATATACAGACCGGTCTCTTCCTTTATCTATCTAGCTGTGTTACGTTAAGTACAGAACTCGCCAGCAACCAAAGTATCACTTTCTCTGCCACAATCTACTAATCCGTTAAGGTTTTGGTTGATGTTGTTTGATAAAAAATAAGGATAGGAAAAGAATTTACCGGTTTTTTGTGCATGATTTAGTTGCAAATTGTCATTATAAATATATTTTACATGCAACCATGGTGGCTTAAATAACTATTTTAATGTTAAAATAATTGGAAATCACATAAAAAGTAATACGTTTTGAGTTTTTTGCAGTTCACTACTCCCCCTACTTGTGATTTATATTCGAGCTAGCACTACAAACTCGTGCTTCAAATAAAGATTGAAAACTGTGCAAAATTTATATTTGTGGATATTAATTTTATTAAATTTTAATAGCAAACGCATCTGTTATTTAGACCTTTTTTTCTTCGATTAATGGAAAACTAGGCAGAAGACATCTGAGTTCCCAATTTTAAATTTTCTATGTCATCAAAAGTAAGGTAAGAAATTTTGTAATCATGTTAGTTTCACATATCGCTGAATATTATATTTAAAAATACTCTATTAAATAGCAAATATTAAAATTACTCTATATAAAAATAAGGCCACACGTAATCAGAACTGTAAAAACTAGTATTTCCTCAGTGGATAAAAACTGTTTCAAAATTAATATTCAATTTCTAAACATCATTATAATCTTACACCATTACTATAGCAGGTCTCATCTAAACTGTTGAGATTAATTCTAGATGTTGAAAAAAAAATTTCCATTATATCTGACAGTAAAAAGTACAATAACACTCTTATTCAATTACACTTGACGCAATTCCTGTTTATGCGGCTGGGAGGTAAAATACATTTGTACTATCAAACTTTACTATAAGCATTTGATAGTAATTTGCAACTTTTATAAATTGTTTTCAAACTCTGCAATAATTATTATATTAACGTAAAGGTGTTTAGATTGTTACATACGTGTTAATGTTTGAAAAGATTAATTCGTAAAGTGCGAACCAAATTAAAAAACTCTTGCTATTACAACCATAGGGTTAATAGTTATTGACATTGACACTCAGTTATTTAGACTACTTTTTGTACTGAATTGTCTCCGTAAGGATTAGTTATACAACCGTATACGAGATCTGCTAAGCCCAACAAGAGACCATGTTTATTATATCCCATTGTAGTATTAAATATTAAAAGTTATTCAATTTTCACTATTACCTGTAGTATAAAAGTTAACGAGGAAAGAGGGAGGAACAAAGTTACTTTAAAATAGTTTTTTATATCACGAATATGACAAGGTATAACGTAAGCATTGTAAAATAATAATGTAATCTAGAACATATTCTTAACTTAAAAAGCTTAAATCATCGTAGTGCTGAAGTTTACGATAACGATGATGTTTAAATTAATAAATTTCAGATATTAGGCATAAAAAGGCTAGAAAGTATTAATGAAAACAACAGTTTCATAATAATATTTCCAAACTTTGTGTTAGCTATTATTGTAAGGTTTAAACGCATTAATGCTATATGAATATCTTTTATATAAGACTTGATAAAATATGTTTCGTTTATACCAAAAGCCCACAATAATTATAAATGAAATCGTATTGCGAATGATATTAAATTAGTATGCATGAAAAATACTGTTACATTAGTAAGGGGAGTCAACTGACAACTAAATATAAGAACTAAAATGTTAACGATACTTTCGAAGTAAGAGATGTTTAAGAAATATACAGAAGACAAGTAGTGAAATTCACTTAAAGAAAAGTTTGTAAAAGGGATAACAATACACGAAAGTAATTTTCTCATACCATCACATACGGGATAAAGTGTATTTTAAAGACCGAAAAACAGTTTTAAGAGTCAAAAAGTATCAAAGATAAAGCATCTGAGGCCTTTATATTTTTTTATGAATGTATTATATTATATGGAATTATACACTTCTGTGTTTTGTGTGTACGTGATTAACACAAATCTATATCACTGTACTCGCACACTAATGTACCAGTTTGAGAAATAACTGAAAAAAAATCATACAGTTGGAGAAAATATAGAGCTTTTTAAGTTCTGTTGGAGTTCACTAAACTTATACAAATAAAGATTTTCTATACCTGCTCGGTGATGTAGTTTTGTGCTCTTGTACAGGCCTAACCATATTGCTCGAAGCTCGGCCAGCTCATGCGCAGCAGCCTTCTTCCTCTCTCCATCCCACATGAAAGCGCGTAATACTTGTAATCGTTATTCAAAGAGTATATCGGAGAAGGTGGAATACAGCCCGTCAACGCGGACGTTGAGACACTCGCAGAGATCCGGTAGAGGGAATTTTATACATCAAGGTCATAAACAACGACCCGGTACCTACTAACTCCCGTTCCCTGGACCGCTCGCTCTCTGTTTACAATTTACTTTCTTCACATAGACAGTACATTGAATGGAGAATTGGGATAATGATAATAATCGTAAAGTAAAGATATTAGTCCAAGCCAGTCATTAAACTACTGAAATGAACTTTGCATTTTTGCCTTAGTTCAAAATAGGCTATTTTTTCAAATTAGAACGATCAGGAAATTTTTCTTAATGATTAAGAAATTTATGTGTGTTAACATTAAAATTTTAGGAAGTTACCACTCACGTAGCTCTGTTGTATATGCCATAAACCTACTTACACAAAAACTTACGTCTAGCGTCAGACTTTTTCGCAGACATAGTTGTAAATAATATTTCTTGCGTAATGTGCGTATATTCCATCAGAGACTATCATCTAATCAGTAGCTGTTATTCTATACTGTATTGAGAAGTTCATACAATATACTGTACTGTACTGTTATGCTTATATAATCAATCACTGATGTACTGTACTGTAATTAGACGCGCATATAACGCAGTTATATTGTGTTGTAGGAAGCTAGAGAAGATCAATAATTTATGAATATATTATTTAAACCAACTCAAATAGCCCCCTAAGAGAAGAGAATCCTTGTTTGTTTCCCTTATTTGCCGAGAGGCATCAGGCCACCCATTTATCCCATATATATTTAATTGTGTTGAAATCCCATGGGAGACGCTTTTCTAATCCAATCGCTGTTACATTGTACTGTACTGAGACGTTAATATAACCGTTAATCGCTGTTATCCTGTGCTGAAATCACATTTGAGACGGTCATGTAACCAATCAATGCTATACTGTATGTTGCATAACTCGAGATATATATCGGACTGCTGATATTACACGTATTCAAGCACTGTGTGTTTGTCTGTAAGTACTATTATGTTATAAAATTATGTTATTGATTTTTTAATATGCGATATAATTGGGCTATATATACTCTATAAACAATTTCTTTTAAGCGAGACAACTTTTAATTCTTAAACGTTTATGTATATTTCATACTGGAACGTTTTGTACAGTTATATATTTACGAAACTCATGATAATCTAATATTCTCAACGCATTATTTACTCTCCTGCTTAGTTTTTTACACGTGCAATAAAATTTAAACAGTTGCTTATATTAAAAACACAGTTTAATGAATGTATTTTTTCCATTAGTAACATTTCATTAAGAATTGTCTAAGTATTATATCAGATAGCTTCTGCAGCGAAGGTGTAAGTAGGCGTAACTTATCGGATCTTATCTTAGGCGTAAGACATCTGGATAATTTATATAAATCAGACGTAATAAAGAGCGATGTGTTTGGTCACCAATGACGAAATATATAATATACTCTTCACCCTGATAAAGAAGTGTAATTCTTAAAGTTTTCCATAATATGTACATTGTTTTAAATTTTTATTACTTTTTAAACTGAAATATTTTTGCGAGGAAATAGATAAGTTTTAGTCTATCAAGATCTTTGCAGGAAAATTTTCAGTTCTCTAATTGTTCTCTAAATGGGTTTTCCAACTGCAATATAAACATTGACTCGTTCTCTGTTTAGTTTTCAAAAAGTTCTAGTTCCCATTCAAAATGTCGGCCATTAATAAGCTGCCGTTTATTCAATTATTGTATCGTTTACTATTCACTTAGAACTTCAATTATTGGCCATGTCTTGTTACTGTAAATTTGCTCTAAATAAGTTATTTACTGTTCGAATTAAATAATGATAGAGTAATTAGATTTGTTATAATATCCTCCAAAAATTAACATAATTGTAGTTCTTAAGAAACACTGATGGGTTTTAAAATTTTAAAAGGTTTTAAGGCTGCCCATTTCAAAAATACCAAAGGTAAGTTCGTGTTATTATTTTCAGTAACTCGCCTTGATATAAAAAAAATTTAAGCCGAATATGGTAAAATTAATTTTATTTTTATTTTAGATATTAATTTAAAAAAACACACGGACAAAGAAAATATGTTTGTCTTGACTTGAGGCAATAACGTGGTATACCTTTGTCCATAGTTACGAGATGCCCTATATATTTTGGCTTCATTGCACCTAAGGGTGGACTGAATTACTGAAATTATTTATTATTTATTGTTGTCTCAGTTCCGAAAAAATAAAACAGTAATTTTAGTGTAAATAACACCAGAGAGGGAAACAGTAGACACAAAGCAATCTTGGATAAAGTCCACATTTAAAGGGTAAACCCCGCAGGGACCACTGATGGATGACTTTTATTTGCAGAACGTTTTCAGAATGCATAAACAATACATATGTGATGTGATTTGACATGTTATTTTCATTCAATGACAAACCGATATTACGATTAGGTTTTACAAATTTCATTTCTACATATTAATCAGTTTCGTAGTATAATACAAAGGACTAAAGTAACTTTAGTGAGACATGCGTATTGAACCTGATATCGCTCTTTGTACAAGATTTTCAAGGTTATACAAAGTTGTTACTGTTTGTATCAAAAGGATGGCCAGCGCATTTTGGTATGTGCATGTAGTTTGAAAAATATTTCTCAATTTATATATGGAGATTTATATTCCCCCCCATGTCCACATAGGTTCAGGATTTTAGTTATAACTATAAATCTAACTTATAGTAAGTAAGTTTCTGAGTCGTAAAATTAATTTTAAATGTACCGATTTAGAGCAAATTGGCGTTTATTATAATGAAAAAATTTTAGTGGAAGCGATGAATTCACTATATTGTATTTATATTAACCTGTACACAAACACAAATACGTACGTATATATGTAGCCAAAAAAAATAAAACTCTATTTTGGTTACGGAAACATAGTTCATTCGAACTAGAAGTGGTTTGTTGTTTTGTTTATGTATAACAATCATAAGTTCTTTATTCTTCACCTACGTGCAATTTTACACTTGGATAACAATTTTGAAATTATTTTTAACTAAATTCGTTTATAAATAAAGAATTTTTAAACAGAAGTTACATAAAAATATTTACTTCCACTATAATATTAACGGAACCCAATGTAATACATCACAATTGATCTCACTAAGAAATTGTAGACTTCGATTAACATTCCTCCAAGTAATTTGAAATGATTTAAGTGTTCTTGTAATCGTTGCATTTATTCAATTAAATATATGGGATGCAGATCAATTTTTGAGTAGTATTTTGTTCGGGGTAAACTAGTTATTTCAACTATAAGTTGGTTTAGTGGTTTGCATACGAAATAAAACCTAAATAGGCTATCTGTGAAGTTTTTTTTATTTGACAGGAAATTGCCAAACGAAGCGGCGTGTTGAGGTAAAACTTGCTTAGTCACAGAATAAAAATGTGATCTTAAAAAACGAATCTATACGTAATATTTTTAACATTATTGGCAATGTAATTCATACCAAAAAATTCATCTATTTATACTTGCTATTTACGTGGCACAATTCCAAATGTTTTCATGGTTGTATTATATTTTTATACAGATTGTGCTCATACGAATGCAAATGATATGCTTGCGTGTGCAGTGTTACAGCGGGTAATATTTCTGCATTTACAACATTTCTCAATTATTTTAAAAATTAAAACTAATTTAAGTCCACATTATTATCAGTTACTCGAATAAGGTTCCAATGCGATAAGATTATTAAGTGGATACTAGTTACATTTAAAATAATAATGAAATTTTATTTATTTTGTTAGTTGAAACAAAATAGTTTTTTTAATAGTATACTGTATTCCGCCATTCTTATTCCACACGGTTAGATTGGGAAGGAAGAAAAATTAATTTATTGACATTTTTACTAACCAAACTGACCTCGTCTAATAAGGTTTGCAAAAATTTATTGATATTTAGAAAGTCTATAATGATAAATTGGATTACATTACTAAACAGTTAGGTAATAAAGAAATAAAAAGTAAAAGTAAAGAAATACAGATTGAGAGCGCAACACAGCAATTTCGGTTCATACGACAAGCTATTGGACGCCAAAAAATGTATTTTTAAAGTTGTTTGGTTATTTCTGTCTCACTAATTCTCTGACCAAATTTTTAAGTAATAAATTGTTGTGACATAAATGCCTCATCTGTTATTTATACTGTTACATTTTTAATAATAACGGTAAATTGTACTCGGATAACCAGAAGCTCTTAGATTAACAGTTTCAAACTAATTATTACTACAGTTACTATGATAATTTAACGTTTTATTTATAAATTCTCTTGATCATGTATATCTTGAAAGTACCTGAATATTTTAAAATGTGTTACTATTCTAATTGCCTGAAATATTCTTTATAGATCTGTCTATTATTGTGTAAATAGTTTTATTACTTTTGTATATTGTATATGATTTTTAAACAATTTAAATTAAGAATATTAAAATTCAACAAACGAACAAAACATATTAAATTTAACTATGAAAATGGGGTCAATTTCCATTTTTTTATTGAGTATACTGGTTTCAAATAAATTGAAAACAGACCTTATATATGCACGTAGCTCTGTTCTTTAATTATTTATACAATGTGTTTATAACACGTGTAATGTATTTTATGAATATGAACACAAAACGATTTAAATGACGAAATTAAGCTTATGATTGAAAACGATGTTTTTCTTTTAAAAAGATACATTTTTATTCGTCAAAGATATATAGCAGACGCGTTTAATTAGGTAATTTTATCTTTACATTGCATTTTATAATATTACATATAGCATTACAGTATATCCTTTTTACGTTGTTAAATAGATGTCGGTTTGTATATTATATTTCTAAATTCTTGTCATGAAGATGTCATATATAGAGATTTAAAATGAATAAAAGAAAATTTTCACTAAATACAAAATAATATAAACCGGAAAAATTAAACCTTCATTTAATTTGCTCATATCCACTTTAATAGTAAGTATAAACTATGTTATTGACAGTGACTGAATTAAAAAAAAAAAAACAACTCAATAAATTGAATGAAACCCGTTCTAATAATTAATTCATAAACACGTCTAAATGTAAGTAGTATAGTCCTCATAACTGACATCTTATTAATATTACCTTAAAATTGTGGCTTTTCATAGTGGCTATTATTTGCAAATATATAATCTGTGTGTGCCTAATGTCTTTGCTATGAAATTTGTTACATGTTAAATCTTCTAAAATAGATTAACAAAGTTTTATAAAAAATATTAAGGACTCGGAATATAACACGGACAACATATGAGACCATAGTACAATTTAAATCGATTAGAAGGCGAAGATAATAAGTCGCCAGTGTAAACTTAAAATCTGATAGACCGAATACATTTCATAACCTAAATCATTTCAGGCCAAATTGTTATTCACAAGTGCGCCTTTAAACATAATAAATTGACTTCTAAATATAATTTACTGGACAGAAAAAAGTGTATGGTTTCGACAGGTGAGGATTCATGTTACGAGGGCGGTGAAAGGGGTATAACTCACGATGACTCTGGACGAGTTTACAGCTATCGCTGCTGGTTTAAGCCAAAGGTTACGATATTCTAGCGTTAGGTAATGTAAACTATTTTTCTTCAACATTATATTAGTTATTAATGTAACTATAAAAGGCCTCAACAACAAATATAAAAATTGCTATTTACCTATATTGACTGTGAAGATAAAAGTATTAAATACTTAAACAGGAAAAAATAATAAATAAGACAAATATTTTTCTTCGTATTCTATTCCCCCCCCCCCCCCCACCCCCCCCCCCCCCCACCCCCCCCCCCCCCCACCCCCCCCCCCCCCCACCCCCCCCCCCCCCCACCCCCCCCCCCCCCCACCCATATAATTGTAGGATTTTATACCTAGTAAAGATTTAAATATAAGTAAAAACATATTAACGCATTCGATTTATTTACCGAATAAATAACTTGTATGTATTTACAAACACTTTTAAACTAACTCCAGACTGCTTGTTTTACTGCCAGGTAAGGTCCTTTCTTCGCTATGGTTGATACTTTGTTTATAATGGTACTCTAAAATGAATGAGCTCAACGGTATTGAACAACGTTGATATCATAAATAATAAAATCTTATTTATAGTGAAATAGCCGTTAATTCATAACTAATCAGGTGTTATTTCTATCTGAATCATGAAACATATCTAGTACATCTTAATTTTAGCGATTCATAAAAAACATTTAAACTGGGCACATTACCACATACCAAGTATAACATGCTCCTTACCCATAATTTTGGGAAACAAATATAAAATAACGCTCCATTTTATAAATGCCATGCCTCTTTTGTTTATTTAAAACGCATAATATATCGAATATTAAAATTCAAAATACGTTGTTCCCATTTAACTTAAAAAATATACGTAATTGATTTGCTATATAATTTTGTATTAGGTGAGGCAATAAGTCGAAGTGTATTGCACAAAGTGTTGGGAAGGTTTCATTTATGTCAGTGTGACTATCTCTCATTGTATCTGTCTGTCCGCAAGATACCCCAACTTACGTTGAACAATACATAAAGCGTTATTTCATATCTAATGAATCCGTGTAATATGTTTTTATGACCATTATATAGTGATTTCGCTGAGAATGGACGAACGCTTTACAACGTTCTTATGTAATGAAAAATTTATATTGAAAATGTCCGAATGTGTTATCCGCATCCTATATGTTTACCATTTTTGGGGGATAATTTATTGTATAATTGCACACGTTAATTAGTTATAATATGTATGAAAATCACCGCCGTAAAATTCAAATAAATGCAATTGCAGAGAACCATATTTTCACAATCATGGCAAAGGCTTTTGAATAAAATAGATAGTTACGTAAAATAAAGTTAAATATTAATATTAGCTTTTTAATAAAACAACTTTGTTACCTTGCATACTGTTGATTCAAGAATACGGAAGTTAAATAATAATCAAGTTTGTTTAGGCCATAATTAAAATAACAGTAATGTTTTACATTCATTACAGTCGTGTTTATAGTTATTCCAAGAAATCTCAGAAAAATCCGTTTCTCTTTTAGAAAGGCAAGAAACTCACTTATTACTCCCAAATCTTTAAGCTTTTTTACTATCGTTGTATATAAAAATGGACTAAAACAATATACTATATATGGTTAAAAATATTTACTAATTCTTCGATGATTATTTGATAAAAGGGATATTTATCTCGCCGTGCTGAAATTCAAACGTAATATTTAATTATAAATAGTTTTTAATGATTTTGTCCTGTGCCTAAAACAGAACTACTGTTGGTAAAATTGTATATCTTTCAAAAACTCAAAATCGTTTACAATAGATAATACTCTTTTGTGGTTAGTAATTACAAATTATAAAGTTTGACCTCTTACTACTTATTAAATGTATTGTAAGCACTATACGCTTAAAACCTAAGATTCGCATGCATAGTAATCGATGATCAGTTATTGTTCAACAGTTGATATTTTGAAATCGACTAATAACATCACAGTGCGCCGTCCATTTCGCCCTTATATTAAACATCAGTCACTTAAAAGGAATTTTTAATCATTTTCTTGATTTTAACTCTGTTTTGCAATTGAGAGGCACAAGTTATAATATTTTTTTCGGTGTATAGGGAATAAAAACCTGTGAGACCAATGTATTTTTAAATCATCGTCATTGTTTATCCATAAACCATATATACTATAATACTTAATGGTGTGGAATGGGTTTATTCAGTGTAAATATTCAGTTTTAGCTCCATTATACACGTATACAGCTATCTAACAATCTAAGTTCAAAACGGCGGATTAGGTTACATTTTGTACGATGAATGTACGGTGAATGCATCTAACACTGGAGGTAAAACTCAAACTCAATATTCACCATCCGTTTCAAACATTCTGTCATAGGGATGGAGTTATTAATCTATGGGTCCAATAAGGAAGTTTTGTATTATTGTTATGTGATGAACATTTCGTAGTAATTTATGTCTATCTGTCCTATCAGTAAAAAAAATCAAGGTCCATTTTGCAATGTTACACAAAAATCCCTTAAAAATGTAAAATAACCTTGTTTAGACATGGAGATATAGTTTGATAATAATCAAATAATTCCGGAGCGTAGCGACCCTATATAGAAGAGGCCGATCCATGGAATCGTTGTTGATTGAGTGTGCGGGTTTGGATTCATTATATAGCTGATTAACGGAATGACCATGAAATTACCTGTACAATTAGCGGGCTGTGTCAGCAGGGTTGACAGCAGGATACTCGTTAATGGGTGAGTCACGTAGTACTTGTACTGTCGGGGCTCTTGTAAGTCTCTGGCAGTCGAACATTGTAAACCACAAACCATTCCGCTGGAAGTCAAGTGAGGGACCTCAACACGGAACCTCGTTTTCCTTTTCATAGAGAATTAATCTCAGTTATACCTTGAATAATAAATGACCCAGGAGAACCACAAGGAAACCATGGAGTCTTATCCCGTAATTACAAAGTTGTTCGTCTATACACTATTTTCGGCCTTTTTATTAAACGAGAAATTTTTTCTATACTTCTGTCGTTTTCTAAGAGTGTGTTGTGCCTTGTCAATCCTATTTATAGGTTATCAGTGGTGGTTCGGATATGTTGATGTGAAACAGCACAGGAGAATCACATAGCGGGCATGATCTCTTGATCGCAATGCATAACTGTATCCTGTGGCATTGGCTTTTTCTTTTTCAAATTTAATAACATTATGTATTTTCAAATAGGAAAATATTTAATGCAAGTTATTTTGACATGGAAAAATAAAATTGATGTAAAGTATTATGTCACAGCACGCTATGAAATCATAACCACAGATTAAATTGTACTGTCTGTCTTTATTTCATTTTTAATCTGAGAGGGGTAACCTCCTAAAGGTACTGGCATCCCAGTTATGTGGGGATTTTGGTGGCCCGAACCAAAAACCTACTGCGACCCCCCTGTCACTGTCCGTGGTCATAACAGCACCACTGACTAAAGATGAAACAATAATATAAATTCATGAGTCCATGTAAGGTACAGCCGTTATCTGAAAACAAAATCACATTTAAGAGGTGTAAGTCAATTACGTCTCATGTTGGTATGCTTTCTTCTTCCGATGGGTGCCAAAATATGTAATGATAAGATTTAAAAGCATCACAAAAATTCCTATCGTATGTGTATATTCAGTGTATATTCTATGGAAGTATACCCTATGTCAAATCAAATATATTTGAAAAATAAAAGCCATAAAACTTGGATTCTATAATTCCACAACTGTTCGTAATTATTAATTCTTTTGTAATATACGCCGTGTATCTGGAGTATTTAAAAGTTTATATTACGGCAATATATTACTGTTAATGCTGTTTAATTTGATTAAAGTACATTGAGATGGGGAGAAAATTAGCTTATGATTATGACTCTTAAAAAGAAAATAAGAAGTGGATTATTATCGACTATGAATTCAAAATACAAAGGATGGTAATATACTGGCAGTCATTTTATAATTATGTGAACACAAGTAAAAGGTTTTTGTAATTATTGTTTTTCTTCTAACTATTTCTTTCCTTAATTTTCCAAAAAAAAACAATCAGTGGTTAACAAGATGTTTTAATATGATTGCTATAAGAGTTTGTGTAATTGGTTTGTTACATTTTTATGGCTATTAAAACACTGGATAATGAGATCCTAACCATCCAGTGTCCGAGGTTTACGTTTGTTGTTTAATTATGTGGTAACACACAAGGTGTAAAGAGGCTCCATTAAATGGTGAAGCCACGATTATATGCGCAGGAGACCTTTTTACTTGTTACGTCATATTTACATTTTTATTCTCCATTACATAACTAAATGAACAGTTGAATATGGTGGTTAAATAGAAATGAAGGAACATTCATCTCAAGAGTTTACAGGATATATAAAAGTGTTTTAACAATAATTTATGTGAATTATTGATCCACCTTTTGGTTAATTGGAGAATATGGGTAACTCAGTCAGTAACACTTGTTGGCTGTTAAGAACTAAGAACAAAGAGCGATCATAATCCCTGCACTCGATCATATTGTTTGAGATTGAGTCCCCCTAATACTTGTACATAAGACAATAGTTTTTTTAATGTATCTAGTTTAATACTATTTTGTATATATACTTATCCCAAATTTGTCCCAGAACAGAAATCTTAGATAAGCTCCAGGACTAAAAATCTATAGTAGTCGACCAAAACTCAACGATTACAAAAATATAAGGTAACATGATAATCCTCTGATTCAATATTTGCACTACTAAAATAAACAATGGTATTGAACCGTCAGTTTGGTTGGTCCGTACGTTTAAATAATATATCATAAACGTACATTGTGAATCCACACAAAAGTACTTTGCTCCGCCGGGAGTCGAAACCCGGATCTCTCACATTGTATATTTTAATCTTCTATCATCAATCATATATATAAATATATAGTATATATATATATATATATATATATATACACTTTCCACATTTATTCCCGCTTTAATCCAAACCAAATCATATCTAACAAAAGCAATTTTTTTTAAGTCACAATTCTAAATATTGGCGTACATATTACAGCTAAAATACTCACACTGAGAAGTATGTTGACACATTGAGTGAGTAATAGTTTGTTGAAAATTTTACCAAAAAATTACCTAACGCCACGGCCTAAACTGGTGGAAATTTGGTGTCTATGTCCATAATAACTTCCTGAGTTAGTGTAACTACAATGTTTAGACTAAACAATACACCAACACCCACGCTGCGCGTGAATGAAAGTTGTAGGTAGCAATGGACCGGTGTTTTCTAAAGTGGAATCATATTTATTGGATCTACTCCGAACATATTAAACGATTTTCGGAATAAAACGAGATAGGGGTTGTAATGCGAGTGGATATACAATCCCCCCCCCCACAAGCAAACAACGTTAATGTACTTTAAGATATATAATCTGCTACTGGTTTAACGGTGTTTTGCTAGCAAAAATTCGAATATTGATTATAATATTGAATAGTTTCTACTTAGACAAATTTAGGAAACTAATCTTTTAATAATATCCCTACGGTTTGAAAACCAGATGCAATCATCTTCACGGCAATATAAATAATTATTTATATGTAAAAAAGCTGATCTATATTCTTAGATATAAATAAGTTTAAATTTTAAATAATTACTATTCAGCTGCAATTATATATTTAATAAGACATTATGAGGGAAAATATATAAATATATTAAAATTGTAATCACTTGCATAATTTTTATAAGAATATTATTTATGCTAAAACATCTGATATAATAAAGTAACAAACAAGATAATTCACTTATTAAGACACAAATACATTCCATTATCTTTTTCTACACTCATGTGTAAGTCGCTTTAGTTCAATTTTGCTTAGCTTTCACGGGTTGTAAACTATTTCCGTATAAGAACATTTTCTTAAATTTTTTTTTTTTTTTTTTTTTTATGTAATTGTTGTAGATATTCATTGTCTTCGGTAAATATATTTTTTTTCTTTAGGCCTGATCTATTGTTTCAAAAATCTTCTTCGCCCACAGTTATAACCTTGGTCTCTAAACAAAATTACCGATTAAAAGACCCTGTTTACTTTGTAATTTATTGTCTTTGTGTTGACATTGTATTATGAGAACAGTACAAACCCATTTATTGGCACTGAGTGATAAGCTAATGTTTTATAGAACATTCATTCTGTTGAATAGCCTTGAAATCCCCTTTCATTACTGTCAGTAGGCTTGGTTGATCATTTACCAATTTGTTTTTAGTTCTTTATACGTCCACAGATAATAAGCAAAAACCTTAGGTTTAACTGTATTAATTGGTGCTTTCCAATGTTGAAAGTATTGAAATAAATACTTCACACACCTTGACTGGCATTTTAAGATTTGTTTTATAAGCCAATTGTCGAAGGGTAATATATCAAACAAGCTTAGTTTTATCAACGTGTGAGATTTAATTGGTGCTGTTTGGAATTTCAGGAGTTGAGAATAACAAACTTCACCCTTGGCTGGCAATTTTCCTAATGAGTCTAAGACTGTGAGTACTATAAAGTGAGCTATCTTATATAAACGTATTCACAATAAAAAACTGTTTTAACTAATAAAAATGTTTTCTAGTACATTTTTTGTATTCCATTATAAATAATAAGGCGTACCGATAAATTTTTTGTAAAACCCATAATTTTTAATTGAAACTAAATATATCATTTTAAATGTATTGGGTTTTAAATATTAAAGGTATTGTATTATTTTCCTGGAAAACCATAATTTATTATTAAAATCTTGTTTACTTTTTCCCAGTTACTTTAATTTAAAACCATAATAATTTGTTTCTAATTATGTAGTATTGTATTTTTATATTTCCTCTCATTCATTTAAAAAATTAGTACTTTAGGCATAAAAAACCTACTTTTATATATAAAATTTATAATTCATTTTAAATCCCTTAATAATTTTTATCTAAGAAGAGGTGTTATAATATCAAGCATGGGGACAATAATTAAAACTTATTTTTATGTTTAAACGCAGAGTTGTTAAAAAATTACATCACTGATAATTAAGGATATTGTTTTTTTAGTTTTGGCTACTGCAGTTTATTTTTATAATATCATAAAAAATAAGTACGATTTTTAAATACAATTGAGTTTATTTATTAAAAACCTTTCATATCTAAAAATGGCAGTTGTTTAAAAGGGCAATATCACATGATCTTTTTCGCCTGTTTATTGAGCAGAGCTACGCATAATTATATGTTTTTTCTAAACAATCCTACACAATGAAACTAATTTGATAGCTCCTTTTGTTTCACAACATCATCCAGTCAGTATGGTTTAGGTTGTTTGAAAATGATTTAAAACGTTTTGTAAAACCTATTTTTACATCGCCACATAATTATCTTTCATTAATACATTATTTGATTTTACTTACATACACTGTACTGTCCAAGGGCTATCTTGTAGCAAACTTGGGAAATCGATTAAAATGTTACAACATATTTAATATGTTATAAGTGTTCTGTATACTATGATGCGAAGGAGGATAATATTATAATAACTAAAAAAAAGATATTTTCTTATACAGAAGAGAAGTCAAGGTATATAATATTTGATTTAATCATAGTTAAATATACTACTTTAAATATACTTGATCTGTAGCAATTCGCACTAATGGTAAAAATCCAAATCGGGAGTAGTTAAACTGTGAATTGTTTGAGTGTAGTCCAAAGATAGGAATTTCGATAATGTGTTTTAATGTATAGACATTATGTACTTTATTGGTAACGAATACTGGAAATAACTGGTCGGTGCACAAGGGAATGAGTACGCGTAGGAAATATAAATTTCTACGATGGTAAAATCGATTGTTCTTTATTATTCCCTAATCTTACGTGACCCTTCATGGAAGTCCACCTCTAGGGTAAATTATGCTATGGGAAAAAGGTTTACAGCTTCGTTCAATACGATACTAATAAATCGCGATTATTTTATGTGCACAGTTATGAACTAAGAACAAAAAAACAACTCAAGGAATATATTTCAAAGTTTTAGAAAGACCCATTACCCACTTGAATTTTTGTGTACACCTAATTAGTATTTGGATATTTTATATTTGTTTCCATCACAAAAGCTATTCTCAAGTTACTAAAGATGAATTCGGACGCAAATTATACATACTAACCCATCTACATGCTATAATAATTATATATTATATATATTATGGTATAATATTATTAGATAATATATTTCACAGCTGATAAAGTCATATTGGCCATCGTGGTTATAACAATGAATGTAATGTTAGTAGATGCCGTGAAGCATATAATAACTGACAAAGAGTATAATCTACTTTAAATTAACGAAAATATATACAATATGGACAGCATTGACATACTCAAACTAATCATTTTAAATTAATGACACAATATTTCGAAACAGTGTTGTTTGGACAAAATGGGTTAATGTAAATGCACCTAGCCTGAGCTTATTATAAACGGCCAGAGGAGAGCCAGACAGGTGTAGAGAATATCTTGAATATTTCTGATTGTCCAGTGGGCCTTCAATTTTATTTTAAACATGTGGCCAATTAAAGAGTTTTTTGCCACAAAGGTTGTTTTCCTAGGACTTTATTTTTAGTTAGTTCAAAAGCTCTGCACATATTAAAGGCTGTAATTGAGAATCTAACTTATCATAGAACAGTGACAAACGTTTTTCTATAGCCTTAATTTTTTGATTCACGGGCTAAATACACTACACGATATCTGATAAGGCTTAAATAAAGATATAAGATAAAAATATAGGTTTCACGTATGCTGACCTTGTCCTTGTTTTTTTTAGTGAGAGAATTTCTTCAAAGGGTTTTAGTGTGTGTGCGTCAGATTGCATTCGTTTCTTGAATAAATATCTTTTAAAACTTCTACCAGTCTTTCCTAAACAAAGTATTCGTGAAAACTATTTGGATCACTTTCCTGAAGTTTCAAGACATTATCAATTCATCTTGCAATAATAAAACCAATGATGCATATCATGCACTAAGATACATTCTAAAGTCTCTATGCCTTGTAAATCAACTTTTTATATTCCTCATTTAGTAGCATTGTAGTTAAATATAGGTGGTTTTTTTTTATTTGTGTCCTCATAGCTCCTATGAGATTACATTGACTTTAGTGTTGCATTTAAATTTAATGATATAAGTAATACAGAGATCCATTATCTTGTTTTGTTTGTATATCACTATTTAAACCGGTAAAATGGTGCCTCGTTAGCAAATTTTTTTTTATCAATAATAAGTATATTAAAGTTTACTTTTCAAAGAACGATATTTAAAATAAACATTAATTATGAAACTGACCTTATATAACCAACAACCAGAACATGTCCGTTTAGTAAGTCAATAATAATTAACTAATTAAAAATAAAGCTGATAATTATTATAATATGAATAAAAATGTAATCAATTAATATTAGAATCGAAGTGATTGAACTGAATCCATTTTATGTATATTTTTGCATGCGAAAAATTGTCGAGGGAAGACTTTTACTTTATTTTGAAATCAGCTGGCTGAATGTAAGAAGTATAGTAATTTATTTAAACTAAAATTAAATTTAAAATGTTGAAATTTCACATTTATAATGATTATCAAACGGTATCAATATTTCAGTCAAAATCAAAGTAATAATTATATTTGAATTATTAAAAACGTTCATCCTAATATCTTCACGCTAATATTTATAAAACTCAAGAATAAACATTTCCGGAACAAAAAATAGTAAGATGAAATGTTGTTTTGTAAAGTTGCAAAGTAACTTGTTAACACTTTTAAAAATTTCTCATTACAGTTAAGAAGTGTTTAAGTAATCGCCCGGTTAGTCCCGCTTTACGAAGGTCTCACCTGAATTACCACCATAAACCCACAAGTTGTCCGGCAGCCCAGGGGCTTGCGTTGTGTCACTGTTATATCCCTGTCTCCCGCTGTTGAATAAGACCAAATTAGCGCTTTGTTAGCTATACACTAAGCAATAAATAATAAATTGAAAGTTAAAATTGTTGTATAAAAGCCGTTTGCTTTTTTATTTCAACGCTTGTAAATTCAACAAATTATATATGATATTCCTTTTCTACTAGTTGTTCTTCATTGATTAACTATTTGATAGAAAATCGTCTATTATCTTATCAATTTGTTTCTAAGGATAAAAAAAAAAACATTATACTGAATAAAAAAAATCCCAATTAACTTAAATTTCATTGCTACCATTTTCGTGTTTATTCCTTGAAAGGCATATTTTCCCTACTCACTATAATGTTTCTAATAGCAAGAATAAGGCATTATGGGATTATCGGTTTAATATGTTTATAAAGAAGGATCTTCAATTTAAATTTTTTTTAGCGCCATCGAAGTATTTCTATTTAGCATAAGATTCAATAGGAGAGATTAACTGATATAGTTAAAATTAAATAACTCAAGGAATAGACCCGAAGGGTTAGACTTTTTTGTGTTAGTATTTTTTTTCTGAATTAATTACTAAAATGTTATGTTAACACACACATTTATGGAACCATAATAAGTGCAGGCAAAGGAGGATATTTAATATATTGCAACCTATAACGTTAGTGTTGCATGTTATATTATAGCCAAATTTTAGGTAATGAAAAGAGATCAAAGTGCCAGATCTCGCAAAGTAGGCTTTATTTGATTTTTTATTTTACTGAAGGAAGATTCAAATGCCAGGTAAATTCATTTTAAATTTCATTATATGATAGTTTTTATCTAACGTGTTTTGTTTACTTACAATCTAACGTTTATAAACTAAAAAGACTGCCTGTAAAACACATCTTAGCTCTCTTGGGACAAAAGTAGGCTTCCTCTGATGTGTGATATATGTTTTAATTGAACGAGAAACCAAAGCAAATAGCCATGGATATTACTGCTGTTCAGCGAATTTTTTTATCGAATATAACAAGGGTAAAATTAAAACATTGGCGTTGGCATAATATGGATTTTTAACTTACGAGTGGTACTTACACGTCCAACGCCTACTACATTGCGTTCGAAGTCAGAGGGTAACTGCTATCCATTCAGGGATAATAAAGGAAGAATAAAATAGTCTCAATCTCTCGTAGTATCTATATTTTAAATTACAGTAATTATGAAACCTATCCTCTAGTTGTCATTTTGAATCAGGAGTAGAGCTCCTCAGAGCTGTGTATGTATATACATTGTGTTCACAAAAGAGTCGTCACTAACTTCAGCTGGGTAAATAGTATTATTCATGTCAAAGCAGGAAAAGGTAAATATAAATATGTAGGTCGACATAAATTTGTAGTTTAAACTGCTGACAGGCGGCATTTTGTGTGTTTTAAAAAAATTTAATATCTATCTAACTAGTAGAGCTTTATACTAAAAAAAATGCTCATTGGTTTTAATAGATAGTTATAAAATGAACAAATAGTGTTAATTTCGTTTTAATACTATGAACATTGGCGTCTGCCATTTTTAATGCCCCATGTCTTCTGATTGCTTTCTCAGCACTCCACGGGTCAACCCGTACCTGATGGCAACTATGATAATTAACGCTGGACTAATTCACCTCCAGATTGTAGTAATGTAGACGATTAAATGTACTATATATATACCAAAATATTATTTTCCACCAAATTTGATACCTGTTCCTCTTTTGATTGTTTCCCATCAACACACTGCCAAACGTGCTGTGCTACTATATAAACGAAAACCAAATTTCGCGTAGTAACTGTATATATTCTATGGTAATATACTTTACCGTTATATAAATCGTGTTTGATATTTCTGTATAGGAAGTTCTTGAACATTATCACATACTTATTTTTTATATATTTACATACTTATCAAGATTCATTTTAAATACTCAATTACCCAAATTGTTACTGTAAAGATCAAACTACCTAAAATCAATGCCATTGCTTAGAGCTAAATACTAGAGCGGCAAGACACTCAAATTGAAATGAATGATAATAAAGAGGGAAAATTAAAGTGGCAACTTGCCTTTGTGAAATGTAAGTGGCGGGCCAGTAACTTGACCACTAACAGTTACTTGTGTTTATCATTGTAATTGGATTGGAATTTTAATTCCATTCATGTTTTCCTCTCACAGATTTTACTAAAAGAGGTTAATTGGAAATGTTAGGAGACTTTTAATCGCTACGTAATTCTCACATTTATTTGTAAAAAAGAGTATAAGAATAGTTTCTTATTTGTAACATTTTCGTGGTGAGGAACAGCATGATCAAATTTCATACTCGTTTATTTATTAGACTTACCGGAAAAAAATAAAATATTATAGTAATAATTATCCCAACTCATCATTATATAGGAACATCGTACTGTTTGGAAAATATTATTAACGACGGTGTTTCAAACTCCAACTGGACTACCCTTAATGACCGCAGGGCTGCGATATACACCGAGTTCTCACAAATTTCGTACAAGCGTGATTAATGCTTGTGATATAAACCCGGTACGTACAGACATCACACAGAGAAAAATAGGGTCTATCAAAGATATGGCAGTCCTGCGTTAAATTTTACAGAGCTTTATGTTCAATTAAGTGTAATCCATTTTTAAAAACTTCCATGAACTACCATACAGTGATAATGTTTAGTTTTGTAAACTTCAATATCATGTTATCAAATAACACTAACTCATTTTCCGCTGTATTATACACATTTTTACAAACACTTTATCTTCCACAAGTTAGGTTCATACTGTTTGTTACTTTATATGGGAATTCATCAGGTCTTACTTTAACATATGTCAACAAGGACAAAAAACTTAACGCAACGGTTACATTAAAGAGCGGTTGTCCTCCGAAAGAGCTTATCAAAAGAGATCTTTAAAGCACGTGTATAACTAACTATTTTTTTTTTATCTTGTGGACAAACAAAATTGTCTTTCTGACACCTTTGTCTCCAATGACTTTTTATCCTCATCAAGAAACACAAATTATGGATTTCAACTACTGGCAAAAATTACTCTCGAAGAAAAAGAAAATTCATCATTTTATTTAGCTCTAATTGAATCTTCCAAGGATTTAGATATTGTTGAGATGAATTTTTGTCATTCTTAGATATTTTAAATATTGTGATTTGCCTCTGATTGATTTTCAAATCGAAATTGTACGTTAAGGACAGTATTTGAGAAATAATCTGTGCCTGTTAATAATATTAGGCTTTATTTTTATTTATTAAGAAAGTTATTAGAGTTCAGAATATGCAGATTACCTGACGTTCTATTAAATAACTTTGCTAGAGCGAGTTAATTGTTTTTGATAATCTTCCCAATTTATCTAAGGTCTTATACTTTTATTAGGATGTGAAATTCCCAAATATCAATTAGTTGTTCGCTAAAAGGAATTTTGATGAATACAAGTTAAAATATTGAATATTAATTATAGACAGGGAGGTAAAATGGAGCGAAGCCAGAGCTTAATTTAACATCGATAAATGGAAAATCCTATTTTGCCAATTTAGATAATACACTACCACAAGTGATTATACTAATATTATTGGTGTTAAATACTGACATTTTATTTAATACAGCCCACGTATAACAACACTATTATAAATGGATGTTCAAGATTTTTTGGTAATGAAGGTTAGTTTTTGGTGGGGCTCATCATAGTACTTAGCCTTCATTATTTTCATGTTCATTGTCGCGAGATGATGAAGAATGATGTCCATATTGTTCATTACGCGCTCATCATTTCGCCTAGAGAATAAAGAAATATTTTTTGTAAGAATATTCTATACCAAATGCTTCGTATTAATATATATAATATAAATGGAGAAATATGGAACATAATATCAGAAAATTTATATTCTTGTTCAGTTTAACTAATTGTGAGTTCTGTAGATACAATACAAACTTCTATGTACGGTCGTGTGCCATAAGGGGCATTTCATGCGACAGATTCCTTTTATATGGTCGTTATTTTTTCTGTATATACGTGCTTTTATAGAGATATAAATCACTGATGGCCTGTACCCATAATCACAAACTATTATTTTTATAGTAAAAAATCAGGAGAATCACGATGAGACGCAATTATGTATTAAAAGTTCTATTTATTTAGGTAGCTTTGTTAATGAATTTTCAGGAGCAATTCCAGTAATAATTCAAATCGGAGATTGTAGTTTGGACTTTATTCCCTGATCACATGCACTATACGAGTTCAGTGTGCTTAAATTTGCAAGCATAATATGTTTAAAATCAAGGAAATTCAGACAGTGTTACTGAAATTTATAAAAAGTTCTTATATCGTTCTAAACACAAAAACAGTTAAAATCATTGTTATATTTGTGTTATTGTGAAAATCATGGACTACCCTCAGGTGGATAACATAACGTGACAGACTAACAAAACAGGTAATTCAAAGAACAATAGTGTTAACCATGTGGTTTGTGACCACGTAGTTGCTAAAAATTTCGAAAAACAGAAACATGATTTTGTGTTACCTCAATGTAGACAATCTCATCTACACAAAAACGTTTACCATAGAACAATAGGTCGCTGTTAGGAGGCGGTAAATGTCAGGGAAGTAAAGTATCGCTCCCCGCGGCATAATTAGTCGAATGGAAACATTTTGAACGTATCTAAAATATTTAATTCTAATAGTTTCATCATTTCTAGACAGCGACAATTAATGAAATAAGCTTGTTGTGACTACGCGTTGATTTTTATTTCAACTTTTTTTTTATAAACAGATACACGTATTTTTGGCAATATTTAACATTATGAAACGGAGGTGATATATGTAATGTGTGTCCATTATATTATCAACTCTCAAGATGATATAACAAAAAAATGATAACTAACATTGACTATTCACTTAAGTTTATCCTTCTAGTTTTCTTTAAGGATAAAATACAAATTTGATGATTTACTTAGGTGTATATCTTTATATGTCCAATTGTATATATTGTTGTACAAGTACAACTGTTGTTTGTTTCCGTAAAGATGGTTTTAGGATTCCTTCTGTAAGTTTTGTTTACAGCGAAGGCTTTGTTTTTATTGTAAAGGAATTCTTCCTGACGGTAATAGAGAAATTTAAATCTCAATCAGGTTGTTATTGTGTGTGAGAAGAGGGAAAATGATACGGCGGCGGAAAATTTGAGGTATTTCAATTAGTAATGCCCAACTTCTTTTGTTTCCTTTTATAGCACAAGTAGAAAATAATAATAATAACTAGTTTGGTGTTCAAAATATCAAGTAATCATACTCACTCCCTAACCACCAGCGCCTATTTAGACCGTCATAGGCCTCGTTTGGTCTATAGAGAGCTTAATCGCGGTAACGTGGGTAGGTATGGATTATTGTCCGCTACCCACAGTCGAGCCTTGGGCAGTAGTTACCCGGTGTGCTACCTTGCTATTAATATTTATTCACATATTCTTGCGCCTGTTTCTCGTTTATCATTTACCTCATGGGTGAGTACGTGCATCGGTGCAAATTTTAAAAATGTATTGTTTAGCTTAACATTAAAGTAAATAGTGTCAGAACAAACCTTGTGAGATAAGCTACAAACGATTTTTCATTCTGTTCTGCTCTGTATTCTGCGTGTGAAATTGGTAGCAATATTATGTGAAAATATTCCATGCAAATAAATGGAAGTCATCTAAATAAAGTTATAAGTCTCACTGAAACCCATTTCTGATGATTATAGTCTTTCTATTTAGACATAAGGAGATAATCAAATGTACAATTTATAAAAAAATAATATAAAATAAAAAATTAATATAATCCTGTTAAATTTGTTTTTTTTTTTTTTAACTTCTTCTTTTCTGTATTTGTTTTTCACAGTATATATATTAGATATTAGATAGCGAGAGGCCACTACCTTAAGGGATGACTTAAGTCATGGGTTATAGGAAGGCATATTAAAGAAATTAAATAGGTAAGAAGGAATATTTAAGAGTAAATATATTAAACTTTTTCACAGTGGAAATTAATTTAACACAAAATTAAATTCTGAGCAGAAGGGACATTAACGTTCGTTTTTAATTTGCTTGTATACTCGTTTGTAAATGATTAACTATAAAAAAATAGAATTTAACTTCACACTGCTAATTTAACGATACCATTTTATCACATTTTTACGATTATCATTTTAGTTTAATTTGTTTTATGGTTAAAACGCCCAATACAACATAAAAACAAAAACAACCACCTCCATTACAAAATAGTGAAAATATCCTTACCAGGCTTTTTACAATCATTTCTGAATAAGAACGTTTTTTAAAATTAAAAATGTCTTTTCTGGTTTTCGAGATTGTTGGTTTGGATAACGATAATTTCTCTCAATGGTACGCAACATCAATGTTCATTTCACTGCCAGTATTCAATTTCCATGTGCAAATGTTATAAAACTTCAACTAGTTTCGAGTACCTTATGTTGGTAGTAGGGTTGAAGTTTCAGTATGTGGTAAAGTTTTAGTATGGATTTGAAAGTTTCGTTTTTTTTTGACCCCGGGGACAAAAAGTTTCATTATTCTGTCTATTCCTGGGTACAATAATTTAACAGCTTCATTCAGGTTGGGGTTTTTTAAAAAAAAAACTGATACTAGTGTTTAAATAAATAGTATTTTCCACTATATCAACGAGTTTAAATTAGAATTTTTAAACACCCTGTTTACAAATCGGTAGTAAAAACGTGAGATAGTTAAAACCCTGCAAGAAAATTTGGCTGTATCTATTTACATTAATGTTAAATTGCTTTAGGAAGTGAAATTATGTGTGTTAATTAAAAGGAAGGTAAATTTTAAATTTATAAAATTACCAACATTGTTTTTATAAAAGGTATATAAACTTCTTTATTATAACTATTATGAAATAATGTTTTATTATAAATCCCCATTGACAAAAAACTTTCTATATTTTACAAATTTTTTTTTAAACGTCGTCGAAAAAAAAAGAAATTTTATTTATATTTTTATTCAGTATTATTTATTATAATATTTCAGAGCTATTTATATTCGATCACAACCTTTGTTAATCGTTCATTAATATGCTACTTGTCGTTTAATAATAATGCCTTCTGCAATACGAAATAAATAAAATACGGAAAGTTCATGTTTTATAAAACTGTATGTTCATAAACTGTTAAAGTAAAGGAATAACAAATAAAGAAAATTTGCCATTCCCTAGAAACTTCCCTAACCTAACATATAATCTGTCCAATTAAATGATAAAATATCTAAAGTTACAATGCTAAACTGAATTAAAAAACTCACTACCGCCGGATGATAATAACAGTAGTGGCCCGCTTTCTTGTATTTATGTTTACCTGATTGATATTTTGTAATATATATATATTTTAAAATGTACATTAATTGTAACTTTTAAAAAACTTCAGGGTAACGTCAAAATAAAACTAATTATATTAGCTTTTTGAGGAAACAAAAAGAAACTATTAGACAAATCGGCGAGAACCTTAAATGAGTTGGAATCAAAGAACATAGCATAACATCAAATTTATTATTTTTATTTCTTTTAAAATAAAAAACAATAACAAATTCTTTTTTCTAATACTATCCATTCATAAATATACATGATAGCTTGAGAACGCCTGAAACCTTCATCACGAAAAATAAAGATATATAAGAATTTACCTTGACTAAACATAGAGACAATGTTTATTAAATATATCTTTTTAAAACTCGAAGCGCAGGAGTTAACCGAGGTAAGACAGTCAGGTCCCATCTGTACACAGTATAGGAAGATAAATTTAACCATTTGCTTCAAGATTATACACTCAGACCACGACAATCTTCTTTGCTTAAACGTGTGGAACATGCCATAAGTTTAATATAATTCAACCCAGTATTAAATCTTCGGGTAACATTGCATGGGAAGAAAAATTAATTTCCTACTTTTACTATTAAATAACTAAACTAGTACTTGGAGCTGTCCATCAGTGGAAGATTTACATTAATAAAAAGTATAAATATGGTAGTCCTATAATCGTCTTGTATATGTTTTTATATTAGACACACGTAAATTAAAGAATGTAGTATTTGCGGCAGCGAACGAAAAGGTTAACTTACACTAAACGTGAAACTCATTTTAACGCTTCGGATTTATTTTCGTAAGCGTAAAAATTCACCCCCCCCACTATATATATATATATATATAATAAGATTATATATATATAATATATATTTATATATTATAACAGTAAATTTTTATTTTTAAAGCCTTCCTATAAATAACTCCTGATTGCTTGTTATACTGCCGGGTAAGCTCTTTCATTATATATTAATAATATATATATATATATAATATATAAACTTATATATATATATATATATATTATACAGTAAATTTTTTATTTTTAAAACCTTTTTAAATAACTCCCTGATTGCTTGTTTATACTGTGCCGGTAAAAGGGGGCTCTTTCTCTAATTCATTATTGATACTTTTGTCTTTAAAGTACTGAGTAAAATGAAATGATCCAAATGGTATTGAATAAGCGGTTAATTCATAAATAATAATGTGATTATTCTGATCTCTAGGCACATCATTATTAGAGATTCATGAAGTCATACAGCACGCACACCACACCCAACAGAAATTTTTCCACTTGCCATATAATTTGAAGAACAGTTATAAACGAACGCTTTCGTAGATAATTTCATGTATTATTTTGTATAATTTACAGCAAATATTATAGTCACATTATTTAAATTGAAACTATCTTATCTACTATTTATTTTTAAAAGTGTAATTTATTGATTTGCTATACCAATATATTTATTGGCTGAGCCTTCCCGGCGAAGCGTATTGCAAAAGTTTTATTTGGTACATTTCCCTTATTTGCCGATGCCCTTGACCAGCCTGTCTTTCTGTCTGTCCTCACGATCCCTCGAAAGGATCTTACAATGAAATATGAAACACAAAGTGATCACTCCTATCTAAGTAACACCGTATGTTACCTATGATATTTATGAACACTCAATGTGATTATTTCACTGAGCAATGGACGAACCTTTTTACGATGTATATGTGGATAAAGAACCATTGATGGCAGATAAGAATATATGCAGAATAAACCACCCCCCCCCCCCCCCACCCCCCCCCCCCCCCACCCCCCCCCCCCCCCACCCCCCCCCCCCCCCACCCCCCCCCCCCCCCACCCCCCCCCCCCCCCACAAAATATTAAATTTTCTTTGAAAAAGCTCAATGCGTGGGGTATATCTCAGTATTTTCAACGAAAATTTAAGGACCTGTTAGGTCCACCTGTCAATAAAAAGCTTTTAAACATGATATATATAAATGTTACCAAACTGCTTGCACGTTTTAAAACTCAAGCCGGGTAACCTCGAACTTATTGGGTGTGTGTGAATCCATGAACTTTATTACGATTTGTACGTATTAATTTATATTCCAGTAAACATTCAATGGGAACAAATAATACTAATAGTACCAATAAACTAATAGAACTAGTACCTTGAGTGAAGAGTGGGGAATCACATTGAAAATATATCTGTTAATAAACAATCGTCTTATGAAAGGTTGTTGTAGTTGACTGGTAGTTGTTTTTATGGAAATGGACAATTATAATTGTACGTATTTATACGTTAAGGTAAAGATAAATATAAGGTTAAAAAACATATTTTACGCTTCGATTTATTTCCGAATAAATAACTTGTATGTATTTACAAACCTTTTAAACTAACTCCAGACTGCTTGTTTTACTGCCAGGTAAGGTCTTTCTCGCTATAGTTGATACTTTGTTTATAAAGTACTCTAAAATGAATGAGCTGAATGGTATTAAACAGCGTTGTGTCATGAATAATAAAATACTATTTATAGTGAAAAGCGTTAGTTCATAATTAATAATGTGTTATTTCTCTCTGAACCATGACATATCTAGTACATCAGTTTTAGCGATTCATTAAAACATTCACGCACATTACACAACCAGTAGAACATGACCTTTACCATATTTGAGAAACCATTATAAACTGACGTTCTAGTTTATAATGCCATGCCTCTTTTTTATATAAAACGCATGATACATCGAATATTAAAAATTCAAACTACATTATTCCCATTTAATTTAATATTCAATATACGTAATTGATTTGCTATACTATTTTGTATGCTCACCTTGCATAAGCAAAGTGTATTGCACAAAGATTTGGGAAGATTTCATTTATGTCAGTGTGACTATCTCTCAGTCCATCTGTCTGTCCGCACGAGACCTTAACCTACGTTGAATTATACACAAAGCGTTATTCCTATCCAAATAATTCCGTGTAATATATGTGTTTGACATTCAATGGGATTTGGCTGAGAATGGACGAACGCTTTACTATGTTCTTATGAATAACCATGATGGCAAAAAGAAGATAGCAGAATAAATTAATATGTTATTACTTGAGTCTGTATACTCATAAGAGATATGAATATGTGACACTTTTATTTATATTATCGGAAAAATAATAGAGCGGAAAGTTAATATTAACAATTGTGATAATATTTGATTTTAGCGTAAGTTGCGTTAGAGCACCCCCTAGCTCACCAGAACATAGATGATTTGATATTTGCAGTGAAACCTAACTTGTGAACAAATACTAGAATGTAAAATGTGGCAAGGCATCATTAACATATATAAATTCATATACGTTTTTATAATAGTAGATAACTACAGACTCCACAATTTGCATGAAGCTTTATGTTACATGGAAAAGGATGAATTCTTGATACTGCATGTCCTACCATAGAATTTTGAAAAGCGTCATTGAAGCTTTTCATTCAGTACTATGATAATTTCTTATTAGTCTGTTTAGGGGATTAAAGAAATTCTCTTCTGTATCATTGCCGTCCGATTATATGTCTGAGGATACGTACCGAAATGATATGAGGTATATTTAAATATTATATGTTTTTTGCAATATCAGTAAAATCTGTTACAAGTAACGTGATGAGACGGAATTTTCCTTTTATTATTGAGTATAAACAACGAGTGTCACCCTGAAACAGAAATATTAGATGACACACATTGTTTCATGACACAAATACATCGTTTTTAAGTGTGAGCTGTTACCAACCTCCTTGAAGTTAATGTGATACAGAAACCTAAATATTGTCCTGCAGCTGCATCTACTTTATGTATTAAGCATACTCTACATATCAAGTGCTCTTGAACATAGAACCATGGGTGTGATTCAAATATATAAAATGTTCATATTTATAAAAACTGTTCAAATTCCTCACACCGTTAACATGGTGTTCAAACCAAAATTACATTTATAGCCACACAGCTCTCTGATATATCCATCGATAAGAGTTTTCGGAGACAGGTTTTCACTGAAGCTAAATATTCAAAATATGTATAAGAAATTTTGTATTGAAAATGTCAATGTGTTATCGGCAACCAATATATTTACCATTTTGGCATATTTGATTTTATAATTGCACACGTTAATTGGTTACAATAGGTATGAATCACGCGTATATTCGAATTAATGCAATTGTAGAGACCAGATTTCACAATCATGGGCAAAGGCTTTGAATAAAATTGATAGTTACGTAAAATAAAGTTAAATCTAAATATTAGCTTTTTAATAAACAACTTTGTTTACTTTGCATACTGTTGATTCAAGAATACGGAAGTTAAATAATAATCAAGTTTGTTTTAGCCATAAGTAAAATAACAGTATGTTTACATTCATTACAGTTATGTTTATAGTTATTCCAAGAAATCTCAGAAAAAATACGTTTCTCTTTTAGAATGCAAGAAACTCACTTATTACTCACAAATCTTTAAGCTTTTTTACTATCGTAGTATATAAAATTGGACTAAAACAATATACTATATATGGTTAAAAATATTTACCAATTCTTCGATGATTATTTGATAAAAGGGAAAGTTATCTCGCCGTGCTGAAATTCAAACGTATAATTATAATAGTTTATGATTTGTCCTGTGCTAAAAACAGAACTACTGTTGTAAATACTTCAAAAACTCAAAATCGTAAAATAAATACTCTTTGTGGTTATAATACAAATAAAAGTTGACTCTTACTACTAATTGATGTTTGTAAGCACTATACGCTTAAAACAAAGTTCGCATCATAGTATCGATGATCAGTATTGTTCAACATTTGATTTTTGATCGACTAATCACACAGTGGGCGTCATTTCGCCCTTATTACATCATCACTTAAAGGAATTTTTAATCATTTTCTGGATTTTACTCTGTTTTGCAATTGAGAGGCACAAGTTATAATATTTTTTTGTGTATAGGGATAAAACCTGTGGCATTGTTTTAAATCATCGTCATTGTTTCCATAAAAAAATATACTTAATACTTAATGGTGGGAAGGGTTTATTCAGTGTAAATATTCAGTTTAGCTCCATTTCACGTTACAGCTATCTACAATCTAAGTTCAAAAACGGCGATTAGGTTACATTTTGTACGATGAATGTACGGTGAAGCATCTACACTGGAGTTAAACTCAATATTCACATCCGTTTTAAACATTTCAAGGATGAGTTTTAATCTTTGGTCCAATAAGAAGTTTGTATTATTGTTATGTGATGAATATTTAGTAATTTAGTCTATCTGTCTATCAGTAAAAAAAATCAAGGTAATTTTGCAATGTTACAAAAAATCTTAAAAATGAAAATAACCTTGTTTAGGACATGAGATATAGTTTGATAATAATTAAATAATCGAGCTAGTATATAGAAGAGGCCGATCCATGAATCGTGACTGCGGGGTTGGAACATAATATAGCTGATTAAACGGATGACCATAAATTACCTGTAACAATTAGCGGGCTGTGTCAGCAGGTGACAGCAGGATACTGTAATGCTGAGTTAGTATTGTACTGTCGGGCTCTTGTAAGCTCTGGCAGTCGAACATTGTAACACAAAACCATTCCGCTGGGAGTCAAGTGAGGCTCAACACGGAACCTCGTTTCTAGAATATCTCAGTTATACCTTGAATAATAATGACCAGGAGAACCACAAGGAACCAGAGTCTTATCCTGTAATTACAAAGTTGTTCGTCTATACACTATTTTCGGCTTAAACGAGAATTTTCTATCTTCTGTCGTTTCTAGAGTGTGTTGTGCCTGTCAATCCTATTTATAGGTTATCAGTGGTGTTGGATATGTTGATGTGAAACAGCCAGGAGAATCACTAGCGGGCATGACTCTTGATCGCAATGCATAACTGTATCCTGTGGCATTGGCTTTTCTTTTTCAAATTTAATACATTGTTTTCAAAAGAAAATATTACTGCAAGTTATTTGACATGAAAAATAAATTGATGTAAAGTATTATGCACAGCACTATGAACAACACAGATTAAATTGTACTGTCTTCTTTATTCTTTTTTTAAGCTGAGGGAACCTCCTAAAGGTACTGGCATCCCAGTTATGTGGGATGTGTCCCGAACAAAACCACTGCGATGTCCTGTCGTGGTCATACAGCACCACTGACTAAAGATGAAACATAATATAATCATAGTCCATGTAGGTACAGCCGTTATCTGAAACAAAATCACATTTAAGAGGTTATGTCAATTACGTCTCATATTGGAGCTTTCTTCTTCCGGTGCAAAATATGTAATGATAAGATTTAAAAGCACAAAAAATTCAAATCTATGTGTATATCAGTGTATATCTATGAATATACCTATGTCAAATCAAATATATTGAAAAATAAAGCCATAAACTTGTTATTTCCACAACTGTTCGTAATATTAATTTCTTTGTAATATACGCCGTGTATCTGGAGTATTTAAAAGTTTTATTACGGCATATATACTGTTAATGCTGTTAATTGTTAAGTACATTGAGATGGGAGAAAATTAGCTTATGATTATGACTCTTAAAAAGAAAAGAAGGGATTATTATGACATGAATTCAAATACAAAGGATGTAATATACTGGGCAGTCATATAATTAAGTAAAAGTTTTTTTGTAATTATTGTTTTCTTCTACTTTTCTTAATTTCCAAATCAGTGTTACAAGATGTTTTAATATGATTTCTATAAGAGTTGTGTAATGGTGTTACATTTTTTATGGCTTTTACAAACACTGGTAATGAGATCCTAAACCATCCAGTGTCCGAGTTTTACGTTGTGTTTAATTATGTGTAACAACAAGGTGTAAAGAGCTCCATTAAATGGTGAAGCCACGATTATATGCGCAGGACCTTTTTACTGTTACGTCATATTTTCATTTTTATTCCATTACATAACTTAAGAACAGGAATATGTGGTTTAAATAGAAAGAAGGAACATTCATCTCAAGAGTTAGGATATAAAAGTGTTTTACAATAATTTATGTGAATTATTGATCCACTTTTGGTTAATTGGAGAATATGGGGAAACTCAGTCAGTAAAGGTTGGCTGTTTAAGAACTAAGAACAAAGAGCGACATATCCCTCACTCGATCATATTGTTGAGATGATTTAATACTTGTACAAAAGACAATAGTTTTTTAATGAATCTAGTTTAACATTTTGTAAACTTACCCCAATTTGTCCAGAACAGAAATCTTAATAGCTCCAGGATAAAAATAAGTAGTCGACCAAAACTCAACGATTACAAAATATAAGGTAACATGATAATCCTCTGATAATATTTGCACTATAAAACCATGGTATTGAACCGTCAGTTTGGTTGGTCGCTACGTTTAAATATATATATAAACGTACATTGAATCACAAAAAGTACTTGCTCCGCCGGAGTCGAACCCGGATTCTCTCACTTGTATATATATATATATATATATATATATATATATATATATATATATATATATATATATATATATACACTTTCCACATTTATTCCGCTTTAGAAACAAAACATATCCAACAAAAGCAATTTTTTTAAAGTCAAACTAAATATTGGCGTACATATTACAGCATATCACACTGAGAAAGTTGTTGACACATTGAGTGAGTAATAGTTGTTGAAAATTTTACCAAAATTACTAACGCCACGGCCTAACTGGAAATTGTCTATTCCATAATAACTTCCTGAGTTAGTGTAACTACATGTTAGGCTAAACATTACACCACACCACGCTGGCGTGATGAAAGTGTAGGTAGCAGTGGACGGTAAAGTGAAATCATATTATGGATCTACTCCGAACTATTAAAGATTTTCCGGAATAAAACGAGATAGGGGTTGTAATGCGAGTGGATCATCAGCAAACACGTTAATGACTTTAAGATATATAATCTGCTACTGGTTAACGGTGTTTGCAAAATTGAATATTGTTATAATATTAAATAGTTTCTACTTAGACAAATTTAGGAAACTAATCTTTAATATATCCCTAGGTTTGACACCAATGCAATATCTTCACGGCAATATAAATAATTATTATATGTAAAAAAAGCTGATCTAATTTTAGATATAAATAAGTTTAATTTAAATTTAATTCAGCTGCAATTATTTTAAAGAATTATGAGAGAAAATATATAAATATATTAAAATGGTATCACTTGCATAATTTTTATAAGAATATTATTTATGTAACTTCTGAATAATAAAGAACAAACAAGATAATTCACTTATTAAGACACAAATTATTCCATTATCTTTTTCTACACTCATGTGTAAGTGCTTTAGTTCTTTTGTTTAGCTTTCACGGGTAAACTATTCTAAGAACTTTTCTTAAATTTGTTGTAGATATTCTTGTCTTCGGTAAATATTTTTTTTCTTTAGGCCTATTATTGTTTCAAAACATCTCTTCGCCCACAGTATACCTTGGTCTCTAAAACAAAATACGATTTAAAAGACCCTGTTACTTGTAATTTATTGTTTTGTGTTGACATTGTTTTATGACAGTACAACCATTTATTGGCACTGAGAGATAAGCTAATGTTTTATAGAACTTTTCTGTTGAATAGCTTGAAATCCCTTCATTACTGTAATAGGTGGTTGTCATTTACAATTGTTTTTAGTTCTATAGTCACAGAAATAAGCAAAACCTTAGGTTTAACGTACTAAATTGGTGCTTTCCAATGTTGAAAGTATTGAATATAAATACTTCACACCCTTGACTGGCATTTAGATTTGTTTATAAGCCAATTGTCGAAGGGTAATCAACAGCTTACGTTCAACGTGTTAAATTGATGCGTTTGAATTTCAGGAGTGAGAATAAACACTTCACCCTTGGCTGGCATTTCCTAATGAGCTAAGACTGTAGTACTATAAAGTGAGTTATCTTAAACGTATTCAAAATAAAAACTGTGTACTATAAAATGTTTTTCATTACATTTTGTTCCATTATAAATAAATAGGCGTACGATAATTTAAAACATAATTTTTAATTGAAACTAAATTAATTTTATTATTGGGTTAAATATTAAAGGTATTGTATTATTTTCCTGGTAAAAAACATGTTTATTATTAAAATTTTGTTTACTTCCCAGTTTTATTTAAAACCATAATAAATTTTTTTAATTATGTAGTCTTGTATCTATATTTTCTTCATTCATTAAAAAAATTATACTTAGGCATAAAAAACTTACTTTTAATATAAAATTTATAATTCAGTTTAAATCTTAAATAATTTTTATCTAAGAAGAGGTGTATAATATCAAGCATGGGGACAATAAACTTTTTTTATTTTAACGCAGAGGTTAAAAATATCAATAATAATTAAGGATATTGTTTTTAGTTTGCTAAGGCAGTTTATATTTAAATACATAAAAAATAGTACCATTTTAATTACAATGAGTTTTATAAACTTTCATATCTAAAGATGCAGTTGTTAAAGGAATATCAAATGATATTTTCGCTGTTTAGTGAGCAGAGCTACGCAATTATATGTTTTTTTCTAAACAATCCCTACACAATGAAACTAAATTTTGATACTCCTTTTGTTTACAACATCATCCAGTCAGTATGGTTTAGTTGTTTGAAATTATTTAAAACGTTTGAAAACTAAAAACTATTTTTACATCGCACATAATTTCTTTCATTAATACTTTATTGATTTACTACATACACTGTATGTCCAAGGGCTATGTAGCAAACTGGGAAATCAGTATAAATGAATGCTACAACAAATGTTACTTTTGGGTACCCCCTCGTAATATGTATAAGTGTTCTGTATATATGATGGAAGAGAATATTAAAACTAAAAATATTTTCTTATACAGAAGAGTCAAGGTATAAAATATTATTTAATCATAGTTAAATATACTACTTAAAAATACTTGATCTGTAGCAAATTGCCTAATGGTAAAAATCCAAATCGGGAGAGTAAACTATGAATTGTTGAGTGTAGCCTAGAATTTGTAATGTGTTTAATTATAGACATTATGTACTTTATTGGTAACGAAACTGGAAATAACTGGTCGTGCACAAGGGAATGAGTACGCGTGGAAATATAAATTTCTCCGAGGTAAAATGTATTGTTCTTTATTATTCCCTAATCTTACGTGCCCTTCATGGAAGTCCACCTCTAGGTAAATATGCTACGGAAAGGTTTACAGCTTCGTTCAATACGATACTAGTAATTGCGAAATTTTAGGTGCAGGTTTGTACTAAGAACAAAAAATTCCTCATCGGTGCTAAGGAAAATATTTAGTTTTAAAGACATTCACTTGACATTTTTACACCTAATTAGTTTTGGATATTTTATATTTTTTTCACACAAAAGCTATTTAAGTTAAAGATGGATTCGGACGAAATTATACCTATACATACATATATAATATTATATATATATGTACAATATTATTACATAATATATTTCACAGCTAATAGAGTCAAATTGCATTGTGTTTACATGAATGAATATTAGTAGTGCCGTGAAGCATATAATACTGACAAAGAGTATAATCTATCTTTAATTACTACGAATATATACAATATGGAAGCATTGACATACTCAAACCTAATCGGTTTATTAATAACAATATTTCGAACGTGTGTTTGACAAAATGGGTTAATGTAAATGCATAGCTGAGCTTATTATAAACAGAGATCCAGACAGGTGTAGAGAAATCTTGAATATTCTGATTGTCAGTGGGCCTTCAATTTTTGAAACATGTGGCCAATTAAAGAATTTTTGCCACAAAGGTTGTTTCCTAGACTTTATTTTTAGTTAGTTCAAAAGCTCTGCACATATTAAAGGCTGTATTAGAATCTAAATTTTCATAGAAAGTACACGTTTTCTATGCTTATTTTTGTTCACCCTAATCACTACACGATATCTGATAAGGCTAAAAATATATAAGAATATAGGTTCACGTTGCTGGTCTTGTTTTTTTTAGTGAGAAATTCTTCAAAGGGTTGGCCGTCAGATTGCATTCGTTTGTTGAATAAATATCTTTTAAAACTTCCCCAGTCTTTCCAACAAAGTATTCGTGAAACTTTTGGATCACTTCCTGAAGTTCAAAATCATCACCATCTTGCAATAAAATATCAATGATGCCTTAATTCAGACCTATTATATTTACTATTTTAGATGTTTTTTAAGTCTCTATGCTGCTAAATATCAATTTCACTGTAGACTCTTGGAGCAATTGGAAATTCTTTAAATATTATTAAATATTAATAAAAACACTACTTTTCCAAATTGTTTATTATTTCGGGCGAGGCTTTTCAAACCAAAGGTTTCATCTTCAGGCAACTCCACAATAAATATTTACATATTGTTTGTTAAAATTAATATTAAATTAACATATGGTGTAAAATGTAAATACAAAAATTTTGGAAATATTTCAGCCAGTATGAAAAAAATTATATTTGACTAGAGTTTAATTTTTGAATAAATTCAGAAGAAAGAAGATTGGAATTTTCAATAGGGCCCTCTTCATTGTTCATGAGTTTTTCTTTACTTTGTTTATGTATAGTGTTTTTCCCCAAGCATTCAAGTTCATTGGTTTTGTTATTTCTTTTATTAATTTTAGATTTGTAATTGATGTTCTGTGTCCTGTCTGATTCAATGCAGTGCTTGGCTACAGCAGATTTGTCAAACTCTTCCATATTTTGTGTGCGATAAATGCTCTTTAAATCGTGTTTTTATTGTTCTTTTTGTTTGTCCAATATAAATTTTGTCACAGTCATTGCATACCAATTTCATAAATTCCCGATTTATTATCATTGAAATTTTGTCCTTAGGGTTTCCTAAAAATTTGGGATAATTTGTTGCTTGTTCTGTGAGTGACAGTTTTATTTGTATGCTTTTTAAAATGTTTTGCATATTTGGTTTGAAAAAAGTGCTGTATGTTGTGCAAATAAATTCATGTTTTGTGTCTTCAGGTGGTCTTAATGTTGTCTTATCTTTTCTTACTTTTTCTTTTTAAAGCTTGTTTTAGTATATTGTCAGTATATGTCAACGCCCGAAATAATAAAACAATTTGGAAAAGTAGTGTTTTTATTAATATTTAATAATATTTAAATCAATTTCACTGTTTATATCACTTTTTATATTCCACATTTAGTAGCATTTTAGTACATGTAGGTGGTTTTTTATTTGTGTCTTCATAGCTCCTAGAGATTAAGTTACCTTTAAAGTTTTCATTTTAATGTTATAAAGAAGACAGAGACCTATTCTTGTTTGTTGCATATCACTATTTTACGAATTTGGGGCCATGTTAGCAAATTCTTCAATAATAATATATAAATTCACTTTAAAGACGATATAAATAAACATTATTTATGAAAACTCGCCTTATAAACTATCAATCAGAACATGTTGTTAATAAGTCAATAATAATAACTAATTTAATAAAGCTGATAATTATTATATTATGAATAAAAATCTATCAATTAATATTGGAATCGAATATTGAACTTAATCAATCCATTATGTATATTTTTTGCTTGAAAATTGTGAGAAATTGTGTTTATTTTAAAATCAGCTAGTGAATGTAATACGTATAGTAATTTATTTAAACTAATTAAATTTAAAATATGACTTTCAAATTTATAATTATTCAAACGATAGTATATTTAGAAACTATTTCAGTCTAAATCTACGTGATAATTATATTTTGATCACTAGGTTCACCTAATATTTCACACTACATTTTAAAGCTCAGGAATAAACATTTCCAGAATAAAAATAGTGTATTGAAGTGTAGTTTTAAAGTTGCAAAGTAACTTGCAACACCTTTTAAATCCTCATTAGAGTTAAGAAGTGTTAAATAATCGCCGGTTAGTCCCGAGTTATGAGGTGGAGGTCTCACCTAATTACTCCCATAAACCACAAGTTGTCCGGCAGCCCATGACTTGCGGTGTGCTCTGTTTATCCTGTCTCACTGTTGATAGACCAAATTAGTGCTGTACTACAAACAATAAATAATAAATGCAGTTACAATAGTTGCAAAAGCCGTTATTAAACACTTGTAAATACCAAAGATTATATTGATATTTCTTTCTAGTGTTCTTATTGAAACAATTGAAAGAACACCGGCTTTACCTTATCTATTTTGTTCAAGAATAAGATTATATTGAATAAAAAACCATTTACTTAAATTTCATTGCTGCCTTTTATGTTCATTCCTTGAAATGCTATTTCCATACTCACATAATATTTCTAATAGCATGAAAGGCATGGATATCGGTTTAATATGTTTTAAAGAAGGATCTTTAATTTACATTTATTAGCGCATCGTGTATTTATATTTAGCAAAGATTCAATGAGAGATTAACGGATAGTTAAATTAAACTGAAGGAATAGACCCGAAGGATTAGAATTTTTTAGTATTTTTTCTGAATTATTACTTATGTTTGTTACAACATTATGGAAGGATTTAAGTATTGCAACCTAGAACTTAGTTAATCCACATGTTATTATAGTCAATTAGGTATAGAAAGATATCAGAGTGCAGATCTCGCAAAGTAGTGTTACTGATTTTTTGTTTTACTGAAGGAATTCAAATGCCAGATAATTCATGTTAATTTCATTTATATGATAGTTTTATTTGATGTGTGTTTATTACTTACTATCTAACTTTTATAACTAAAAAGGACTGCTGTAAACACATCTTAGTTCTCTTGGGTCAAAAGTAGGCTTCTCTGATGTGTGATATATGTTTTATTGAACGAGAAACAAAGCAAATAGCCATGGATATACTCAGTTCGGCGAATTTTTCTATCGAAATAACAAGGCAAATTAAACATTGGAGTTGGAAATATGATTTACAAGTGGTCTTACACGTCCAAACGCCTACTACATTGCGTGAAGTCAGCGGTTAACTGCTATCCATGCAGATATAAAAGAAAAAATAGTCTAACTCGTAGTATATATTTAAATTCAGTTATGAAACCTATCTTAGTTGTCTTTTGACAGGCGTAGGCTCCTCAGAGCTGTGTATGTATATACATTGTGTTCACAAAAGAGTGTAACTAATTTCTGTGGCTAATAGTTATATTCATGTCAAGCAGAAAACATATGTAGGTCGAAAAAAATTGTCGTTTAATTGCTAACCGGCATTTTGTGTGTTTAAAAAAATGTAATATCTATATAACTAGTAGAGCTTAAACTAAAATATGCTCATTGGTTTTAATAGATAGTTATAAAATGAAAATAGTGTTAATTTGTTTAAATACTATGAAATTAGCGTCTGCCATTTTAAATGCCCATTCTTCTGATTGTTTCTAGCACTCACGGTAACCTTACTGTGCAACTATGTAATACGCTGGATTATTACCTGAGATTGTAGTAATGTAGAGTTATGACTATATATATACCAAAATAAATTTTACCAAATTGATGCCTGTTCTTTTGATTGTTTTCCATCAACACACTGCAAAACGTGCTGTGCTACTATATAAAGAAAAACCAATTTCGAGTACTGTATATATTCTAGGTAATATACTTACCGTTATATAAATCGTGTCGAATTCTATAAGAAGTTCTTAAACATTATCAAATACTTATTTTTGTCTTATTTACTTAACAAGATTATTTTAAATACTCAATTACCCAAATTATTACTGTAAAAGATACTAACTAAAATCAATGACCTTGCTTAGAGCTAAATACTGAGGGCAAGGACTCAAATTTAAATGAATGATATAAAGTGGACATTAAAGTGAACTTGCCTTTGTGAAATGTAAGTGGGACAAATACTTGACACTAAAGTTACTTGTGTTGCCATTGTAATTGGATTGCAATTTTAATTCCATTTGTTTCCTCACATATTTTACTGAAAAGAGTTAATTGAAATGTATGACTTTATCGCTACGTAATTCTCAGTTTATTTTTAAAAATTTTGCGCGGTGGAAGCATGAAATTCTCTGTGAAATGATTGAAATTTATTGTGACTTACATACGAAAAAAAAACACATAAAATATTATAGTAATATTTCTACTCATCATTTATAGAACTCTACTTTGGAAAGTATTAGTACGACGGTGTTTAACTCCTACTGACTAATAATGTCCACAGGGCTGCGATAACACCGAGTTCACAGATTTCGTACAAGCCTGACAATACGTGTATACAAAACCTGTACGTCAGACATCAAACTGAGAAAAAAATATGGTCTATCAAATATGACAGTCTGTGTTACTTACACGGCTTTATGTTCATATGTGTAATTAATTTGTAACACTTATGAGCTACAAACATAGTGTTAGTTTTCTATCTTCATTTCTATAACATATGCCGCTGTATTGTACACTTTAAAACACTTTTCTTCACAAGTTAGTTTCATGATGTACTTTCAATGGAAATTATCAGACTTACTTTAATTATGCACAAGGAAAAATAGTTAAGCAACGGTTTTAATTTTAAAGAGCTTTTGTCGACAGTGCTTATTAAAAGAGATGCATTATCCAAAAATCTTTAATGCATGTCAAAATTGTTGTTTATTTCTCTTGTGACAATTTTCTTCTACACTTTTCTCCAACGAATATTATCCCCATCAAGAACAGAATTATGAATAACTACTTTCAAAATTACGTTTCGAATAAAAAATAATGCATCATTTTATTTAGTTATTAAATCTTCCATTTTATAAGGATTGATATAGTATGATATAATTGAATGTATTTTGAAGAGATTCTAGATCACCTTTTTGAAGAGTATTTTAGTTTCATGATAATTTATCATGTAATTGATTTCAATGAAAATTAAGTCAATGACAATAAACATAAAAACAATATAATACATTAAATAATATAATAATAGTTCAACTTATTGTTTCAAGAATATTACAACGAGGATGTTTAACACCTACTAATCTCCGCAAGTCTGCGATAAAACCGAGTTCCAGATTTTGTATAAGCTTGATAATGCTTGTATATAAACGATAGCTTTCACTCTGTGCAATGTATGTACGTCAGAGATCAGTCAGAGAAAAAATATGGTCTATCAAAGAGATGATAATCCGTGTTACTGACACGGCTTTATGTTCATATGTGTAATGAATTTCTAATACTTATGAACTTTTCAGTTTTTTATCTTCATTTCAATAACATATATACACATTAAACAACTTTTTACCCACAAGTTAGTTTCATGCTGTTATACATTCTGTAGAACTTTCCAGACACACATTAATTATGGACAAATAAAACATAATTAAGCAACGGCTACGTTTTAAAGAGTTTTTGTCGACAGTGCTTGTTAGAAGAGATACATTATACAGAATGTTTAAGTGTGTAAAGAAAATTCTTTATTTCTCTTGTGACACTTCTTCGATGAATTCGTTTATCAATAACTGAATTATGAACCATTACTTGCAAAATTACGTTCGAAGAAAAAAATTACTTCATCATTTATTTAGCAATTGAATCTTCCATTTTTTAGGATTTAGATATTATTGAATGAATTTAGACCATTCTAGATATTTTAATTTAATGCCTCTAATTGATTTAAATCAAATTATACGTTAAGGACAGTATTGAAAATTTGTGCCTTTAATAATAATAGCAAGTTTATATTTATTTATAAGAAAATTATTAGGTTCAGAAATGCAGATTTCTGACGTTATTAAAAACTTGTGAGTAATTTAACTTTTTTTATAATTCAAATAAATTTTTTTGTAAGACAAAGGTCTTAATTTATGAGGATGTGAGATCCAATATCAATTAGTTGTTCGCATAAAGGATTTTGATAAACACAAGTTAAATATTGAATATAATTATAGAAAGGAGGAAGTGAGCGACCAGAGCTTAATTACATCGTTAAATGAAATCCTATTTTGCCAATTAGATAATACACTACCACGAGTGATTAACTTCTAATATTGGTATAAATACTGACATTTTATTTAATACAGCCGCGATACAACACTATTGATGATGTTCAGTTTTTGGTAATGAAATTAGGTTGGGGCTCATCATAATACTTAGCCTTCATTATTTCATGCTCATTGCACGATATGAAATGACTCATATTTTATACGCGCTACATTCGCCTCTAGATATATAAATATTTTGTAGAAATTAAACCCAAATGCTTCGAAAAATATATAACTAATTGGAAAATTTAACATAATAGGCCTAGCACAAAATTTAAATTGTTTCACTTAACTTATTTGAGTGCTGTAGATACACAACTTTATGTGGTGCCATAAGGAGCATTTTATGGACAATCTCTATATGTTGTTTTTTACATACGTACTTTTTAGAGATAAATCATTAATAGCTGTACCATATCAAATTATTTATAACAAAAATCGGAGAATCAGATGATGCAATTATGATAAAATTTTATTCTAGGTAGCTTGTTAATGTTTTTCAGAGCAATTCAGTAATATTAAATCGGAGATCGTAGTTGACTTTAACTGATCACATGACTACGAGTAGGTGCTTAAATTTGAAGCTAATATGTTAAAATAAAGAATTCGTGAGTGTTACTGAATTTATGAAAATTTATATATCGTTGAAACAAAAAACAGTAACATTGTATTTTGTGATCTAAAATCATAACTACCTCTGGTGGATAACATACGTGACGGACTACAAAACAGGTAAAAAAGAACAAAGGTTAACCACGTGTTGTGGCACGTATTGCTAAAAATTCAAAACAAACATGTTTTGTGTTACCTCCATGTACACTTTCTTTACACAAACGTTTACCAAAGAACACAGGTCGCGTTAGGCATAAATGTCAGGTAGTAAATGTCGCTCCCCGCGGCTTAATAATTATAGAAAGGGGACATTTTGGCGAATATAAATATTCAATTTTTATAGTTCATTCCAGACAAGACTATTAAAGAAACCGGCTGTCGAGACTATACGTTGCTTTTATTCAAATTTCCATAAGCGATACACGTTCAATATTTTGCAATATTCACATTTTAAACGGTGGTGGTGGTGGTGGTGGTGGTGGTGGTGGTGGTGTGTGTGTGTGTGTGTGTGTGTGTGTGTGTGTGTGTGTGTGTGTGTGTGTGTGTGTGTGTGTGTGTGTGTGTGTGTGTGTGTGTGTGTGTGTGTGTGTGTGAGTATGTTCATTATATCTTAACTCTCAAGATGATAACCGAAAAATTATAATTAACATTTACTATTCGCTTAAAGTTTATCTCGTATTTTCTTTACGTAAAAAAAAACATTTTACTTTACATTTGTGTTATCTTTATATGTCATTTATATCTGTTTACAAGCACAATGTGTACTATAAAAATAGTGTTAGGATTCCTTCGCAGTTTTGTTTACAGGAGGCTTTGTTATTATCAAAGAGTTCTTCCTGACGTAAAGAGAAATTACATCTCAATCATTTGTTATTGTGTGTGAGAGAGGAAAATGATACAGGGCTCAAAATTTTAGATATTTTAATTAGTAATGCCAACTCGTTTTTTCTTTAAACAAAGTAGAAAATAATAATAACTAGTGTGGTGTTCAATTATCAGTAATCATACTCACTCCCTAACCACAGCTAGACCGCATAGGCTCGTTGGTAGAGAGCTAATCGGTAACTGGTGGTTGGAATATGTCGCTACCACAGTCGCGTTTGGCAGTAGTAAACCAGTGCCTTCTTTTGTGCAGTTTCTGGATCTCTTGTATAATATTCATCACATATTCTCGCCTATTTCTCGTTTATCATTAACCTATGTTGATACGGATTGTGCGAATTGTACAAATTATTTTTTATTAACATTGAAATATTATGTCAGAACAAACTTGCGAGAAAGCTACAAAAATTTCCATTCTGCTGCGGAAATCGAGCAATTTCTGTGAAATATTCCAGCTACAATGGAAAAATCTAGATCATAGTCTCACTGAAAGCCATTTCTATGGTTATAGTCTTTCTATTTACACATGAGGAGTACTTTTTTAATGCTTTAATTGGTTTTTCACATTATATATTATTAGAGCCTCTACCTTAAGGTGACAAGTCATTGTTATAGCAAGGCGCATTAAAAAGTAGAAAATATTTAGGATTAAATATATTAATTTTGTCACAGTGGAATTGATTAAGAAAAATAAATGTTGACATGGTAGTAATTTTAGAAGGGACATATACATGTTTATTTGCTTGTATACAGTTTGTAAAATGATCAACTATAAAAAAATAAATCAACTACATGGCTATTTAACGAGACTATTTACCACATTTTACGATTATCGTTTTGGTTGAATTAGTTTTATGGTTTTGAAACGCCAATACACACTATTGTAAAAGGAAAATCCTTATCAGGTTTGTACAACATCTAAGAATATAAAGTTTTAAATTAAATTTTTTTGCTTTGAGATTGTGGTCTGCAAACACATTTCTCATTGACGCTCATTAACGTTCATTCCTGCCATATCCAATTTCCATTTTCAGTGTTATAAGAGTTAACCTGTTTCGAGCACCTTATGTGAGTAAGTTGAAATTCAGTATGTGGTAAAATTTTGTATGATTTGAAGTTTCGTTTTTAACGAAGTTCATTATTCTGAATAAATAATTAACAGCTTCGTTCAGGTGGGTTTTAAAACTGTTTTTGAATTGTATTTCCAATATACGAGTTAAATTAAATTTACCCCTGTTACAATCGGTAGTAAAACTGAGATATTAACCCTGCAATCGCTGTATCTATTACATTACTGTTAAATTGCTTTAGATGAAATTATGTGTTTTCATTGCTTTAGGTTGTTTACAGATAACCTGTCCAATAATGCTTAAAATATCTAAAGTTACAATGCTACTAAATGATGATACAGTAGTGCCCTTTTGTATTTCCTGATGATTTTTGTAATATTATATATTTAAATGTACTTTTAACTTCGTACTCCAATAAACAATGATATTACTTGAGAAACAAAACTATTAGCGAACTTAATGAGTTGGATCAAAAAATATAGATAACATCATTTTATTTATTTTAATAAAATATATTATTTTCTATCATTCATAATATAATATAGCTTGAGACGCCTGAACCTTCATCACGAAAAATAAGATATTAAGAATTTACCTTGACTAAACAGAGACAATGTTATTAATATATCTTTTAAAACTCGAGCGCAGAGTTAACGAGGTAAGACAGTCAGGTCCATCTGTAAATATAGGATAAATGTAACCATTTGCTTCAAGACTATAACTCAGCCAGACAATCTCCGCTTAAACGTGTGGAATGCATAAGTTTATATTATTCAACCAGATAATCTTCGGTGACATTCATGGGAAAAATAATTCTACTTTTACTATTAAATAACTAAATAGTACTTGCGTCCATAGTGAGGATCTTTAAAAAGTATATATGCAGTCTATAATCGTCTTGTATATGTTTTTATAACACGTAAATTAGAATGTAGTATTTGCGCAGAACGAAAGGTTAACTTACACAAACGTGAAACATTTTACGCTTCGATTTATTTTCGTATATATACATATACATATATATATATTATACAGTTAATTTTTATTTTTAAACCTTTTAAATAACTCCTGATTGCTTGTTTTACTGCCGGGTAAGCTCTTTCTCGATATTATTGATCCTTTGTCTTTAAAGTACTATAAAATGAATGATCCATATGGTATTGAATAGCGTTCATTCATAAATAATAATGTGATATTCTATCTCTAGCACATCATTATAAGAGATTCATGAAGTCATACAAGCACACCACACCCACAGAAATTTCCACTTGCCATATTTGAAGGACAGTTATAAACGAATGCTTTCGTAGATAATATCATGTTTATTTAGTTTATTTACAGCAAATATTATATCACATATTTAAATTGAAACTATCTTACTACTATTTATTTTAAAATGTAATTTATTGATTTGCTATACAATATTTTATTGGCTGAGCCTTCGCGAAGCGTATTGCAAAAGTTTTTTTTGGTACATTTCCCTTATGCCTGCCTTGACCAGCTGTCTTTCTGTCTGTCCTCACGATCCCTCGAAAGGATCTTACATTGAATTGAACACAAAGCGTCACTCCTATCTAAGTAACACCGTGTACTATGATATTTATGACACTCAATGTGATTTCACTGAGCATGGACGAACCTTTTACGATGTATATGTGGATAACCATGATGGCAATACGAATATAGCAGAATAAAAATATGATTAATTGAGAATGTATATTCATAGGGGATATAAACATGTATTCATATTATCAGAAATATAATAGAGCGGAAACTCAATCTTAAAATGTTTGTGGCAATATTTTATTTTGCCGCATATTGCGTTAAAGCACACTTCCTAACTCGCCTGAAATTGGGTGATTTGAAGCTATAAAAATTAACTTGTGAAAAATGTTGGAATGTGGAATGTGCATGGCATCATTGTCATATTTAAATTCATATTAGTATTTATACTAGTAGTAAATATAGACTTTAAATGTTGCATGAAAACTTTTGTTACATGGAAAAGATTAAACTCTACGATTGCGTACGTCCAACCATGGAATTTGGGTGAACTTCATTGAAACCTATCATTCAGTAAGGTGAAAATTATCGTTAGTATGCTTAGGGGATGTAAAATTTATCTTAACCCATTTAGACCCGCTGTTCCCAATGGGAACAAAATTTTGAAATTTTTTAATACTAGTTTGAATGCAAGCAACCAGGGAATTTTTGTTGCCTGATCAGTAAACAGTTGGTCTCCCTGTAAACAGGTGACATTGCCTTTTTTACTAATATTATTGGGAGCAGTTGTGACAGTGCAGTTTTTCAGGTTATGTTTCGTTTGTATCATGGATATTCCTGAAAGGTAAGCGTTATTGATTACAAACAAATGTTTAGTTAGGTATGAAAACCTCTAAAAATGTACTTATTATAAGTTGTTTTAATGATTTCATATGACTAGAATCAGATTTATTGTATTTTAAAATCGTAAATAGGTTGAAAATTTGTGTGTTCCCATTTGGGAACAGTGGGCTCCAATGGGTAGGGGGTTATTACACATTATGTTTTGGTTCTAGGTTGACTTTGGATGATATATCCAATGCTCTGTTGGAGGGATGATGATGTTCTTACTGGCTGTATCACTATTATCCCTTCTGGAACACAATCAGATGAAGATAGTGGGGAAGAAGATGACAATAACCTAGATCGACTTCCTCGTAACATTCTTCTTTCTCATGCTGAAGCTACAGTAAAGCGATTAGTCGATGGAGAAATTGTAAAAACAGGTAATACCTTCACTTACTAGTGCAAATAACGACAGCAGTTCTGTTGAAGGAGATGACAAAGAACAAAATGAAGCTAATAGGCCTATCGGATCTAGTAGTTTCAAAGGTTATAAAACCTCCAGTTCCAAACACACTGCTGACAGTGTAGGCTCCTAAATCAACCTAGGAAAGCAAAAGAAATTAAAAAGCGCAACTGGTTGCCAACAGATGTTTCTTTACAAATAGAAGAAGAGTTTGAACTTCCTGAATGGCTTCAAAATTTTGAAAGCAGCCAATCCAATTAGTTATTTTGAATTGTTTTTATGATGAGGAAGTTCTTGATTTATTGTGTGATTTTTCAAATTTGTATGCTCTTCAAAATGGTGAACCAAATTTTCAAACTCAGGCAAAAACGAATTGCGCGTTTTCTTAGCAATTCTTTTGATAAGTGGGGTATAGTCAAGTGCCTAGATTACGAATGTACTGGGATATGAAAGGCCAGATACAAACAACAAAGGCTATTTCAGAGGCTATGTCACGCAACAGATTCATTCAGATTATGAAATACCTACATGTTTGTGACAACAACAACTTGTCAAACAGTCGTTTTGCGAAGGTAATGCCTCTTTGGAATCTGCTAAATGATAAGTTGGTTAAAGTGTTTTCCAAATGAAGTAAAACTTGAGTTGTGGACGAGTCAATGATTCCATACTATGGACGTCACGGTGGAAAACAGCACATGCACAACAAACCAATACGTTTTGGGTTCAAGGCATGGTGCCTCTGTACCCGTTTGGTTATGTTGTTCAACTCAAAACTCTATGACAGGATCAAAAACAGGAATAACAAACACAAATGTAGGGCTAGGAGGTTCAGTTGTGTTGGATCTGATAGAAAATCTAAAAGGCAGCAGTTACAGTATTTAATTTTTGACAATTTCTTTACAAGTGTTCCGCTTTTTGGAAACACTCAAGCAAAAAAGATATTCATGGTACTGGAACCATAAGAGCAAATCGTACCGAAAAAGCCCCTCTGACAGAAGTAAGATCAATGGCCAAAAGAGAAAGAGGAACTTGTGAGTCTGTAACTGATTCAGCCTCGGCGTTACATTGGTGCGTTATATGGACAATAAATGTAGTCACAATGGCATCAACACAAAAGCAGGTATCAACCCTATGTCTAAGGTTAAGCGTTATAGTCAAGCTTTGAAGAAATATGTGTATGTAAATCAACCTGCTTCAGTAGTTATGTACAACACTTATATGGGTGGAGTTGACAGAATGGATGAAAATGTAGCTAAAATGAGAGTAAACATTAGAGGGAAAAAATGGTACTCGGCAACTGCTTTCATTTTTACTAAACGTATCCGTCAACAATGCTTGGCAGCTCTACCGTTGGGTAGAAAAGAGTAAACCTCAGCAGCTTGATCTCATAAAACTTTACAAGGACAATAAGTATTTAGCTTACTTGCAGAAATACTCAGAACGATTGGGCAATTGGTAGACCACCCCGACAAGTACTGGCAGTTCACAAGAGGGTGACATTGGAAGTCCGTTTTGATGGACAGAACCATGTAATTGTGAGTAATAATAAACAATCACGGTGTGGACAATGTAAAAAAAATGCAAGAATGAAGTGCAGAAAAGTGTAATATTGCTTTGCATACTCATTGTTTTGAAGTCTTTCACAACAAAGCTTAGGTATTAATTCATATATTACAATAATGTAAATATGCCATTAATAAAATGTGTGTGTTTTTAAATGAAATATTATGTGTTTATGAATGGATTATGATTAATTTTAATTGCCCTACCCTTTGAAGCCCGCTTATTGTTCCCAAATGGGAACATGTAATATTCAGTATATAAAAATCTAATTGGAACCAAAAAAGGATGTAATTGTGTTCAGTACATCTAATATAAGAAAAATAAACAAAAAATCTATAAGTTAAAAAAACAAAAAATAAGTTGGGTCTAAATGGGGTTAAGTATCATTTTTATCCGACTATCTTTCCGAAGGAAATATCGAAAATGATATGAGCTCTTTATTAATTTTAAATTTTGGATACAATCTGAGCAAACGCTGTTACGAATATCGTAATGTGGCGTAGTCTTACCTTGTATTATTGAGTGTAAAAAATAAGTGTCACTGAAACAAAATTTATAAAAACACAATACTTTGTGAGAGCTGCCACTAACCCAATGGAAGTTAAATTTATGAAATGATCTCTAAATATTATGTAGCTGCATCTAATATATAGAGTATGCATGACATAACAAATGCTCTTAAATGAAATTTAACATACAATCATGGTCGTGTTTTTATAATATAAAATATTGATATTTATAAAACTGTTCAAATTCAAAGGTACTGCTAAAGTGTGTTAGATAAAAACACGTATATATTTACCAAAATAATTTTACATATGACCACGTTGTTCAAACCCAAAAGCAATTTGTAGCCACTCCCTGATATATCCGTTAATGAGAGGTTTTCAACAGTTCATCACTGAAGCCATAATGTTCAAGAAAGTTGTTTTGAAAATTTCTATGTGTTATCGGCATCCAATATGTTTAGCCTTTTGGGATAACTCATTGTATAATTGCACATACAAATTGTTAATTTGTTTTAATAAACATAAATCACCACGTACATTCGAATTAATGCAATTGCAGAGACCAGATTCCACAAACATGGCAAAGACTTTGAGATAAAACTGATAGAATGTAAAATAAAGTTAAAACCAAATATTTGCTTTTTAATAAACAAATTTTTTACTTTGCATAATGTTCATTCAAGAATACTGAAGTTAAATAGTAATAAAGTTTGTTTTAGTCCTAAGTAAAATAAATGTATATTGTCATTCATTGCAGTCGTGTTTACAGTCATACTAAGAAAATATCCCGGATAAGTACGTTTCTTTTTTAGAATTAAAAGAGACTCACTTATTACATACAAATCCTTAACTTTTCCAATATTCGTGAATATAAAATTATATCTACTAAAACAATAGTTTATAACTGTTTTTAAATATTTAAAAATTCTTCGATAGTTATTTTCTAACAAGGAAAGTTTTCTCGTATATTCGTAAAAATCCACTACATTGTTGTATGTACTTGCAATGCATGGATTTAACTTGTTTTTACGTTTGGTGCTCTAACTCAGTAATTTTTTATTCAATCTTTTTAAAACAAAAATTTTTGAATTGGTAATAAAATATGCTAAAAAAGTTATCCTGGTGAATTTGTTGTCAAAGTAGCCGTTTCAAAGCTAATACAATTTAAAAATTTTGAACGGCCGCCATTTTGAAATGCAATGAGATATTTGTTTTATATTTTTAACTGAAAATTACCAACACTAGGTTAACATAACTGTTAAGTTTGAAATCTGTATCTTAAGTGGTTTTTGAGTAGTAATTTTTTTCACCAAAAAACACATACAGACAGACAGACGCTAAATGAAGTGAAATAGGGCACCTGTTATATTGCATTATTCGTTAGTTTTGGCCTGCTGAACAATGTGGCAAAGTTTGTTCGAATGATTGCTTTACACCCTGTATTGTCGCATCTTTTAGTATTTAAATTTTAGATATTTAATATATATTAATTGTTACTATTCTTTAACAAGAGGGTAGATTGTTACAAAAAATACGGAGAGGTATATATTTATTCAATGCCTTAATGGCAACTGTTCAAAAGCCTGTTAATCTTTGATGTACTTAATTTAACATGATTCAAATTTATTACTTACACGCTGAAGCAGTTAATCTTATAGTAAGAATTATAAAGTCAATTAAACTAATGACAGTACTGATTCTGTAAACAAACTCCCACAACTGTGCCCGAGAAATAGTGTAAAGAAGGTGTTACAATTGTTTCTTCAAGAACTAGTTGGGTATTTCTCTTGTTTCAAGCCAAGTACAACTCCTGATTGACCGAGTTTGCTGTAAGGACTAGAACTACAGTAACCCGCTTAAGTATAACTGTGACCGTGGAATAGCGTCATAAAGCTATTGCAGTGTTGTTTGTTTATACTTGATTGGGTCTTTCTCCTGTTACAAACCAACTAGAAAAATTTAACTGCAAATTCCGTGTTTATCAATAATTTATATCACATTAAAATTAATATTATACTTATTAATTGTTCGGTTTCTTTTTCTAATAATACCTCTAGTTTTCTTCAAGTACGCATGATTTATTGGTATAGATTTCATAATGCAATGCTACAACTTCAGTTTCAGAATATCAAGGTTGGTTGGTGAATGGGAAAAGTATTATTTTTTTTATGAAGTTTTACATTTGAATATACAGTTATTTAACAAGTAAATATTATGGTTTTTCATACAATGGCTAAACATTCCGCATCTTCAGCCAGATGTTGAGTAACGAACTCAGATGTGTGCATGTACTGTCGGACGAGTAAGCCTAGAGCTTTGAAACACAGTGTGAAATTGGAACTCCACTACCTATATGTCGCTATTCTAAATAGGAAAATTTGCTCTATTTGATGGTTTAAGTCCTGCCTGTCAAAAATTACTGCTGGCAAACATGGTTTAAATCGCTCTTATGTATCACTTTGGCAATGAGAAACACACGTAATAAACAAATTATAAAACTTAATAATCGCATAAAAGTTTGAAAATTTTATCTTTAATTGCAGTGGCATTTTCTTGACAATTTAAATAGTAATATGTTCACTACAATTACTGATCAAACTGAGGTATTGGTCTCTTATTTCATTGTTAAAAAATGTCTATCAACTTAATTTTGTGTATATCTCTTGTATACAAAGATTTTATCGCTTTTATAATAATAAACCAATAAAAAAAATTGGGACAATTGGGAAAGACCCCAGAACTTAGTAGAAATGCGAAAATATGGTTAACACAGGAAAAGGTCATATATCTTTATTCTTGTAATGCATGGATTAGGACATTCCTCAGAAAAGGTTACTTTAAAACAGTGGGTATCCTTATTCCAACTGAAAATCTATGCTCATTTTTTTATTTTCATAGTTTCCAAACGCAAGTTTATTTGATAGTTTCTGCTTGTGTGTACACGATGTACAAGGATATATTATGCCAAAAGTATTAGCTTTTAAATCGTATATGTAATACTATCCGCCACCTGCGTCTCCCTGTATAACCTCTAACTTTATATTGAGTTAACTAGAAGAGCTTAAAATGTTTTAAGAAAAGGACATAGCTTATGGTTGAATTAAAAATGGTAAAGAATGGTCCATTGGTGGTCGCAATCATGGCCTGGATGATGTCCGCTTTGGACGAACGATAAACTTCCATGCGTGAGGATCGAGGTGAGGTTTGGAGTGGGTTTTAACTTGTAACTATCACAATTAAAATACAATGAAAATGATATTTTCTTTCATTACTGTAAAAAAAATGTTATCAAAAATGTCATGTATTTTGTTTAAATTTTATGGTCATGTACATTTAAGTGTTTTGTGAATGTAGTGGTCATAAGAGGCTCAGCGAATTTTTGTTTATGCCTCACCTTACAGAAAATCCTCTGTAATCTTTACTGTGTCACTGTAAAATTTATGTGCTTTGAAACTTTGGCAGGATTTTAGTTTTATTATTACAAAAGTTATGTTTTCAAGGACATACATTATTTTTTTATAATGAAAAATAGTCGTTTATTGTGTAAATATATATTTTTTTAAGTACATTTCTTCTTTAAATATACAATCCACTCTATATTCTATCCATCTATCAGAGCAATATGAAAGTTCAATGAGCAGACGAGGTCACGTGACTGGGATATTAGACGAAGCGGCGCTCAATTCCCCAGGGCTTGTGAATCACAAGTGCATTCAAATGTAAAACCTTTTACTTAGTTATGAGATTTTATCCGAGCACTCCACTTCAAGTCATTTTATTACTTGTCAGTTTTATCATCTAGTACATTAGGTATTATATATTTCTCCAAAAAATAACCCAGGTTTAATTCAAGTAATCAAATGTTCTTCAAGAAGTTTTATACTAATGTAATGTATTCTATATAAATACACGCTTCATCGTATTTACACTCTTCACTTCGTCAATATACTTTTTCTAAACTTTATACTAGCGCAGACACGGTAGACATTTGCGTTTACTTCACTATCAGAGTATATATTCCTTGTCCTTTTTAACAGTCACTTATAAATTTGTTTCTTTTAGTCTCTAGTTACGTTTTAGTAAGTTTTTTACTACCTTTAATTGTATTTTCTCCGATACACATAGAATTTTATTTTTTTTATCTATGCAATATTCATTACTTACTTCCCTGTTTCTATCAACACAATGTCGCAACATAACACATGAGAATTTAAAAAAGTTCTCCGTCATTTGTTTTTATTATGATCTTAAATTATAAGTAGCCTACATAAGTATATATATATATATATATATATTTGTTCAATTTATAAGAATATTTAACTAAAAATTCATTCACAGATTGGTTTTTTGCGGAGTTATGGTAATTTCCTGCATTTTAATTATCTTAAGCGTGGAAGGGTTTGTATTTGTAAGGAACTAATCTGATCCAGTAGTACATACATTTGTACAGAATCCTCTTGTAAATGCACCTTCTCAATGATATTTGTCCTCATACCTCATAAATACTTTATTATTTTAAATCATAGATACTCGTACTAAAAATTAACTGCTCTACTGACATAACATATTTTGGGACTATTCTATTCCAAACTTTAGCTATACTATTCTACTAGAAGGTCTGCAGTGTCAGTCTAATGCGTTAAGATCGAGGACACCCAAATTCTTTTCCATAAGTTTCACACTCACAGAACGACCGCAGAAACGAGATTTCCCGTTCATTATACTTTATGTGTTTCGGCAATCAATTTGCTATACAATTTTCAGATTACAGAAATGTTGGAGGTTGGACTGAAAGTATTAAGATACTTTTACTCAATAATATACCTCTATAATTTACACGGAAAAATATAAATAAATAGCTTCATATAGTAATAATAACATTAGGCTAATTACTGAATGGGTTCCGAACGTAAGTAATGAGTATTTAGTCTTTTCAAATAAAAATCTAATTCCTATTTACTAAATTAAAAAACTGTATTACTTTAAAAACAATCTTCGCATTCTAAATAAACAGTATTATAGTTATTATGAAACAAGTGATATTAATTATTTTGAAGTTTAATTTTCTCAATTAACATAAGTATGTAATAAAACCTACAATGCTATTTAGATTAATGCTATGAAGTATTTTGCAAAGGAGTATAAACTTCTTTTTCTAAAATTCACAACAAAATACCTAATGACATACAACAAATTCAATCAATGAAGATACCCAATTGTGGAAGATAAAACTTTAAAATAAATTTCATTGATTATGTGACATTCAATTCCACTTAAGCAAACCAAATTCGATGGTCTGATCTGCGTTTGCGGGATGTCACAGTTTAGAAATTCATTACATTGCTAATTTAATTAAATATGCGAAAGGAACGAAATCATTAGGAATAAAACCAGAGATTATAAAAAATACATATACTAATGGTGAGTATTTTACCAAGGAAATACTGGTAGATGGATACAGCTCAATTAAGTCGTCAATTAGTTAATCAACACAGCGGTGGCGTAGATATAGTTTGTGTGTTAACACCTCTTTAATTTGGTTGGCTTTTGTGATTATAGAATAAAATTTTGCTTTCAATAAATTCACCTTATGAATTATTTCAGTGCGGCTAAATAAATATCCACACATTACGTAGATGCTCTGAAAATATGTCATTTATGAAAATAAAAAGTCAATTGTGTTTTCAACCTAAAAATCTAGATATATATATGTACACAATTATAAAAATGTGGTATATTTTTAACTAAGGAAAATTTATGTTTAAGATGAAAAATTAAACAAAACTGTATCTTGGTTTCGAAAAAGCTTGTCATTTACTACATAAAAAATAATGTTATGAATAACGTAAATGAATAACCCCAATTATTTATAATGATAATAATAATAATATATATATATATATATATATATATATATATATAATATACCATGTTACCAAGTATATAGTTTTGTTTTGAAAGTCTTTAAGATAACCAAGGTTATATCACTACAGTTACAGTTCATTATGAAATGCTAGAAGAGAGTCAAGTGTCCATTCAACATTTTCAACACTAAAAGCACCAATTAAGGTTCAACGTAAGCTATTGCATACCCTGCGACTTTTTACTTATAAACAAATTTAAATTCGACAAAATAATAATCAAGCTATTAGAACTGTTAAAGTTGAATAATAAAACAAATTAATAGTAATAAAACTAAGCTAGCAGCAATAAGTCTCAGCTAGCTCATTGTTAAAGCTTTAAGCTTTTTTGATAAGTAGATACGAGCATTAAACTACAAATTCTTAACTTTTTATTTCTTTGAAAAAACTACTAATTTTAATCTACTAATAATGACCTTATGTTTCAGGTAGGAATAAGCTCCAACCATATGTCTGCATTCTTACTACAGTGTAGGTAAATCTTCTTATATTATGCTTAGGCAACTGCATGCCAGAGTTTATAAAGCAGAAATGTTTTTACTTGTCCTTAAGATAATAAAGTTGACTGTTTTAGGTTGGTTCATGAAGAAATTTACGTCTCTGGACAGATAATATTGACATCATAATACACAAGACGTTGTTATGAACAACAAATACAACACCACTAACCTTAAGTATGAATGTTGAGTTCTGCTCGAATAGGAAGATGAAATGTAGCTAACTCACCATTTGTTCCAATAACTTTGTTGGGCTGTTTAACTGTTGTTTATCATAGACGTACAAGTGAATCTAGGGCTCGATGTAAAACACTAGAACGTGCGTTGAAATAGAAAATTTTAGTATGAAATCAATATTTCAAACCAACAAAAGTGATAACTTTATTAAAAATTACAAAAGAAATTATGCTTTTAATTGCCTATACATGTTGTCTTGCAGTTAAATGCATGTGATTATGACTTAGCAATGCTCCTAAATGATTATACTAATAAGTAATATTACGTAAGATAAGTAAATACTTAATACTTAATATTACTATATTATTACTGTTACTATATATTACTTAATATTCTTATAACTAAATGGATATAATAATACAACCATTGAAAACGATTCTTAGGCTTGGTTAATAGCATGACAATGGTTATTGGGAAATACAATTGATTTCTTTACATTTCTACTGCTTCTTTTGAGAGTGTAGAATAGGTTGATAATATCATGATTTCCTCATCATTGTAGCAAATCTACTCAATTTCTACATAATATCCGTTTTGTGACATGTGCAAGTCTCCATTAGGCGATTTGAATATTTCCTGTAGTACTATTAACAGATTTTTTTATTAAAATTACCTAACGTCATACTGACAGCCTATACCTGTTTCAGTTCTTATTAAATAATGAAGGCCCCTATGGATTTCATCCGCATGCCCGTGCACGAGAAATTCTATTTCGAGTAAGTTATATTTCTAACACCAATTTTGAGTGTTAACAAGATAAAAAAATCTTGTCAAAATGCTGTAGTTTGTGCTTTAGTTAACTTTTCCTTGTTTCTCCGTTTAAGGACACACACACACACACACACACACACACACACACACACACACACACACACACACACACACACACACACACACACACACACACACACACACACACAAGTAGTATACTTTGGCCGTTCCTGGGACAACGCACCCGAGACCGGTTCTGGGACAAACCGTGTGAGACCCGAATCTGGGACAGAAAATTGTTAGAGAGCGACTAAGAGTGTGAGTACGGGTAGTCAGAACCGCGCCGCGCGAATCACCACGCATGTCATCGCTGTCCCGCCACCGACACCACGCGTTGTTACTGTAAGTATGCAAGCAATCGGCACGCGCCTCGTCAGCACCGCGCCGCGCGACTGCTGAACCGTCACCGCCAAGCAATTGGCACGCGCCTCGTCATCACCGCGCCGAGCGACTGCTGAACCGTCACACACCACCGCGCCGTGTGAGACACCGCGTGTTGTTTCTATAAGTATACAAACAATCTGTACGCGCCTCGTCACTGTCCAGTCACCGCCGCGCCGCGCGACTGCTGAAACCGTCACCACCACCGCGCCCGTGTGAGACACCGCGTGTTGTTTCTATAAGTATACAAACAATCTGTACGCGCCTCGTCACTGTCCAGTCACCGCCGCGCCGCGCGACTGCTGAACCGTCACCACCACCGCGCCGTGTGAGACACCGCGTGTTGTTTCTATAAGTATACAAACAATCTGTACGCGCCTCGTCACTGTCCAGTCACCGCCGCGCCGCGCGAAACACCGCAACTTATAAAATTACTAGTTTGGTATAATGTAAGTGTATTGTGGATAGTATTAATGAATCAGAAAAGTCGGAAAGAAATCCTGCTTCGAGCTTTAGAGGTTCATAAACCTGTGGTTAAGCGATTCCCTAAGAGAAAAATTGTAACTTTGGGTATTGATGATTTGTGGGCTGCAGACCTTGTTGTAATGATTAGGTTTTCAAAGGAAAATGATGGATTCAGATACATACTTAATGTAATTGATACGTTTTCAAAATATGCGTGGTCAGAACCATTAAAAACTAAAAGCTCACAAGAGGTTACTAAATTGTTTGGTAAAATATTAAGAAGAGCGAAATTGGTTGGTCACAAACCCCCGAACCTTCTTCACACGGATAAAGGACGAGAATTTGTTAATAAGGAATTTAGAGAGTTTTTACACAAAAATCAAATAAAGTTATACCATACTGAAAATGAGGAAAAAAGTGCCATTATAGAGCGTTTCCATAGAACTCTCAATGAAAAAATGAAAGTGCACTTTAAAATTCAAAACTCTTTTAGATGGGTGTCACATTTACAGAAGCTTCTACGTCAATATAACAGTAAATTTCATAGCACTATAAAGATGAGCCCATCAGAAGTGAATTCAAGCAATGAACAAACTTTAAGAAACATGTACGCCAAACACTGGACGATGTCTAGTATTCAGACCCAGACTTTCGGTTGGAGACCGTGTAAGAATTACTATTAAAGAAAGATGTATTTGGAAATAAATACCGCAGAAATTGGACAAGAGAAATTTTTCGGATTGTGGCTGTCAACAAAACTTGCCCTGTTACCTACAAAATCGCAGACCAGTCTGGTGAGGAAATAATAGGATCGTTTTATGAAAAAGAGTTACAAAAAACTATGTTCTAGTTCAGAGTCAAATGTATTAATAATGCTCTCATCCTTCCTTCCACCCATCCCACACACCCACCCTCTTCCTACTCCTCTTCCTATTCTCATCCATCCATACCTCATCCTTTTCCATCGTCAATCGCTCATACAATAAGAGAGTAGCCAGCTCTATAATAATGGTGTTTTCTCCTGCTAGCAAGCAAACGGCATTTCTCAATGCTACGGATGGTCTTCGAAGATCATCAGTCAAGAAATGTTCGAATTGTGGAGAAGAGGTTACGGCATCTAACCTATCCCGCCACCAAAAAACAAAGAAGTGCATCCATACCTCATCCTTTTCCATCGTCAATCACCCATACAGTAAGAGAGTAGCCAGCTCTATAATAATGGCGTTTTCTCCTGCTAGCAAGCAAACAGCATTTCTCAATGCTACGGACGGTCTTCGAAGATCATCAGTCAAGAAAATGTCCAAATTGTGGAGCTGAGGTTACTGCATCTAACCTATTCCCGCCACCAAAAAACAAAGAAGTGTATGTCAGCGTCAAATCCACCAGCTTATGCTTCTTCCAACGGATTCAATGAAAAAACCTCCTTCGATGAAAACAAGTATGTTCAAGGTGTGGTGTTGAATTCAGGAACTCCTCCATGTCCCGCCATAAAAAAACAAAGAAATGCATGTCCACGTTAGACAGACAAACTCCGGATTTTGATATGTCTATGTTGGAAAACTACGCTGATGCTGTGAGTGACAATCAATTTCCAGAACGTGATTGCTGATTTTGATATGTCTATGTTAGACAATCCAGATTTCTATTCCAAAATTAGAGCTATAATTGGTCCATCTACAGCTGACGCTCCAAAGTTTGAACCACCAGTAAAAAGGATACACCCCGATTCATCGAAAATTATATCAATACTTGGTCCACCACCATTTGAAGTTCCGGATAAGTCAGACTATTCACTGCATATACCATATAGTCCTGTATACCATTCACCACTACATATCCCAGAGAGTCCAACATACAACGTGCTTAGTCCGACCGATGTACGTGCTCAAATAAAACCCCAGAAGAAACCGTGTCCAAAATGCAGTAAGGAAATAACGGTTTCCAACATGGCTCGGCACCAAAAATCTCAGAAATGTGCCAAAAACCAGCATGGTATGACATATAACGAACGTCTGAAAAAGATGGAAATCAAACCAGCTCCTATAAGTAAAATGTGTTGGATTTGTGAAACACCAATAGAGTCATCCAACTGGAACCGTCACAAACAATCGAAACGTCATATCCGTTTGTCAGCACTTCATGAAGGTCCTCGATACAGCAGTGAAATATTACCCATTACGAGACTGACACCAAGACTGCCGGCACCTACTCCAGACATCAACATGCTGGTAAAGAAATACCCAAAACGACCAAGGGAAGTCAAACAAGTACCGAAGGTCAATACAAACGATATAGCTCTTGAAGCGATGATCCGAAAACCGACTAGACCGCAAAAGATTACTACAGGTGTGAAAAAGATTATTAGTGAGACACCGACTAGTACAATTAATAGTGAGAATTCGATTAGTCCTACCATGGAAGAGAGACAGCTTCTGTTCTGAAACAGAATCACCTTCAACACCTCATCTGGTTCCGGTACGTACTCCAGAGGAGTCACAGACAATACTTGATGAAATATCAGAAGTCCAGTCGGCATTCACGGGAAGATTGAAAACGTATGTGATTATGAACAAACGTGGGATCAAAGATCCAAAAATGTTTCTTGAGATATGCAAACCACTCGTTGTTGACAAACTTCAGGAAGCTGTAAAAGAAAAGAATCTTAAGGTAAACATGGTTTATCATGCTGAATTCAAGAAAATAATAAACGATGTGGAGGTGACTCAAGTCATGAACTTTAAAACGAAAAATGAAATTCTTTACTCGACAACGTCTCTGTCTGACTATTATAACTCAGCAAAACGTAAGATGTTGGTTGAGATGGAGGAGTTTGAGGCAAACGGTTCTCAATGGTCACTAAAAAGTGTGAAAGACTTGGAGATCAGAGTCAACCGATACGTTCCTTTTCACGGATCCAGCTATGTGGTTCTACCAAAACAGATTCAATCCAAAAAGGCTGTTATTAATGTAAAAAACGAAGATCAGAAATGTTTTATGTGGTCTATTCTGGCAGCTTTACATCTAGTTAAGGTTCATCCAGAAAGAATCAGCAATTACGAACCTTTCAAACGAGAGCTGCTTCATGCACTAGCAACTTGCGAATGCCCTATGAAACTTGATGATATAGCAAAGTTTGAAAGACTTAGTGGCATTTCTGTTAATGTCTATGCTTATGATGACAAGTTCGATATATTCCCGCTGAGAATAACTGATAACGAGATGGAAAAACATGTTAATCTACTGTTTATCAGAGAAAAAACAAACACTCACTACTGCTGGATCAAAGATATGTCCCGTTTGGTTAGTTCACAGATCTCACGAAATGGACATAAGATGTGGATATGCAATAGGTGTTTGCAACACTTTACGAGAGAGGATTTACTCATCAAGCATAGAGAAGACTGTAACACACACGATGCTGTGAAATTGGAACTACCAGAGCCAGGAACTGTAATTAGATTTAAAGATTTCAATTGCTCAATGAGAGTGCCCTTTGTGTATTACGCAGACTTTGAATGCTGTCTAGCACCTATTTCAACATGTCAACCGTGTAAAGTGGATTGTAATGGTAATCATCAGTCGTTCACTATCAAATATCAGAAACATAATGCCATTTCCTTCTGTATGTATGGGGTGTCAGAGGACGGCTTTTCCAAACCACCGATTAAATACTTTGGAGACGATGCTGCACATGTATTTGTAAAATCATTGATTGAGGAGTCGATAAGGATTAATGAACTTTACAAGAGTGAAGCAATAGTCCCCATGCAGTTGATGACAAAAGAGCAACAGGAAATGTTTGAATCTACAACTACGTGTCATATCTGTGGAAATTATCTTGGTGATGATCGTGTTAGAGACCATAACCATTTGACGGGTTTGTTTAGAGGAGCAGCTCACAACAAGTGTAACATCAATTTCAAAAAACCTAGGTTCATTCCTGTTTTCATTCATAATTTAGCAGGTTACGACACTCACCTATTCATTAAAGAGTTTGGTAAGTTCGAAAATCGCATATCATTGATACCCAACAACGAGGAGCGGTACATTTCCTTTACAGTCAGTGTGGAAGGTGGAATTGAACTACGATTCATCGATTCATTCAAGTTCATGTCACAAAGTCTCGATAGGTTGGCAAAGAATCTGACTAGATCTCAATTCAAACACATCTCAACATATTACAATGGTAAGGACCTCAATTTATTGCTACGAAAAGGAGTGTACCCTTACGACTACATGGACAGTATAGAAAAATATAGTGAAACATCACTACCTAGTCAAGAAGAATTTTACAATAGACTGAATAAACAACACATAACAAATGAAGATTACAAACATGCCTGCGATGTATGGACCGCCTTTAACATTCAGAACATGAAAGAATATACAATGCTATATAACGAAACCGATGTCTTGCTGCTTGCAGATGTTATGGAAAACTTCAGGGATGTATGTCTCAATACATACAAATTAGATCCTGCATGGTATTTCACAGCACCTGGGTTGGCTTGGAACGCAATGCTAAAAATTACAAAAAGTCGAACTGTCTCTATTGACTGACATCGATATGGTACTCATGGTTGAAAAGGGTATTCGTGGTGGTATTTCACAGTGTTCTCATCGATATGCGAAGGCAAACAATCCCTACATGAAAGACTAACGACAAATCGAAACCAAATAACTACCTCATGTACTTGGATGCAAACAACCTGTATGGGGGGGCAATGTCTGTAAAACTACCATATTGCAAACTTTCAGTGGAGCAGTAGAGACATCGATGTAATGAAAGTTAGTGACGATTCACCCACAGGCTACATATTAGAACGTAGAGTCCCACCAGGATCGAAAATGGCAAAGCTTCTGACAACTCTCTACAGCAAAGAAAAGTATGTCGTACACTACAAAAATTTAAAGCTTTATTTGAGTCTGGGTATGAAACTAAAACATGTTTATAGAGTTCTTAGTTTCAGTCAAAGCAATTGGTTGCAACCGTACATTAATCTGAATACCATGGAGCGTACAAAGGCGAAAAATGATTTTGAGAAAGACTTTTTCAAATTAATGAACAACTCAGTTTTTGGAAAAAAACTATGGAAAATATGAGAAATCGTGTGGACATTCGTTTGGGTACTAAATCCAAATTAGTGGAAAGATGGGTTAGCAAACCGAACTTTAAGAGTCGAACCATCTTTACAGAAAACCTAGTTGCTGTACATTTTAGTAAGAAAAAACTTTTGTTAAATAAACCTATTTACGTAGGTATGAGTATTCTAGACATATCAAAGACACTGATGTATGATTTCCACTACAATGTAATGAAAGAGAAGTATCGATCTAACATAAAAATGGTGTACACTGATACCGATTCCCTGATATATGACATCAAAACGAAAAACTTCTATGAAGACATGAAACATTTAATTGGATTATTTGATACAAGTGACTACCCCAACCCCAACCAATATGGGCTTCCCCACGTAAACAAAAAAGTTCTGGGTAAAATGAAAGATGAACTTAATGGTCGAATCATGCGAGAGTTTGTAGGACTACGATCCAAGATGTATGCGAGCAATATAGAAGACAACCATTTCATAAAGAGGTCTAAGGGTGTGAAAAAAGCTGTAGTTGAAAATGAAATTACCTTTAGCAACTATAAAGACTGTTTGTTTAGTAACATCGAGCACTACAAAACGATGAATACAATTCGGAGTCAAGCACACAATCTCTACAGCGTAGAACACCATAAAGTGGTACTTTCATCAAAGGACGACAAGCGTTTCGTACTCGAAGACAATATCCGAACCCTAGCATGGGGTCATTATAGAATATGCGAAAACTGTTAAATTGTAAATGTATGTAAGAGAACATACTATGGAAATTCAAGTGTATTGCAAAGATAAATTCGAAGACCAATTTTTACCTAGACCGTTACGGTGTCTTATTGTAGGACCGTCTGGGAGTGGTAAAACGAACTTGTTATTGAATTTCATTTACAACAAAGATGGAGTTCCGTTCAAGAATCTATACGTGTTCAGTCGTTCAATAGAACAACCTGCATATGTAGATCTGCGTGAACAATACAGTAGATTAGAAAAAAACCTTAGAAGACAAATAGCGTTTTTCTATTCCTCCTGTCAAGATCTCATTTCTATCGATGAATGCAAACCAAACTCACTTGTGGTATTTGATGACTGCCTCCTAGAAGAGCAAACTAAAATCAAAGACTATTTCATTAGAGGACGTCATAAAGGGATTTCTTGTGTCTACCTGAGTCAGAGCTATGGTCGAGTTGATATGCAGGTCATACGAAACAATGTTAATCTGTTGTGTCTGTTTACAATGAACAAGTACTATACAAAGAGAGTGTTCCAGGACTTTGTAGGTTCTGACATGACTTTTCAACCAATTTGAGGCTCTCTGTTTTGAGTGCTGGAAAACACCTCATTGATTCATATCTATTAATACTACAGCTAAACCACAAAAAAGGAAATACATGTGCAATTTAAAAAGGAAACTAAGTGTTGAATAATACTTCGCTGTACAACGTACCAGTATAAACGTAATTTGACGTTTAAGTATAAACGTAATTTGACGTTTAAGTATAAAACGTAATTTGACGTTTAAGTATAAACGTAATTTGACGTTCAAGTATAAACGTAATTTGACGTTCAAGTATAAACGTAATTTGACGTTCATAAACGTAATTTGACGTTCAAGTATATACGTAATTTAACGTTCATAAACGTAATTTAACGTTCATAAACGTAATTTGACGTTTAAGTATAAACGTAATTTAAACGTTCATAAACGTAATTTGACGTTCATAAACGTAATTTGACGTTCATAAACGTAATTTGACGTTCATAAACGTAATTTGACGTTCATAAACGTAATTTAAACGTTCTCTAAACGTAATTTGACGTTCCAGTGTAAACGTGACTTGAAAGATTTGAAGAATAACGCTGTATCTATTACAACTATAAGTATACAACATGGCGAATAAACTAGATGCAAAAGAAGCAAGGCGACTTGAAAAAATTCAGACTGTCTTGGCTGCAAAGTTCAAACGTGCTGAACAGGATGAATTAAAAAAACTTCTCAAACAAAAATACTATATCATCAAATGCTAATGAGACGTCTGCCAATCGTAACATATCAATAACACATGATCGACCGCTCACTGTTTCTAAAGCTAGAAAGTTGGATGAGTTAAACCGGAAATTACAAAGTGAGTTTGCTCAGACCCATTTTAAAGAGTTAGAAGATGTTCGTGAAAATGAGAAAAAGTACGAACCAATCACCAGAGCCATTAGGGAACAACAACATAGAGAATTGGAAACACAAAAAGATATACGTAGTCAAAACCGTATGAAACAGTTGGTAAGATTTCAACCTCAAGCATCAGATCGTCGAACGTTTGAGGATGTAGATTACGATGATGAGCCAGAAGTACAACCTCAAGAGCAATCGATGAAACAGTTGATGGATTCTAAAGTAGTAACACTTGGTTCTCTAGGAGCCCGATACCTTCCAAAATCCAACGACAAACAGTTTGGTATTTGGTACGATGAAAATCTAGAGCAGCCGATGATCGGTTCCGAACCGATTACATTTGATTATGATGACATTATATTAGTCAGTTTTTAAAAGAAATACAAAGGGACTGAGGGTCTTTGGAGATTGTTGACGAAAAACAATATAGTAGAGAAGGATCTGTACACCGATGAAGACTGGAACTCTTACAAGGACATGTTGGTGAGGACAAACTCGCTTTTCCAAAGAAACAATCCCAAAAGTAATCGTCCCAAATCAAGTCAAGGACTAAAGTGGAAACATATGATAAAACCTATTTGGGATGAGTTGGTGAATGGAAAAGTGGCAACAATTGGTTCAGGGGTTAAAGGTTTACAATGAAAGTCCGGTCGAATATAAGTACATAAAGAACTTCAAAGACCTCATTGACAGGTTTACACTACATTCAAGCGCAGGAAGAAGCTGGAAAACAACAACTTTCATAATGAAAAACTGTCTGTAGTTGATTCCTTCACGATGAAATGGAAGATCTAATTGCTACACCTAAAGGGTTGAAGTACCTAGTCAGATGTTTGTCTGTTTTGCCTGAACATGTTATAGAAGGTAAAGGGCTTTTGAACGACATCATTAACAAGTTACCATTCGAGTTACATGCGCCCAAGAACTGGAATCTTGATACGTACAACTACTGTGGGCCCGGCACCCAGCTTGACAAGAGACTTGCTAGGGGAGATAAGGGAATTAATCCCCTCGATGAAGCTTGTAAGAAGCATGATATATGGTATAGGGATCATAAAAACACAGAAGAACAGGTGGGAGGCGGACAAAATATTACAAAAGAAAGCTTGGGAGAGGGTTACCTCAGATGATGCTGACTTGAATGAGCGTATGGTCGGTCTAGCAACAACAGGAGGAATGTGGTTGAAACGTAAACTCGGTATGGGGTTAGGAACTTCAGGATGTATCTACCCATCAGATATATAAAGCAATGAAAGCAAATATTTTTTTGCCCTATATATAAGAGAGGATATAATAGAACAGTGATCAGTGGTAAAAACCAGTGATGGAGAAACTGTATATTGAATTTTCGAGCGGTATAGCAAGAAGTGAGTATAGAACTGCAATGCCAGTTTCAGAGCTCAACTTCAATGCACCCAACAACCAATACAACATTCAAACTGGATCATGGAGACGTATTTTATGATTCACGCATAATGTACCACATTCAAGGAAAGTATGTGCAAAAATCTGATGGATCTGATTATCAAAACTAACTCTACCGTCAAACTGGTAGACAACTTCGCGGCCTTCTTGTTTTCAAGAATAGAGCTGAGGAAACACAATACATTGATCGACACAGTAGAACTCCCCCGGCATCACCAGCACTATAAAGGGGATTGTTAGTTACAGTAACACTGAAAAACAAAACACTCTCAAGTAGTGGTTTCTCATCATCGTTTACAGGAGGTGGGAAGTTTTGAGGCACTCGGCACACTTGGGCATTTAGGATTAGGGTTCTTTGACCACCTTTGTTACCCGATGTACAAGGGAGGTTTTGAAATCACATTTACTAGGAATGATGAAGATAATGATGGCGTTGTTTCACTGGAAAGGGGCAGGGTCCACAGCAACGGATCCTGGCGCGATGGAAAAATTGTGATAGAGTCGTTTGTGTTACGAGTCCCCATAGTCCGATTATACCAGCACTTCCAAAATCCAGTTAATTGATGGTTTGAAACATCTGAGTGACAAGGATGCTTTAGTCTACAACTTCTTTCAATGGCAATGCATCGACAAAAGAGGGGTGTTCGGTTCATCGTTCAGCTTCGATATTACAAGTGTTTACAGAAATGTGTACAATCCTAGATTTGTTATAATCGCACTTCAGGACAAACAGAACAAACACCCAGGCAAAAGATCCTAGTAGATTTGACAGCTGCAACATCAAAAATGTGTCTGTGAAAATTAATGGAGAAAGGTACCCTCAGGAATTGCAGAATTTTGATATTACTAATGGTATATACAGGATCATGTACGATCAGTACCTAGGGTTCCGAAAAATAAACTTCGGAGACAATAACGTGTTAGTAAACCTGAAAGAATTTATTGATAACTCACCTTTGGTTGTAATTGACACACATCTACATCAACCAACAACAGACAGATCTCGAAGTGACATTCAGATTGAATTAGATTTTGTAAAAGCAATTGCATCTCCACAGGGGAGCAGCGGCACCACAGCATATGTTGTCGTTGTATCTGAGGCACATTTCTCATATGACATTACTCGAAACATAATCAAATTCCTGTAAAAACAAATAAAAAAAACAACAAAAAACAAAAAAAAAAGTAAAATAAAATTTTTTTTTTCATTGGTAGGGGGGCAATTATTGTTTTCATGTCAGTGTTTTGTATATAAGAAAGCGTATAGAATGGAAAGTCAGCATAATTATACAGTTCGGCTATCCGAAGCTCAAAAACGTAAACTTCGTACAGCGTACAAAAGACGGAAACCTACAGTAATCAGATTATCTAATGAACAGCTGTCTCACGGAAGTGATCGTATACTTCTTTCTGGAGAGCAACACACAAAGCCGTTTCTAGAGCCGTTAAGAACAAAAAAGGTTTACAATTGCTTATAAGTTACAACCAACTCGTATCTAATAAACAAGGAGGGTTTTTGAAGGAAATTATGGAAATGGTGGATTCGTCAGTTCCTGGAGGTAAACGTTTCATCTCTCCATTAATAAGAAGAAAGGTGGCTCCTTTACTGAGAGAAAAATTTATACATTGGTTAAAGAGTTTAGTCGATGAGGAGTTAGACACCATTATTGAAAAAGATCCTACGGGTAGAGGGTTGAAACGACGTATTGGTCGGAAGCTTGATGCATTGTTGTCTGTGAACAAAAAAAAGAGATCTTCCCGCTGTCTCTTGGTGAAATAGAAAAATTAGCAGGTATATTAAACATTAATGAGTTTAAAGGTGTTTTCATGCGACAGTTACTTCCAGACAAACCTACAAATATCGAACGTGGTAATGTAAATCTTGGTGACCTTTCATCTGGTGGTACTCACTGGACGTGTTATGTGAAAACGTGGTGAAAAGAAATTGTATTTTGATTCATATGGCGATGTCAATCCTCCAATAGAAGTAGTCAGGTACTTGGGGCCAAAAGGGTTGGTTTATAACTCAGAGCGTATTCAGGGGTTTGACGATCCTCCCTATCTGTGGACATCTGTGCCTGGAGGTTCTACGACGAGATTCAGTTGGTGAGGAATGGGAACATATTCTTCGTAGTATAAGAAAACAATAAAAATGCATGGAAACCGTGGTTTTTATTTTCAACAGATTTGGAGACGAAATTGAAATTGGATCAATACCAACTCAACCCAATTCAGACCCTTCTCCTGACGAGATAATTGAGCTTGCAAGTGATGTATCAAAAGTCTCACAAGGTTTATCCGAAGTCAAGAAATTATTGGAATCGCATTTGGTAAAATCGGAAAAAATAATAAATGCGATCGAGATTGTCCCCACTAGTACCGTAAATGGTGAAAAGATATGGGGCAGCTTCCTACTGAAAAACCACCAGAGAATTGGTCAAGTGAGCAAAGCAGTGGAGCCATATGATGTAGTTGTCAAAGTTCAATTGAGTGAATTAGAAGGCAAGATATACATCATGCAGAAAAAATTCAACAACGAAATAAAAAATATATGGAAAGAGGTTTTGAAGACTTCCATGATGGTAGCAACCTCATCTAAAACTTGTATAGAATTATAAGTATATATAAAAAACTGCAACCATGCCATTACTCAAAACTAACTGGAACTGAGTCTGTACTGACTCTCCATCTAGAACACCCCATCCACTTGGATCCGAACGTAGAGTATTATATGGCTCTTGTTGGATTTTACTCTGAGAACAACATATACAACTTGTTGCAACATGCAAAAGTCTATTTTTGGGATTTGGAAATACATTTCATTCCGAAACCACTGATACTTCAATGTGGTTACTGGACCATTGAAAAACTTGAAAAGAGTTTCAGAGATTACATACAATCGTTGAATCTTAGTGTAAATTCTGACGATTTCAAGATCTTTTAAAGATGGTGACAAAATATCAATTAATTCTCCAATTAAATTCTACTTGGATAAAACCGTTAGTGATCTCTTAGGTTTTGAAAAATTCGGATGCAACAAACTTACAAAAAGAATCGTCTTACTTCAACTCAAATGAAAATGTAATTGCATCGAATCCACCGAATCTCAGAGCCGTTGATGTCATCGAGATACACTGCAAATATTGTCAACAACAGTCTTGTCAATCATGATGTTCACTCTCACAAACATTTGGAGACAGCAATCCTCTACTCCTTTTCCCCTAATGTACCACACGGCTACAAAATATCTCAATCACCTCAAGAAAAACACTACATACCTCTTCGGAGCGGTTTTAACGAAAGATTCAACAGATCACAATCACACTTGTAAGACCAAAACAACCAACTGCTCCAGAACAACCATGTAAACAACATCGTCTATTTAGATCTGATCAGTAAATCACAAACACATACATACTCACAATTGTGGTAAATAAACACACGCGTGGTGTCGGTGGGCGGGACAGCGATGACATGCGTTGGTGATTTCGCGCGGCGCGGTTCTGACTACCCGTACTCACACTCTTAGTCGCTCTCTAACAATTTTTCTGTCCCAGATTCGGTCTCACAACGGTTTGTCCCAGAACCGGTCTCGGGTGCGTTGTCCCAGGAACGGCCAAAGTATACTACTCACACACACACACACACACACACACACACACCCACGCACGCACGCACGCGCGCACATTCATATATGTCATGAATCCCACCCCCCCCCCCCCCCACCCCCCCCCCCCCCCACCCCCCCCCCCCCCCACCCCCCCCCCCCCCCACCCCCCCCCCCCCCCACCCCCCCCCCCCCCCAAAAATTTAAGATACAAACTGTTTAGTTCAGCGAACTAGAGGATTTTAAGTAATATGTAATTTGCATGACAATACTGTAAAGTCAACCGTACCGAGGAATTGTGGTGAAAAATTAAGGTAATCTATATATTCAAGTGCTATGGAGACACAGTTTGTGTACTACAGAGGAACAATAGGTAGTATGGTACAGGAGACTATCATCTCTGAACAATGCTCCGATAGCAGCTAGTGCCAAACAATACATTCTGTCTTATCGTGCAAGTGTTAAATAACTATTGTATCATATTAATACAAACAGTTTTTGCATATTGAAATTATAACTTATATGCAATGTTGTCGTTGAACTGTTCAAACAAGCATATTGTATTTTTTACTGATTTTCAATTTAAAGTGCTTACGTCTTACATGGAAACCTACTTTTATCACACTCAGCTTCTTACATTGACATATTTAATTGGCTATATATCTAAGTTAAAATCCATAACAATTTTTAAAGTTCTTCAAATTTATACAGAAAAACTAAAAAAATTTAACCTAGTAATTAAAAAAAAAAAAATTTTACCATTATGTTAACAGTTAGCGAATCAAATATTTTTATCAATTCTTCAAATTAAGAGCTTATCCTTGAAGTTTTTATAATTTTATCTATCTATTTAATTTAATCGCTATGATATATATTGCAGTCTATCTTTTAAAGTATTTAATTTGTATAGAATTCCACACTTAAATTCATATTTAATTTGCACCTAATTAGATCACTCATAGTTTGATTCCATATCTTCTTTGGCAACGCTCTTTGTAATATAAATTAAGCGAGTAATAATTTATTAATCTTTCTATTTTTCAATAACTCATTTGTAAGGTGTTGAACCATATTAGTTGAAAATAACAACCCTTAAACGTAAAGACATTTCGATTTAATTAAAACCAATTTTCGGTAAATCTATCATAAAATTTGTTAATTTTTAATCAAATTATTCTACTTATAATATCAGAGAAATATTTAAACTAGCCTGGCCGAGATTCTTTGGACAATGTACAGGGTGACGCAGACCACGCGAACAGTACGTATAGCGGCCAAACTAAACGAGGTAGATTATTCGTAACAACTTAAACCCCCCTATTTCTACCCCAAAGAATTTGGAGATATTATTGTGAAATCTCTAAAACTCCTCAAAAGGCTACTTTTTGGGGGCTAGGGGTGGCTTTTAGAATAATTAAAAACGTAAAGGTATGTTCAGTTATACCTAATTTTAAAGGTATTTCTTCACTGATTATTTTGATGCAAAAAGTTTGAACCCTATATTGCCGCTTATGTACAGGGTACACCTAAACGTTGAAAAATCAGGGGTTTGTTGGTAAATTTATTGCAACTACCTCCACAAATAATGTAGAGAGACGATATTTTCATTCAAAACTAATGATGAGACAGCTTATCGAAACATATCATCAAATGCCACCCTACCCCAAAATTTACATATTTTAAAAACACCTTGAATTTTTAAGTAATTAACAGCCCCAATCTAAAAAAAATAAAATAGCAACCTAGTTTGTGTTGTACATAATTAGAAAGGTCTTAAAACAATAAACATGATCTACATTTAAAGATTGTCTATATCTCCAATGGTTTCAAATCTGTACATGTTAACAGCTATTTATCGTCAGTAAAATTTGGATAAAAAAAACTAAAACTTTTTCTGAATTAAAATATATTTCAGGTGGTTTTTGTAATCTTTCTCTTCATATAAACCGTCCTCGTGTTTATACCAACATTTTACTACAATAGTAAGCTATATTTGTTAGATTAGACCTTAGCAACAAATTTAGGAATTCATTGTTATTAAATATTTTACCCTACATTGAAAAAATTGTGACTGACTTGTAAGAAGTATTTACAGGTTATACAATGCATAATTGATAATAACTATTATTGGGGAAAAATTAAATCTAAATGCAACCAAATGTTTAAAAAAAGTGTTATTATAACAGATGAGTGTTGTAAAATGGAAATGATATATTTATTTGTGCAGATACACTACATATAGCCACAGGAGCCGAGCAGTCGACAGAGCTTTACATAAATTACGTCATACGTGCAGCTGTCCGGTGCCAGGCGCTCGGCTCATATAACTCTCATAACGCTACCCACACTTTTACTTTTATCTCTCTAAAATTGTACTAACGGTTTGTCAAAAAAGGGTCTTACCACCTCTACAGTCACATATAACTGACTTTACGCTACTCACACCATTATTTTATCCGTCACACACTGTAGGCTACTAACTATTCGACCAATCAAAGGTCTTGCCAACTCTGGAGCTCGTCTTTAGTTCTATATCGATAACCGCTTAATATAAAGCCAAAGTTTTAAATAAAATTTTTGTTAGGTTTTTTAATACCTTTACTTTTATTTAATGAAAGTGTACGGTAGTATTTAATATTTATTATTAATACAAAATATTTTGAAATTTTTAAACTAAAATAAACCAAAATGTCTTTTTTAGTAAGTTAATTATCTTGGTTATTTTATTAAAGTGTACTCAGCTATAAGCTCTCATAAAACTCATATAAAGCTACTTAAACTTTCATTCATATAAGTAAAACATATAAGTAACGGTTCAACAAAACATTAATATTGCTACTTCTATAGACACATATAACTGACATTAAGCTACTCATTTCTTTATTCCTGTCAGTAAAAGATTGCACTAACGGATTTACCAAACAAGAATGTTGCTACCTCTATAGTCGCATCATTTCACATAGGCAGTAAGAAACTAAGTAAGACAATGCTTCAACCTGTACTTTATTTGCATCTTCATTAGCATATTTGATAATACTATAAGATTAGGCATATTGAGTTCTATACCAGTTTCCAAGCATTGTTAGATGTCACAAATCCATTTTTATGCACAGTCTTACAATACAAAATATAGTACTTTACTTTATTGTTGGAATATTGAATGGAGATTTCTGCATAAAAATACAATTTTGTCGTTATCATTGCATAGATAAATACTACACCAACTGGTCTATTACACTAGTGAGTAGTAATATATATCGATGAGGGCAGCGTAGCACACACGGGAGCGTACATACAGAGTGTTGTTTGTTAATGTACTTTGAACTGCAACAGTGCATTAGGTCCTTAGATGATATTACACCTACTTGTCTATTACACTAGTAAGTAGTAGTTGATATCGATGAATGCGACGGGGCACACACGGGAGTTTACATACGTAGTGTTGTTTGTTAATGTACTTTCAACGGCAACAATGCATTAGGTCCTTAGATGCATATTACACCTAATTGTCTATTACACTATTGAGTACTAGTTGATATCGATGAATGCGACGGGGCACACACGGGAGTGTACATACGTAGTGTTGTTTGTTAATGTAATATCAATGGCAACGGTGCATTAGGTCCTTAAATGCATATTACACCTACTTTTCTATTACACTAGTGAGTTGCAGTCGATATCGATGAACGCGACGGGGCAAACACGGTAATGTACATACACAATGTTTGTTTAAACATTTATATGAGTTAATACTGAATGGAAATTGACAGTCAGCATAAATCTTTTGTAATTTGCTCTCCTGTCTTGGTCCTAGTTGGCACCAAAATAATACGTCAACGAAATTTTGTTGACCTTACTAAAAAATAAGACCTTACTTTTTTAACCGTAATTGGTTGTCAATGTTGAGCCGACATGACTGTAACATAATATGTTCTTAAATATTTAAACATAATTTAAATAATACAAATGGATTATATTTATTTTTCTGTTAACTGAGATTAGAACCTTGTAATGAAAATGATAGAACATTAGTATAAAAAAATATTCCATTCTGTAAAAGTTAGTATGTACTTATGGGAAAAATTAAATACGTGTCCGTTATATGGAACTATATGACTATCAAATAAAAAACGACAATAAAAAATGTTAACAACAATCCAAAATGTATAGATATAACGGAAGAGCAAGGTTTAGACAGTGGTACCATAACGCAACAAAGTTCATTTTACTGTAATGAATGCATTCAAAATAACTAAAACCACCAAACTTTATTTATTGTAACAATAACCAAAAATTTATAAATATAACACAATATTACTGTTTAGAGAATAGTAGAAATCACAGGAAAATTTAGTACACTATTGTGACTGAGTTGAAAGTGATGATTCTAATGGAATCCTATCACCACCAAGCAATATTTGCTGAAATAACAATTCAAAATGCATACATTGAGTATGAGATCAATGTTTAGAGAGTGGAAGCATAACAAAGCAAAGCAAAGTTCACTATAGTGAGTGTGTTGAAAGTGATGATTCTAATGGAATCCTATCACCACCAAGCAACATTTGCTGAAATAACAATTCAAAATGCATACATTGAGTATGAGATCAATGTTTAGAGAGTGGAAGCATAACAAAGCAAAGCAAAGTTCACTATAGTGAGTGTGTTGAAAGCTATGATTCTAATGGAATAGTATCATCACCAAACACAATTTGTTGTAATAATAATCCAAAATGGATAAATAGAACACAAAAGTACTGTTTAGAGTGGTAGCAATCACAGCAAAGCTCAGTTCACTGTAGGGGGTGCAATGAAAGCGATTATTCTATTGAACAAAACAAACCACCGTAAAGTGGTACTACACGGCTATTAATTGAATGATAGAGAACAGGTTCATGTATGTTCAGTAGCAAGTGGTAATAGCTCCACTTCAATAACACCGCTATGTATGTATTTAAAATATAGGTAACACTCTCTTTCCTCTTTTAGCCAGTGTAAAAGTTGCTCTTGAATAATTAGTTTAAGAACTTTATAAAACGTAATGTGTACGGAATATCCAGCAAAACTTCCAATTACAAGGATATATAAAACACACACACACACGCGCGCGCGCGCACGCACATATATTTATATATTGCAAAGATAGTAATTGCAATCATCTTTACGACGAAATTTTGCATTTAATATTAAATAATTTGAAATTCTAAATGTTTGAAAGTACACGCAACGTACCCATGGTGGGAATGACTTTTGACTATGAAAAAAAACTTGACTTTGATGTTATGTACTTAATTGTGCACTTGATGCGATAATAAAAATACCAATTCTTTAGGATTACACTATATTTAATAATCTGGTTGTCTCTGATGGCGAAAATAATTGTGTAAATTATTCGTTGGGCGCGTCGAATTTTTTATCTGTACCTTCTTCAATCATTCCATATTCCAGGAGTGGTGTCTGTAGCAGCTCCAGGTTCCAGACCCTACATTAAGACAAAGGGGAAATAGAACTAAATCCAACATGTTTGAAAGTGTTATGATTATATTAACAAATCAATATTAGGAGTCTTAGTCCCGTCATTGTTTTATGTTACGGATCTAAATTAATAATGTATTTTCAATTTCACACATTGAGATGCCGGTCTTATGTAAGATTTAAATTTTTTCGACCCAGCCCGGAAGGGATATTATAATCTATGTTTATTTATTTACCACATTGCATATAAATCAAGATCATTAATTATGTATATTACGCAATGATAACTCAAAATTATTTCCCTCAACTCATTGTTAGTCATTCTACTAATACTCAACCCCCTTCCTTGTTAAATCTCTTTAAAACTCTACCATTATGAACTTATATATTCTTATAATATTTCATTCAAAACATTTATATTTAATTATATTCTTGATTATTTTATATACTTTTATTCAAGCGAATAATACGTATATATGAATTTGATTCTTATTTTTCTTTTATAAAATGAAAATGCCTTCAGTAGATCTATTTTAAAGTCATGTAAATAAAAATAACTTAAAATCTACTTTAAAATTTGTCATCAAAAATAAACCTGTAAATCCTGTAAACCTAAGACACCTGCGGCTCACCGCCTAACCTCCGGGGGCTGCCACATATGGGCAGATAGCTTGCTAACCCTCTTCAAATGTACTGATTTCTTAATATCCGTAAAATCAAAATTTTTATTATTGATCTGATTTCGTTTGTTAATGTTACATGCCTGGTAGTTTCATTTGATACGATTTCAATCTTTTTATTTATTTATTTATTGTAAAATATTATTTGAGATTACAATAACTCTAAACCATTTTTAAGGCAGACTGACCATTGAACTTTGGAAGAAAAGTGTTTGCTTAACGTGCATCTCGTTCATTTAAATATACGCGAATTAAAATATTAATAGCGCAGTTTGATCGCCTGGAATAACGACTTATCACTGTGATATGTTAGGGTAGACTGCATTATTGTTTAGTGTATACTTTTAAGTAATCAGAAAATCCCACTTTCCATTTTTAAAACGAATCGCGTTATATACTCTATCCAAGTAGTTTTAAAATATTTTCTATTAAGGTGAAGAGAAAGATTCAATTTTCAAGGAATAAAAATAATATAACAATTATTAACGAAAATAAATTTATTTTAATTCTCTTAGTTTATCGTATCCGTTAATACATAGTGTACTCCTTTCAATCTGTAATAATCTCATGCCAATCCTTAACAAGAATTTATTAACGTTTAATAAACCGCAGATTACTATTAAGTAAATTGCTATTATGAAGGAGGCCTGCCTTGCAAATTAGTTACAATAAAAAAGAGTCAAATATTCTATTACTCCATCTATATAATGTATCACAGCTTCGGTAGATTCCTGAGAACTTTCAATGGGATCAATGTACTTGAACAGATAACCATTCGATAAGTTCAAAGTAATAATTAATAGTTAAAGTGAAATCCATTCAATTATAATGACCCCAGTTATCAAGTATAAAAATTGTACATTAATAACGCTTTTGATAAATAGGGGTTATATTGCTGACTGGCCACCCAGTTTGTTGGCAATAAGTAAATTTCATCCCGATACTAAAAATATATGACTACATATACTATAAGGTTCGGGATCGGTTGATTTCTGGGATGTTTTTTGGTATTTTTATCATCGTGTATATAAAATATAGCTGTAAGAGAAGATCTTTGAAAATATATCAAATACATTCCGATATTACAATTATATGACTCCATTCACTATAAATATTAGGATTTGTTGATTTCTGGATTTTTTTGCGGTATGTTGATTATCGTGCCTATAACAGATGTCTTTCAGAGCAGATCTTTGAAAATAGGTCGAATGCATTCCAACACTAAAATAACGTTACTCCATATACTATGAGATTTGGTATCCGTATAAAAAATATAAAACTATACATTTCAGTACTCTCTAGAGTGTAAGACTGGTTGACTGGTTGGGCCATGTAACGTATTGGCTTATTCCCTACAGCCCAGCTCTCACCTACAAATCCACTTAATTTTAATTCGTAAATTTATCTACGTTAATACATCTATACGTTAAACTATCACCTAGTAGGTAAATTTGGAGCTGCAAAGGAAATATACAATATTACATTTATATATCTTGCAGCAATTATTTATTAAATGATACCTATTATTTTAACGCTGAATTAACTATGAAATGTTTCATGTTTCTTGAGTTGTCTTATGAAATGTAACGATAAAAAGTTCAAGTTTATTACGTAAAATGTTAATAATACTTAAATTCGAGAGCCCAAAATTTCCAAAACCGTAAGAGACACAAGGCCAGAAATTCTCACTCGCTTCAACTCTTACTTTATACTTAAATTCTTTATGCTTTATACGCTTCAACTCATTTATTGTATATAGAGTGTCTTGACTTGGAAGAATAGTTGTCGTGATACCCGTCAAAAGTGTGTCGTCACAACGATTTACTTCTTTTAACTTAGAGTATATTTATGTAATAAGTTAGTGATTCTCTTGAAGAATATATCAGATTGAAATTCTCGAAACACAGTTTTGTTTGTATCACAGAATGATGGTAAATGTCCAGAAATTAGTTTCTTTCACAAACCTTCCATCTATCACCTCCCCGAAAAAAACTTAATTTAAACCTATATTTTCACGTTATATGTGACCAACATAATTTTTTATAAACTTTTCTATGCTAATATAATATTAAAATAATCGTTTATTAGTCATCAAAACAGCCATATACCTTGATATACGTTCAGATACATTCAGTTTCTTCTATTTAAATCATAATCAGATAAGCTTTGTCGAGTTTAAGTTTAAACCTGAGACTTGGAATTCCAAATGCTCAGCAAACTAAAGGCAAACTTTGTTCGTAACAAGAACACATTCTACTGACGCACATTGTCTCTACTCACTGACTTACAATGGGTTTACATTAGGTTGGCTTTAATAAATTAAGTTCTCTAAGTTTGGAATGAACCAGTGAACTGTTAACTTAACTGATTTAGTACGTGGTGTTTACGACTAGTTTAGAAGCATCTTAACGAAAAGAAGTCGACACTATAAATAATTTGTATGATTAAAAAGATGTATCGAAGGGAGTACCTCAAGTTTCCGTGATCACTACAACTCTGTGGTTGTTTTTTTAATAATGAATTATTTCCAATTATCTCTTATGCAGAAGTATCACCGTATTTCATCTGAAAACTAGAGGTTCTAACATACGCTGAATTAAAATTGTACTAATACGGAATGGAATGTGCAATTAATTGTGTTTATGTTCACTGGTTGTAAGATTGTAACTAGTCAACATGACTAGTAATTCCCGTAAGGGAATTATATTAATAGAATGAATTAAATTTTATTGTTATTCTTATGTTGAATCTTATACTGTTTAAGTTTAGAGACAAACAATTAATACTCTAAACGAGAATGTTTGGTTTTCAATTGTGAATAAACACGAGGAATGCAGCGTTTTGCTGCACTGGTATAATACAAATGAAGTGACATTAGTTGCTGTCAAAAGTAAATTATAAGTTATTACTGCGGCAACTCGGCCATTGAGGGAAACGGCCCATTACGGTAACGGACCTGACGCCCCCATTAACCATTTGTTTCTGAAGCAATGTTTCATCCCAATTATACGCATAGGCCACAATTTATAAATCCTATTAAAATAGCTTTATCCGATTCATTTAATCTATTTACTCGGCAACAGCATTACATGAGCTATGGAGTACGAACCATCAACTCAATAGTAAGTTGTTATATATCGTTGAGGCTTGTTGGCCATATTTTGTATAAACAAAAACTCGCTTAGCTTACAGTATTTTCGATTTCACATGAGAAATTATTTCATATTGAATTTTGAGTAGGCTATTAATTGTGGCAAATAGAAATAGTTGTAATTTTGAGGAAACGTCTAATATATAACAGCAAAGAAACAATTTGATTTTTTTCATATACATTTGGATATTTAGAAACCAAATATTTAAGTGATGATAGTTGCTAAATGTTGTTAGTAAATTATTTATGTTATTAAACAGTGACAATATCACTTCAACACTAACATCCGTTATTAATACAACGCCAATACATAAAATCGCTAATAAACTAAAAAAAATTTAAGCAATACAATAATGGCAAACTTCACGTCTCACCAAGAGAATACCACAGACAAAAAACTGTATTAAAACATGAGTTGGTTAAAATATAATCCCAAAATTATAGTTTGGAATTTCATCTTTCGTTAGTAAATGCCAAAGTTATAATAATAATTGCTTGGCTAAGTTTATAGAAGTAGTCCCTGAAGCCATCCATTACGGCTTGACATTTCTACACGACCCTTCTCAACACTTGCCCTAAGTTATCGTCAAACTTAATATGATTGACACCAAGTTATTAGTGAAAGAAATATTCCTAAAACAATTATAGCTGCTAATGCATGCAATAATGTGAATTTATTATGTACACATGTTGTTACGATATGTATTTTCAATAATAAATAAGCAAAAATGCAATATACTTATGCTGCTGTAGTGATCAAAATTAACAAGATTAAAACTATTATTAATGTAAAAATTCTTCCCATAAGAAGTTTTTGTAATATATACAAAAAAGCGAGTTTATGTACAAATTTTGGTACGAATTGGAGTTTCAATTTTAAATCAGCAAAACTTTCACAATTCTTTATTTTGTTTAAAAACTCTCAAACTATGTATTGCCTATGTTGTAATCTGCCAACTATATTATATATTCACTTTATGAGCAAAGATTTAGTAGATAACTCTCAAAGCTGTAAACCTATTCCATATACAACGCTTAGATTTACCTTTCTACGACTTATGTAGGAAGGGACGACATGGCCGTTGTTTATTTTCTCTCAGAGGTATAACACTGTGTAAAGTATTAACACTAAACTATTCTAGCCATAATATTAACTTCATTCAACTAAAAACTGAATAATACAGTATCTGATTGTTAATCAACCGTACAAGGTTAAAGCCTCTGAGACCTATCGTCACTCTAATCTTTGGTCTCAGCTTCAGTTTGAAATTATAATTCGTCCATCTCTAGATCATGAGTAATACTACGATAATACATGAATACTTCTTAAGTAAGATAATCTTCTTACTCAGCAGGGATCACTTCTGGCTGGTTTATACCTTCCAGATGAACCCACCACTAAGGACAGCAAAATCCGATGTGTCACTTCAATCTGGACAACATTATGGCTGTCCAGGAGCGGCACATCACTAACCGCAAATTTTAAGATTCTGGGGTTCATGGCCAATTAGATAGGTCTAGTCTGATGTGGGAGATGACTGTGAAAGTTGCTGGGGTTTGTTCTCTAACATCAAAGGTTCTTGCTAGCCTCAACAAGAAAAAATTAAAACATTTAATAATAGGCGCTGATATGAACGATTCTAGTTATAATTTTAATATATAATATTATTTTAATGTACTTGAAAAATATTTTCATCATAAAAACATAAATCTTTCACTTGAGAGATTAAATAATTTGTATATGCTAAAATCAAACAAGAAAATTATAAACAATCAGGTAATTTTTATGTAATTAAGACTTGCTAATAATCTAACATAACAGCTCCAGATGCTACAAATGTAAGGTAATGTATATTACTAATTTATTTTTATTTACTAAGACGCTGAACTGTAGAGAGATTAACGTTCTAGTAAACGACAGCGCTGACGTCTCGACATTGTTATTTTAATTATGGTGCTGTCTTATGGTACTGAAGGTTTACCTAATTAATCGTGTTTTTGAAAATAGAAATTACAATTACAATGTCTACAACGATTAATTTATAATCAATTGATGATACAAATAATAAACATTGTAACGTTTACAGGTCATAATCTGGGACACGGACGATCAAGTTAAATTTTGTTGTATTTTAAAGAGATTTCAAGTTGAAGTCACAAGACATTTGTATTGCCTCATCTGTTTCTGGTTCTGGTCTACTTTCATCTGTAACACATAATCTTTCACTAATGTGGTCTGTCAATGTTCCGCTTATCTTGCCAAATGACAGCGAATAACCAAAACATTTTTTTTCACAAACAATTAAAATATATTGGTTTAAAACTAAGTCTTGTATGGAACGAACGAGCCCTAAACTTTCTAATACACCGCCCAGGATACTTCAGGTGCGTTTCATGTGAAATTTGTATGTTCGTATTTTCCCTCTTTAAGGTGAGCTCTGTGGTTCGTTTTGCTAGCTCCTACTTGACTCCAAGGCAAGGCATTTACGCTATTTAATGTTACAATGGTCCAATATATCCTTATCCTAAAAGATTTGAAATACATCTCGTCCATTTGGGGTTTATTGATCGTATGATACACTGCATTACACGTGTTATCGCTGCTCAGGCTTATCACTAAACAAACCACTAGAAACGTCCTCAACCACCACAAGGCTCCTAAGGTGCTTATTCCTCTGATTGGTTTACGCTGGGTTTATGTCACCTACATATCAGGTTTTAGGTAACTAATACCAGTGAATAATTGCGAATAACAAACATATTTACTCGATAACTCTCGATAATAATACATGTGCAAACAGTTTCGTTTTAATTACTTAACTAACAGGAGTAAGGCTAGACAAATAAATATCTAATGGGCGTGTTTATGTTTTAACTCCATTTTCACATTACCAGTAATCTTCGAACAGAGAGATTTTTACTTGCGTTAGAGTGAATAGTGCGTCTCTTGTTAAAATCTATTTCGTATGACTTCAGATTTATAAGAATTAACTATTGTGTAATGTGAAATAATTACAATAGTTGGACTACATCACAATCTATTTGTTAAGGACGTTTTAATATATTCAAGTAAATATTGCGGAATTTCAATTACAGCTTTATATATTTTACCTCCTCATATTTATTACTTCGATGGTTTAGGAACCTAACACGTGAAAAGACAAATCTGGTTTAAAAAAGAAAATAAAAAAAAACTATTTGTTAGACAGTTAATCAGCAAAACCCTTCATAAACATTAAAAGTCTTTTTTCATTAGAACCAATATTAAATCACTTAAACCTTTGATGGCAGTAGCCTACATTACCACACATTTTAGTTTAAATACTTATGTATTACGGTTGTTTACATGAAGAAGAGGGTAGATTTCTATGCATGAAACATATTGAATGCTTTTTACGATGTGTGTGTGTGTGTTGTGTGTGTGTGTGTGTGTGTGTGTGTGTGTGTGTGTGTGTGTTATTAAAGAAGTCCAGCTAGCTTTCTAATTTAAACATCGTTGTAAACAAATTTAAAATAAAGAAAAAAAACTACACCAAACCTCAAGAAAATAAACTGCATCAAATAAATTAGAATGTTTTAACTAATTGCAATAACATATAGATCTATTTAAACATAATCGTGTAATTAAATAAAGCGCGAAGTCGTAGTATTATTCCACCATACAAACAACCAATACCTATCATATACATGGTTGTACACAGACCATAAATTATTCGTTTTTATAAGACGAGACTATAAGTACAGTCCAGGTTAGCATTCATTTATTCACTGCGTTAATTCACCTGATGTATAAACAAGTTGAAAGCATCCGTCTTCATTGACGGGACTTAGGCTCATTAGCATTTCCTCTTGCTGCCGGGACACTTCAGTAGGAAACTTTCTTTTATCAATGAAAAAATATTATAAGGATATTCAAAAAACTTTTATAAAATTATTTATCAAACAAATATAATGTTATTGATTCTTAGAAACTAACACATAATTTTAAAACAATTTCTTTCATTTTCCCTCTATTAAAATCACTCTCGGATATATAATTTTTACATTCATTCGTCTCAGATAATCTAATTTCACACTATGGCAACCGTTCGGATTTCCAATTCGATGGGCTTTAAATGGTGTACTATAAATTAATCTATATTTTAAAATGCATTTTCAGTTAGGGTAATTTATAGGCGAACTTTAAATGCCTTCAGCATTGCAATACTTTTAAACGAATAAGGCAAAACAGAACTTTGCCTTTGAAGGCACACGGTCATTTACGGTTGTCATGTATTTTTCAGTTCTGCCAGTTTTCTCTCCTTCTAAATGCATACAAACATTTTGTATTGAAATTTAGGTTATTTTCACTTGGTGTAGTCGCTTCTATTTTTCTTAAGTGTCTCTTATAGTTTTTGGACTTCCAAATATCATTACGAAATATTTGTTTGATACTTGTAAACAGAAATAAGCATTGTCAACCGTATTAATATCTTTCTATACCAGTCCTATTTTAAGTGTAATAATTAACTTTTATATTGGATATTTCTAAATTTAAATCTTTTGTTTAAAACATCAAAAGGAATACTTTTCTGGAGCTCTTTTGATGTAAGTCTGCAACTGTCTGACAAGACGTGACTTTTATATTATGATTGTCCTAAAAACCAATAGTTCTAATGGGGTTTAAAAGGAAATTATGCACTCCTAAAGTTAACATCGTTTATCAGGGCGTACGGTAAAGCAGTGACAGTTCTTAGACAAACTAACACCACAATGCATGGAAATAACAATCTCCACTGCACAGAAGTATTCATGAAAATTTAATCCGGAAAATCCACACAGATTGGAAAACAGGAAATAAACTCATAGGCTATACATTTTAGTATAATGTAAATATCTATTACCAGCAATAATGCAATTACTAAAATACGAATCGAGACTCTCCAAGGTATTGTCGATTTAACAGTTATTTGATAGATACAAGTAGATCAATCAACGTTTCAAGCCTTTTATTTTTAAACGAGTTTCGTTAATATCAATAACAATTGAGATACTTACGGTGTTACTAACACGACATCTAACTAGATGAGACAATGAGAATGCTTATTCACCTGGATTACACTATATTTTAGGTTTTGTAATATATTGGTCTCTGATGAAGTTTGTGTGGCAGTTACTATTCACGCCTACCCTCCCCATATCACTCGCTTGTGTTGACGTATATATAAAGTATAAAGTGGAGGTTGTCAAAGATTTCAACAGATTTTTCAAATTTTTTTACGTTTAAAATATTAAAGTTCATTAGGTAAAATCCCTGAAGCGTAAAACGTTCTTACAACGTCATACTTTAGCTTATTGTATCTAATATATATTTTTTAAATAATTAAAAATATTCTACGAGTTAAATACGTTTATGCATTTCCTGTTTTTTCAGTCCTTTCTGGCATTAATAAAACATAGCAAACTCATAAGGGAATTAACTAAAGCCAGGTATCCGATTGATGATTTCTCGGAATAACCCCAATTAAAATTTCAATCGCTTTTAGTAACTACCTTTTGAGAATTATTTAACACGATACAGCACAATCTTTAATCCGTATTTAATTAAATTTTGGCCTACCATATTTTGATGTGGCAGGGTATAAGTAAATATATAAATATATCCCTTATACGACTGAAGTATGGACAGAGTGAATTATTTCTCCAAACTAATAGCCAAATTTTCCAATACTTCACTACCTTCACTGAAGGCGTATAATAGTAGCCTTCACTGTCAGGTCTTGCCCATGTATTAATTATGTCACAATGCCTCACATAATTTTTAAAGATCTCCCTAAAACGTTATTATTGAAAGTTATATAGTTTATTTACAATATTAAATGAGCTTGAATCAACACTTCCCACCATAACTACGGTACATATTGAGGGAGCTGTGGGCACGAGTCAGCATGACGTGGTTGGACTCGGCGTGGTGGCGAGCTGTAGCTAAGTGCAGATATACTGAGGCACGTTGATCAAGTTTCAAGTGTAGTTCTGTACCAAAAATACAGATACTTCAAATGCTATCAGTTAAAATGATTATAAGACAATACAGTAATATTTCTACCCGTTTCATTCGAAACATTGTTTTTTTTAAATTTTATTACGTTATTATGCTCTGAGTAATTTGAGCTTAAAATATTGAGAAAATTGTTTTAAATAAAGGTGCGTAACTATGTAACGAGTAGGTTATTTTATGACATTTAAAATTCAGACGAGTTTTAGTTATCGAAATGTATGATTCTTTAAATCAACAAATAGTTTATTCATTTCAAGAATGTTGAACAATAATTATCACTCTTCAAACTAAGATGCTGTTTTAATTAGTTTAGGTCTGAAATTTTGATTCAATATGTTAACAGATATTCCCTTACTAAGTTAAAGCACATGCACAGAATATGCGAGTGGAAACATTTTGCTGTGTTCCTGTTTCACATCCGGTGGTGAACCGCACAGTTCTGCCACTAAACTGAAGAACATACCCGGAATATTCGAGTAGCAACATTTTTCTATATTTCTGTTTCACATTCGATGGTGAACTGCACTGTTCTGTTTTACTTATATAAAAAATCAAACCCAGAATATTTCTATGGCAAAATCTTGCTATGTTCCAATATCACATCTTGTGGTATGTCGCACTGTTCTGTTTTACCATATATTGAACTTTATGTCGTATCTTAACACGGTTGCAACAAACGAAGAAAATTTTTAAGTGTTATTTAAAATTTTAATATTTATTTAAAATTTAAATTATCATAGACTCCAAGCCATGTGTCGGGTACGACACCAGTTTTGATGAGACGGTCTATCGCCGTACGTTGTATGTTGCCCTTAAGTACATATTTATGTATTGAGATTTTACACCTGAGAAATAGGGGAAATTTCAATCCTCAAAACGTACTGTTACATACTTTGAAATGTATAACTGTGGCAAATGTTCGAAATCCTCTTACCTTTTTAAACCATGTATCGTCTATAACAAACTTTAAGCGAAGAACTCACAGTAATGTCGAACTCAAACATCAATAAGTAAATAAACGTTACAGTCGACACATGAAAAAAGTTTCGCTTTGACGAATCGTTGAATTATACGTAAATAAAGAGTTATATTAGCCTAGTTGATCGCTGCACTCAGGCTGTCTGGCTAGTTCTGTTAAAGGGTGGTGCAAAAAGAATGCACGTATTTTAAATTGATGTATATATATTCATTTTAATCACACAACAATAATTGTGTTAACAATAAAGATATTAGGGAATAACCTAGTTTGAAAATTTTGCACAAAGACTTTTTAAGCAGGTATTTATTTAAAAAAATAACATCGGAATGATGACGTCCTTCTAAATTACTACACGCTAAAGTCTCTCTTCAAAGCTCTCCATAATATCTGTCAAAGTGACCTGTGCAACAGAAGCAAAGTATTCACTTATTTCACCCTTCAAAACATCAAGTTAACAATATTTAACTTAAATTTTAACTTAATTTATAGTAACCCTATAAGAGGAATATGCAAGGCGATAGGTCAGGTGAGCATGTAGTCCAATTGAGACCAAAGAAACGTGAGATCATGTAATCAGGAAAAATTTCTCTAACGACTTCCATAGATGCATCACTCGTGTGGGCTGTGGAAACCATACTTCTGCCGTGTAGATCCCCAAGGCTTCAAATTGTTGCTGCAAAATGTACGTATCATTTCCAAATAAACGTGAGAATAGACTGTGACAGTTGTACCCCTCTTTTCAAAGTTCAAAAATACCAATATATTTGGACTGCACACTACACTGTAACTCTAGGACTCTGCAATGGTGTTATGCATTGCTTGTGGGTTTTCAGGTGTCTGAATTTCTAGAACTGACGCTCGTTAAAATTCTTTTTACCGTCAAAGGCATTCTATTATGCTGACAAGTTCTTCGCATACAATTTGGAGACCACCCGTCTGTAAAACTAACCCTGTTATTGAAAGTGGAAAAAATTTGCAAAAGTATGGTATATGAATGCAAAAATGTATACGTGAATGTTACATTCTGGAATAAATGTCGAAATTCTAGTGAAAAAAACATTTTTTTTGGCATATGTTGTACTTTGTCACAGGAAATACAAAGTTGACGCTTTAACCAAATCCATACGTTCTTTTGGCGCTACTCTTTACATCCAAGCTAGAGACCGCACCTTATAAGCCTCTCGCTCAAACCCGGCCATTAGTGATATTTTCTTCTTTTTCTCTATCAGTACGAGACGGTTTGTAATGATAAATGCAGATCGGCATTTAAATCCGGTTCATCTTTCATTTAAAGTCTGATATAATCTTAATATCTCTTTAAACGTGTATCTACTAGCCTTTTAAATTTGTTTCCTTTATTATATAACAGTAGTCATAATAGTTTGATTAATTGAATGAATGAATATCATCTATATGATGATTTTATTTTAAACTCTCTTTGATACTGGTTTTAAAGCTCCAGCTTTTTTGATAAAACTATCCAGAACCTCATCTAGTAATGCATTATTTATCTAATAGTTTTAAAGTTTTGTATCATACAATAACATTTAAGAAACGGATATTACAAAGTCGAATAATTACTTCAAAAATTTAGTAGTTATTTTAAGTTTGGCAGTATTTTCATGGGACAAAATTCAGAGTTTAAAATCACCAAAACGTTTAACCTAAAACATAAAAGGGTAAAAGCGGTTTTCACACTGAGGCCTAGTATCTGAGTCATCTATACAAAATGACGCCAAATGGGGTCTGGATGCGAACAGACTGTTACCTTTGCCTGAGCTTGTATGTAATATGGTGTATGGTTGTATATCATATTCATTTTGGTGCATACAAATCTTTTATTATCTGCAAAACATAGAGTGTCTGTGTTATATAATTAGATATAAATACCATTTAGGTACAAGTCGTTATTAAACGTACAGAGACAACTGAGTGTTGGATACACAGAAATAGATTAGAGGAAAACTTTTAAGAATATGAATGCATATATTACTAATCGTATTAAGCCATTAAATGTTATTTAGTAGTGGAAGAGATTTGGAGAAGAGAGAGGAGCTGAAAGGATGGATTACTAATGTTAGGAAGCTACTGAATGTTAGATAGTGAAGGAAGAGGATTAAGGAAAAACAAAGGAGGAACTCAGTGGGCGGATTACTGATGTTGGAATGCCACTGAACATTACACAGTGGGTGAATGGAATCGGGGAGAACAGATAAAGTGCTAAATTAATATATTTATGATGTTTAGAATCCACAGAATATTAGATAGTAGTTAAACAGAATTAAAGAAAAACAGAGAAGAGCTGAATTAAGATTACTGAATTTATGAAGCTACTAAATGTTACCTGGCAGGATTAGACGATCACGGATTTATTTATTAATCCATAATCATCATAAACGCAAAATTTATTCTCTATTAATTAAGAAATGCATTCAATAAGTTTTCAAACTGCGAAACTCAACAGTACTTCGCGTTTCAAGTTCAAAATCATATAACATTCTTTGTTTAAAAACTAGTTACAATTTAATCAAAGTATGAATATCGCTTGTGTTAGTTTTAGTTCTTGATGTTCTATTTTTAACTATACCGTTTTATTTTAACTGCACTTTCCGTAATTATTCAATAACGTTCCAAAACAAAACAAAAATACTATCCCAACAAAGTAAAACCTAAACAAAGCCTTTGTTGGAAAATTTAGCACTGTATGACATTATTAAATTAGAATGCTTTTTTACTAAAAATAGACATTTTTACACGAAATAATTCAATTTGATTAAATTGAAACATATTTATTGGTTTCAGTGATAATGTTTGGTTTCATTATTGTACGTAAATTTAAGTTTATACATAGAGTAGGTGTAATGTGAGGATGTAAAAAAAGTTGTGACTTCTATCACATCCTGTAAAATAGATCCTGTAGGGTAGTTACTAAAAGCCATTGAAATTTTAATTGGGATTATTTAGCGTAATACAAATGCCGCTCTCCCTCTTACCACCTGAGTTTGGACTAGTAAGAAAATATGTTAAAAATATTGTTACAAGCCACTGATGAAATAATTTACAATTTGATCTAAACCTACGCATATTAAACCATAAATAGTGTATATTCTGTTATAAACGACACACATGGTCTACTAATTTCATAAGCCTACACTAGTTAAAACTATTTTTACTTAGAATTGTATGTAGTTGCTGTTTGGTCCTGATATGATAATTGTTTTAACAGTACTTTTACAATCCCCCTTATCAGCAAAAGAATTTTTTATTCAACGTAATTTATCAAATTATAAATCAATATTTAACGAAAATACTTTACATTAAAAATTATTTACTGACAATTAATAATAACTGTATTGAAACACTGTTGTGTTGTAATCGTCGTTGTTAAATAAGAACATAAGTTTAGTTAAGCTACTGTATATTTGCTCAGTAATTTGTACAGCGCATTAATTTTAACTTATCTTCAATTTTTAATTCAGTTTTGTAGTTAATTTTCCACGACCCAATCACTATACTAGAACTTATTAAATATTAACCATTCTTAAACTAATTCATATCTCTCTTGAAGAATAATTAAAATGTGTAATACGCCTGATCATTATAAATGTATTCAGATATTTTTAATCCCGAGAAAAAATAAAAATAAACTGCTTATTACATTCATCACTTACTTTCAGAGTGATAGGGTGGGTAAAGTTGGTTGAAATGAAAATGAAAATGAAATGAAAAATGACTTTATTTACAGAGGCGAAGTTAGGACTTAAAAGTCCTCTCTACCACTTAACCTCCAAAGCTGGTTAGCTGGTTGTAAGGGCGATCAGCTGCAGAGATACCATGAGGAAAGATAGCTGGATCTATGTCATTTCTTCTTAGAACTAGCACAGGCTAGCTCTGTTCCAAACTCTCCAGTCTAATCGTAGGTTATGTTTAGGATAGCTACAGTCTTCAAAAATAAGGGAGCAACATTCACTCCAAAAGCCATCCTCCACAATAACTTATCGATCCAAAATTATATCCAAATATATCTAAATTTCCAATTTATAATTTACAGCTCTTGGACATTAATAGGTTGCACAGTTTAGGCTTATTAATGATAATGAGAAAAAAACACTTTAATTGTGTACTGGTTGTTTTAAATAGTAGTATATTTTTTACCAGCAATGAAAATGTTTCCTGTATAAGTGAACCGCTTATAACGGTTAACCCCTGTGGTCACGATGTCCCCTGCCCTATAATACACCCCCTGTTTATTGATGTATATGTTACATCACATGTAGATTAGGCTAGCAGCTCCATCTGCGCTGATTTATGGTAATGAGCAGCTGCTACACGATCCACAACTTAATGTTTTGCTAACCATCCAATAACGGTCTGGTCACTTTTAAACCTTTACATAAGTAATATTGAGGCAATGTATAATTAAGTATATATAATGAAATATATTTGGCAAATTTGAGTTATATTTTATCAAATTATTTGTTACGTAACACATTTATACACTATCTATTCACGATGGAGCTGTTAGTATTAAATTAGTTGAATACTAATAGCTAAAATATTTAAATGTAGTACATTTGTCTTACAACTAGTTGATATGGCTGAGTGTATGACGAAACCTCTCCTTTCAGTTGCTGATGACAAAATCCGATTTTGACCTAACAAACTAAACACTGATGTACGTAATAAAATGAGTTAATTGACTGATCAGAGCATACTAATTTAGAGAAATACCTTTGATGACCAACTTATTTTAAGTTATTTTTCTACAGTAAAAATTGTTTATGATTTCATTAATAGGCATAATCGTAAAATACCATCTTGACGGAAAAAATAAAGAAACAATGCAAGTCTCCAGGTATTGCTATGTAAAACAAGGTGATGTAATACAGTGAGCGGGTTCTAATGGAGAATAATGGTTCTAAAATTACAATAGTATTATAATTACGTAATACGCTATTATGATGCAAAATTAAATATTGCGTAGTAAGCTCAAATTAAAAATATCAATTTCGTAAAAAGGTATTTGCACTAAAAATTGTAATACATACGAACGGTTTGTAAAGATTGTATGTTATATGTTATTACCAACACTACAACAGGCAAAAGGATCTGCCCGCTAGTTCTCAAGAGACAAACGTTAAGAAGACGGATCTATACTTAGTCCCCAAAGGTTAAATCTAATCCTCTGCACTGAGCGATGAGGCAGAAGCATTAGATTTACAGTTCAGCAACATCGTCACCTTGGGTTTCGAGCTTTATGTGATTACTAAAAGATAAAATATAGAATGTTACTTCGCCGTGCCAAACCAGCTTTATAGTGAATCTAAAGTGTAACACTGTCTAGAAAAGAAGTGCAGAGTCAGAAAGACCAATTGCTGGTTATGTATTATATGTTCATAAAAAATGAATGAAACATATGTGACAACAGTTTTAATCAATTTCATAAAATTTGTCGTAAATGTTTTTTTATGAAGTTATAAGAAGTCTTAAGGAATTTAGAAGTGCGTTCCGTACTTTAGTTGACTTAAAGCAGAGCCCCCAGTTAATAATGATATGATAAAGTCAATTTTAATCAAATAAAATTACGGCCAGCTCAATTTGAAAGTTTTGTTTCTTAAAGGGAAATAAGTTTTAAAGAATGCAACGGAGTATCATTGGACAGGGCACAACAATTTATATAGGTTGCACACTGACAGGCAGATGGACAGAAAGTTGACAGATGAGCTTTAAACTGGTGGTTTCTGTTTTCATTGAGAAGAGTTGTCGGGTCGAATTGTCAGTCCTACAAGCTCAATCTGTCTGTTTCGATGAGTGCGATTAAAGTTATCTCGGAATTCATGGCCACTATGGCTGGGGCTTCGTTGTGTTGAACCCACTTCTTCCCTATGATATGATAAGATCATACATTTCTGTGTTATGTAAAAGGTATTTTCTTACCATCCACATCCTGTCCTAAACTAATACCACATGCCTTACCATCTTTGACTTTATAACAAAATGTCTCTGTTGCTGTCTATTCGCTGAGAACCTCAACATAGGCAGTGTGTTGCCACAGTAAATCTTCAATAACACAATTATTCGTTATTTTATTTTAATCATTATCATACCATTAGAGTTTTGATGAATTGTAGTAAAGAATGTTAGTTGTTAAACTCTTATTGGTGGTTTGTAAGTTATTAAAAATATTTATGATCGTTATTTAGAAAATATTCAGATAATGCCATCATATATTTGCAGTAACTGACTTCGTAACCTCAAATATTTTATCCAAAATTATTTGAATTTTGTTTATTAGTTTTAAAAAATGTTTTTTCTACACCTGAGCAATAATGTTTTATACCATAGAGCAGAGCGTTACGGGACGTATATGATATGCAATATCTTATAATAATATATTAACTGAGCCTTCAGTTTTAAATGTGCCTGTACTTTTCAAACTCTGTGACAAAATATCTGTAAGTCGTTCTAACAATATTGTTAATTAAATGACCACTGGAAAGCAATTATTGCTGGTAATTGGTTCTCAGGCAACAGCTGTGTAATCTGGATGACATCGATATCAGTTAATTTGTATATTATAAAAATGACACTGCTTTTACCGGGTTGGTATCTTTTGTATTGTTCAAGTGTTAAGGAAATCTAGTACATAAGGTTAGACAAGCAAACGACAACTAATGATAATCAACGTTGAGAAATGTTTGAAATCGTGTTATCCTTTCAAAAATACAAGTCAAATTTCAAATGAAAATTAGGTATATGCTTCAAAGTGTGATAAAACATTTGAGATCGCTTGTTTTGCGTGCGTATTGACTGTGACTTTTTGACTTAAAGAAAGTAAATACAAATCATTTGTTTTTAAACATTTTTTACTTTTTACGTTTCCCTCACATTTAAGTGATGCATTTCTGCTGGTAGAACCTGGTTTGTACATGTTAGGAATTTGAGGCAACAGCAGAAAATTGTTTTTTATTTGATTAATTAATTTTAATCTTAAATATCCTCCATGATTACTAGCGTCACACGCAACCTCATTCATGTAAAGCTGTTATGGAAACGGCTTAAACACCACTAAATATCAACACAAATTGAGCTCAGTAACGCTCATTAATGGACACAGAAAAGTTCCATCCTATTGTGAAACAGTAATAATAAAAAATGAAATTGGGTATTAAATCTCAAGTAAAACGGGGTGATTGAAAAGACAGTGTTGAAAAGTTAAAACAAACGAAAACCGCTAAATATAAGGATTACATAACAAAGGTGAGACATTCATAGTGAATGCAAACAAAAGTAACGTGGAATGGAATCCTACGGCTTAAAAGCTTTACAAAATTCATGAACTAGATAAACAAATCAAACCTTCAAGATATTATTTTTATTCTGGCCAACATACACATTCTGTGTTATAATATCCCTGTAACAGAAATCTTGTGATCTTTTAAAATGGAAGTACGAAATAACAACGATTTAGGCACCAAATTTGCTTAATAAGTAAAGTTAATCACTATACAGGTTTTCCATTCTAAACTAACATTTATCAGTAACCACTAATACTATGACCGGGCTTGCCCCTTTCGGGGAATAATTCGGGCATACTGTACACCTAACCCCCTGGGGAAACAAAATCATAAATTTGGAAAAAATCGATACAAGTTTTATTTGGGCAGAGCTGTCAACAAAGTATTATACATTATGAATGCCATTAAAAATCAAATACAACTTATTAAAATTCACTTATTATTAAAATTACATTACCTGAATAATTACAGTTCACTTTACCAACAAATTAATAAAGTGTTATAATCATAAAAATAAATAGCACAAACGGCAAACTATTCATTTTTTGTGCATGCAAAATCAATACTAACATAGTTTTGAAAAATACAATAAACTAAAAAATATGTCTTTTAGATTTGAAATTAAAATTTTTTTAAGTGTTACACATAACTACATAAAATGACTATGATAGAAACCATAAATCACATATCACAAAAATGATTACAGTCAAAGTCATGATGAAGCTATAAGTAACACCTAGGTGTGAAAGACGAATTCTGCACGATAATTTAATTAAATAAATTCCCCATGGAAACATGAAGTTTACATCAATAGATTACTAAAATAGTTTTAAAGCATTTGGCAGTAATACTTGTATGATTCACCGATTATCGGAAGCATTAATACGCCAATGGATAAGCTACCAGCAAAATAGGCAGAGCAAATTTAATTTTGACAGTTAATATAATATACATTTAGTGCAATACAGTTTTTCGCAGAAAACTGAATAACTTAAGTAATTCATAAATGAATTAAATACGTAGAAATGGGAAAATTCACTTTTTGGTTACAAAAGAAAATTTCACTTCAGCACATTTTGGTTACAATTCGTAGGATATCTAAAAATGTAAAACTATACCTACATGAATTAATGCTAAATTAAAAATACAGTTGCATAAGTCGTAAAGCTAATTAAAACATACTTAATTCAGTAAAACTACAGGTTAATCAAAACAGAATTTTATACTAAAATATTGCAATGAGCCTAAGAAGCGCAAACAATTTAGAGAAACGTAAAAAGGGCATAAGTGAGAATGATATATAAATGTAATAATCCGAATCGAAAATCACGGCAGAACAAAGCATTTGAAGTAAATACAAAGTGGTTGATTAAGCGAGAGCAGACTGACATCCATGTCGCTTCTTGGTCAGAATGTCAAAATACAAACCTCTATATTAAAGAATTAATTCAAGAATTCACTATATTAGAAGTATTAAATTTGTACTAATTTGTAATTTGTAGATTGATTAGTACCTAAATTTTGAGAATAGTAAAAAAATAAAAAAATAGTCTAAATAAATGTACGAAAGCTTTCAAGTTTGTTAATAAGACAAAAACACTTATAACAACTTTATTAGGATTTAATTGCACTTGTTACTGCTAGAAACAAACTTGATTGTGCCCACACTCACAAATATATATAATTAAAAAGAAAATATTAAATTATTTTTGTAGCAGTTAGAAAATTAATAGTTAAAAGGCTATATTATTGAAATATATTTTAAAAGCATTATTTAAAGTAAAATTAATTTATTTTTCTATTTACATATAGTAAATTATTTATATAACATAATGTTAATAATTTAACAATTGCTTTAACCCAATCATGACATTAACTAAATAATAGATGAATTTACCATTCAGCCTATACGTAATTGTAATTACGTACAAAAGAGCAGATCATTGTTCATGCAGGACCTGGTCCTAGAGCATGACTCAATAGTTCCAGATTACTTGATAAACCTTTGCTTTTATATGATTTACGTAACTTTACTCAAGTAATAGCCTGAAGTTATTTGGCAGCCTGGACGGGATAGTACTAAAAAACTAATTACATTGCAAATGTTCTCACATATCAGAATAATATGATATCTTGAAAGTGTTGAATTTGTAGCGTATAAAACTAATTACGGAGAGGAATTCCATTAACTAATGGATTCAGCATTCATGATACAGGAGGAGAACACTCGAGCTCCATTTGCAGTGTAGAGTGTCACACTCAGGATTGGAACATTTGTATACGTTTTTACGAGGAACCGGTGACCCGTATTCTTGTGCATGTTACGTTACAGCGAGTTTTTAACCGACAACCGAATACAGTGTTTGATCTGTATATCAAGAACATTCTTGGACGCCTTAGATATTGTGTTATGGCGGAAATAAACAAATAAATGTCTCATTTTAGTTACAATTAGCCTATGTGATGTATTCTCGTAATTGTATGTGTAATTGAAATACAAATAATAAAATATAAAACCTGAAACTATAAGGTACCAATACGTTTTTATTAGAATAATTCATTTCTTGAGTAACTGTAAGTGTTATATGAAATAATTAATCCTAACCTTCTAATTTATTTTCAACTGGCGATTAATTAGATATTTTTAAATAAAATCATTAAGTTATATAAAATTTGTTGCTCAATATTTTAACTGTATTTAAATCCTGTCTAATTAGATATGGATTATTTGAATTTTTACATCATTTGTGTTAGGTTATGAAATAAATAAAGTAATAAATAAGTGTAAAAGTATGCACAAGCCACAATATTACATGCAATGTATGGTTAAGAAAGTTAAACATACAATTTTAGAGTTGGTTTGATAATTACAAACACTCTATAAGAAGTACACGGGGAAAATAGTATTTATAAATAAAATCATTGTTAACTAAAAACAAGTTTATTTATTTCATATAAAACGATGTTTCTATTGTTCTTCGAGGAGCTTATTTCGTATAGATAAGACATTTTGTTAAATTTAGATATAACTAACCTTATTTACAAAATATATGTAGCCTAATAGTGCATGCTGCTACACCTTTTTCTTTGAACTGATTTACATACGTATAATTAAAGATATTCAGGGTGACATTTTTGTAAATTATTTGTTTATAAATTAGCGGGAAATATAGGAATATAAAAGAAATAAAACACGACCATTAGTATATGTATATCGCTACTGAACTATAGAAGATATTTAGTCACTAAGTTCCTGTTGGTATGAAGTGACTCTCAAAGTTATAATAGAATCTAATTCGTGACAAATTTATAATATTCGTTAGCTCACCATGGATAAATTCTGTCTGAGACACATTTAGCCGTCAAGGGTTCAAGTAATCACAGGGAATTTATATTTAAAACCGACAAGCTGAGAGAAAAATGCATTTAAATTTTTCTCTTACAATATTTAAATTCCATTATCTCGGGTAGCCTTTCACCTCGAGGGCTAGAATGGAACTTGAAAACAAAGATTAAAGTTTGTTAAAGAATTTATGTGAACATTGAACATTTTACTTCGTTCAATCTTTGTCTTCTTGTTTTTCTGTATTAACTCGGTGAAGTTTTGCTTACTTTGTAAAAATATAAAGTACTTTTCGAAAGCAAGGACTATTTTACTTTGTTTTTACATAAGTTTTGGTTTAAATAATCTTATTTGAGTCTATGTATCGTGTTTAATTATCAGATCATTTATTAAATGTACAAATTTATGTATGAGGTGTGGTAAATGAATGAAGGAATTTTACTTTGTCTTAGAGACCAATATTTTTGTCATGGAAAGGTATATTGTTTTTCTATCTTTGGATTCATAAAACCTAACACTATTAGTACAGGATTTAGGATGCATAAATCTTGTTTAGAAATTTTGTATATAGATTCAACCTGTAGCAGAACATGTCAGTGCTAATGGTGTAAGGGATAAACTTTTAAACTAAGAGAAGAACAAGCATTGCGTCTGGGACGTCAGAGCTAATGATAAAAAATTTGGATAAACTCAAATTTAAAACAAAAATAAATTGTAGGAATTCATCTCTAGCGGGCTGCAATAAATTGGTATAAGTTTTTTAAACAACAAAGATATTGAAATCTCTGTATCGGGCTTTTATATGAACAAATTCATATTGAACCACTAGGATGTTGAACGAGTCTGCTTTATAGAAAAAAAACATTAAATATAACTATATACACTGAAATAAAATATGTTTTCCCGTGCAGAGGGAAGAAACATTTTTTTAGTTTTAACTGATACATTAAAGAAAACTAAAGCTAGTTTTTTTATTATTTAGTTGTATTATAAGATGACACAATAAACAAAATTCTTGTAACGCGTGTAACTTTATGGTCAACTATGGGTATCTGTAATGTAGAACTGATCACTCTATATTATAAATTAAATCTGATATTATAAAAGTCAAGTTATCAGTGTGGTAGCACGCCGATATTGTACCAATCAACCATCGCCCATACATTACGGTTGCCTTTCCTGCTGATAAGATTAGCCTAGCCCATTGAACTCCGGTGGACTGTTCACTTCACTATCTGACGTCACGTTGCGACTGGTGAACTGATAACGAACAGCTGGCGTGAGTGATTAGTTATGAAGCTCGGGGAGTTGCAGTGGATCGGTGAGTGGATTCCGTCGGTGCCGTGTACAAGCCTTTCAGCTTTGTGATTTTGTACTAATATATATTGGCCAAGGTAAACTAGTAGCATATTTTTTCTTTTAGTTTTGGTCACACTTATGTGAATTCAACATACTAATTTAAGGTTTAAATTGCTACACAAGAGTATATAATCACTTAACTGGGCCTTTTGAAACCTGTTAGGGTTTGACTTTGATGTGTAAAACTGGAACATGGCATTTGCTTTAATAGTTTATCGTTTAACTAGAGTCTTTTTAAAGTATTTATTTGTCAAAACAGAATACACTCATTATGTTGACATAATTTTAAAAGAACTAGAAAAATTAAGTATATTGAATTTAAATTCAAAATGTATAAATGGTGGAGTCTTATATGTGCAGTGTTTAACTGTTAGCTGTCCAATCAAATACTTATAAAGAGTTGTCAAAACGTTTAAACCCCGTTAAACTTATAAATGGTACCTATATTGAGGATAAATGTCCACAGCTTGTATTATTACCACTGCTGCGGCAATTTAAATGTTTTGATTTAAGAAAATTATAGCTTTTTTTTGATAAGTGATTAATTAATTATGTAAGTGTATACAAATCGAAAAAATACAAATATGATTTACCTATTGTTTGTAAACGAGCGTTTATGGTCCTAAATTTTGCGTCACAGTTGCATGTTAGGATGATAACTGTAGTTTCAACGTTTCCCCGTTATATCTCAGTTATTATTTGAAATTACCATTGAAAAGTCATGTTTAATTTAGATAATTGTTTATCTCATGTTATTAGTCTTGATATCATATTGAATTTATAAATACAAATTTTTTTATAGAAATACCTATTCTGTAAAATCATACTGTGTACATGTAATGTAATTTAACTATTTATTTATGTTTATTCTTATAGACAGTGTTTAGTGTCTTTTTCTGAAAAATCAAGGTTACAAGTCTACTGATATTATGTCCAGACAGTGTATAAATACAGGTAGACTCCTTATCAATTACCTAGTAGGAGTATTGTTGCGTAATCATCCGGTTATAGATTAGGAGTATATATTTTCGCTTTCTTTACTATCGAAAGACGATTGTGTTTATTTAAAATGTTTTATTGTTATTTATTATGGTAATTGTATTGAAATGTCCAGTTTATTGTACCTGAGCATAGAAATTGCAAATTTCAGTTGCTAGTAGATTTGACAGGATTGAATTATTGTTGGTTAAATATAACTGTCACAAATAAGTTTGGCCCAAACTGATAGGCTCTACCTACACGTATAACAAAAGAACTTGAGTTTATCTTGATATATCTGCTGTTATCTGATGTATCCCTATGTTGTTGGAAATATTAACCAAGTAATTAATTGTAAGAAATATGAACTGATTTTAACTGTTTGTGTAAAGTCCTAGAGTTAGGACTTTTAACTGTTTGTGTAATACTAAACTTGTCAACTTAGATATTATCTCCGATGAAATGTTTTATATGTTCACAATAGAATGAAATAATTATGTACTCTATAATTAATTATCCACAAGAAGCTTGTAGGGCCAAAAACTATTTTTAAATGAATGACGTGTTTAAGGGCTTTTGGCTCGGTCCACCCCTGGACTGCTCGCTGAACCCTGTGGACTTATTGATGAGCTGCCGCGCCGCTAGTGGTTACTCAAACCTGCACTGCCACGGTGAAGAGCTTCTAGCGTGTCGCTCTACACCTATCGTTACCGTGCCGCGGATCCGCTCGGGTCGCGCCGCGCCACGACTCTCGGTCTGGACCGGACGTATGCCTATGTGCGATGTGACTCCTAGTTGGTGAGTACAGACCTCAATTATTTCACAATGTGCTCTTGTAGATTAGTTTAAATACTTTTTCTAAGCAGCTTATTGTAAGGGTTGATTACTCTTGGAAATGTTATCAAAACTTTTGCACAGTAAATAATTATTAATTAACTGCAAATAATTAGTGTTTTGGTCCCTTGTCAGTCCTAGTAACTAGAGGGAGATAACTTCGCATACATATTAGTGTTTCTGTCTTGTTCGTGGTATTCAGAATACTACACTAAGATTGTCCGTGCAGTCCAAAGGCTTAGTTGACACTACTAGATTTAGTGTATAGTAGTAGGCAGCCTTATTAGTATCCTTTCGGAGCAGGAGTCATGTTCCTTGTTGGAGCCCTGCATTATCTACTGACCTACAACAAGGTGGTGCCCTTACATCACCGAGCAAACTTAAGGAAGGAAGAATACCAATGTTAGGTACCCTATGCCTTCACGGCTTTCTGTCAAGGACCACCCCATCTCCACTGAGAACAAAAAATAAACCGGCCATTTGCTGATTTCCCTGGGGGAAAAACGTACCAAAAACGGGGAATTGGAGTGTAACTACCAATGGTCAATATTTTAATTGTACTACTACAAGTACTATTTTAATTTTGATTAAAGGCCTATGCTCTTTTAACCCTTTTTCTAACCATTCTCATGGGCCACTGGTCTGTGCGAAGTAGTTATCGAACAGAATATGGCAGAAAATGGATACAGGATTTCAGCCTGCATAATTTCTAACTCCGATCTTAAGTCGGACGTCACAAAGCACTCAACCATCGGCACTCCCTATATAGAAGTTGTAAACGTTCATTTATAAAACAAATTTAAGCCCTCCAACTTGAAACAAACAAGGCAGTTAAAGTTTATAATAGCTAATTTTAAATATGTGTATTGGTTGTAAGGCCTCAATTTATAACCTTTATAAGGAATGCGTTTATAGTTCGTTTTTTTTTTAAATATAATCTGTACACAGTTCTCTTTCTTGTGCAAAGCCACGTCGATAGATAAAAACTGCATATTTCAGTGACATTTTATTGATTATCAGGTGGCTGAAAGTATTTCTTCTGCTTAAATGAAATATTGTGGTTATCTGCAAATACTCGTATTATTATTTCAAATGTATTTGTATGCAAAGATGTAAATTGCATATTATCGCACTGATATCCAGACCTGAGTAAGAGCCCTAATTTCTAAATTTCAAGTACTTTTGAAATTTAATTTAAAATTAATAAAATATTATAACTTACCACAAATACATGAAACGAATTATTATAAACTGTTTAATTGCGTTAAATAAGACCCATTCTTTGTTCATCAAAATTTTCATCAATTATTCCAGTCAGCATAAACTGTTTTCATTGACATAAATAATTACATTGCAGGCTAAGCAACAACGTTAAAGTTTTGTATAAAACCGACGAAGTAACTTTATCACATACGGTGATATGTTACATAAAAATGTCAAGATTGACGTTACAACATGCTCGTTTTACTGACTTGTTTATCCTGAATATTTCTTCATTATGCTAACAACATGTTTACCATTTTCAAGTGTAAGAGATAGTGTCACACAAAATTCCGATTTTATAAGTGATACCTTGCGAAAAGGCAGACGGAAATAAGATTATACTCACTGTTATAAAAGATTAGCAAACAATAAATTATCCATTTATAAACTTCATCTCTAAGGTTACATGTGAAAATCATAAGCATGGTATGTGTTCTTAATTGGTCTGAAAGAATTAATTCTGAGTTGCTTTACAGAGTAAAATTATAAAGTATTGAGATACAAAATACTATTAACTCATCTCATCTCACGTTTCTGTGTGTGATGCGCTGTCATGTTTGGCCGATAAAGTAACATTATTAGCTACAAAGAAGCTGTCTATGTCAGTCTCTATCCAAAGAGCTCTTTTAATTAAACTAGATATCTCTTTAATTATTATAAATAATTATCCTACTTTCCACGTAATACTGGAAATACATTTATTTGATACGTATGGAATTGCTGTTGAAAATAGAACTCGACATAGCTTTTACTGAGTGTGTATGACAATTTTTAATATTACTTGCCATATAATACTGGGAATACTTTTATATAATACGCATTAATTTATCATTTAAACGTAACCCAACATTACTGGAACTGCATGTGTATTATAATTGAATATCTAACTTCATATATAAAACTGGAAATACATTGATTTAAAACGTATGGATTTATCATTTAAATTATAAGCTGCATTTACTTGAACTGTGTGTTATTAATTAATAAATTAAATATCTTAGCTGCCATGTATAACTGGAAATACTTTTATTAAATACGCATATATTTATCATTTAAAACTTATCACACAATAAGATGTTTATAATAAACTAAAAATAATTAAAACAAACGTGTAATTTGTTTTATATTAGAAATTGGTGAAATTAACCTAAAAAGTCAATAAAAAAATATCTTTTGCCCTGCAATGCTTAACTGAGCTATACATGTTAATGTTTTTACGATATGAAGGGTTACCATCTTGAAACAGAGATGTCGAGAAAAAACCGCAAGAATAAAAATTATTTACAGCAGTCAAACAGTGTCATTTTCAGTATTTTGTTTTTTTTTTCTTAAAATGCGGTCGCCCGCAAAATTTTTATTGGTTTAGACCGTATAACGATATCATACGAGATATGTAAAATCATCTCTCTACTATTTTCAGTCCGAGTCTATTAAAACTAACGGCAGTTATTGTGTTTACTATTATTAAATTTATATAATGATGTTGTGCATTACTCATGAACTTTTACGGTCACTATCTGAAAACCTTTGGAGATAAAAATATAAAATGAGGCCTACAAAAAAATTATTAAAATAATTTCTTTTTGTATATTAGGTTATGATTTGAGTAAACATATTTACACACATGCGAAAGGCTGTTATCTTGATACCTGTTGAAAAGAAAGCCTCTGCATAAAGTTTGAGCAGGATTTATAAACAAAATACGCCAGTTATCGTGATTTAAATATTAGGATGATGGTAATGTTTACCACCAATAAAGTAGCATACAACGAAGGTATCATTCGAATACTTTTTGTGCACAATATATGAACTAATACTCTTTCGTTTCGGGGGATTTTTATGAATATAGTACACTAATTGTTACGCAACAAAGGTAAATAGATATTGAATCATATCAGCTGCTACATATGAAAAGATTGTCCGTCCATTGATGTGGTAAAGTACGACACAGATTTCCCTCCAATATTTTGTGTGAATAATTATTGCCTTCTGTTCCACTTTTCTGAAATGTACTGGACTAAACCAATAGATTCAGTTGTGAATCCTTCAAAAATAAAAACCACGATAGTAGAAATCGGTATTATTTAAATTGCATGTGAAGATGTGTCACGTCTCCCTGGTATATTATCGTTATTTAGTTATATTTTCACATATAATATTGGAGAAGCAAACAGTGTTACCTTAAAAATATTTCCCGGCACTATACAATTACCATTCTTTGAAAACTAGCAATTTAAATAAAATAAATGACCATTTTTTGTTGCTGTAACAGCTTTATCTGTTTTGCTTATTTATTATTTATGAAATTTTATATTTATAATGTTTTTGAAACTCATTTTAGTCGTATATAAAAAAATTATTTCCTAAAGCAGGCGTTTCAGGTTGGAGTGCTGAAAGATGAATGATTGTTAACAGTAATTAAAGTTTTTAGCCTAAAACTCCTGTCGTATATTCATACTGTAAATTTTATACCTAAATGACATCTTTATTATTTACCTACATCTTACGATTTTTGAATCGTACTCTTATTTATTCCTGACGTTTAGAATAAAAATTTATAAAATTATGAAGTAATGCACAATTAACCATTTGTAAGAAAAGGTCCTAATACACATAAAAATAAACAAGGATTATGATGGTTCTTGATAGATTTATTGGAATCATCCTAGATATAAGTTGAGTATAATTGAAAAAATAAAGCAAATTGCTTACAAAATAGAGTGGTGAAACTCACTGTTAAAGTTATACTTTATTATAAAGGCAATTTAATTTATCATTTACAACAATAAAATGTTTACTTTTATTACCCTACAAATGAAGCTAGTTATTTTTCACGTTCCATTTTTGTTTACTCCTTTAATTTATTGTCTTGGTTTAGTGTAGTAAGCGATAAATCTTCCACGTTTCATATTAACAAAGCTATTATCTCAAGGGAAGAAATACAGTCAACCACTTTCCATAATTGACTAACAAAGCTTTGTCTCCAAAGAAACTGATAAGCTTTTCAAAAAGCAAGGATTGTTTTGTTATGATAATTATGTCCTTTGATAAATGATGCGCGAATTCTCTTCCCATAATCATAGTTTGCTCTCAGGAGCAGCGTTATTGTTTCTCATTAATAATAATGAGAAATAAAAGTACTTCACGTATATACTGGTTTTTAGTCGTAGAACTTATTTAGTTGTTTTCCCTGCCTCCTGTATAACTTAAACGCTCTTAACGGTTATCCTGACCAAGGTGGTCACGATACCCACTGGCCTACTCCAACCTCTGTTTATTAAGGGATATGTTTCATCACAAGTACGTTAGTGCCATCTGCGTTGATTTATGGTAATGGGCAGCTAATACAAATCCTCAAATTAAGATTTCGCTAACCGGCTTATTTAGTAATTTTTAAGGCCGTACATAAGTATTGTTGCCAAATGTACAAAATGTTTATACTGAAATGCAGTTAGTGGAGAAAAGTTCTTTTCAATCCCTTTTATTTAATAATTAAAAATTTTAACATTGTATACTCACTATGGAGCATTTAAATTGTTAAATGATTTTATATAACGTGTTTAATTTTACATTTGGTAACATTGTCACAATAACAAAAATAACTAAAGCATATAGTAAAGTCTATGTCGAAGCCTCTCTCTTAAGTTGCTGATGAGAAATACCGATTTTGTCAAAAATATTCAAATTCATCAATGGTATATGATATCAAAAAGTCAGTGTTTAGTGAAATAAAAAAAGAGTGAACAAGTTAATTAAGAAATAATCTAATGCAACGTAGTATCAGAGGACAGGAAAGAACATAAAAAAGGTAACACACTGGCAGACAGATAGACCGAAAGTTTACAAATGAGCTGTAAACTGATGGTTTCATTGCATCTAATATGGCGGAGTCCAGAGTAGAGTAATCTGGTCAAATTGTCGGTCCTGCAAGCCCAATCTTCTGTCGTCTGTTTCTATAAGTGCTATTCAAGTTATCCTGGACTACATGGCCACTATGGCTAGGGCTCCATAGTGTTTAAAATCACTTTGTTCCTCGGTTTAATCATAATACGAGATAACTTAAAGTCCTGGCGCAAAGTGCTACTCCCACATTTACCATTTAAAATTTTTCCTGATAAAAAAAAAATGTTTTCCATTGGTGTTCACGACATGGAAGTTGTAAAAGCGGAAATCTAGACCAAATTTCTAACCTTCAAGCATCAGTATCATGTATAGACGGACATACACTAATGAAATAAAACTTACTATAGTAGATAAGTTTAAATAAATATTTCTTTTTATGTTTTTTTGAATAAAAAACGTATTTGAATTTATCTGATAGACAAGAAATTGAGCTAATATATCCTTTTAATTACATTTATATTTACTTAAGTTTTTTGTACTTTATCTATCCAATTTATCTTCGGTTATTCTACTTAACATAGGGGAGTAAATAAACCCTTTACGGTTTATTTTGATATAACAATGACATTGACGTTGTAGTGATAAAATATTAAAGCTTTATATCAAACCAACCAGTCCGACGCAATAAGTGTATATAATATGTGGTCGACCTTATAATATATTCGGTTTACAAAGGAGTTTATTCTGTATTTTTTCGTTTCAACAAGACTGCCCATAACTCCAATGTGGCAGTTACATGTTGAGATATCAAGCCTTCCTATAGACCGTTGTTTGGAATTTTCAAGCGATTTAGGTATACTATAGTTACATTGCCATACCTAATTGTAACTGTATACGTAATATCGTGCGTAAACACGGACAGAAATAAAAGTAATTCACAAGAAACTGTTGGTTGAGGCGTCAGACTACAATCCTCGTACATTGTCCATTTATAAAATACATTTTGAATTGTAAAAATTTAAATATTAAAAGAATTATAAGTCGTCTCAAACTATAGAAATGGTTTGGTTAAAATGCAAAATTATGTTTGTAAACGTTTATTGATTCAAGATTATCGTATATTTATTTTTACAAAAGTAAGTAAAATTCAAACATTTGGAAATGTTACCATACTAAAATATTTATAAACAACAGGAGTCTGTTTGGAGAAACAGTGCTTAATGTGTTTACAAACATTATTGTATTTTAGTATATAATGAGGGATAACAATTAATGTTTGATTGTGTAAACTACTGGTCTAATGTTTAAAGTTACTTTTAAAACAACAAAAATTATTCCCACTATGCGTCCTTAATTCTATCGAAAAGACTCAAATAATTGCAGTTTCAGTGCAAAATAAAATTATAATTATGTTACGATAAATAAAATCGGTTAAATTTATCTCACATATAACGTTCACGTGCGTGACGCTTTTTCATTTTTGAACGATTATGTGTCGTTAATATAGTAACATAAAAAAAGATGTCAATGTCAGTCTGTATATAATGCTCTCGTTGAGTAGAACTCAACATCACCTTAATTTAGTTTTCCTTATAGAAGAATTGATTGCGTGTTCCTATGAACGATAGAAAATATCCAGATAATCCTGTATGTATCAAATATCTCTCTGAGGTCAGGAACAAATGATAATATAGAAAACAAATAATATCTTAGGAAACTAGCACAAGCAGACTACTCAATTACGTATGAAAATTGGATAGGACAGCAAACCTAATTCCTCAGAAAGAATAAGTCACAAAGACCATACTGGTAAGAGATCTCCCACATTTCATCAGCATTTTCCAGTGTTTGTTTGTGATTTACAGTACGTTGGTAAACATGTTTTTTTAAATAAAGTTATTTAATTATTTAATTTTTTCACAATTGGATAACAAATTCTATTTAAATAATTTCTTGCGTTTACTGTTAATTAAAACACAGATAAAATAGTTATTAGATTTTTTTATTTTATAAATCATGACGGCAATCGAATGTTGTAATTAATGCTGCATTCATTTTAAAGCTTATTATATTCTTGTAATAATACACCTTGCAACCGTTATAATATCCTTTCCCCTTGAATTTTCACTAATTGATATCGATAAGTATCTAATAATGTGTAGAGATATTTTGTGCAAGACCCATATTGTAGATTGTAGTTTACATATTTTACCAGATATCGTATGGACAAGCAAAGAAATTAAAAAAACAGAGGCAGACTTTTATTAGCTACCTGAGAACAAAACAAAAGATCCGTCTGTTCTCATTAAACTTTCAATAAAATTGAGCTCTGGGGAAAGTTTCTCTATCTCTATAGGTGTTTCGTACTACAACATTATAAATACAATAGTGTTTTCTGCATGAAATGTACTAGGTTTTATCAACAAAAACTAAAATAAATTTTAGATCACATCAGCCGCTGAATATGGATGAGAGTAGTCCCCTGCTGCAGTAAAGTACGACACAGGTGTCACTGCAACTTTTTATGAACACAATAATAGCCTGTTGTTCCACTGTCGTGAAATATACTACAGCAAATCAACAATTAAATTCAATTCAAAACCTTATTTATTTCCAAATAAAGAAATTACAATTCCATAATATACTAATATATACTATAGTAATTTTCAAGTATCATTAAAACATTACTTGAAATATAGGAAAAAAGTACCCACATAGGCAAGCCTGTGCGTGGGCACGAGTCGTCGAAAAGATAGGTCGACACACATTGCCGATAAGTTTTAATCATATATAACTCAGATACGTAGCATACTTAGCACACTCACGTACATACATAAATACATAAACCTAGCTCCCATTACAATAAAACTAAAAAAGTAAAGTAACGGGCATAGGCTGGTAACAGACAAGGGCTTTAAGTAAAAAGAAAATTCCTATCTGAAATTGGATGCAATAACGTTCTCCTTTGCCTCCCCTCCCTAATCCGTAAGCCAATGAACCAGTAGCTCCTTAAATATTCCAATTTTTTATTTAAAAAATCAGTTAATGGTCTCGGTAAATTTCTAATAAAAATGTGCATTATATAATGAGAATTAGTTAATGTGAGCCTTTTAGTTAATCTACCTGTTAAAATATTTACTGAAACCAAAATCCGAGTTCCGTACCTATGGTTAGTTCGTTTAAAAATTGTGTTATTGTTTTTATACGATAAATATACAAAACCAATGTTTTTACATATAGCTGCCTGACATCCAAAACTCCCATATCATTAAAAAGTGCAGATGATGCATAACGGTTACCTTTACACAGGGCAGTCTGAAGAATGGCTCTGTGGACAACATTTATAGGTTCTAATACTGATTTATAGGCACCACCCCAAGCTATAATACCAACCAATAACATTGATTGACAATAAGCAAAAGAAGAAAGTTTCAATTCATTAAAATTTAAAATTTCACGTAACTACCTACGTGCCTACAATTTATACAAAAATAAAATTTCTTATTTTGTTTTTCATGTAATCTATTAGTACTGCCCAACGCATCCGTTTGTCAAACATAATTCCTAGGTATTTATATGAATCGACACTGCATATAGAGTCACAAACGCGTGTTTCACTCGTGAAATTGCCACAGGAATGAAGTTTTAGACAATGTTCATTAAAATCATTATTAGCTCGTAATTAAATTGGCAAGAATGTCGTTTTGGAAACATTTAAATATAATAAGTTTTGATCAAACCATTTTTTTACTATGGATAAGCCACGTAATGCCTTAGTTTTGACTTCTCCCCAACCCTTTCCTTCGTATAGTATTGCGGAATCATCTGCAAAGAGAAACAACTCACCCTCATACAGATTCAAAAGATGGTTAATATAGATCAGGAAAGGAATGGGACCAAGTTTACTTCCCTGGATGACTCTGTAGTCTAATTGCTGTTCAATACTCTTTGCTCCAACGATCGATACATATTGCTTTTTGTCCGACAGGTAGCTCTCAAACCATAAGTATGTGCTACCTGGACTGCCTATACAATCTAAATTTTGTAATAGCTTACTCCGTGAAATTTAGTTAAATGCTTTAGCCAAATCTACAAATACAATGAGACAACGCCTATTCGAATTAATGGCATCGTTAATTCCTTTAGTCAGCATGTACAACGCATGTGTTATGTTTTTATCTCTTCCAAATCCATACTGACACAAAGTTAAATTATTATTGTTATTTAAATAATTCACTAATTTATTTTTAGTTATTTTCTCGAGTACTTTAGAAAAAACGCTTAACTCCTGAGAACACGCTTAGTGTGTTATTTTGACTGTACGCCTGTATTTGTTGGCGAAACTATTTGGGGCTGAGTGTACCTTCCTAGAACGCCAAACAGACGGGGTTTTCCTTCTCCCCCCTCCACCACCTTCACCCCTTCCCATTGTTCTTCACTATGGTGAGCGCGCCGCTCAGTAGCGTGCTGTCACTGAACAAGTAAACTGCTTAGTGGTATATGTGTGTTTTTGTGTTTTTCAGACGTTAAGTGGTATGTAGTGATATTTTATCAGTTATCAAATTTTCCTAGAGTGACATTATTATATTTATGAGTATGGCAACTAACCATAGGCAAGAAATGCTCATCAACCATTGGCTAGATGAAAGTGACAATGAAGAAGACGGCCATTTTGTAGTGGATGAGCCTATGGATAGCAATGAGAAAGAAGAAGTGTTTGAACAATTTAGTGAACATGACACGGCATCAGAAAATGAAGCTGAAGAACCTCAAGGTATCGTAATTCATGCAGAAAACAGAATTCCTTTTGTTCTTGGAAAAGACGGTGTTACAAGATGGCTGCTTCATTGTCCCGAAACGAATCGTAGAGTTAGAAGAGGGCGACAAAATATAGTAACGGAAGCTCCAGGTTTGAAGGGTAACGCAAGAAATGCACTGTCCGCATTTGACTCTTGGAACATTTTTTTCACAAATCAAATTATAGATAATATTGTTGAAAACACAAATAGGTTCATAGAAAGAGTCAGGCAGAACTATACCAGAGAAAGAGATTGCTTGAATACAAACTCAGAAGAAATGATGGCATTTTTTGGGATTTTATACTACGCAGGAGTTCTGAAATCATCAAAAGTGGATTTGTCTGATCTTTGGAAGAAAAGCATGCTTTCCCCGCCAATCTTTAGATTGGTCATGTCTATAAACAGGTTCAAGCTTCTTTTGCGAGCTTTGCGATTTGACAACATCTATGACAGGCAGGAAAGAACCAAAACGGACAAACTAGCCCCTATAAGACAACTATTTGAAGACTTTGTACGCCAATGTATGGGTGCATACAGCCCTGGATCTAATTGTACAATAGATGAGATGCTTATTGGTTTTTATGGGGGATGTACCTTCAAGCAATACATTCCGAGCAAACCGGACAAATATGGTGTAAAGGTGTTTTCATTAGTTGACTCTGAAAACTTCTTTACTGTGAAAATGGAAGTTTACTGCGGAGTACAACCTGTGGGGCCTTTTTCTGTAGACAATAGTCCCTCGTCAGTAGTAAAATGACTAATAGAACCCATAGACAACACAGTTAGAAATATTACATGTGATAATTGGTTCACATCAGTTACACTTGCCAGAGATCTGTTGCATAACCACCGAACTACAATGGTAGGAACAGTAAGGAAGAACAGGGTAGAGATCCCTCCAATGCTTGTAGAAACTAAGAAAATGCCAGAAAAAAGTAGTATGTTTCTTTTTGCGGATAAGTGTACTCTTGTAAGTTATGTTCCAAAAAGAAACAGAAATGTCATCTTAGCATCCACAATGCATTACTCGGATACTATTGACCCTGCTTCAGGAGACAACAACAAGCCGGAAATAATTACCTATTACAACAAAACCAAAGGAGGAGTAGATGTTAAAGACCAGAAACGAAAGCAGTACTCGGTACAACGAGTGTGTAATAGATGGCCACTAGCTATATTTTTTTCTTTGATGGACATAGCAGTATTGAATAGTCAGATCATCTACCAAACCAACAATGGAGTAGTTGTATCAAGACGTGCTTTTTTGAAAGATCTTGCTCAAAGTCTTGTTCGAAATCATCTAGTGACACGTTTGTCCAATCCTATGTTGAATCCAGAACTAAAAACTCTCATAAGAATTCAACTTGGAATCAGACAAGAAGAAAACCCAGAAAGAAACGAAAATGTTGATCGTGAAAAGTGCAGTGTTTGTCCTCGAAAGAAAAATCGAAAAACAAAGAGTCGATGTGCAGTGTGTGGTGTTCCAGTCTGGGGAGAACATGCAGTGACTACCTGCACTAACTGTCATGGTGAACAAGGTGGTCAACCCGATTACTACGAAGACTAAACATGGTAAATAACACTCATTAGACAAGAACTATACTTTTTAAAACTATATGAAACATAATTTCCAGATTTGACATATGTTTTTATTTTTCAGTAATAAAATTCTTATTTCAATCGTATACTAATATTTTATTAATTATTTCCTGTGTTATAGACTTTAAATGAATATAAAATAGTTTTATTACAAATAAGAGTAATAAATAACCTCATAATAGGCTGTATTCATATGGTGAGCGCGGCGCTCACCTGCGTGCAACGGGCAAAGTTTTTGAACTGCGTGTCCTCAGGAGTTAATAATGATATTGGATGATAATTACTTTTGGTATGGAAATCATTATTTTTATAGAGAGGAATAACCTTTGCAAATTTAAAAACATATAGATATTTGCCTGAAATAATGCTTAAATTAAAGATATGCAATAATGTAATCATGCAACAGGTCCAATTCTGCATCCGACAAACGTCTTTATGACAATTTTAACTCTATTAGTTTTTAAATAATTTTCTACGCATGTTATGCTAAATTGGTACTGCAACCTAGGAAATATTTTACGATCATAAATAAATATAAGTATTATAAAGGAAACATGAATGGCGTTGCTTTAAATGATGTTTGAATTTTAGTAACGAGGTTTTTGAATACGTGGTTGAACATTGATATATTACATGGTGGACATGTGGTTAAGTAGTACAGAAAATCATTGTTGAGATAAAGAGGAATCCTGGGTTAAAATGTCACCGGAAAGCAGGAAGTCTGGGAGTGGGAAAAATATAGGTGTTTCTCCTATAAAAGAAAATGCTAAAATATCGCTGTAAAACCACATTTTAAAATCACCCCATGAGAGCCCCGATCATAGAGTCATATTCTGAGGATGTCAACTATGAAACCCACGGTCAGTGCTCTAATAATTGATTGAAAAGGCAATGAAAAGTTATAATTTTAAGGAAAAATATTTTAATTTTATTGAGACTGCAAATTAATATATTTTTATCCGTGTACAAAATGGAAGATATTATCCATCGACACCAAGACTGTTATTATCTGCAGACACCACGGCTGCCGTTATTTGTGGTGAACAGGGGTCTTGTTTTCCGTAAAATGGGTTTACATTTATACTTTTTCACGTTCTGAATTTGTTTACTCTTTTAATTTGTTGTTATAGTTGAGTTTACTAAGCAAGAACATTTCCCAGTTTCATATTATTAAATCTTTTATCTCAGGGAAAGGAATACAGTCGACCACTTTTTATAATTGACTAACAAAGCTTTGTCTTCAAGGGGAAGGTTAAGCTTTACAAAAGGCTTTGTTTTGTTATGATAGTTATCTGATTTGATAAACGATGCGAAACACCTCGTCCCATAATGTTAGCTGTAACTGCTTTGTTATTGTTTCTCGTTAATAACAATGAGAAAACAGTACTTCATGCATGTACTGGTTTTTAATTGTAGTTTCTATTTTCCTGTATCCTGTATAAGATTTATCGCTTATAACGGTTAAAGTGTCTTATGGTTACCATGACCCCTGGCCTACTCCACTCCCTGTGTATTGATGGATATGTTACATCACATGTAGATTAGGCTAGCAGCGCCATCTGCGCTTATTTATGGTTATACGCAGCTGCTACACAATCCTATAGACTCTTTCAAAGGCGTAAATAAGTATTATTTCCAAATGTACAATAATCTTTATATGTACTTAAAAGCAGTTAGTAGAGAGGAGTACTTTTTAATTAATTTTATTTGTTATATAATATATTTTAAAATTGTATACTTGCTATGGATCAATACAATTCGTAATCTATTTTAGACATGTTTAATTTCGAAACCGGTACATTTTTCACAAAAATACATAACAACTAGTTCGTACAGTAGAGTGTATGGTGAAGCCTCTCTCTTCAGTTCCTGATAATTAATTCGGATTTCGTGCTTTCCAAAAAACCCTGATTCACGTAAAAAATGTACGTACTGACTGACAAATCGCAGCATATCAATTTGGAGAAAACAATTTCATAACCAACTTGTTTTAAGTATTTTTTATGGTACCGAAAATATTTAATGCCCCATTAATTTAAAATGTACAAAAAGAGAAGCTCTTGCTATGTGAACAAGCTTATGTAATACAGCCCGCGAGTTTCAGTGCGGATAAATGTTACTAACAACACAATTAAAATAATTCCGTATAATTACTTAATCAGAATTCAACGGATGTTAAATTTACCGTAATCCGTTAAATTCATCTTTAAAATATCCGTAAAATAACGGGATGTACTATTAAAATTTTAATAATTATGAGCAGTTTGAGTAAACTGTAGGCAATTATTAACGCCACTACCAGGATGTCCCGGCAGTCCTCAATAGAAAACATGATGGGCAACGGATCAACCCCTAATCCTCAAAGGGTTAACTTAATCCTCTGCATCCCAAGCGGCTAGGCAGTAGAATTAGATTTGCTGTACACTAATATCATCACCTGTGGTATAGAGGATTATATAAATATTCCTGGCAATCTTACATAAAGTATATCATTTCTCTGAGCCAAACCAACATTATAAAGAATTCAAATTGTAATACTGTGTAGTACAGTATTTTATATAGTTGTGAAGAGCTAGGAAGAACAATGATTGAGTTTGAATGTTGGTTGGCTATGTAATTAAATATTTTCATCAAAAATGTATGAAACCCACTTTTATGTATAAAAAAATCTATAACCAATTTCCTATCAGTCGTCGTAAATGTTACTTGTGAAGGTTTACGCTGTCTTAAAGTATTTTAAAAGCATTTCCCTTGTTGTATCTAAGACTTGTTTAAGAGGAAAATGAAGAGGTTTACTGATAACATTAAGTCAACGTTCAGTTAGATAGAGTATGTTTGACTCAATCTCAAATTTAAAGCTTTATTTCTTAGAGTGAAAATTAAAATAAGAAAAAAATACACTAATGCAACGGAATATCACAGGATAAGCCAAAAATACGTTGCAAACAGACATAATGTTGACGGTTGAGCTGATGTACCTGAGCTTGTAAAATGATGGTTTAATTGTGCCTACACGTGGAGATCAGAGAAGAGTGGTTGGGTCAAATTGTCGGTGCTGCAAGCCCAGTATGTCTGTTTCGGTAAGTCCGATTCATGTTATCTTGAACTACATGGCCACTATGACTGGGACTCCGTTGTTTTTAAACCACTTAGTTCCTTGGACAAAAGGGAGCATACATTTCTGTGCTGTTGGCTATTTCGCTGAGAACTTAAATACGGGTTGTGTGTTGTCACAGTAAATCGGCAGTAATTTGTTCATTATTTGATTTCAACCATTAGATCCCTTTCATTAGATTGTTTTAAATTTTAATAAACTATCTAAATCTTCTAATTCTTAATAATATTGTTAGCTTTGGCTAATATTTCATAATTAAAAGCATTATAGACGTTGTTTTTAAGATTTTCAGATAATGCCGTAATATATTTTGCAATATTCAACTTTTTACCTTAAATATTTGATCGAAAATAGTTAAAATTTAGTTTATTAGTTTTTAAGACATAATTTTTGTTAAAAAAACAGGTAATGACATACAGGTGGAAATCAAGCACCAGAGACAATGCGCATACTGTGAAATATGTTTGTGTAGGTCAGAGTAGTATTGTTATATACATTTATCCAGGGAGTTATGGGACTCGTATGCAGGCTACTTACAATATCATACACTTATACGATATATGATAAATCTTATAATAACACATTTAACGATAATTCAGTTTTAAATGTGACTGTACATTTAATCTCTGTGACAAGATATATGAAACCGCTTAATAAAATATCTTTCTTGAATTGACCTCTGAAAAGCAATTATTGCTGCTAATTGGTTGTCAGGCAGCAGCTGTGTATTCTGGTGTTACAATCATGATTGAATTGACCAAACCACCGCAACATAGTTCCATGTAAACTTCAAAGGAGAGAACTCTTGAAGATTCTTCAAAAATTCTTGCAAAGATTCAAATCCATGATGCCATATGAAAAATATGTCATCGATGAAACGTACCCATGGTTGAAGATTTTGTGAGGCTAGAAATTTCTTCTCGAATTCGCCCATGAATAGGTTAGCATATGACGGAGCCATCCTGGTGCCCATAGCTGTACCCGAAATTTGTAGATAATTTTTGTCGTTAAATTTAAAATTGTTCATTGTAAGGACGAATTGCATTAAATTAATCAAAAAGTTGGTCGATGGAATAACATTATTTGTTCTAATTTCTAGAACACTCTCTACAGCCTGCAGACCCTCTTTATGTGGTATGTTTGTGTATAGAGAATTTACATCTACTGTTACTAGAATTGAATTTTCAGGAATTGGGTGTTTAACAGTAGTAATTTTTTCAATGAAGTCAGTAGAATTTATATATATATATATATATATATATATATATATATATATATATATGTGTTACCGGCAATGTGTATAAATTCAGGCATTGTATGGAATACCTAGGCATTGTATACATTGCCGAGTGAATCCAGGCAAAGTATGAAATAAACTCATTTCTTAAAAAAATGTTACAAACTTTGCCTAGGCATGGTGTATAATGCCTAGGCATTATATAGAATGTCGAAAAGTTTTGCAGGCAAAGTATAAAATGAACCACATTGTTAAAAAATTGTTTATTGCAAATAAAAAACATGAAATGTAACATGTATTAAATGGTGTATTAAAATGTGTATTAAAATCATAGGATCTGAAAATCCTCATGTTTTTTACTAGAGTAAAATTTAAAAGTGAAATATTAAATTAAGAAATTACTTGTTACAGCAGGAAAGAGAAACTATGGCACTTCGAGTTGCATTTTTCGATTGTTTTTAACACAAGCACATTGTTTGGTTTGTTTGCAAGTGCATCTCACAAATCCTTGGCCGCTTCCTGTTGACTGAGCTGTTGCAACGGTACGAAGTCCTGTTTCTTGATCAGGCACGCTTTCTACTCGAACTAGGCTTTTTTGGCAAACTGTAAACTGTGACCTTGCGTACAGTTGTTTCAAAACCCCGTTGGTGGTCCCTAATTTGTAAAACCCATCTTCTGTCGTATCCATGACACTGCCAGAATATTTCTCAAGTCATCTCTTTTCCTTTGTCAACGTCAGGAATTGGAACACGAACAGTGACTCCTTTGGTGACGGGGGGAAACTTTTTATCGGAATTAGCTTTCATTTTCTAAGCTTGTTTTTTCAAGACAAGCTTTTGACCTCTTCCTCTCTTTATCAATATTTTCCGAATTAAAACAAGGGCCACATAATAGGGTTTTTTTTCAGTATTATCACACCCCTGAATTGAATGGCCACATGAAATATATATATGTCCGCTAAAACATTTTGTGCAGTTTTGTTTTCTCATTAGTTTGCTGCAAACAAACGCTACACATTTGTATAAGGCTAGAACTGACATCAACGGTTGCCTCATTAACTTCTGAAGTGTTTATGATCGGTTTGGAGTGGAGGTTCTAGACTTGACATTGTTTGTGTTTCTGTTATGTGCATGTTATTAACCACTCTTTCCAAATCTTCTTCGCTGTTAATGGAATCCAAAATGTCTCGAGGCAGAGAAGATGTTGTAAGACCGACCTTTACTTTACATCCGAAGAGAGCCTCATAGGGCGTTCTTTTGATTCCTGAATATAAAGCTCTATTTTTCATAAGTTGCACAAATCTCAATCCCTCACTCCAACGGTCAGTTTTTTTCATCTTGCATCCAAGTCGAAATCATGTTTTCAATATCTTGGTTTGCACGTTCTACACTACCCTGACTTTGAGAATGACGTGGTTTGCCATGAACGATTTTTAAACGTAGGCCAATAATTTTTTTAAATTGTAAAACTATTTTGTTTGGAAACTCCCTTCCATTGTCTGACTCTGCAATATACTTGGTGCTCTAATGAGAGTAAAAAAATATCAAACTAGGTGATATGCTACTTCCTCAGCGGTTTTAGTTTTGAGAGGCTTAAGAATCACAAATTTTGTCAAATGATCCTGAGTAGACCATTATGAACTTAAACTCCCTGTCGGGCTGTGACCTGGAAATCAATTAAATCTACTTGACAACGAGAATTAAATTCTGATGAAATCAGGGGCTTTACTACCACTCCTCTTTTCGAACCCTTTGTTTCTTCTGACAACGGCTCACACAAACTAAATATATAGCTCAACATCATGACGTGTAACATTTTTGTACTTAATATCTAGCTCTTTTAACATTCGATCTCTTCCACCATGGACCAATAGCTACATGAGCTTCTTGGAGAACAGTAAATAAATCTGAATCGTGGACATAAAATTTTACAAACACTGTCTCCTTGTTTTAATGGGTGTATTAGTTTTTGCACATGTTCTACGATCATTACATCATACCTGTTGAGTAGCCAGTATTGACGAGGTTCCTTTCTGGGCTTGGCCTTGGCATCTTAGACTTCCAACACCAGCTTCTTATAGTCGTCTTCAGTAAAAAAAACACTATTTTTAGCACTTGCATTCCGAATTTTTACAAGTTCGGCACTAAAACGAAGTTTCATAAGCGATAAACGATCACTAGAACTACTGATACTACAGTTCACTTGTGACATTTTCAAGCAACAATACACTGGCACGACAGAACAGAACTAAAGCGTAGGCCTAGCACAATACTGTGGCGTGACGGAACAGAACTGAGAGCAGCGTTATATCGGGGATGGGCGGGGGGAGTAGGTGAGGCAAGCACGTTGTAACTTGAAAAACAATGGAACAGACAGATTTTTAACTCTGCCTGAACTCCAGCAGGCATTTTATAGAATGCCTAGGCAAAGTATGAAATGTTTAAAAATTTCACACTTTGCCTGCTTACTTTTGGCAATGTGTAGAATGCCTAGGTATTCTATACAATGCCTGATTTTTACACTTTGCCGGTAAACATATATATATATATATATTTATATATATAAAATGACATTGGACTTAGAGGATTTAGCTTACACACTATCAAAAATTCATAAATAAGATAAAATATCAATCCCACAAACATGTTTTGGTTCTGAACATTAAGGAATTGTTCGCAGAAATATTCTTGTAACAGAAATCATAAAAACCACTTAAGATGGAACTACGGAATAAGAAGGAATTATACACTAAAATAACATGAAAATGAAATTAATCTCCATACAGATATGACGTTCTAAACTAAAATGTTTGTTAGTAAAATCTGATATGAGACCAATTGTAAAATAAAGAAGAAAGGCTAACAATATCATATTAGGTACTGTTGCTGACATACACCTGACAATTGGAAAAGCTAGATACTTAATGAAAAAGAAGAAAAACTAAAAAAGAATGTTTATTTGGCCGGCATGTTAAGACACGGAGAACTGATTAATATTCATGCATACATTTTTATCACATTATTTTGTATTTTAAATTATTTTTGATTGCAAATCTAAGTTAAAAAAACATTCTATGTATATGAATAAAGATAAAAAACGGACAGTTATTTACTTATATTTTGTATGCAAGGAATCCAAGTCATAAAGACATAGTTAGGCAAAAAGCATTAAAACCTATAATAAGCCATTCTTTAAATTTAAATTATATTGTTTGGAAGAGGTATTTATAAATATAATAGCTATAATAAGAACCATACATTACATAGCACACTCCAAAGATATAGTAACAGTTGTGTGAAGCTGTAAGTTACACCTAGGTTTAAAAATGAACTCTTCACAACAATTATAATAAATCGCCTCCACATGGCGACTTCAAATTTAAAAAACCAGTAAAAACAAAGTGGTTGATTAAGAGAGAACTGACTGAAACATGTCGCTTGCTTCGTTATATCGAAGTTTCATGAATCAAGAATTTATTCCACGATTAAGTACGAAATTTGTACCAATTCATACATCAGCATCAAACACAGTAAAATTGTATTAACGAAAACGTAATGGCAGTGTAAAAGATATTACCAGCTCTATCTGTCGGATTATTATAAAATTAATCATACATTGAACTAGTAATCATTTATTCGTAATTTGCTCCAGATTTTGTACAAAATTAAGTTATAATTTATTCCAAAATGACATGGCCCAGTGATATTGCAGTTTTTTTTTATTTTATAAATTACCTTGTTGGAATTTATTTTAAAATAATATACTAAATCTAATGTAGTTTACTTTCCATCAAAATCTAGTAATTAATAATACGTGTTTACTATTGTTATATTATTAAGAAAATACTGAATATATTATAATATATAACGTTAACCAATTTATGTACACTGAATACTCGCCTATTAATAACCTGAAATCACTTACATACAATCATGAATTTGTTTAGTTCTAACGTTAATTGAGTTATGTACAATCATGATTTAGTTTAGTTGCCAGCTAACTCAATTATGTACAATCCGGACTTGGGTTAATAGTACCTAACTTACTTATGTACATGCAGTATTCAGGTTAGTAATTATTCAATCTCACATATGCATTTATGTGCAATCAGTACTCAGTTCAGTAATGACATTGTCACTTATGTTAAATCAATACTTACGCCAGTACTAATTTAGAAAACTTATTATTTCTATTAAATTGCTGAAACTTTATGTTCTTGTCTAAATAAATCCTTCTACAGTTTTAATTTACATTTCTTTACATACGATTTTAGGATCAACTAAAGAGTGATTTAATGAGTTTGATCGTGAAATATTGTAATATTAATTTGTGTTAAGTGGAAATAGACGAGAAAAAAATCTCACCAAAAGACCTTTAACAGTGACGCATATCAAAATTTCATAGTTTATTTGTAATACTTATTTGGTCTTAATTAGATTAAACACAAATTATGCACAACCGGGTCATTTCATTGGTAATTTTGAGTAATCAACTTGAGCCCAGACACACGCTGACTCCAGAACTGCTGTGGAGCAACAAGCACTTTAGTTCGGCCCCGAGTGTTTGGTTCCTTGTCTCAGCCAATAGAACTCGGAAGTTCAAGTCAGTTACGGCCCCGATATATATGGTCTGAAAAATTTTGTTTATTCCTCTATCTTTCCCTTGAGAAAGAGTAAAGGCAACATTTCCTGAGCTTATATAAAATTTTTTTAGCTAGAAGCGTGATATAAATTACCCTTTATTGTAGACATACCGTAAATGTAGTCAGCAAAAGTCTCATTTAAATAATTTTAAATTAATATATTTACAAAAGTATTTAGCCTACTGCACAAGAATAAGAATACCATAGTAATAAGTAGTAATTTAAACCGTGTCACGTCACTTTATCTGAGCCCAACACGAGCACTATGCATAGCCCTGCAGAAGTCAAAAACAAACTTTGATCTCTCCCCATACTTTGATTTGATTCGTGTTCAATATACGAATGATATAACGATGCAAATTTCAAATCACTCAACAAGTGAAAGATAGGCTCATCACTTAAATTAATGTTGTTTATTATAAACCTTAATCCAGTGAATTTTCACAAAGAATACTATTGGCAACTTTACACCTCTTTAATTTGTCAACAAGCTTCAAATCATGCAATGGTTCAAGTCTACAACCTTTGAGTTTGGGTTTTCTTTATATTTATGGAAATAGACACTCAACTCACGCTCACGTTTCCACACGGATCATTTAAACTTCTTACAAAACTCGTTTGAAAGTTTTCGGTGGATTTAACTCCTTTTTTTAACATACCTGCTTAACCCATAGGCCTGCCAGAGATATTTACATGTAATATTTGAAAATGCTTATTCCAAACTAAAATCAGAGAATTAAAATTTGGCTAGCTATAAAAATTACAGGTCATTTTTTGAAATGTTACCATGATGAGTGTTCCCCTTGAAACTTTAGTCACTCCATGCTATATGGCAACGATAGATAACTTAACTAATGAAAAAAAACTGATATAAACAGCAGTTTTTAATTTAAATCTGTTTCATAGACTTGCGATCAAGAACCAGATAAAAAATATGTACAAAGCAATACATCATTATTCATACAGGACCTAGCCTTAGAGCGTGACTCAAGAGTTCCACATTACATCTATAGTTAATCATTGCTTTGATATCATTTATTAACATCTATGTATATAGCTTTGGTTGAGTAACAGACTAAAGCTCTTGGCATTGGACCGGATCATAATGGAAATTTAATTACACAATTTGCTCAAATATTAAAAGTAGAACATATCTTTAGTTGTAGAATTTACAACGTATAACAATAATTACGGGGAGGAATCCCATTTAAGTAATGTGCTGTACATTCACAATCCTGGAGATCACTCGATCTCCATTTGTAGCGCAGAGTGTCATACTCAGGATCTGATATTTTTTGGTGCTTTTACAAGCTACCGGTGACTCGTATTATTGTACAGGCTACGTTGTACTGTACCGAGTTCTATTTGCAGTAATACTCAGGATAAAAAATGTTTAGGCCGTTTCATTGGTGACACGTATTCTTGTGAAAATTACGTTATACAATGTCTTTTACCGAGCTTTATATGTAGTACATTTTTACATGCTAAGGATCCGATAATGTTGTTATGATTTTACGAGCTAATGGTGTCCCTTATTCTTGAACAGGTTTTCTTATATCGTGTTTTAAAACGAGATAAATTTTTTAGTGCAGATTATCATACCGAGGATCTGATCGTATGGTAAAAAGTGTGGCGTTTTTATGAGCTACTGGTGATCCGTATTTTTGTTAAGGTTACGTTACATTGTGTTTTCAAACAAGATCGAAATAGAATGTTTGGGCTCTTTCAGAAGAATATTCTTGAAGACTTTAAATACTGTGTTTTGGTGGAAATAAACAGATACATTTCTGATGATAGGCATTAAAATGATGTGATTATATAGTTTTATATATAATTAAGATCTAAAGAATAACATTAATACTCAAGAAGCAATACATAAGTGAAACGTTTTTAGAGCAGTAATGAATATCTTGCCTAACGCCAAGTGCGTATGTGAAAAACAAATCCGCACGTACTAGTTTGTTCAGTTGTTCTCCAATTATTGACGATTAATTAGAAGTGTTAAAATAAAAAAAAACAGAAGATTATAACAACTTTGTTGGTAAATATGTTATTGCCTCTAAATTCTTTTTTATTGGCTGTGGTTTACTGAAACGGATATAATTTATGGTAGCTTATACAATAAAAATAATATAATAAATACATATTAAATGTAAATGTATACACATCTTACAATATTAACAGCATTGTTAAACAACATACTTCTTAGAGATGTAGCCTCTAAAAGTGTTTTATAATAATAACATAATATTAATAAACTTTTAACACTTTTAAACTTTTATTTTTCGTACGATGTACATTTCGGAATCATTGATTCCATCTTCAGGTACAAAATAAGCTTAAGTTAAAATAAATAATTAAAATCAATTTGTCATGTGTTGTTTACTACCTTGGTGGCTAAATTTGTTGTATTTAATTTTATGTGAGATCATTCATTGTATATTGTTTAAAAGTCTATCGAATAATAAATTTTTTGTTAGAAAATATTTGTCATTTAATAATATATTATGATTAATTTTGGCAATTTTGTAAATTTCAATATGTTCTAAAGTAGATAATAAGCGACTGAATGATCGGCCGGTTTGTCCAATATAGTGGGATCGACAATCGTTGCCATTTAATTTGTATACTCCACTATTGTTGAATTTTGAATTTTGATTTTGGTTTGTTGAATTGCTTTTGTTTTTGATTAAAAGTCCAAGGTTGTTCGATGTTTTGAATGCCAATTGATATCCTTGTTTATAAAATGATTTGTTAATTTTGTGACAATGTTTACCAAGGTAGTCTGATTGAATGTATTTGATGTTTCTTTCTTCTTTCTTCTTATTTTATATTATTAATATAAATTATACAAATTACATTGCAACGATTGTCAATCCCACTATATTGGACAAACCGGCCGATCATTCAAAATTAGATTTCATGAACACATAAAAGCATTGAAAACATCATCAAATTCAAAATATGCAGACCATTTAAACAACACCGGCCATACATACACTAACATCGAAAACAATCTTGAAATTTCACACACAAGCAAAAAAAGTCGCTTATTATCTACTTTAGAACATTTTGAAATTTACAAAATTGCCAAAATTAATCATAATATATTATTAAATGACAAAGATTTTCTAACAAAAAATTTATTATTCGATAGACTTTTAAACAATATACAATGAATGATCTCACATAAAATTAAATACAACAAATTTAGCCACCAAGGTAGTAAACAACACATGACAAATTGATTTTAATTATTTATTTTAACTTAACCTTATTTTGTACCTGAAGATGGAATCAATGATTCCGAAATGTACATCGTACGAAAAATAAAAGTTTAAAAGTGTTAAAAGTTTATTAATATTATGTTATTAACATACTTCTCTCGATGCGGTAAACGTGTTGAAATAAGTCCACCTATACAGCAACAAAAATTGAGTTGGTAACTACTAAGCCCTTAAGATCCAACCTATTTAGCGTATTTTTTTAAACTAAACATAATTTAAAACTGCTCTTATTTAGCCAGCTCCTGTTCACTGTTTATATTTACAAAAATATTAGTAAAACACTCCAGAAAAAATATTTAATAAACAAGTTTTGGTAAGTATAAACGCACTTATATAGATATGCAATTTTATTAAATTAGGTCTAAATGATATATCATCAAATCGAAGAAAAAATTTATGTTTTCCAATAATGCAAAGTGTTACTAGATCTTGGTATTTTACTTGTTTGAGTCTTTAAAAAAATATAGTAAGGGTTACATTTTTCTTTTAATCTTCGTTTATAAACCAGCCACGAAGACATGAATCTTGCAAATAAAGAAACATGATCATTATTATTTGTTTTAGCGATCCCTAACTGTATAATACATTTACTCATCAGAGCCTTAACTGTTTGAGGCATTTAAACGCTACGTTCCTATCGATATGAAGTTCCTCAATTTAAAAAAAATCTAATTCATTAACACAATTCTATAATTTTGGTTAGTTTACCGTATGTCTGGACCACATTTAGCCGAGAAGGGTTCAAGTAATCGCAGAGAATTTAAAACCTAAAACTGAGAGAAAAATTTATTTTCAGTTTTGGTATTAAAATATTTAACTTCCACTATCTCGGAAGCCTTTCACTTCAATGGCTATAATGGAATTTGATAACAAAAATTAAAGTTTACTAAAGAATTTCCGAGAACTCTAAGCATTTAATCTTTGTTCACTTGCTTTCCCGTATTGGTAACTCGTCAAAGTTCTGCTCGCCTTGATAACATTTATACTTTTTTTTAGAAAGTAATGACCTGTATAGAAAGTAATTATATAAAAGTAGAAAGTAATATACCTATTATAAGGTTTACTTTAAATAATCTTGCTTAAGTCGATTTTTATCCCTAATTTATGAATTTATTTAAGCATATTTATCATATTTGATGTAAATATTTAACAATAATGTATGCTGAATAAATAAAAGAAGGTCTGTCTTAGAGACCAATTTCATATCACAGACTGGCGTTTTGTTTTCCAATCCTTTAAACCTTATCATTCAGTGAGAAAAACCTATTGATTTTGCAAATGTCTGAAGGTATTTCCTTCGCTAGAAGGTAATATTCTCGTAATCCACAAATAAAAATAAGGCAAAACTGGAGCAGTTGTGGGAAATCGAGCGCTTTAATCCTGCACGGAGTATAACGTTCCTTGTTCCGTTTGATAGAGCTTAGAAGTTCAAGGCAGTTTGTTACGACCCCGGTGTGTATGTTCGGATAAGGTTCGTTTATTCCGTTATCTTTCCCCGAAGAATGAGTTAAATTTACAACTTTCAAGAGCTTTTTTGAAATTGTTTCGATATGACTGCAGTATAACTTGCCTGTTATTAAAGGCCAATAGTAAAGTGTTTCCGAAAAATTGCAATTTAATAATTTAAATTTGCATATACAAACACTTTATTTTTAAAAGTATGTACCCTACTGTACAGGAATAAGATCAACATATAATTAAAAGTACTTTAAACAATGTTACGCAGTTTATCTGAGGTCAACATGAGCACCTTGAATCGCCATTCAAAAGTCAAAGACAACTTTAATCTCCGTCCATACATGATCAGAACTTATGGGTATTATGATTAAATCGCAGCTTTGATTCAATATACAAATTATGATGCACACACGTGTTATTATGATTGCACAATTGCACATTTCTAAATAATTAAAAGGTAACCTCATCACTTAAAATAAATTTGTTTATAAAACATTTAACCAGTCAATGTTAATAATAATAAAACACAGCAAAATAATACTTCATTATTTACCAATTGTCTTCAAAAATTATATTCTTGCAATGGTTACTTTCTTTATAAACTGTTGTTAAGTTTGTCATATATTACACTTAGCCGAACGGTACTATATGACAATATTATGTAACTCGTGTAATAAAAATGAACCTTTATAAACAGTTTTTTTAGTTGTAAATCTGTTTCATAGACTTTCCATTTATAAAAGAGTAGCTATAAGCAATTAAAAGTGTAACATGACTCTGTGAGAACACTGTATTCTGACATATAGAATCGTATAAAAAAATAATATATGTGTACAGGTTATATTTTGGTGATGTATAGGTTAGGAAGTTGCACCTTGTGAGTAAAATATTTGTTTTAATTCCCCGATGGAATAACTATATATGTCTATTAGCATTTATTGAAAATATAAATTAGAATATTGCCACCTATGAAAATAGGTCAAATGTGTCCCAAGTATGAAGACAGTTTTCTTTTTCTCTCATAGCGCATCATCCCAACTGCAGTATTGAGTAACAGATTTTGTTAATACGTCAGATAGGAGTTAGAATTTGCCCACAGGTGGTACTTAATGTTACTGTCCAACATTTGATGTTGAGGGAAAATCTTTTTTCTGCTTCTTAAGTAGAATAATTATATTTATGAGCAAAGAAATTAATAAAAGGCTAAAATATAAAATCATTTAAATTTTATAAAAAAAAAACTCTTAATATCCCACTAAATTTCATGATAATTTTAATATGTAATTTAATACACAGCCTAGTATTCTTCTTAATACTAATTAAAAAAAAAATAAATTGATATTAAACAGGTCAGTGTTGTTTCTTAACTTATTTTTAAGAATAATAACAACAAACTTAGGTATTTTAAATAAATATATAAAAGCTGCTGAGGCTGTTTAATTTATTATCAAGACAAAAGCACACCTAAATACATTATTAGGATTTAATTATACTTGCTCCTGCTAGAAACATACTTTATTGTGTTCACAAACTCAAATGTACACAATTATGAAATATATGTTTGTAATAGTTATAATATGAATTACATATTTAAATACTTTAAATAATGAGTGTATAAAAATTATGTTTAATAGATGATATTTATAAAACAGTTATAGCATTTACTTTAATAGTTGATGCAGTTGAACTATAGATAAAGCCCAATTAATATTTCAGTTAAATAATTTGTTTTAGTAGCATTTAGCCTATGCGTTTTAAAATACGTATAAAGCAGTACATCATTGTTGGAGCATGACGTGGTGGTTAGATCGGAACTCAATAGTTTAAGGTTGAGTAAGAAGTAAATCCTTGTATTAATAGCATTTATAAGGTGAGAAATTTATAACATAACAAAAATTACATTTAATAAATTAAATTTTACCTACTAGATAATCATTCACGTTCTTGGAGTGGAACAATTGAGTTCGATTTGCGGTGCAGAGTGTCACCCTCCGTATCCGAACATCTGTTGGCGTTTTTACGAGATATCGGTGACCCGTATTCTTGTGTAGGTTACGTTTTACAGTGTCTTGTACCGAGATCCAATTGTAGTGCAGAGTGTCTCTCTTAGTATTTGGAATATTCCTTAGAATTTTACTTTGTTTAAGTCACTATAACTAACGATATTCGGAGTTGACTTTTTGATTTGAATTCATAAAATATTAAAATGCATGAATATTGTAGAAGAAAAAACTTGATTATTAGTATAAGTACATCAATAAGTAAACTGTATAAGTTTCGATAAGTTCTTGTAGGTATGAAGTGATCCTCAAACTTAGGAATGAATCTATTCCGTTAATAAAACTAAAATATTTTGTTACATTAGCTCCCTATGGATAAGTTCTGTCTAGTTCTTATTTAGCAGCGAAGGCTTAATGTAATCTCAGAGGGTTTATATTTGAAACCGTCAAGCTGAGAGACTTTTCCTCTTCAAATATCTAACTTCCATTATCTCTCGTAGCCTTTCACTTCGATGGCTATTTAATGGAATTTGAAAACAAAGATTAAAAGTTTTCAAGGAATTTCCGAGAACAGTGAGCAATCTTCGTTCAATCTTTGTCTGCTTGCTTTGCTGTATTAACTCGTCGTCGTTCTCAACGCTTTGCAAAAAGTTAAAGCAATTTTATAAAGCAATGATATTTCAATTTGTTGCCTTTATAAGTTTAGTTTACATTATCATGCTTCATTCAATGTATCGTGTATATTTAATGGATTATTTATTGCATGTATTTCTCTGGGACAAAACATTCAATAAATCTCTATACTGTGAAATAAAATATGGTTACCAGCGCAGTTTGAAGTAATGGCTGTTTAGTTGTTATGGAAAAATCAACTTAAAACATATTTTTAATTGTAAGGTATTATTTGAAGAAAAATACACTTTTTTGCAGTTTTTTTATCTGTTTATTGGTAATATGAGATGACACAATAAACAACATCCTCGCACGGAGAGCGACTGCTTGGTTAGCTTTTAATTTTTTAAGGTTGAGCCGATCCTATTTTAAGACTTATTGTGTCCATTCTCATTGTCACTGCCCTGCGTGAGGATCTTATCGAGCAAATTGAGAGTAAGACGGGATAGAGGATTTCAGCCTTCACAATATCCCATCCAGATCCAGAATCCAACATCACAGACACCTCCATCGGCATTCCTGTTCTAGAAGTAGTAAAAGCAGAATTCCATAGTAATATTCAACCCTCCAAACCAACTCACTATAAAGGAATCATGTACAGACGGACACACACAAAGCTAATTAAACTTGCTAGTGACTAATTGTAAACAAAAACAATACGTTTATGCTTCGTTTCCTTGTATATCTTCTATACACCAGTTAATAAAACAGATTTCCGTTTGTTCTCCGTAACCATTTTCATAATTAAAAATTGGTTTTTTCTGTGACAAAAGTTTATTAACATTCAAGTGGCTAAAGGTATATCTTTCATAAAGGCAATTCTAGTAGTACTACTCGTAAATAACATTTAATTGTATACAAAGGTGTAAATTGCCAGGTATCTCAAATTTGATCTGTATAAGTGATCTGATACATAAAGACGGATAGAAAGAGAATATCGCCTGAAACTGGCGGCTGAGGCCTCGCTTTACATTCAGCCAAAAATACAATACCTATTTATAAACTTTATCTTGAAGTTTGAACTTTTTAATTGCCTCTAAAAATATATAAAAGTTAAAATCAGAAATTATGCTTGTAAATGTTTATTCATTTAATGGTATTAAATAATTGTTTTTGTTTTAACAATTTTACTTCTAGCTTTAGGAATCATGATAAAATATTCCACATTTTGTTGGAACTCTGAGAATTGAACATAAACTAAGTCTTGACTCCTTTATATATGTATTGTAATTTTATCGTACTATACAATGAGGAATATCGTTAAATTATTGATTGTTTGAACTATTCATTTTATAATTAATGTTAATCTTACAATAACAAATACAAATATTAACTGTGTGCGTTCCTTATTCAGTGTGAAGGATAAAAATTGCAGTTTCAGTTCAAAATAAAATACTGAATATGCTATGATAAAACAAATCAGTCAACTTTATGTCACATCTCACGTTCATGTGCGTAACGCGCTGTCATGTTTGAGCGACAAAGTAAGGTTATTATTATCCACAAAAGAAGCTGTCAATGTATAAAGGGCTCTTTACATTTAACTAGACATAGTTTTACCTTAGATTATATAATGATTAATTATCTTACTTGCCATATAAAAATTAAAATACTTTTATTTAATTCGTATAGAATAAATCTTGAACACGTATTCTATTGCAATGCTGAAGTGTTATCGTATTACCCGCAAAACTTGTTACATCAACCGTAAGTTGTACTGCACAGTTGTTTATGATGGTTTGAGAATTCTAATGCTATTCTCTTTCTAAAGCACGGTAATTATGAAAATATAAGAAAATATGTGACTAAGAAAATCTTTTTAAATTATGGAAACATTCTCAATAAGGTTTATATATGGCGGAGTATTAAAGATAAAAAATTAGTAAATAAATGCGAACATATGACATTAAAAATACCTTTCTAAGGCTTACGTAAACTATGTAAATCATGAAATCTTTTCCGATTCAGGCCGCGATAAAAGTTTTGATTATTTTTAATAAAATCTGGTATCTGACGCTGTCTCAGACCGGAATCCTGGAATATGGGGTCATGTTCGTCTGAACAGAACCACATCCAATAAAACGAAGGTGAACTAGAGCTAAATTCAATATTCGAATTGAATCAGAGCCTCTTACCCTAACTACAGTCAAACTCTTATAGTTTATCCACACCCAATAACATAAAGGAGACGACTTATTCAATGCATTTGTCACCATTTAGTCATGCAAGAAATGAGTTTTCTCTGATTGTTTTAGAAGTGTTTTATATTTCTTGTTTTTCTGAACGATATAAAATATTCAGATAATCCTGTTTGTATAAAATACTTTGCTGAGGTCAAAAACAAACGTTAATATAGAAAAGAAAATAATATCATAAAAATATAGAACAAGTGGTTTACTCAATTTTGTATGAAAATTTTTAGAGAAAAGCAAACCTAATTCCTCCAGCAGATTATGTCAAAAGATGAAAGATAAGAGAGAAAATTTAGCGAACTTAAGATTGAAATTCATAAGAGTTCATCAGCGATTTCCTGTGTTTATTTGTTATTTACAGTACAGTATTATTAGCCTTAATTTTTTTGTACAACATTGTTCTTGACTTAATTGCGTTTGTTCATAATTGCATAAAAATTAATATGTTTATAAATTTTCTACTTCGTATTACTAACTAAAACATAGATACAATATTAATTATATTTAATATTTTATACAATATGACGGTAATCGAATGTTGTAGCGAAAACACAAACAAACAGACGCATACTTTGCTAAGCTACCTGAGAACAAAACAAAGGGTTCGTTTGTTCTCATTAAACTTTCAATAAAAATAAGCTCTGGGGAATGTTTCTCTATCTTTATAGGTGTTTCGTACTACAACATAATTAATACAATAGTGTTTTCTACATAAAATGCTCTAGGGGATAACCACAAAAAAACTAAAATAAATATTAGATTATGTCAGCCGCTGAATATGGATGAGAGATGTCCCCTGCTACAGTAAAGTACGACACAGGTGTCACTGCAATAGTTTGTGAACGCAATTATTGCCTTTTGTTCCACTGTGTTGAATTATACTGTAGCAAATCAGCAGGTGCAATACTGCAACCGAACAACATTTTTATATGAGCTTTAACGCTATTGGTTTTTATATTATTTTCTACACATGTTATGCTGCATCCGACGAACGTCTTTATGACAATTTTAACTCTATTCGTTTTTACATAAATTTCTACGCGTGTTATGCTAAATTGGTACTGCAACCTAGGAAATATTTTACGATCGTAAATAAATATAACTATTATAAAGAAAACATGAATGGTGTTCTTTTAAGTGATGTTTGAATTTTAGTGACTAGGTTTTTGAATATATGGTTGGACATTGAAATGTTATATTTAGGACACGTGGTAAAGCAGTACAGAAATTAAGTGTTGAGATAAAGAGGAATTTTTGGTTACAATATCACCGGAAAGTAGGAAGCCTGGGGGTGGGAAAAATATAGGTGTCTAACATATAAAAGACAATGCTAAAATATTGCTATAAGACCCCATGTTAAAATCACTCCATGAGAGCCCCGGTCTTAGTCAGATTTGGGGGATATCTACTATGAAACTCACGGTTATTGGTCTAATAATTGATTGAAAAGGCAATTAAAAGTTATTATTTTAAGTAAAATTATTTTAATTTTATTGAGACTAAAAATTAATATATTTATGATATGCATAAACACAATCCATTTATACCATGGAAGACACTATCTGTCGACACCAACACTGTCGTTATCAGCAGACGCCAGGGCTGTCGTTATCTGTGGGGAACAGGGGTATCGTTATCCGTAAAATGGGTTTACATTTATACTTTTTTCACGTTCTGCATTTGTTTACTCATTTAAATTGTTGTTATAGTTGAGTGTACTAAGCAAGAACACTTCCCAGTTTCTTATTAATCAAATCTTTTATCTCAGGGAAAGGAATACAGTCGACCACTTTCCATAATTGACTAACAAAGCTTTGTCTTTAAGGGGAAGGTTTTGTCTTTACAAAAGGATTTGTTTTGTGATGATAATTATCTGATTTGATAAACGATGCGCAAAACCTCGTCCCATAATGATAGCTTTAACTGCTTTGTTATTGTTTCTCATTAATAGCAATGAGAAAACAGCACTTCACTCCTGTACTGGTTTTTTAATTGCAGTTTCTATTTTCCGGTCTCCTGTGTAAGATTTATCGCTTATAACGGTTAACGTGTCTCATGGTTACGATGACCCCTGCCCTACTCCACCCCCTGTGTATTGATGGATATGTTACATCACATGTAGATTAGCCTAGCAGCGCCATCTGCGCTGATTTATGGTTATAAGCAGCTGCTACAGAATCCTATAGTATCTTTCAAGGGCGTACATAAGTATTATTTCCAAATGTACAATAATTTATATACTTATCTGCAGTTGGTAGAGAGGAGTACTTTTTAATTAATTTTATTTGTTATATGACATATTTTAAAATTGTATACTCGCTATGGAACAATGAAATTCGTAAATTATTTTAGACATATTTAATTTTTCAATCAGTACATTTGCCACACAAATCCATAATAACTAGTTCATACAGTAGAGTGTATGGTGAAGCCTCTAGCTTCAGTTGCTGATGACTAACTCGGATTTCGTGCTTTCCAAAAAACCCTGATTCACTTAAAAAATGTACGTACTGACTGACTAATCGCAGCATACCAATTTGAAGAAATCAGTTTGATAACCAACTTGTTTTAAGTATTTTTTATGGTAAAAGAAATATTTAATGCCCCATAAATTGAAAATGTACAAAAAGAGAAGCTCTTGGTATGTGAACAAGCTTATGTAATACAGCCTACGAGTTCCAGTGGAGATAAATGTTACTAACAACACAATTAACATAATTCCGTGTAATTACCTGATCAGAATTCATCGGAAGTTAAATTTACCGTTATACGTTAAATTCATCGTAAGTTATCCGTAAAATAACGGGATTAACTATTAAAATTTTAATAAATATGAGCAGTTTGTATAAACTGTAGGCAAATGTTACCGTCAGTACAAGGATGTCCCGGCAGTCCACAATAGAAAACATGATGGGCAACGGATCAACCCCTAATCCTCAAAGGGTTAATTTAATCCTCTGCATCCCAGGCGGCTAGGCAGTAGAATTAGATTTACTGTACAGTAATAGCATCACCTCTGGTATAGAGGTTTATATAAATATTCCTGACAACCTTAAATATAGGATATTACTTTTCTGGGCCAAACCAACATTAAAAAGAAATTAAAATGTAACATTGTGTAGTACAGTAGACGATATAGTTGTAATGAACCAGGAAGAACAATAACTGAGTTTCAATGTTGGTTGGCTATCTAATAAAATATTTTCAAAAAAAAATTTAAGAAACCCATTTTTATATATGACAAAATCTATAACCAATTTCCTATCAGTCCTCGTAAATGTTACTTCTAAAGTTTTACGCTGTCTTAAGGTATTTTAAAAGAATGTTCATAGTTGTATCGAAGACTTGTTGAAGAGGATAATGAAGAGGATTACTGATAAAATTAGTCAATGTTCAGTGAGATATATTATTTTTGACGCAATCTCAAATTTAAAGCTTTATTTCTTATAGTGAAAAGTAAAATCAGAAGAAATAAACTAATGCAACGGAATATCACAGGATAAGCAAAAAATGCCTTGCACAATGATTGAGTGTTCACAGTTGAGCTGATGTAGCTAAGCTTGTAAACTGTCCTTGTGCCCACACTTAGAGATAGGAAAGAGTGGTCGGGTTACATTTTCGGTCATGCTAGCATTATCTTTAAGTTTTTAGTCGTTCTATCTAAGTTATCATAGACTAAATGACCACTATTATCGGGGCTACGTCTTGTTAAAACCACGTAGTTCTATAAGACTACGTATCTGTGTTATTGGCTATTCGCTGAGAATCTCAATATGGGCTGGGTGTTGTCACGGTAAATCTGTAGTAATTTGTTCATTATTTGATAATCAATAACTTTTATTTCATTACATTTTCTGTAAATTTCAGTTAACAATTTAATTCTCATAATTCTTAATGGAATTGGTGGCTTTGGCTATTGGTTCACAGTTAATAGCTTTATAGTCGTTGTTTTCAAAATATTCAGATAATGTTCTAATATATTTTGTATTATCTAACTTCGTTAACTCAAATATTTAGATCCAAAATAGTTGAAATTTAGTTTATTATATTTTAAGATGTATTTTATTTTTAGTAAAAAACATATAATGGAAGGGAGAGAGAAAACTAAGCACTAGAGTCCATGCTCATTTGGTGAAATGTGTTTATATAGGCCTGTGCAGTATTGTTAAATACCTTTATTCAGAGAGTTACTTGACTCGTATGTAGGCTACTTATAATATTATACACTTATATGATATATCTTATAACAAAGTATTTACTGAGCATTCAGTGTTTCATGTGCCTGTACTTTTAAAACTTTTTAACAAGCTATATAAAAGCACTTGATGGAATATTGTTGTAATTAATTGACCTCGGGAAAAGCAATTATTGCTGGTAATTGGCTCTTAGGCAGCAGCTGTGTACTCTGGTAACGCAAACGGGATTGACTTGACCAAAGCATCGTAAACGTTAACTATATTGAACTAATTGCCTATCTATCAACTCTGTCAGTGACCGTTTCCTATGTTTTTCTCATCCATTACTTTTTAACGTTAATAATTCCTTTTCAGCTGTTAAGTACTCTGTTTAATTAACCTAGCCCCAACGCTGATTGGTGGCGATTCCTCTTATTATTTTTTTAAAGGTTTTCCTTCATTATAGATTTATGGACATGAGTTAATTTGTACATTACAAGAATAAAACTGCATTTCAAGGATAGCTTACAAACTATCCACAATTCCTAAACAAGATAAAAAAATGAAAACCCTAAGATATGTTTTTTGGTTATGACCGTCATAAAATTGCTATGCAATAATATTCCTTTAACATAAATAATGAAACTCGTTAAAAATTACCTACTTAATAACAAGGAATTATACACCAAAGTTACAAGAAAATAAAATTAATCACCATACAGGTATTTCGTTCTAACTAACATTTTTTAGTAAAGACTAACATCAGATCAAGTTTAAAGTAAAGAGGAGAGGCTAACAATGGGTTAGTTAGTCCTCCAAGGGACTATTGCAGGCATAAACCTGACCACTAGAGAAGCCAGATATTAAAAGAAAATATACAGAGAAAGTTTATTTGGGCAGAATGCTACCGTAAGTAATCAGAACTGATTCAAATCTATTTTAAATTCTTTCTTTTCTTAATAAGTACATTTTTTATTGTAAAGTTAAGTTGAAAATTTTCCAAAACTTAAGTTAAAGAGCACAAATGGACAATTATTAATTTTTTTTGTGTTTGCGAGGAATCCAATTCGTACTGACAAGTATTTGCAAAAAAGCATTAAAAACTACATAAAAAGGTCTTTTAGATTTAAATTATATAGGTTTGAATATATATTCATGAATAAAAATAGAGATAATATAATAACAACAATTTGCATAGCACAGAGCGATGATTACAGTCATGATGAATCTATAACTTACACCTCAGTGTAACAGACAAATTCCAAACGCTTATTTTAATAAATAAACTTCACATGGCAGTATAAAATTTAATACACGGATTATTATTGCCATTACTAATGTGCCAAGTGATAAGGAACTAGCAAATAATAAAGAATAAACTTGTACTTTCAGTTAATAAATCAGACATTAGCATAGTACAGGTGTTCACAGAAAAATTAACTGACTCAGAAAACTTGTACATAAATAAAATATATAGAATATACAAAACTCACTTTCAAAAGCACATTTTAGCCTTAAAAAACTGTACAGGCGCAGTTGTCAATAGGCACAGGACACCTAAAACTATAAAGTTATCCTAACATCAGCAATTACGTTAGGTATAATTTTAACTCAATTATGTACGATCAGTACTCAGGTCAGTACAGAAAACTGAGAAATAAATGAATATTTAGTTTTGGTATTAAAATATTTATCTTCCTCTATCTCGGGTAGCCTTTCACTTCAATGACTAGAATTTGATTTTAAAACAAAGATTAAAATTTACTAAAGAATTTACTAGAGAACTCTAAGTAGTTAATCTTTGTTCAGTTGCTTTCCCGTATTCTTAACTCGTCGAAGTTCTGCTCGCCTTGATACAATTTTTAATATTTTTAGACACCAATGATCTGTCTCTATTATAAGGTGTTCTTTAAATAATCTTGCTTAGGTCGATTTTTATTCATAATTTATGAAAGTATTTAATCATATTAATCGTATTTGATGTACAGATTTATCAATGATGTATGCTGAATAAATAAAAGAAGGTCTGTCTTAGGGACCAATTTCATATCACAGACTGGCGTTTTGTTTTCCAATCCTTTAAACTTAATTATTCACTGACAAAAACCTATTGATTTTGCAAATGGCTGAAGGTGTTTCCTTCGTTGGAAGGTAATATTCTGGTAATCCGCAAACGCTCGTACTATTATATACAATTTATTTGTATGCGATGCTGTGCAGTACGTTTCATTAGTACACACTTTTATCTAGTTCGTGGGTCATGTACATGTACGAGGGAATATGGTGGATCTAGATCGACTATTGACAACATTTTTACTAACATAGACCCTACTACATTTGATGCTGCTGTTCTTGTGACTGGCTTTAGCGATCATCATGCTCAAATTGCTGACTTTGGGTTTGACTATATTAAAACAGAAATTTCTCTTTTACAAAAAAGTTAGATTTTGCACACAAAACAACACTTTTATCTTTAACAATTTCTTAAAAAATGAGACTTGGGATGATATTCTTCACACCGATGATGTTTCGCATAAGTTTTTTCTTTTCATAAACAAAGTTTCTTATTTATTACAAGTTGGCCTTTACTGAGAAGCAAGTTAGGCTAAATGAGAGCACAGGTCTGACCAGGATAACACTAGATCAAACTCTTCTAAACCTTAAGAGAAAAGGATGTTACTGTTGTACTCTGTTTCTAAGCATCTCGATTTTCATCATCCGTTTAAAAGTGCAATACAGAAAATTAAAAAAAAGAATTCAGGGACAGCATTAGGTCCTGCAAAGTCGGAAATTGGTTTTAAAAAAAATTATCAAACTCCAACAACATTCAAAAGGCTGCATGGCAAATTATTCAATGATTTAAATCCGAGTAAAAAGAGGAAAAATTTTAAACCATTTTCATTTTTGACACCGGAAGGAGTTGTAGAGCAAGACCCTCGTGTTGGTGTCTGAGGGTTTCAATGAATTTTTTTAGGGCCGGGTCGAACACGGACTGAAACTCGTCACAACCCTCATCACCAGTAGAGTGCTATAGGTCATCTGAGCATGTAGGTCCTTCTTTGTACTTGACGCCAACAGATGAATTTGAAGTTTTGAAACTAATCAAATCACTACGCACGAGTATCTCCTCAGGAAAAGATGGGATATCATCAAAAATTCTAAAGTCCTGTGCTGAACTTTTGGGCTGTGCCTCTAGCTCATTTAACAAATGCATCCTTCAAACTGGAGTTTTTCCTCACCCTCTCAAAACAGCAATTGTGAAGCCTTTGTTTAAAAAATGGAAATCATCAGGACCCAGAAAAACTACAGGCCAATATCTATACTCTCCACATTTTCTAAGGTCTTGGAAAGGCTCTTTTCTTATCCGTCTTGAATCTTTCCTTGAATAGAACAAGGTGGTCTGTCACCAAAAATTTTGGGTTTAAGAAAGGGTGTTTCTACTACAGATGCAATATTTAATTTTGTATCAGAGTATGTTTCTTCGCTTGATGATCACAGGTACACCTTTGCCCTGTTTTTGGACCAAAGTAAGGCGTTCGATGTAGTAGTACCTCACAATTTGTTACTTGAAAAAGTCCGACAGGTCGGTATTAGAGGCCAAGGCTTATGATTGGGTTTCATCTTTTGTGCTCAACCGAAAACAAGTGGTGGCTGTTCCATATATTGACAGTTCGGATTGCCTGGGCACATACGAGTCGAAGGAGTTGTCTACTTTGACAGGTGTTGCCACAGGGGTTCCGTTCTCGGACCTATACTTTTTCTCTTATTTGTGAATGATATCCCTACAGCTGTAAATATGGGTAACTTATGTCTTTTTGCTGATGACACATCCTTCAGCATTTCCAATGGAAACAGAGAGCGACTAGAAAACTGATATATTTATTCAGAGTAGTTCTTTGTTGCAATGGCTGGAAAAAAAACCAACTTCATGTAAATGTAAAGAAGACAAAACTTGTTGAATTCTATTTAAGATCGTCTCGAACAGATGCAAACTCTTCTGATATAGTCATTGGCGACTTTCGTCTTAGTCCTAGTCCCAGCGCTGATTTTCTGGGTCTGGTAATTGATTGTAATTTGTCCTTTCACAATCACATCGACAAAGTAATTAAAAAATTAAGCAGCAGTCTGTTCATCTTACGAAGATTGGCTACTTTCTCTAGTAAAGATGTTTTGCTGACAGCTTACTATGGGTGCTTCTACACTTACATGAGTTATGGCTTGATCATATGGGGTCATGAATCCACTAAGACTAAAGCCTTGTTTACCCTCCAGAAGAAAGCCATAAGAGTGATATGTGGACTCAATCTTTCTCAGTCAGAGGTTTTTTTAGACAAAATAAATTGTTGACGTTTCCTAGTCTATATATACTGGAATGTTTGACATTTGTCTTTAAAAAACAAACACCTTTTTCCAGTACAACAGTCAAATTATAATCTCCGCGGTACAAATTCCTTAACTCTTCCAAAAACATTCAACAACATTCTTTGAAAAACAAACCCTTTACTCTTGCATACAATTTTTCAATAACTTGCCATCTGGGTTCAAGGAGGCCAACACTTCAATATCATTTAGGAGGAAGATAAAGTGCTTGTTATCTGAAAAGGAATATTATAGTACTAATTGTTTTCTAATTGATAAGGACATTTAGTTATTTTAGAAACTAGACTAGTTCATTTTCAATGTACACTGACGATTGTTATGCATGTAAATGTCTTCAAAATAAAAATAATTTGATTTGATTTGATTTGATTATAATCCAAACATGATCTAGGAACAACGAGCATTGTACATGACCTTAGTATCGATTCGATTCTTAGTGTAATGCTATTGCAAACCGTAATTAATATATTGCTGTATCGTACTATATAACAAAATATACGCTTAATAATTGATTGTGTGAAACTTTTATTTTATAAATGTTTGAATTTACTCACGAAACAACAAACATTCACGTTATGGGTCATAATTCCATCTGAAATACTTATATTAAAGTTGACTATTATAATAAAAATAAGGCAAAACTTGAGCAGTTGTAGGAAATCAAGCGCTTTAATCCTGCATGGAGTATTATGTTCCTTGTTCCGGTTAATAGAACTTAGAAGTTCAAGTCGGCTACGACTCCGGTGTGAATGTTCGAAGAAGGTTCGGTTATTCCTCTATCTTTCCCCGGAGATTAAGTTAAGTTCACATCTTTCAAGAGCTTTTTTGAAATTGTTTCGATAGGAACGCAGTATAAATAGCCTCTTATTAAAGGCCAATGGTAAAGTGTGGCCGAAAAATTACATTTCAATAATTTTAATTTGATCATTAAAAATATATTTGTTAAAGTATTTACCCTAATATACAAGAATGAGATAAAGCTTAAAATTTAAAAGTGCTTTAAACAGTGTTACGTAGTTATGTGAGGTCAACATAAGCACCTTGATTTGCCATGCAGAAGTCAAAGTAATTTTTTATCTCCGTCCATACATGATCAGAACTTATGGGTATTACGATTATATCGCAGCTATGAATTGTGACAATTTCACATTTCCAAATAATTAAAAGGTAACATCATCACTTAGAAGAAATTTCTTTATAAACCGTTTATCTAGGCCCTGTTCATACACAATAAAACAACAGCAAAATAACACCTCATTATTTACCAACTGTCTTCAGAACATTCAATAGTTGCAATGTTTACTTTCTTTGTAAATTGTTGTTAAGTTTGTTGGTTTTAACTATTTTTAATTACTGTTTCCGTCAAACACTTAGCCGAACGGTACTATATGACAATAATATGTAACTCATATAATGATAATTAACCTTTATAAACAGCTTTTTTGGTTTAAATCTGTTTCATAGACTTTCCATTCATAAAAGAGTAGCTGTAAGCAATTAAAAGTGTAACATGACTCTGTGAGAACACTGTATTCTGACATATAGAACCATATACAAAATAATATATGTGTACAAGTTATGTGTTGGTGATGTATAAATATAGGTTAGAAAGTTCACCTTGTAAGTAAAATATTTGTTGTTAGTCCCCGATGGAATAACTATATATGTTTATTAGCATTTATTGAAATTATAAACTGGATTCTTTGTTTGAAGGTTATTTTTGACGATGGAAGGATTGTGAAGGAAACATGATTTTTCCGGACATTTGCCATCGTTCAGTGAATCAAGAAATCAGTAACACTACGTTTCGAGATCTGCAATCTGATCTCTTCTTCAGTTAAAGAACTAACCTAATACATAATTACAAACTAGGTTAAAATAAACAAATCTTACCAAAGCGTTGTGGCACGCCTTAGTCAGGAATCACAACTTACATGTTGTTTGTCATATTCACTAACTCTATAAACATGCACTTAATAAAAAACTACACAAAACACTAATCATTAAAACTGAACTACCGAATACAGGTCACAATACGTCTTCACTCGTCTACTAACCACCTACGACTAACCATAGGGACTAGCCAATGGTAATAGTGACGGCTGGCTAAAACAAGATGGCGGAACTAAAAGGGAAGGTGGACAGGAATGGGCCCTTTCGTTATTATTGGTTCATGTGAGATGAACTTCTTAAAACCATATTGTGACTCCGCATTGGTTTATTGCAAATATCTGATCCGATGATACTTTTGGTTTTCTCTTTAGTTCGTTTTTTAGAATTGGCAACCAAAGCGGCCTAATCTCGACTGATGGTTGACTGATCGGTTGGTCTGCCAATTTAATGTATGTTGCCTCAATTAATTTCCTTTTGAAGAAATGTAATTCCCGATGTATTATGTTGGCTTCATCCCAATTCATATGATGGTCTTCGGACCAACAATGGTGTGCAATTTTTGACTTTTCTGTGAGACCCTTTCTCGTGTTTACTTTGTGCTCTTTTATCCTTACGTTTAGTGGTCTTTTTGTCTCGCCTATGTATTCCCTATTGCAACTACATTTTATACTGTAAACACAGTTTTTGGAATCCTGTGTGCCATTTTTTGGTTTAGTTTTTACGAAACTTTGTCTAAGAGTGTTTTAAACGCGGTTCTAATGTTGTACTTTCTACCTGCTTTTCTAATTTTCTCCGATAATCCCGGCACATTTAAGGGATTGACATAAACGCAAATTTATCACAATTCTGTTTTTCTGACTCAGGAATGATTCTTCTGGTTCTTCTGCACTTATTTATTACTAATTGAGGGTATCCATTGCTTCTGAGATCCGATTCAATTTTCTTAAATTCTTCTTTTAGTCCATCTTTATCTTTGCACAAGCTCTTTGCTCTATCAAACAACGAGTAGGCTACTCCTTCTTTGACAGATTTTTGATGGTTGGATAGATAATTTAAATATTTTCCTGTGTGTGTTATCTTTCGAAAAACAGTTGTCTTAAGGACATTCCTATCTCTTAATACACACACATCCAAAAAGGGAAGCTTGTTTTGGACTTCCAATTCCATTGGGAGGCGGATGCAAGGAGAAATACTATTAATGTGATTCAAAAAATTATTTAATTCAATGTCTCCATGAGAAAAAATAACAAAGGTATCATCCACATACCTCCACCAAATCTTCGGTTTGAACTGAGCTGAAGCAAAAGCTTTTCGCTAAAATTCCTCCATAAAGATTTGGTAAAATAGGAGACAGTGGAGAACCCATTGCCATCCCCTCATCTTGACTGTAAATGTTATCCTCTAACTCAAAATAATTGCATTGAGTACATAGTTCTAACAGTTCCATAATTACTGGCACGGGAAGTTTAGTTCTATCCTTTAATGTTTGGTCTTCTTTCAGACGTGATTTAATAATTCCGAGAGTTTCTGGAACTGGTACATTTGTAAATAGACTTTCGACATCAAAACTTACCAGTTTGTCAGTTTCAGTCAACTTTAGGGATTTTGACTTCTCTACAAAATCTCTGGAATCTTTGATGAAAGAGTCAGTTTTTCCTAATAATGGCGTTAAGATGTCCAAGAGGACTTTAGACAATTCCCTGCAAGGTGATTCACGAGAACTAATCATGGGCCGGAGAGGGATGGTGGGTTTGTAGATTTTGGGAAGGCCATACATATGGGGGATTTTGGAGTGGTGAGGAGTTAATTTAGATCTAAATGTATCTGAAAAAAATTCTTTATGTTTTCTTAAGGTGTTTGCTACTTTGCGTTCAAATGAATCAGTCGGGTCTTTATTTAAAACTGTATATATGCCAGTATTTAAAGTTTCCGCAATCTTTTCTTTATACGCTACTGAGTCAAGTACAACAGTAGCGTTGCCTTTATCGGCTGGTAAGATTTTGACCGTGTCGTCTTTCCCAAGGATTGACATGGCCTTTTTCTCCTCTATTGTCAAATTGGGTTTTGTGGGAGGAATTGTTCTGAGTAAAAGACTGGCCTCACAACGAAACCGGTCACCCTGTTCCTCAGGTAACTGTGAAACAGCCGACTCGATTCCAGTTACAAAATCCAGTGCCTTTACCGATTTTTGTGCCACAGAAAAGTTTAAACCCTTGGATAAGACTGATATTTCCGCTTCATTGAGGATTTTTGAAGAGAGGTTGATTACATTTTTATTATTTGCATCCGTATTCACTCTGCCATCTTTAGGGAAATCACATTTTTTGGGCCTAATTTTTTCCAGTTTGGAGATTTTCATTTTCTTATCTGTTTCAGAAACTTTTTTACATCTATTTTGGATGTGTGTGTATGAAGAGATAGGGATTTGTTGGCGCTTTTACGAGCTATCGGTGACCCGTATTCTTGTGTAGGTTATATTTTACAGTGTCTTGTACCGAGATCCAATTGTAGTGCAGAGTGTCCCACTTAGTATTTGGACTATACCTTAGTATTTGGACTATACCTTAGTATTTGGACTATACCTTAGTATTGGGACTATACCTTAGTATTTGGACTATACCTAAGAATTGGGACTATACCTTAGTATTTGGACTATACCTTAGTATTGGGACTATACCTTAGTATTTGGACTATACATTAGTATTTGGACTATACCTTAGTATTTGGACTATACCTTAGTATTGGGACTATACCTTAGTATTTGGACTGTACCTTAGTATTGGGACTATACCTTAGTATTTGGACTATACCTCAGTATTTGGACCATACCTTAGTATTGGGACTATACCTTAGTATTTGGACTATACCTTAGTATTTGAACTATACCTTAGTATTGGGACTATACCTTAGTATTTGGACTATACCTTAGTATTGGGACTATACCTTAGTATTTAGACTATCCTTAGTATATGGACTATACACTAATATTTGGACTGCACCTTGGTATTTGGACTATAACTTAGTATTTAGCTTTGTTTAAGTCCCTATAACTAACGATATTCGAAGTTGACTTTTTGATTTGAATTCATAAAGTATTAAAATGCATGAATATGTCAAAAGAAAAAACTTGATTATTAGTATAAGTAAATCGCTAAGTTAGCTGTATAAGTTTCGCTACGTTCTTGTAGGCATGAAGTGATCCTCAAACTTAGGAAAGAATCTATTCCGTTAACAAACATAATAAAAGTATAATATTTTGGTATATTAGCTCCCGATGGATAAGTTCTGCCTGGTTCTTATTTAGTAGAGAAGGCTTAATGTAATCTCAGAGGGTTTATACTTAATACCGTCAAGCTGAGAGACCTTTCCTCTTGAAATATCTAACTTCCATTATCTCTAGTAGCCTTTCACTTCGATGGCTATATAATAGAATTTGAAAACAAAGATTAAAAGTTTTCAAGGAAATTCCGAGAACACTGAGCATTTAACTTCGTTCAATCTTCGTCTGTTTGCTTTGCTGTATTAAATCGTCGACGTTCTCCACGCTTTGCAAAAATTTAAAGCAATGTTAGAAAGCAATGATATTTCAATTTGTTGCCTATATAAGTTTAGTTTTAATTATCATGCTTCATTCAATGTATCGCGTTTATTTAATAGATTACTTATTGCAATACTGTGATATAAAATATGTTTACCTGCGCACTTTGAAGAAATGGCTGTTTACCTGTTACTTAAAAATCAACTTAAATCTTTTTTTTTAATTTTAAGATATAATTTGAAGAAAAATACACTTTTTTGTGGTTTTTGTAATTGTTTATTGGTAATATGAGATGACACATAAACAACATCCTCGCACGGAGAGCGACTGCTATGTTAAGCATTTCATTTTTTAAGGTTGAGCAGATCCTATTTTAAGACATTCTGTCCATCCTCATTGCCACTGCCGTGCGTGAGGATCTTATCGAGCAAATAGAGAGGAAGACGGGATACAGGATTTCAGCCTTCACAATATCCCATCCAGATCCTAAGTCCAACATCACATACACCTCCATCGGCATTCCCGTTCTGGATGTAGTAAAAGCATTATTCCATACCAATGTTCAACCCTCCAAACCAATTCACTATAAAGGAATCATGTACAGACGGACACACACAAAGCTAATAAAACTTGCTAGTGACTAATTTTAAACAAAAACAATACGTTTATGCTTCGTTTCCTTGTATATCTTCTATACACCAGTTAATAAAACAGATTTCCGTTTGTTCTCCGTAACCATTTTGATAATTAAAAATTGTATTTTTCAGTGACAAAAATTTATTAACATTCAAGTGGCTAAAGGTATATCTTTCATAAAGGCAATTCTAGTAGTACTACTCATATATAAAATTTAATTTTATACAAAGCTGTAAATTGCCAGTTATCTCAAATTTGATCTGTATAAGTGATCTGATACATAAAGACGGATAGAAAGAGAATATCGCCTGAAACTGGCGGCTGAGGCCTCGCTTTACATTCAGCCAAAAATACAATACCTATTTATAAACTTTATCTTGAAGTTTGAACTTTTTAATTGCCTCTAAAAATATAGAAAAGTTAAAATCAGAAATTATGCTTGTAAATGTTTATTCATTTAATGGTATTAAATAATTGTTTTTGTTTTAACATTTTTACTTCTAGCTTTAGGAATCATGATAAAATATTCCACATTTTGTTGGAACTCTGAGAATTGAACATAAACTAAGTCTTGACTCCTTTATATATGTATTGTAATTGTATCGTACTATACAATGAGGAATATCGTTAAATTATTGATTGTTTGAACTATTCATTTTATAATTAATGTTAATCTTACAATAACAAATACAAATATTAACTGTGTGCGTTCCTTATTCAGTGTGAAGGATAAAAATTGCAGTTTCAGTTCAAAATAAAATACTGAATATGCTATGATAAAACAAATCAGTCAACTTTATGTCACATCTCACGTTCATGTGCGTAACGCGCTGTCATGTTTGAGCGACAAATTAAGGTTATTATTATCCACAAAAGAAGCTGTCAATGTATAAAGGGCTCTTTAAATTTAACTAGACATAGATTTACCTTTGATTATATAATGATTAATTATCTTACTTGCCATATAAAAATTAAAATACTTTTATTTAATTCGTATAGAATAAATCTTGAACACGTATTCTATTGCAATGCTGAAGTGTTATCGTATTACCCGCAAAACTTGTTACATCAACCGTAAGTTGTACTGTGCACAGTTGTTTATGATGGTTTGAGAATTCTAATGCTATTCTCTTTCTAAAGCACGGTAATTATGAAAATATAAGAAAATATGTGACTAAGAAAATCTTTTTAAATTATGGAAACATTCTCAATAAGGTATATATGGCGGAGTATTAAAGATAAAAAATTAGTAAATAAATGCGAACATATGACATTAAAAATACCTTTCTAAGGCTTACGTAAACTATGTAAATAAGGTATTCAAGTTTAAAATGTTTTCCGATTCAACTGGCGATAAAAGTTTTGATTATTTTGAATAAAATCTGGTATCTGACGCTGTCTCAGACCTGAATCCTGGAATATGGGGTCATGTTCGTCTGAACAGAACCACATCCAATAAAACGAAGGTGAACTAGAGCTAAATTCAACATTCGAATTGAATCAGAGCCTCTTACCCTAACTACAGTCAAAATCTTATAGTTTATCCACACCCAATAACATAAAGGAGACAAGACTTATTCAGTGCATTTTCCACCTTTCAGTCATGCAAGACATGAGTGTTCTTTGATTGTTTTAGAAGTGTTATATATTTCTTGTTTTTCTGAACGATATAAAATATTCAGATAATCCTGTTTGTATAAAATACTTTGCTGAGGTCAAAAACAAACGTTAATATAGAAAAGAAAATAATATCATAAAAATATAGAACAAGTGGTTTACTCAATTTTGTATGAAAATTTTTAGAGAAAAGCAAACCTAATTCCTCCTGCAGATTATGTCAAAAAATGAAAGATAAGAGAGAAAATTTAGCGAACTTAAGATTGAAATTCATAAGAGTTCATCAGCGATTTCCTGTGTTTATTTGTTATTTACAGTACAGTATTAATAGCCTTAATATTTTTGTACAACATTGTTCTTGACTTAATTGCGTTTGTTCATAATTGCATAAAAATTTATATGTTTATAAATTTTCTACTGCGTATTACTAACTAAAACATAGATACAATATTAATTATATTTAATATTTTATACAATATGACGGTAATCGAATGTTGTAGCGAAGACACAAACAAACAGACGCATACTTTGCTAAGCTACCTGAGAACAAAACAAAGGGTCCGTTTGTTCTCATTAAACTTTCAATAAAAATAAGCTCTGGGGAATGTTTCTCTATTTTTATAGGTGTTTCGTACTACAACATAATTAATACAATAGTGTTTTCTACATAAAATACTCTAGGGGATAACCACAAAAAAACTAAAATAAATATTAGATTATGTCAGCCGCTGAATATGGATGAGAGATGTCCCCTGCTACAGTAAAGTACGACACAGGTGTCACTGTAATAGTTTGTGAACGCAATTATTGCCTTTTGTTCCACTGTGTTGAATTATACTGTAGCAAATCAGCAGGTGCAATACTGCAACCGAACAACATTTTTATAAGCTTTGACGCTATTGGTTTTTATATTATTTTCTACACATGTTATGCTGCATCCGACTAACGTCTTTATGACAATTTTAACTCTATTCGTTTTTACCTAAATTTCTACGCTTGTTATGCTAAACTGGTACTGCAACCTAGGAAATATTTTACGATCGTAAATAAATATAACTATTATAAAGAAAACATGAATGGTGTTCTTTTAAGTGATGTTTGAATTTTAGTGACTAGGTTTTTGAATATATGGTTGGTCATTGAAATGTTACATTTAGGACACGTGGTAAAGCAGTACAGAAATTAAGTGTTGAGATAAAGAGGAATTCTTGGTTACAATATCACCGGTAAGTAGGAAGCCTGGGGGTGGGAAAAATATAGGTGTCTAACATATAAAAGACAATGCTAAAATATTGCTATAAGACCCCATGTTAAAATCACTCCATGAGAGCCCCGACCTAGACACAGATTCGGGGGATATCTACTATGAAACTCACGGTTAGTGGTCTAATAATTGATTGAAAAGGGAATTAAAAGTTATCATTTTAGGGAAAAATATTTTAGTTTTATTGAGACTACAAATTAATATATTTGTGATATGCATGAATACAATCAGTGTATACCATGGAAGACATTATCTGTCGACACTAATACCTCGTACTATCGTTATCAGCAGACGCTAGGGCTGTGGTTGTCTGTAGTGAACAGGGGTCTCGTTATCCGTAAATTGGATTTAAATTTATACTTTTTCTCGTTCTGCATTTGTTTACGCTTTTAATTTGTTGACATAGTTGAGTGTTAAGCAAGAACACTTCCCAGATTCATATTAACAAAACTGTTATCTCAGGGAAAGGAAAACAGTCGACCACTTTCCATAATTGACTACAAAAGCTTTGTCTTCAAGGGAAAGTTTAAGCTTTACAAAAGGATTGGTTTTGTGATAATAATTATCTGATTTGATAAACGATGCGCAAATCCTCGTCCCTTAATGATATCTTTAACTGCTTTGTTATTGTTTCTCATTAATAACAATGAGAAAACAATACTTCATGCATGTACTGGTTTTTAATTGTAGTTTATATTTTCCGGTCTCCTGTTATATTGCATATTTTATTACTCAGAATGAAGTAAACTATACAGCAGTAGTAAAATAAATTCCATAACTTTTTTTTGAAGACTCGAAAAAAGTTTCATTTTGTCAGTACTCAAAACTTTTGCGAAAAATTTTCGAGAAATTTATTTATTCTAAAATATATTTATTAGCACTATTGCAATATTTAACAATTCACCACACACTAAACACAACACTAAAACACAAATAAACCTACTAAAACTTACTAATAAACACGACTCGATACATCAACAACACTCAGACGGCATCGACAACATGGCGGTCACAATGAATTGCATCATCTTCTTTTACGTTCCAAACTACGAACTTGGTACGTTGCAACTACAATACAAAGAGGAATAAAACTATAGTATTCCTTAGGCTTTTTTTCCCGAATCCAATGGTGCATGAATCGAATCGATACGTTGCCGGAATATACTGTAATGAGTGATTATGCAAGGGAATGTTTGTTTATCAAAATTTTGACGAACAACAATACACAAGGGGTTATGTTTATCAAAATTTTGATGAACAACAGTTAGAGGGTTAAAATTTTTATAAATATGAGCAGTTTGTATAAACTGTTGGCAATTATTAACGCCACTACCAGGATGTCCCGGCAGTTCTCAATAGAAAAAATGATGGGCTATGGATCAACCCCTAGTCCTCAAAGGGTTAATTTAATCCTCTCCATCCCGGGCGGTGAGGCAGAAGAATTGTATTTACCGTAAAGTAATGTCGTCACCTCAGGTATAGAGGTTTATATGAATATTCTTAATAATCTGAAATGTATGATATTACTTCCCCGGGCCAAATTAAAGTTGTTGATAACAAGTGTAACAATGTGTTGTACAGTAGTCTATATAGTTGTAAAGAGCCAGAAAGAACAATGACTTAGTTTTCATATTGGTTGGTTACGTAATTTAATATATTCATCAAAAGTTTATGAAACCCATTTTTATGTATGACAAAATATATAATCAATTTCCTTTCAGTCCTCATAAATGTTACTTCTGAAGTTATATGGTTTCTTTAGGATTTTTAAAAGAATTTTCATAGTTGTATCGAAGACCTGCTTAAGAGGATAATGAAGAGGATTACTGGTAACACTAAGTCAACGTTCAGTGAGATAGATTATTGACTCCATCTCAAATTTAAAGCTTTATTTCTTACAGTGAAAAGTAAAATTTGAAGAAATACACTAATGCAACGGAATATCACAGGATAAGCCAAAAATACGTTGTAAACTGACAGAACGTCAACATGTTGAGCTGATTTACCTCAGCTTGTAAAATGATGGTTTAATTGTGCCTACACGTGGAGATCAGAGAAGAGTGGTTAGGTCAAATTGTCGGTCCTGCAAGCCCAGTCTGTCTGGTTCGGTAAGTCCGATTCATGTTATCTTAAACTACATTGTTACTATGACTGGGGCTCCGTTGTGTTGAAACCACTTAGTTCCTTGGACAAGAAGAGAGAATACATTACTGTGCTGTTGGCTATTTCGGTGAGAACTTAAATACGGGCTGTGTGTTGTCACAGTAAATCGGCAGTAATTTGTTCATTATTTGATTTCAACCATTAGATTACTTCCATTAGATTGTTTTAAATTTTAATAAACTATCTAAATCTTCTAGTTCTTAATAATATGGTTGGCTTTGGCTAATATTTCATAATTAAAAGCTTTATAGACGTTGTTTTTAACATTTTCAGATAATGTCGTAATATATTTTGCACTATTTAACTTTTTTACCTTAAATATTTGATCTAAAATAGTTAAAATTTAGTTTATTAGTTTTTAAGACATAATTTTTGTTAACAAAACAGATAATGACACACAGATGGAAACCAAGCACCAGAGACAATGCGCATACTGTGAAACATGTTTGTTTAGGTCAGAGTAGTATTGTTAAATACCTTTATCCAGGGAGTTATGGGACTCGTATGCAGGCTAATTACAATATCATACACTTATACTATATATGATAAATCTTGTACTAACAAATTTAACGATCATTCAGTTTTAAATGTGCCTGTACTTTTGAACCTCTGTGACAAGATATATAAAACCGGTTAGTAAAAATCTTTCTTGAATTGACCGCTGAGAAGCAGTTATCGCTGGTAATTGGTTCTCAGGCAGCAGCTGTGTATTCTGGTGATGCAAACATGATTGACTTGACCAAACCACCGCAAAATTAACTATATTGAATTAATCGCCGATCTATCAACTCTTTTGGCGACCTTTCCTTTGTTTTTCACAACCATTAATTTCTTAATCACTCCTTCTAAGCAGTTAACTGCTCTGTTAATTTAACCTAACCACAAAGCTGCTTGGGTGCTATTCCTCTCATTATTATTTTACTGGTTTAGCTTCATTTTATGTTATGGATTTTGAGGATTTAGCTTACACACTATCGAAAATTCATAAAAAAGATAAAATATCAATCCCACAAACACGTTTTGGTTCTGAACATTAAAGAACTGTTCGCAGAAATATTCTTGTAACAGAAATCATAAAAACCACTTAAGAAGGAACTACGGAATAAGAAGGAATTTTACACTAAAATTACATGAAAATAAAATTAATCTCCATACAGATATGAAGTTCTAAACTAAAATGTTTGCTATTAAAGACTGATATGAGACCAATTGTAAATTAAAGAAGAAAGGCTAACGATATCATCTTAGGTAATGTTGCTGACATACACCTGCTAATTGGAAAATCCAGATACTTAATTAAAAAGAAGAAAAACTTAAAAAGAATGTTTATTTGGACAGCATGTTAAGTCACGGACAAATGATTAATATTCATGCGCACATTCTTATCACATTATTTTGTATTTTACATTATTTGTGATTGCAAATCTAAGTTAACAAAACCTTCAATGTATATAAATAAATTGCACAAACGGACAGTTATTATACTTATTTGTATACAAGGAATCCAAGTCTTAGTGGCATAGTTAGGCAAAAAGCGTTAAAAATTATAATAAGTAGTTCTTTAAATTTGAATTGTACTGTTTGGAAGATGTATTCATGAATAAAATAGCTATAATAAGAAACACACCAAGGATAAATTCACAGTCGTGTGAAGCTGTAAGTTACACCTAGGTGTAAAAGGCGAACTCTTCACAATAATTATAATAAATCCCTTCCACATAGCGACTTGAAATTTAAACAAATAAATTGCTACAGAATCTGTACAGTATTTTTACAAAAATACTTTTATGATACACGGATAATTGGAATCATTAATATGCCAAATAAGTAAGTGAGTAAAAAAATACAGATTTATATATGGAGAGTTAATAAATCTAAAATTAGTATAGGTTAGGTGTTTAAAGAAAAAAACAATAAACTGAAAAGAGCACATTTTAGCTTTAATACAGCCATAGAGAATGTCAATGGGCACAAGACACCTTATAAAGGAAATTATTCTAATATGAAGAATTCCAAAATATAATTACAATTTAAGAAGACGAAAAATTAAATTGCACATAATATTATTACTGCATATAGATTCTTTAAAACAACGATCAATCCCAATCATTATAAAATGTTTAATTATAATAATGCAACGGGCCCACGAAAGGTAACCGAATTGATGAACATAAACAAGGGAATACAAGTGAAAATATTTAAATTTAATAAACAGCATCGGAAACCACCCTGGAGTATCAACATTTGAAGTGAATACAAAGTCGTTGATTAAGAGAGAACTGACTGAAAACATGTCGCTTGCTTAGTTATATCGATGTTTCATGAAACAAGAATTTATGCCACGATTAAGTAGGAAACTTGTACCAATTCATACATCAGCGTCAAACACAGTAAAATTATAGTAACGAAAACGTAGTGGCAGAGTAAAAGATATTACCAGCCTCTGTCGGATTATTATAAAATTAGTTATACTATGAACTAGTGTTCATTTATTCGTAATTTGCTTCAGATTTTGAACGAAAATAAGTTATCATTTATTCCAAAATGACATGGCCCAGTGATATTGCTGTCTTTTATTTCCATTACCTTGTTAGTTTATTTTAAAATAATGTAACAAATCTAATGTAGTTTACTTTCCATAAAATCTAGTAATTAATAATATGTGTTTACTAATGTTATACTATTAAAAAATACTGAAAGTTTTATCAAGTATAACGTTAATTAACTTATGTACACTGAACACTCTCGTATTAATAACCTAAAATCACTTACATACAATCAGGAATTTGTTTAGTTGTAACGTTAACTCAGTTATGTACAATCATGATTTAGTATAGTTGCCAAATTAACTTAATTATGTACAATCCGGACTTGGGTTAATAGTAGTAACTAACTTATGTACATGCAGTAGTCAGGTTAGCAATAATTCAAACTCACTTATGTGCAATCAGTACTCAGTTCAGTACTGACATTAAGTCAATTATCTTAAATCAATACTTACGTCAGTACTAACTTATAAAACTTATTATTTCCATTAAATTGCTGGAAATAAATCCAGCAATGTTCTTGTCGAAATAAATCCTTCTACAGTTTTAATTTACATTTCTTCACATACGATTTTAGGATCAACTAAAGAGTGATTTAATGAGTTTGATCATTGTAATATTATTTTTGTATTAAGTGGAAATATACGAACAAATAATCTCACCAAAGACCTTTAACAGTGTTGCATATAAAAATGTCATAGTTTATTTTTAATACTGATTTGGTCTTAATTAGACGAAACAAAAATTATGCCAACCGAGTCATTCAGTGGTAATGATTTTGAGTAATCAACGTGAGCAATACGGACAACTCCAGAGCTGCTATGGAGCAAGAAGAACTTTAATTCGGCCCCGAGTGTTTTGTTCCTTGTCTCAGCCAATAGAATTCAGAAGTTCAAGTCAGTTACGGCCCCGAGTTATATGGTCTGAAAAAGTTTGTTTATTCCTCTATTTTTTCCTTGAGAAAGAGTAAAGGCAACATTTCCTGAGCTTATATAACATTTATTTAGCTATAACCGTGGTATAAATTACCCGTTATTGTAGACGTACCGTAAATTTAGTCAGCAACAATCTCATTTAAATAATTTTAAATAAATATATTTACAAAAGTGTTTAGCCTACTGCACAAGAATAAGAATAACATAGTAATAAGTAGTAATTTAAACCGTGTTACGTCACCTTATCTTAGCCCAACACGAGCACTATGCATCGCCCTGCAGAAGTCCAAAACAGATGAGGATCTGATCGTATGATAAAAAGTGTGGCGTTTTTATGAGCTACTAGTGATCCGTATTCTTGTGAAGGTTACGTTACATCGTGTTTTCAAACAAGATCGGAATAGAATGTTTGGTCTCTTTAAGAAGAATATTCTTGAACACTTTAAATACTATGTTTTGGTGGAAATAAACAGATACATTTCTGATGATAGGCACTACAATTATGTGATTATATATTTTTATATATAATTAAAATCTAAAGAATAAAAATAATACACAAGAAACAATACAGAAGTAAAAATTATTTAGAGCAGTAATAAATATCTAGCCTAACGCCAAGTGCGTATGTGAGAAACAAATCCGCACCTACTAGTTTCTTCTCTTGTTCTCCAATTGACGATTAATTAGAAATGTTAAAATAAAAAACAGAAAATTGAAACAACTTTTTTAATAAATGTGTTACTGTCTCTAAATTCTGTTTCATTGGCTGTGGTTTACTGAAAGGAATATAATTTGTAGATACAATGGGAGACAATAATAAATATAATAACATGTAAATGTATACACAACTTACCATATTAAAAGCATTGGTGAACAAGATACTTCCCTCGATGCGGTAACCATGTTGAAATAATTCCTTCTTTCCAGCAACAAACATTAAGTTGATAACTACTAACTCTTTAGATCCAACCGGGTTAGCGTATGTTTTAATACTAAAATAGAATTTAAAACTGCTGTTATTTAGCGAGGTTCTGTTCACTGTTTATATTTACAAAAATATTAGTAAACCACTCGAGATAAAAAATTCAATATGCAATTTTATTTAATTAGGTCTAAATAATATATTATCAAATCTTAAAAAAATTATGTTTCCCAATAATGCAATGTGTTACTATATCTTAGTATTTAACTTGTTTGAGTCAATAAAAAAATATAGTAAGGGTTGAATTTTTTTTTAATCTTTCTTTATAAACAAGCCAGGAAGACATGAATCTTGCTAAAAATAAAACATGATCATTATTATTTGTATTAGCGATCCCTAACTGTATAATACTTAACTGTATAATACATTTACTCATTAGGTTTGGTGTAGTGGAACGCTCACTGACTGATAAACTCAAGGACCCGAGTTCGATACCAAGGACTACCAGTTATCTTTTTGTGTCGACTTTTTATTAACTATATTAAACCTTATTTTATGTATTATTTTATTTTACTCGACGTGTGCATAACTTTTTAATAATTTTAAATTTTCCTATATTTCAATAAATAAATAATCATGAGTATATCAATAGAATTAACAAAAAACGGCAAACCTCACATAATACACAATAATTATAAATATAGAGAAAGTTATACACTAAAAAGTGGAGAAACTATATGGCGTTGCTTGGGTAGATCTTGTGGAGCTACGCTGAAGACGGATGTAAATAGGGAACCGATTGTCTCTTCTAATGAAAAACATTCTGGACCTCACCCGTCACCAAACAATGAGATCCCTTATGTCTTCACCTGTGTCATCTTCTCCCACACCTGGTACGTCTTCCGTGCCTGCTGTCTCGCCCGCGCCTGCCGCGTCGTCCACGCCTGCCGCGTCGTCCACGCCTGCCGCGTCGTCCACACCTCCCTCGTCATCCACGCCTCTCGCGTCATCAGCGGGGCATGTTGGGTCACATGCACCGGTGGCTCTACGTGGACTAGAGGACGAAAACATGAGATTGAGGTTGCAGATTGCGGATCTTCAAAGAAAATACCAAGATGTCCTAGACCACTCGGTAGAATCAGATACTCGCCTCCTGCAATTCACCAATCAGATTTTCGTGGCAGATACTTCACGGATCGAACCATCATCATGCGTATCCAAGATCGACCGCGCTGTGCAGTGTGAGCAGGTGCCCAATGCCTGTCAGGATCCACGGTGTGTGGAAACTCACAGTCTTGTATCACGCCTCAGAAATACTATTCAGGTCTTTGAAGCCGACAACTTGTGTTTAAGAGCGGAGGCTGATAGATGTGAGTGCCACCGCGGGAAGAGCACTGAGACTTGGACTGTCGTCCCAATGAAGAATGTCCCAATCGAGACCCAAAACAAATTTACACCCTGGCCACCTTACCTGAATTCGATGAGACTGCTTCTCCAAAAACAAGGAATGGAGGGGAGAAAGGGAAGAAAAAGAAAAGGAAGAAGAGAAACCCTCAGAAAAAGTCTACAACTCAGGCCATTAGTCGGGAGGGATATACGATGGGGGTTGAACATCGTCAAGAGGAGCAGCCTACAACGTCTTTACCCTTCCAGACCGTTATTATCGAGGGGGACAGCCATGCACGTCATCTGGCCGGTCTCGTTCAGCAACGTGTGAAACTGCCTACGAGAGTAAGTGGGATCTGTAAGCCTTCAGCGGGACTTCTCGATGGTACGTCCGGCGCCAAGCCACCACCTGGGAGCTGCTGTGTCATACTCGCCGGCACTAATGATATTGCAACCGGTGAGTCTCAGAGCATTTACCGACATCTAGAGCAGCGAATAATTGCCCGCCTCGCCTCATCCCGGGTCATTGTGGCCACCATCCCTCAAAGACACGACCTCCCAGTCGACCATATAGTGAACCAGACAACCACCGCCGTGAACCATTATATCGAGGAGCTATGTGCCAGATGCGAGGGAGCCCAGCTGCTAAACATCAACAGCATAGAAAGGCGCTGGTTCACTCGCCATAGTCTGCATCTGAGGTTGTCGGGCAAGCGGATTCTGGCCGGACTGTTGGTGAGAAGTCTGGTGGAAGTGGGTCGTTTGCCGTTGTCTAAATCCCCTCCCTCTCCTATAAAATATAATCCTGATTCAACATCTCCAAACAAACTGCAGTCATCACCAATCTCCACCCCCTTCCAATCAACTAGCTCTCTTTCTCCCATTCAAGTGCCCTCTCTAGACATTCCATGCACGGACAACACTCCACATCATCCAGTAGTTCGTTCCGGAAATTTTGACACCTACGCTGACGCCGTAGCAGGAACCTTCACTGAAAGGAAAATGAAAATGGACGCTCTCCTACCAAAAAAAACTCAATTTTCGACTCTTGTTTAAAGAAAGGTTAGGAGAAACTTTGGATCCAGTTAAAAATTTAGAAAAATATCCAACTCAAAATTTCCCAAAATTTCAAAAGTTTTCTAATTCAAAACAAACTGAAAAGTTTATATTGGTACATCAAAACGCCCAATGTGCAACCAATAAAATAGATGAGCTAATGCTCATGTGTGACGAACTCAAACCTGATGTATTTGTTGTCTCGGAACACGGTTTCAAAACTGAAACAATAAATTTTTTCAAAATTCAAAATTATGAATTGGCATCAAATTTTTGTCGAACGCACTTTAAAGGGGGCGGTGTGGCAATTTTCGTGAAAGCACCATTAAAGTTTGAAAATTTCAAAATTAATCACATTACCGATCTAAACTTTGAGGCCAGTGGTGTTAAGATCATATCTAACACTCTTGGAAAAATATCAGTCGTAGAGTTGTATAGATCACCCAATGGATGTGCCGAATCTTTTTTTACAAACCTCGAAAATCTTATAAATGGTCTTTTCTTAAACTCATCGAAATTTACTATAATTAGCGATCTAAATATCAACGTTTTCGATCCCACCGACCCCCTGACCCAGCGGCTGCGGGATGTTTTAAGCTCATTTAATCTAAATTGGTCCGTGAACTCCCCAACACGAGTGACTGCTATGACGAGTACTGCCATCGACAACGTCATTACAAACATTCCTAACGTCACAGTCTCTGTTTTGAATACGGCTGTCTCCGATCACTTTGCGCATGAGGTTGTGATACATGGATGTAAAATAAAAACTCAAAAATCATCTTTTAAAATTAAAAGAGCTTTCAATTTCCAAAACATTTCCAATTTGAACAATTTATTAAAAAACGAAACCTGGAGCTTTTTGAACAGCTTTGAGAATGTCAATGACATGTATCAAGCTTTCAATGACCGTTTCATTTATTATTTAGACGTTTCGTGTCTTTTAAAAAAACCAAAAACAATTTCAAACCCAAAAATAATTCCTAGTTAACTAAAGGGATTCTCATTTCCAGAGATAAACTCAAATTTTTTCACTCAATATTTGTCCAAACACAAAACGAAAATTTTAAAACATTTTACAGATCATATCGAAGGGTCTATAAAAAAGTCATTCAAGCTGCTAAAGCTCATGACGTCAATAGAGCCCTGAGAAATTGTGAAAACTTTTCTAAAACTGCATGGAAAATAATCAATAAATCGGCACAAAAATCAAACTTGGACCGAAACCTTGAGTCTATATCAATCAATATTAATGAACGCGTAATTGATGATCAGTTGCAAGTTGTCAACGAGTTTAATAATAATTTTTCTTCTGTGGCCTCAACTGATTCGTCAATTTCAGAACCTCGATATCATGAAATTGGTGTTAGGGAACCGGTTGCATCCATGGCTCTGGCCCCTGTCTGTGTGGAGGAGTTAGCTCGTGTCGTACAGGGGTTGAATTCAAAGAAATCGTGTGACGCTAACGGGATGTCAGTTTGGTTACTCAAACGTTGCTTTAGGTACATTTTGAGGCCACTCACAAAATTGATAAATTTTTCATTTGAATCTGCAACTTTTCCATGTCTACTGAAAACATCTAAAGTTATACCGATTTTTAAAAAAGACGATCCTTGCAAAACCAGCAATTATCGTTCAATTTCAATTCTTCCAGTTTTCCGCAAAATTTTCGAAAAGGTTTTCTGTGAAAGACTTGAAAGCTTTCTAGAAAGCAATGCAATTCTAAATCCTGAACAATTTGGCTTCAGGAAAAAAAGATCAACAATTGACGCAGTAAACAGTCTTTTGAACAATGTTGTTGATGGCTTGGAAAGGCGAGAACAAGTGCTCAGCATATTTCTTGACCTATCCAAAGCATTTGACTGTGTGCATCATGAAACACTGTTGCACCAGTTACAAAAATGTGGCGTTCGGGGTCTGCCAAACGCGTGGCTTGCTCCTTATCTTAAGAATCGAGATCAATGCGTGCAGATTTCGAATGTCATCTCTAGTAAAATTAAAATAGCCCACGGTGTCCCTCAGGGTTCTATTCTTGGGCCTATTCTTTTTTTAGTTTACGTCTGTAGACTTAACTCAGTGATCCGGCATGGTGATCTGATTCAGTATGCCGACGACACGACTCTTTGCTTCAAAGGAAAAACTACGCAAGATTTGGAAATCACATCATTTGTGGAACTGACTTCATGCATTCAGTATTTTACTGACAGGAATTTGAAAAGAACCAATCAAAATCAAATGTCATCAATTTCTGCCTAAGACCATGGGAATTTGCAAGGCAACCTGCTGTATTTGTGGACGATGTCCTTTTAGAGTAAACTGGATCCACGAAATTCCTGGGGATGTACATTGATCAAGGTCTGACCTGGGAAGACCACGTTAACAATATATGTGCTAGAATTACTTCTGGCATATTTGCCTTGCGAAGCCTAGTTAAATACTGTTCCCCTGACGTCTTATTTCGGTCTCATATATCCGCACTTTGCGTATGGCTTGAGACTGTGGGGGGGCTGTGCTAAACATAAGATGGAACGCGTTTTCAGGCTTCAAAAAAAGGCAATTAGAAATATTGCAAAGTTGAATTACAGAGAGTCGTGTAGGGACTCTTTTAGGGAGCTAGGTTTGCTGACATTGCCCTGTCTCTATATGTTTCGTGTGATGCTGTACTGTCCATCGAAGTGCACTTTAGTCCGGGGCAGGGACTTTCATCAGTATGAAACTAGAGCCAGGGACAACTTTAGAGTCCATAGTCATAGACTGGCGGTATATCAGCATTTACCGCATCAGGTTGGCGTCGGCTTAATCAACAAGCTCCCTGAAAGTGTAAAAAATGCAACTAATTAAATCCAATTCAAAACTCGTCTCAAATGCCTGTTGATGTCAAAAGCATTTTATTCGCTAGAGGAGTTTATGATGAGTCGCTGGGATATCTAAAAATATCTTAAATTACCAAAATTTAAAATCTGGATCCAAAGATAGTGTGAATTAGTGTGAATGAGTGAAATGTAAGTCTGACTGTGTGTGAGTGTGTAGAGTATTTGCTGTTTGAATATATGACGACTGCTATACAATGTTATATATTGTCTAAAAGCAATAAAGAAATGATTTGATTTGATTTGATTTGAGAACCTTGACTGTTTAAGGCATTTAATCGCTACGTTCCTGTCGATATGAAGTTCCTCAAATTTTAAAAATAATCTAATTCATTAACACGATTTTATTATTTTGGTTAGTTCACCACAGATAAGTCTTTAACGCATTTAGGCGAGAAGGGTTCAAGTAATCGCACAGGATTTAAAACCGTAAACTGAGAGATAAATGAATTTTCATTTTTGGTATCAAAATATTTAACTTCCACTATCTCGGGTAGCCTTTCACTCAATGGCTATAATGGAATTTAAAAACAATGATTAAAGTTTGCTACAGAATTTCAGAGAACTCTAAGCAGTTAATCTTTGTTCACTTGCTTTCCCGTATTGCTAACTCGTCGAAGTTCTGCTCGCCTTGATAACATTTATACTACTTTTTAGAAAGCAATGAAGGTTTACTTTAAATAATGTTGCTTAAGTCGAATTTTATTATTAATTTATGAAATTATTTAATCATATTTATCATATTTGATGTAAAGATTTATCAATGATGTATTCTGAATAAATAAATGGTCTGTCTTAGGGACCAATTTCATATAACAGACTGGGGTTTTGTTTTCCAGTCCTTTAAACCTTATTATTCAGTGACAAAAACCTATTGATTTTGAAAATGGCTGAAGGTGTTTCCTTTGTTAGAAGATAATATTCTGGTAGTCCGCAAACGCTCGTACTATTATATACAATTTATTTGTATGCAATGCTGTACAGTTCGTTTCATTATTTCACACGTTTATCTAGTTCTGATTTATAGTCAAAATTACAATCCAAACATGATCTAGGAACTACGAGCATTGTACATGACCTTAGTATTAACTCGTTTCTTAGTGTAAGGCTATTACAACACGTATTATATATATTGTTGTATCGTACTATATAATGAAATATACGCTTAACAATTGATTGTGTGTGAAACTTTTATTTTATACATGTTTAAAATTACTCTCAAAACAACAAACATTCACGTTATGAGTCACAATTCATTCTGAAAGACTTATATTAAAGTTGACTATTAAAATAAAAATGAGACAAAACTGGAGCAGTTCTGGAAAAGCGACCGCTTTAATCCTGCATGGAGTATAACGTTCCTTGTCCCGGTTGATAGAACTTAGAAGTTCGGCAGTTATGACCCCGGCGTGTATGTTCGGAGAGGGTTCGTTTATTCCTCAATCTTTCCCCAGAGAATAAGTTAAGTTTTTCGATAGGAACGCAGTACAAATAGCCTGTTATTATTATTATTAGATTTAGGTATTGTAAATAAATATATAAAAGCTTCTGAAGCTGTTTAATTTATTCTCAAGACAGAAGCACACCTAAAGATATTAATAGCATTTAATAATTATACTTGCTCGTGCTAGAAACATACTTTATTGTGTTCACAAACATAAATGTATACAATTATGAAAAATATTGTATTATGTTTGTAATAGTTATAGTATTTATTAAATATTAAAATACTTTAAATAATGAGTATATAATAATTACATTTAATACATTATTTCTATAAGATAGTTATACTATTTACTTTAATAGTTGATGTAGTTGAACTATAGATTAAACCTAATTAAGATTTTAACGAAATAATTTGTTTAAGTACCATTTAGCCTATGTGTTTTTAAATACGTACAAAGCAGCACATCATTGTTCAAGAATGACGTGGTGGTTGGATCGGAACTCAATAGTTTAAGATTGAGCCCTTAGTAAATCCTTGGCTTAATAGCATTTATTAAGTGAAAAATTTGTAACATAAGAAAAATTACAGGTAGTAAATTAAATTTTACCTACTAGATAATCATTCACATTCTTGGAGTAGAACGATTGAGTTCAATTTGCAGTACAAAGTGTCACCCTCCGTATCCGAACATCTTTAGGCGTTTTTACGAGCTATCGGTGACCCGTATTCCTGTGTAGGTTACGTTTTACAGTGTCTTGTACCGAGATCCAATTGTAGTGCAGAGTGTCCCACTTAGTATTTGGAATATACCTTAGTATTTAACTTTGTTTAAGTCAATATAACTAACGATATTCGCAGTTGACTTTTTTATTTGAATTCATACAATATTAAAATGCATGAATATTTCAGAATAAAGAACTTGATCATTAGTATAAGTGCATCGCTAAGTTAACTGTATAAGTTTCGCTACGTTCTTGTAGGCATGAAGTGATCCTCAAACTTAGGAAGGAATCTATTCCGTTAACAAAAGTATAATATTTTGGTATATTAGCTCCCCATGGATAAATTTTGTCTGGTTCTTATTTAGCAGCGAATGCTTCATATAATCTCAGAGGGTTTATATTTAATACCGTCAAGCTGAGAGACTGTTCATCTTGAAATATCTAACTCTCCATTATCTCTAGTAGCCTTTCACTTCGATGGCTATATAATGGAATTTGAAAACAAAGATTAAAGAGTTCAAGGAAATTCCGAGAACACTGAGCACTTAACTTCGTTCAATCTTCGTCCGCTGGCTTTACTGTATTAACTCGTCGACGTTCTCCTCGCTTTGCAAAAATTTAAAGCAATGTTAGAAAAGCAATGATATTTCAATTTGTTGCCTTTATAAGTTTACTTTAAATTATCGTGCTTCATTCAATGTATCGTGTTTATTTAATAAATTATTTATTGCAAATCTTTCTCTGGGACAAAAAATACAATAAATGTCTATACTGTGAAATACAATTTCTTACCAGCGCAGTTTGAAGAAATAGCTGTTTACCTGTTACGTAAAAATCAACTTAAAGCATCTTTTTTTAATTTTAAGTTTTAATTTGAAGAAAAATACACTTTTTTGTGGTTTTTTGTAATTGTTTATTGGTAATATGAGATGACAAAATAAACAACATCCTCGCACGGAGAGCGACTGCTAAGTTAGCGTTTAATATTTTAAGGTTGAGCCGATCCTATTTTAAGACTTATTCTGTCCATTCTCATTGCCACTGCCCTGCGTGAGGATCTTATCGAGCAAATTGAGAGGAAGACGGGATACAGGATTTCAGCGTTCACAATCTCCCATCAAGATCCTAAGTCCAACATCACAGGCACCTCCATCGGCATTCCCGTTCTGGAAGTAGTAAAACCATAATTTCATATCAATGTTCAACTCTCCAAACACACTCACTATAAAGGAATCATGTACAAACGGACACACACAAAGCTAATAAACTTGCTAGTTGCTAATTTTAAACAAAAACAATACTTTTCTACTCCGTATCCTTGTATATCTTCTGTACACTAGTCAACAAAACGGATTACAGTTTGTCCTCCGTAACCATTTTGATAATTAAAAATAGTATTTTTCAGTGACAAAAAGTTATTAATATTCAGGTGGCTGAAGGTATATGCTCTTTAAAGGCAATTCTAGTAGTAACAAACAACGATCCACCAAAAAATACTTTAAAATCTTGAAAAGATTTTTAAAATTATACTGAAATTTTATGGAGAAAAATATTATTTATGTGGGGCCTTATCAGGTTTAGATGTCTTATGGGCCGGTTAGCGAAAGCTTAATAAAATATTTATATCATGTAGCAGCTGCTCATTACCATAAATCAGCCCAGATGTCGCTGCTAACCTAATCAACATGTAATGTAACATATCCAACAAGAAACAGAGGCCGAAGTACGGCAGGGGTTATCGTGACCACCGGGGTCAGGATAACAGTTATGAGCGGGTCACTTATACAGGAGATAAGTAAGACAAAAAATAGGTACTATAATTAAAAAACCAGTATATGCCTGAAGTGATTTTTTCTCATCATTAATAATGAGAAACAATAAAATGCAGTTGAGGGTAAACCATCATTAGGGGAAGATGGTTTGTGCATCATTTATCAAAGCAGATAATTATCATAACAAAACCATCCTGGCTTTTTGTAAAGCTTAACCTTTCCCTTGGAGACAAAGCTTTGTTAGTTAATTATGGAAAGTGGTCGACTGTATTTCTTGCCTTGAAATAATAGCTTTGATAATATGAAACATGGAAGAGTTCCCGCTTAGTATTCTCAATTATAAGAACAAATTAAATGTGTAAACAGAATAAGTACGTGAAAAAATACATATGTAAGCCCAACATAATTAATATTTCCTTAACTTTTTAATATGTTGCTTTATTACATCCCACTCGAAAATTAAACACAGTCCTAGTTTCTACAAATAACAACAGTCCTGTTGTCTACGATTCATAACTATCCTCGTGTTTACGGATTGTGCTAATCTGGGTTTTACGGGTAACGACTATCCAGATTTATACTTAAGCTCGAAAATGCTTATAAATTTTTAAGAAAACAGCTTTCAGTGGTGGTCACTTTTTACAACGTAACTATTCCCATAAAAAAGTAATAAATATATTTGAAATGTAGGATAGAACATTTGCACTGAATCTTATTCAAATTAAATCAACCCTTCCTACCACTGCTACATTATGCGTCAAAAACTTTATTCCATTACCATGCTTAGAGGTCGTGTAAAAACATTTGAGCATCTGGAGACAATGAGACTCCTATGTCACCTATTTATAGGCGTCTTTGTAATAAAAACTTCGTTCATTTTGAGCTCCTTTTTCTCCAAGACAAACATAACTCCAGATTTCAGGAATCAAGTCTGAGACGGCGTCAAACGTACACCAGACCCTGCAAGGAAGGGTATATTTACTATAGCTATATTGAATATACAGATAGAATCAACCGTTTATATTGTTGAAGGTTGTAGGTCATATATATTATTCAACAATGTTATTTAGAAAACATAACCAAGTAATTGCATAACAAATTCTTATTAATGCAATTTTCTGTTGTCCACCACTAATTAAAACGTAGATAACATAGCAATTAATGTTATATATTATGGACTAGTAATGGATTGTTATAGAAAATTTATAAATGTAAAAGATTCAATTAAAAATAAACTTGTTACCGATAAAACATTGTTTATTCCTAAAGTTGTACTAATCGGAATCGATAGGTGTTTTTTGTAGTCATATGGTTATGCAAGGATATTTGTATTGAATGGTGTAGCTTATACATTTTGCAGATATCTTATAGACAAGTAAAGACACTAAGAAACAGACGCAGACTTTGCTTAGCTACCTGAGAGCAAAACAAAGGATTTGATTGTTCTCATTACAACTTGAGCTTTGGGGAATGTTTGTATATCTTTATAATTGTATAATTCAACATCATAATTACGACAGATTACTCTGAATAAATTAAACTAGTTGTTATACAAAAAGGAGAATAAATATCAGATTACATCAGCTGCTGAATATGGATGAGATTAGAGTATCCTGGTACAGTAAAGTACGACCCAAGTGTCACTGCAGTGGTTTGTGAACACCATATATAGACTATAGTTCTACCTTTTCGTAGGAATTTCATGTATATAGTACTAGTTGTTATGCAAAAAACGAAAATAAATATCAGATCACATCAGCTGCTGAATATGGATGAGAGTAGTCCCCTGCTGCAGTAAAGTACGACACAGGTGTCACTGCAATAGTTTGTGTGCACAATATATTAACTAATGCTCAATATTTTAGTAGGAATTTTCATGAATATAGTAGACTAGTTATTAGGCAAAAACGAAAATAAATATCAGATCACATCAGGTGCTGAATATGTATGAGAATAGTCCCCTGCTGGCCTAAATTAGGGTCACCAGATTGTACGTCCCTTCAATAGTTTGTGTGCCAATTATTGCCTTTTGATCCGCATTGAAACGTAGCAGAACAAATCAACAGGTTAAATTTTGCTATTGAAAAACTGTATTTTTTATTATATTTTACGCAATTCTTCTTTTTTATTAATTTCTATACAAGTTATGCTGCTTTGCTACTATGCGCACCGAAGTATGCCGTTTCACGAAAGTAGATAGGATTTGTAATAGAATCACAAATGATGTTAAATAAGTTGGTTTCCCACTTTAGAGACAAATTGTTTAATAGTTAGCGACTAATATATATATATATATATATATATATATATATATATATATATATATATATTAGTCGCTAACTACTAAACAATATGTATATGTGTGTGTGTGTATATATATATATATATGTGTGTATATATATATATATATATAAATATATATATATATAAAACCATATATATTATATATATATATATATATATAAAATATTACAAATACAAACATGTATAATACACAAATTATGTAACTCACAAGGGTTACAAAATCGCCAAAGAACGTGATTTTAAACAAATTTATGGATAGTAATCTCTCTTTTTCTGACACCCTACTGAGAGTCGTCAATATAATTATAGATTGTCGTTACCCGTAAAACCCAGTATTAGCGCTGTCCGTAGATACCATGATAGTCATTATACGTAGACAACACGACTGTTGTTATTTATAAAAATCTGGACTGTTTTTCAATTTTCGATTGGGATGTAGGAAAGCAACATATTATTTAGTTAAGCAAATATTAAGTATGTTAGTATTACACATATATTTCTTTCATTGTTCGTGTTTGATTACTCATTTCATTTGTTATGATGGTTGAGCGTATTAAGCGAGAACTATTCAAAGTTTCATATTAACAAATGAAACAAGTATTCGTATTAACAAGGCTTTTATCTCAAGAGAAGAAATATAGTCGACTTTCCATAATTGACTAACAAAGCTTTGTCTCCGAGGGAAAGGTTAAGCTTTACGAAAGCCAGGATTGTTTTGTTATTATAATTATCTGCTTTGATAAATGATGCGCAAATGCTCTTCACATAATGATGGTTTGCCCTCAACTCCATTTATTGTTCCTCATTAATAATAGTGAGAAAAAAGCACTTTATATATATACTGTTTTTTTTCTTTTTTTTAATGTAGTACCTATTTTGTTGTTTCACCTGTCTCTTGTATAAGTTATCCGCTCATAACCGTTATCCTGACCCAGGTAGTCACGATGCTCCCTGTCCTACTCCACCCCCTTTTTATTGATGGATATGTTACATCACATGTACATTAGGCTAGCAGCGACATCTGCGCTGATATATGGTAATGAGCAGCTCCTACACGATCCACAAATTTTATTAAGCTTTTGATAACCGGTCCATAAGCTACATAGATACTGTTAAGGCCAAACTTAAGTATTATTTATTTGCATACAATTTCAGTATATTAAAACAATATTTTTAAGAATATAAAGTATATTTTGGTACATTAGAGTATGTTAAAAATCTCTATAGACCTTGAGATTCATCGTATTTTGGTCAATACGATGTGATTATTCAATTATTATGTCAATATGTATAAAATACACTTGGAAGTTTCTAACCAGAAAAAGTTTGTCTTTTATATCCTAATACAAACCAAACTAGGAACAATCTTTTTTAGGAAGGAATTTTTTCTCTGTTTCTGGTTATTAGTCAGATAGGAATAAATAGATACCTGTAATTTTTAAATATTTAGATATACCATTCGATTATGATTTCAAAACTAAATTTTTGATTGTTTTTTTAGTACATTTGAGGGAAACAAATGGTTAATATCTTAATGAATATCATTAATATCATTATGACTATTAAAAGAATTTGTTACTTGGGCAACTGTTTTTACGTAATCTGTAAAAAAAATAGTTTTAAACATACATTTTTACCTACTAAGTGATGGAGATTAAATGAGTTGATCGATGTTAGAGAATTTTAATTTATGTAATATAACCAATTAGATTTATTAATATATAAAAAGAAGTATAAATTACTAATATAGCAAAACCAATGAATACATTCGAAACGAAAATTGTTACTGAATTAGAAGTTTGTAAAGTGAACTTGTTTGACAGATTTTCTAATGTTATGGATGAAAAAAGATTCAAGTAATAAATAAAATAGATAACATACCACTATATATGTATAAAGACCACTAATGACAAATAATGTACATGATTAAATTCATACTCAGCTCAGCTATCTTTTTCATGAAACTAGATAGTTTTTAATGTTTATTTTACTAAATTATCAAACCAATTTTTATTCACATAACTTTAGTGCAGATAAAAAATAGAGATGGTACAAAAGGCAAAGATGAAGTACCATATCATACGTAGTAGGGTGTACTCACTAGTAAATGATGCCGTAAAGTGGATAAAGTCTCGTAGAAGTGTATTAAGTTGGTGAAGTGAAACCAGATATCCAGAAATGCATTAAGATCAGATAACTGTGGTTGCAGCGGTTTGTGGTAACGGCGATAACCCACAAATTCCTCACCATAACTTCATTTACTTTCTGTCGCTTTAAAATACGCTGATTTATTGAATATAGCGTTTTATTAATGATAGCAAAGTGGACCTTTATAAAATCTCTCGAAGCACTGCGCAAATGCGTACATAGGAGTGTTTGATACAACTTGAAGCAATGGTTAATCAGTCTTCATGAACTGCACTATAGGGAAGATTCTGTTGAAATATTTTAAAATATTACGTCAATTAGTCCTCAATACACTGTGTTTTTAAGGAAGCTACTAGTCTATTGACAAAATTTTCCAACCAATCTTCATTCACATAACTTTGGTAGAAATGAAAAAAATGGAGAAAAAAGCAATTCAACCGGCCCCGACAATGGCTTGGCACAGAAATACAACTGTTTTTTCCTCATAGGTTGTTATCAGTACTGCCAGCATGCAGGAAAAAACTGTCCTGTTAACATTGTTTGAGTATTGAAAAAAGTAATAACCTGTAAATTGTCAAGAGTAACTTACAGTTAGTAAGGATCCGTGCTGTTTTTGACTGTATTTTCATACGTTACCCTGAAAAATTGCGTGAGTACAGATTTTCAATGATGTATTCGTATCCTTCTTAGAATAAGTATAATCTGTTAAAATTAAGTAGTTTTATCATACGCGTTGATAGAATTTTATATAAATTTTATTGTCCCATTTTTTCTTAGGATTTTTAAATTACTTTAATTGAATACTTATAGTTATAAACATTGTTTCTGGCTCCCTGTATGTCCTGGGATCCTTAAATTAATAGCTAATTTTTCATATACTAAACCATTAGATTTAAATTTTCCTGTAATTCTGAATATGTGTGAAAAATATCTAAAACTGTTCATGAAATATTGTTAATGAATTGACCGCTGGAAAGCAATTATTGCTGGTAATTGGTTATCAGGCAGCAGCTGTGTACTCTGGTAACGCAAACAGAATTTACTTGACCAAAGCACTGTAAACATTAACTATATTGAACTAATTGCCGATCCATCACCTGTGTCTGCGACTGTTCCTTTGCTCTTCACAACTATTAGTTTTTAGGTTTAATTATACCTTCCAAGCAGTTTAGATTCGTTCTGTTCTTATGGACAGAGTTAATTGTATATTACAAAAATAACACTGTTTAGACTATTGGTGTATATTTTTCAGCATTAAGAAACCTAGTACATACGTTTAAGCAAGTACTTATCAACTAATAAAAATACAACGAAGATTAGTGTCTGAAATCCTGTTAACGAAAATAGTGTGTGCTTAAGAACGGCTAAGATTAATCATCGATGTTGGGTGTACTGACTATGACAGTTGCCTTCTAAGAAAAGTAAATAAATGTTTTTTTGTTTAAAAACTTTCTTGAATTTTTTTAGTTTCGTGGCTGTCATCACGTAAAATATTTCAGCTTGACTGACGGTAGAATCTGGATTTTTAAAGGTTCAAAATTTATAGTAACAACAGAAAATAGTTTGCCCCACATTAAATATGCACCTGTTGGAGAAACGGCGAAAATACAACTGAATCTCTACACGTAATAAGCTCAATAAAACTTTATAGGGGACAGAAAGTCTCACTCTTTTATTAATTTTAATTGTAATTGTGCAGCTTATGTTAAACGTTGTCTTATACTGAGCTCTATTTTTAGTGCAGAGTGTCACACCCTGGATTATAATATTTGCTGGCGTGTTTACGAGCTACCGGTGACCCGTATTCTTGTACAGCTTATGTTAAACGTTTTCTTGTACTGAGGTCTATTTTCTGTGCAGAGTGTCCACACTCAGGGTTATAATATTTGTTGGCGTGTTTACGAGCTACCGGTGACCCGTATTCTTGTACAGCTTATGGTAAACATCGTCTTGTACTGAGGTCTATTTTCAGTGCAGAGTGTCACACTCAGGATTATAATATTTGTTGGCGTGTTTACGAGCTACCGGTGACCCGTATTCTTGTACAGCTTATGGTAAACATCGTCTTGTACTGAGGTCTATTTTCAGTGCAGAGTGTCACACTCAGGATTATAATATTTTGTTGGCGTGTTTACGAGCTACCGGTGACCCGTATTCTTTTACAGCTTATGTTAAACGTTGTCTTGTACTGAGGTCTATTTTCTGTGCAGAGTGTCCACACTCAGGGTTATAATATTTGTTGGCGTGTTTACGAACTACCAGTGACCCGTATTGCTTTGCAGGTTACGTACGTTACATCGTGTTTTAAAACGATAAACGAACAGAATGTTTGCCCTTTACCTCAAAAATATTCTGAAATACTTTAAACTTTGTGTTATGGTAAAAATAAACAGTTACATTTCTCATAATAGCTATTACCATTTTGAGTTTATATAATTTTATATATGATTAAATTGTAAAGAATGAAACTAATAGAAACAGCATGGAAGTAATGCATTTATAGAACAATAATAAAGATCTTGCGTAGTGCATATTAAAAAAGTAATTAACACCTACTAATTTATATTGTCATTCTCAAAGAGGCGATTAATTAGATGTGTTTAAATAAAAATCAGGAAGTTGTAAACATCTTGTTAGTATGTATGTTAACCGCCTTTAAATGCTGTTTGATTCAAAGCTGGGTTCACTGAAAAGGATATGATTTGTAGTACCATATTAACAAAATAAATAATTTTTTATATGTGTATATCGCTACTTAACTGTATAATAAATTTAGTAGCTACGTTCCTGTTGTGAAATTATCCTCATAGTCAGAACAAATTCTAATTAGTTCACACAAATTTATAACTTTGGATAGCTCACCATGGATAACATCTGTACGAATCATATTTACCCTCAAAGGGTTCAAGTAAACGCAGAGAATTTATATTTCAATCCGAAAGCAGAGAGAATACAGCATTTTCATTTTTGCTCTTAAAATATCAAACTTCCATTAACTCGGTTAGCCTTTCACTCCAATAGATAGAATGGAATTTGAAAACAAAGATTAAAGTTTGTTAAAGAATTTCCGATAACACTAAGCATTTAACTCCGTTCAATCCTCGCTCGCTTGTTTTCCCGTATTAACTTGTCGAAGTTCTGCTCGCTTTATGAAGATTTAAAGTAATTTTAGAAAGGAATGCTATTTTAATTAGTTTCTATTATAAGATTTAACTTAAATAATTTTGTTCAGTAGTTTATCATGTTTATTTACTAACTTATTTAGTGTATGTAAAAAGTATATACGAAGCTATATAAATAAAGAAATTTGTACTTTTTTGACCAGTTTTCTATTACGCACTGGTATTTAGTTTTCCGATTCTTTGAATTCACCTAACAGCATTAGTAGAGAATTTGAGGAGTATGAATCATGTTTTTAAATCTGTATATAGATTCAGCTTTCCCAGACCAGGTCTGTGCTAATGGTGTTAGGGGTTAACTACTAAATAGATTAACTAAGAGAAGAACGAGCATAGAATCCGAAAGTAAAACCTTATAATAAAGTATGTGAAGTTATTAGAAATTGGCTTCACCAATTTCAAATAAACATAAATAGTAGGAATTCATCTTGTAGGTATCTTTTAGTTTTAAGAAATGGGTATAGGTTTATTAAAACAACCAGAAATTCTAATCTCTGTATCGGGCACACACGTAGCTTTAATATGCACATAATCTGAATTGAACTATGATGATGGTGAACGAGTATTTCTCTCGGACAATAATAGTCAATAACATTCTAGGATCTCCAGTGAATTTTAGATGATTTTAGAAATTCTAGGATGAAAATGTTTCCAGTGCAGTTGGATGATATGGTTTTGTAGCTGCTACGTAAAAAGATCTAATTAAAACACCTTTTTAGTTTTGAGGGATTTGTAGAAAAATAATGCTGTTTTTTGATCTTTGGAATTTTTTGATGCTAGGAGATGAAAAGATAGACAAAATCTAGGCTTGAAGTGCGATTCCCATGTTTACATTTTTAAATATTTTTAAGGTTTAGCCGAATTTGTTTTAAGCTTAATTCTGTTCATTGTCATTGCCTACTGGTCTGTGTAGGGATCCTATCGAACAGAATGAGCGGGGAGAGGATAGAGGATTTCAGTCCGTATAATATTCAGGTCAGGCCTTAAATATGACGTCTTAGACACTTCCACCGGCACTCCTGATATTGAAGTAATAAAAGCGGAGTTCAAAACCAAATTTCACCACTCCAGGTCAACTGATTCTTAAGTTATCGTGTACAGACGGACTCACGCAATTAAACTTGCTAATGGCTTGTTTTAAGTACTTGCATTCGTTTTAAGAAGACAATCATAGATTCTACAAGCAATACGTATATAGGTCATTTCCGTGTACGTTTTAAGGACCGAAATAGACTCAATAGAGTTCAATTTCTTTCGAAAGCCATGTTGATATATAAAAAAATGTTTAAAGGCAATATTCTGGCAATTTGCAAGTAATCCTAATATTATGTGCAATTAATTTTTATGCAAGGCTGTAAAAGCATATTATTGCACTGTTAGCCCGACCTGAGTTATAGTGTAAATAAACACAATCCAAGTTTTGAAAAGATATATTTAAATCAATAAATTATTTAAATTTAGCAGAAAAGCAAGAAGGCGAATCAGTAAAATTGTTTAATGATCTAAAATGAAACCCATGCTTTGTCCATCCACTTTGTCATCAGTTATTTCTATCAGTAAATCATCTCTTTATTGATAATTTTGAAATTAAAATGACCTTGCAGGTTAAGTTAAGTTGTAAAGCTTTGCATGAAACCTACCAGTCCGACAAAGTAACTTTATCTCGTATGTGGATAAGTTAATCACAAACGTCAAGCATGATCTTACAATATACTCAGTTTACTATTTGTTTATTCTGTGTTTTTTGCCACATAATTACCCATGACACCAGTTCGACCAGATTCACTTTTTGATAGACAGAAATCAAGACCCCTAAACTTCTACTTTACGAGTTATCTCTTGCGCTTATTCTGAAGCCGTACAGAAAAGAAATTACATTCACCAGAAACTGGGGGCTGAAGCATCGCTAAATGGTCAACCAACAATACAGTACCCATCTATAAGTCATATAAAAATATTGAACATTAAAATACTAAAACAATCATAAGTCGTTTCAAAATGTGTTTGTTTCTTACATTTGTTTCTTAAATTATAGATAATGTTTTGGTTAACATAAAAAATTTGGTTTTTAAACGTTTATTATCGTTGATGGTATCGTATACCCGAAGTTTTGAAACCTTCGAACACCCAACATTCCGAAAAATTATAAAATATTACATTTAGTATAAAATAGTAGACTTTTACATAACCTGAGATTTCAAGGGCCCATTTAAACGTTTCATATTTCAGGAAAAATTTTATAAAAATAATAATATTGTATCGCACAGTATTATGGGGGATATAGCTTGATGTTTTTTCGGCGTTAATTTTTTTTCGGCGTTTAAAGTTACTTTTACTACAACATATATTCATGGTATGTGTTCATAATTCAATCTGAAAGACTAATATTGGAGTTTTATTTCAAAATTAAAAGTATAAATATTTTTAAATAAAATTAATTTGCTGTAACAGACTAAATTTGGAGTTGCCTTTCAAAATTAATATGAAAAATGTGTTAGGATAAAACAAATAGGATACATTTATCTCACTTCTTAAGTTCATGTGTCATGCACATAGTTGGACGATAAAGTAACGTTATTATTAGCTACAAAAGAAGCTGTCAGTGTCAGTCACTATCTAAAGGGCTCTTTTAATTAAACTTGACATCGCTTTAACTTTGTGTGTTTCATATTTAATTATCTTCCTTACCATATAATAGTGGATATAATTTTATTTTATACGTATAGTACTATAATTAAAATTATATTGCATTGCTTCATTTTTATAGTTTCACCCTAAAACAAATCAACCATTTATGGAGATATAGCAATATAAAAAAGTTTATATACTGTTTTTTAACATGGTTTGTAAATTATTACAATTATTCCCTTTCGAAAGGACAAGTAGAAGATGGTGGCGTTTTAGTTTACTAAGTAAATTAAAGACTGAGGCAAGTGTTTGAAATTATGAAAACGGTTTCAATCTGGTCTATATTGTGGAGTATTAAAGAAAAAGATTAGATTAGAAATGCTTAAATACATAATTTATATATTACCTTCACATATGTTTAAAAATAAATTTAAATACATGGAGTAAACTTGTCAATTGTCAGTCATTATATACATTAAGTAAAATCTAGCACATACAATGACTTTGCACATACAAAATATACGAACTCATAACACAAATGAACTAAAATATCTATGAAATATCTAACATAAACAAACTGATTATCCATCATTTAAAAACTCGGCCACAGAATAAACCTTCTTGCTTATGACGTGGTGTCTGAAGGAAGCTCTAAAGATCTCACGCTGCATTCATGAATCAGAGGGATTGGAAGGGCAATGGAAAGTTTACATGCACTTTAATTTAATAGGCTTGTGAAAACTATCGCATGCCATTCTTCAAAGTTTATTTGGCTGATAGCGACGAATATTGATATCACATTTCAAATGGTGATATAATTGAATCCTATTTTGGGAAGCTATATCAGTGTTTTAATATATTTTAAGTGTTTTATCAAAACAGCAATAATTTAATGAACTTTTGTATTTGAGTAATGTTTTATTATAACTAATTAAATTTAACTAAGTACAACTGATTTGATTTTTATAAACTCAATAAGCCGATTATACAAAAGTTAAACACAGATAGCAACACATGCAATCTCTTTAATGACAAAAACTGCAATGTAAACATTCATGTTTTATCAAGAACTAGTAAAAATTATAGATGTAAATTTTTTAAACGATGGGATAAAAGTGCGGAAATTTACATAAAACCATTCGTGACATAAACCGAGTGCATTTTCACAAAAAGTATTATAAGCAAGTCCAAATTCTCTCAAATGTAAAAGCTTAAGTCTACTGTTATTTTTTTGTTCAACGTTGTCGTAAATTTATAAATCAAGTTTGCAAAGTATGATAATTTATTTAGTAAAAATCTACCTATTTAGAATTGAAAGACTTACTGTGATAATATTTCAAAATATATTTTGTTAGGAGCCTGCTGATATATATGTTTCACTTAAAATCAAGAAATGTTGTATCAATTTTTACTTTTACCAACCTGTGTGTGTGTTTTTTTATCTTGTACACTGTGAAACCCCAGGTTCTTCTAATAGTGCAGTTTTTTTTGAAAAGTCCAAAAATACGTATATAAATAACTGAAATATATATTTTATACTTTGTTTTCTTATTCATTATTGAATGATATATGCAGTTATAGAATAAATTATTCAATACGTATCACATAAATACTATAAAAACACAAGATAAACTTTCATGACGTGATAATCATTTAGTTTAATGTAAAATCAGAATATTTGCTCCTTTTTACAACCTTAAAGTAATTATAATAGTTAAAATCTATATAAACTTATCTCTACAAATGATAAAATATTGTAACTCTAAAAATTTCGAAATATCTATTATAAAGTAAATGTTAATGAACGCGTAAAAGAGCATTTAACAAAGGTACTCCTATTTAAATATGATCAAATAAGTATAAACAAATTGTGATATGAGTTTTAATAAAATATTAGGTATTATACGTTTTATTTTCGTCATGTGAGTCTTACAGGAAATTTTATGTAATAAATATTATAATAGTTAAAATCTATATAACATTATCTCTACAAATGATAAAATATTGTAACTCTAAAAATTTAGAAATATCTATTATAAAGTAAATGTTAGTGAACTCGTAAAAGAACATTTAACAAAGGTACTCCTATTTAAATATGATCAAATAAGTATAAACAAATTGTGATATGAGTTTTAATAAAATATTAGGTATTATACGTTTTATTTTCGTCATGTGAGTCTTACAGGAAATTTTATGTAATAAATATTATAATAGTTAAAATCTATATAACATTATCTCTACAAATGATAAAATATTGTAACTCTAAAAATTTAGAAATATCTATTATAAAGTAAATGTTAGTGAACTCGTAAAAGAACATTTAACAAAGGTACTCCTATTTAAATATGATCAAATAAGTATAAACAAATTGTGATATGAGTTTTAATAAAATATTAGGTATTATACGTTTTATTTTCGTCATGTGAGTCTTACAGGAAATTTTATGTAATAAATATTATAATAGTTAAAATCTATATAACATTATCTCTACAAATGATAAAATATTGTAACTCTAAAAATTTAGAAATATCTATTATAAAGTAAATGTTAGTGAACTCGTAAAAGAGCATTTAACAAAGGTACTCCTATTTAAATATGATCAAATAAGTATAAACAAATTGTGATATGAGTTTTAATAAAATATTAGGTATTATACGTTTTATTTTCGTCATGTGAGTCTTACAGGGAGTTTTATATAATAAATATTAAGTTTTTTCATCTACACAGTTTGTTTTATTAATGAGTAAAATATTGTAAGCAATGAAAGAAAATAACCTTACCGGTCCAGTTGGAATAAAGGTAGATTTCATTCGTGGCAGTCATCTCGAAATATAAAACTGAGGATATATTATTAGTTTAGACGTTTGATTCACACAAAATGTATAACATGATATATCTCAAGATTAGAATGTTAATAGACTACATGTAACACTTTCAAGAATTTGGAAATTCTTATGGCAATCATCTTGGAACTTATAAGGCAAAAATACAAGCGAATTTTTCTGTTAGGGTGCACTTTTAGCCTTTTAAAAATGTAATTGATTGGAAAAGTATTTATATATAAATATATTTAGCTATAACGACTCAACTAGCATGGTCATTTTGGGAGTGCCGATGGCCGAGCGGTCTAAGTCGTTGGACTTTGGGTCTGAGTTAGAGATAACGCAGGTTCAAATCCTGTCTGTGACCATTGCACTTTTTATCAGTACCATTGGCCTTGTACTGTATCGACTCTCCCCCTTCTTCTGTTTGATAAGATCCTCGCACAGGCCAATGGCCCATGAGGGCGGACAGAATAAGGCTTAAAAGGAGATCGGCCTCTCCTTTAAAAAAAAAAAAAAAACTGTATAATTTTAAGACTTTTGGCTGTCGTCTTTAAACTTCAAGAGTCATATGCATCAAGATATTTTTAAATCACCTAAAAAGTATTTGAAAACATTTAATTTTATGTATATACTGTATTAAATTCTTTTAGTCAATATTTTTGTTTAGATGCGAATGAATGTTATATTGATACTTTATTTGACCATAAATAATCTAAACGACGTTTAAGTAGGATCTATAAACAAATTAAACGAAATATGATTTATGTATTCAGATTATGGTAGTTTCTGGAGACGATTATTCTATGACATTTACATAACATTGACAAACTGTATATTTACTACTTGTTTAATACAGCAGCAAAACTAAAATAAAACTTGAGTAGTACGTTATTCTCCTTTAGTGAAAAAGTATTAAAATACAGATAGATGCATTATACTATTAACTAAATAGTTACTGTTTTTTAATAGTTTATAAATTTTATTCACATTAGCATGCTAGTTGATTTATTAAAACATCTGATAAATGTGTGGTCGGTTTCCTAATAAAAAGCAAGTACGTGTCAATCCATGGTTATTTATGTATTTAAATTCAGTTACTGCTATTTTCTGTGCTTTTACCGCCCGTGATAATCAGTGAATTTAATTATTGAATAACTAATATAGTTGTATAAATAGTTTAGAATTATTACACAATGAGATGGCACTGTTCTTGCCCTACTTACCTGCAGTAGTACAACAAAAATTATAGTATTTCTGTCCCGAAAGAAAGGTTCCCTTCTGACTGGTTTACACTTTCAAATTGAACCCACATCGGATACAGCAAAAAAATACATTACTTGCCTAATAGGTAACCCTGGATGTCCAGAAGTGGCTTATCACTAATAGTAAATGTCGAGATAATGGGGTCGATAGGTCTATTGCAGAGGATAACTGTTTGAGTGGATGGAGAACTCTCAGTATTATTTTCTGTTGCTAACCTAGATATGTGGGAATGATGTCCCCTGTCCGCTTTGATTGGAGAGGATGGCTCAAAGCTAGCCTGTCATTTATCCAAGGTGAGCGAGATAATCGTATAAAGCCCTCTATCCCTTCTCATTGGATCTCGACATGAGGCGGCCCCTATCTCAAAATCTAGTCATCCTTAAAATCCTTTCACGGTGGAAGCAAGCGGAAAGTTCCTATTTGGACAAAATACAATATATATATATATATATATATATATATATATATATATATATATATATATATATATTAGCTTAAATGGAATAACGTAAATGTGTTTTAAATCTATATTTATGCATAACTAAAATGGTAAAATGAAAAAATTTTGCTTTAAACTTTCCTAGGCTTGGGAATACGATATCATAAAATATTCCTTTTTACGTTTACAGCACTTCGAAACTTTGCTGAAGCAATACAATTATTTACATATTTCGGCTTCATCGTAAAAGTTCATTATTTTACAACTAAAGTTCAACCGATAGATACAATGAAGACGAAGCATCGACCAGCTCAGATGATACGTTATGTCGGCCGTTCGTTGGTTAAGTAAAGATTCTTCCCTGTATTGGCTGCTGTGTATTACTGCCTTTTAATTACCTAACAATTGCTCTTCACAAATACAAAGAGCTTTTAAGTGAATTATGGCTTGAGGTGTTGTGAACCGGGGAATTTGGATATTAGTTCAAACTGATTCCCGTTAATGTTTCATATGGGCTTAGGTATTTTCATGTGTACACATATAATAATGTCTTCTAACTTTGTACTATGAACAACAGGTTTGGTACGAAAAGCAAATAAATCGTACCAATCAGAAAGAAACATTTAATTCGTATACCTAACTAAATCCTCAGAAAACGGGTCCAATCTTTACTGACGGTAAAATATATTTATAACGTATTCATATGTTATATTCAGACTGTAAGTAAATTCATTATAGAAACCATAGACGTTTTAGAATTACATTCAATGGCTTATAAGCCTAAAAATGTGTAAATATTCTAGTTTTAAAATTACAAATAATTAATTTTACTCAATTATAACATTTGTTGTGTAAAATGAATACAGAAAAAAATTAGAAATGATAATAACACTAATTCTACTTAAATACCATTTAGGAAAACGTAAAAAGTGTATTCATAGAACAAAACTAAATAAGTTTTATTTTTAGTTTTATAAAAGTTCAATTAGAGCAAAGGCAGTCTGAGAAATCACTCAACTTGTAAATGTCATCCTGAAAATATGTAATGGGGGAGGTTTGTGCTTAGACTTGGTAATAATCTTAGTTCAACATTTGTCTGTCTGTATTTACCATTGTCAACCCTGTGCTTGTTATTTGTGAAGTGTGAAACCTCCAGTCACACCTTCTAGAGTTTTACGGTAGTAGGTTTTGGAACTTCAGTAGTAAAATATGACGTACATAGTCGAGTTAATCTACAAGATCATTCAGTAACAGATATAAATCTGATGTTTTAGTGCAGGTGTGGGGACAAGAAAGTGGCGACATAGAACCTGATTACATGCAGACCTGTGTGGGGCGGTAAGAAACGAGACGGGGTGAGTTGGTCGAGAGTGCTGTTTTTGCGATACGTCCCTGGAGGTGGTGGGTGGAGGGTGACGGGCGCGAGTTCTGGAGCGCTCACAACTCGTCGCGACTCTGTACCGACAACTTCTCTCGCGAGTTCCGCTACTGCAGTGAGTTCGTGACCGCGAGTTATCTGTCGTCAGTTTGTCCCGGCAACGTTGTTTTGTGACTGGATTTTACAAAACTAATACTCAGGTATGATTTGAGAGTTATGAGTTAAATTGTGTTTTTGAAACATAAGTCATCACGTCACCAACAAAGATTTTTTAACTCTTACAACTTCCAAAATATAATAATTGAAATTGTGCAACATAAATCTTCAAGTTTAAGTTCATAAAATAATCTCCAAAAATGGCCAATTTTATATACTTAAATTATTATCGTCGTGGATCAAATTCACCAGATCCAAAAGTGATACGATTTTCGTAAAAACTATAAATTTTACAATAACATGTTTGATTTTCATGAGGATTTACAGAAGCCGGTTTTCCACTAATTTCCATGTGATGTTTACACATTCAGAACTATACTCAACCAAATAGATGAATAATGCGAAGTTGATACTACTTTAGTACCCTTTTCTGTTCAATTTTGTTACACTATGTAAATATTTACTGTCAAAGAGATCTCTTCTACAGTACTACCGTAGTAAGGTGGTAAATAGTTCCGGACTGACTAAACAAGATATAAGAACTTAAGATATAAAGAACCAAAAAACTATTTCTCATGTATCAAACCCCTGTTAGATCGTCCGATCACCAAAATAAAGCTGATAATCTTCTTTAGATATAGTATTATCAGCTAAAATTACATTTAGTTGTACTATAATCGCGTTTAAACAGTTTAAACAGATAGATATATATGGATCTACAAATAAACGCCGTGGGATAACTATATATGCTGTGACCTTAAAATATTATCGGGAATTTTGAAAAGTTTTTAGTGTATTGAGCACTAATGTTAGTGCCACTGACAAACCGTAAATATATAGCGGTTTAGACTCGATAAAGCATATACAATAAATGTTTTAACTTTAATCAATCTACCTGTTAAAATTATTTATTTTATTTTGTTTTAAATTGCTTTACAAATTACCGGTCTTTGCTGCTAAAATAGATGTCTATATTTTTCAAAATAAATTTCAATAGGGTGAGAGGCAAATAACAAGATTTTATATTCGCTGGAAACGATTTAAGCCATATTGCAAAACGCACACACACGCACACACGCGCGCGCGCACACACACACACACACACACACACACACACACACACACACACACTTATATATGAATTGAAAATGTGAAATTTGGTGAAACTTGGAAAGCTGTTTACAACACAAGAACACATGGAATTGTGACAGCTAGATGAGTCAAATTTTCAGAGTGCCAGAGATTGGTTATAGATATTCCCTTAGGTACAAAAGCACAAAACCGTAAAATGAAGTAGTTTGTGATTGAACTGCTATAAAATAAAACACGCAAGTACTATTTAAATCAGTATTAAAAATAATATTAAAAAATCAAAACTACTGAGTATAAACCGTTATTTAAATATATATAAATCAGCCTATATTCTCACGCGACTTGTATAGAACATTAGTTTTACGTACTGTTTCAGTTGCATCAATAATTAGTCACATCACTGTGTGGTTACATATACTTAGTTTTGAAAAACTGTTATTTTTCAGTTATTACCCATTCTCTAAAACATACCCAATGTTTGTTTCTATGTCTTTTTAGTTATTATGTTTCTGGATAAATATCCTTCACTTTAGTGTACTTGAAAATCAGCGTACATACATGTCATTCCAATCATCAACTGTGCATGGAATAATATAAGGGCATAAATAAATATACACAGATAGAGATATATTATTAGTACTGTTTTGTAATTTTTCGATTACATTAAAAAAATACACTGTATATCTCTTCTTCTTGAACCATCTTTTACTGTTTCCATTTTGTATTTACGTTAAACAAATAATGGAATCGTACCCCACGAACTTAAAGGTAATAGTAAATAATTTTTAGATTAAACAATGAAACTTATACAGATTTATTATCAATAAATAAAATTATTTTATAATCACACTTATATGAAAAAAAAGAAAGAAACGGACTGACATCCAAACAAGAAAACTGTCGACGTAGAAGTTTAATAATTTAAATGTGACTGATGAACTATTTTTTAAGGCTTTTGCTGCAATTATTTTTATGTTATTTCTGAAATTTTCTATAAGGAAAACATTGCTTACTTCGTAGCGTCTTCTTCTGATTTGGTACAAATCACCCTCTCTATAAAACTTGGCACAGATTAATCAATCTCTTTCCACAGTCGCACATGAATTTGTGAAAAAATTACTTCAGTTCATGGAAGATAATTAGAGTTACTTTTATAAATAAAAAACCAAAATTATATATACTTCCTAAGCGTTTTTAGCTTACAACGTTTGCGAAAAAGTGGAGTTATGGAATAAAATTAATAAATTATTGATTATGGAGGATTAATTTTGGTTTGGATATGTGTCTAAATAACAACAAGAGTAGCACAGGATAAACAATAATTTAACTGTACCTAAAATAAAATGTTCGCGTTCGATTTTATTGCAATACTTAGAACTAAAAAATTTGTGCATTTTTCATTTGTTTGTTTTGTTTTCATATTAGCTTGTGACAAACAAAAACGTTAAAAAATAATGAGAATACCATTCGATTACGTATAAGTATTAAAATTTTGAGCTGTTCGCCAAGCAATATTATCGCATGAATTATATCATGTAGGTACATAAGTAACTATTCTATAATTATTAATCAAATAAATAATCTTGTAATAACACATACATTATTAAGAATTATACGTAATTATTTACAAACACAAAAAGCTACAGTATAAAAACCAGTCTCTTATGGGATCATTATTCTACTATATTAGCTATGTACTGTACCTCTATTAACATATATGGTATGAATAAATAAATAAAGAAAATAATAAATATGTGTATATATACACACACAGACCCGTAAATACGTTTTCATGTTTTTATATATTTAATTGAAAAAAATTATAACAACGTAAACAATTGATAGTGACGTATAAAGGCTTTTATTAAATAAATTTGTTAGCTAAATAATTTGTGGAAAATAATTTATTCGACAGAACATTTTTGAAATAAAAAATACATTAAAATTAAATCAGGCGAGATAGCAGTGTCTTTATATATTTTTGTTGTATTATAGTAACAAAGGATAAACTTTATCTTTTTGCCACTGTTGTTCGATACAAAGTGAAGTGTTCTTCTGCGGCTGAAGTCAACTAAACAGCGTGCGATGCTAGAGGCTTTTTGTTACTTCTAATTGCATTTATAATTGGTGGAAACTCCGTAACTGTTGTTATCCACCACTAAGTAAAATATTCTCCAGTTGCTGAAGTCAAGGAAACATGCACGTACTGCTCCAGGCTGTTTGTTATTTCTTATTGCATTTATAAATGGTAGAAATTCCATAACTGTTGTTATCAACCACTAAGTAAAATATTCTCCAGTTGCTGAACTCAACGAAACATGCACGTACTGCTCCAGGCTGTTTGTTATTTCTAATTGCATTTATAATTGGTGGAAACTCCGTAACTGTTGTTATCCACCACTAAGTAAAATATTCTCCAGTTGCTGAAGTCAACGAAACATGCACGTACTGCTCCAGGCTGTTTGTTATTTCTTATTGCATTTATAAATGGTAGAAATTCCATAACTGTTGTTATCAACCACTAAGTAAAATATTCTCCAGTTGCTGAACTCAACGAAACATGCACGTACTGCTCCAGGCTGTTTGTTATTTCTAATTTCATTTATAAATGGTGGAAACTCCGTAACTGTTGTTATCAACCACTAAGTAAAATATTCTCCAGTTGCTGAAGTCAACGAAACATGCACGTACTGCTTCAGGCTGTTTGTTATTTCTATTTGCATTTATAAATGGTGGAAATTCCATAACTGTTGTTATCAACCACTAAGTAAAATATTTTTAAGTTGCTGAACTCAACGAAACATGCACGTATTGCTTCTGGCTGTTTGTTATTTCTAATTGCATTTATAAATGGTGGAAAGTCCGTAACAGTTGTTATCAACCACTAAGTGAAACATTCTCCGGTTGCTGAAGTCGACGAAACATGCACGTACTGCTTCAGGCTGTTTGTTATTTCTAATTGCATTTATAAATGGTGGAAATTCCATAACTGTTGTTATCAACCACTAAGTGAAACATTCTCCGGTTGCTGAAGTCGACGAAACATGCACGTACTGCTTCAGGCTGTTTGTTATTTCTAATTGTATTTATAAATGGTGGAATCTCCGTAACTGTTGTTATCAACCACTAAGTAAAATATTCTCCAGTTGCTGAAGTCAAGGAAACATGCACGTACTGCTTCAGGCTGTTTGTTATTTCTAATTGCATTTATAAGTGGTGGAAAGTCCGTAACTGTTGTTATCATCCACTAAGTTAAATATTCTCCGGTTGCTGAGTTCGACTAAAACAATCGCGTAATGCTGGAGGCTGTTTGTTACTTCTAATTGCATTTATAAATGGTGGAAACTCCGTGACTGTTGTTATCAACCACTAAGTAAAATATTCTCCACTTTCTGAAGTCAACGAAACATGCACGTACAGGCTGTTTGTTATTTCTAATTGCATTTATAAATGGTGGAAATTCCATAACTGTTGTTATCAACCACTAAGTAAAATATTTCTAAGTTGCTGAACTCATCGAAACATGCACGTACTGCTTCTGGCTGTTTGTTATTTCTAATTTCATTTATAAATGGTGGAAAGTCTGTAACAGTTGTTATCAACCACTAAGTGAAACATTCTCCGGGTGCTGAAGTCGACGAAACATGCACGTACTGCATCAGGCTGTTTGTTATTTCTAATTGCATTTATAAATGGTGGAAACTCCGTAACTGTTGTTATCAACCACTAAGTAAAATATTCTCCACTTTCTGAAGTCAACGAAACATGCACGTACTGCTTCAGGCTGTTTGTTATTTCTAATTGCATTTATAAATGGTGGAAATTCCATAACTGTTGTTATCAACCACTAAGTAAAATATTTCTAAGTTGCTGAACTCAACGAAACATGCACGTACTGCTTCTGGCTGTTTGTTATTTCTAATTGCATTTATAAATGGTGGAAAGTCCGTAACAGTTGTTATCAACCACTAAGTGAAACATTCTCCGGTTGCTGAAGTCGACGAAACATGCACGTACTGCTTCAGGCTGTTTGTTATTTCTAATTGCATTTAAAATTGGTAGTAACCTTGTAACTGTAGTTATCAGCTATTAAGTGAAGTGTTCTCCGGTTGCTGAGGTCGACGAAACAAGCGCGTAATGCTGGAGGCTGTTTGTTACTTCTAATTGCATTTATAATTGGTGGTAGCTCAGTAAATGTTGTTATCAGCCACTAAGTGAAATATTCTCCGGTTTCTGAGGTCGACGAAACAAGCGCGCACTGCTGAAGGGTGTTTGTTACTTCTAAACAATTCATAACTGGTGGTAACTCTGTAATAAATTGTTTTGTGTATTCGAAAACTCATAGAGATAAAAGTATGAAAAAATGCAATAAAAATTACTTAAATCGAACTATATATGTTTCTTTGTCTGTTTAAATTGCAGCCTGCTAAAAATTATTTATATTATATTATTTATCATCAGTTTTAAAAAGATGAAATAGTTAATCATATTATTTAATCGGTTTAGTTTTTAAAAGACATGTTGTGAGACAGCATACATATTGAAAATAGATAAATATAATAGTAAAGTTTTCCGTTACACAGTCAAAGCGTTTAGATGTAGTAACAATGGTTAAATGGCAAACGGAATGGTAGGGTTCTATTGTTTTGGCACTAAACAACACAGTATATTACCCACTAAACGATACGTAAATAACAGAAGCGTCACAGTAGAAAATGCAATTAATGGACCTTGAATTTGGTCACAGGGACATTACGAGCGTTATTTTGAATTGCAGGGAATTAATATAACATGGAATTGTTTGCAATCGGGTATGTACATTATTAAGATATTTGCACTTTAAAAGGTCTACATGGTTTTCAGCAGGATTTTTAATACTGTGGAGTCACTTTAATAATGTTGTAACATTATAGTATAATGTTCACTAGTGGAAAAGAAATTTATTGCAATTCAATACGAACTGGTGTTTCACACACTTTCATTTATTAAAAGCAATTAATACTTGAATTTATATTACAGTTGCAAGTGGCATATTGGTGATGACCAGTAATATGGTAGTGTTTTATTTTATAAGATACAAATAATATTACATATATTCATTTGGTGATTTCGTTGTCGTAGCACAGAGTTAGACATCATTTTCGATAATATTATTTTTGTATAATTGAAATAAAGGTGGAAACACTTGAAATCTTCTTGTTCAGTCAGTCAAGTGACGATATTAAGCACAGCGCTAGTGTGCAAATGGGTCCAGAGACTATACGAAAGGATCAGTGTCAATAGCATGAATAAGGCTTTTCTGTTCAGAGGATAATACAGTCTTCTCATGTCTAATAAACCTGATGAATGAACTGCACTGAACTGCATTATTTGATATGCAGACCTGTCGTTTCTGGTAAACCCTTAAAGTTATTGCAGTATACAAAACATAATATCTACCACATCTATTAATAACTTATTAACTTAATTACATATTTTGACTAGATTAGTTGCACAAATTCTCCTTTCGTAACATCACACGACATCTCTTATGCCTGATTGGCATAGAAACATATATTCAAGAGAGCATACAGGTATAGTTTTGTTTCCTAGACAATTTATTACTAAAAATTAGAAATTCATTACCAACTAGGCCTAGTACTTTTTATTCATTCGACTGTCTATAATTTAATATAATATACGAACTAAAGACTCACTGACCACAAAATTCTATTGTAGTTAGAGCTCTAAACCAACTCGTTTCTAACAGCTCTAAAGTGTGAATTAAAATACTCCGATTAACTACTAGCAGGTCCCTGTCATTAAGAAATTCCAAGCCCTGAGTGCTCTCAGCCTCTATAACATAGGGTCTTGAAGCTCGCGGGCCCAGAGTACTTTGGTTAATACTTTTGACAATACTCGGTTTTCGATGGCAGTTCTCAATATCAGAATTTTCCAGCGTCTAGCAACGTCCTGGTTTTTTGCATATTTTGTAGTGTACTTTCGCTCCCTTTTGGCTTAAAATTTTCAAATTTTTAAAAACTAATCTTACATTAACATTTATTCTATCTGTTCAACCTAATATATTTATTGACAAGGCATATTGATTAAAATTGTTTATAAAACTATTCTCATCCTATAGCTCTTACTTCAGAGAATTCTGACTAATCATCCTGTTATAAGCAGGCTTCTACAATGACTTCAATTTTTTCAACACATTTATAGCTTATTCTACCAAAAAGAATTGGATTAAGCTCAATTCAAGATGAAGATTTAGTGGAACTATGTGGATGATACCTTTGTATTTTTTCTCGCGGAGAAACTAAATTGAACGAGTCCAGATCGTGTTTCTCCTACCATCCGCCACACAATGGAAGGGGAAGTCCAAAATAAACCTCATGTTTTGCATTCGTGCATGTTAAAGAAGAGGATGTGCTCAATACTAACGGTATTCTAAAAACTGAAAACAGGGAAATACTTTTAACATCAATGAAAAAATTTAGAAAAATTGTCTAACTTTCAATGTGATATAGCTAAGAGTGCTCAGATAAAGATAAAAGGAGGAAATTAAGAAAGTTTAATCATATATCAAATATAATGGGTACTCTTATTCAGTAATAACAAGTGCAATAAAAACGTACATTCTTAAGTCAATAAATCAGAATATATATATATATATATAAATTTGCGTTTATAGTAATCACTCATGTCCCGGGCAGAGGCAATTGTTCTTATTTTATCGGAGAAAACTAGAGCTATAGTTAGAAAATACATTAGAGCTACATTTAAATTAATATGCCACGCTTTTATGCAGTCTCGTTGAAAACCCACATTGTCAGAGGGTTTCAAAACCACAATACAAAATGTAATTCTAGTAGAGAATGCATAGGCAAAACTCGATGAAATGTATAGGAATAAAAACAAATTTAAAACTTGGGTAACCTGAAATATATAAAATTTCAACTTATTTTATGAGTAAAGATTTTTGTATGCATTAGAATGAAGCTAACATCGAAAATACGTATAATAGTTAAACATTCAATTAGTGCGAACCAAATAATCAAACATTCGACCGAATTAGGCCACCTTGGTTGCCAATTATGAATTATTAACTAACAAGGCAACTTAGAGTAAAAACATAGTAGATATTTCCAATAAACTAATCGGGAGTCACAGTATTTTAGACAAGTTCGTCTGGAATGAATCAATAGTAGAAATAAAAAGGCTAAATATCGCATTCTGCTTTTCGCTATTTTGCTTCTGTTTTAACGATCATCATTTACTACTGGCCTCCCTACTTTATGTGGTTAGTTAAGTGGTTATTTGTCTAGTGCAAACCTATTTTGACCAGTATTATTTAGTTATTAATAATAACTGGGGTTTCACTTTTTATTAAAACCATATTTTAAGGATCGCGTGCATTCCATTGACTCACACTCTATTAATGATGTTACCCACTTATGAGCGTCATAACCCTCTGGTATGGTATATTTATTCTATTAATTAGTACCTTGTCTTAGGTTAGGTATACGTATAATTGAGGAAGACATCGAGTTCTAAATATCGAAATGTAGTGTTATTTGATTTTATCACTGTACGACGGAAACTGTCTGAAAAGAATTCCTGCTTCCCTAATATCTCTAAGTTATTTATGAGACTACCCTCATAGTTGTAAGAACTAAGTTTAAATAAAGCTTACTTGATAATTCACTAACGTCAACAAACTTTAAGTAAGGTTTTGCTGTCACAGGCTCTTGCTATCATCCTGTAGATTGGCGTTATTCTCTAGAGCAATCGTCTCGGATATTCCGTTCGTTAAAATAACTCGACTTCGTTATTCTCGTCATAAAGAAATAAAAACGGAGTTTTCGCTCCTCCCATTCCGAAAAATCAGAGAAAAGGAAAATAAAGTATTTAGAATAACGCAGTAAGTATTTGAACAATTAATTTATCTTTTATTTTTACTGTTTGAAGGTCTGTAATTTTACTATTTAGACAGAATTATTAATTGAATTGACGAGTTAATGTTTCATTACCAGACAAACTTAAACCTTAACATAATTTATTGAATAAATATTTCCACGCGGACTATTTGCTAGTCGGGACTAAATTGAAGCTATTAAGAATAACAGTTTAAATTGAGAATTAATTTGAATTCTTTGATATATTAAGAAATCCTTGAACGCTTTACTTTGTCTTCTCGGGGCAATAAAGTGTATTGAGAATTGATAAGATGTTACTTTTTCAAAGTAATTTAGTTCATGTTGGAGGCAACAGACTTGATACAATACATTAGAGTAAATATCCGTTAATAATACTTGAATTAAAAAAGTAAAATATAATTTGTCATCCTGTGCTTTACAAAGAAATAACACTTACATCAAGTAACATTTTTATTATCAGGTATAATATTGATTTTTATAATTATTTTATTAATCATTATTATTTAGAGTATACTAGGATCAACATTAGCCATTGGTATATATCACAAAATTGTTTATCATTATATTTCAAGGATTTAAATCCTCTCTTTTCTTCAGTTTTAAAAATAACCTAAGTCAATAAAAATCCGAAAAGTTGGCAGTAGACTGCCGTATTTTAATTTGCTTGAATTAAATGAGATTTAGAATGGTGATGTTTTGTTTTACCTGTTGAATAAAACTAGTATAATTATTGTCTAAAACTATATACAGGCCGTAGTAATTTGTAAAAGAACTATCTTTTAGATAAAACGATTTCTCTTGAAGTAATATATAAGTAAACAGTTTTATATATAAACAAAAAGAATAAAAACTTAACTATTGACTCTTTAATTAACGGAATGTGGAGATATCCTGCAAGTTCCTAGGGAGATTCTGGATTGGATGATATTATCGTTGATTAACTCGGATATCAACATCTGTACTATCCAGTCATCCTGTCATTAAGAGAATGAAATATTGCAGATATGCAGACTGATGATTGAATATTTAGAGCAAGATGATCCGTCTATCAGGAGAGATGATTGGAGAGCCACATATTAGCAAGCTAGCGTCCATAGGATGAGAGGCCTCGAGGGCTGTTACATTGAATATTCATAAACCCGAGGCTCAAGTACAAAGGGCTTTGAAGACTCTTAACTCGGCACTAAGAAATTCGCCTTAGAGATCTATGGAATCATGTAAAACGAAGGAGTTTACCCAGCATTTATCTAATATTTAACCTAAATAAAAGGTAAGTGACGCGTAATAAAAACAGATTGATCATACTAAACTGTTTTTACATCGAGTTTCTACCAGAATTTAAAAGCTAATTATGCCGTGTATATGTGACATAGTGATTATTTATTTACAAATTTTTAAAATAAATAAAGATATCTCATATATTTAAATTTGAAAAAAAAGAAAAGGTTTATTCCTTTTCAACTTCACACGAATTGATTCTTACATCTCCAGAAAGCATAAAGGTTTAAAGATAAAAAACAAACAACCACAAAAAGCGTAACAGAACAACATAATCAAAATAGTCTGCACAAAATGCGGCAATTTCCTCCAGGGTGATTCACGAAGATATGCAGAAGCTATGATATATCATTCTACATATAAGAATAATGAAAAAAGTTAATATAAACATGGGTTCTATAATGCTTCATTAGCAAGTTACGGCTAGTAAAAATGTTCGCCCTGATGTAAGCTCAACATGTTAAACAAGGTCGTCCTGAAATTCTGGTAAAGTAGATTAATGGGAAAATTCAATATTTTATTATGTTTTTTTTACCTAATGAATTGAATAACAGAGGTCTTAAAAATGTAAGTAAAATACGTTTAAAAAAACTAGTTTGAAATGAAATATTTGAGTAAAACAACATATGTATCATCTTTGGGTGATAATACATTTGTTACTACTAAACACTACTACTAAACAAATAAGAGATAACAAATCGTAATAAAAATTTTATAAAATTATATTTTGCATACAAGTGTGTAAATAAAATGCACGGAAAGCTAATAGATGATTTTTACTCGAATCAGTAAAAGTAAAATTACATGGAAAACACTATCCTAAACATGTTTTAGCATATTAGCTCCTTTCGAATTCACTTAACTTTTTCGTAATTTTACAGGATTCACAAACAGTTTTTCAGCGAACAGCACCTTCATATCCATAAGAAACCTGAGTTTTATTTTGATAATTTAGTTTATATTTAGTATAACAAGTTTATTATTCGAATTTGTAAGTTACTCTAGGTGCTTTTGCTATAACATGTTTTGGTATGTTGCCGATTTGGTATAAAGGAAATGTATCAATTTCAGAGATTAAATATTTTGTGATTATATAATTTTATAGTTAAATTTTCTAATGGAAAAAAACTTGAATGAGGCATCGTGGTGTCTCTTTGGACGTTATTCGGAACAATAGAAATAGAACATATAAATGTCACCTACTTGTTCTAGGAATTACTTTAATAGTTCTCGTTGTTAACGTAAAATTGCAAGCTATGAAAAAATGTAATCAACTTTACGAAAATGTTGGTAGATGGAATAATATGTTTTTATTTTTTTACACTTCTTATAGTCTTCCAACATTAGATTGGTACGACGAAGTATAGCTAACTTACATCCACTTTTACGACAATTACATTTTCAGAAAATATTTATCGTAATACAAAATTGTTCAATTAAACTGGAAGAGTCTTTATATATGAATATAATGATTGTAAAATTAGTTTTAGATAGTCATCAATACAATCGGAATATATTTCCGTATTTTCCGTTGGGCTCTCATTGATAGTAGGTCTACCAGAGGAGGACGTACGTTTATGAATTTCAGGCAGTTTTAAAAGTATTAGTATTGGCGATTTATTTGAATTATTTATTAAATCAACATTTTTAGCAGACAGATTTTGGGTTAGGAATATTTTATAGATGCAATTAAAGCTAATTTTAGGATCTTAATCTATTGATTTATATGTATATGCTTTCAATAAATGTTTGGTAACTTCTAGAATTTAATTTTGAAAATTAAAAATAATAATATTAATTTTATTATTAGCTAATCAGTCAGCTGGGCAAATTACTTTAGTATTGTTATTACCTCGTATTCCATTTTGGAATTTGCCTTTTAATACACCGTTGATAAATTGTTTTTGTTTATATTCGTATAGTTTAATATCAATTGTTTTATTAGGGTAATTGCAATTCAGTGGTCTGCAGGAAGAGAAGAGGTGATTTTTAGTCTGATTTTAACTCAAATACATTTAAGAAGGAAAATCGCATAATGTAATTACTTTTTTACTGAATACAAATAACTTGTACAACCAGATCAAAGGAAAGAGCGCATTAAATACAATAATTAGGTTTTATATTAGTAGAACAGCCAGATATTAATTTGTGATAGAACTTAAAGGCTACCACAATCACAGTCATTTTCCGGTAATACCAAAAGTGACACCTTGGTAGAATACTAGTTTATTAACATTTTGATTTTTTTTTTATCAGTAAAAAAATAAATTCATTTTAGGACCATATAGTATTATTATGTACCGAAAGAACGACCATTTTCTGTACTTAGTAGTATGAACATTTCCATTTTAACAATAAGATAATTGATGGTTAATTACGATTAAATTCTTTCACGTGAATTTCAGGAATAGTTTTGTTTGAATTAAAATACTAATAGAGAGATGTTAACTGTTTTATAAAATAAAATAAAATACTTTGTAGTAAAATAAATACTAGCAGATATTGATAAATTGAATCTACTGAACTTACTTTACAACGACATTAGACTTGCAGCAGTCTCGACCACTATAAAACAGACCATAAAAGAAGCGACGCTTCTAGCAACAATTGATTCTAGACTTCTCTCATTCCTTTTCTTCAGTTGAACGTGACGAATTGAACAGATCTTACTGTTGTTTATTCCAACTACCATCGTCTGAAACTGGCTGAACTTGGTAGTCGGTATTTTTATTTAAAATGATCTAATTTTACGTATTTTCGAAACGTAAATGCGTAAAATATAAAATGGATTTGTTAGTTCTTAGTACATATTTAATACTTTTAGGTTTCACACCTTTGTTAATATTACGGAATGAAGTCTGTTTTCACAGACTAGACTAGGTGCAGACCTGTGTTGCATACACTGATGTTGATATGCAGCTCTCAGTTTGCAGAGGCTCGCATCAACATCGAATATGGGTATACGAGTACAATAGTTTTGTTCAACGCTTACAGACAGTTAAGTCCGATGTTAGGGGGTGGTATATCAGAATGTTTAAAAAATCAATCCGTTTATTCTGTTTTATTCCTTAACAGAACAACTGTGTGTTGTAAAATAGATCCTCCCTATAATCTAGACTATTAACCGTTTAAGAGCATACATATGGTGCTGACATAGATAACGATTGTCCAGACAAAATCTAAAGGATTGACATATTTATTGTGGAAGGTATATATTATATGGATATATTAGAAGCAAAGTCTGTATTTGAAGCTGATAAACCAGACCATAACTTAGGAGTGTCGGTTTAATATTAGTAATTTGCAGAACATTTTCACAGTGTTTGACTGAAACCTACAGTAATCGTCTCCAAAACGTAGGATGGGTGGAAGGGTTAATGATAAAATTGTCAACCTGTTTCATCGTCGCTGATTTTTTTGGATCACTTCGGACTTACGTAGACTCGTATTGTAGGAGTTAAATGTGTGAGAGCGTCTAAGTCAGATTTCAAAGGCTGCATGAAACGGAAACTCAAATAGAGGTTAACTCAGCATTCTCATCGTACATATATTTCTTGTATAAATTACTTAGTAATTCATTACATAACTAAATAATGTTGTGGGGCACAATATGGTTTATCTAAACAGTTATGTATAAATATTATAAATATACCACCTACACAGTACTAGAAGCTTTAACCACTTTCATAGAACTTCTCATAATATTGCAGAGGACTGAGGCATATTTTTTCCCACTACCGACATTCTGTTTTATCAAAATTTAAAGTGTTATTCGGCCTTAATTGGCTATGTTTTGATCTAATTTTTCTGCTAAAATTTCTCTTTAGTCTCATCCTGGACTTGATTATCACCTACAGGTAATAAAATACCGCTTAGCCTTCCATTGCATCACTTTAATTCGTTCTCGTTCTAATACTAAGCTTAGTTTTCCTCACTATTTGTATTTGTTAGATACTAGGCATTCATTTTTGAAATCTGTAACTACCATCTGCTTAGTTTTCCTCACCATCCCTCTTGCTAGTCACTATACATTTAATTTCAAAACGATTTAAGCAGCAAATGGGTTCCAGCTCATAGATATTTTGTAAAAAGTAGTCACACTATTGCTAAGTGTAATGTTTGACGTTAGCTATCATATAATTTAATTTGGTATAGATTAGGCATTTTTGTTTTTATATTTAAAGAATAAATTAATAATTTACCACAGTTGTATAAACTTTTGTAAACTTTCTGTATAAAATATGAGGTTGAATGGTAAAGAGGGCTTAGTAGACCTACTCTGGCTCATTAATAAAGGCATTTTTCATTTCGTATAATTTGAGAGTGATGAGTGTTATATGGTAAGACGTTACGATGATCTTCCATTACATCCCCGAACATTATACAGAGGTCGTTACAAAGTGTTGTCATTTGAGGTGTATTAACAAAGTTTTGAGTGATAATTTGGCTTAGAGAGTCAGTAAAAGCCACTATAAACTGAGTGCAACAAGATTACTGCCAGGCATACCAGAGCTGCACATGGCTATTAGTAGATTCACACTTTCCACATGTGGCAGTTAGCTGTGTTAAAGTGAATAAGTAGTTTATGTATTACTCTTAACTTTTATTGACATCCCAATCTGTCCCCTTGTACATTCATACTCAATGCAATGTGTGTTGTTTTGTGTATTATTGAAAATATTCTGTATTACTCGTAGAAATGGAGTAGGCCTATAGGGTAATACATGCATTTAAGACCTCACGATAATAGTTAGAGATATCCTCCAAATGATAACAGCTCTGGTCCGTTTCCTTCAAATTGATGTGAAACCATCCATATAATGATGAATCGCCAATATTACTAATTACTTTTAATTAGTCTGTATTAGGCCCTTAATTTGACTGTGGTTGGTGTCAGATTAGTGCTAGAATAGATTTCCCAAACGAATTAGACCGAAAGATGTACAAGCGTACGTTAAGAATATTTTTATTAATCTTATATAATAGGTAACCCTTTACTAATGAATAAGACTGAGCTTTTCCCCTAGTAATTTTAAAATATTGGATTTAGTATCGAAAAATAATTTATGATTGTAAAATTATAGTTCTTATTAACATCATACGTTTATGTAAGATTTAATATTAATCCTTAAGAAAAAAATAAATTGAATTTGAATTTAAATTTACACAGAAAAGTATCCTAAAGTCTGAAGCATATGACGGTAATAGGAGATGCCTGTCAGGAGTTTAAACCTACATTCTCAGAGAGTACTAGAGTCCTGGAAGTATCCTTGAGTGACAGAAATTTGGCTCTAAAGGCTGTATAGTGTACTACTCCCTAAGTGCGTCATTATGCTACTGTGTGCAGTGCAATGTGCCACCACTATTTAATTGCCTTTTATAACCAAGTGGGGTTAGAAGGTTGGTGTCTTAATTCTTATTGAGTAATAACCAGTTGTACTAGAAAGAAAATGATAGGAGTCATGGTCTATATTTTAAGTGCAGAAAAACGGGACAAAACCAAAGAAAATCCGCATTTGATTATTAGTTTACTGGACACTCTAGTAGTTGCCACTGTAGCGGAAAAAATAATTATTATTTTGCCTTTGAATGCAATTACCCAAATTAAAGGGCAACTGGCAAATAACGAAGTGCTTTAATATAATAGAGTAACCCGGACTGTTTCAATTTCACTCCCCATGCCCTCCAGCTGCCAACACGTTTTGAAGGTTTTATCCAATTGGATTACATCAATATCCTGCAACTTCATCTATCATCCGCTTTCAGTTTATTCAGGTTACTGTCAGTCTGTATTTGTGAATAGTGATATGTTATGAGAGTGTAAGTTGACGTACTTGTAAAATATACAAGTAAATGTATTGAATGGAGCGTAGTGAACCCATATTAATACCATCATACATTAAAATCGTCGTTGGTTAATATTAAAATTATGTAAAAGCGGGAAGGAGTTTTATGATGTTTATGTAATACTGCACCTTGCAGTGTGATACGGAGAGGTAGAAATAAACAGCTAAAAACTCTATAGAATTATTAATTATAAAGGAAGAAAAAGAAATATTTAAAAATGTATATACTCTTCAAAATGATTTTAATTTATTTTAATTGAAAAATCATTCAATAGCCTGCTACAAGAAGTGTTATTTTGTTGTTCCAAATACGACTAACCATGCACAAAACCTTTTATTCAAAAAGTGACGATATTCGATTTAAAATATAAGCCTATATTTATTAGCCTCACATTGACCAGTATTTCAAAGTTTTATAAGCCCTTATGTACTGCACTATGCAATTTATGTATTCTAGTATTATCTATGCTGTCCTACAACGTAACAGTAAGAGTTCCTTTTAATTAGTTATGCACATTAAAAAAAATTTTTTTATCAAAATAAGATTGCAGGAATTTTACTTTACAATAGTACTGTCTGGTCAAGCAATAGTAAATGAAATAAGACGGCCAAACATATATTTATTGTGTATTTATTTTTATTTTTAGCAATTATGAAAAACATAAATATTTAAATCAACACTTTTTTAGATAATTTTGAATAATAGTGAAGATAGTAGACGTTTGTTATTTTTATTACTGCAGCCCATATAAAGTCAATTAACTGCGGGGCCTTTAATGGGGACATAAATGTAACGTTTTCAAAGATTTACAACCGCAGTATTGCTGCAAATCACCGCTCTGAGCTCTGCTACCCACAGTGACCGTCCTGCCATAACGTTTCTTTTACATTAGGTCAGACCATACATACAAATGTGCGGCCGCCACAATCATCTGTCACTGTCGAACGCGGCTCCGGTCTGACATCATAAACAAAGGAAATCCTATTGCTTTTCCGATTTAGTACATACAACATTGTAAATAAACTGTCTGAATATCCTTATTAGTTGTAGCCACAGTTTAAACTGATAAGAAACACTGTTCTTGTCTCAGCAATGTCAAATAATAAAAAAAGAAATGTTAAAATAATTATTTAGCCTAATTTATAATTTATTTAAATATCTGTAGATATACAGGATATTTAAATTTAACTTTAAGAAGGAGATGTACATTTTAGGTGTTATAAATATTTGTTCTAATTTCTTTATTGTTAATGTTTTTAATAAATTCTAGTCGTACGTCAAATCATAATTGTATTGATATGGTTCACGATATATTTTGGTACATATGAAACCCATACGTGATTAGGAGTTTCTTATTTAAAGCACCATATATATTTATGTATTGTAAAAAGTACTATGTTTCTAAATCAAAAAACTAAATATGAATATTGTACTGCAACTGGCTAATAACACAAGAAATTTGGGTTTGTCCTGTCATTAGTAAATGTGATTAAAGTAAATAGAGGTATTTTGAGTTTTTAAATAACACCACCTTTCTTTTATAAAGAGTAAAATTATTTAATTAAATATTTTACACCAATCACTAGTTATAACTTTTATAAATGTTTTAAGTAATAATAAAATTTTAAAGAACATACATAGACATGAAAGCTAACTAAAATTATAAAATTGCTAAGTGCTTCCTACAAGAAAATGGGACAGGTCTGCAGAATTGTGCAATTGTTTAGCAATACAAATAATGATTGCATATAAAAATACCTCTTTTAAAATCGTAATTTGGAATCTAGTGGCACTACAAAATAAACACTGAACTAAAGAGATTCTTTTTTGTCTCATACAATGATAAAAGAAAGTTTATTGAGATACAAATATTTATATTATTATAATATATTGATAAATAATTCATCCCAGAAAGTGAAATTCAAAGGAAGTCAAACAATATTACTTTATGATATAATCTCCTAGAACGTTAACAGTGTTGGTATTTGAAATCACATAGATGCCCCAGTGCCCTTTTTCACCTTCTCTGACCTTTTAATCATCCTTTGCCTGTAATTTTCTTACTGTTCACTATTAAACGTAGCAAAATTTACTATATAATAAATAAAGAACGATGAAATAAAAAGTTATAGTGCATATTTGGAAAATTCATAAAATCATAGAGATACTGAAGATACAAACATTCATATAGAGAAACAAAAATATTCAGATTATACGAGTGACAAGTTATAATATATATATATATATATATATATATATATATATATATATATATATATATATATATAATGTTGTGTGATTAAAGCCAGTGGTGAATTTGTGCTTACAGGGTTAATTAATTAATTAATATCTCGGCTTACAGCTAATTACTTTAAGGATGATTTGAGGTGTCTACATTGTAGAAACGCTTAGTGGTAATAAGCAAGATTTGTGGTCATCCAGTTAAAAGGCATTATATTTATGCGGCACTTTATTGAGGAGGTTTGCGATATGGGGGGTGCCATACATTATTTGTTATTATCATCCGTGAAGGATAAGGTAATCTGATAGCATACCGTATGCATACAGCATACGTTCTCTTCCTCCTGTACTATGTTATAAAACTGTATATGGTTATCCTCTGTTTGCTAGCTGAGTTAAAATAGAGATACAAACTAGGTAGGAAATGTACACTTTTGAGATTGAAAAATAATATTCTGTTACAAAGCAGTTTTATAGACATTATTAAAATGGGGTTAGTATGTGTTTAATGGATAAAATATATGTTATGCATACATTGAAGTACATGTTATTAAAGCTACTTTTTTTAATATATGCATAGCTGATATTTTAATCAATCATACCTTTTAAAATTCTTCCAATACCCAATTCCCTTGCAGCAACGAACAGTATTTGTTACTCACACTTTAGTGTTGTTTCCAAAGTAGAACCACAGGGAAGGGAAGTATACAAATAAAAAAGCGTATTAATTTAATTGAATTACCCGTTCAAAATCGATTGAACGCCTCTCTACTCTCCCGCTCACCCCTCTGCACTCTCCCGCTTTCAACAGGTTTAGAAGCTTCTTTCCGATTGGATTACGTCAATATCCTGACGTCTTCATTCATCAATTCCGTTTTGTGTTTATACACGTCTGAGCATTCAGTTTGTATCAGTGAGTAATGGTATAGTGAAAATGTGTAATACTGCAACGTGTTTAAAAGTTAATGGTAAATGGGAATTTTTCCTGAGATATTTTTGATAAAGACCCTATATTTTAAAGAAAAAGGTCTTTTTAACCCTATAATAGAGTTGCTCTAAAAAAGTACACAATTAATTTTTAATTTAGCACTTGTGGTCCAATTAAAGCAAGAGTCAATTACCAAGTATTCAGCGACAAAGCGAATGAACATGTCAGTTACTCTGTACACTACTGAATTACACCGCCCTTGGAAATCGGAATTATATATGCAATGCCCTTAATAAGTTCATTAGCCAGCTTCACTAAATAACTATTTTCCGGACTGTTGCTGTTTTGCATTCTACCAAAATTCTCTTCACTTGATGCAAAATATATAATAGACCTAACACGATTTTTCTGAAAAGACGTTTTATTATATTAAGTTTTAATAAATATTTGAATAATAAGGATAGGAGATAAAATCTTTACTTTTAGAGTAATTCTCTACAGTTATAAAACCTATAGGTTTGTCATTTATACGAAGGTTCAAACATTTTTGCCGGCTATCAAAATGTATACAGTTACAAGGTATCAATACTTCTGAACACCACATTTAAAGATAGTAATATCCACTAAAATCGTGCATGATAATGAGCTACAAATCTTGGAGAAGTTTGATGTGACGGCCAAATAATGTACATTGCATTATTAGGCCATATTTTAATGATTTTCTTTTTTCCTCGGTTATTCTACAATTTACAATATACGATTAAATAATAAAAACAGGGGAGTTTCATCTATATCTTTAAAAAAGGATATATAATACCCCATTTACAGAAACACATTTTATAAGAATTTCAATATCTAATAAGATTGGATTACGATCAGATGCAAAACTATTGATACTAATATTCCATACAATGACATCACAATACCTATAATAATTAATTTTTTAAGTAAAAATATGCATCTATTATACATTCATAAACAAAAATTTATTTCTCCGCCCGTTCGGAAGGGATGAACTAGGAATTATCACTTGCCCACCGAGCAGGTTACCACTACGTCAGTGTAAGTTACATCACAAATGCTTGTATCGTATATACCTAAAACTATATTAGTAATAAATTGTATGATGTTATTAAGATATTAATTCTTAATTTGTGTTAATTATGGCTCAATAAATCTACAATTGACGTCGATTGTAGAATTTTATCTTTTTTTAATAGCAGATTTATTCAAAATATTATAGGAGAAAACTCCTACTCGTCTACCGTTTATTTATTTATGAATACGGGTGGGCCATAAGTCACTTGGCACTACCAGTCACTCAGTATCAATTTAAATCTAGTTGTAACCATTCAGGTGTTACAAAAAAACAACAGTATAAGGTTATGTTTGTGCAGAAGTAAATAAGAATTTACAAATTTAGAGAACCCGTAACCGACTGGCATAATACTCACCACTCTGGATCAAGCCCGTGGTGGTGGAGCAGGTGAGTGAGAGGGAACATGGCAGGGAGGAGAGGGGAGCCTTTTAGAGCTAAACAGTTCCACGGAGCGTTGTGGTAGGAAATCACCGTGTGGAAAACCGAGACGTGTGTAACTGGAACGATGCTAATGATCTTGTCAATTCTTGCTTCTGATTGATTGGACTATTCACCGACCAACCTAAACCTGATTGTTATGAAATACGCTAAAATATTATAAACATACTTGCATTTACTAACATCTCTACAGAAACCTTTTATCAGAATAGTCAACTCTTCCTGTTTTCTTTTTCATACACACATCTAACTGAGAGAGCTACATATTCCGATAGCTCTAAATTTTTAGGAGTTGAAGCAAGCTTAATTTTGATAGAGAAATTTAAAAAAGTCTTGCGATTTCAAATAACTTTATATTCTGTTACAATGCCCTACATCATTGGGCGTACAGTACATAATTGACAATAATTCATTTGGAAGGATAACAGGTTTTATTACATTTAGCATATATTTAATTATTCGTCTTTAAATGCAATAGTAATATATTGCCTTTTGAGTATATTGGTTTGATTTTATATGAGTTGTTATTAGGTCAATTACAGTTCAGTGGTCTGCAAGAAGAGTAGAAGTTTATAATTATAATTAAAATTTCATGACGTGGATTTCCGTACGATTTCTCAATGTACGAATTTTAATACTAATTGAGAGTACTAAACTGTTTTATGTAATAAATTTACTTTGTAGTAAAATGAATGCCAAAATATATTGATAAAATGAATCAATTGAATTGAGAATATTTTCCAAAGACATTGGACTTGCAGCAGTCCCGACCACTATAAAAGAGACCGTAAAAGAGGCGACGCTTCTAGCAACAATTGATTCTAGACTACTCTCGTTCCTTTTCCTTCTGCTGAACGTGACGAATTGAACAGACCTTACTGTTGCCTATTTCAGCTATCATCGTCTAAATCTGGTTCAACTTTGTAGTCACTATTTTTATTCTAGAATATCTTGTTTTAAAGAAATTATTAACTAATTACAAAATTCAATATTTAAAATATCATTTCTTTCAATTTACTAACGGCGTAACATTCTGTTTTCACAGATTAGGTGCAAGGTGTTGGATAAGCATATCTCGATATTCACCTCCTAGTTGTTAGAGGAGTACATAGTTGTGTTCACAGATTTTTTAATCTGATGTTAAGGTGGTACATGAGAAAGTTTTCAAAAGTGTTCTTTTTGTTCTGTCTGATTTCTACACAGACAAATTGTGTGCTGCTACACTGATTCTTCTCCTAATCCGTTTATATTTCCACAGTTATTAACAGTTTTTGAGTAAATGAGCAAATTTCAGAATCTTTGAAACTATAATCGACGAAACTATACATCGTTTAAGGTCACACACTCCTGTTGTAAATACCGATTGTCGAAATATATTTCAAACAATATGAAATACTTATTGTGTAAGATTTGTATTTGATGGCGAAATAAGAAGCAAAGTCTGCCATTAAAGCTACTAAACAAAAGTTCGTTGTATGGCTGTCAATTCAATAATTGAAAGATGCATTTTCACACTCATTGTCTGACTATATTATTCCTACCGCAATCGTCTCTGAAAATTAGCATAGTGGGAAGGGTTAATGAAACAGAAACTAATTTTACATCTTCAGTTTTCTCGTCTCCGATTTTTTTTTCATCTCTTCGACCTCGTAGACTCAGTTTCCAGGGGAGTTAGTGTGTGACCGCGTCAACGTCAGATTTCAAAGGATACATTAAAAATAGGTGAATTTAGGATTCTCATCGTCTCAGAAACACAGCACGATTCGAAAAATCAAGGACTAGTACAATGGTCGGTCTCATGTTGGTATATTTCTTGTATAAATTAATTAGTAATTCATTACATAATTAAATCATGCTGTAAAGCACGATGTGGTCTATCTATACTGTCATGTTAAAATATTACAAATGTATTAAATACACGGTACTAGAAAGTGTAACCAATTTCTTACAAATCCTCCTAATATTGTAGAGGACTGCGGCATACCTTTTTACGATAGTTTTCGTCAGGCTCTGTTTTGGTATATATTTCCGACTAAGATTGCTTTTAATTTTTGTCCTGGATATGATTAATACCTATAGGTAATAAAATAAGGCTTAACCCTCAGATGGATCTCTTTAATTCCTTCTCATTAAAGTTAAATGCTTAATCATCGCTTGTATTAGTCATTATACATTTATTGTTAACATTTATCCTATCATCTGCTTAGGTTTTCCCCACCGTCTCTTTTGTTGTTCACTAGATATTTATATTTGAAACGTAATACTCAAGCAGATGGTTTTCAGCTCTTAGATATTATACCAAAACTAATCGCACCATGCCTCAGTGAAATGGTTGACGTCAGCTATAATATAATTAGCTATATATAATAGAGTTATGAGTTTTAAATGGTTAGAAGTTATACAATGTTCTTCTAATACATCCTCTAACGTCAGGTTTTGACAACGCGATGTAATTTGTGATGTTTTAACAAGGTTTCGAGTGCCAATTGGGTTTGACAGTCCGTTAAAAGCCGCTATAAATTGAGTGCAACAAGATTACTGCCAGGCATACCAGAGCTGCACGTGGTTATTAGTGCATTCCCACTTTCCACATGTGGCAGTTAGCTGTGTTAAAGTGAATAAGTAGTTTGGGGATTATTCTTAACTCTTAGTGCCGTCTCCATCTGTCCCCTTGTACATTCATACTCGACACAATGTTTGTTTTTTTCTATTCCTATTTGTGTAATATTGAAAAGATTCAGACTTATTCATTGAAATAAACTATAGGATAATACTCGATGTATTTTAGAACTCATGATAATCTGTACCTTAACTCCGGTTCGTTTGCTTCAAATGAAATAGAAAATATATCATCTTAGGGGCGATGAGTCACCAATATTCCTAATGCCTTTGTATCTGTCTGAAGTAGGACCTTACTTTGAGTATGCTTGGTTTCAAATTAGTGCTAGAATATATTTCCCAAATGAATTTGACTGAAAGATGTACAAGCGTACGTTAATTATATTCTTATTAATTTTATATAATAAGTAACTCTTTACTAATTACTAAGACTGAGCTTTCCCCGTAGTAATTTTTAAATATGGGATTTAGTATCGAGAAATTATTAATGATAATAAAATTATAGTTCTTATTATAATCATACGTTTATCTAAAAGATTTAATATTCAATAGAAAAAAAAGTTGAATTAGAATTTACAAAGAAAAGTGTTCTAAAGCCTGAAGCATATGGCGGTAATAGGATATGCCTGTCAGGGGATTAAAACCTACATTCCCAGAAAGTACCAGAGTCCTGGAATTATCCTTGAGTTACAGAAATTTGGCTATATAGGCTTTATGGCATGATACTCTCGATTCACGTCGGTATACTACTGAACGTAACAAGATCGTACGATTTAAATACTTTTTTTAAATACAATTTGAAATTACCCAGAAATTTGTACCAAAGTCTTAAGCACATGGCGGTAATAGGAGATGCCTGTCAGGAGATGAAAACCTGCATTCCCTGAGAGTACTATGTCCTGGAAGTGTCCTTGAGTTACAGAAATTTGGCTATAGGCTATAGGCTTTGTTGCGTACTACTTTCGGAGCGCGTCGGTATGCTAGTGCACGTACAAATATCGTACGATTCAATTACAGTATTAACCAAGTGGGGTAACGAGGTACCTCAATTTATATTGAGTCACATCCATTTGTACTAAAAAGAGCATGTTAAGGAGTCATAGTCTACATTTAAAGTGTAGAAAAACTGCACAAACCTAAAAGCAAAATCCGCATTCGAATATTAGTTTACTGAACATTCTAGTAGTTGCCACTCTAGCGGAAAAATATAATTATTTATTTGCCTTTGAATACAATTTCCCAGATTAAAGGGCAATTGGCAAATAACGAAATGCTTTAATGTAATTGAGTAACCCGGACTGTATCAATTTCACTCCCCATGCCCTCCTGTTGCCAACACGTTTTAAAGGTTTTATCCAATTGGATTACATCAATATCCTGCAACTTCATCTATCATCCGCTTTCAGTTTATTCGAGTTATCTGTCAGTCTGTATTTGTGAATAGTGATATGTTATGAGAGAGTAAGTAGACGTACTTGTAAAATATGCAATTACATGTATTGAAAGGAGTGTAGTGTACCTATATTAATAATATCATACAAAAAAGCATCGATAACGAATATTTAAATTAGTACAAACAGGAAGGAATTTTATAATATATTTGTAATACGGGTTCTTTCATTGTCATACTCATAGGTTTAGATTGTATACTTATAGTATTTTTGAACATAGATAAAGTCTTTTAACTTAACCTAGATAGTAACATGACATACATTAGTATTATTGTCTCTGTATTGTAACTTTCCAGGATGTGTTAACTAAAACATATTAAATGTATTGCTATATACAAATGGTGGGTTATATATTGTTAAGTTATTGACCTAAAATAAAGGTGGATATTGGGTTTCATTAGGTTTATATTGGTTTAAAGCAATGTTGAAGTAAACGGCTAATATTATAGAGGTTTATTAGTTAATATAGGAAGAAGAATAAATATTTAAAAATTTATATACTTTTCAAAATGATTAAAATTTATTAATTAAATATAATTTATAGTATCTAAAAGAATAATTATTTCTTATTTCCAAATATGACTCCCCATTCATTAAACATTTTTCAAAAAGTGACGATATTCAGTTTAAAATATAAACAGATATTTATTAGCCTCACATTGACCTGTATTTTCATAATGTTGGAAGTCCTTAAGTTTTTTTATTGGAGTATTATACATGCTGTCCTACAACGTAACAGTTAGAAAATCCTATTAATTAGTAATCCAAATTAAAAAATCTTTTATCAAAATAAGATTGCAGGAATTGTAATTTACAATAGTACTGTCTAGTTAAGCAATAGTAAATTAAATAAGACGGCCAAACATATATTGATTGTACATTTATTTATCTTTTCAGAACGCATTAAAAAGTATTTAAATTCAACAGGTTTTTTCATTATTTTGAATAATAGTGAAGATTAAATTATGCTACTAAAAGAAAAACTTTTAGAAAATTAAATATAATTTTCCTAAACAATAACTGTTTTTTGTGTTTTCATGTGTATGTAATGTTTATCAACGTACATTTAATAGTACAACACCCAATAAATTAAGTACTAGGCGAATAAAATGACAATCATTGTGATTAAAGAATCAATGAAACTTTAATATCCCTGTCATAAAACTAAATATATAAAGGAAAAAACACAATATTATTCCGTCTGGCCGACGAACTACTTTACTGCTCACTTTTCAATAACTCTGTTGAAAGAATTATTTCAGGAAACTGCCTTTATAACTATCTTCTATTTAGAAGTATAGAATATACAGCGTATAAAATACCAACCGTTAGTTAACGTTTCTTTGTAATTTTTGACGATTTGTTTGCTATTTGCCAAATAAAGAAGCAGTTTACTGAATTGAATAGCTCGGAAGGTATCGATTTTGCTCTTCCTCACTCTCCTACTCCCTACAGGATTACAAGGCTCTATTCGATTGATTATCGGTTCATCACAAACTAGAAGTCTCCATCCATCATCCAGCTCTGAGTTTATACACGTCATTACGTTCAGGGCTCATAAGAATATTTATATCCTTTAGTTGTAAGGCCGGACTGCTTTTTCTTGAATACTACTTTCTTAACATTATTTTAAGAAATTTACTACTTTCTTAATATTATTTTAAGAAATCGACAATTTATCAATTTATAAAAGTAGATAAAAATTGCAAAAGTGATCACATGATATCATGCAATTTATGAAATGGTGCTGTATGAAACATTGCTTTTAATATCCAAATTGATATTTATGATGAAGTACTAAATGTTTATAACTTCTCGGTAATGTTTCATATTTGAAAGATTTCTAATACACTACACTAGAAAAAACATACACTGTGTAGAGTAATGGTTTATATGTCACCTCTTTACGGCAAAGCGAAGGATGTACAGGAATAACCATTAACCTTATACGTCTACATTTTTAGGTAAATATTGATGGATAGGTCTACTTCCCTACTAAGGATCATTTTCTGGCGAGAATGGCCATTTGGTGTTAAATATTTTATAAAAACTAAACGTTAGGACTTAGACTGCTGGAATTGACTGAATGACGCTAAAACTAAGTTACCTTGAGTTGCATTGAGTTCACAGCGAAACCAAGAGGAGCTGAGGATCATTCCTAAACAGAAAATAACTATTCCAGTTATACAACTACTAAGTGATAAGTATAGAATCTTGTGATAAAAGAATCGTAACTGAAAAATTCCGATATTTTATACGCAGCTGATATTCCATGACTCTCGAGTGCTTCCCGTGCTATTGTGATGATTTCCGTTACAAAACTTGGTCTGTCTCAGTCACAAAGATAAAATCCCGCGAGCTCTGTCCGTACATATTAATATTGCTTACTCTGTTAGTTGTTAAGCCGATAAATTCTTATAAATATTAATAGCAATATATATTACATTACACGATAAAACTAGTTAAAATGTTCCTTCTCATTTTATAGGAAATAGAGAAGTTGCACCTGCAGGACTTACTAATTAGTGATTACCTTGGATCCAGTTATTACATTACAAATAATGATCATAACGTGATATGTATTTTTAAGCGATATCATAAAATCTACCAAAATAAATAGTGTTCAAAGGTATAATTCCGGGTAGAATTGTTTCTGGACGGTAAATTTTTATTTCAATTGAAAAATTAGTGGTCAAGTCCAAGAAGTAGGGAGAGAAGAATAGTTAATCAGTGGGCATATAAGAAATATCATTAAATTATTGTATAACAGTTGCTGTTTTTGTAGTAGGTAAAATTCTAAATTAAAATAATTCATATAAAAATAATTTATAGCGACTGTGGTGATAACAAACAAAATGTTTGGTTAATGACTTACCAATGAAAAACATCGAATAGTAAATGACATTGAATAAAAACATAAAGTATCATTTTTGTTTTTGTACATTAAAAATTTCAACATTACCATTATTATGAGAACTCATAACCTGTAAATTATGTAAGGATGCAGAAGTCGTTTTTTACATTACTTAGTTGTCTCTTATTACGCCATCAAACATTAACGATTTCATCAACCTTTATATTGATATCACTTATTTCAGTCAGTCACAGACGGTGAAATCTATAATGTATGCAGAACAATGACAATAATATATATATATATATATATATATATATATATATATATATATATATATATATATATGCAAAGTTTCTTTTGTATTAGCTTAAAATTAGACATATATTGGCTGGTAAATCATCTTCACAACGCACTTGAAACGTAAAATGCACTTTCCATGGATCGACCATACACTGCTACGTGATGTTTAACGGTTGTTGTCTTATTTTAACACAAGAGCGCATTTTATTTAACATCGAATAGTAAATGTCATTGAATATATAAATAAAGTGTCCTTTGTGTTTTTGTATATTAAAAATATCACCTTACCATTTTTATGAGAACTCATAAGCTACAAAATATGTAGGGATAAGAAGTAATGTATTTACATTACTTAGTTTTGTTTTAAGACGCCATGAACCTTCCATTGAGGAAACTAACCTTTTCATTGAGTTTTTATTAAAATTACTCATTTAAACATTAGTAAAATACGATGAAATCTATAATATACGCAAAACAGTCACAAAAATATATATGCAACGTTTTATTAGTATCAGCATAAGGTTGTAGAAATATAATTCTTTGCAAGCTATCTTCACAAGACACTTGAATTTCAAAATGCAGTTTTCATGGATCGACTATAACTGGATATATGGACGTGATAATTAACTTTTATTGTCTTATTCTAAATAAGAGCTAATTTTATTAACACCATATTTTCATGGATTTCGTAACGAAATTTTTTAATATCTTGTAAAGAATCTCTCCTTTAATAATTTCTGTATCGTTTAATAGACTTTTACTTCCCACAGCATGAACATGTCAGTAGATCCAATATTTACTTAACACGTGAGGTTTTTCTTTTATTTGTGCAGTTTATATACAATAAAGTAGTAGTAGGATCTGTGGTGAGGACATAAATGTAGCATTTTCCAAGATTTACAATCACCGTAACGGTGCAAAACGCAGCGACTTGTCGTACTCCCTTAATAAAATAAACTGCTGCCATAAAGGTTTTTCTCACCTCAAATGGGGTGTATCATACAAACAGATGTTAGATGTAATGTGCATTCAAAGGATCTCTAAACCTAAAATCTAAAATAACATGCTACTCTTTCGTAATATAAAACTTTACGTTTCACAGTTAAGAATAAAACTAACCAGCCTACATGAGTATATTTCTCCATTCCTCTTTTAGTTTGTAGTACAATTTTGCTTATAGCTACATTTTTATTTATATATCACCAATTCGTACTATTTCATAAATTACAAGATGGCAGTGATAGAGTAAACTTATCTGTTAAGAATGAATTGGTAACATACAAAAATAATAATAATAATGACACTTAGTGGCAAGAAAAACACTAAGTCTACGAAAAATAATGACAGCAATAACTACTATGTCTCATAATATTATTGTGCGAATTAATTAATTACTAGTAATGAAAATTAACTGCAACAACTACTCAATTTGTGGTTATTTAAAATACTGGAGCAACTATATATTGTATAAAAAAAATTCTCCCTAAAGCAAAAATGTGGCCTACTCTTTCAGAAAAACAACGTATAATTGATAGTTTTTACACATTTGTTCCCAATAAAAGATATTCTAAAGAATCCAAAAGCTCTCGATCAAAGCAAGGGAGAGATTAGACCATGTAATAAACGATGAATCAGCAGAAATACCAGCCATACTGCAGACTGAGTTCCTAACTAACGGTATATTGGGATTGGGACTACTTGAAAGTAGTTTGTTTCCATGTCTTCAATCTCAAAGAAATAATATTACTGTGTAGATGGTTGATTTTATCAAGCGGAACCAGAATGAATAATAAATAAAAAAAAAATGAACAAATTTTTGTAGAACCAATTGCAAGATGTCTGGTGTTCAATTGGTGACAAACCAAAGTCCACTTCGATTCCTGCAATGGGAACACCCCTGTAGGAAAACCATTCTTTATACCCTTGTCTTAGCTCAGAGTAACCTTAAATTGGAAATTCTTAATAATTTTAACTTGCTATCTCACCTAAGCACCATAGTACCACACAGTTCTGTTCTTCATCAACAATACATGATGTTCATAGCTACCAAGATGAGCATATACACTTTGGACTCGATAAATCTTCCACAACCGTAGTAATTTCATGTAAGTGAAAATTTAATCCCCACACAAATTGCATTCATAGGTAGTACTAGAACTATACATTTTTAAACCCTCTGTATAGTTTCTTTTTGTTGAAAATTCGGGGAGTATTTTGACGTTTACCGTTTTGTTTAGAAAAATGTTTGTAACGTTCCTACCGAGGAAGATTTAAAAAAGGCCAATCGCATGGGCTTTATTAACTAATTTAGTAAACAAAGAGCTTTATAACAGTAAATTGAGTCATTACACGAAAATTATATTTCATGGAATTGTACTGAATGTTTTGAATTTGTGCTAATCGCTTTGGTTTGCTATATATATTTTTTTATAAAATCTCAGTACTTCTTAGTTGTTATTATTGAAAATTATTATTATTAATGAACAAGAGTTATTTATAATAAATATACGTTAGTGCATTAGCCATCGTTATATGTTATGAAGAAGGAATAAAAAATATCGTTTTTAACTTATAATCAGATTACGTGATATATTCTTAGAATTTTAAGCAAATAAACATACGTATAAAAACACAGTTTCTTGCATGCGTAACATAAAAGGATATACGCAACAAATTTTAAAGATAAAAACAGCCATAACACATACAGTTAAAAGCAAAGTTAGCAACACAACAGTTGTACACCCCTTGTTTGTGTTTGCCTGATGCGGTGTACACCACTGCAATAGGATCTGAGTGGCCCCTTGGTTGGATTTACCTGTTGCGGTGTAGATCACAGCAATGGTATCTGAGTGGCCTCTTGTTAAAAATGTACCTGCTGAGGTGTAAAGCTTGGGAATGGGATTCGAGTGGTCTCTTGTTTGTGTGAATTTGTTTTATGGCAATGGGATCTGAGGGGTCTTGTAGCATTTTATCTCCACAAAATAGGCTATCGGTTAGATTATAAAATTAGATATGTGCTTCAAAATATTGGATGTACCAGGAATAAACCGTATTTAATTTTAATCTTGTAAAATTTAAATGTAAAAACACGTCATTTAATATATTATGTTATGGTTTGTAACTGACAATTTGAACTAAGTTTTTATTTCCATAACTTTTCAATTGGCGTACAAAAATATCCAAAATAATAATAATAACGTAACTTTGGAGGGAAGCGTTTATTGTATTTGAACGTTAAGTATAGCTCGAGTATACGTTCCTTTTGGTGCAGTGTCTGAAATATGACGTCATGTTCATCTGAAGAGATCGAAGAAAAGTTGGCGACGAAGAAGCTGAAAACGAACATCGCTCCAGATTCCAGGAGTCAAGTCCGTAACAGTGAATATGATGACACTAATTAATTACGTAATCAAATACTCGTTTGAAACTGATCTCGAAACGATGTAAATAATTTATTTAACCTTGTCTGTATCAGTGTCAAATTTCAGACGCCGCACTAATTGGAAGAGAACTAATACTACACTTAAGGATTCAAAATTATGATGTTTGTAATTATCCAATCCCCAATTTAAAGTTGATATTATCATTCAGTTCTGTTTAATTTATTACCCTACGTAAAATGCCTTTAAACTAGAACCCGCAAATCAAGATTGTAAACATTTTTAAATCTAAATTATATAACAATCTAAAATTTGGTTAAATGTTTTATGTAATTTACATAAAAGTGGTTTTATATTTTTTGCTGAAATTAAAGGTATTTTTAAATTGAGCAACTTTTAAATGTAACATTTTTAATGTAACTTTGAAATAGCGGCAAAGATGTGGTTCTCCTGTTTTTTTTTCTAAAATATTAATTACAGATTACACTGAAATGCATTAACATTAGGAATTACTGTCAAATTCAAATGTTAACAGTAATAACCATTATAAATTAACTTATAAAGTATCTATTGTTAACTGAAATGGCATTAAAATCAGTGTTGCAATGAATATTGTTTACGCTAAAGATCGCCTTACACATAGCGTAAGCGTGGCACAGTGCTATAGTTCTGAACAAAAATGAAAATCTAAGTTAATTAACACCGAATCATTATTAGCGAAACTATTAATTAGCTGAGAAATATTACTAAAGATAATTAGTCATATAATGGAAATCTTCATACATGTACAAGCACATTACACGCGCGCGCGCGCGCACACACACACACACACACACACACACACACACACACACACACACACACACACACACACACACACACACACACACACACACACACACACACACACACACACACACACACACACACACACACACACACACACACACACACACACACACACACACACACACACACACACACACACACACACACACACACACACACACACACACACACACACACACACACACACACACCACACACACACACACACACACACACACACACACACACACACACACACACACACACACACACACACACACACACACACACACACACACACACACACACACACACACACACACACACACACACACACACACACACACACACACAGACACACACACACACACTCACACACACACACACACAAACACACACACACACAAACACACACACACACACACACACATATATATATATATATATATATATATATATATATATATATATATATATATTGGTATAACGTATAAATTATTGGTAGTTATTAGGTATGTTTATTTGCTATTAAAATTAATATTCCTGGGAGAGGTTTTAGAAGAATACATAATTTCTGATTTCAAATTCTTCTACAGTGTGAACAACACATTTAGTGATTTAAAGTATAGCATTTCTGATTCATACTATTATATCTTCAATTGTGGTTGGCTTCACCTGATACAAATATATTTCCCACATATAAATACCTGCTGCAGTAAGATCTGGAAATCTAGCAGGAGCTCTTCAACACAGGTTCTCCTCCACCTATCCATTTTGGAGAAGATTTGATTAAGTATCTTAACGTACATTATGAGCACACTGTGGTGTTGCGATTTGAATACTAAGTAAAACACGAGAAATCGGGATAAAATCAATTTACAATCAACAAATGTGCTTAGGTGTGAATATAATCTTTCAAGAATGTCTTCTTTCCAAATTCAAGTTTGATTGTTAAATAATGTAGATGATAGACATACGTCCAAAGCACGGCCTGTACGTTCCACTTACTAGCCTGTTAGCAACGCCTCAAATATTCTAGTAAGTGGCCCACCAACTCAAAAATTTTATTACTATTAAAATTTACATTCATTTCGCACTTACTTCCTATGCTCTTCCACACCCTGAACCAGAATACTTTTTTAATACAATCTCTTTTGCTATTATATAAGGTGAACTATTTGGCGTCATACTCCAGATTCTTCCGAGATAATTTAGATTTAATTTCAAGGTAAAGTAGTAAAATTTTTTCCGAGCCAGTTTCGATGACAAGTGTGTAATTTGGTGTGTCAAAGGCAGTCTAAAAAGGTTTTTCAAAAACATTCTTTTAACTGACCCTTGAATTCTCTGTATCCCCTACTTGGGCTCCGAACCACAAACCTGACCTGACAACAGCAATTAAAAGTGTGAATTTTGCTGACAGAGGCACCTTTTAATCTTTTGAAAGACCTCCCTAGACTGAATTTATAATCAATTTCATTACTTGATTTTTATTAAAATGTATCTTTTACGATAACTGTGATGTAAATATGAAACTCCAGTTTTGTACTCATTTAAAACCTCAATCTCTGTCCCTTGGTAACACCACTTGTCAAATATACTAAGTTTTGCTGGGATTATGATTTAACGTGGATTTATAATGTTTTAGATACATCCCTTGCGTAAACAGAGATGCAGGTTTGATTACTTCGTCGCTCAATTCCAGCCTACAATTCAATTATAGTTACATATCTAATATAGTCAATGTCAAGGGGTATAAGTGCTCTTATTATTATCATTCCGTATTTCCAATTTTGAAAATATAAAACATTCAATAAATTCATGATCATTTGGAAATCACAGGAATATCTAATATTTTATTATCAAATGTTTGTCCGTATATATTATATACAGTTATTTGTTATTGTTCGTATATTTAACTCTTTTAACTCGTGTAATAACGTTACGTTTCGATAGAAATAAATAAGTAATTGTTCTATACTTAGTAATAAAATTTTAATGAACATTGGACATGTTCATGTTTTAAAAGTACTTCGTGCCTTTGTGCGGGAGAACTGTAACAGAACCTATTTTAACCGTGTATTATTATATTTTATGGGTTACTTTGAGAATATTATATTAAATTACATTATAATTATAGCAATATATTATATAATGTTGTATGAAGGTCATCATGTTTCTAAATGGGCTCGTGAGCTCTTCTCGTATTTGGAAATCTTGAGCAACAAATTCAATGGCTCACCGCTCAACTGGGATGCCTTTATATTTTTGTTCCCAGTTGCTGGAGTGGTGGCCAAAACCTTGGCAGCTGTGGAATTGTAGTCGGCCGTTGGACTTCTCTAAGGGGTTGATAGAGATCCTGAAGTAGAGCAGGCTTCTGACTTTGTAAATATTACTTGCACGCCTCGGGTTCGGATTCTGCCCCAGATCATTGTTAGCGTGACTAGCCAGCTCTTGGTTGGTCCACTAACAGTCATCAGACTTGTAACTCCGTCGACGGCAAAGCTCTCATCTGTGAGGATATCGAAGAGTTCCAGGTTGTCAGTTGTTCGGGAACTGGGTCTCTTTCCAGTCTTCTCAGCACCTCCAAAGGCTTGCTGTCTCATTTTCTTGAAAATGTTGGACATCTCGAAGTTCTTGCTGCTGCTGATGTGTTCACTGCTTCGGTAAAATTGAAATGTGTTGTAAGAAGCTCCCTTTGTAATCAATGGTCAACTACTCTACAAAAAAGAGAGTAGTACTATAAATGTTAAAGTAATTATCTATACTTGTACTATACGGAATCGTATAGATATATGTTTTACTGCCAGATTACAATGAACTTTCTATAACATGACTTTAAATACCACATAGAGATTTTTGTCAAAAAATTTGAAATAATAAAACTATATAAATCATGGTCATAAATGAACTTCCTGATTGATTGATAATAGTATACCTTTACAAGTATATACTTTTGTTATTTTTATTACTGCAGCTCATATAACGACAATTAATTGCGAGGCCTTTAATGGGGACATAAATGTAACGTTTTCAAAGATTTACAACCGCAGTATTGCGGCAAATCACCGCTCTGAGCTCTGCTACCTACATTGACCGTCCTGCCATAACGTTTCCTTTACATTAGGTCAGACCATACATACAAATGTGCGGCCCCCACAATCATCTGTCACTGTCCAACGCGGCTCCGGTCTGACGTCATAAACAAAGGAAATCATATTTCTTTTCCAATTTACTTCATACAACATTGTAAACAAACAGTTTACTTATCCTAATTAGTTGTAGCTATAGTATCAACTTAAAATAAACACTATTGTTTTCTCAGTTATGATAGTTTTCGTAAATGGTAAAATATATAGTTATTCTAATTTATATTTATTCAAAATTGTATATCTAGGGTTGATTTTTAAATTGAACATGAGCAAGGAGATGTGCATGGGAGGTGCTAGAAATATTATTTTATTATATTTCTTTATCTTCTTTATCTATCTTCTTTTTTTTGTTAATGATAATAATAAATTCCAGTCATACGTAAAATAAGAATAGCATTGATATGTTTTAAAATATATATTTAGCACATATGAAACCCATTACGCAATTGGGAGTTCTTAATTTAAAACATCATATATATTTTTATATTGTAAAAAATATTGTTTTTAAATAAAATGACAAAAAAATATGTGTTGTACTGCAGCTGGCTAATAAAAAAAGAAGTTTGGATTTGTACTGGCATTGATGAATGAATTTAAAGTAAATATAATATTTCTTCATTAAACAGAAACGTTATTTATTTAATAAAATCCACATCAATCACCGTTCGTAACTGTAATAAATGTTGTAAATAATAATACAAGAGTCTAAGTATAAGTTAAAAGAATGTACTCAGTCTTAAATACTAATTAAAATTACAAAATTGCTACGGGGTTCCTACACAGAAATTTGTAACAGATCTGCAAACATTTACCTGTGTTTTTTATTTTCACACAAATAAATTAAATAAAATATAATGTAAATAAAATTAATTATTTAAATAAAAATAAAAACATATAAAAGTAACTCTAATAACTTCGTAAATTTGAATTGAATTGAACTATAAATAAACAATTTAAAAGATTTTTCTTTGTTTATACGATAAAAAAATACATTTTTCTTTGAAACTTAAGTAGGTATATTATGATGATATTGTTTTAAATCATTAATCATTAGATAGTGAAGTGGAAAAAAAACTTAAATTATATTACTGTATGATATACTGTATTTTCTATGAAAGTGAAAAGTTTGTATTAGAATGAATATACAGGTCCCAGTGCCCTTTTCATCACCTTCTCTGACATTTTAATTCTCCCTCGCCTGTTATTTTCTTACTATTCTCTATTAACAAAGAAAAATGTACTAAGTAATAAATTTAGTATGATTAAGTAGACATAGTCATAGTGCAATTTTGAGAAATGCGTTAAATTATAGAGATGCTAAATATTATACATATAGAGAAACAAAACTATTCCGAATATACGAGTAATAAGTTATAATATACAAAGGTGTGCAAGTAAATCCAACTGTGAAGTTGTATTTACAGGGTTAACAAATTAATTAATATCTTGGCTAACAGCTGATTACTTTGAAGATGTTTAAAGCGCGTTCATGGAAGAAACGATTTGTAGTAATAAACAAGATTTGTGGTCCTCCAGTTAAAAGGATCGACATTTTTGTGGCTAATTATTGAGGAAGTTTGCGATATCGTGGGTGCCATACTTCATTTGTTATTATCATCCCTGACGAGTAAGGTAATCCTTAGTTTGCGATACCAGGATACCTTCAGGATTAGGAGAATGATTTCGCTAATAATTAATTGTATAATAAGTAAGCGTATTATAGGTGCCATACTTCATTTGTCATTATCATCCCTGAAGGATAAGGTAATCTGATATCTTACGTCCTCTCCCCCTGCACCGTGTTATGGAACTGTATATGTTTATCCTCTTTAGCAAACTCAGTTAATATAGATATAAAAAATTGGTAGGAAATGTACTCCTGCGAAAATAAAGAATAATAATATAGTATTAAGTAGTTTTATAGATATTAATAAAATTGGGTTAGAATGTTATGTTGATTAAATATTTGTTATACATACACTTAAATACATATGAAAACCTTACTATTTTACAATCTATGCATAACTTAAATTAGAGAAATCATAAATTATAGAATTTTTTTTGATAACCAATTCCCTTGCAGCAACGAACAGTATTTGTTAGTCACTCTTCAGTGTTGTTTCTAAAGTAGAACATCAGGGAAGGGAAGTTGCCAAATAAAAAACTGTTTTCATTTAATTGACTAACCCGTTCAGTATCGATTAAACTCCTCTCTACTCTCCCGCTCTTCACTCTCTAGCTCTCTACTCTCTATTTTCGCGCTCGCAACAGGTTTAGAAGCTTCTTTCCGATTGGATTACATCAATATCCTGACGACTTCATCCATCAATTCTGTTTTGTGTTTATACACGTCTGAACAGTCAGTTAGGTGAGTAATGGTATAGTGAAAATGTTTGAATGCTGCAACGTATTTATATATTAATGGTAGATGGGTGTTTTCCCCTAAGATATTTTGTAAAAAATTGCTATTAAAAAAAGATAAAATTCCTTATTCAACGGTTAATTGTATAGTTGAATTATGAGCCATAATTAACACAAATTATGAATTAATACTTTAATAATATCATACATTTATTACTAATACACTTTTGATGTAGCATACTGTGATATAGTGCTAACACGCCCACCAGTAAGAATTCCTAGTTCATCCCTTCTGAACTGGCGGAGAAAATACTTTTTGTTTATAAACATATAATAGATACATATTGTTACTTATACAGATAGGCCTGGTGATTTCATCGGATGGAATATTACCATCAAAAATTTTTTTATCTGATCATAATCCAAACTTATTAGATACTTAAATTGTTATTAATTGTTTTTTTCTGTAAATGGGGTATTATACTTTCTTAATAAAGGATACAGATACAAGTATCCTATTTTTATTATTTAATCGTATAGTGTATATTTTAATATAATCAAGGAGAAAATCAATTAAAAAAACCCTAAAAATATAACTTACATTCAATATATGTAACTCGTAATCCTGCAAGATTTTGCTGGTTATTTCTATCTGTAATTGTGGTGTTCAGAAGTATTGATGCCTTGTAACTGTATACTTCTGGAAAGCCGGCACAAATGTATAGGTTTTATAACTGTGTAAAATTACTCTATAATTTTGGCATTTAATTTCAGTATTACACTGCTATGTAATAGAGGTTGTAACAGTAGCCTATTCACTATAGAAACTTTGAACTTCTATCTGAATTAGTTAAAATACTTATTAAAGCTTAATAAAATAAACGGTTTTTCATAAATATGTTGTGTTAGGTCTATGCTGTGTATAAAGAGAGAAATATTAGGCAGAACGTCAGCTGCTGCAGTCTTGAAAATAGTTATTTAGAGAAGCTGGCTAATGAACTTATTAAGGGCACTGCATATCTAATTCCGTTCCAAGGGTGGTGTAATTCGGCAATGAACATAGTATTTGACATGTTATTCGCTTTGTCACTGAATACTTGGTAAGTGACTCTTGCTTCAATTGGACCACAATTGCTAAACTCAAAAGTATAAATTAATTATTTACTTTGGAGAGAAACTCTTTCTAAGGGCTGTAGAGAATTTAATGTTTACAATATATAACTGACAATGAATTATTTGAAAGTTTACCAGGTTTTCTTACATGAAATATTTTGTAGCGCTGGTGATAAACACAATTATGTTAAAAATATTGTTAACGTATATAATAACACTCAGGTTTAGCTAGGTCAGTAAATAATCCACATCACTCACTGACACACCAGAAACAACAATCGACAAGATCATTAGCATCGTTCCAGGTACACACGCCTCGGTTTTTCACACGGTGATTTCCGACCACAACGCTACGTAGAACTGCAATGCTCTAAAAGGCTCCCCTCTCCTCTCTGACCTTCCCTTCACACTTACATACTCCTCCACCGCGTGCTTGATACAGAGTCATGAGTGTCAGGCCAGTCCGTTACGGGTTCTCTAAATTTTAAATGCTTATTTACTTCTGTTATATACGACGCAGATTCTAAGGGATACAATGAAATGTAAAAGATATAAATATCAATGTCTCTCAGAGAGAGATAAAATACAATTTTAATTAAAGAAATTCCTCTGTTTTCTGCTGAAAGTAAAAAAATAGTTCTATATATATTTAATGAGTTAGTACTAGGTAATTTTAAATAAAACATGCTCTCTTTGCTATAAACAAATGGTCTACAAGGCAAGAACGTAAGTTTATGAATTTTAAACAGTTTTACAAATATTAGAGTTCGAGATCTCAGTGGAGATATTAATCAATATTATTAGCGTACAAGGTGTTGAATAGAACTGTTCTATAAAATAATTTTGATCAATCTTAAAGGTTATCAATTTCAAGTAAACTTTAATATTAAGAACATTTTAAAAGCCCGATTCTAGAATATGAATAACAACAGTGACACCATGGTTCTTCCATTCTTCAATAACAGTGTCCTAAAATATTAAATATTTATTATAGTGTCCACATAGCGTTATTATGCTCCGGATGATTGACAATTTTCTGTACCTGAAAGTATAAAAATTTCCATATTAATAATAAGATAATTGAAATTCAATTACAGTTTCAATTCTTTTACGAGGATTTTGCCCGTGATTTTGTTTAATTTGAATACTAATTGAGGGTTTCAAACGGTTTTAATGAAATAAAATAAAATACTACGTAGTAAAATGCTAATAAATATTGATAAAATAAATCTACTGAGTGTATTTTACAACAACATTAGACAGCAGACTCGACCACTATAAAACAAACCGTAAAAGAAGCGACGCTTCTAGCACCAATTGATTCTAGACTACTCTTATTCCTTTTCTTCTGCTGAATAAGACGAATTGAACAGATCTTACTGTTATTTGTTCCAACTGTCATCGTCTAAAACTGGTTCAACTTTGCAATCGGTATTTTTATTGAAAATGATCTAGTTTTACGTATTTTCGAAACGTAAATACGTAAAATATGAAATAAATATGTTAATTCTTAACAAATACATATTATTTAATACTTTTAGGTGTCATACCTTTGTGTATATTATGGAATGAAATCTGTTTTCACAGACTAGGTGCCGACCTGTGTTGCATACGCTAATGTTGATATTCAGTTCTTAGTTTGTAGAGGCTCGTATATACATCGAACATCGGTATACGAGTACAATAGTTTTGTTACAGACGATTAAGTCCGATGTTAGGGTAGTATATCAGAATGTTAAAAAAATCGATCCGTTTATTCGGTTTCATTCCTTTATAGAACAATTGTGTGCTGTAAAATAGATCCTCCCTATAATCCAGACTATCAACCGTTTAAGAGCATATGGTGCTGACGTATATAACGATTATCCAAACAGAATCTAAAGGATTGACATATTTAATGTGGAAGGTTTATATTCTATAGCGAAATTAGAAGCAAATTCTTTAATAAAAACTGACAAACCAGACCATGACTAAGGAGTATCGGTTCAATATTTGTAAATTGCAGAACATTTTCAATGTTTGTCTGAGTCCTACCGTCATCGTCTCTAAAACGTAGCATGGCTGGCAAATGATAAATTTGACAACTTTTTTCATCGTCACCGTGTTTTTTTATCACTTCGGACTGACGTTGACTCATATTGTAGGAGTTTAAATGTGTGACAGCATCAACGTTAGATTTCAAAGGCTGCATGAAACGGAAAGTCAAATAGAGTTTAACTCAGCATTCTAATCGTACATATATTTCTTGTATAAATTACTTAGTATTTCATTACATAATTAAAGAATAATTATGGGCACAATGTGGTATAAATATACAGTTATGTATAAATATATAAATATACCACCTACACAATACTAGAAGCTGTAACCACCTTTATAGTACTCCTCATAATATTGTAGAGAACTGAGGCATATTTTTTCCCACTACTGAGCTTCTGTTTTATCAAAATTTAAAGTGGTCTTCGGCCTTCATTGGCTATGTTTTGATCTAGCTTCTCTGCTAAGATTTATATCTCCTTAGTCTCGTCCTGGACTTGATTATCAGCTACAGGTAATAAAATATCGCTTAGCCTTCCGTTGCATCAGTTTAATTCGTTCTTATTCTAATTCTAAGCTTAGTTTTCCTCACTATTTGTTTTCGTTAGATACTAGGCATTCATTATTGAAATGTATAACTACCATCTGCTTAGTTTTCCTCACCATCGCTTTTGCTAGTAACTGAACATTTATTGTAGAAACGATTTAAGCAGCAAATGGGTTCCGCTCATAGACATTATGTAAAAAGTAGTCACACTATTGCTAAGTGTAATGGTTGACGGTACCTATCATATAATTTAATTTAGTATAGGCTAAGCATCTTTGTTTTTTTCTATTTGAATAATAAGTTAGTAATGTACCACAATTGTATAAACTATTGTAAACTTTCTGTATACAACATGAGGTTAAATGGTACAGAGGGCTTAGTAGACCTACTCCGCCACATTAATAAAGGGACTTTTTATTTCATTTCATATAACTTGAGAGTGATGAGTGTTAAACGGTAAGAAGTTATACGATGCTCTTCCATTACATCACCTAGCATTATAAAGAGGTCGCTACAAAGTGGTGTCATTTGTGATGTTTTAACAAAGTTTCGAGTGCCAATTGGGCTTAGAGAGTCCGTAAAAGCCGCTATAAACTGAGTGCAACAAGATTACTGACAGACGTACCAGAGCTGCACGTTGTTATTAGTGCATTCACACTTTCCACATGTGGCAGTTAGCTGTGTTAAAGTTAATAAGTGGTTTGGGTATTAATCTTATCTCTTATTACTCGTACCATCCCCATCTATCCCCTTGTACATACATACTCAATTCAAAGTGTTGTTTCTACTCCTACTTGTGTATTATTGAAAATATTCTGTCTTACTCATAGAAATGGAGTATAGGGTAATAATACATGCATTTAAGACCTCGTGATAATAGTTAGAGATATCCTCCAAATGATAATAGCTCTGGTCTGTTTCCTTCAAATTGATGAGAAACCATCCATATAACGATGAGTCGCCAATATTACTAGTTAATTTTTATTAGTCTGTATTAGGCCCTTAATTTGACTCTGGTCGGTGTGAGATTAATGCTAGAAGAGATTTCCCAAACGAATTCGACTGAAAGATGTACAAGCGTACGTTAAGAATATTTTTATTAATTTTAAATAATATGTAACTCTTTACTAATTAATAAGACTAAGCTTTTCCCCTAGTAATTTTAAAATATTGGATTTAGTATCGAAAAGTAATTAATGATTGTAAAATTATATTTCTTATTAACATCATAAGTTTATCTAAAAAAATTTAATATTGAACCGTAAGAAATAAAATAGAATTTGAATTTACACAGAAATGTGTACCAAAGGCTGAAGCATATGGCGGTAATGGGAGATGCCTGTCAGGAGATGAAAACCTGCATTCCCAGAGAGTACTAAAGTTCTGGAAGTGTCCTTGAGTTACAGAAATTTGGCTATAGGCTATAGGCTTTGTTGTGTACTACTCTTGGAAGCGCGTCGGTATGCTAGTGCACGTACCCAGATCATACGATTCAATTACAGTATTAACCAAGTGGTGTAACGAGGTACCTCAATTGATATTGAGTCACATCCATTTGTACTAAAAAGAGAACGACAAGGAGTTATAGTCTATATTTTTAGTGGGGAATAATGGGACAAAACCGAAAGCAAAATCCGAATTTCAATATTAGTTTACTGAACACTCCAGTAGTTTTCAATCTAGTGTAGAAACAATATAATTATTTATTTGCCTTTGAATACAATTTCCCAGACTAAAGGGCAACTGGCAAATAACGAAGTGCTTTAATGTAATTGAGTAACCCGGACTGCATCAATTTCACTCCCCATGCCCTCCTGCTGCCAACACGTTTTGAAGGTTTTATCCAATTGGATTACATCAATATCCTGCAACTTCATCTATCATCCGCTTTCAGTTTATTCAAGTTATCTGTCAGTCTGTATTTGTGAATAGTGATATGTTATGAGAGTGTAAGTTGACGTACTTGTAAAATATGCAAGTACATGTATTGAAAGGAGTGTAGTGAACCTATATTAATAATATCATACAAAAAAGCATCGATAACGAATATTTAAATTAGTACAAACAGGAAGGAATTTTACGATATATTTGTAATACGGGTTCTTTCATTGTCATACGCATAGGTTTAGATTGTATACTTATAGTATTTTTGAAAATAGATAAAGTCTTTTAACTTAACCTTGATAGTAACATGACATACATTAGTATTATTGTCTCTGTATTGTAACTTTCCAGGATGTGTTAACTAAAACATATTAAATGTATTGCAGTATATACAAATTGTGGGTTATATATTGTTAGATTATTGACCTAAAATGAAGGTATTAGGTTTATATTGGTTTAAAGCAATGTTGAAGTAAACGTCTAAAATTATAGAAGTTTATTAGTTAATATAGGAAGAAGAATAAATATTTAAAAATTTATATACTTTTCAAAATGCTTTAAATTTATTTTAATTAAATATAATTTAATAGACGCCTAAAGAGTAATTATTTCATAGTTCCAAATATGACTACCCATGCATAAAACATTTTTCAAAAAGTGACGATATTCAGTTTAAAATATAAACAGATATTTATTAGCCTCACATTGACCAGTATTTCAAAATTTTGGAAGTCCTTACATACTGCACTGTGCAGTTTCTCTGTTGGAGTATTATACATGCTGTCCTACAACTTAACAGTTAGAAAATCCTAATAATTATTTATCCACATTAAAAAAACTATTATCAAATTAAGATTGCAGGAATTGTACTTTACAATAGTACTGTCTGGTTAAGCAATAGTAAATGAAATAAGACGGCCAAACATATATTGATTGTACATTTATTTATCTTTTCAGCACGCATTAAAAAGTATTTAAATTCAACAGGTTTTTTTTATTATTTAGAATAATAGTGAATATTAAATTATGCTACTAAGAGAAACATTTTAAGAAAATTAAATATAATTTTTATAAACAATAACTTTTTTTTGTGATTTCATGTGTATGTAATGTTTATCGACGTACATTTAATAGTAAACCACCCAATAAATTAAGTACTGGGCGAATAAAATGACAATCAGGTATGGTTGTTTTTTTTTTTTTTTTTAATAAATGAAACTTTAATATGCCTGTCATAAAACTAAATGTATGAAAGGAAAAAAACGCAATATTATTCCGTCTGGCCGACGAACTATTTTACTGCTTACTTTCCATTAACGCTGTTGAAAGAATTATTTCAGGAAACTGCCTTTATAACTATCTTCTATTTAGAAGTATAGAATATACAGCGTATAAAATACCATCCGTTAATTAAAATGTCTTTGTAATTTTTGACGATTTGTTTGCTATTTGCCAAATAAAGAAGCAGTTTACTGAATTGAATAGCTCGGTCGGTATCGATTTTGCTCTTCCTCACTCTCCTACTCCCTACAGGATTACAAGGCTCTATCCGATTGATTATCGGTTCGTTACAAACTCGAAGTCTCCATCCATCATCCAGCTCTGAATTTATACACGTCATTACGTTCAGGGCTCATAAGAATATTTATATCCTTTAGTTGTGTGGCCGGACTGCTTTTTCATGAATACTCACTTTCTTAACATTATTTTAAGAAATCGACAATTTTCAATTTATTAAAGTGGATAAAAATTGCAAAAGTGATCACATGACATTATGCACTTTATGAAATGGTGCTGTATAACATTGCTTTTAATATCCAAATTGATATTTATAATGAAGTACTAAATGTTTATAACTTCTCGGAAATGTTTCATATTTAAAATATTTGTAATATACTACACTAGAAAAAAAATACACTGAGTAGAGTAATGATTTATATGTCACCTCGTTACAACTAACCGAAGGAAGTACAGGAATAACCAATAACCTTATATGTCTACATTTTTAGATAAATTATTGATCTTTAGGTCTACATTCCCTGTGGAGGATCATTTTCTGGCGAGAATGGCCATTTTGGTGTTAAATATTGTATAACAATAAACGTTAGGAAACTTAGACTATTGCTGGAATTGACTGAATGACGCTGAAACACAAGTTACCTTGAGTTGCATTGAGCTCACCGTGAAACCAAGAGGAGCTGAAGATCATTCATAAACAGAAAATAAACTATTCCAGTTATACAACTACTAAGTCATAGTATAGAATGCTTGTGATAAAAGAATCGTAACTAAAAACTTCCGATATTTTATACGCATATGATATTGCATGACTCTTGAGTGCTTCCCGTGCAATTGTGATGATTTCCGTTACAAAACTTGGTCTGTCTCAGTCACAAAGATAAAATCCCGCGAGCTCTGTCCGTATATATTAATATTGCTTACTATGTTAGTCGTTAAGCCGATAAATTCTTATAAATATTAATAGCAATAATATATTACAGAACACAATAAAACTAGTTAAAATTTTCCTTCTTATTTTATGGGAAATAGAGAAGTTGCACCTGCAGGACTTACTAATTAATTAAGTATCCTTTGTGTTTTTGTATATTACAAATCATCATCAACCATACCATTTTTATGGGAACATAATACAAGCTACGAACATAAATAGTGTGAAAGGTAGAAGTAGAATGTTTGTACATGGTAGTTATTTGTATTTAAAGACGCCATGAATCCTTCCATTAGGGAGAACTAAGAATAGTTAGTCATTGAGTTTTTATTAAAATTACTCATTTAAAACAATAGTAACATACGATGAAATCTAAATATACGCAAAATAGTCACAAAAATATATATGTATAGCGTCTTGGTATTAGTATCAGCATAATGTTTGGTAGAAATATATTTGTTGACAAGTCAATCTTCACAAGACACTTGAATTTCAAAATGCAGTTTTCATGGATCGACTATAACTGGATATATGGACGTGATAATTAACTGTGATTGTCTTATTCTAAAAACTAGTTAATTTTATTTAACACCTTATTTTTATGGATTTCGTATCGAAATTTGTTGAATATCTAATAAAGAATCTCTCCTTCAAAAATTTCTGTATCGTTTAAAAGACTTTTACTTCCCACAGCATGAAAATTTAAGTAGATCCAACATTTACTTAACACGTGAGGTTTTTATTCTATTTTTGCAGTTTATATACAATAAACTAGTAGTAGGATCTGTGGTGAGGACATAAATGTAGCATTTTCCAAGATTTACAATCACCGTAACGGTGCAAAACGCAGCGACTTGTCGTACTCCGTTAATAAAATAAACTGCTGCCATAAAGGTTTTTCTCACCTCAAATGGGGTGAATCATACAAACAGATGTTAGATGTAATGTGCATTCAAAGGATCTCTAAACCTAAAATCTAAAATAACATGCTACTCTTTCGTAATATAAAACTTTACTTTTCAAAGTTAAGAATAAAACTAACCAGCCTAAATGCGGATATTTCTCCATTCCTCTTTTAGTCAGTAGTAAAATTTTGCTTATAGGTACATCTTTATTTATACATCACCAATTTGTGATATTTCATAAATCACAAAATGGCAGTGATATACTAAACTTATCTGTAAAGAATGAATTAGTAACATACAAAATAATAATAATAATTACACTTGGTGGCAAGGAAAAACACTAAGTTTATGAAAAATAATGACAACAATAACTACTATGACTCATAATAATATTATTGTAGGAATTAAGTAATCACTATTAATGAAAAGTAACTGCAACAACCAATTAATTTATAGTTATTTAAAATACTTGAGCAACTATATATTGTATAAATAAACATTCTTCTTAAAGCAAAAATGTGACCTACTATTTCAGAAAAACAACGTATAATTGATAATTTTACACATTTGTTTCCAATAAAAGATAGTCTAAAGAATCTAAAAACTCTCGTTCAAATCAAGGTAGAGAATAGACCATGTAATAAACGATAAATCAGCAGAAATACCAGCCATACTGTAGACTGAGTTCCTAACTAGCAGTATATTGGGATTGGGACTATCTGAAGATAGTTTGTTCCCATATCTTCAATCTCAAAGAAATAATGTTACTGTGCAGATGGTTGATTTTATCAAGCGGAACCAGAATGAATAATAAAAAAAAACACAATGAACAAATTTTTGTAGAACCAATTGCAAGATGTCTGGTGTTCAATGGTGACAAACCAAAGTCCACTTCGATTCCTGCAATGGGAACACCCCTGTAGGAAAACCATTCTTTATACCCTTGTCTTAGCTCAGAGTAACCTTAAATTGGAATTTATCATCATTTTAACTTGCTATCTCACCTAAGCACCATAGCACCACGCAGTTCTGTTCTTCATCACTAATACCTGATGTTCACAGCAACCAAGATGAGCATATAAACTTTGGTGACGATAAATCTTCCACAACCGTAGTAATTTCATGTAAGTGAAAACTCCATCCCCACAAAAATTGCCTTCATAATTAGTACTAGAACAATAAATTTGTTAAACCTTTTGTATTATTTCTTTGTGTTAAAAATTCGGGGAGTATTTTGACGTTTACCGTTTTGTTTCGAAAAATTTTTCTAACGGTTATACCGCGGAAGATTTAAAAAAGGCCAATCGCATGGACTTTATTAAATAATTTGGTTAACAAAGAGCTTCATAACAGTACATTGAGTCGTTACACGAAAATTCTATTTCATAGAATTGTTCTGAATATTTTGAATTGGTGCTAATCGCTTTGGTTTGCTATATGTATTTTTTGATAAAATCTCAGTACTTCTTAGTTGTTATTATTGAAAATTATTATTATTAATGAACAAGAGTTATTCATAATAAATATACGTTAGTGCATTAGCCATCGTTATATGTTATGAAGAAGGAATAAATAATATCGTATGTAACTTATAACCAGATTACCTGTGCTATATTCTTTATTTTATTTTTAGATTTTTAACCTAATAAACACACGTATAAAAACACAGTTTCTTGTATGCTGCATGCACAAAAGAATATACGAAAAAAATTTTAAAAATAAAAACAGCCATAACACGTACAGTTAAAAGCAAATTTAGCAACACAACAGATAATTTGGTGCGTTATACACCCCTTGTCTGGATTTGCCTGATGCAGTGTACACCACTGCAATAGGATCTGAGTGGCCCCTTTTTAAAAATTTACCTGCTGAGGTGTAGATCACTTGGCAAAGGGATCTGAGTGGCCTCTTGTTAAAAATTTACCTGCTTGTTTGTGTAAATTTGTTTTATGGCAGTGGGATCTGAGGGGTCTTTTGGCATTTTGCATCCACAAAATAGGCTATCGGTTAGATTATAAAATTAGATATGTGCTTCAATTTATATGGTATACCAGGAATAAACCGTATTTAATTTTAATCCCGTGAAATTTAAATGTAAATACATGTCATGTAATATATTATTTTATGGATTGTAACTGACAAATTGAATTAAATTTTTATTTATATCACTTTTCAAATGGCGTACAAAAATATCTAAAATAATAATAATAACGTAACATTGGTGGGAAGAGTTTATTGTATTTGAACGTTAAGTATAGCTCGAGTATAACTTCCTTTTGGTGCAGTGTCTGAAATATGACGTCATGTTTGTCTGAAGATATCCAAAAAAAGTTGGCGATGAAGAAGCTGAAAACGAACATCGCTCCAGATTCCAGGAGTCAAGTCCGTGACAGTTAATATGATGAGACTAATTAATGAGGTAATGAAATACTCTTTTGAAACTGATTTCGAAACGATGGAAATAATTTATTTTACCTTGTCTGTAACCGCGTCAAATTTCAGACGCCGCACTAATTGGAAGAGAACTAATACTACACTTAAGAATTTAAAATTAGGATGTTCAAGATTTTTTCTAAACCCTAATGTAAAGTTGCTATTATCGTTTAGTTCTGTTCAATATATTACCCTACGTAAAGTGCCTTTAAACTAGAACCAGCAAATCAAGATTTTAAATTATAAGATAAAAAAAATAATAAATAATAATAATAAAAAAAAATATTATAAGCATTCTTTAATCCAAGTTTTATAAAAATCTCAAAAATGATAAACTTTTTACGTAATTTACATAAAAATGGTTTAATATGTTTTGCCTAAATTAAAGGTGATTTCTAAATGGAGCAACTTTTTAATGTAACATTTTTCATGTAACTTTGAATTAGTGGCAAAAATGTGGTTCTTCTGTTTTTTTTCTAGAATATTAAGTACAGATTACACTGAAATGCATTAACATTAGGAATTACTGTCAAATTCAAATGTTAACAGTAATAATCATTATAAATTAACTTATAAAGTATCTTAACTATTGTATTGTAACTAAAGTATTGTTAACTAAAATGGCATTAAAATCAGTGTTGCAATGAATATTGTTTACGCTAAAGATCACCTTACACATAGCTTAAGCGTGGCACAGTGCTATAGTTCTTAAAAAAAATGAAAATCTATATTAATTAATAGCAAATCATAATTAGCAATACCATTAATTAATTGAAAAATATTACTAATGATATTTAGTAATTTAATGGAAATCTTCATACATGCACAAGCACGTTACAAACACGCACAGGTATATATATATATAACAGGAAGAAACAAACGCAAACAATAATGTTTTTTAAATGTATAAATTAGAGGTAGTTATGATGTATGTTTATTTGCTATTATGCTATCAAAGTTACCAATTTTAGTTAAGTTGTTGCTAGTGTTTAAGTTAATAGCGTAGTGTAGCGGGTACGGCGGTTATCGCAAGATAACCAGATCAAGCAACGTCGAGCGTGGCTGCTGCTTGGATGGGTGACAGCTGAGCGATCCTGTCCTTGCAAGCAGCCTGCCAGCCCGGCCATTGGTGGTGGTTCGAAAGTCACCTTTAAGCCGTTGGTCCCCAGGTTAAGTGTTAGAGAGGGCTTCTTAGCCCTAACTTCGCCTGGTAAAATAAGACATTGTTTACTTTACTTTTTACTTTTTTATTAAAGTTCAGATTCCTGGTAGTGGTTTTAAAAGAATACATAATTTCTGATTTTAAATGCTTCCACAGTGTGAACAACACATTTAGTGATTGAAAGTATAGCATTCCTAATTCATACTATCATATCTTCAATTGTGGTAGGTTTCACCTGATACAAAATATCCTTCCCACAGATAAATACCTGCTACAGTAAGATCTGGAATTCTGGCAGGAGCTCTTCTACACAGGTTCTACCTATCCATTTTGGAGAACATTTGATCAAGTATCTTAACGTACGTAATGAGCACACTGTAGTGTGTTACTATTTGACTACTAAGTAAAACACGAGAAATCGGGATAAAATTAATTTACAATCAACAAATGTGCTTAGGTGTGAATATAATCTTTCAAGAATGTCTTCTTTCCAAATTCAAGTTTGGTTGTTAAATAATGTAGATGATAGACATACGTCCAAGCACGGCCTCTACGTTCCACTTACCAGCCTGTTCGCAACGCCTCAAATATTCTAGTAAGTGGCCCACCAACTCAAAAATGTTATTAACATTAAAATTTACCTTCATTCCGCACTTAATTCCTAAGCTCTTCCACACCCTGAACCAGAATACTCTTTTAATACAATCTCTTTTACTATTATATAAGGTTAACAATTTGGCGTCATACTACAGATTCTTCCGAGATAATTTAGATTTAATTTCAGAGTAAAGTAGTAAAATTTTTTACGAGCCAGTTTTGATGACAAGTGTGTAATTTGGCGTGTTAAAGGGCAGTCTAAAAAGGTTTTTCAAAAACATTCTTTTAACTCCCTTGAATTCTCTGTATTCCTCATACTTGGGCTCCGTAGGACAAACCTGACCTGACAACAGCAATTAAAAGTGTGAATTTTGCTGACAGAGGCACCTTCTTATCTTTCAAAAGACCTCCACAAACTGAATTTATAATCAATTTCATTACTTGATTTTTCTTTAAAATGTCGTTTTTACGATAACTGTGATGTAAATATGACACCCCCAGTTTTTTTACTCATTTTCCACCTCAATATCTGTCCCTTGGTACCACCACTTGTCAAATATACTAAGTTTTGCTGGGATTATGATTTAACGTGATTTTATAAGTCTTTAGATACATCCCTTGTGTAAAAGTAGATGCAAGCTTGATTACTTTGTCGCTTAATCCTAGCCTACAATTTAATTACAGTTACATATCTAATATAGCCTATGTCAAGGGGTATAAGCGGCTCTCATCATCTCATTCCGTATTTAAAATTTTGGAAATGTACAAAATTCAATACGTTTATGATCATTTGGAAATCACAGGAATATCAAATATTTAATTATCAATTGTTTGTCCATATATATTATATTCAGTTATTTCTAATTGCTCGTATATTTAACGCTTTTAAATCGTGTAATAACGTTACGTTTCGATAGAAATAAATGTCTTTGTTCTATACTTAGTAATAAAATTTTACTTACTAAATTGGACATGTTCATTTTTTAAAAGCACTTTGTGCAGGAAAACTGTAACAGAACCAATTTTGACCGTGCATGATATTTTATGTGTTACTTCGAGAACATTATATTATAATTACAGCATTATATTATATAATGTTGTATGAAGGTCATCAGGTATCTAAATGGGCTCGTGAGCTCTCCTTGTATTCGGGCATCTTATAGCAACAAGCTCAATGGCTCACCGGTCAACTGGGATGCCTTGATCTATTTGTTCCCAGTTGCTGGAGTGGTGGCCAAAACCTTGGCAGCTGTGGAATTGTGGTTGGCTGTTGGGCTTCTCTAGGGGGTTAATAGAGATCCTGAAGTGGAGCAGGCTTCTGACATTTGAAATATTACTTGCACTCCTCGGGTTCGGATTCTGCCACAGATCCTTGTTAGCGTGATTATCCAGCTCATGGTTAGTCCACTAACAATCCTCAGACTTGTAACCCCGTCGACGATAAAGCTCTCATCTGTAAGGATATCGAAGAATTCTAGGTTGTCGGTTGTTCGGGAACTTGGTCTCTTTCCAGTTTTCTCAGCACCTCCTAGAACTTGCTGTTTAATTTTCTCGAAAATTTTGGACATCTCAAACATCTTGCTGCTGCTGATGTGTTCACTGCTTCGGTAAAATTTAAATATGTTGCAAGAAGCTCCCTTCGTAATCAATGGTAAACTACGGTACAAAAAAGAGCCTAGTTCTATACATTTTAAAGTAAATATCTATACTTGTAATATACGGAATCGTATAGTTATATGTTTTACGGCCAGATTACAAATAACTTACCATAACATGACTTTAAATACCAAATCGAAATACAAAAATTTGAATTAATAAACTATATAAATCATGGTCATAAATGAAAATCCTGAGTTTTGATAATAGTATATCTTTACAAGTATAGATGTTTGTTATTTTTATTACTGCAGCTTATATAAAAACAATTAATTGCGAGGTCTTTAATGGAACATAAATGTAACGTTTTCAAAGATTTACAACCGCAGTATTGCGGCAAATCACCGCTCTGAGCTTTGCTACCTACAGTGATCGTCCTGCCATAACGTTTCCTGTACATTAGGTCAGACCATACATACAAATGTGCGGCCGCCACAATCATCTGTCGCTGTCCAACGCGCCTCCGGTCTGACGTCATAAACAAAGGAAATCCTATTGCTTTTCCGATTTACTTCATACAACATTGTAAATAAACAGTTTACTTATCCTAATTAGTTGTAGCTATAGTATCAACTTAAAATATACACTATTTTTCTCTCAGTTATGATAGTTTTCGTAAATGGTAAAATATATAGTTATTCTAATTTATATTTATTCAAAATTGTATATCTAGGGTTGATTTTTAAATTGCACATGAGCAAGGAGATGTGCATGTGAGGTGTTAAAATATTATTTTTATTATATATCTTTATCTTCTTTATCTATCTTCTTTTTTTTGTTAATGATAATAATAAATTCTAGTCATACGTAAAATAAGAATTGGATTGATATGTTTCAAAATATATATTTTAGTACATATGAAACCCACTACGCAACTGGGAGTTCTTAATTTAAAGCATCATATATATGTATATATTGTAAAAAATATTATGTTTTTAAATAAAATGACAAAAAAATATGTATGTACTGCAGCTGGCTAAAGAAACAAGACATTTCGATTTGTACTGGCATTGGTGAATGAATTTAAAGTAAATATAATATTTCTGCATTAAACAGAAACGTTATTTATTTAATAAAATCCACATAAATCACCGGTCGTAACTGTATTAAATGTTGTAAATAATAATACAAGACTGTATGTACAAGTTAAAAGAACATACACAGTCTTAAATACTAATTAAAATTACAACATTGCTATGGGGTTCCTACACGGGAATTTGTAACAGATCTGCAAACATTTACCAGTGGTTCTTATTTTCACACAAAAAATGTAATAAAATATAATGTAAATAAAATTAATTAATTAAATAAAAATAAACTTTTAAAAATAACTCTATTAACTTCGTAGTTTGGAATTAAATTGAACAATAAATACACAATTAAAAAGATTGCTCTTTGTATATACGATAAAAAAAAAAATTTTTCTTTGAAACCTGTGTAGGTAAATTATTATGACATATTTTTTAATTATTAATCATAGATAGTGAAGTGAAAAGAAAAATTCAATTATATTACTGTATGATATAATGTCCAGGAAAGTGAACAGGTTGTATTAGAAGAAATATACAGGTCCCAGTGCCCTTTTCATCACCTTCTCTGACATTTTAATTTCCCCTCGCCTGTTCTTTTCTTACAATTCTCTATAGACAAAGCAAAATTTACTAACTTTAGTATGATTATGTAGACATAGTCATAGTGCAATTTTGAGAAATGCGTTAAATTATAGAGATGCTAAATATTATACATATAGAGAATCAAAACTATTCCGATTAAACGAGTAATAAGTTGTAATATACGAAGTAGTGCGAGTAAAGCCAGCGGTGAAGTTGTATTTACAGGATTAACTAATTAATTTATATCTCGGCTTACAGCTGATTACTTTGAAGATGTTTAAAGCGCGTTCATGGAAGAAAAACTTTGGGGTATTAAGCAAAATTTGTGGTCATCCAGTTAAAAGGATTGACATTTATGTAAAAAATAATTGAGGAAGTTTGCGATATCAGGAAGAAGACCTTCAGGATTAGGACAATGTTTTCGCTAATAACTAATTGTATAATAAGTAAGCGTATTATAGGTGCCATACTTCATTTGTCATTATCATCCCTGAAGGATAAGGTATTCTGATATCCTACGTCCTCTCCCCCCTGCACCGTGTTATGGAACTGTATATGTTTATCCCCTTTAGCAAACTCAGTTAATATAGAGGTAAAAACTTGGTAGGAAATGTATTCCTGGGAAAATAAAGAATAATAACTTATAGTATTAAGGAGTTTTATAGATATTAATAAAATTGGGTTAGAATGTTATGTTGAATAAATATTTGTTATACATACACTTAATTACATATGAAAACGTTACTATTTTACAATCTATGCATAACTTAAATAAGAGAAATCATAAATTATAGAATTTTTTTAGATAACCAATTCCCTTGCAGCAACGAACAGTATTTGTTACTCACTCTTCAGTGTTTTTTCTAAAGTAGAACCTCAGGGAAGGGAAGTTGCCAAATAAAAAACTGTTTTCATTTAATTGACTAACCCGTTCGGTATCGATTGAACTCCTCTCTACTCTCCCGCTCATCACTCTCGAGTTCTCTAATCTACACTCTCGCGCTCACAACAGGTTTAGAAGCTTCTTTCCTATTGGATTACATCAATATACTGACGTCTTTATCCATCACTTCGTTTTGTGTTTATACACGTCAGAACATTCAGTTTGTATCAGTGAGTAATGGTATAGTGAAAATGTGTAACTATTGCAACGTATTTATACATTAATGGTAGATGGGAGTTTTTCCAAGATTTTTATATTGGAAAAAAACTGCAATTAAAAAAAAACTCCCTAATAAACGGTTAATTGTATATTTATTGAGCCATAATTAACAAAAATTATGAATTAATACTTTAATAACATCATACATTTATTATTAATACAGTTGTGATGTAGCATACTGTGATGTAGTGCTAACATGCCCACCAGTAAGAATTCCTAGTTCATCCCTTCTGAACTGGCGGAGGAATTACTTTTTGTTTATAAACATATAATAGATACATATTGTTACTTATACAGATTAATTATCATAGGTATGGTGATTTCTTCGGATGGAATATTACTATAAAAAATTTTGTATTTGACCATAATCCAAACTTATAATATATTGAAATTTTTATCAATTGTATACTATTTTTATTATTTAATCGTTTAGTGTATATTTTAGGATATTCGAGGAGAAAATAAATTAATAAAAAATGCCCTAATAATATAACTTACATTTGTAGGCTGTCACTTCAAACTTCTTCAAGAAATGTAATTCATAATTCTGCAAGATTTTGCTGGATATTACTATCTGTAATTGTGGTGTTCAGCTGAAGTATTGATACCTTGTAACTGTATACTTTTTGAAAGCCGACACAATTGTATACATTTTGTAACTGTGGAAAATTACTCTATAAGTGTGACGTTTAATTTCAGTCACACACTGCTATGTAATATAGGTTATAACAGTAGCCTATAAGCTATAGAAACTTTTAACTTCTATTCGAATTAGTTAAAATACCTATTAAAGCTTAATCAAATAAAACTGTTTTTCAGAAATATGTGTTAAGCCTATGCTGGGTATGAAGAGAGAAATATTTATTAGAATGCCAGCTGCAACAGTCTTAAAATAGTTATTTAGTGAAGCTGGCTAATGAACTTATTAAAGGCACTGCATATCTAATTCCGCTTTCCAAGGGTGGTGTAGTTCAGCAGTGAACAGAGTTGTTAATATGTTCATTCGCTTTGTCACTGAATACTTGGTAATTGACTCTTGCTTCAATAGGACTACAATTACCAAATTTTAAATTAATTGGGTAATGTTGTATAGAAACTCTATTATAGGATTGAAAAGACCTTTTGTACATGATTAATAATAATTCATTTTGAAGGATAACAGGTTTTCTTACATTTGGCATACAACAATACCAAAGTGTACAATTTAAGACATTGTAACAAAATATAAAGTAAAGTAAATTGAAAGTCTTTGTAAAATTTCTCTAGCAAAATTCAACTGGCTTCAATTCCTGAAAATTGAGAGCTATCGGAATATGTAGCTCTTCCAGTTAAATGTGTGTACGAGAAGTAAAAGAGAAAAAGTTCAATTCATTCCGATAAAAGGTTTTTGTAGAGATGTTAGTAAATGCAAGTATTTTAAGAATATTTTCAGCGTACTGTATAACCCTCAGGTTTAGCTTGGTCAGTGAATAGTCCACAACAGTCACTGCAACAACAGAAACAACAATCGACAAGATCATTAGCATCGTTCCAGTTACACACGTCTTGGTTTTGCACACGGTGATTTCCAACCACAAAGCTCCATAGAAGTACAAAGCTCTAAAAGGCTCCTCTCTCCTCTGCCCTTTCCTTCTCACTCACCTGCTCCATCACCGCGGGCTACTCGATTCAGAGTAATGAACGCTAGGCCAGTCAGTTAGGAGTTACAATAAAATGTAAAATATGTAACTTAATCTATCTGAAAGTTATAAAATATACTTTTAATTGAACAAGTTGCTCTGTTTCTGAAACAGAATATTCCTGCAGAATGTAAACAAAATTATTCTCTATAAATTAAATTAAATATTATTATGTAATTTTTATTAAACGTACTCATATTGCTATAAACAAGCGGTCTAAAAGGCGAGGACGTAGGTCTATTAATTTTCAACAGTTTTTAAAATATTAGGGTCTGAGATCTCTGTTTAGTTATAAATCAATATTTTTAGTGGACAAGGTTTTGTGTGGGACTGTTTTATATATAAATTTTATTATTTTATGAAAGCTAATTTTAGGATCTTCATCTATAAATTTATATGTATGTGTATGCGATAAATATTTGGTAACTTCTGAAAATTATTATTGGAAAAGATAAAAAATAATATAATAATTCCCTTATTTGCTAATCAGTCAAGTAATAATTTCCTCGATTGGAAAATATATTGTTCATTGTTTAACAATGATTTAATGCCGTATTTTATATTGGGATTCCATTATTCTTCTTTTAATACAATGAAGATAAATTGCCTTTTGGGTATATTGGTATGAATTGATATCAGTTGTGTTATTAGGGCAATTAAAATTCAGTTGTCTGCAGGGAGAGTAGGAGGTCAAAATCCGATTTTACCTTAATCTTATTTTAACAAGAAAAATCTCATAATTACTATTTACTTGTTTACTGAACAAAAATTATACTGCTACGGCTTGAGCAAAGGTAAAAACGTATGATATGAATTATATTAGCTTTTATATAACGAAAAGAGCCAGATAGTTTTGATGAAACCTTAAAGGTTATCATTACCAGCTAAATTATAGAAAATCCGAAAATTTTTAATGCCCGATTCACGAATACCAACAGTGACATGAAATTCATACACTACTTCACTAGTAGTTTCCCTAACATTATTGTTTGATAATTTCAATAGTTCAGAACAAAAATAATTTACTTAAAGAAACAGCATTAACATTCTTAATTTCAGAAAGATTAATCATTTACTAAATATTTCGCTATCATTACAGATTGCAAAAAGTTTTTGAAACTATGAAAGCTGTATCTGTTATACCTTTTAGTTTTGCTTTGCAGTATAAAAATTCCATTTTAATAATGAGATAGTTGATGGTCAATTATAATTTAATTCTCTTACGTGGATTTCGCCCATGGTTTTCTATGAATTTTAATACTAATATAATAATAATAATAGTTCCTACTGTTAACTAACTGTCTAATAAATTGAAATAAAATGCTTTTAGTAAAATAAATGCTAATATATATTGTTAAAATGAATCTACTGAATATATTTTACAACGACATTGGACTTGCAGCAGTCTTGACCACTATAAAACAGACCGTAAAAGAGGCGACGCTTCTAGCAACAATTGATTATAGAATACTCTCGTTTCTATTGTCCTGCTGAATGTGACAGATTGAACAGATCTTACAGTTGTTCATTCCAACTATCATCATCTAAAACTGGCTCAACTTGGGTAGTCGTAACTTTATTAAAAAAACTAGTTTTACATATTTACGAAATTATTAACAAATTACATATTTAATATTTTTAGGAGTCATATCTCTGTGTCTAGCACGGAATAAAGTCTGTTTTCACTGACTAGATGCAGACCAGTTTTTCATACGTAAATGTCGATACCTCGTAGTTTGTAGGCTCGAGTCTACATAGAACAAGGTTATACGAGGAAAAATAGATCTATTTAAACGTTTACAGATGATTAAGTCTCATGTTTAGGGTGGTATTTAGAATGTTAAAAAATCGATCGATTTATTCTGTTTTATTCCTTCATAGATAGAACAATTGTTGTGAGCTGTAAAAGAGATCCTCCCTATAATACAGACTTTTCAATCGTTTAAGGGGAGTCCGACTCCCATAAGAACGCAATGTTAACTATATGTTGCATAACTTGAAAACTATTTAAGATAGCTTACTGCTTTTGGTTTTATTTTGAAGGTCATGTATTTTTCTAGTGTCCTAGGAGCGGGTTTTAGTTTTTTCTTTTAAATAAATTAAATTATGAATTTAAAATTTTTTGTGTTTAAAAATTTAAAACTTAAATATATAAATATTTTTAAAATCAAATTAGAATAATTTATATCCCAAAATTCCTCTCCTAGGGCACTAGCATTTTAGCCAAGGAATGTGTGTTAAAAATTTCATTAAGATATCTCAATCGGTGTAGGTTTTATGCAACATACAGTTTTAAAAAATTTAAGTTTCGGTAAACAGCAAAAAACAAAAAAATATATGTAATAAATAAATTTTCTTACTTTTAATAATGTCCAGCACAGTAAAACTAGGAATGTCTGGGATCATCTTCTGCCTCATAAAAGTCCTCTAACTTCCTTTTGGCAACATTTCTTGACTCTCAAATTTTTTTTCCCATATCGGAAACAGCTTTTTCAGCTTTGGAAAACACGGTCGAATCGAGACGTCTTGCAGTTTGAAGTAAATTCCTTCCAATTTGTAGGCCTAAGTGTTCCATTAATTTTACTTTAGCTAAGTGTCTACTGTTGAATGTCAAAACAGCTTCAAAATTCACAAAATTTTCAAGGTTTCAAGATTTACAAATGTTCTTTTAGGTATTTTACTCCAGATAACATTGTTTAAAGATTCATTGGGGTTTTGGGATTTACCTCTTAGACATTTTTTTGCAACAGTTCTGTCTTGGCAAGATCTCTGAATATACACTCAGATCAATGACATCATACTGCATATTTTCAGTTTTACTATCATAGTAGTCAAAGTTGGATTGTAACTTTACCTTAGAGCTAGAAGTTGTTATAGGTTTATCTACAGCTTCTGGAGTGTGGGTAGGCCTAGGTTTATTTGTTTTCATTTGAGCAGTAGTCTTCTTCTATAAACACTGTATCTTCCTTGTTTCTTTTTTGTTTCCCATAATGTAGGCTAAACCAAATCTCTGTACTAACACTACTACAGTAACACTAAAAATATTTACACTATTATGTTGCACGTAACTATTGAAACAAAACTTTATAAACAAAGCAATCACAAATAAACACAGATTGAAGCAGAAGCTACAGACACTGACAGTGAATACAACTGTCAAGCAGAATAGCCAACTACATAAAACTAAATCAGCTGATAAATGTATCAGTGTACTGTATAAAGTGAGTGAGTCTGACTATAGTTTTGGGGCTGGATCGACTTTTTGGTGTGCAAGGTTATTTTAAATAATTTGTTTCACTTATTTGGAGTTTTCTGTACCATATGTGTTATATATCGTTAGAAAGAGGAGATTCCAAAGAAAAATAAAGTGCTATAAACTAAAAAATCACACAACAAGAAAATTTCTTTGGTCAGACTGCTCTTAAGAGCATACGATGTTTTAGTTGAAAACGATTGGCCAAGCAGAATCAAAGGATTGACATATTTAATGGGGAAAGTTTGTATTTAATGGCGAGATAAGAATGAAATTCTGTTCTTAAAGCTACTTAACCAAAGCAAGATTCAAGAGTATGGGTTCAATATTTCGAAGTTGCAGAAGGTTTTCACACTCTTTGTCTGTGATCTATGATTCCTACCGCAATCTTCTTTGAAATTTAACATGGTGGGATGGGTTAGTGAAAAACAATTAACAAATTATATTTCCTCGTCGCCGTTTTTTTTGGATCTCTTCGGAATGACTTGGACTCGGATAATAGGGATCAAGTGTGTGACAGCTTCAACGACAAGCTTTCAAGGGCAGCATGAAAAGGTTGTCAAATGTAGGTTATCTCGGCATTCCGTGCATCGCACATATAATGTTTTTATAAACTACTTGGTAATTCATCACATAATTAAATGAGGCTGTGAGGCACAATGGGGTTTATGTATGGAGTTATATATAAAATATTTTAAATATACTTCCTAGACGATAATAGAAGTTGTGACCAATTTCATCGATATCCTCCTAATATTGCGATTAATGAGTACTGCGAAAATGTTTTGCCCAAGACCGATATTCTGTTTTATGAAAATTATAAGTTATAATCGGGCTTGATTTGCTTTGTTTTGGTATAGTTCTTTTGCTGAAAATTCCTCTTTAGTCTGCTCCAGGACTTTATTAATACCTACAGGTAAAGAAATGCCGCTTAGCTTTCCGATGGATCCCGTTAATTCATTATAATTCTAATTGTAAGCTTAGTTTTTCTTAATATCACTTTCGTTAAATACTAGCACTTTATTTTTGAAATGTATGATTATCATCTGCTTAGGTTTTCCTCACCGTCGCTTTTGATAGTCACTATAAATTTATTTTTGATACGATTTAAACAGCAAATGGGTTCTAGCTAATAGACATTATATCATAAGTAGTCACTTACCTAATTGTAATGTTTGACATTAGCTATAGTATAATTTTAGAGTGATGAGTGGTAAATTTTTAGAAGTTATACGATGTTCTTCCATTACATTCCCTAACATTATAAAGAGGTTTTGACAACGAGATGTCATTTGTGATGTTTTAACAAAGTTTAGAGTGCCAATTGGGCTTAGAGAGTCCGTTAAAAGCCGCTATAAACTGAGTCAACAAGATTACTGCCAGGCATACCAGAGCTGCACGTGTTTATTTGTGCATTCACACGTTCCACATGTGGCAGTTAGCTTTGTTAAAGTGAATAAGTAGTTTGGGTATTACTCTTAACTCTTATTGCCATCCCCATCTGTCCCCTTGTACATTCATACTCAATTCAATGTGTGTTCTTTCTACTCCTACTTGTGTATTATTGATCATATTAACTCTTACTCGTAGAAATGGAGTATAGTGTAATACTACATGCATTTAAGAACTCGTGATAATAGATAAAGATATCCTCCAAATGATAGTAGCTCTGGTCCGTTTCCTAACTAACTTAGTGCCGTCCCTACATATGTCCTCTTGTACATTCATCCTTATTTCAATGTGTGTTGTTTCTATTCCTACTTGTGTATCATTGCAAAGATTCAGAATTACTTGTTGAAATAAAGTATAAGATAATAATATATGTATTTAAGACCACTTGATAATTTTTGCCTTAACTCTGGTCCGTTTCTTACAACTGCAAGAAAAAAAAATCACCTGAGGTGCGATGAGTCGCCAATATTTCTAAAGCATTTCCATCTGTGTGAATTAGGCCCCTAAATAACCTTACTCTTTACTAATTATTAAGGCTGAACTCCTGTCTGAGTATTTTTCAAATATTGGATTTAGTTTCAAAAAATAAGTCATGTTTGAAAAATAATACACCTTACACATATCACAGGTTTATCCAAGACATTTAATATTGAACCGTAAAAAATGTCAATTGAATTTGAATTTACACAGAAAAGTGTACAAAAGCCTGAAGCAGATGGCAGCTGTAGGAGGTGCCTGTGAGGGGAATAAAACCTGCATTACCAGAGAGTACTAGAGTCCTGGAAGTATCCTTGAGTTACAGAAATTTGGCTATATAGGCTTTATAGCTTATTACTCTGGAAGTGCGTCGGTACGCTAGCGCATGTACCAAAATCGTACGATTCAATTACAGTTTTTAACTAAGTGGGGTAACGAGGCACCTCGATTTATATTGAGTCACATCCATTTATACTAAAAATAGCATGATAAGGAGTCATAGCCTATGTTTTAAGTGGAGAAAAACGGCACAAAACCGAAAGCAAAATCCGCATTCAAATATTAGTTTACTGAACGCTCTAGTAGTTGCCACTCTAGCGGAAAAACATAATTATTTATTTGCCTTTGAATGCAATTTCCCAGATTAAAGGGCAACTGGCAAATAACGAAGTGCTTTAATGGAATTGACTAACCCGGACTGTATCAATTTCACTCCCAATGCCCTCCTGCTGCCAACACGTTTTGAAGGTTTTATCCAATTGAATTACATCAATATCCTGTAACTTCATCTATCATCCGCTTTCAGTCTATTCAAGTTATCTGTCAGTTTGAATTTGTGAATAGTGATATGTTATGAGAGTGTAAGTAGCCATGCATTTAAAATATTCAAGTATACGTATTGAAGGAATAAAGTAAACCCATAGTTTAAAAATCATTTTTGTAAATATTACAACGTTTTTGTAATACTAATCCTTGTAGTGTGATACTGAGACATGTATGTATAATTATAGTATTTAAAAACAAGATAATGTCTTTTATTTTACTAGTAACTTGACAATTATTAGTATTATTGTCTCTGTATTGTAACTTTCCAGGATGTTTAACTAAAAGATAGTAAATTTATTGCAATATATTATTAGTTGATTATATATTGTTAAGTTATTGTCCTAAAAATTTAGGTACTACGGTTATCTTGGGTTAAAAATTGGTTGAAATAAACAGCTAGACATTCTAGAGGTTTATAAAATATATGGGAAGAAGGAAAACAATCTAAAAAATTTATTTACTTTTCAAAATGGTTTAAATTTTTTAAATAAAAATCATTCAATGGCCGTTAAAAGAATAATTATTTTAGAGTGCCAAATATAACAAACCCTGCACGAAACACTGTTTACTAAGGGACGTTATTCACTACTATATAAGTATAATAATAAAATGAACGATACGATTTGGTTTTATAATATCTTATTTGAAAATAATCTGTTATTTTCAAAATTTTTAGTCATTGCTTTCAGTAATAAACTATATTTTTAAACTGCGTAATTTATTATAATATTTTAGAAGAATTAGTAGTATATACTGTTGGATATAGTAAATTTATAGATTGAATTTTATAAACGCTTACTATAGTATGAGCCAGTATATATATATATATATATATATATATATATATATATATATATATATATATATATTAATGTAAATATACAATACAAAATCAAATCTCAAAGACAAATTTAAATATACAATATTTAATTTAAATAGTACTTAGATATAACTTAGTCACTTTTTGATATCCATTTCGGTGTTCTGATTTGTCAACTGTGTATGGTATAGCTATTATCAGGTTTCTTGGGAGAAGTAATTGTTATCCGAGAGATGAACACTTTTTTTATATTTCGACACTGTTAATGTTAAAATATTCACAAATAATTATTACCCTTGCAATTAGCAGAATTTTGAAATTATGTGAAGCCTTTTTGTCTTTTCTATTCCACTGTGAATCATCTTCAGCAGAGTTTCTTTTTTATACACGCTGTCCTACAACGTAACAATACCATAAGAAAATGCAAGTAAACAAATATTCACGTTTAATACATATTTTATGATTGATATAAGATATTAGGAGTTTTAGGCTACCTTAAATTTGTCAGTGCCTGGTCAATTGATAGTAAATGAATTGAAACAGCGAAACAGATATTTATTATATATACATTTGCCTGTTTAGCAATCATGCAAACAGTTTAAATACATAAAATTAGATTATTTTCAATAATAGTGAAAATTAAGTTATGTTACTGAGGGTAAACGTGAAGAAACTTTAAATCTGGTTATTCTTAAAAAATAACCTTTTAAAGTTTCTCGACGTACATTGAATAGTAAAGCACCCAGTAAATAAAGTACAATATTGTAAAGAAAGCCAACAAAGTGGGTGATTAAAAATATGTAAAAGAAAGAAAACTCAATTAATCTATGTAGCAGACAGTCCATTTTACTGCTTACTTTTTCAATAACGCTGTTGAAACAAGTATTTCAGGCAACAGTCTTTATTACTATCTTCTATTTAGAATTAAGAATACAGCGTATAAAATGCCAACCGTTAATGAAAATGTCTTTGTACATTTTGACGCTTCGTTTGATATTTGCCAAATAAAGAAGCAGTGTACTGGATTCAAAAGCTCGGTCGTTATCAATTTAGCTCTTCTACACTCTCCTACTCCCTACAGGATTACAAGGCTCTATCCGATTGATTATCGGTTCATCACAAACTCGAAGTCTCCATCAATCATCCAGCTCATAAGAATATTTATATCCTTTAGTTGTGAGGCCGGACTGCTTTTTCATGAATACCTAACATTAAAAGTATTTGAAGAAATCGACAATTTATCGATTTATTAAAGTAGATAAAATTTTTTTAAAGTAATCACGTTTTTTATACACTTTATGAAATGGTGCTCTATGAAACGTTAGTTTTAATATCCAAATTTATATTTATTTGTGCAGTTCCCGGAAAAAGTATCCGTCGGAAATGGTTCATATCTGGCAGTTTTCTAATAACTACACTAGACAAAACATACACTGTGTAGATTAATTGTCTAATTGTTACCTCGTTACGACAAAGCGATGGATTTACAGGAATAACAACCAACCTTAGCTGTCTACATGTTAAGGTAAATTAATGATCGATAGGTCTACTACCCTGCGGAGGATCATTTTGTGGCGAGAATGGCCCTTTGGTGTTAAATATTGTATGGTAACTAAACGTGAGGGAACGTTGGCTCCTGCGGGAATTGACTGGATGAGGCTAAACCTGAGTTACCTTGAGTGGCATTGAGTTCACTGAGAAATCATGAGGAGCTGAAGATCATTCCTAAATAGAAAATAAACTATTAAAATTAGACGAGTAATAAGTTATCAAATAGAATTTTGTGATAAAATAATCATAACTGAACACTTCTGATATTTTATACGCGGCTGATATTGCACAACTCTGGAGTGCTTCCGGTGCAATTTAGATGATTTCCGTTACAAAAATAGGTTTATCTCATTCACGAAAATTAAATCCCAAAAGCTCAGTCCATTTTGCGTAGTTGTTTACTTGTTATGCCGAGAACTTCTAACAAATAATAATAATAATATATATTACAGTAGACAATAAAAGTAACTAAATTTTACCTTCTTATATTTTGGCAAATATTGGCAGCAGTAAAGTTGAACTTGCAGGACTAACTAATTCAATATCTTAGATTAAGGCTAAATTTTTGGAGTTTGGTTCAGATACGTTAATGGTAGCAACAACTTGTGGCAATAAGAAGCAGAAAAGGTTGAAACACAAGGAGCATGAGTGACATTGTGATCATCATTTTTCCAAATAATAATTGGAACATAAGATCTCAGCGTAAGGCAACCCCAACCGTCAGCGTTGTTCATTTATCCTGACACTACGGAAGTAGCGCAGAGGTTTTTACAGATTAAAGTTTATTGCAAGGTATCCTTACCATCTTGGCCATAGTGAATATTGTTTTGTAATGCATCTCTATTTACATCGTAATAATACTTAGCATTTCTATGCTATTAAATTTGTATCACCGATTTTTGTTATATATATGTTTATATATATATATATATATAAAAACTTTTTCTATTATTTTTACGTATTGTGTGAGGGTTTTATTTTATTTGTACAGTTTATATACATTAAACCAGTAGTAGGATATGTGGTGAAGACATCAATGTAGAACTTTCCAAGATTTACAATCACAGTAACTGTGCAAACGGCAGCGACTTGTCGTACTCCCTTAATAAAATAAACTGTTACCATAACATTTTCCTTACTTCAGATGGGGTGTATCACACAAACAGGTATTACATGCAATGTGCATTCAAAGAGACTCCAAATCTAAAAACAATTTTATAATACTTTGTTGTAATATAAGGTTCAAAATTAAGAATGAAACTATCTAGCCACATGATGATATTTCTCCCGACTTCTTCTGGTCTGTAGTAGAAATTTTGTTTACACGTACATATTTATTTATTATATGACCTATTTTTGTTATTACAGAGACCGCAAGATGGCAGCGATAATGTACACTAATCAATAGAGAATGAAAATTAGTAGCATACACAAATTATAATATTAATGACACTTGGTGAGAAGAAAAAACATTAAGTCTATAAAACATAATGACAGCAATAACTACTATGTCTCTTAATAATAATATTTTGCGAGGTAATTATTCACTAGTAATGACAATTAACTGTAACAATTACTTAATTTATAGTTATTTAAAATACTGGATAAACTATATATTGTAAAGAAAAAACATTCTCCTAAAAGCAATTATGTGGCCCATTATCGTACCAGTAACAAAGTTAAAATTGCTAATAATCGTTTTCACTAAAAGACACAGCTCAGAATCTCAAATCTTCCGATCAAAACAGAGAAGAATAGATCGTCTACTGAACGATGTATCAGAGGAAATAGCAACCATACTGCAAACTCGATTCTTAACTGGCGGCATATTGGGAATGGAACTACCTGAAGGTAGTTTGTTCCCATATGTTCAATGTCGAAAAAATACTGCGATAGTGTTCATGGTTCATTTTATCAAATGTAACAAGGGTGTATCAAATGTAACAAGGGTGTATCAAATGTAACAAGGGTGGATGAAAAAATCACAAGAAACGCATTTTTGTAGAACTAGTTACAAGATATCTAGTGTTTGATGGCAACAAATCAAAGTCCGCTTCGATTGCAGCAATGGAAACATCCATGTAGGAGAACCAATCTTCACATATTTGTCTTAGCTCCCCGCACCCTTAAATTGGCATTGGATATACATTCTAAATTTCTTTGTCCAGTAAGCATCATTTTTTCATGTGCACTTCATTACCAATACCTCAGGTCCGTAGCTACCAAGACGAGCATATTAATTTTGGTGACGATAATTCTTCCAGCATCCTAGTAATGCCACATAAGTAAAACTTCATCCTAACATACATCGCCTTAATAGTTAGTACTACAGCTATAAATGTTTCAAAACCCGGTATATTCTTTCCTTGTGTTAAAAAGTCCAGGAGTAGTTTAACGTTTACCGTTTTGTTTAGAAAAATGTTTCTAACGTGTTTCTACCACGGAAGATAAAAAATAATCTTATTGGTATTATTAAATAATTTAGTAAAGAAAGAGCTTCACCACAGTACGTAGAGTCGTTACACTAACATGTCAGTGGTGATATCCTTAACAATAATCTATTACATGTTGTTATTCATACTATTTCATAGAACTGTGCTGAATGTTTTGAATTCGTGCAAACTCATTACTTCCTAATTGTCATGTATTATTATTGAATATAAATGATTTATTATATAAATATAAGTTGCGGTATTATAGTTATATGTTATAAAGAACGAATCTAAAAATATTGAATTTGACGTATAACCAGATTATCTGCCATATCCTTAGAATTTTAAGCACATAACGACAAAAATAAAACCCAGTATATTTAATAAATAACACAGAAAGATATACATAAAAGAAAATTTAAAATAAAAAATTGCCATAACACTTACTGTTAAAAGCAAAGTTTACTACAGAGCAGTTGTACGACCCTTGGTTGGATTTACTTGACGCAGTGTACACCACGGCAATAGGATGTGAGTGGCCCCTTGTTTGGATTTACCTACTTAGTTTTGGAACTCGGGAATGAGATCTGAGTGGCCTATTGTTTTTCCACTATTTAAATAAGGATAACAGAGTGAGCGAGACGTACTAAATATATTTTAAACATACAAAATTAACTATAGGTTATATTATAAAATGTAAGTGTTCCAAGTTATGGGGTGTAGCAACAGTAAACATCAATTCATAGATCACAGTAAATCAAGTAATATATCATTTTATTGATTGTAACTAACAAGTTGAATTATGTAAAAAAATAACATCAAAATGTGTATCTTAATTTTAAAATATTTAAAATTAGAATTTCTTACGCAACGTATAAAATTAACGTTGTTATATGTATCTTTGATGTTACGGACAAAAATTCATATTTTTCTCTTTTCTCATAAAAAATAAAGTACATATACAATTCAAACGTTAGCAATAACAATGATTATAAATTGTATTTAATTCAGTGCTAAAATGAACAGTTTTTACGCTAAGGATAACCTTACATACATTGTTAGCGTGGCCCAGTGCTATAGTTCTATATATAGTGCTATAGTTGTCTAAAACATGAAAATGTAAATTAACAAACCATTATATACGACATTATTAATCAATTCACAAAAATTACTAAGAATTTTTTCTTATCTTATGGAAAACTTGACTCATACATACACTTAGGAAACATAAACAAACGCAAATAATATTTTTTTTTATTTAAAAATGAGTTAAAGTTATAAGTTAATTTTTTACTAGCCATAATGCTACTAAAGTTCACATTCCCTGTAATGTTTCTAAAAGCATACATAAATTCTGGTTTCAAATGCTTCCACAGCCTAAACAACTCCTTCAGTTATTGAAAGTATAGCATTTCTGATTCATAACATCATATCTTCTCTCGATATTGGCCTCATCTGATATACAATATGTTAGAATCTTTCCCACACATAATTACCTGCGGAATAAGATCTGGAGACACTTGGTCAAGTAATTTAACGTACATTCTGAGTAAATTGAGGTGTTACGTTTTGATTAATAATTAAAGAACGGGAAATTTCGATACCATGAGTTTAGATTAATAAATTTGCTTTGGTGTAGATATAAGTTCACTTTTTTGTTACATTCTAGTGAGGACGTCTATTTAATTTTTTTTTTTATGTGAGCCCTTTTAATGGATCCTAAACTACAATATATTCAATAGCAACAGTTTTGGTTTGGCTGAAGTATTCTATGACACTTCATTATTGCTGATCGCCTTCTGCTATATATCAGACCAGTTTGAATATTCTATAGTCCCGACAACTGGTATACGTAATATAATCAATAATTAGACACTGATGCATTCATCGCCCCTTAGTGTTACTAGTCAGGTTGTGATTTCATCTCGGTTGCTGGGATCAGGATTTAAAGTCCATATACTAGTTGTATTAGACGCATACCCGTGTATAAACAGAAATGCACGCTTGATTAGTTAGACGCCTCATTCGCAACCTACAATTCAATTACAGTTACATATCTAATAGACCCAATGCCAAGGGTATCAGGGCTCTTATTATCTCATACCCGTATTTCCAATTTTAAAAAATGTAGAACATTCAATAAATTTAGTATCATTTGGAAATCACAGGAGTTTTTAGTATTTTAGTATCAATTCTATTTATTTTTATGTTTTACGTCCATGTATATATTTAGTTGTTTTTCATTGCTTGTATATTTAAATCTTTTAAATCGTGTAATAACGTTAGGTGTCGATATAAATAAATGAGCCCTTGTTATATAAGTAGCAATAACCTTTTAATAACATTAGAAATGTTCATGTATTATATGTAGAATATTTTGCACGGGAGAACTTTTGTAGAGCAAAGTTTTACAGAGGCTGATATTCTATGGGTTACTACGAGATAATACAATATTCACACAATGTTTGGAAAGCTGTTTAAATAACAGTAAAATAAAATAAATAACTTACTTTAATATTTGTTAATTTTATAACACACAGTTAGCAACCTTGAGGTAATCTACAAAAAACTTAACTATCGTACCGGTACTGTAATATCCATACATTAGAATTGGTGAAAATTTCTCACCACTTCTACTCTCCAGATTTTAACAGCCTTCAAACAGATTTTCGAATGAGATCACGTAATTATAGCGAACTCTGACTCAATGTGTTGCTTTTGCAATACCCGTTCTAACCCGGTATCTAATAAGTAACGCTTTTTGTAAATTTCAGTCTAAATCTGTGCAAATATAAAATACAACAAATAAATGTATACATAAAAATTGTTTAATTAACTTTCTACTGCAATAATATTTTTACGTATTTATTAAGCTTCAAACACATTGACTACAGAAGATATTTAATTTAGTGATCTAGACAGATATAGTCATATCACTAAAAGGAAGACGAACAAATACAACACTTAACGTTTACAAAGTTAAGATGTTTTTTATTTTCCCAATCCCTAAAGTACGGTTGCTATTGTAATTTAGCACCGACCTTCTTCGGCGCTGATCAGACAGTTGGAGCACTGGGCCTCTTGTCTCTTATTATCACCTCAAAAGGCTCGCTGTCCCATTTTCTTGAAGATGTCAGACGCGTTGAAGTTCTTGCTAGTGCGGTGTTCACATTTTTTGTACAAGAGTTATATATTGTAAGAGGCTCCCATTGTAATCAATGGCAAACTTTTCAGTAAAAAAATTGGTTCTATACATTACAAAAAATTCTCTATTTAAACATAAATATCAAGTTATATGTTTTTTTACTGCCACATTACAATGAAATTACTACAACACCACTTTAAACACGAAATAAACGCTTTTCTGAAAAATTTTGAAATAATAAAACTATATGAATCATGGTGATAAATAAACTTCCTGAGTGATTGATAACAGTAAGCACGATTATAGACGTTTTTTATTTTTATTACTGTAGCCAATATAAAGTCAATTAATTGTGGGGCCTGTAATAGGGACATAAATGTAACGTTTTCTAAGATTTACAACCGCAGTATTGCGGCAAATCACCGCTCTGAGCTCTGCTACCCACAGTGACCGTTCCGACATAACGTTTCCTGTACATTAGGTCAGGCCATACATACAAATGTGCGGCTGCCACAATCATCTGTCACTGTCCACCGCGGCTCCAGTCTAACGTCATGAACAGAGGAAATCCTATTCCTTTTCCGATTTAATTCATACAATATTGTAAATAAACTGGCTACGTATTCTTATTAGTTGTAGCTACAGTTTAATGTTATAAGAAACACCGATCTTGTCTCTGTAATTTCACATAATTTAAAAAAGATTTAAAATAATTATTCACCCTAATTTATTATTAATTAAGATATGTAAAGATGTATAGGATATTTCCATTTAACTTTAGCTATTTGATGTACACGTGAGGTGTTAAAAATATTTGTTGTAATTCCTTTATTGTTAACGTTTTTCATAAATTCCATTCATACGTCAAATCATAATTATATTAATATGGATAAGAATCTGTTTTAGTACACATGAAACCCTTACGCGATTGGGAGTTTTTAAATAAAACACCTTATATATTTATATATTGTGAAAAGTATTGTTTCTAAATCAGAAGACAAAATATGAAATATGTACTGCAGCTGGCTAAAAAAACAAGGTGTTTAAACTAAATGGATGTATTTGAAGTTTCTAAACATCACAACCTTCCTATAGTATATAAAAAGGTTATTTATTAAAAGGAAGACCACCCCGATCACCGTTTGTAACTGAAATAAATATTTTAAGTAATAATAAAACAGAGTATATGTACAAGTATAAAGAACATACACAGGCATTAAATCTAATTAAAATTACAAAATTGCAACTTGTCCCCTACAAGAAAACTGTAACAGATCTACATAAATTTATCAGCGTTTTTTATATCAACGAAAAGTTTTGATTTCACGAATAAAAATAATGATTGTATATAAAAATAACTAAATTAACATCGTAATTTAGAATATTATTGAACTATAAATAAACAATGAACTAAAAAGATGTTTCTTTGTCTGATACGATGATTAAAGAAGTTTTTTGATACAGTTGGAATTTGAAGTAGGCAACATAGTGGTCCCAGTGCCCCTTTTCTACCTTCACTGTCATTTTTATTCTTGTGTCGCCTGTTATTTTCTTACTGTTCTCTAAAAGATATAACAAAATTTACTAAGCACTCAGTACAATTAAGTAGGCATAGTAATAGTGTAGTTTTGGGAAATTCATTAAATCATAGAGATGCTGTAGATCATTCATAGAAACAATACTATTACGATTATACGAGTTACAAGTTATAATATACAATGTTGTGCGTTTAAAACCAGCGGTGAAGCTTCACTTTCAGGGTTAACTAATTAATTAATATCTCGGATAACAGCAGATTAATTTGAGGATGTTTTAAGCGTGTTTGTGGAAGAAAAACAATTGTGGAAATGTGCAATATTTGTAGTTCATACAGTTAAAAGGAATTCAATTTATGCGGGAAATTATTGAGGAAGTTTGCGATATCGTGGGTGCCATACTTCATTTGTTATTATCATCCCTGACGACTAAGGTAATCCTATAGTATACGTCCTCCCCCTCCTTTACTACGTTATAAAACTGTATATGTTTATCCCATTTTGATAACTCATTAACATAGAAATAAAAATAAGGTACAAAGTGTGTACCGTTTGACGATTACACATTGGGGTGGTGATTTCTGAGGTCGTAGTAATAAATACTCGAATTGCAAAGTTTACTTATAAGTATATTTTAATTTGTGAAACTTACAAGCACCACTTTTGGATGTTAAATTAAATATATGCCTTGCCACGTTGCTGCCATTTAGAATACAAGAACTAAAAAAGTATATTTTATAGGTGGGCCTAAAATATCCAATGTTATATGGAATTATGCCTACGATGTTTTACTTTATAAAAAATAAGACTTCACTTCCCTTCTCAATATATAGACTCACCACCCGGGTGTCGCCGTCTTGGCACGAGACATTGAAGCTGTAGTCTAAGAACGGCTATTTCTAGAAGAGGAGTAGAAGTTGGGAAAGTGGTAGACATCTACTGAAACAACACATGAGATACATCAGCTACGTGAGCTACGTGAAACACGTGGAACACGTAAACTCGCCTAAAACAAATTCACGACGGTATTAGCCATTTAATGATACAAATTACTATTTTATAAAAACGTGTTTGCTATAAGGACGACGCTACAACTTTTATCTATCTCAATCAAGCAAATAAAAGATCTTCAAGGGTACGTTACTTTACTATTAACAACTTTACTTTACGTTATATTCATTTTTATATGTTTGGCATCAAAGGGCTAATTTAATAATACGAAAAGATAAATTTTACTTACGGACAAAGTGCGCGAGGTCTGCTCGGTCACATAGTTGGGCTGCTACAAAGGGTTAGAAGAAAGTATTCATACGCGTGCCAAGTAGGCGTATTACTCCGCCCAATAATTTAGTTCCGGAAAATTTGATAAAATTAATATTAAATTATACTGGCTGAATAGGTTGCGAATTTACATTACATGAAATTGTATTAACTAATTTACGGTACAAGTGTACAATTGCGAAGTTGAAAAACAATATTATCGTTTTATCTATCAAACTAAATATATTTTGACTGAGTTTATATAGTCATTTTGACACACCAAACAATACTTCAATTAGTGTTAATATCAATGAAACACAATTTAATGAACAAAACTGTTTATTTATAATGCAGCACGGTATAAGGTAAAAGATTTCAAATGTGTACTTTTAATGTTACATGAAACTACATTTCTATACGACGTTTTTCAGATTAATAGTATATTATTATTTTGGATATTATTAAATTGGGGGTAGTATGTGTTATATGGATAAAATATACTTTATTCGTATATTGAATTACATGATATAAAGCTACTATTTTTCAATGTATGCATAACTTAAATATGATAAATCATACTTTTTAGAATATTTCCGATACAAAATCTCCCTTGCAGCAACGAACAGTATTTGTTGCTCACTCTTCACTGTAGTTTCTAAAGTAGAACCACAGGGAAGGGAAGTTTCTAAATAAAAAAGCGTCTTAATTTAATTGAATAACCCGTCCAGTATCGATGAAACGCCTCTCTACTCTCCCGCTCACCACTCTCAATCTCGCAAAAGTTTAGAAGCTTCTTTCCGATTGGATTACATCAGTATCCTGAAGACTTCATCCATCATCTCTACTTTGTGTTTATACACGTCAGAACACTCAGTTCGTATCAGTGAGTAATGGTATCTTGAAAATGATACATTGTATTCATATATAACTGGTAGAGGGAATTTCCTCCTATGATATTTTGAAAACTGCTAATAAAAAAGATAAAATTCTACATTGAACAGTCAATTGTAGATTGATTGAGCCATAACACAAATTAAGAAATTATCTTTTAATAACATCATACAATTATTATTAATATAGTTGTAGGTATATATCATACAAGCAGTTGTGATGTAGTGCTAACATGCTCGGTGGGCAAGTGAGAATTCCTAGTTCATCCCTTCTGAACTAGCGGAGAAATTAAATTTTTATGCATAAATATATAAAAGATACAAATTTTTACTTGAAAATATTAACTATTATAGGTAGGGTGATTTCATGGGATGGGATATCACTATAAAAACTTTTGTATGTGATCATATTCCAATCTTATTAAATATTGAAATTCTAATAAAAATTCTTTTCTGTAAATGGAGTTATATATTAGTAATAAAATATGTAGATGAAACCACCCTATTTTTATTATTTAATAGTACACTGTACATTGTTTAGTAACCGAGAAGAAAGTCTAAATAATTTAAAACATGCCTTAATAATACGATTTAAATTTGTTGGTCGTAACTTCGAATTTCTTCAAGATATGTAGCTAAAAATCTTGCAAGATTTTGCTGGATATTACTATCTGTAATTGTGGTGCTCAAAAGTATTGATGCCTTATAACTGTACACTTTTTGAAAGCGAAAAGTTTAAATTTGAATAGACTGTACATTTTTGAACCTCCGTGTAAAAGGACAAACCTATAGCTTTTATAACTGTTTAAAATTACTCTAGAAGTTTGGTGTTTAATTTCAGTATGTTTTGTCTATTATATATTTGGTATCAAGTGAGAGATACATTTTCGTAGAATGCCAACAGCAACAGTCTTGAAAATAGTTATTTAGTGAAACTGGCTAATAAACGTATAAAGGGCACTGAATATCCAATTCTGCTTTCCAAGTGTGGACTAATTCAGCAGTGAACAGGGTAGTTGACATGTTCATTCGCTTTGTAGCTGATTACTTGGCAAGTGACTCTTGCTTCTATTGGACCACAATTACCAAATTAAAAATGGATTACGTAATTTTTTAGAGAAACTCTATTAAAGGGATGGACTTTTTTGTTTAAAACTATATAATAGACAATGAAAAATAGGAAAGGATATCAGGTTTTCTTACATTTGGAATACAACGATGTCGAGCATTGAAAATCTGAAGTAAAGTAAATTGGACTCGAGAAACTGTTAAATGTCCCCATCAAATTGAAACTAGCTTCAACTTATGTAAAATTGAGTGCTAAAGCAATATATCGTCCTGGTAGTGAAATGTATGTAAGACAAATAAAGAATAATTGACATGGATTTTGTAGCAATTTCGGTAAAAGCATGAGGTAGTATTAGGTCATTTGAAATTAAAAACACCCCCATAGCAATAAACAAGTAGTCTACAAGGTGAGGACGTTGGCTTATGAATTTCAAATGGTTTTAAAAATATTGGTGTTTGAGATCTCTGTAAATATATTTTTCAACATGTTTAGCGGACAAAGCTAACAAAGCTATACAATTTTGAATAAATTTTATTTTAAAATTAATTCAATAATTAAAATTAAAATTAATAACAATAATAATTTTCTTATTGTCTAATTATTAGTCAAGTAGTCATTTCCCCAGGTGGGAAATATATTGTTATTGTTACCAACGATTTATTTGTATAGTATTTCATTTTGGGATTTAGTTGTTCGCCTTTTATTACAATGTTCATACATTGCCATTTCGGTATATTGATATGGATTAATATAAATTGTGTTATTAGGGTCTTTACAATTCTGTGGTCTGCAGGGAGCAGATTACGGTATTTCTGAATACAAACAACTGATGCGACCCTAGCAAAGGAAAGAACGTATTTAGTAAATTTGATACATTTTTATATTACAAGAAAAGCCAGATGATTTTTATAGAACTTAAAAGTTTATCATTTTCTGGTAAAATCGATATTCAGAAAGTTTTAAATGCCCGATTCTTGAAAATGAATACCAATAGTGACACCAAGGATGGATAATTCTTCAATAATAGTTTCCCAACATAATTTTTTTTTTTTTCAGTAAACAAAATAAATTTTTTAAGAACGGCATAGCATTATTACTTTCAGGAAGATTGTTCATTTAATAAATATTTCACTATCATTACAGATTTTGAAAGTTTTGTAACTATGAAAACTGTAGATAACATACCTTATAGTACCTTGCAGAATCGAAATTTCTATATATATATATATAGTATGGAAATTTTGTGATAATTTTGAAACTATGTAAACTGTAGTTAACATTCCTTGCAGTAACTGACAGTATAAACATTTGCATTTTTGTAGTAAGTTAATTAATGGTCAATTTAAATTTCAATTATTCAACGTGGGTTTCAGCTACGGTTTTATATGAATTTTAATACTATTTGAGACTTCCAAACCGTTTAAATGAAATATAATCAAATACTTTGTGGTAAAATAACTACTCATATATATTTATAAAATTAATCTATTGGTATATTTTACAATTACATTAGACTTGCAGCAGTCTCGACCACTATAAAACAGACCATAAAAGAGGCGACGCTTCTAGCAACAATTGATTCTAGACTACTCTCGTTCCTTTTCTTCTCCTGAACGTGGCGCATTGAACAGATCTTCCTGTTGTTTATTCCTACTATCATCGTCTAAAACTGGCTCAACTTTGTAATCGGTATTTTTATCCAAGAAGATCGAGTTTTACGAAACTATTAATAAGTTATAATTTTTAATACTTTAAATACAATTTTAAATATTTAAATGTATTTAAAGTATTTTTATTCCTGTAGCAACGGTGTAAAATTCAGATTTCATAGATTAAGTGCAGGCCAGTGGTGCATATGCACGTGTCGATATTCACCTCTTAGTTGTTAGAGGTTCGTATCTACATAGAACGAGTACCCAAACATATTCTTTTGTATCTACTCCTTCGCATCTACATATTCTTTTGGGTATACGAGTACAATAGTTTTGTGCAACGTTTACAGACGATTTATACGGTAGTATATGAGAATGTTTACAAAATCAATCTACCTATTCCGTTTCATTCCTCATAGAGCAATTGTGTGATATAAAATAGAACCTTACCCTAGTCCAGACTATCAATAATTTAAGAAAGAAAACGATTACTGATGAAGATAACGATCGTCCGAACATAATCCAAAGAATATGACATACTTGTTTTGGATGGGTTTTATTTGATGGAGAAATAAGAAAAACATCTGCACTTTATGCCATTAAACCACAGCATGACTCAAGAGTGTCAGTTCAATATTTGGGAGATTCAAAAGATTTTCTTACTCTTTGTCTGGATCTACGATTCCTACCGCAATTAACTCCGAAATTTTGCATGGTAGGAAGGGTTAATGAAAAGATTTAACACCTGATTACCTCTTTGCCGATATTTTGGATCTCTTCAGGCTGAAGTGGACTTAGATACAAGGAATAAAATGTGTGGCAGCGTCAACGTCAGATTTTAAAGGCTGCATCAAACGGAGGTGAACTCAGAATAATTCTCATCGTCTCAGAAACTCAGCACGAATCGCACTACATCAAGCACTACTACAATGCTCGGTCTCATGTGCTTTATATTTTAGTATAAATTACTTATTAATAATAATAAATAATTACGTAATTAAATAATGTGTGAGACATGATGTCGTCTATCTATGTTGTTATAAAGAAATATTATAAATATAATCCCTGGATAATACTAGAATCTACTACCAACAATGTCATAGAAATTCCCCAAATATTGAGATTGTGGAGGACTGCAGCAAATCTTTGTCCAATACCAATTTTCTGTTTTTTTTTATGTCGGGCTTGATTGGCTATATTTTGATATAGTTTTTCTATTAGGATTCCTCTTCAGTCAGGTTCTGGACTTAATTGTTACTTATAGGTAATGAAATGCAGCTTAATGTTCCGTTTCATCCTTTAATTAGTTCGTATTGTAATTTTAAGATTCGTTTTCCTCACTATCGCTTTTGCTAGTCACTAGACATTTATTTTTGAAACGATTTAAACAGCAAATGGGTTCTAGCTCATAGCCATTATATCATAAGTAGTCACTTACCATGGCTTTTGTAATGGTTGACATTAGCTATAGTATAATTTGAGAGTGATGAGTGCTAAGTGGTCAGAAGTTATACGATGCCCCTTCCATTACATCCCCTAACATTATAAAGAGGTTTTGACAACGAGATGTCATTTGTGATGTTTTAACAAAGTTTAGAGTGCCAATTGAGCTTAGAGAGTCCGTTAAAAGCAAATATAAACTAAGTCAACAAGATTACTGCCAGGCATACCAGAGCTGCTCGTGAATATTAGTGCATTCACACTTTCCACATGTGGCAGTTAGCTGTGTTAAAGTGAATAAGTAGCTTGGGTATTACTCTTAACTATTATTACCATCCCCATCTGTCCCCTAATACATTCATACTCAATTCAATGTGTGTTATTTCTAGTCCTACTTGTGTATTATTGAAAATTATCTCTCTTACTCATTGAGAGAATAGGATAGAGTATAGGATAATACTAGATGAATTGCGACCTCGTGATATTAATTATAGATATCCTTAAAATGATAATTCGACTGTAGTTGGTTTAAAACTAGTGCAAAAAAAAGATATTTCCCAAACAAATTCAACTAAAAGATGTACAAGCGTACTTTAAGAATATTTTTATTAATTTTATATAATAAGTAACTCTTTACTAATTACTAAGACTGAGATTTCCCATAGTAATTTTAAAATTGGATTTAGTATCGAAAAATAATTAATTATTGTATAATTATAGTTCTTATTAACATCATAAGTTTATCTAAAAAAATTAATATTGAACCGTAAGAAAAAAAAATAGAATTTGATATTACCCAGAAATGTGTACCAAAGCCCGAAGCACATGGCGGTAATAGGAGATGCCTGTCAGGGGATTAAAACCTACATTCCCAGAAAGTACTACAGTCCTGGAATTATCCTTGAGTTACAGAAATTTGGCTATATAGGCTTTATGGCATACTACTCTCGAAGCGCGTCGGTATGCTAGTGCACGTACCAAGATCCTACGATTTAAATACGCTTTTTAACCAAATGTGGTCACGAGGAGTCCCAATTGCTATTGAGTCACAACCATTTGTACTCAAAGAATGTGATAAGGGAACATAGTCTATATTTTAAGTGCAGAATAACGGCACAAAACCGAAAACAAAATTCTCATTCGAATATTAGTTTATAGAAAATTCTAGTAGTTGCCACTCTAGTGGAAAAATACAATTATTTATTTGCCTTTGAATACAATTTCCCAGATCAAAGGGCAACTGGCAAATAACGAAGTGCTTTAATGTAATTGAGTAACCCAGAGTGTATCAATTTCACTCCCAATGCTCTCCTGTTGCTAACACGTTTTGAAGGTTTTATCCAATTGGATTACATCAATATCCTGCAACTTCATCTATCATCCGCTTTCAGTTTATTCCAGTTATCTGTCAGTCTGTATTTGTGAATAATGATATTTTATGAGAGTTTTAAGTTGACGTGCATGTAATATATGCGAGTATATGTATTGAAAGGAGTATACCAAACGTATAGTTTAAATCGTATATTAAAAGCATTTTTCGTGAATATTACACATTTTTTGTAATACTTCTGCTAGATGTCTTTTAATCAAACCTTCAAAGTAACTTTATTTATGGTAGTATTACGTACAGTTTACTTGTCTCTGCATTGTACCTTCACAGTGTATGTTACCTAAAAGATATTAAATGTGATATATAGATACTGTGTTAAAATGGACGTATTCGGGTCGTATTGGTTTAAAAAAATAGTGAATTAAACAGCTAATATAGGAAGAAGATAATCTTTTAAATGTATATTCTTTTCAAAATAAATTTAAATTAATAACATACAAATTATGCAACAGGCAATAAAAGAACCTCAGAATGCCAAAAACGGATATAGACAATCATTGCATGAAAAATTTGTCGTGAATTGACGTTTACAAGTGATATTTACTACTATTCAAGTGTAATAATGATAGGAAGAAAAGATTTAGGTTAATATTGTATTATACGAGTATGGAAATAATTTTTGTAATTTTCAAAATGTTTATAATATTCCTTTTAGTAAGAAACAGTATTTTAAATATCCACAATGTATTATTATGTTTTAAGGATTAGTGACATATTGTTCCATGTATTAATTTGTATATCGAATATTATAAACACTTGCTTTACTAGGAGTCAGTACATACATCTAAATGAAAATGAAATTAAATTATTCAATTTTTAAATTTATTAGTATTTTCAAATAACTAAGTAACGATTTGATATCCATTGGTTTTTTCTGATGTGTGAACCGTGTATGGTGTAACTATTATCGGGTTTTTTGAGATAAGTAACTATTATCCGAGAGATGAATCCTTTTTATATATTTCGAAATTTTTAAGGTTAAAATATAAACAGATATTTATTATCCTTACAATTACCAGAGTTTCGAAATTTTGTAAAGCCTTTAAGTATTACGTACTGCATTGTGAAGCATCTTCATCAAAGTATTATGTTAATTCATCAAATTATTATGTTAATATATGTGCTGTCCTACAACGCGACTGCTAGAAAATCCAATTTTTTACAGCTAAGACATATTATATAATCAAAATAAGCTTTTTGTGATTTTACCTTACAATATTCACTGACATATATTTATTATATATACATTTTCTCTTTAACACTCATGGACAAATTATTAAATTCAAAAATTTGTTTTTGAATTTACCTAGATTATTTGAATATTGATAAAGATTAAAATGTGTTACTGACTGTAAACAAAAAGAATTTTAATACGATTTTCCTTACAAATAACTGTGTTTGTAACAATGTAATGGTACTCGACGTACATTTAATTACTACGATAAATTAAGTACGATATTGTAAAGAAAGTCAATCAAACTGTGTGAACAAAATGACGAATAGGTGTGTTTAAAGAATTAAGCAAGTTTTTGTATGCCTCTCAGAAAATAAATTATATAAAGGAAAGATAAACTCTAATCTATGTAGCCGACAGGCCACTTTACTGCACAATTTTCATTAACGCTGTTAAAACAAGTATTTCAGGAAACGGTCTTTATAACTATATCCTATTTAGAGATAAGAATAGAGCGTTTAAAAAACCATCCGTTAATCAACATTTCTTTATGAATGTTGACGCTTCATTTGCTATTTGCCAAATAAAGAAGCAGTTTACTGAATTGAATAGCCGTTGGTTTTAATATCCAAATTGATTATTATTTTTAAAAATAGCTAAATGTTTAAAGCCCCTCAGAAATGGTTCATATCTGACAGCTTTATAATACACTACACTACACAAAACATATACTGGGTAGAGTAGTTTTCTATATGTCACCTCGTTACAACAAACTGATTTATGTACAGGAATAACCACCAACCTTAGACGTCTAAATTTTTAGGTACATTATTGATCGTTAGGTCTACGTCCCTGCGGAGGATCATTTTTTGGCGAGAATGGTCCCTTTGGTGTTAAATATTGTATAAAAACTAAACTTGAGGGAACATTGAGTCCTGCGGGAACTGACTGGATGAGGCTGAAACACAGTTACTTTGAGTGGCATTGAGTTCACCGTGAAACATGAGGAGCGGAAGATCATTCCTAAACAGAAAATAACCTATTCTAATTATACGAATAATAAGTTATAATATAAAATAAGTAATAAAAGAATCATAACCGAACACTTCCGGAGAGCTTCCGGTGCAACTGTGATGATTTCCGTTACAAAAATTGGTCAGTCTCAGTCCCGAAAATGAAATGCTTCATTTTCTGTCCGTAAATTTTAATTTTTCTTAGTTGTTAGTTGATAAGCCTAAAACTTGTTATAATTATTAATAATAATGTAAAGCAGTTCAGTTTGTCCTTCTTATTTTATGGCAAATAAAGCCAGCAGTGAAATTGCACCTGCAGGACTTAAAAATTAATTAATATTTAGGCTACAGTTCCTCACGTTACAAACTATCATCAAATGTGTTATGATTATACATTTCTAAGCGACACCATAAATTTTACCGAAAAACATAGTGGTCAAAGGTAGAATTCCGGATGAAACCTTGTTCTGGAATTAAATTTGTATTTAAATTGAAATATCAGTGGTCAGGTCCAAGAATTTGGGAGAAAAACACAGTTTGTCAGTGAGGACGTATCAAATAACGTTAACATAGTGTATAATCATCGCTATATTTGCAGTTGGTAAAAACTAAATAAATGTAGGAGTTCACATAAAAAGGATTTATAGAATCAATGATGACAACAAACAAAAATATTCGGTTAATGATTACCCAACTAAAAGGATGGAATAAATAGTAAATTACATTGAATTTTATCATAAAGTAATATTTTATAAAATTTCTAAATATTTATTTTAATAAGAACTCATAACCTATAAAAATGTTTAGGGGTGAAATGTAGTTTTTAACATTACTTAGTTATGTTTTGTTAGGCCTATGAACGTTTAACCATTATATTGAATTTTTATTAAAATTACTTGTTAAAAAGTTAGTCACATACGGTGACATCTGTAATATACGCAAAAAAGTCACAAAAATATACAGTACATGCAACGTTTTCATTAGTATCATACCCCGTAAAGTTGTAAAAATATATTTGCTCGTAATTCATCTTCACAAACACTTGAATTTTAAAATGCAGTTTTTATAAATCACCTATAACTGGATATATATGGACGTGGTTAGTTAACTATTCTAACAAAAGAGTGCATTTTAATTAAACGTTATATCTTTTTGGATTTTTTTTCGAAATTTGTTGAATATATCATAAAGAATCTCTCCCTTATTAATTTTTGTATCGTTTAAAAGACTTTGACTTCCCACAGCATGGACAATTTTCCAATATTAACCTAACGTGTTGGGGTTTTTATTTTATTTGTGTAGTATATATATACATTAAATAGTAGTAGGATATTAGGTGAGGACATAAATGTAGTATTTTCCAAGATTTACAATCACCGTAAATGTGCAAAAAGGCAGCGACTTGTGATCCCTTTATAAAATAAACTGCTACCATAACATTTCCCTTGCTTCAGATGGGGTGTATCACACAAACAGGTATTACATGCAATGTGCATTCAAATGGACTCCAAAACCTAAAAAAATTTTATAATACTTTGTAATAATATAAAGCTCAAAATTAAGAATTAAACTATCCCAGCCACATGATGATATTTCTCCTACTTCTTCTAGTGTGTAGTACCAATTTTGTTTTAAAATTTACATTTTTATTTGTTATATGGACCTATTTTTGCCATTAACATAGACCGCAAGATGGCAGCGATAAGGTACACTAATCAATAGAGAATGAAAAATAGTAACATACAAAAATAATTATATTAATGACACATAATGACAAGAAAAAAAAATTAAGTATATAAAAAATTATTACAGCGAATAACTACTATGTCTCTTAATAATAATTTTTGCGAGGTAATTATTCACTAGTAATGACAGTTAACTGTAACAATTACTTATTATATAGTTATTCAAAATATGGAAGAAACTATATATTGCAAAGAAAAAACATTCTCCTAAATGCAAATAACGTGAGGGGGCCCAATTGTCAGCATCAGAACAAAGTACAATCGCTAATATTCGTTTCTACTAAAAGATACAGCACAGAATCTGAAATCTTCCGATCAAAACAGGGAAAGAGATAGATCGTCTACTGACGATGTATCAGCGGAAATATCAACCATACTGCATGTCTCAGTTCCTAAACTAGCGGCATACTGGGATTGGGACTGCTTGGAGGTAATTTTTTCCCATGTGTTCAATCTCGAAAAAACTACTGTGACTGTGGAAGATGGTTTTATTTATATAAAGTGTAACTATGGTGGACGAAAAAATTCACAATGAACGCATTTTTATAGAACTAGTTACATGATATCTAGTGTTCGATGGCAACAAACTAAAGTCCGCTTCGATTGCTGCAATGGGAACATCCCTTTAGGAGAACCAATCTTCACACCTTTGCCTTAGCTCCCCGTACCCTTAAATTGGCATTCTATATTCATTCTAAATTTCGTTGTCTCTAAGCATCATTGTTTGATGTGCACTTCATCACCAATACCTGAGGTCCATAGCTACCAAGACGAGCATATTACCTTGGTGACGTGATAATTCTTCCAGCATCCTAATAATGCCACATAAGTAAAACTTCATTCCAACATACATCGCCTTAATAATTAGTACTAGGAAACTATAAATGTTTCAAAACCCCGGTATATTTCTTCTTTATGTTAACACATTAGGGAATATTTTTACGTTTAACCGCTTAAAACATGTTTGTTATGTTCCTACCAATTTTAGAAATAAATAAACGCCAATCTCATTAATTTTATTAGATAATTCATTAAAGAAAGAGCTTTCACAACAGTACTTTAAGTCGTTACACTAAAAATATTAGTTGGTGATATCATTAGAACTATTTAGCATATTTTGCTATTCAGACTAATTGCATGGAATATGTGCTAAACTTTTTAAATTGTTGCCAACTAATCGGTTTAGTTTGCTATCTGGATTTTTGATTAAAATCTCATTATTTTCTTTGTTGAAAGTTATTATTATTGACGAGACTCTTATTCTTATTAATCGATGCTGTATTCAATATCGGTATATGTTATAAAAAACTAATAAAAAACACAATTTGTATTGAAAAAGACATATCTCCTATATTCGAGTAACCACGTAAACACACATATAAAACACAGTTTATTGTATGCATAACACATAGAAGGATATACACAAAAGATTGTTTGAATAAAAAATCACAGGCATAACAGGTACAGTTAAAAGCAAAGTTAGCAACACAGCATTTGGGTACGGCCCTTGTTTGATTTGCCTGATGCGGTGTACACCACGGCAATAGGATCTGAGTGGCCCCTTGTTTTGAATTAACCTGCTGAGGTGTACAGCTTGGGAATGGAAATTTGAATAGCCTCTTTGTTTGTATGTACCTGATGTGGTGTATCATGGCAGTAGGATCTGAGGGGTCTTGTGTTATCTTGTATGTCATTACTGTATTTAACTTTATCCTTAGAAGTAGCGTTGTTGTCATCATAATTCATTATTTGTTAACTACATTGCGTGCTAAAACTAAAATGGTGAAATTATACCCCTTAAAATAGGGAAGAGGCCAGTTTCCAAAAACATGTTTTTTTTATATACTTGTGTATCAGATAATGGTGATAACATTTTTTTGGTACAATTTTAAGTAGGGTGTAGACCCCCATCGGCAACTATAGCTAGTTAGACAAAGTTTGTAATAGTTACACTCGCATTTTGGTTGTCCAGAGCACCCTTCCACTATGTAAATAAAAACAACAGCATGAGCTAAATCTACCAATACATTTGATTCCTTTCATAATATGATATCCGTTACATAAAGAAATGTTTAAGTTTTTCAATGTATAGGGTGGGTACCGGAAATAAACAGTATCGAACATTTAATCCCATGTAATTTAAATCGTGGTACTAATTACTTCATTTTATAGATTGTAACTAACAAATTGACTTAGTTTTGTATCTCTATCCTTTTAAAACAGCGTACAAAAATATCCAAAGTTAGGAAAACAATAGTGGGAAGAGTTTCTTATATGGAATATTAAGTTTGGCTCCATTTTACCATCCATTTAGTGCAGCGTCTGAAATAAGACATTACGTTCGTCTGTAGAATATCCAAATAAAAGTTGGCGACGAAGAAGCTGAAAACGAACGTCGCCTTCAGATTATAGGATTCAAGTCTGTAATAGTGATGAGACCAATGAATGAGGCAATGAGGATACTCCTTCTTAAGTGATATCAGAACGATGTAAGTAATTTATTTTCTACTCATCTCTAACAGTGACACATTTTAGATGCTGCACTAAAAGGCAGATCGACTGAAATCAAAATCAACCTTTACAAAATTAGAATGTTTCATCCCAACCCCCGAATTAAGGTTGCTATTATAATTCAGTTTAGTTTAATTTATTACCCTACGGAAAAATGCCTTTAGAACTATAACTTGAATTGTTATATCAAATCAATATTATAACATTTTAGTATCAAAAATATTTAAAATTCTAAAACCCTTTAAAAGTTTTGGCTTGCCTTAATCAAAGGGATTTTTAAATTGAGCAGCATTAAAATTTAATGTTTTTCCAAGTATCTTTGAAATTGTGGTAAAAACATTTAATTTTGTATAGCTATACTTTTTATTTGCTTCTAAGCTCTTAAACTTAAAATTACCTGCCATAGTTCTAAATGCATATTTTAATTCAGGTCTCAAATGCTTCGACAGTGGGAACAACTCCTTATTTGATTGAAATTATACCATTTCTGAATCATAATATCCATTTCTTCTTTCGTTGTAGGCTTCTCCTGATACAAAATGTATTTCCTAAAAAATAATATATGCTGCAGTAAGGTCTGGAGATGAAAACAGGTTTTCATCTTCTATCTATTGTCGAGAACATTTAATCAAGTAATGAAACGTACACTCTGAGCAAACCGACATGATTACGTACCATTAAAATCACGGAAAATTTATATTTGTTTAGATTAATGAACGTGCTTTTGGTGCAGATATCAGTTTTCTTTTTGTTACATTCAAATTAGAACGTCTATTTAAACATATTTTTAGATCTGATCGCTTTTAATGAACCTTAAACTACAATGTGTTAAATAACAACCGTTTTGGTTTGGCTGAAGTATTCTATGCTACTTCATTATTGTTGATCCTCTTCTCCTTTATATCTGACCAGTTTGTTTGTTTAAAGTATTATTTTAGAGATGGAAGGATTGTTATGGAAACAGGATTTTTCCGGACATTTTCCCCCTTTGAGTGAAAAAAACATTTTTTCGTTTCTTTTGTTTTACTGAACGATGTCAAAAGACCAGTTTGAATATCATATAGGCCCGGCCACAAATGTTGATATATATTTTATATGATATATGATTATACACTGATACATGCACCACCTCGTAGTGTTACTAGACAGGTTGTGATATCATCTCGGTTTCTGGGATCATAATTCAAAGTGGATATCTAGTTGTATTAGATCCATCCTGGGTATAAACAGAAATACAGACTTAATTAGATCGTCACCTCATTCGCAGCCTAAAATTCAATTACACTTACATAAATCCAATGCCAAGGGTATCAAGTCCCATATCTCATTCCGTATTTGCAATGTTAAAAATGTAAAATGTTCAATAAATTTAGAACGTCTAGAAATCATAGGATTGACCTATATGTTGTATTAATTCTATTTCTTTTTATTTTATGCGTCCATGTATGTTTAGTTGTTTTTCATTGCTAGTATATGTAAAGCTTTTAAATCGATTAATAACGTTAATTCGGCGCTGATCAGAAAGTTCGAGAACTGGGTCTCTTTACAGTCTTCTTATCAGGTGGAGGTCCAAAGGCTCGCTAGCCTATTTTCTTGAAGATGTTGGACATCTTAAAGTTCGTGCTGGTGGGGTGTTTACTGTTTCGGTAAAAGAGGCATATGTTGGAATAAGCTTCCATTTTAATTAAAGGCAAACGTCTCCGCAAAAAAGGCTGGTTCTATAAATAAAAAAATATCTCTACTCCAAGGGAGTTCTATAGTTTTATGTTTTACTGACATATTAAAAGGAACTTACTATAACACTACTTTAAATACCAGATAGAACTTTTCTTAAAAAGGTAGAAATTATAAAACTAAATAAAATCAAGATATAAATGAACCTCTTGAGGAATTGATAATAGTATACCTTCACAAGTATAGACGTTTTTGATTTTTATTACTGCAGCCCATATAAAATCAAATAACTGAGGATCCTTTAATGGGGACATAAATGTAACGTTATCAAAGATTTACAACCACAGTATTGCGGCAAATCACCGCTCTGAGGTCTGCTACCTACAGTGGCCGTCCTGCCATAACGTTTCTTTTACATTAGGTCAGACCATACATACAAAAGTGCGGCCGCCACAATCATCTGTCACTGTCATACGCGGCTCCGGTCTGACGTCATAAACAAAGGAAATTCTATTTCTTTTCCGATTTACTTTATACAACTTTTTAAATAAATTTATTGTGTTAACCTATTATGTTAACATTAAGAAAACTACGTATCGCCATTGGTTATAGTCATAGTTTAAACAGAAAATAAACACTGTTCATGTCTCAGTAACGACACAAATATATCGTAAATATTAAATTATTTTTAGTGTAGTTTGATAATTTATTCAAATTTGTATATCAATGTAGGATATTTAAATTTAACTTCAACATGGATATGTGTACACGTGAGGTGCTAAAAAAATGCATTCTATTGGGAAACCCGGTATATATATATATATATATATATATATATATATATATATATATATATACTCTTCTAAGTACTTTAATGTTTAGACAAAAACATAATATCCAGTGCTCATGTTTTAATTTTCCAGTTCTCAAAACCCTTAATCAGAAACACACTGAATTAAAAACATGCAAACAGAAATGAAACCAAGAATTAAAAACATAACCAAAATAAAATTTTCACAGATAAATAAATAATTATATATAAATATTTTTATATTGTAAAAAAATATGTATTCTAATTAATAGACAAAATACTAAATATGTAATGCAGCTGACTAATAACACGAGAAGTTTGGATTTATACTGGCATTGGTGAATGTGTTTAAACTAAATAAATATAATAATAAAAGAGATTCAACTTACAAGATTAATGGCCAAGCGTATACATTAAAAATAATTTTAAATAAAACAGTGCTATGTGTTCTCAAAAACCAATTAATAAATAAAAAAAAATAAAAACAGTAAGAGATCTGTGGACATTTACCAGCGTCTGTTTGATATAATATTTATTAATATGTTTGATTTCTGCAATAAAAATAATTATTGCATATCGAAATAAATATGCTTATGTTCTAGTTTGGAATCAAATAAATCTAGAAATAAATACTGAATAAAAAAATGCTTTATCACATTTGTTGATAAAAGAAAATTTTTTGGGACACACATAGGTATATTATTATAATATATTGATAAGCAAGCTGTATTCGTACAAGTAGTGAAATTTAAAAATTATAAATTAATATTCCTGTATAACGTAATGTACTAGAAGGTGAACAGTTGGTATTAGAAGTCATATAGATGCCCAGTGCCCTTTTCACAAGCTTCTCTGACATTTTTATTCTTATATCGCCTGTTATTGTCATAATGTTCAATATTAGACGTAACAATATTTACTTATGAATAACTAAATAAATAAGTAGATATGCCATAGTGCTATTTTGGGAAATTCCAGACATCATAGAGATGCTGAAGATAATTCATACAGAGAAACAAAACTATTCCGATTATACGAGTAACAAGGTATAATATACAATGTTGTACGATTAAAGACAGTAGTGTAGTTGCACTTACAGGATTAACTACTTAATTAATACCTCGGCTTAGAGCTAATTACTTTGGGAATTTTTTTAGGCACGTTCATGGTAGCAACACTTTATGGTAATAAGCAAAGATTTGTAGTCTCCCACTTCAAAGAAATTACATGTATGTGGCAAATTATTGAGGAAGTTTGCGCTATATTGGGAGCAATACATAATTTGTTATTATCATCCCTGAACGCTAAGGTAATCTGATAGCATATGTCCTCTCTCTCTACTGTACTACGGTGTAAAACTGTATGTGTTTATTCCCATTAGCTAACTCAATTAATATAGAGATACAACCGAGGTAGTAAATTTACACTTGTGAGATTAAAAAATAATATTCTCGTATAAAGCATTTTCATAGATATTATAAACATGGACGTAGTATGTAGTATAGTATATAGATAAAATATATTGTATATATATATATATATATATATATATATATATATATATATATATACGTTTGGCCTTTTTTCCGAGTTTTATATTTATATATATATAGGTTATTTATTTTTATTATTATTATTATTATTATTTATATTATTATATTATATATATTATATATATATATATTATATTATTATATTATATTATTATATATTATATATATATATATATATATTATATATTATTATATTATATTATATATATATATATATATATATATTATATATATATATAAAACTCGGAAAAGGCCAAACGTCAAGAGACTTACTTGGATATTCAATTGAATGTCATTCGACTAATACATGTAGAAAAAAGCCAACATATTAATACTGATTAACTATATTTCGCATTACGCTTCTTCAGGTCAAAACAACATAACGAAACTCATAAAATAATCAAAAAACATACATGTAAACTGATAAATAAATTAATAAGCATAATATTCTTGAAATGATAAACATATCTTCAGACTGTGGGTGTAAAGATGTGATGAGTGTCCAGATGATTCAAATTTATCGAAGATTAAAATCCATAGGGGAATTTAGATTTTGTGACAATTTGACATGCTTGTTCTTAATTTCTTACTTTTGATGTATTTGAATTTTGTATTGATCGTATTGGTTTTACTGTATATAAATTTTCAAAAGATTCTTTGTGTATTTTACTATGAATAACTAATGGTTTTGATTCATCATTATGCTTAAAATCATAACGGTGACCTGTCATTCTTATTCTTAAATTATTTGTTGTAGAGCCGATGTAGTCTTTAGGACATTGTTTACACTGAATTTGATATACTATATTTTTTGTATCACATGTCAAATTTCCAATAATTTTTTATACTTTTTTAGTTGAACTACTTTCAAATTTTGATGACTCTTTGTATTTGATTGCAACACCATGCATCTTGATTTATTACATGGATTTGCTCCTTTAAACTTAGTTTTTACATCAGAATCATCTGGTAATTTTGGTTTCGATATAATGTCCTTTAAAATAGGAGGTCTTTTAAAAACATTACGTGGAATATTTTTTAGAAATGAGTCTGTCGGTGGAGAATTTTGAAGAATTTTGTAAGCTACTTTAAAAATGTTGTTAATTTTGTAGAGACCAGGATAATATTGTGTTATTAATTTAGGCTCATCATAATATTTCTTTTTGGCATAATTATTATTAAGGTTGCTTTCATCGAGCTGTAGCTTTTCATTTAATAGCTTCTCAGGATATCCTCGTTTTTAAAAAAGCATCATATATGTTACTAACGTAATTTTTAAGATCTTCACTCTCACTGCATAATTTGGTTGCTCGTGTAACCAAGCTTTTGGGAATTGATCTTTTTACATATACAGGGTGACAACCTTTGTAGTGTAATATATTGAAAAGTGTTTGTAGGTTTTACATTAATTTTTCTGTTTCAAGTAAACCTTTCTTGATGTAAACGTCAATATCCAGAAATGTAACTGACTCTGTTTAAATTTTCCAAGTAAAATTTTAAATTGTTATCGAAGGAGTTCAATGCGTTTTAGGAAATCTAAAAGTTTTTCATTACTCTCTGTCCATAACAGAAAAATGTCATCTATGTATCTAGACCAGAATATAGGTTTAAAATGTTTGAGAATGTAGAAAATCTTGTTCAAATTTTGCCATAAAAAGATTTGCGTATGATGGGGCTATTCGGGTTACCCATGGCTGTTCCTTTCTTTTGTAAATAAAATTTGTTTTGAAATCGAAAAACAATTGGAAGATAATATAAAATTTATGAGAGCAATGATGAAGTTAGTGCTTTGGTTTTTGAATTTCCAGGTCTTTTATCTAAAAAGTGTTTCACAGCTTCCATACCTTTATTGTGGTCAATATTAGTATATAAGGAAGTTACATCAATTGTAACTAAACGTCACATTTGTTGCAACAGGTTGGGGTATTTCTTTTAATCTTTCAATAAAATGATCAGTGTTTTTCAAGTAGTATGGTACATTATATATATAGATATATATATATATATATATATATATATATATATATATATATATATATATTTAAAAACATACTATGCATAAGTTAAATATGATAAATCACACTTTTTAGAATTTTTCTGATACAGAATTCCCATGCAGAAACGAACAGTATTTGTTACTCACTCTTCAGTGCTGTTTCTAAAGTAGAACCACAAGGTAGGGAAGTTTCCAAATAAAAATGCGTTTTAATTTAATTGAATAACCCGTTCAGTATCGATTAAACGCCTCTCCACTCTCCCGCTCACCTCTCTCCACTTTCACGCTCATCGCTCTCTACCCTCTCGCTCACACCAGGTTTAAAAGCTTCTTTCCGATTGGATTACATCAATATCCTGACGAATACATCCATCAATTTTGTTTTTTGTTTATACACATCAGAAAATTCAGTTTGTATCAGTGAGTATAGTGAAAATGTCTAATGATCAAATGTACAGGGTGGGGCATAAGTCACTTGACACTACCAGTTACTCAGTATCAATTTAAATCTAGTTGTAACCTGTCAGCTGTTACAACAAAACAACAATATTAGGTTATGTTTTTGCATAAGTAAATAACCATTTACAAATATAAAAAAAACCCTTAACCGACTGGCATGACACTCATCATTCTGAATCGAGCCCGGGGTGTTGGAGCAGGTGAGTGAGAAGGTAAAGGGCAGAGAGGAGAGGGAAGCCTTTTAGAGCTTTGTAGTTCTACGGAGCGTTGTGGTCGGAAATCACCGTGTGGAAAACCGCGGCGAGTGTAACTGGAACGATGCTAATGATCTTTTCGATTGTTGTTTCTGTTGTGGCAGTAACTTTTGTGGAGTATTCACTGACCAAGCTAAATTTTAGGGTTATAAATACGCTAAAAATATGTTTACCATACTTGCATTTACTAACATCTCTTCAAAAACCTTTTATCAGAATTAATTGTCAACTGTTCCTCGTTTATTTCTCATACACAAATCTAACTGTGAGAGCTACATGTTCTGATAGCTCTAAATTTGTAACGGCTTGAATCAAGTTTCATTTTGCTGGAGAAATTTAAGAAAATCTTTCGACTTCAAATTACTTTGCTTTATATTCTGTTACAATGCCCTACATCGTTGGGCGCACAATACATAATTGACAATAATTAATTTGGAAGGATAACAGGTTTTATTACATTTTGTATACATTTATTTATACTCCATTTAATACGATATTGATAAATTGCCTATTGAGTATATTTGCATGTTGTAATATTAGGTCAATAATTACAATATGGTGGTCTGCAAGAAGAGTAGAAGTTCAAAACTCCAGCTGTACTCAAACTTATTATAACAAGGAAAATCTCATAATTCCATATTATTTGTTGACTGAATAAAAATTACTGCTACAACTTGAGCAAAGGTAAAAACGTATAATATTAATTTGATTAGCTTTTGTATTATGAGAGGAGCCAGATATTTTTAATAAAACTTAAAGGTTATCATTGCCAGGTAAATATATATAATCAAAAAATTTTAAATACCCGATTCAAGAATATTAATACCAACAGTGACACAAAGATTGGATAATTCTTCACTTCTTCATTATTGTTTGTTTTATTGTTCAGTAAAAAAGTATTTTATTGAAAGGCAGCATAGCATTATTATGTTCAGAAACATTTATCACTTTCTGTACCTGGCAGAAAAAAGATTTTCACTTTCATATAAAGATAATTGATGTTCAATTATAATTTTAATTCTTTTACGTGGATTTCCCCCCTGGTTTTGTATGAATTTGAATACTAATTGGGAGTTCCTGACGTATAATGAAATAAAGTAAAATGTTATTAGTAAAATAAATGCTAATATTGATAACATGAATGTACTGAGTATATTTTACAACGACATTGGACTTGCAGCGGTCTCGACCACTATAAAACAGACCGTAAAAGAAGCTTCTAGCAACAATTGATTCTAGACTACTCTCATTCCTTTTCTTCTGCTGAACGTGACAAATTGAACAGACCTTACTGTTGTTCATTCCAACTTTCATCGTCTAAAACTGGCTCAACTTGGTAGTCGGTAATTTTATCCAAGAAGATCGAGTTTTACGAAATTGTTACAAGTTGTATTTTTTAATACTTTAACATCATTTAATATCATATCAGCATATGTCGATATCTACCTCTTAGTTGTTAGAGGTTCGTATCTATATAGAATGTGGGTATACGAGTAAAATAGTTTGTGCAACGTTTACAGACGATTAAGCATTCTCATGTTCTCATAAATTCAGCACTAATCGCACTACATCAAGCACTACTACAATGCTCGGTCTCGTGTGCTTTATATTTTTGTATCAATTACTTAGTAATACTTAGTAACCAATTTTATATTGTTTTTAAGTCGGGGTTGATTGTCTATATTTTGATATATTTTTTCTATTAAGATTCCTCTACAGTCATGTCCTGGATTTGATTATTATCTATAGGTAATGAAATGCGGCTTAATTTTCCGTTTCATCCTTTAATTCGTTCTCATTGTTATTGTAAGCTTAGTTTATTTCTCACTGTCACTTTTGCTAGTCACTAAAAATTTATTTTTCAAACGGTTTAAGCATAAAATGAGTTCCAGCTCATTAATATTATATCACAATTAGTCACTTAATAAGGTTCATTGTAGTAGTTGAGGTTAGCTATGCTATAATTGGAGAATTATGAGTGTTAATTGGTATGAATTTATACGATGCTCTTCCATTACATCCCCTAAAATTATAAAGAGGATTCGACAACGTGATGTCAATCCTCCAACAATGTTTCGAGTGCCAATTGGGCTTAGGAAGTCCGTTAAAAGCCGCTATAAACTAAGCGCAACAAGATTACTGCCAGTCATACCACAGCTGCACGTAGTTATTAGTGCATTCACACTTTCCACATGTGGCAGTTAGCTGTGTTAAAGTGAATAAGTAGTTTGGGTATTACACCGCTTAGTGCCGTTCCCATCTGTCCCCTTGTACATTTATCCTAATTTTAATGTGTGTTGTTTCTATTCCTACTTGTAAATCAAATAAAATATTCTGACTTACTCGTTGAAATAAATTATAGAATAATACTCGATGTATTTGAGACCTCATCCTAATCTGGATTTAAAGAATCAAGCAAATTTCTATATGGCTGTCAGAAATTAAAAATATAAATTAAAGAATAACACAATTAATCTATGTAGCTGAGAAGCAATTATACTGCTCACTTAGCATTAAAACTGTTGAAAGAAATATTTCAGGAAACTGTCTTTATAACTATCTTATACATAGAAGAGGGAATACAGCGTATAAAATACCAACCGTTGATGAAAATTTCGTTGTAAATTTTGACGCTTCATTTGATATTTGCTAAATAAAGAAGCAGTTTACTGAATTGAATAGCTCGCTCGGTATCGATTTCGCTCTTCTACACTCTCTTACTCCCTACAGGATTACAAGGCTCTATCCGATTGATTATCGGTGCATTACAAACTCGAAGTCTCCATCCATCATCCAGGTTTGAGTTTATACACGTCATTACATTCAGGGCTCATAAGAATATTTATAATCTTTTAGTTGTGAGGCCGGACTGCTTTCATACTTAAAATTCAAAGTATTTCAAAACATTGACACTTTATCGATTTATTAAAACAGATATAAATTTAAAATGATGGCATGACAGTATGCACTTTATGAAATGAAAAGAATCATAACTGAACACTTCCGATATTTTATACGTAGATGATATTGCACAACTTAGAAGTGATTCAGTTTCAATTGTGAAGATTTCCGTTACAAAAATTGGTCCGTCTCATTCACGAAGATGAAATGCAGTGAGCTCTGTCCATAATAATCAATTTTCCGTAGTTTGTTGGTGACTAAGCTGAGAAATTCTTACACATAGTATTAATAATAACATACACGATAAAAGTAATTAATTTTTTATCTTAATTCTTTTGGCATATAAAGCCACTAGTGAATTTGCACCTGCAGAACCTTCGTACTAATTAATTAATACTTTTGATAAAGTTCTTACATTACAAATCTAGATTTACAATTTCTAAGCGAGATCATAAAATATACCAAAATAAATAGTTGTAATTTCTTTTGGATATTAGATTTGTATTTAAATTGAAATATCAGTGGTCCGGTCCAAGAAGTTGGGAGAGAACAGTTAGTCACTGGGTATATATTAAATATCATTAAATTATTGTATAATAATAGCTGTTTTGCAGTAGGTAAAGAACTACATTTAAAAAAATTCATATAACAATAGTTTATTGCGTCTGTGGTGACAATAAACAACACTTTTTGGCGAATGACTTATCAATGAAAAAACGTGAAATAGTAAATAACATATAATATAAACATAAGGTATCCTTTGTGTTTTTTCATATTAAACTGTCAAACTTACCATTTTTATGAGAACTCATAATAAAATAACTATAAATAGTGTAAGGAATAGATTTACAGATAGGTATACAGAAATAGATTGTATAATACTTCGTTATTTTTTATTACGTCATTAACCTTTTATCTTTACATTGAATTTTTTTTTCAATTACTTATTTAAAAGTTTGTCACATAAGGTGAAATATATAATATAGGCAGAAACGTTATAAAAATAGATATGCAAAGTTTCTATAATATTGGGTTAGAGTAGTATAAATACGTATATTGGCTAGTAATTCATCTCCACAAAGCACTTGAAACGTAAAATGCAGTTTGAATGGATGGACTATACACTGCTACGTGATATTTAACGATTATTGTCTTATTCTAACAAAGAACGCATTTTATATGTCACCATATTTAAATGGTTTTTAATTCAATATATATATATTGAATTTCTCATAAGGAATGTCTCGTTTGAAAATTTCTGTATCGTTTAAAAGTCTACTTCCCACAGCATGAACATTTAAGTAGATCCAGTATTTACTTAAAACGTGGGGTTTTATTTTATGTGTGCAGTTTATATACAATAAACTAGTAGTAGGATCTGTGGTGAAGATATAAATGTAGCATTTTCCAAGGTCTACAATCACCGTAACGGTGCAAAACGCAGCGACTTCTCATACTCCCTTAATAAAATGAACCGCTGCCATAAAATTATCCTTACCTAAGATGGGTTGTATCATACAAACAAGCATTACATTTAATATACGTTAAAATGGCCTCCTAACCTAAAAAAAATGTTATAATACTTTGTTATAATATAAAGTTTCAGAATCAAGAATACATCCTAGATCATGATGTTTCTCCATACCTTTTCTAGTCTGTAGTAGCAATTTTATTTACAGGTAAATATTTATTTATTATATGATCAATCTTTCCAATTACATAAAACGAAAGATGGTAGCCATACAAACTAATCTGTAGAAAATTAAAACTAGTAACAACCAAAAATTATCATATTATTGATAATATATACAACGAAAACAACAAAGCTATAAAAAATAATGACGTATACAGCTATGTTACATAATAATATTATTTTGTCCTGTAAATTATCCCTATTACTGTAAACTAACCTTACAAAATACTTACTTTATAGTTATTTAAAATACTAAAGCAAAAGTATATTGTAAAGAAAAAGTCCATTCTACCAAAAGCAAATATGTAGTCCATTATCACAGTAATAACTAAGTACAATTGCTGATTTTACTTAGTTCTAATTGCTAATATTTTTCACTAAAAGATACTACTTTGAATAAAAAATGTTCCAATTAAAGCAGGGAAGAGAATAGACCGTCTACTGAACGATATATCAGCAGAAATATCAACCATACTGCAGACTCAGTTTCTAACTGACCGCATACTGGGATTGGGACTACCTGAACTTAGTTTGTTTCCATAAGTTCATTTTTTAAGAAATACTGTGATTGTGTATATTTTATTAAGTGGAACTAGGAACTAGGGTCGATAATAACAAAACACAATGAAGACAGTTTTGTAGAACTAGTTACAAGATGTCTAGTGTTCAATTGCAATAAACCTAAGTCCGCTTCGATTGCTGCAATGGGAACAACCATGTAGGAGAACCCTTCTTCACACTCTTGTCTTAACTTCCCGTAACTTTAAATTGGCATTGGATATTCATTCTAACTTGCATTGTCTCGTAAGTACACAGTTCCATCCGTAGTTCTCTTCTTCAATACCTGAGGTTTATAACTAATAAGGTCAGCATAAAAACTTTGGTGATGATAACTCTTCATCACCTTAGTAGTTAGTACTCGAACTATAATTTTTTTCAAACCCGTTATATTACTTTTTTGTTTCAAAAAGCTGTGGGGTAGTTTTACGTTTACCGTTTTGTGTGAACTGTTTCTTATTTTCCTATCACGGGTAATAAATAATTCTATAAAGAAAGAGTTTATAACTAATAAGGTCAGCCTAAAAACTTTGGTGATGAAAATTCTTCATCATATATATATATATATATATATATATAGATATATTGTAAAAGAGAAATATCTGCTATATTCGAGTAAGCACATAAATACACATATAATACACAGTTTATTGCATGCATAACACACAAGGGTATACACAAAAAAGGTTAAAAATAAAAACATAGCCATAACACGTACGGTTAAAAGCAAAGTTAGCAACACGGCAGTTGTACGATCCTTGTTTGGATTTACCTGATGCGGTGTACACCACGGCTACGTGATCCGAGTGGCCCTATGTTTGAATTTACCAGCAGAGGTTAGCAACTCAGGAATGGGGTTTGAGTTACTTCTTTTTTGTTTGGATTAACCTGCTGTAATGTACGAAATCATTGGGATCTGAGGGGTCCTGTGGCAATTTACACCCACAAAATAAGCTATCGGTTACATTATAAAATAAAGTTGTGTTTCAATTTATATAGTGTACCAGGAATAAACTAAAAATTTAATTTGAATTCCGTAAAATTTAAATGTAAGTATAGGTCAAGTAATATATCCTATCCTTTTATAGCTAGTAATTAATTAATCAAATTACGTTTTTATTTTCATTATTTTTTAAATTGCGTATACAAATATATAAAATTGTAATCATGCAGTATTGGTGGGAAGAGTGTATTTTATGTGGATGTTGAGCTCCAGTTCACTCTCCTTTTAATGCAGCTTCTGAAATCCGACGTCAATTTCGTCTGAAGAGCCAAATAAAGTTGGCGACGAAACAATACCCGTAAATAGTTTTAAATTTATCAAATAAAGTACAGATGAACCTTAAATGCATTAAAATTAGTATTTACTGTCAAATTCAAATGTTAACAGCGACAGTCGTTATAAATTAACAATAAAATAATCCATTACTTGTGATCACCTTACACACAGCCTTAGCTTGGCACAGTAATAGAGTTCTAATAACATCAAAATGTAAATTAATTAATAACAAACAATTATTAGTGACATTAATCTTTATTGAAAAATATTACTAAGGGTATTTTGTTATTTTACAGAAAACTCCATACGCGCACAAGAACACTACAAAAATATATAACAGGCAGAAACATACGCAAACAATAAAATTTATAAATGAGTTCTAGTTATAAGTTACTTTTTATTTACTATTATGCTATTAAAGGTCAATTTTCCAGGTTCTAAAAGTATACATAAATTCTGATTTCAAAGGTTTCCACAATGCAAAGAAGTCCTTCAGTGATCAAAAGGATAGGATGGTTTCACTTTATACACAATAAATTTGAGTCTCAAATTTGCTCAGTAAGGTCTGGAGATCTAGCAGTTACTCTTCTATACAGGTTATTTACGTATCTATTTTGGTGTACGATTTGATCAAGTAACTTAACTTACTCTCTAAGCATACTGAGAACTTACGATTTGAATACTAAGTAAAACAGGGGAAATTTAGTACATAATATAAATGTAAGATCAATACCTGTGCTTTGGTGTAGGTGTCAGTTTTATTTGATTTTTACAGTCTAATGAGGACATTTTTTAACCATGTTTTTGGACCTGATCCCTTTTAATGAAACTCAAACTACAAATAGTTCAATATCCACAGTTTTGGTTTGGCTTAAGTATTGTATCATATCAGAACCAGTTTAAATATCATATTGGCCCAACCACAAATGTTGGTATATCTATGATATAATTAATAATTAGACACTGATGCATGCATCGCCTCTTCGTGTTACTAGTCAGGTTGTGATTCCATCTCGGTTGCTGGGATCATGATTCAAAGTCCATATACTAGTTGCATTAGACGCACCCCGTGTATAAACAGAAATTCATGCTTGATTAGTTAACCGCCTCATTTGCAGCCTACAATTCAATTACAGTTACATATCTAATGGAGCCAATTTCAAGGGTATCATGTATATTATTATCTCATTCCGTATTTACAATGTTTAAAATGTACAACTTTGAAGAAATTCAGGATCATATATAATTTACAGGAATGACCTATATTTTTTTATTAATTCTATTTATTTTTATTTTATACGTCCATACATAATTAATTGTTTTTCATTGATAGTAGAAGTAACAATTTTAAATTGTGTAACAAAGTTAATTCGGCGCTGATCAGAAAGTTGGAGAACTGGGTCTCTTTCCTGTTTCCTGAGCACCTCAAAATGCTTAATGTCCCATTTTCTTAAAGATGTTGGACATCTTAAAGTTCCTGCTAGTGATACGTTCATTGCTTCGGTACAAGAGGTATATGTTGTAAAATCTCCCATTGTAATCAAAGGCAAACTTCGTAAAAATGACTAGTTCTGTAAATTTTAAAAGAAAATATCTCTCCTTCAAGGGAATTGTGTAGTTTATGTTTTACTGACTTATTAAAATGAACTTACTATAACACGACTTTGAATACCAAATGGAAGTGTTTCTCCAAAAATTTAAAATAATAAAATTATTTAAATCATGGTGATGGATAAACGTCCAGAGTGATTGATAATGGTATACCTTTACGATTATAGACGTTTGTTATTTTTATTACTGCAGCCCATATAAAGTCAATTAACTTCGACGCCTTTAAAGGGGATATAAATGTAACGTTTTCTAAGACGTTATGCCGCAGTATTGCGGGAAATCACCGCTCTGAGCTCTGCTACCTACAGTGACCGTCCTGCCCTAACGTTTCCTTTACATTAGGTCAGGCCATACATACAAATGTGCGGCCACCACAATCATCTGTCACTGTCCAACGCGGCTCCGGTCTGACGTCATAAACAAAGGAAATCCTATTGCTTTTCCGATTACTTCATATAACATTGTAAACAAACTGGTTGTGTTAAGCTATTATTTTAACATTAAGAACACTACGTATAACTATTGGTTTTAGCCGTAGTTTAAACTGAAAAGAAACACGAATCATGTCTCAGTAATTACACACAGTTTTCGTAAATGGTAAAATAAACTACTAATTTGTTGTTTTATTTAAAATTGTACATCTATATGTCATTACATCTATTTGTCAATTTAACTTGTTCAAGGATATGTAGAAGTGAGATGCTAGACATTTTTGTTCTATTTTATTTATTAATAATGATATTAAAAAATTCCCTTCATACCTTAAATCATAATTGTATTTATATGGTTCGGATTATATTTAGGTATATATGAAACCCATAAACGATTTAGAGTTGCTTATTTAAAAGCGTAATGTATATTTTAAAAATTATTATGTTTCCAAATCAAAAGACAAAATAGGAAGTACGTGTATGTACTGCAAGTGGCTAATAGCACAAGAAGTTTGGATTTGTACTGACATTGGTGAATGTGATTAAAGTATATAAAAGTATTTTGAGTTTGGAAATAACACCACTTTTTTGTTATATGCGTAAAAGTTTTTATTTAAAGATTCTCCACCTATCACTAGTTGTAACTGTCATAAATGTTGTAAGTAATTATAAAAGTTTAAAGAATATACACAGGCATTAAAATTAACTAAAATTATAATATTGCTATGTGTTCTCTTCAAGGAAATGATAACAGTCCTGCGGAATTGAGCTATTGTTTGTAATTTTAACAAAGAGTTTGTATTTTAGCAATAAAAATAATGATTGCATATAAAAATTACTCTTATAAAATTGTAATATATAGCTAATAGAACTACTAATAAATACTAAATTAAAGATATCTTTCTTTGTCTCATACGATGATAAAAGAAAGTTTTTTTGAGATCCATATATGTACATTATTATAACATATTGATAAATTATTCATTATAGAAAGTGAAATGTAAAAGAAAATAAAACAAAACTACTGTATGATATAATCTCCCGAAAGGTTAACAGTTGGTATTTGAAATGACATAGATGCCCTAGTGCCTTTTTTCCACCTTCTCTGACCTTTATATTCGTCCGTCGCCTGTAATTGTCTTAGTGTTCACTATTAAACGTAGCACAATTTACTACATAATAAATTAGGAACGATAAAGTAAAATAGTCATAGTGCAGTGTTGGAAAAATTATTACATCATAGAGATGCCGAAGATCATTCATACAGAAAAAAGAAAGAATTCAGATTACACGAGTAACAAGTTACAACAATGTGTAATGTCATGTGATTAAAGGCAGTGGTAAAGTGCTTCCAGGATTAATTCGGATTAATAATTTTGTATTCACATACGCAAAACAATAATATGTACAGTACACTTCCATAATTTCAATGAAATATATAATTAATTAATTAATATTTCGGCTTACAGCTAATTACTTTGAGGATGTTTTCAAGTGCCTACATTGTAGAAACGCTTAGGGATAATAAGCAAGAGTTGTGGTCATCCAGTTAAAAGGCATTACATTTATGCGGCAAATTATTGAGGAAGTTTGCAATATGGAGGGTGCCGTACATCATTTGTTATTATCATCCCTGAAGGCTGAGGTAATCTGATAGCATACGTCCTCTCCCTCCTGTACTACGTTATAAAACTGTATATGTTTATCACCTTTTAATAGCTCAGTTAATATACAGATACAAATTAGGTAGAAAATGTACACTTGCGAGATTGAAAAACAATATTATCGTATTTATTTTGACTGAGTCTGTATACTCATTTTGACACACCAAACAATACTACAAGTTAATATTAATGAAACACAATTTAACAAACAATTTTTCTATGTATAATGTAGCACGATATAAGGTAAAATATTTAAAATGAATACTTTAAATAATACATGAAACTGCATTTCTATACAACATTTCTCAAATTCATATTATATTATTATTATTATAGATATTATTAAATTATGGTTGTGTTAAATTGATAAAATAGCAATATATACATACATTAATACATTGAATTACATGCTATAAAGCTACTATTTTCAATGTATGATAACTTAAATATGATATATCATACTTTTTAGAATATTTCCAATACCAAATCTCCCTTGTAGCAACGAGCAGTATTTGTTACTCACACTTTAGTGTTGTTTCTAAAGTAAAACCAAGGGCAGGGAAGTTTCAAAATAAAAAAGCGTTTTAACTTAATTGAATAACCCGTTCAGTATTGATGAAACTCCTCTCTACTCTCCCGCTCTTACTCTCCACTCTCCCGCTCGCAACAGGTTTAGAAGCTTCTTTCCGATTGGAGTACAATCAATATCATGAAGACTTCATCCATCACTTCTGTTCTGTGTTTATACACGTCAGAACATTCAGTTTGTATCAGTGAGTAATGGTATCATGGAAATGTGTAATACTGCAACGTACTTATAAATTACTGGTAGATTGGAGTTTTTCCCTAAGATATTTTGGATAAAACTGATATTAAATTAAAAGATAAAATTCGCGATTCAATTTAGATTTATTGAGCTAATAAAAATGAAGGATTAATATTTTAATAACTCCACACATTTAATATTAATATGGTTATATAGGGATATATAATACTAACAGTTGTGATGTAGCCTACTGTGAAATAGTGCTAACATGCTCGCTGGGAAAGTGAGAATTCTTAGTTAAAACCTACTTAACTGGCGCAGAAATTACTTATTTTTTATAAATATATGATAGATACTTATTTTTACTTAAAGATATTATTTATTATAGATTAGATGTCATTGGATGGAATATTATTATCAAAAATATTGTGTCTGATCAACATTCAATATTAATAGATATTAAAACTGTAATAATTGTTTTTTGTAAATGGGGTGATATATATTCTTAATAAGGGGAATCGATAGATAAAACTACCCTATTTTTATTTATTAACCGTATATTTTAGAATAACAGAGGATAATATTAAATCATTAAAAAATATCCTACTAATACAATTTAAATTTTTTGGCCTTAACTTAAAATTTCTTCAAGATATGTAGCTCATGATCACGATAGTTTTGGTGGATATTACCATCTGTAATTGTGTGTTCAGAAGTATTGATGCCTTGCAACTGTATACTTTTGAAGGTCCGCACAAATTTTAAAACCTTCGTATCAAACGACAAACCTATAACTTTGTTAACTGTGGAAAATAACTCAAGAAGTTCCAGACTACATTGTTATGAAATACAGGTTATACAGATAGGCGCTATATATATTTGGAACTCCTATCTTTATTAGTTACAATATTTATTGAAACCGAATATGATAAAATGTCTTTTCAGAAATATGTCTTATGTCTATATTTTGTATCAAGTCAAATAAAGATTTCGGTAGAATTCCACAAGCAACAGTCTTGAAAATAGTTATTTAGTGAAGTTGACTAATGCAGTTATTAAGGAAGGTGCATATCTAATTACGCATTCTAAGGGTGGTTTAATTCAGTAGTAAACAGACCAGTTGACATTTTCATTCGCTTTGTCGCTGAATCCTTGGTAAGTGACTCTTGCTTCAATTAGACCACAATTGTCAAATTACAAATTAATTGTGTACTTTTGTAGAGCAACTCTATTATGGGGTTGAAAAGACCTTTAAAAAGACTTGGAAGGTCTCTAAAAAGACCTTGGTCCAAGGTCTATAAAAAGGTCTTGAAAAGACCTGTTTAAAATAAATAATTGACAATAAATAATTTGGAATGATAACAGGTTTTTTTTACATTTGACAAACAGGGCATTATACAATAAAAAAAAGTAAACTCGATAGACATTGTTAAATGTCCCCATCAAATTGAAACTGGCTTCATCTCTGGAAAATCTCAACTATTGCAATACATCGCTCCCCCAGTGATATTTGTATATGTGAGAAAACGAAAAATAGTCGACAATTCGTTAAGATGAAATTTGTTTGTAGCGCTGGTGGTAAACACAATTATGTTAAAAATATTGTTAACGTATATAATAACACTCAGGTTTAGCTTGGTCAGTGAATAATCCAGATCACTCACTAACACACCAGAAGCAACAATCGACAAGATCATTAGCATCGTTCCAGTTACACACGCCTCGGTTTTCCAAACAGCGATTTCCGACCACAACGCTCCGTAGAACTACAAATCTCTAAAAGGCTTCCCTCTCCGAACTACCCTTTCCCTTCTAACGATGTAGAGCATTGTAATAAAATATAAAGTAAAGTAATTTGAAATCGAAAGAATCTCTAGGAAAATGAAACTTGCTTCGTCATAAAAATGAGAGCTATCGGGATATGTACTTCTCTTTCAGTTAGATGTGTGTTTGAGAAATAAAAGAGGAACAGTTGGTAATTCATTCTTATAAAAGGATTTTGTTGAGACTTTAGTAAATGCAAATATATTTGTAGCATATTTAATAACCCTAAGGTTTAGCTTGGCCAGTGAATAATCCACAACAGTCATTGCCACAATAGATACAACAATCGACAAGATCATTAGCATCGTTCCAGGTACACACGCCTCGGTTTTCCACACGGTGATTTCCGACCACAACGCTCCGTAGAACTACAAATCTCTAAAAGGCTCCCCTCTCCGAACTACCCTTTCCCTTCTAACTCACCTGCTCCACCATCACGGGTTACTCAATCCCGCGTGATGAGCGTCACGCCAGTCGGTTACGGGTTCTCTACATTTTTAATGCTTATTTTATTTCTGATATATACGACGCAGTTTTAACAATAATAAAAGATAAAAATATGATAAAATATAAAATATATAACAAAAAATGTCTTTCAAAGAGACATAAAGTACACTTTGATGAACTAAATTCCCCTGTTACGTAAAAAAATATTCCTGTAGAATAAAACAATTCCAGTAATTTCATAAGATAAGGTTGTTTTAAATTAAACATACCTTACTTTTACCTTCATTTTATATATTGTATTTTAAATTTAAATTAAGATATTGGCATTTATACAAATGTAATGATTGTTAAAAGTTATTTGCCGGGTATTTAGTCTACCGATCATATGTTACTTGATTATTTAAACATATACGTGACAGAAACGCTCAAATACAAAACAATTTAAAAGTAAACAGTAAGGGCTCTGTGGAGTAGTGGTAGCATACTCGTCTAGCAAATGAGAGATTTGGGTTTGTGTCCCAAATCAAATCCCAGGACAAATTAATACTTGTAGAAATGTTAGGTTGCAATAATAATTAACTTCAATCATTAATTGAGAAAAAATATCTCAATAATAATTTAATTCTATCACGTTTACATATCCCTTATCAAAATGTCGATCACGGTAAAACATCGCACTTCAAATTGGGCTCTATATTTAACAACGTAAACATTTTAAATAAAATAAAACAATTCCTATATGTTTCTTTTTTAAATAAGAACCAAACTAGTTCAAAATAAACACATTGACCTTTCTGAAATACATTGTTTCTGTTAGTTATATAACAAGTTAATTCTTTTGTTCTTTACTTACTGATTTTCTAACATTTTGTTTTCTACCCTTTCTAAAATACGTATGTTTTTACTTATCTAAAAAAATATTTATTTTAATAATTTAGCCACTCTTAATTCAGTTATGTGGTTCGTTTAATGTTGCTGTTAAAAACAAAAGGCTTCCTTAAATAAAATACAAATCAATTTTAATTATTATTTTAATGTTTGATTTGAAATGAAATAATAAAGTGCAATAAGAGAGAAGTTTCTACTATGTGTTTAATAAAGTATCATATCTAGAAACAAGCCATAAGTTAAATTTTAAAAATACTTCAACAAAAGAAGCGCACCAATTTTTTTCCAGTATGCTATCGATTTAAAACAGGGAATATCTCCTATGAAGCAAGATAATTACCACCAAAGGAGAAACAGGCATTATAAGTTAATCTTACTGTCTATTGTTTATAAGAGCTAACGTAGAACATTCTATGGAGATTTGGTATGTCAACCTTTCCTCTTCAGATAGTCTACTTGCACACTAATTTTATATCTAGTATTTTGTTTTCACTGAACTTTAGCGAAACAATTTAATAACAACCTACTGTTAGACTGCTGTGTCTCCCCGAGCCTCTGTAGGGCAACCTTTGACCTTTAAAGACTCCGTCTTAAAAGACGTTTCCTCTCTTAGGAATTTTACTGTTATATATTTTTATGCTTAAATGCTTGAAACTCTCTTTGCTAAAGAAAAATAAATACTTTCTGTTTATTAAAAAAACAACAGTCTAAAAAACGCAAATTAATGAATTATTGACAAATTTTATTATTTTAAAAATGTGTTTGTTTAATAAAGTATTAAAATAAACATTGCTTACTTGTTTCAATCAGCTTTGTTGGATAGACACATTGAAAGTTTTGGTTATGTACAAATAAATGTCTTTATGAATGTTTTGTTAAGAACATGCTGAATTATGTAACATTTTGTATTTTTGTGGTAATTTAAATGTTTCATTCACTATGTTTTTTATTTTTTTTATCTTATCGATCTTTCTACTTATGTGGTTTTTAAACCTACATAATTACTGTTGGCTGAATGATTGTGGAAGATTATTAAATATTTAATAAATTAATAAAAATAATAAAAACCCCAAACATTTATGAGAATTATTTATTTTCAGTTTTATTGATTTTAGTTATAGATAAAAGGCTGAGGAGAGTAATCCTATAACAGTGCGTATGCTTAAATATCATTACATAGCAGGGTTATAATGGAATGGACATATATAAAAAATGTAACTTTTATTGTGACAGTTACTTTTGTGGGCAAACTGAAGGAATGGTAATGGAGTTATCGGCTTTCGCCTTAGAGTGAAACTTGTTTATGGGATACTTTGAGAAAATCGCATTAAAGGAAGTGCAGAAGCAGAAGATACGGGTTCACTAATTAGATATTGCACGACCACGATTCAAACACCTTAGATGAAATACATACAAACATCACGTTTACAATTGATTTGGGATACAAATGGCGTCTAACGTTGTCGGAAGTGATGAAAACAATTAAATTAAACGGGAATGTAGGAATATTAGTGTACCGGGAGCCTATACACAAAACATACTCGTATATCTAAATCGTAGCTGACTACTTACATAAACAATGTTTCTGAGCATTCTATGCACTTACCGTAATAGGGAAATTTTAATGAAATGAAGGGATGACATTACACATAACATTGTAGTATCACACATTATTATTACAAATTGCTGTATAACATTACAAATAATAATGCACAGTTCAATTAAGTATATCTCTGTGCCCCAATTAAATCAAATCAAAATTAAGAATATCCAAAACTTGCTTATTTTCTTTTTAGTTAACGAACAAGTAAAACATTTCAAATGAAATTAAAAAGAGATAATTTTATCAAACCTGCTTGAAATATAGGACTGTTTGTGACACGTAACTGTACCATCAAAATCTACAATATTCAATATGTTTCTGCTAAACCCACGACAAAGTCAACTGAAAAACAGTTGTAAAATAAAATTGGGCAAGTCAAATTATATAGAATACAGATTTATTAAAGGTTGAAGTGAGGACAACTATATATTAACCATGTCCCATTGTATATTGTTATGTATTTTACTTATGCATCATTCAACTGGGGGCTGTACTTTGGTCAAATAAGGGTTTTTAATCAACGTACTCAAGTTCATATATTTCGATATAATGTTCTTAGAAACCAAATGCATTGATTCGTGAATAATACGCGATATTTGAGTGAAATCACAACCCTGGATTCTAAGATACAATATTTGCAGTTAAGCTGAAATTGATATTCATCCGCTGCCCAACGAGTAATTAGGGCCCTGCAATTGTAATATTAGATAAAACTCTCTCCTATAAACGATCAAAACTATCGTACAGAAAAAAATTACTTTAAGAGTTCATCCCTTTGTGTCCAAAAGCATTTCCAAACAATTTTGAAAAATCCATATTCAGCCATTCATTACACCGGATTCGGACAACTCAGAAATCTTCCACAAGACATTTATCTATTGCTTAACACATTATAAAATAAATATAAAGTGGTTTTCGCCTTCGAATTCAACTTATCCAAAAGAAATATACACATTATCCTCGGCTATTTTTGTTTTTGTGGAAGTTTATGAGATAGGTGGTTTAATTTAATCTAAAGCCGTTATGTAAAGGCAGGTCTTGACTGTCAGGGGTTCTGTACTTCTTCACTCCATCAACGAACTTATTGTTGATGATTATTTGAAGAACGTCACGCTGTTAGATATATAGGAGATTCATTAACACATAAACAGTACAATACTATGAGTAGGAACATAAAATACAAATCTGACAGAATGATTTGTATATCTTAAGTATATGATATGATAATTTTGAATATGGTATTAAATTGATAACACTTGTAAATTTTTACACTTTTAGAAGTATTATGTCAACAAGTTTATCTTGAAATAGTGACTAAATTTAACGTTTACAATGATTGAAAAAGACCAGACTGTATAGAACGTCAGTGGTCAGACAGCCCACTTGAAATGTGCGCTATGCTCAGGTACCTGGAATGGCATTCTAACGTGCAAATCACTATGCTTCAGACCGTACGTAGACAAGAGAATAATCTGCATTTACCAGCCATCGTTTTAATGTCAACTTTTATGGAAAATCTGTTGGCTTTATGTTATCTTCAAGCATATAATTCCAGTTAAAATTCCTCTATTAGAGTAATTTGTACCAAAGAGTGTCCAGTACTAAACGGTTATAATATCACGATGTTGAAATATCCCAGAGGCCTTAAACTCACATCACGCAAATGTATTTTAGTCATTGACTCTTACAGATTTTTATCAGCTATCGCTTCAGGAGGCTGAAAATTCCAAGAGGGATTTTCGCAGTATCTCGATGCCCGGGAAATTAAATATCTAGTGAAAAATTACTTGCGATTTGGATGGCCCGTGAGCTCCTGAAGTTTGGAGGTATCCAATGACGTGATATTTCAGGGGCTCTAAACTTTCACATTGTAATATTTCAGATAACTGACGCATTCATAGGTTGGAATATTCCAGAAATGGGAAAATTTGAGATGGTGGAATCACAAATAGTTAGTAGGTTCTAATCATTGAAGTATAGAAAATGGAGTTCTGTATCATCCTTACCCCAAAGTAAGAAAAAATTAATCCTCACAAAGTGGATGAACCTGATTTCCCGTGTTTCTAGAGGCTGCAGACAGTATCTCTTGCTAGGAAATAACATTTTTGATGCAACATATGCACTTGAAATAATTACTCATTGTTATGTGCATATTCGTTAACATACATATAAAATCATCTATCTCCAATAAAACTATATATATATATATATTTTCTTATAGGACTTATTTTTACTAATTTAAAACTCAAATAATAAATATATCTTTCCTATATTATAAGTTTCCACAAGAAACATTCCATCAGCTGCTGTCAATGAAATAAAAACAAAGTGTCAACATCACTTTTATGATCGTCGAATTTTGTTTATCATTGGACACTGAAATGCCAAACATGAAATTATTTGGACTCCATGTTTATGCAAGTTCTTTAATAATGAAAAGTCTCCATGTAAATTATATGAGCATCTCAGTGGATCCAGGTCGAACATAGAAAACTGTACCTAATACTATATACTATAATACTATATACTATAATACTATATACTATATATTTTCTTATAGGACTTATTTTTACTAATTTAAAACTCAAATAATAAATATATCTTTCCTATATTATAAGTTTCCACAAGAAACATTCCATCAGCTGCTGTCAATGAAATAAAAACAAAGTGTCAACATCACTTTTATGATCGTCGAATTTTGTTTATCATTGGACACTGAAATGCCAAACATAAAATTATTTGGACTCAATGTTTATGCAAGTTCTTTAATAATGAAAAGTCTCCATGTAAATTATATGAGCATCTCAGTGGATCCAGGTCGAACATAGAAAACTGTACCTAAACGTACAGTTGAGATAGTGGTTGTAATAAATCCCGAGTCAAGTGGAAACTTCCGCTTTTTGTGAAAGTTAGCGGCGGAAACATCTACGGATATATACATCCCTCTTACCTTTTATTCATATTACCACTCTACTCATTGGTGTAGTGTTATATAGTCGACCGCTCTGTAGTACAGGACCTTGCTACTAAAAGTGGCTGCTTTTAAGTATCTTTATGATAACCAACTTGACCTATAAACTGAATTGTCAACCACTTACTAAAGCGTACAGTGAGTAAATCCTTATCAGGTTATTAAATTCGAAAAGTTAATTCCAAAGGATATCCAGATTTAACGTAGCTAGCTTGAGTGCATACACTACGTAAACCGTCACTTAATAAGTACTATTAATGAAAATATACCATTTTAGATATACCTTACATGGAATATTCTTTTTGTGACTAAGCTTTTATATGAAAGTTAAATACTATAAATAGTATTTTTTATTCCAAAGTATCACTTACTTTAACTAAAAATTCAGTACAATAAATATACAAAATCTCAATAATACTTAAAAACATCTCTAACGGTTTCAAGATGGTGAAAGAAAACTAATGCCATGCAGCCCTTGGAGGATACGAGTTGTTAAACTAGCATTTTCTTCCTTCGCAACCAAAGTTTGATAATTTTCTTACAATAATGTTATAAAAGTATAAGAAAGAGGGGAACATTATTTTTGAAACTTTACAAAATTAGTTTCGGTCTAGTTGCATAGTGCGCAATTAACGATACATAAAACAGAGTTAAATAAAGATTAAACTAATAATATTTATAATATATAAAATATCTCTAAATAGTAGTTTTGTTGGAGTTGAACTGCAAATTTAATCATATATTAACCTGGGACTGACTGTGCGGTGCGAAAAATATTAGTTCTTCTAGGAATAGTGATGTGTGTGCAAAACTGCAATATAAAACATACACTATCCAGGAGAGCCATATGTGAAGTTTTATACGTGTATATCCTTGTAGGGTGATTTTAATTGGTTTCATCTTTAGGAAGCATGTCATAATCGGGAATATCATGAGAAATAAAATAAACCTACACTAAGTAGTTCGCTTCAGGAATAAATCCGAGCAACATGCCTTTTACCCTTATATACAACTATGATACACTGCATAAACTGTGAAATATCTAGGCGCGTGTGCTTAACTTGTATAATGTATATTTTGTAGGGCACACACGTTATTCCGCAGTATTGCCATACGCTATACGGCATAATATTGCATACTCTTGAGTCTATATCTTTATACTTAAATGATAATAACTATCGTCCCTTAGTAGTAATTTGTAGTTGTTTGATACCAAACAAATACTGACCTATTTATACGCATTGCAATAAACGAAAAATGTAACATAAAATATCGATATAATGACATCCCTTCAGAGACCTTGTCAACTCCTCATCAAAATTCACCAGGTGGGAGCAACGTGTCAGGGTCATGTTCGAGTGGCCAAGATAACTATTCTAAATATAATTTCGCTCAAACTAAACTCATATTACTTCCCGTATTTGCTGATGAAAGTACCTACACGGTGTATTGTTTGGAGAATTCTGTCACACTTCACGTGTAACTGCTCTAAACTGATTTTTCATATATTAATATATATTTTTTTCATTATATTATATAAGACACCTCTTAGAATTAATTTTTTTTAATTAATTTAGTAAGTCCTAAATAAAATGATTTACTATTGCAGGAGTCTTTGCTATAAAATGTTAGAAATAAATAAACTAAACTAAACTCATATAACTTCCTGTATTTACTGATTAAAGTACCTAAGACACAGTGTATTGCTTGGATAATCCTGTCACACTTCACGTGTAACTGTAAACCTTTTTGTTTTCCATATATTCCCACACCTCTTAGAATTATAATTTGTTAAATTAATTTAGTGAGCCCTAACTAAATGATTTACTATTGCAGGAGTCTTTACTATAAAATATTAGAAATAATTAATATTTCACTCTTCATATCTACAGTTCATACTGTATAACAGATATATTTTAATGATACGTTTTGAAGAGTAAAACCATGCTTATTTTTATGAGAAACGCAATTAAATAGTCTTTAAATCTTAAAACTAGCCACACAAATAAACTAAAATTATTGTTACTTCAATATATTCTACGTTTATTGATCTAGTTATTATATGTTGTCTATAGTTATTGATATGTACTTTTAAAGGGCGTAATTGATGTGCTTTTATTACTTAATATGTTTCTTGTGTTAATGGAACACTGAGCATAGTCTTAGAGTATTTAACCGAAGTAAGTTTCCTGGGCCTGCATCCTAAGAGTTCTCTCACCAGAGCACAAATAAAAATATCTAATTACTTATTGGTTATACTAAAAAGCAATTCAATTAATGAGCGGAAACACGGGGAATATCTGCGGATACCACTAATTAACAGCTAGGTTTAGAATTTCCCCCATCACTTACATTGCTTTATGTACTGATAACTCTCTTTTCTTGTCTTACCTCCCGAGTATTTGTACATTTTAATTAATAGAGTCTTCACAAAGCGCTGTCAAACATTAAATATCCACAATTCTGCTTCTCTTTGTATTGAGCTTATTAAGAGGAATAATTAACATTGTTATTGTATAAAATTATATTTTTGTGTACAGCAAGACTATAGGATAAAAAAGATATTTAATATTAATGTCATAAGCATTCGGTTTTTTCAACATAGAAGAAGGATAAGAAAGTAAAATGTTAAAGAGATACATAAAGCTAGTTGTCCATTAGTCTGTCCGTCTTTTTAATAAATCATTAAGTCTGACCATCGATAATTCATAATATCCGTTTAATATTAATAGAAGTGAGAAAGTAAAGATTTTAAGAAATTATGAATTATCTCTATCAGTTAATTATAAAATTTATTTTATTGGTTTCTCTCGTGATCTAATTTCAGATTACCTATGTGACCATGAGAGAATGGTAGGTTAGTCTCCCGTTTTAAAGTATCTTGGAATTTAAATTGTTGAGTTTGAGGTGGGAGATAAAAAAATAACTCGTCGATGTTTTAAATTTTTTTACTCTTGTAGTATGTAAAGTATTTAGAAATCAATACCTGAAGAAAGTTATCTACCACGTACTTTTCAAGTCTCGGAAGAAATACCGTGTGATAGTCTGGGGCTCACCATCTCAGGCGCTGTGGAAAACAGTGTTTGTGCTTCAGAAGCGTGCGGTTGAGAAGATAGATTGAATCAGAAGATAAGTTCGTGAAGAAAGATAGTATCGCATTTAAATATGTCATTTTCTTCCTTGAACCTTTATGAAACTATTTCTTTTCTAATTCAAAATCAAAAGCATTAAAAGGTAATGAAATTCATGATCAAATTACTAGAGCTGGCTGTATTTTACGTCAGATACCTCATCGTTCAGCTTTACCTGGCAATTCCACACAATCCTGGAACGTAGTTCTTTCCTAAGTAATCATAAAATATGAGAAACGAATCCATAGAAACACGATTTAAAATGGGAACACAAGACAAAGAATTTATAATAACTTTGAGGAATGTGGTTAAAGTAAATAAAAGTGTTTAGAGTTTGTAAATAACACCACCTTTCTTCAATAAAAAGAACAGTTATTTATTTAAAAATTCCACACCTATAACAAGGTTGTAACTGTAATAGATGTTTTAAGTTATAATACAACAGAGTATATGTACAAGTTTAAAGGACATATATAGCTATGAAAACGAATTAAAATTACGAATATTTTAACTGCTCCCTACATGGGAATAGTAGCAGATCTGCGCAAATTTACAAGTGTCTGTTATTTTTACAAACAAATTTTGAATTCAGAAATGAAAATGATGATTGCATATAAAAATAACTCTATTAACTCTATTATTGGAGTCAAATTTAACAAGAAATAAACAATGAACTAAAAAGATTGTTCTTTGTCTGATAAGATGAAAATCGTTTTTGAGACCCACATAGGTATATTATTATAATATTTTCAGTGATAGTGAAATGCAAAGGAAAAAATTAATATTACTGTATGATATATTTACACGGAAGGTTAACAGTTGGAATTTCAAGTGACATAGTGATCCCAGTGCCCTTTTTCCACCTCTCTCCTTTTTATTCTTATGTCGCCTGTTATTATCTTACTGTTCAATATAATACGTAACACAATTTAATAAGTAATAACTTTAGTATAATTAAGTAGATATAGTCACAATGCAGTTTTTTGAAATTCATTAAGTTATATAGGTCCTGAATATCATTAATAGTGAGAAACAAAACTATTAGGATTGTACAAGTTATAATATAAAATGTTGTGCTATTAAATCCAGCGGTGTAGTAGCACTTACAGGGTTAACCAATAAATTATTATCTCGCCTTATAGGTAATTAATTTAAGGACATTTTAGGCTCGTTCATTGTAGCAACACTTTGTGGTAATATGCCAAGATTTATGGTCATCCAGAAAAATGAATTACATATATGTGGGAATTTATTGAGGAAGTTAGCGATATCAGGAAGGAGACCTTCAAGATTAGGACAATGTTTACCCTAATAACTAACTGTGTAATAAGTAAGCGTAGTGTGGGTGCCATACATACATTTTTACTATCATCCCTGAAGGCTGAGGTAATCTGATACCATATGTCCTCTCCCTCCTGTACTACGGTGCAAAACTCTATATGCTTATCTCATTTTACTAACTCAAGATATAAACTAGGTATGAAATATACACTTGTGAGATTGAAAAAAAAAAATTCTCGTATTAAGAAGTGTTATAGGTATTATTTAAATAGCTTATTATTTTTATATAGTTAACATATATTTTATTCGTAAATTTTAATTACATGCTATAAAGCTACTATTTTTTAATATATGGATAATTTAAATATGACAACACATACATTTTAGATATTTTCCGATAACCAATTTCCCTTCAGCAACGATCAGTATTTGTTACTCACTCTTCCTTGTTGTTTCTAAAGTAAAATCTTGTAACTTATCGAAAGTCGGCAGCAATGTTTGAAACTTCGAATAAAACGACAAACCTATGGGGTTCATAATTGTGGGGAATTACTCTTTTAGTTTGGCGTTTATTTTCAGTTTTACACTGGAATTTGTAATAGAGGTTATACAAATATGTGCTCTTGAACTACTATCTTTAAACCTAACATTATTTAGTAAAGCTTTGTATGATAGGACGGCTTTAAATTGCTTACAATTTTAAAAGTCTTTATTTTGTATCAAGTGAAGAAAATATTGGTAGAATACCAGCTGCAACAGTCTTGAAAATAGTTATTTAGTGAAGCAGACTAATGAACGTATTAAGGGAACTGCATATCTAATTCCGCTTTCCAAGGGTGGTATAATTCAGCAGTGAACAGAGTAGTTGACATGTTCATTTGCTTTGTCGTTGAGTACTTGGTAAGTGACTCTTGCTTCAACTGGAACACAATAACCAAATTGAAAATAGATTGGGTAGTTTTGTATATAAAATCTATTATAGGATTGAAAAGATCTTTTGTACATAATTGATAATAGTTAATTTTTAAGGCTACCTGTTTTTTTTACATTTAGCATACAACGATGTAGAGCATTGTAACAAAATTATAAAGTAAAGTAATTTGAGCTCGAAAGACTTTGTTAAATTTCTCTAGCAAAATGAAACTTGCTTCAACTCCTAAAATTTGAGAGCTATCGGGATTTTTAGCTGTCTCTCAGTTGCTGTCTCTTATGAATGTTTGTATGAGATATAAAAGAGGAACAGTTCAGCAATTCATTCTTATCAAAGGTTTTTGTAGAGACGTTAGTAAATGCAAGTAGGTTAAAAATATTTCTAGCATATTTCATAACCCTCAGGTTTAGCTTGGCCAGTGAATAATCCACAACAGTCATTGCCACAATAGAAACAACAATCGACAAGATCATTAGCATCGTTCCAGGTACACACGCCTCGGTTTTCCACATGGTGATTTCCGACCACAACGCTACGTATAACTACAAAGCTCTAAAAGGCTCCTCTCTCCTGTCTGTCCTATCACTTCTCACTCATCTGCTTCACCACCGCAGGCTACTTGATCCAGTGTGATGAGCGTCAGGCCATTCGGTTACGAGTTCTCTACATTGTAAATGCTTATTTACTTCTGTTATATTCAACGCAGTGTCTATTAAATACAATAAAACTTATAACCATCAATGCCTCTTTGAGAGAGATTAAATACATTTTTGGTTAACTATAATCCTCTGTTTCTTAAACAGAAAATTCCTTGTAGAATGTAAAAACATATGTTTTTTTAATATATAATAATGTAATATTAGGTCCTTTTAAATAAAACATACCTTATATTACTTTAATTTTACCTTTTGTAATTAAATATTTATTGGTATTATAATTAGGATGCTGTCGTTTATAGAAACATTATGGTTTTTAAAGTTGTTATTTGATCTATTAATCATACGTTAGTTTGGTTTGTGAATCATATATGTGACAGAAACGGTTAAATACAAAACAATTAAAAGTAAACAGTAAAGGCTCTGTGGAGTAGTGGTGGCAAACTCGCCCGGCAAATGAGAGATTCAGATTTGTGTCCCCCGGTAGAGCAAATATTCCTTTTTTCTTCCTTTTATTTGTAGTTATCTGTATTGCTGTACGTTCTAAGTTTTATGTACTAATTGTCTGCACCTGACGCAGAACATATATTTCAAACCTCGAAACGTTCTCTTATGCATTTTGTAACATAACCAATTTTCATTTCATGAGCAAACAAATTGTTTAAAGCTAACTAGACTATTTATGAGTGAGGCAGAGAAAGTGGGGTTGAAGACGAATGATGCAAAAACTAAATATATGCACTTTAGAAGGAATTAAAATCAAAGAGGAGGACCCCTACAAATTGATGGGCATGTTTTCGAACAAGTAATTAAAACAACTTTAAGTACCTTGGGGTCACAATATCAAATAAAAACACAGATGAACCAGAGATAAAAAATAGGATCAACTGAGCAAATAGATGTGTATATGCATGCAATAGCATACTTTCAACCAAATCTCTCTCTCACAAAACTAAAACTAGAATATACAAAACAATTATATGTCCAGTGCTTTTGTACGGATCCGAAACGTGGAGGCTAAATACATAAGAAGGATGAGAATAAGCTTCTAGTTTTCGAGAATAGAATTCTACGTAAAATTTATGGGCCATCATATGAACAAGGGGTATGGAGAAGAAAACATAATAGAGAAATCAGGGAGCTCTACAATAGTACGGATGGGTCGTCCACAAAGTAACCTCCGTTTTGAAATAAAAAATAAACCAGTTGAGATACAAAAAGTTTATTATATAAATGTTAAAACTACAGCTTTTCTCTACTTTTCTACATATTCACCATACAAATTCAAGCACTTATCATATCTTTTAACAGTTTTTGAAATTCCGTCTTTAAAAAAATCTGCCGCCTGAGAACGTAGCCAACCTGTCACAGCATTTTGAAGCTCTTCGTTACTCGCAAACCTCTGAGATGCAAGCCACCGCTTCATGTACGGCGAAAAGATGGAAATCACTGGTAGCCAAGTACGGGCTGTAGGGGGGGGGGGTGGTCAAAAACTTCCCATTTGAACTTTTCAAAAAGTTCTGTTGTTCTTTGAGCTGTGTGAGGGCGGGCGTTGTCACGGACAAACACAACACCAGATGTCAGAAGACCACGACGCTTGTTTTGAATCGCTCGTCGTAGCCGTTTTAAGGTTTCACAGTAAGCTGCAGCTGTAATGGTCGTACCATGCTCCATAAATTCAACGAGCAAGATGCCCTTAGCATCGCAAAAAACCGTAGCCATCAATTTTCTCGCTGAAAAAGATTGGCGAGCTTTCTTTGGCTTGCTTGGCGAAGCGGTATGACCCCATTGCATTGACTGTTGTTTTGTTTCGGCATTCACATAGGCAACCCAAATCTCATCTCCTGTAACTATCCTGTTAAAAAATGTTTCTCCTTCAACGTCATACCGAGGAAGAAAGTCTATGGCAGAACTCATTCTTTTCATTTTGTGATCATTGGTGAGCACTTTTGGAACCCAATGTGCACAAAACTTATGATAGCCTAGTTTTTCTGTCACTATCTCATGCACAAGACTTCGAGAAATTTCAGGAAAATGATCTGAAAGGTCCGAGATTGTGAAGCGTCGGTTTTCGCGAATTTTCTCATCCACCTTGTACACCAAGTCATCACTGACGAGAGATGGCCTACCACTCCGGTCTTCATAGTGAACGTTCGTTCTTCCATTTAAAAAAAACGAACCCATTGACAGACTACACCTTCGCTCATAATGTTTAGGCCATACACTGCACTCAATTCACGATGAATTTCAGCTGCTGTACAACTTTTCGACCACAGAAATCTTATTACACCACGTACTTCACACTTGGCGGGATTTTCTATAACGGCTCTCATGTTTTTACGTTGTAACAAAAGAACGCGCGATCGCAAGATGCTCTCCCTTGTACAGCTAGAAGCGTACTGAACGGCTGCGCACACCGATGTGAGAATGGCGGCGCTACCCCCAATACGTATCGTGCCACGCCCAAACGGCGGTTACTTTATGGACGACCCTCGTAATAGGAGAAATAAAGTGCAAAAGACTCCGTTGGGCAGGCCATGTTTTGAGAAGAGAAGAGGAATGCAAACTGAAGAGGGTAATGTACGGTAACCCAGAAGGAAGACGGCCCCGGGGGAGACCAAAAGTGAGATGGTGGAACCAGGTGAAGGCTGATATGGAGAAGATGGGCGCTTCAGAGGAAAATGCAGAGGACCGTTCAAGATGGAGGAGCTTTGTTGGTGCGGCTAAATATCACCTCCGATATAAATGGCTCTGGGAGTAAGTAAGAGCAAACAAATTGGTCTTGTTGAAATTGGTAAATGATGTTTTACTAAGAAAAAATTATTAACCAACTGATTTTAATGATAATAATCCCTTACGAACCAATAGAAAGGCTAGCGATAGTCTTTTTTTCAAATATGCGACTTTATGAATGGTTACAATTAACCTTAATTATGCTTGAGGAATATATTCAGTAATTCCTAAAGTTCTTTAAGTAAAAATAATTTAACGATGACATTCAGTATAACTATTCTGTAGTTGAATCTCAATAGTAAGGAAATAAGCAAACAGTTTAAAGTAAACTACATATAATATACAACCTAGCGCTAACTTAATCTAGCTGACTGTGTATACTGTTACATTCTGTACTACCTGTAATGGAGACATAAACGTAATGTTTTACAAGATTTGTTACAACTGGAGTGAAGTTGACTGCCACATTGCGTCGCGCTCATTTACCACTCGAACATAACACTTCGTTTACTTTACATATCTTTAATTTAAAGATACAGAGCCATTAGAGGTATTGATTTCAATTTAACGTGATCATTGGGCTAAATATGACATGACGTATTATATCGTAAATTTTGTCATTATCCCAAAAAATTTGAAACTGTTTTGGACAACTTAAAATTATTTAAAATTTAAAAAATTTCTCGATATTTATTCAGTGACTTTTTTAAAAACAAGAACAAAAATGGTTTAAAAATATTGAACAGGGACCTTTCCTAAATTCATTATAATTGTTAGTAATACAATAAACTAATTATTTTATTTTTCATTTATACAATTTGGTACCAACTTTTAAAATTTTATTTCCTTTCCTTTTGTTAAATATATGTGTTTCACTTATGTACAAAATTATTTATATTACTAATTTGCCCACTTTTATTTCAATTATGTGGTTCGTTTTTATATATTTTAATGCTCCTGAAAACGTAAGGATACATATTTAAGATACAAAGAAAATCTAATTATTATTGGAAGGTTTGTTTTTAATTGAATTAATAAAGTCCAGCATAAGAAAAATTTCTACTATGTTTTAGTCAAGTGTCCTACCTAGAAATAATCAATGGGTTTTATTTTAAAAACACTACAACAAAAGAAGGCTGTAATACACTACTTTTGATATCCATCATACTTTAGTCTGAAATTAGGACATTTTTGTTTTATGAACCGAGATAATTACCAGTAATGGGGAGACAGGCATTATAAATTAATCTCAATGCTATTGTGTATAAGAGCTAGTGCAGAACCACTAACGGATTTACACTGTAATGGATTTTTTTAAATCGATCTTTCAATTGCTAGACTACCTGCACATTAGTATTTATATCCAGTATGTTTTTTTCACTGAACTTCAGCGACACACTTCGATAACGACCTACTGCCAACATCATGTGCCCCTAGGCCTCTGTAGGTTAGCCTTTGACCTTCACCGTGCAGCAATATTCCCTCTCCAAGGAATTTTCCGTTATATCTTTTTTATGCTAAAATGCTTCCAACACTCTTAAATGTACGGAAATAAATACTTTACTTGTATTACAAAAATCAATCTAAAAAACGCAAATTATCCAATTATCCACAATTTTCTTATTTAAAAACTTAGTTTGTTGAATAAAATATGTAAAATAGAAAAATTTAGAACGTAAATTAAAATATAATGAATTTATTGTTTTCAAAAATTTTAACACCATAAAGAACTTTCTACTTAATGTTACCAAGACATGTAACACAAATTGTTATAAATAAAAATTCATTTATATAGTTTTTTTGTAAGCTTTGAGAATAAAAGGTGCAACATATACTTTATAAGCGCACTGTACACGTTCATCATAGTTTAAACAATCCTTATTCACGGATTATCATTTCTTTTTATTTTAGTGAGTTTTTTATGTATTATTTGGGTTCGATTTAATTATTTCAATACAGCACATGAAATAAAGTAAATACTAATTTCTTCTCTCAGAATTACGGTTCCATTTTAAGCTAAGTGCTGTTTAGATATGTGATTTTGTTTATGTATTTTATGTATATATATATATATATGTATTATATATATATATATATATATATATATATGTGTGTGTGTGTATATTATACAGAATATAGATATTATATATATATATAAGTTTAATACATTAGTATAATTATGCTATTGACCATATATATAATCATCCAGATTTACCCTAACTTTGAAGTTAATTTGAATACAAACAATACGTGCACTTAATTTTTGATCAAGGTAGAAATTATAGACTTTTTTCCTTCTTACAATCACTTAGCCTCATTAAATTGTTAGAGCTAGTGAAAGTTTTAAGTAACAGCTAGTGAAAGTGTAAAAATGACTTTATGTGAGTTTTGTTTAGAACTCTGTTATCAAAATACATGCTGAATTATGTAACATTTTTAATGTTTTTCAATTTTAGCGATAATTTAAATATTTCATTCACTAATTTTTTTTATTGTTTCGGCTAATAGATCTTTCTACTTATGTGTTTTATCAAACTTATTAGTGTTTTATCAATTAGTGTTGGCTGAATGATTGCGTAAGATGCAGATATTAAGTATTCAAGAAAATTCATAAAAATAACAAAAATAGTACAAATGTATCAAAAATTATTTATTGTACGTTTTAATAATGTTAGTTCTTTAACAAAGCCTGAGGAGAGTAATCTTGTAACATTGCGTATGATAAGATCTCCTTAAATAACAGGATTGAATTGGAATGGAAATATATTGAAAATCTAATTTTTATTGTGAGAGTTACTTGTATGAGCAAACTGATGGAATGGTAATGAGGTCATCGACTTTCCCATATATTAAAGCTTGTTGATAGAATACTGAGAAAATCGCATTAAATTGAGACCAGAAGATACCATGTAGATAGTGCACGGGCACGATATATACACTTTAGATAAAATACCGGCAAATATCAAGTTTACTATTGATTTAGGATGTAACGTGCATATTACGTTGTCGGAAGTTATGAAAATAAATAAATTAGACGGAAGTGTAAAAATATTAGTGCACCTGGAACCAATACACAAAAAAAACATCTAAATCGTAACTGACTACTTAGCTGACGAATGTTTCTGAGTGTTCAATCTGGGCATGCATTTTCTGAGTATGCACTTAGGCATTAGCAAAATTTAATGAAATGTATGGATGACATTACAAATAATACTGCTGTATCACACATTTTCATTACACACTGCATTATACCATTACTTAAAATAATGCACAGATCAATAAAGTGTTTGTGTACTACAATTAAATTAACCCCGAAATAAAAAATTTTGAAACTAGCTTGTATTTTATTGTAGTTGTGAAAAATAAAATATATAATTATAAATAGTTTTAATTTATTGGAGCCTGCTAAAGATATAGAGCTGTTTTAGACATTTAACTGAACACACGAAAATTTATAACATTCCAGAACACCACGTTCGGAATGAAATCCAACTAATATTTACACTAACTTTTTAACATATGAGACTAACAAAACTTCAGGATACAGTATACAGAAAAACAGTTGTAAAATCCAATGTTCCTTTAAATTCCACTTACAAAATAATTACAAATCTTCTCTACTGTTGTGTTAGGATAAGTAACGATGATCAAGGAATAAAATAACTTCAATGATAAGTAGAGAGTAAATTATTTAAGAAATTGGATTCATATTCTAAGGAACAATCGGTCGTGGACTGGTGTCAGCCAATTCTGGAACAATTGTTTTCCCTTTAACTCAGTGGTATAATTAGATATCGAGGTTTAGCAGTTTTGCTACATTTATGATCAGATAAATACAGTAAATATGACTCTCCACAGCGCTGCACACGTATTATATAGAATTTAAATAAACTATCAATCCATGTACTTGGTTAAGCATACAATTTACAATACAGATTTTGGAAGATTATGGGCTATCTATATAAATCCTCAATCTAGATGATACCAGCTCAACCAAAGCCCTTGTGAGTTTCCAGAATATTGTTTTAGGTGTATGGGAGCACTTGGCCCTTAAAATCTGTTGGCATTATGAAGATCCCTGACTCCGCATCTTTATAGTCTATAAACGCAGTTTACCTCTGTACATTCCGACTGCTTTAAATTGTCATACTCTGAAAAGTTTCACACTGTGGAAAATTAAGTCCTAGAGATTTTTATATGTGGGCCCAGTTATTAGGAATAAGATTTCGGTGCCTTTGGACTAATGAACAATTTTAATTTTTAAACACTCATAAATTATCGTTCCCAGCTGTAAATAAAATATTGTTAGTACCTATACATTTAAAAAGTCACATATCAACATTATCCTCAATTAGAATTTGTTTCTCTACTTTTGTCAACTGATTTAAGTCAAGACGTTTATTAAACCTACACAGAACTCGTATAGAATACAGATTTATGGTAAATGGAAGTTTTGAAACTTAAATATAAATTATGTGCTATATAATATTGTGCTCTATTTTAATAGAACCCAGAATTCAATAAGGGGTTGTACGTAGGTCATATACGAGTTTAATGACAATATGTACTTAATTTAATATTGTTTTATAAAATTGTGTTAGAAAATATCACAAAATGCATTAATTTGTGAAAAAACACAAAACATTAGTGTGAAATCACACTCTTGACCCTCTATTGTTTACAAGGTACAGTATTTGCAGAAAAGCTGAAATTCATATTCATCCCTGGCCAACCGAGCACTTAGGGCCCTGAAATTTTAATACTAGGTAACACTTTATCCAATACCCGATCAAAATTGTCGTACAGAAAAATGATTTTGCGCTAAGGTTTCATCCATTTGAGTGCAAAAGCACTTCCAATTATTTGTGAAGGATCCCTGTTCAACCTTGCAGTCAATGCCTCCGGACATAAAAGGCTCTGAAATGTACCTAGCGAAATCTTTTTATTACTTGAAAATTTAATGGATATAAAAGGGTTTCGCTTTTAAAATCAACTTAACTTACCTCAATAAAAATTAAACTCTATCCTTCAGCTTTAATTTTGAGTGTGGAAGTGTGTGAGATTGTTGGTTAAATTTCATCTACAGCAGTTATTTACAGAAGGGTCCTGACTCAGTCAGCGGCTCTGCACATCTTCACCTCATCAACAAACATCTTGATCATTATTTGAATAACGTCATGCTGTTAAGTATACATAGATTCGTAATACATAAACAGTGCATACTACGAGTAGGAATATAGATTAAAAATCTAAAAGAGTGATCTTATAAATTCTAAGAAAAATTCGATAATAATGTGAATATGGCATTACATTTACACTTAAAAAGTTTCACACTTTTTCAAAATTTTATCCGCAATAGTGTTAAATTAACGTTTATAACGATTACCAAAGACCGGGTTGTATTGCAAGCCAATGGCCAGCAGACAGCCCACTTGAAATAGCGCTTTGCTCAGATAGCTGGAACAGTATTCTGACATGCAATTCACTATGTATTGGACCGGAAATAGACAAGAGAATCATCTACAATTACCAGCCACCGCTTCTAACGTCAAACTTAATAGAAAACCTATTAAATTTCTCATCTTCCAATTATCATACAAGCTAATTATTACACTACAATACACAGGGAAATAGAATATAAAATGAAAATGGAATTTCGAAAAACTCTAGAATTTACAAAGGTTTTTAAATAGATTAACATACACCGTCCTAACCGGCGGGTGAATAACAGAAACAGTCTTTTGCTCGGCATCTTATTGGCAACAGTCACAACATGGGGGAAATAATTGCTGACATAGAAAATGTATAAAAATGCAAAACATTAAAAATATAAATTCGATACTCTCGAATAATATAAGCGTCATAATAATAATAATTCTACTATTAAGACTTAAACTTTATCATCATGAACGAGAACCTTCGGTTTAGATCAATATGTATTTTAATAATGTTCTCGGCAGTATACCTAATCATCAGCTAATAAAAACTATCGGAACAGAACGCATCAGAACTCTTCTCTCTTTGACGTAGCAGCAGCACACTTCAACTTATCTACTGTCGTGATCCGGTGTGTGCGGTAGGCCGACCGTTGCATTGTTTATTTGCTGAAGTTTCTATATATTTTGTTGTTGTACTGAATGTGTTATTAAAAAAATTATACACACCTCTAATGAGGACCACCTTTAACTCTTTTTAACTACCTGATGATTGAACTTTAGTTCCGGAACACGCAGTAGAAACCTAATACGTTTGTAACTGTATAATAGGGTATAGTGGCATATTTAAGTTACTATACAGTTATTCGTAGCTATAGACTATGGATTTTGTTAAGACTGGAACCCTGGAATGTCTGTAGCTGTGTTATTAGTTTTATGATATTAAGTTGTGGATTAGGATAATATGACTAAGACAATCACAACTATTTCGGGAAACTTGTGGATCCTGACCACTAATGGACTTGTGATGAATGTTGCACAGCAGCAACTTATCACTTTGTACTGACTTCTGGCTTCCCATTTATCTAGTTTAGACGGTTTTTTAAATATACTCTTGCATTATTGTGGTTATCTATGGAAATAAGAGGAGTTGAAAGCGAACATAAATCTCATAAAATAAAACCCTTCTCACTATACACTTTTCATGGTTTATTATGTAATATTAGCATGCAAAATACAACTTTCTCGTATAATTAGAAATTAAAAATTCTTTGTTAAAAAGTAGATTTGAAATTATACATATTTCATAGCAATATTATATTCATATCCATGATATAATCATTAGAATAAGCTATTTAGGCTAGAAATAATGTATTTAAAGCACGAGAAAGAGATCGAAGTGAAGCTAATAAGAGGAAGTATGTAGATTTTATATACAGTATCGGCTTATTGGAATTTATTTTAGTTGTGAACTTATACCACTTGTAAAAATATCCCTGTTATTTAATCAAACATCATACCCAGAAGCCAAATCAGTACCTTGGTAAAGCTTCTTTATAAGTTTTGTAATTAATTCGCTAAATACGTACGGAAATTCATAAAAAGTGTACCAATAATAGTTTTTTTTAATTTTTACAAAAGAATACATATTGATATATATATATATATATATATATATATATATATATATATATATATATATATATATATATATATATATATATATAATAAATAAACTATGGATGACAGTCAATCACTGTCATCGAAAATTCACGTAGTGCATTCACTCATTACGTATCTTTAACCGTAAAACTGCAACAGCAGTTAGAGCCTTCGACATGCCAAATTTTCCGTAACCATTTCTTAAGTATTTGATCAAATACAATTATCCCAACGCCATTTTCTTGTACCAAGAAATACTTAAGCTAAATATACAAGCGGTGAAAGAAAAATGTTTCCATTTACTGCGTTACATAATTAGTTAAAAAAAGTTATACGTTAGATAAATTGTACGTTTATTTGTAACTAATAAACACGTACTACAAATCCCTGAAATTCAAAAGGCCATTGCTTCCCAATCTTCTAAATTCTCATCATGTTGCAGACAGGCCCTTTGTGTTTCTCTTGGCTTCCATATCACTCCATACTTAAGAATAATACACGATACTTAATACAGAAGAGTGCACACATCATAATATCACATGATTCATAAATAACTCAAAAATTAAATACAATTTATTTAAATAATGAGGTGCCTGTTTTACCAACAACTACGTAACTTAGAAGTTTGCTCCTGTATTATTAAAACATTTTGTTCTAAATAATACAGTACACTCAAAATGTTCGTGTTTAGAAAAAGTTATCACTAGCTACACAAACCTACAAATTTAAATATTTTAACACATCTAAATATTGTAATTAAATGTTCATTTTAATTTTAATTTGCAATGTCTTCTAATGCACAAAAATATGCATAACATTTAACACGATGTATAATTAAAGGTTTAAGCTTTACAAAGTAATTGATATTTTACGCACTCAGCAGTCAAACTGATTAACTCCAAAAAATGAAAATGAAACATTTAAAGTTATTGATCTATAAAAAGCACAGAATTGTTTTAAGTATAAAAAGATTCAATCTATTTATTTATTATCAACCTTTTATTAACAAACCTTTCCCATTTTATAGGCATTTAGAAAACGTATACGTATGTGACCCTCTGTGATATTATAGCCAATTTGGAAGGAGTTAGTCCCATTGCAGTTGGTTAGAAACAGTTTTATTTAAGAAATAAACACTTAATTAAACGTCACTTACATGAAAATTCATAATGGTATTGGAAGTAACAAAATTGGAATCCTTATTCTTGAAGAAATGTGAATTACATTATTCAGGGTAAATTATGCAGTCGTCGTCACTGGCAGAGTCGGCTTGGTCAATTCTTCTTTCAGTTTTCAAATCTTTCTAATACTGGAGATGAATAGGAGGTATATACTTCAGGAGCTCCATCATATATGTTTTCTTTGACAAGGTGATTGGTCTTGATGTGGGTTAGAGAAGATCTTGTTGAACATTAGCTAAACTTTTTCAACCCCAATTATCACTTTTCTTTTGGAGGTTTATCTTCTCAAATGGCATCTCTGTGAATAATGTTGTACTAAACTTGATAGCAAATGACTCTGCCTTTTCGACCCTAATCCATCGTATTTGTAACAAATTAAGTGGATCAAAGCTGACATTTCTTTTCCTTCGTGATAGACTTTTCTAAATTTTCTCGAAATAACATCTTCATAGTTCATTTCTGTGAAAAAATACTTTTTTTTGTTCCTGCAGACACGAATAATGTGACACAAATCTCTTGGCAAAAAGATGTTGCTAGTAGTTTTTGCCAAACAAAAATCCGTATCGTTAGGCAGATAACTGTGTCCTGGAACAACAAACTTCAAGTCAATCGTCGTGGTGCTGTTATTTTGAGTTTGTAAGTATTTCATCAGGGATAAGCCAAATTTATGTTGCGGTTTTGACCGTCATATGAGTCTGAGTGCATGAAAACTTGCTTGGCATTATTGTCATAAACAGTTAGGTGTTTTATCAGACAAGAGCTTATTTCCTGAGAATGTTTTGGGAAAGAAAAGGCTTATTGTAGATCAAAGGTAAGCATATAATAATCATCAAAACACACACATTTGTCTTCTTTAAAACTTCCCCTGGCCTGTTCTACTTTTCTTAGCTGCAATTCCTTCTTATTTTGTATTAGTTTTTTTTCATCTTCGCTTGCCACCAAAAGTCTTGCAAACCATCATACTCCTGACAAGTGTCTTGAAGTGGGGGTTTGAAATTTAAATTGAACTTGGTTGCAAATACATTATAATACATTTAATCTTTAACAGTAGGTTTTTTTGTATTTTTAGTGCACCATTGGACGTATAAATTGTACATTTTCTTTATATTGAGGTTGGAGCTCAAATATTTCCGATTTGGATTGTGAGAGCTAGTATAGTGAATATAATAAGCTGAAAAGATTTTATATGATTTATAAAATATCAAATGTCAACCTTATTTCCTGGTGTCGACTTTCTTCTTTTTTCTGTAACACAGCTTACATAATTTTCAATAATAAACTGTGATTTCGACCATCGAAACTTGAAATGTTTGTCTAAAATAGGTTATACAAACCTGAACATCAACGTTTTGACTCGGAGAAAATATGAACTATACGACAAATACTTTCAGTAACAGTAACTATTCTTGTTTTATATTTTTTACCTGAAAGAATATTTTTCCTAGGACGTGTCCTTTTCCAATTATCAGCGTTCCTTTTACGGCCTCTTACAAACTCTGTGATATCCTTCGAGCTACTCTCTATGCTAAGCCTATGCTCTAGGATAGGCCTAACCTCAAAATCAGAAAGAGAACAGTCAGTGCTTTCCTCATCTAAAAATTATTCCTTTCCACTTGACGTACCTCCTTAGAACGATTTTTGTTTAATCCATTAAGGCGTTGAGCGATCTATTTGAAGGTTTACTATTATCTAGATCTAAATCCGAACCTGGAATGAAATCTGGATCAGATTCGGAGTTGTCACCAAAAATGTCACTTTCACTGCTTTCTTTACTCATTGCAGACTATTCATTGATTGTAGTAAGGACATAAACATACACAAACAGTAAATAGTTATCGAAATTAATAAACCAAGCAATAATATAACTTTTCATGAACATAAACAACAGCTGTGTGGAAGCATGCAGTATCACGTTGGCCACTAAAACAACCGGTAAAATGTTCAGCTGCTATAAATGTAGTCGTTCTCGGCACTGACGAGTATTTACTTATGTAACCCAAATGTGCTATCTCAATTTAAAAAAAAAGTGGAGATAGTCGATTTGGCTTCTGAACGCCTCATTAAGTGTGACCTAAAATGCTAACAAATACTGGAAGGTTCTCATGAATGTCATGTAGAGCTGGTTTTGCAGACCAAACTAAACATCTAAAGTAGGTATGATAAAGTAGTCTAGCCATTGTGATAAAGGAACAATAATTCTCTACTTAGTAAATAACTTTGGACGCATCTATGATTGCTTAATTAGTTTATGATACTTTTATCTCCAACTATACAATACAATTCTAATTAAAAATATTATTACTATACGGCTGCTATCCAACGTTTTTTTATAACCAATAAAATAATTAGTAATTTTTCTGCTTTTGTTTTGGTACCATAATATTAATAAGGGGAGGTTTGTCATATAAAGTGTTTTAATTAATTGAAGTAGGCCATTCAATACCGAAATAGCGCCTCTGCACTTTCCTGCTCTCCTGATCCCAGCAGGGGTTGAAAGCTCCAATTGTGTTACATATCAATATCGTGACGACTCATCCATCACCCGGATCTGAGTTGATACTCGTCACAATCTGCACTTGCTGCTCTCCTGATCCGAGCAGGCTTTGAAGGCATAAATTATGTTACACATCAATATCGTGACGACTTCATCCATCACATAATTCTGAGTTGAAATATGAAAAATTTTCTACGCTCCTATCAGGTAGTATATTTATAAGTAAAGGTTAGTTGAAAGTATGAGTTGATTTATAATATCTTGTTCCTTTGAGACGTGTTCGGCGAAAAATACGTTTAAAATAATTAAATTTGAATAATTATCACCCAATGTGTACTAAAAAATGGAATCGTTTAATATTTTGAATAACTCTGAAAAAGTGAAAATATATAAATATATATTTATATACACTGAACATGTCAACTTTGGTTAGAAACTATGCATTATGGGATCATGATGTTCATCAATATTTTAGACGGTAAATTATACACACGATTTGTGCCTAAAGTATATTAAATATACAAATTTTGCGAGTTTTTTCTATCAAAAATGTACCTTTTTTAATCCAAAATTACCTCAATTAAATTCTTATCTAAATACTTAATCCAGAAATACATGGGTTTTTGTCAATTAATTTTATGTTTTCATGTGCGTATGTTTCGCAAATACATGGTTTGGAAAACCTTTTCACGATGTATGTACAAAATTAACTCAGATGCCTTTTAGTTCTTTGTATATCATAAATGATTAAAAATATTAATATTTGTAGATTTATATGAACAAATATAAAATAAATTTGTTTTTGTTGTGTGAAACAGCAACCATACAAGTTTTTCAAACCTATTATAAGTACATCAGCGATACTTTTTATTTAAATCGTCGAACTATAAAAAAGCAAATTATGTGTTATGTAAAAAGATGTAACATTTTAAGCCTTTGTTTTAGGTCTCATCAACTAACAAAACACAAATTTGCTTAAATTTGAAACCCAGGTTGCTGCGGACGGTCGGGCCGGTAAAACTACGGGGTGTCTAATGATGAGTTACGCGCTTCAACTTTCTAAAAAATCCTAAATCTCAATGCTTCATCAAATTGCAGACATATTTACACTGGTATAAATGTTAAAAACTGTGTTAGATGGATCATCAGAGACTATTAACAGTAGGCTGTGGCGTTACACTTACTTATAGTGTTATAAATTTTTAAATAATAACAAATTGATCAGTGCCAAACATACAAAAAACTCATTCTGGAAACATATTTTTAAAATTTTGGTAAATATATATATATATTATTTATTGTGTATATTATTTATATATATATATATATATATATATATATATATATATATATATATATATATATATATATATATATATATAACCGTCAACTTAAGCGTAGTACATAAAACAGCATTATTATAAGAACATGAAAGAAATAAATCTGAATAGATTATACTTGTGCAATTCAAATTTCAAAAGTTTACAAACGCGACTTATAGGGGTGAGTGGAAAAGGAAGCAGTAGGAGAAGGGGTGGGAATGTTTGCCAAACACGTACATTGTTGTGGATGAGGGGAGGAGAATCTGTTTTACAATAGTATTCTCCTCCAACAACCAATCAAAAACATAATTTGCATTCGCGAACTGTAGTTGGCAGTTTTCTGTTTTCTACTGTTCTTAGTTGTTCGTTGTTGAATACATTAACTTTGAAAAATGTGCACGAGTAAGGTATGTAAAACATTTATATATCTGTGTTGTGCCAAATCCACAGCTCTTTAATGTTTTCACTACTATTCTAAACCGGAAATTTCACAATAGCCATTTATTAATTTTTTTAAAGAATATCAGAAACGTTTTTGTAATGTAAAGTCTTAACATGTCTACACAGTCATTCATCTGGAAACATCATCTGATTATTTGAGGACCAAGATTTTATCTTAGGCGTCCTCATAGCTGATATTGCTGTTTTATAGACGACTCGTCCTTAGTAGCGGCGTCAAAATCCATATTTTTGTACACGCCCACTTTACAAAATTAAAAATTATCCATCTTAAAATTTTATAATACGATATTTATGTTATTTAATTATGTTAAACGATAACATTGTATTACGAGAAGTATATGTATATATACGTGACTTGGCCTGTACATATATGTAACGTATATTACGTGACGGGCCAACGTCACGTCTTTAATTATCTAGTAGTTTTGGTAACTCATGGATACACGTAAGCCATAAATTGAAACAAACAAGTAAACAAGTAGACAATCATGTTAATTACATTGGCCAGGAACCCCTAGTGTGTGGAATTAGACTATGATGTGGCTAGGAGAGCAACTACTACCTGCAAATCCTATTAATCGAATCCTCTATCAGGGTAATGGGATCCAAAGACTGTCCAGTACCAAAGAGCTAGAACATCAAGATGTCAAAATATCCCAGAAGCATTTAACTCACTTGATGTAAATGCGTTTCAGTCTCAGACTCTTCCAGATATAGAAAATTCTGAAGTACCATCGCTTCATGAGGTTGAAAACTCCAAGAGGGATTATAAGAGCATCTCGACGCCCGGGGATTTCATAGACCTGGAGTTCGATGTCCCCCAAGCGCCTGCAGTTTGGAGGTACCCAATGACGTGATATTTGGGGGGCAATGAACTTTAACGTTGTGATATTTCAAATACCTGAAGCATTCATAAGCTGGAATATTCCTGGGATGGTAAAATTTTATAAGATGAAATCACAGAAAGCTCGTAGGTTCTACTTATAGAAGTATAGAAAATGGAGTTCAGTATCTTTCTTACATCATAGGCTATCTCTTGGTAGGAAATACCACCTCAATATTAAGTGTACTAATGGAAATTCGCTTGATTTGTTGAAACATAGGCACTTGAAATCACTCACTGTTATGTGCATATGCGCTAACGTTCATATTATACATACAACTAGATCTATATCCAATAAAACTATATATATATATATATATATATGTGTGTGTGTGTGTGTGTGTGTGTGTGTGTGTGTGTGTGTGTGTGTGTGTGTGTGTGTGTGACCTCTGCTATGACTTATTTTCCCTAAATTAAACAAAAATAATACATATCTCTTTCCAGTTTGCAATGGTTATTTTGCACAAGAAACATCCATCAGATGCTGTTAATGATATAAAAACCACGTGGCAAAATCACTTTTATGATCTTCGCAGTTTTTTTACCATCGGACATTGAAATGTGAAACGTTTACGTATTTTGACTGTATGTTTATGCAATATTTTTACATGCAAACGTATCGATGAAAATAATATGAGCAACTGAATTAATCCAGGTCGAACATAGAGAACTGTAGTAAGCGTAAAGTTGAGACCGTGCTTGTAATAAATCCGGAGTCAAGTGGCAACTTCCGTTTTCTGTGAAAGTTAGCGGCGGAAACGTCTACGGATATTCACATCCCCCTGCGCTTCCATTCAGGTTACCACTCAACTTATTTCTGTACTGCAGTACAGTCGAACGCTCTTTAGTATTGCACCATGTTACTGAGAGGAGCTGTTTTCATCTATCTCAATGAGAACAAACTTCACCTATAAACTTAATTGCCAACCACTTACTACAGCGTACAGTGGGAACATCCTTGTCAGGTTATTAGATTCTAAAGTTAATTTCATACGATATACAGATTCAACATAGCTAGATTGAGTGCATACACCGCGTAAACTTGCAGACAGTTATATAAGGGGAGAAACTCAGTAATAATATGATTTGCTATTGGTATAAAATAACACTGAATAATAGAATTGCGCTTACTTCAGACAATGAACTGAAAGAAACTGTTAAACAGGTAACTTTAAAAAACTAATTATTCTGTGCTTTCAGCATTATAAATTGTAATAATAACTTAAATTTAAAGAACCAAATTATTAGTTTAGATACAAATAGACTGACTACGGCCGTAAAACGTATATAAAAATAAAATGGAAGTAAAATTAATGAAAATAAACTATTATTGGATATAGCTTACATGGAGAATTTTCTTCGTAACTAAGGTTATAAAAAATACAATCACTGCGTATATAAACAATATTAGTTAATTCCAGAACTATAGGTTACTATATTTATAACTTCAATATAATCACTATTCAAAAGATGTAAAAATATATCTAATGTTTTCAAGATGGTGAAAGAAAACTAATGTCATGCAGCCTCTGGAAGAGACGAGTTGTTAAACTAGCATTTTCTCCCTTCACAACCAAAGTTTCATCATTTTCTTACAGTTCGGTTATGAAAGGATAAGAAAGAGAGAAACATTCATAAAACTGGGTTCGTTCTAGTTGTGTATATAGCAAGTAAACATCTATTAAATACAGCTAATACAGATTAAACTAATAATTTATTAAGACTTGAACTTACTGGATGGTGCGAACAATATCAGTTCATCAGGAGTACTTTTGTGTAAGCTGAACTGCAATATTAAACATATATTATTCAGGACTGCCGAAGAGATTCAAATATAAAGTTTTATATGTGTTTATTCTTGTAGGGGGAGTTCATGAGAAGTCTGGTTAGCCTACCCTCCTTAACTATAAACTCTGTACACAATTTGTAAATACGGGGTTTGTGACAAGCCATTTCAATCCCAAGAAGTTTATTTCTCGAATAAATCACATCAATACACTCTTTTCCTCTCAGCGATACTTATGATATACTTCATCAACTGTGAAATATCAAGCCGTGTATGTTCCATTTATAGAAGGCGACACGCTTTATTGTATAGTACTGCAATTCTCTATACGGCCTAAAATTGCATGCTCTTGAGGTTTATATGTTTATACTTATATATTAATACTTATTGCCCCTTAGTAGTAATTAGGAACTGTTTGCTTTTAAACCAAGACTGACCCATGTATACGCATTACGATAAAGGGAAAATGTAACGTGAAATATGATATAATAACATTCCTCCAGACATCTTGTCAACTCCTCATCAAAATTCTGCACGCGAGAGCAACGTGTCAGAGTCATATTCGAGTTGCCGAGTTAACTTATCTAAATATAATTTCGCTTAAACTAATTTCATATAACTTCCTGTATTTGCTTATCAAAGTATCTAAACGGTGTACTTGGGCAATTTTGTCATTCGGTACGTGCAATTATATATGTTTTAATTTTCCACATATTCCACAACCTCTCGGATTGATAATTTTTAAAGTAATAAAAGCCAAAATAAAATGATATACGATTAGAATTTGTACTTTTAGAAAATTGGGAGCAAATAATATTTTGCACGACATATCTACAGCACACGCTGTCTAACAGATATATTTTAATGATACTTTTTGAAAGCTTAATATTATGAGAAACGTAAGTAAATAATCTTTGAAACTGAAAAATAGCCTTACAAATAAACTAAAATTTTTACCTCAATATATTCTACATCTATTGATATATGTAGTTATTATAAGTATTTTATAGTGATTGATATGTCTTGTATGCGAGGGCATAATCGATGCTATTTGAATTACTCAATATATTTCTTGCATTAATGGAACATTGAGCATAATCTGAGACTATTTCTCTATAGATTCACTGGGCCAGTAGCTCAAGAGTTCTCTCACCTGGAGAGCTCATACAAAAAAATAATTCCCTATAGATTATAGTAGCAAGCAATTTAATTGGTGAGGCAGATATACAAGTAATAACTGTGGATAATAATAAATTAGGATTTAACTAGATTTAGTAACGCAGCCCCCCCCCATATTACTTTCCTGTCTGAACTGATAACTAACTTTTCGTTTCTTACCTTCCTAGTATTTGTACATTTTAATTAATAGTTTGTTGACAAAACGCTGTTAAATAATTAATATCCACAATTCTGCTATCTTAGTATTTAGATGACTAAATGGGAATAAGTATAATATTGTGATTGTCCAAAAATATATTTTTGTGTACAGCCAGACCAGTTTAATAAAAAAAATCTAATTTATTCATAAAAATTATTTGCATTTTTCAACAAAGAGCATAATAAAGGTCAATGTTAAAGAGATATACAAAGATAGTTGTCTATTAGTCTGTCCGTCTTTTAAATAAACCGTTATGTCTGACAATCGATACTCCACGATATCCGTTTAATATTCAAGGAAACGAGTAAGTAACAAATTGTGCCCACCTTTTAAATAATTTAAAAGGTGGGCACACAATTTATAATTATTATATCGTAACGCCTGTGCAAAGTTAAACGTACAATATGTGAGTCATTGATGAGGTATCAACTGCTAAGAAATTATTAACTATCTCAATCAGTTAATCTTAAAATTGTTTCATTGGTACCTCTCATGATTTAAATTCAGATTATGTTTGTGTCCATAAGAAAATGTTAGGTTATTCTCCCGTTTTAAATTATCTTGGAATAGAAAGTCATGAGTTTGGGGTGGGAGACAAATATAAATGTTGTCTATAACTCTTGCAGTATGTAAAATACAGGAATCAATAACTGATGAAACTTATCTACCACCCACTGATGGAGTCTCGGAAAAGATACCATGTGATAGTCTGGGCTGCTGTTGAAAAGAGTGTTTGTGCTTAATGATGTATGTTTTGCATTTAAATATAATATTATTTCTATCCTTGCGCCTTTATAAAACTCTTGTTTTTATATTTGAAATAAAAATATATTAAAAGCTAATGAAATACATGATCACATTACTAAAGCTGGCATTACTTTACGTCAAATCCCTCATCGTTCAGCTTTAGCAGGCAATTTATCGCACAATGCTGGAGCGTGGTTCTTATCTATATTAGAAACGAACCCATAGAAACAAGATTTGAGAGCAACTGAAAGTTTTCTTGATATAAAGTGGAGGATGTTATTATATCAACTAGCGTGTAAATTTTATTTTACATTTGTAACAAGTTTTTAATCTGTTTATATACTCTAAGAGATGTAAATAAAAATATAACTATAAGTTAAATTAAGTTTTATTACAATTGTTGTATACAACATAGAGCGGATTATTGATCATTGTATTTATGATTTAGTCCTACACAATTTTGTGACTCACGAAAACAAATAAAGTTTAGTTTGAATTCACATATTACAGATGATAACAAGAGAAAGAGTGGTTCGCGGTCACTCGATCTTGGAGAAATTCTGAAGTTCTACAATGTTTGTAGAAATATCCAACCATAAAAAGAGCCGCTTTCGGCATCCTCATATGCAATAGTTTATGACTACAGAAGTAGACCTCAATAGGATATATTTTTTCTTTGAATAGTAAAGACACGCAAGAATTTGTTATTATTGCTTAGAAATTAATATCGCTGTATTTTACTTTCCCAAAAAAAATTAACAAATGTCTTATCTATCTATATGCGTTTATTTATAAATTAATTGGAAAAGCTATCATTTAAATTTATTCATATACATGAGCAAAATAGTGCTAGTTTTAAAACTATGGATAATGTCTATAGAATATAATTGTTCCTTCAGACGTGTGCTTGTTAATTTTTCGCAAATATACTTTATCACTAAACTTATCATATACACGAACAATAATCGCATTTATTTGTGGTTATAGTTTCAGAAGACTACACTCCAAAACATACGACATTAAATACATTATAGACATATTTTTGTGGCATATATTATTGAATTTGACTTGATACTTCTATTTTCGCTTCAAAGTTAATACTACGAAAATATTAGTCAGTTAATCAGTGAGTAAGAGTTTTTATCAAGGCTTCTACTGTTAGACTTGAATGCCGGTCTGAGCGTACAACCAGGTCTTATTACAAGACTCTCATTAGGATAATGAGTGCTTGACACCACCACTAATTACAACCCAAGCCATTAATTAATTATTTGATCAAGTGGCTTGACTTGAACTTTCTATAATCCATTTGTAGTAATCTCCATTAATGATTTAAAAATCAGGAGTAAGTTGCTTGCGAATGTATATTGGACTGTGTTTTTTTTCAGATTTTCGCCTGCGATATTTAACGTAATGCATACATTGCTCCCTATTATCACCTATTATTCTCTTATCTCTATTATTTATTTTATTAAAATATATCACTTTATATTTTTATCTTGTTTATTGATTTCCCCAGAATCGCTTAGAAACATTTACATTATTTTTTCATAATTATATTACGATATATTTACACATCTTTATATGTACTTTAAACCATGATACACTTAAAAACCATTAAATAATGTAAATCGTAATCATAAAGAATTTTACTAACTGTTTTTATTTCGTATGGACTCATATAAACTAGTATTGTCACACATTTCATTAAACTTGTTTATTTCTATTTATTTAAAAAATATCAAAATATATAAAATATAATGATTTATAATGTCTTTGTATCTGATATCATGTTACTTTTTATTTTACATATATATTTTACTAAGCTCGATAAAAATCTGTTTAACAATCAAAAGCTTTTGACCAAAATATACCAGATAAAAAATTATGTTTGAGCGAGCAAAATATTTTTACATTAGTTTTGTATTAATGTAGGACTCCTACTAGATATCTTACAATCTTAAATGGAAACCTTTGTAAATCTTTAAAACTGTATTCAGTCAGGCGAATAGAGATTTAATACACGTACTTCTCAAATTCAAATTTTGATCTTTAAGGTTTAATTCGTGACTAGGCAATTAATCTTTCAAAATTATACAAAAGTTTTTTTAAGATTTGGAAGACTTCCATGGGCTTAAAAGGGATACGTATTGTATCTGTTGGCTAAAGTTCTACAATACAGGTAATTTTTGAAGTGCATACGTTATTGCAGTGTTCACTTAGGATTATACAAAACTTGAACTCCATTAATGTTTTAAATTTTAGTTTTTCGGAGGACAAACCTTACATGCATTCATACATCCAAAGGTTCGTTTTATATGAAATATTGCTAAGGGTATTGATATATTGTAAGTTTATTTCATACACCGTTCAGTTTAAAATATCGGTAGCTATTAATACTACATTTAAATTCGGTAATTATAAAAATATAAAGATAATACCTGAAAAATTATTAATACCAATAGAATACTTAAATTGGTTATATTAATGGATTTATTCCTATCTTTAGAATTTTATAAAGTGCCTTATTTTACTTTCGTAATAGTCTTTAAGTTGTTGTTGAATCTTTACGCTTACGTTTCCTAATGTTACAGTTTTAACAGAGGTTTTAAGAGGAAATAAATTCAACTTCACAAGATAACTTGGTACTGTGTGGATAGTAACATAAAGGTACCACTTGTTGAGCTCTTCAGCTTTCCGTTTCTTGCAACAACACTGGCAGTAAAAGGCCCTTTCCCATTTATTTTCTTCCAGTCCGCCACAGTAACACGGCAGCATTTTTCTTTATCTGTAAGTGTTGTTATGTTTACTTTCCTAATGGTATCCTTTATTCCGAGAACCTCTGTGCACGATGGTTTAATAGCTAATTTATTCTGTAGTTATATTGGTTCTAATTGGAAAATACCAAAAGTCAGTGTATATAGTTTGAAGGTACTTAAATGAATTAATATTTTATCAAATTGTCAAACTCACCATTCCGGGATGGCGGTGTGAGAGTAAAAAGGACGGCACAATTGGTATATGGTCTACGTAATTCGTATACGTTATAAATAGACTACAAGTCAAACAAAACGTTCTTTAAACATATTGTGCAGAAAGATATTGTCTAAAGTTAGCCTAAAAAAAACTCAACAAATATTCCTTTTGATGATATACGATATGACCAGCAAATTTAGTTTACGATATGTGTCTACTTAATAACCTATTACTATGTTACATCATGATATCTTATCAATCTATAACAGCATAGCGGTGCCGTTCTATAGCATCAGCAGCTACATTATTTATTTCCCAATATGGTACACTCACTTCATTACCTAGGTGTATAAAGGTTAACCTTTAACCCTTGAAATTATATAAAAACTGAAATTTAAGTTTTCGAAAATAATTTTTAATTGAAATATTATTATTTAATAGCTATAGTAGAAAAATGTTAATTACTTAACTGGAAACAGAATGGTGTTAAAGCATTATTGTCACAAGCTGGTATGCTGGTATACTGAAATCATAAATTTAAATTTAAATTTGAATTAAAACCGGTTTCTATATTAAGGTGTTTATATTGCATACTTACTAGTGATGATGAGTAGCTGTCAAATTTATAATTTGGATTGAAAAAACATAAAGAAATGTTTAATAAATGCAAATAAAACTTCTGTTATCGAAGAATAACCTTGCAATTTATATTAACTTTAGTGGAACGTGATATATATTACTATGTGAGGTGTACTGCTAATCACCTTACAAATAAAGTGGTGTTAGGGTTTTATTCCAAAAAGGATTTTATATCTATGTTATTAACTGTTTAAGCTCTTAGTAAGTTCTTGACATCCTCAGGAGAGTTCAGCTATAGCTGATTTATAAATTCCAGTTAAACCTACTCTGGGCACAGCTAAACCGACGTGTCACTTAGATGTAAGAACCTTATGGATGTCCAGGAGCTTCACATTACTATTGATAGTGTTGGGATTCTGGGGTGCTAGAGTAGTTCGATAGGTATAATGCACTGCGAGGGATGAATCTTTGAGTAGATGGGGTTTCCTAACAGTCAAAGGATCATACTAACCTAGACAAGGACATGTCACCGCCCGCTTGCTTTGTCTGTAGAGGCTGCTTCATATCTGACTGCCCTTCTTCCGAGGGTACATGACTGAGATTATTGCCCCAAATACATCCTCATAGATCTCGACATGAGGGTGCTCCTACCCATAACATAACCATCCTGAATATCCTGTCACTCAAAACGATCCTTTTATGTGCACTTTATAAGCTGCAGGTCCTGACAGAACTTGGTAAATAACAGAATAAAAGAAAAAGTATACTTATCAATAGTAACACCTAACAGTGAGTATCGGAATCTATTGCTCCTCGTTCAAATCTGAAAACAATTTTTAAAAATTGGTCCGATGGTAACAATAAATTTCTCGTACAAATCATTTTGTTGTATAACCACAGGAAATTAGAGGCAGTTTCTTTTACGTTAGAATATCTACTAACATTTTGGTAACGTTACGAAATATTTGGTAAATCCCAAACTTGAAACTGGCATAATCCGTAAGTGGACTACGATTATATGGTTTGGAAGCGTTCATAACTTCAAATAGATGTCGTTAGTGGTCATTGAGAGTTATACCAACTCATTTGCATACTGCAGAGTCTGGATGTCATGCCATTAATTTACGAGGTAAAACACTGGTGTTATCTATACCAAAGGTTACCTGTCGTTGGTGCTGTTAATAAATAACTGTACAGTTGTTAGTACTTGTAGCTTTCATTTACAAAATCAGGTCAGATAACTAAGCGCTGAGTAACTATAAATGTTAAACGTTATTAAACGTATAAGTTATTTGCATGCTTTCCTCCTCAGCGGACACTGCATAGGCGCAATTATATTTAGGTAGTTTATGACCATTTACATTAAAGGAGTAATGGCCCATATTTACCTAAATATACGTATTAGTAAAAGTGTGAAATTGTAGAGGCTGCGAGTACATGTGTCTTTGAATAATATGTAGATGAGTGTGCGCGTATGTGTGTATTTTATACTTATTGTGTGTTAAAGCTGATATATTTACTGCAGAATTACTACTACCATTTAGACTCAATGGTTTTCCTCTGAAATTAACAACGATATTTAATGTTTGAAGTCAACTATGATTAGGATTTAAAATAAAAATTTTGCAATTTGTAATCCTGATGATGAATTCTATATATTAATTATTTATATTTTATTGAGTGAAAAAAATATTTTTACAATTTAATAGTACTATCAGCGTTACGAAAATGTACAGTTTCTCATTCTATTATTTAGTTTACTAAACACAAAAAACAACAAATTTATTTAGTTACTGATGACTTTTAAGATTGCATCCATTATGTGGAAACAACGTCCAGCATAATATAGGGATAAAGCTCTCTGAGATTTACATTTTAGGTCAAGTAAAGTGGATTGCTCTTTTAACCTGCGACAATTCTGTTTCACTTACCAGTGCTGTAGTACACGTTCCCAAATCGTAATAAAATTATTTGTTGTACCAATAATAAAGATACATCTAAATTTTATTGCAGTGGTTTCTTATATTTACGTAATTAATGTTACATATATTATTTTACTTTACGTTAATTTGAACAAGACAATATTTGTTTGTTTTTGCCAAATTCGTATAATTGTCCAAATTATTGATAATCTTTTAAATTTAATATGACTTATTAAGATGGTATTGCTTTATCTGGTGCTTTATATCTTACAATTAATAAATATTTTCTTGCGATAATCTGGACGTTACTACACACAGCCGATTAGTATTATATAAAGTAATTATGTTACGGACATGTAGATAGGCAGATAATCATAAATAAGAGTAATCGTCACCTCCCTCAAATGTCAAAAGTTAATATATCATATGAATGTACTCACCTTGATCTGAAATTGATTTATTATGCTATATTCCAACACTATCGTAGTCACCCATTAGACCAATGTAAATATATTTTATAAAGTTCAGCAAAATTCCATAGGACGACCGACAAGCCCACACTATTAAGTATTGAAATGAAGCTTCAAGCACACTTTCTAGCTGTCAGGTGAGTTCTTTTCGAGATATTTAGGGACAGGCCCAAATATAAACAGACAGATGGATGTAAAAAAACCAGTTGTAATAAAAATAAATATAATAAAATATTTATTTTGTTGGCAATCTTTGGATGTAATTTGACATCAAACTTTTAATTTTATCATACTCGCCACATTTTGCACCCGCTAAGAGAAATGTAACACTCTTATAACACTATCAATAGACCAAGGTTTCTGCCACATAAGCAGGGGCTGCGATGGTAGGAGCTATTTCACTTGGGCAAGTTTGATCTATTTTGAATATTAACATTTGGTCAACATTCTAATATTTTTCTATTTAAACATGTTTTCCTTTATTAATGCCACTGCCGTTATTAAATCTTACCCGCCATGACCGTAAGTACAGTTCTACTAAAGTTCAGTAGACATATACATCTTTACAGTTTTATTTGATTCTATCCAGAATAAAATAAAATAATGGGTTATAAAGAAAATTTATTATTTTAACAAGATAAAATAGAACTCAGTAGCCCTTTGAACCATACTGTCCTCAGGCTATCCTTCAACAAAACAGCAGTTCAACAGCTGTGCCTCAGGCTTATACTGAATTATTGTTTTCTTAATAAAACAGTTCATTTCCATTTCCTAATTCTACTCTGAACCTAAGCAATATTCTCTTTATAAATCCAATTTCCAATCCAAAAAATTATATTTCTTTATTACCACTGGATGAATGAAACTTAATGTCATACAGTAATATTTTTTCTAAAAGTTTTTAAGAAACTTAAATTTTATTCTTCAAATCTGGCCATTTATATAGTCTGTTGTACGATTAAAAATCTAATTAAAATATGAATAAATTCCGTATTATTTAGATCCCGATTTGGTTGATAATGTAACCTATAAATAAAATTTACACGTAATTTTGCTGAAATTATAAAAGTATAGAATGTATATTCATCCTTGTATTTTATAGATGTTATACAAAAAATTAGTACAAGCGTTTTTGGTCTATCTAACATAAACATTTTATATATGTATTAATTTATTTTTAACCTCTTCATACATAGATCATCTGAGTAAACAAAACGTAATGCTCCATTTAATAGAAACTGAAAAACAATACGTTTCAAACTGCTTACATGTTGTAAATAATCTCTTCATAGATACCAAATTAATTTATATCCTAGATGTAAACAAAAATATTGTTTTGCGTTTGTCACACATGACAATGATCCATTCAGCAATGTTATTGGTACAACAATTTGTATCCTTTTCCCAATTTTGAGATTTGAATTGGATAAAAGATCATTAGAAATAACGAAAGAGCCTTAGAAATTGGAAAATATTTCTGTCATTGGAATCATTTTTTTGAAATATTAAAAGGGTATATATTTTTTCTTAAAATGAAAGTTGTATTGTAGTTTTTTTCAATATTACAATGCCTTGGACTTGAGTGTTCATTGATGTATAAAATTTCGAGAAGTTGTTCATGCTGAATATAATTCTCTGCCCTTTTCAATATTTCAAGTCATGTCTCGAGTATTGAGGTATAATTTACTGAAATATAAATACAATTATACCTCATTGGAATCATTTTTTTGAAATATTAAAAGGGTATATATTTTTTCTTAAAATGAAAGTTGTATTGTAGTTTTTTTCAATATTACAATGCCTTGGACTTGAGTGTTCATTGATGTATAAAATTTCGAGAAGTTGTTCATGCTGAATATAATTCTCTGCCCTTTTCAATATTTCAAGTCATGTCTCGAGTATTGAGGTATAATTTACTGAAATATAAATACAATTAAAATTGGACTATTTGCTTTATCGAAGTTTAAGTGTACATGTGAGTACTTAAACATAATTGAATATAATGTTTTTGTTTTAGTAATAATCTTAAATAGAAATATTCAAAGAAATTAAATAAGTGGGAATAAAAATAAGGAGATTATAGTAATGGTTACTTATTCCTTAATAAAACAATAAGTGTCTGAAATCCTAGTTTTTTTTAACGAATTATTAAGTTCACATTATATTAAAGAATACGCAATAGAAAATTTATTATATATATATATATATATATATTTATACATGTAATATATACAATATATGTGTGTTTACATATTAAAATAAATATGTAGTAGGCCTATAGAACGATTAGATTGGTATAAACACATTGAAGACGAATTTAATAAACAACACAGCCTGTAGCGCTGTTGTAATATAAAGGTAGGAAAATTAAGCCTAGTCAGAGAAATTTGTGACAGGATTGTAACTGGCTGAAGAGTAAAAACTGTATGAAGGAAAACAGCAAATCACTTTGATCAGATTTTACGTCATCGGTCCCGCAATTTTCGATACACAAGTCTGTATCAGTACAAGAAAGTGTATCAATGTAATCAACACAACACACAGCGATCACAGCTGCTACATTCTCGACTTTTTCAATAACAATCTTTATCAAACTCAAGCAAATTTGCATAGTGCTAGAATTTTAAACGTACCAGAACATCAAACTACAATGTTTGGCGTTTATAGCTGAGTGAAACTTTGTATTTTACAAACTAGATGTTTGGTTATCTCTCCTAAGTTATGGAAGGTAACGTTTTTTAAATATAGTTATCAGTAATTTTACATTCAGATAAAACTAGAATATTTTATAATTCTTTACAAACATAAATCATTTAGAATTTAAATTTTACAGACTTCCTTACCGTAAAATTGAACAAGGATCGTGTAAATGATTAAAAAATTACAAAGTATGTAGCAAATGATTAAAACCATTATTATTATAAGAAAGTCAAAAATTGTATATGTTTATTTATCGAATAACGGATAATTACTGAAGCACGATTAATTGCGTCCTTGCGCTCTGAGGTGTGTATATTGTGGTATTGTGCAACTGGGCGGAAGTTAATATTTTTAACTTTAGACACCATAAATATGCAATATATAAGATTCATTCAAATATATTATGCGGAATATTGCTTTCATATATTATCACACATTGAAGATGAGAAAGCAGTGGTTAATAAAAAATGAAAATTATAATGAGACCTCTAATTACAGCTTGTTACTTGTTATTAAGTTACTATGGAAGCATTCCCAAAAATATGGCTTATTCACTACGTTAGTGCTTTCTATACAATATATGCGAAAGGATTCTGTACCCAGTCCTGTGTAAAAAAGTCGACTAACAGTTCTAATGCTATCACGCACGTATTATTGGGGATTACATTAACTGACCTAATGAACAAGTTACCATGGAAGCATTCCCAATAAATGGGCTTATTCACTTTGTTAGTGCTTTCTATACAATATATGCAAAAGGATTCTGTACCCAGTCCTGTATAAAAAAGTCGACTAACAGTTCTAATGCTATCACGTATTATTGGGGGTTAAATTAACTGACCTAATGAACAAGTTACCATGGAAGCATTCCCAATAATTGGGCTTATTCACTATGTTAGTGCTTTCTATACAATATATGCAAAGTGATTCTGTACCCAGTCCTGTATAAAAAAGTCGACTAACAGTTCTAATGCTATCACGTATTATTGGGGGTTAAATTAACTGACCTAATGAGCAAGTTACCATGGAAGCATTCCCAAAAATTGGGCTTATTCACTATGTTAGTGCTTTCTATACAATATATGCAAAATGATTCTGTACCCAGTCCTGTATAAAAAAGTCGACTAACAGTTCTAATGCTATCACGTATTATTGGGGGTTAAATTAACTGACCTAATGAACAAGTTACCATGGAAGCATTCCCAATAATTGGGCTTATTCACTATGTTAGTGCTTTCTATACAATATATGCAAAAGGATTCTGTACCCAGTCCTGTATAAAAAAGTCGACTAACAGTTCTAATGCTATCACGTATTATTGGGGGTTGAATTAACTGACCTAATGAACAAGTAACCATGGAAGCATTCCCAATAATTGGGCTTATTCACTATGTTAGTGCTTTCTATACAATATATGCAAAGTGATTCTGTACCCAGTCCTGTATAAAAAAGTCGACTAACAGTTCTAATGCTATCACGTATTATTGGGGGTTAAATTAACTGACATAATGAAAAAGTTACCATGGAAACATATCCAATAATTGGGCTTATTCACTATGTTAGTGCTTTCTATACAATATATGCAAAAGGATTCTGTACCCAGTCCTGTATAAAAAAGTCTACTAACAGTTCTAATGCTATCACGTATTATTGGGGGTTAAATTAACTGACCTAATGAGCAAGTTACCATGGAAGCATTCCCAATAATTGGGCTTATTCACTATGTTAGTGCTTTCTATACAATATATGCAAAAGGATTCTGTACCCAGTCCTGTATAAAAAAGTCGACTAACAGTTCTAATGCTATCACGTATTATTGGGGGTTAAATTAACTGACCTAATGAACAAGTTACCATGGAAGCATTCCAAATAATTGGGCTTATTCACTATGTTAGTGCTTTCTATACAATATATGCAAAGTGATTCTGTACCCAGTCCTGTATAAAAAAGTCGACTAACAGTTCTAATTCTATCACGTATTATTGGGGGTTAAATTAACTGACCTAATGAACAAGTTACCATGGAAGCATATCCAATAATTGGGTTTATTTACCATGTTACTGCTTTCTGCACAATATATGTACAAGGTTATTGTACCCAGTTCTATATAAAAAGGTTTACTTGTACTTTCAGTGTTATCACACATTGTTGGGTGTTAATAAACCAACCCTTTAACCAAATTATACCAAGGAAGTAATTTAAATAATTGGGCTTATACAGGATGCTAGTTCTTTCTGTACAATATATGCACAAATTTCTCTACCCAGTCCTGAATAAAAAAGTTGACTAATAGTTCTAACGTTACTACGTATTATTGGATGTTAAATTAACTAACCTAATTAGCAAGTTAGCATAGAGGTATTCCCAAAAAATTATATGTACGTCCTATTGTGTATTTTTTTATTATGTGTATGTTTTAGAGTTAGTGAAGTTCACACACAACACGGTAGTTGTGATTCCTAACTTGGTGGTACTCTCATTCTAGCATACCTCTTGACTTATGACAGAGTGGTTTTGTGTTCAGAAACACACATAGCTTCTCAATCCCCAATTATAACACTACACATAAGGAAAGTCTCTTGACTAACTAATTCCGTCTTTGCTTGCCTTAAAATTCATTTTCATATTTTGTAACTAAGCTTCCCTTCAAATTTTTTTAGTAAATGCAAAAGATGTAGAAAACCTTAAAACAAATGTATAGATCCACTTTAATAGGAAATATTTTAATAGCTTTTTAGAGGCACTTGAAAAACAAACCACCTGAAATTAGCAGGTGTGTAATTCGACTTTATTATCATTAACAATAATACAAATGCATATATTTTATAAATGCATATGCTATTATTTAATATATTTGTAATGTTACGAGTTGTAAATTTAATTAGAAAAAGTTTCAAATTACATGAGTTCCTTTTATAATTAGATCCAAACTACACTTCCTAATAAAAAGGAAATATATTTTTTTAAATTTACAAGTGATTTTAAGATTATATACTAATATTTACGTCCTAACAATTAGGCTTATTAATATACAGCAAAATTCTTTGAGTAAATTGTGAGCTGGAGGTTCAATCGTGTCTGTTTCAATTTTTAAAGAAAACCTATAAATTTTATTGCCGTGATGGACAGAACTAGACATCTGCAATAATAACGTGGTATTTATTTTAAAATTATGTGAACTTAGCAGAAACACTAGTGGTATTTTTATGAAAGAAGTACATAGGAACTTTTAAATGTCAGAGTTGAAAACTAACAAATGTATTTTTATATTTAATGCCATTTCTTATATCATGTAGTAATGTCAGTGACGTCATAGTGAGCTTGACAAAGTAGTGAATATTCTGAATATTATAGAGCTTAACCTTAAGTAATTTCCATTTATAATCATAAACCTTTTTGGAAGAGAATTAAATATAATTCCTCTATTAATAGTTCATGCAATACATTTGTAATGGAAAATGTCCATTTTAAATTGAAATAAACTTTAATTGAAGTAGTATTTCATTATGTGACTCATTTATAATCCGCCTGACTTTGTTATTTCATTAAAATCCAATCTGCAAGAGTCCCAGTTCTATCGTCTGAAAGGTCAGAAACTAATACAGTTTATATGTGACGAGGGTCATACAAACGCTTCTGTCCTTGTTATTTAGCTTGCATTAAGAGAAACGGGGAAGTTTACAAACATTAGATTCGACCTCTGGTGAACTTTATATGTTAAGTGATTGTATCCATAAATCACGAGACGTTCCTAGTGCTCAATAAGGGTTATTTATATACATAAATCAAAATTGTGTTAGTTAAATCATATACAACTCAAGAATGGCAGTATCGATTTTTATCATCTCTGATTTGTTGGACTCGTCTCCAACCCGAATAGAAGAACTACTTTTAAAACATTATACAGTGTATTGAAAAACCAGGAAATAGAAAACAAGAGATTGCTATATACTAGTGTACAATAAAAGAACCTGTTAATGCAATCAACTGGTCAATGTAAACATTGTTTATTTCAACGCAATTAAACATTTAGTTTAGGTAATCCTAATTTCAATTTACTTACAATCATCGCCTTGAAAGCTTAATAATACCATCACTTAAGATTTAAACCTATTCTGCATCCACTGAACTGCAATGCATATATCAAAACATTGTTATTATTTAGTATAAATCGAAAGATTGTTATAAAACCCATATTCGTTTCTTTCAACAAATTTTGGTTTTTAAGACCGTATATTTATACATATTTCCTTGATAAGGAGAAAAATGGAAAAAAATTAGATCGGAATAAATTACTAGCTAAAAAGCTAAAGTTTATGATAGATTTACTTAATTAAAGAGCGAATTGGCCTATTACTAGACTATGCCATCTTGTGGAAGGTCACTTAGAAGAAGATAGAATTAAAAGTTACTATAAGGCAAAGGTACAACAGAAATATTAGATGACCGTTATTAAGATATGTGATGGAGATGCTATTTGTTTTAAAACTGTAAATTTTATAAAGGGCTGTCTTACTGTCATTAAATATGTTTAGTTTCCTATTGTTTTATTTAAATATTACTTATGGTTATGCACATTAGGAAGTAATAAAAATTTATTTAGTTATCGCACTAAAACAATTCGTTTTTATAATATAATATAAATATTTTCAGCGTACTCTATAACCCTCAGGTTCAGCTTGGTCTGTGAGTAATCCACAACAAAAACAACAATCGACAGGATCATTAGCATCGTTCCAGTTTACACACGTCTCGGTTTTCCACAGGGTGATTTCCGACCACAACGCTCCGTAGAGCAACAAAGCTCTAACAGGCTCCCCTCTGCTCTCTCCCCTATCCCATCTCACTGACCTGCTCCACCTACCCGATTCAGAGTAATAACCGTCAGGCCAGTCGGTTACAGGTTTTCTATATTTTAAATAATTATTTCCTTCTGTTATAAAATTTGCTGTTTTTAAGTAGTACAAAAAAATATAAAAATAAAAACAACACTCTCTGTTTCACATAGATAAAGTACACTTTTTATTTTATCCTAAATTAATGAGGGGGTAATTATGTATTTTAAATAAAATATTCATTGTACTTTACATTATATTTTACTTTAATTTTGTATATTTTGATTCTATCTTTATTGAAATTAAACTAGGATATTCTCGTCTATACAATCGATGTTAAAATGATTACCGACAGCATGTTAGTTTGGTTATTAACGCTTATATGTGACAGAAGGGATCAAATACTAAATAACTGAAAATTAAAACGTAACGGCTTGGTTGTTTAGTGGTATTGTATTCGCCGGAAGTAAGAGATCCATGTTCGTGTCCCAGAGGAGCAAAAGTAATTTGCTTTTTATTTTTATTCCTTTCCTTCCTTTTTTATTTCAACTTAATTGCTGCAGGTTCTAAGTTTTATGCACAAATGTCTCCACCTGACGAAGAGGATGGATTTCAGTGCTCGAAACGACGTATTAAAATTTTGTAACATAACGATGGAAATTGTTTAAAATGTTTTATATCCTATTACACCTTAATATTTTAGTAGCCATAAGCCAAAACTATATCATGATTACAAAATCCGGTGAAATCGATATAGGGCGTTTAAATAAGAAACAATGACTAGTTAATTGGTTTTAATTGTAGTAAATACTTGTAAATTTTGCACTTGTAGAGGCTAGGTATGATCGCATACATATGACTTGTTAAATTACCTCAATAAATTTATGCTAGAACAAATTAACTTCTTTTTGAATTTGGTGTAATGCATTAGTATAAGTTAAATGCAATGGGATTCCCATTCTTTTTTTAATATACATAAACTACAATTAGTGTAGTATGACAAGATAATTATACTGGTATGAACAATTTAAAGGAACTAATTTTAAAATAGTTTTCTATTTCGATAATAAAATACTTGACCTCAGTTCTAGCCTTAATACCGGAAAATTCCCTCCCCAATATCTTGACATCCACACTTTAAACAGTTGCCATTTCTAATAGGATAATCCTTTTAATTTGAAACTTGAAGATTCTTATTCAGAGAAATAGGCTTAAAAATTATGTACCATTTTATATACCCTATCAGCAGAAGTTCTTTTGACTATCGGTATAAATCGTCACCTCCAAGTTGGAAGACTAACATTCTGCTTCAAACGATGGTTCTACAACCGCGCACTGACTACCGGTTTATATCTGTCATTCGCCAGAGATGGATCTAGCTCCATACTTTTCTTATACACCCTGTATTTTTGAATAATTCGTGAAAAGTTTCAGAATTATATTTTACTAGGTTTATATTCAAAGATGATACACTTTAAAAAACATAAATTTAGATGCGTATTTAGTAATTTGTATATAACACAATATTAGCCTAATTTAACGTGTAACTTAATTTAGTTACTCAATTTATAATGTGTTATCTTTCTAAAATAAATTATTTATACCCCTATCACATTGTTTAATACCAAGGAGCAATTGTTCTCCTATTATTTTAAATGGAAATATTATAAGTAAATTTTTATTTATAACTAGCGTCAGTGTAAAACTGCACTAATATACAAATAAACTAATTAATATCGAAGTATTATAATATACTGTTTTAAATTTAAATATAGTTCTAAAAGGTATTTAAGTATCCAATATAGAAAGAATACGTAATTTTTTAAAAATTACTAATATAAAGGAAACTAATGTATTACTTTTGTCATCCATTAGAATTTTTTACATTAAATTCCTTCTTGGAACCTAATATCAGCAAAGGGAAAAAGGCAATATACACTTACTGTACCTTTTAGTCTAATGCTTTTAAAGAGTTAGTATAGAAGTATTTATGGGTTCTACACTGTATGGACATTTGTTAGATCGATCTATCCTCTTCAGCTAATAATAATTTTAAAACATGATATATTTACACACACACACACACACACACACACACACACACACACACACACACACACACACACACACACACACACACACACACACACACACACACACACACACACATATATATATATATATATATATATATATATATTGTACCGTTTTACATAGACTGTTAGTAGAACTTCTTTTGACTATCCGTTTAAATCCTCACCTCTAAGTTGGAAGACTACTATTCTGCTCCAAACGATGGTTCTACAACCGCGCACTGACTATCGGTTTATATCTGTCATTCCAAAGAGATGGGTCTAGCTCCATAATTCTTATACACCCTGTATTTTTTATAATTCGTAAACATTTTCAGAATTATATTTAACTAGGTTAATATTCAAAGAGGATACACTTTGCAAAAAACATAAATTTAGATGCGTATTTAGTTATTTGTATAAAATGTAACACAATATTAATTTAACGTGTAACTCAATTTAGTTACTCAATTTATAATGTGTTATCCTTCTAAAGTACATGATTTATACCCCTGTCACATTGGTTAATACCGAAGGAGCAATTGCGCTCCTATTATTTTAAATGGATATACTATAAGTTAATTTTTATTTAAAACTAGCGTCAGTGTAAAACTGCGTTACCAGTTGTATTATTGCCTATGAATTTAGAAATAAATGTCTCACATTTTTAACATTCTGTGATAAGATATAAGGTTGAAATCTATATAAATTGAAATAGAATATTAACGAAATAGGTAGATAGTTTAACGTACATTACGTCTTTATAACAAGTAAGGGAGATATAAAAATAACGTTTAATAAGATTTACTGCAACTAGGACAATGTGGACTGCCACATAGCGTCTCGCTCATTTACTTAGAATCACCTCTCGTACATAACGTTTCGTTTACGTTACATAGCTTTAACACAGAGGTAAATAGTTATTTCTGGTATCACTGTATGGTACGACTCCCATTCGACGTCAACTTTGGAAGAAGAAATGTGACCTATTTTGAACACATTATAAAGTAGTGTAAGTTCTTTTTGACGTATAAATACTCATTAATACACGTTTGATACAATAACAATGAACTCAAAGAACTGATATAAAAAAAACACTCTAATAAACCTTAAATTTTATTTTTGTTAAACATATCATTAAAAATTATAGGCTAAGTAAAAAACAAGTACTTAAAATGGATACTATTTTCCAAACGAAATATAATACTTAATACAGTTTAATTTATACTTTTAAGCTTATGAAGCAATTTTTTTAAAGAGAAACCAAAAACTATTCTATATCCTTGAATAGTTTATGTTACAAAGCATGTGTTTTGTTATTTAGAAACAAATTTGTATTATTACTGAACCACTTTGATTTCCGTTATGTGGGTAATATTATATTTTTATTGAAAATGATGGGCTTCATTACTAATATACAATTCTAAACTAATTATTATTTAAGTATTTTAATATATTTTGTTATAAATTAAAACATAGTTCTAAAAGGTGTTAATTCAAGTATCCAATATAGAAAGAATACGTCAAATTTTGAAACTACTAATACAAAGGACTACTTTTGTCTTCAATTAGACTTTTTATATAAAATTATTTCATGCAACCTAATATCAGCGAGGGGAACAGGCAATATACACTTACCTTTTAATCTATTGTTTTTAAAGAGTTAGTGCAGAAGCATTTATGGGTTCTACACTGCATGTACATTTGTTAGATCGATCGATCCTCTTCAGCTAAACTAATTGCGAACCATACAGTATTTTGTATTCACTGAACCTGAGAGACACACTTTAATAACAACCTACTGCCAGGCAGTTGTTCTTCCCAGAGCCTTAGTTGGCTAACCTTTGACCTCTCAGGATTCGGTCGTGAAACAATTATTATCCCTCTCCTAAGAATATTTACTGTTCTATCTTTCTTAAGTAGAACATGCTATGAACACCTTTAAATGCAGAAAAATATTACATTTGTCTTTTTTATTATAAATTATTCACCTTTTATTCTAAAACGTTTTAAACATATTTTGAAATTTTAAGTTTTAGCACAACTAAATACATTCCTCAGAGCTGTGTATTATATATATTTTTTTTTCTGAAAAAATCAGGAGTAGAATAAAAATACTAACAATGACCGTATATTATATACACTCTTCTAACTTTTTCTTGTTCGTGTGAACTCAACATTAGCGTCAAAAACATAAAGCACTGAATCCAGAAGGTACGAATTCTACGAGATTGCATGGTAACTGCTAGTATTACATATAATATTTGAATATATAAATTTACACGGTACATTCAAACTATATTGATAATGGTTTTGTTGTTATCCTAGACAACATCCTAATTAATGTTACTCTAACACCAATTCATGTCAACAAAAATAAAAGAATTAGTTGTTTCTGTACACATCGAGAATAATATTAGCAAAATATAATTAATCAGCGCGCCTTATACATTAGTCATATAAAATCATGTTTTTGGTATGTTATTTTATGTATTAGGTAGGTTTGTGTTAGTTTTTAAATGGAGCATACGAAATAAAGTAAAATAATCTTTATACTTCAGAATCCTTGCTTCCAGCTTAGCACTGCCTTGGAATGTGGTTTTATTTACCTACTATATGTTTTTATCTTTTTTCAGGATAAAAGATGTGGATGTGGCGTAATTCACATTTGTTTTAAAGAGGTAAGAACAGTTTATGTTTAATACATTACTTTTAATACATTATTATAATTATTGCATTGATATTATTTAACAATACCATTCAGTTATTCCATAGCTTTTATGTAAATTCTAAGCAGATTAATACTTCTAGTTAATGTTTAATCATGGTAATTTGTAGTTACATATTAATAAAATTTAAATACATATATAGGTGAACTTAAATCTTTGGTGACAGTAACTTCTTTGAGTACACTTATTGAATGGTAATAAGCTCATCGATTAACTCCGTAGAGGAAAACTTGTTTACGGAAAACCTCGAGAAAATCAGAGAGCATTAAAAGAAGTGCAGAAGATAAAGGCTCACTACGTAGATAGTCCACGGGCACGATACACCTTAGGTGATGTACTTACAAACATCGCGTTTACTATTGAAATATGATGCAACGGATACCTAACGTTGTTGGAAGTAATGACAACTAAGAAATCATAAGTGACTGTAGAAACAGTGTACCGGAAATCATTAGGCAAATCGTACACTGCTTGTGTGTGTGTGTGTGTGTGTGGTGTGTGTGTGTGTGTGTGTGTGTGTGTGTGTGTGTGTGTGTGTGTGTGTGTGTGTGTGTGTGTGTGTGTGCATACACTATCCTGACCAAAGTTTCTGAGTATTGAATGTATTAAGGAAATGTAAAGAACAGTAAGCTATAAAAAACATTTTTGGAGAATGATGCCTAGATCAATGTAGCATTTGGTTACCACAATAACATTTTAAATTAAATTAAAAATGTACAGAATGGGCTTATTTTTCTTAAATTACATAAACGAACAAAAAGTTATAAGTACACAAGTGCTGCAGAAACAGACAAAGTATAGTGCCATATTTTAGTTAATTATACTGTTATTCATGGCTACCATAAATTCTCTTCATAAAATTAGACTTTAACCCTTCCATGTCTGCAGGAGGGTTACGGTTTTATGCTACCAAGTTTGTATAAACAGTTACTTCATTAGTATAATATGTCTGAGAGAATCACAACTATTTCGGGAAACTTTAGGATCCTGACCACTAATGGACTTGCTGAATGTTCCACAGTACCAACTTATCACTTTGTACTGGCTTCTGGCTTCCCATTTATCTAGTTTAGACGGTTTGGTATATGGACTCTCGGATTATTGTGGTTATTCTTAGAACTAAGATGAGTTGGATGTGAACATAAACCTCATTAATTACAACATTTTTCACTATATACTTTTCGTGATTAATTATTAAATAATTGCATGCAAATTAAACCTTTTTCGTAATTTAAAAAATTTAAATTCGTTTTGAATAACTCGATTTTGTTGCATTAATCTAATAAATTTAATTATCTATTTTCAATAATGACACTTTAAAAAAAATATGTTTATGTATAAATGTTTCATAGCTATACGATATTCATATTTTAATCATTAGAAAATGCTATCTAAGCTATAAATAGATTTATTCTTAAAAATAGAAAAAAACGTAAGGAAATTACAAGATTTGATAGTTACATAGATTTTTTTATACAATCTTAGCTAATTTATATTGCCCTCATGGCACAACTAAGAAAAAGGCCAACATCCTTAGCTCTGATTATCGTATGTAAATATAAAATGAAAAATATTATTATACATGTCCCTCATTTTATCCATTTTTATATAGAATTTCTTTTACTTAATATGATCAAAATTTATTCATCAGTCTACCAGCACTTTTTACGGCTTCCCACTGGAGACGGACTTATACAAGCAACATACCTTTTTCAATAGACTTCTCAACTTTAGTAATATAAAATTATAGTTGTAGTTATTCAACAGCAGCGTCAATGCTATGGATTATCTACCGTAGCTAGGGGATTCAATCAACGTAATCCACAGTTAACATAGTGCACTCCATCATAAGGTATCGATAAGCAACAAACAGCGACAGTGATCACAACCCTTGAGATGCTAAAATATCGACACACCATAATTTTCTTAAGTAGACATTTTCTCCTTCATTTGTGTTTAGGTTGAACACATTGTCAATATATTATACTGCTCTATCTGGTGCTACAAGTATAAATTTAAATTTTAACTACTTTCCTTTTTGTTTTTTATCAACTCCCCATTTATTCATGTTCATGCAAAACGCAATATAAATATTTACTACTCTAATCACTAGTCAGTGCTGCCAGTGGAAGAACTCAATAAACAATTTTTATCCTTTGTTTTTGTATCACCACTGGGTTAGACTTTTAATTAATAAGAATAATTTTTATTTTTATACATGGATAATGCAAAATAAAATAACGGGTTCACCAATTATTTGCCAGAAGCGGTGAGCTATAAACAAAGAAAATTAAAAAAATAGCTGAATTTAAAGGAATAAAAAATATTATTAATTTATGGTGTTAAATAATTAGCGTCAGGAATAAATTATGATATTATTGCCACATAACTGTACCGAATGACTATAACACATGGGGGTGGGGACTTCTGAGGTCGTAGTAACAAATACTCGAATTGCGAAGTTTATTTATAAGTTCAATTTAATTATTGGAACTTACAAGCACCACTTTTAGTTGGTAAATTAAATGTATGCCTTGCCACGTTGCTGCCAATTAGATTACAAGAACTAAAAATGTATATCTGATAGGTAGGCCTAAAATATCCAATGTTCCATGGAATTATGCCTACGATATTTTACTCTATAAAACTTTAAGATTTTACTTCCCTTCGCAATATGTAGACTCACAACCCGTGCGTTGGAGTCTTGGCACGAGACATTGAAGCTGTAGTCTAAGAAGTGTTATTTCTAGACGGTAATTACTGGAAGAGGAGTAGAAGTTATGAAAGTGGTAGCCATCTAATCAAATAATACGTGAGCTCGCCTAAAACAAATTCGCGATGGTATTAGCCATTTAATGAGAAAACAAACTTATCAGGACAACGTGCTCGTCAGAAGGACGACGCCACAACTTGTATCCATTTCAATCAAGCAAATAAAAGATCTTCAAGGGTAAGTTAGTTTACCATTTACAACTTTACTTTATGTTACATTCATTTTTATATATTTGACATCAAAGGGCTAATTTCATAATACGAAAATATAAATTTTACTTTCAGACATAGCGCGCGAGGTAAAATCGGTCACGTAGTTGGGCTGCTACGAAGGGTTACAATAAAATATTCATACGCGTGTCAATTAGGTAGTTAGTCCGTCGATAATTTAGTTCCGGAACATTGGATAAAAAATAATATTAAGTTGTACTGGCTAACTAGGTTGTGAAATGTTGCATTATATAAAATGGAACCAACTAACACCCTACAAATATCTGAAATAGAAAAGGCCACTGCCTGCCAACGCTCAACATTCTCATCGTGTTTCTGAGGCGGGCCCTTTGTGTTTGTCTTGGCTTCCATATCACAGGAATAACACACCATCCTTTATACAGAGGTCTCATCTAGATATCACAGAGGTAGAAATTTACCAATTTACAGAAATGCAATTGATTCAAATGATATTATGTATTTTCTTACTAACAAATTCTTTAATAATACTAACTCTCTTGTGTTATTAAAACAATTTTTTTAGGCTAAAACCAGTGTATTCAGGATTTTCAAATCCAGAAATTATTATCTCTTAAGAACCTACACAAACATAGCATATTCAGTCTAAAACATTAAATTTTTTATTTATTTGCTAAATTCGTTTTAATTTGCAAAATTTTGATAATGCACGAGTATAAGCATAAACAGTAGGGCAATGTACAATTTTATAAATTGTTAATGGTTTAAATTTGAATATTAGATAGCAATCATGCGTAACTTGCCATGCTTACAGGTATTTAACATTTTTCCTGAATATTATTAATAACTTACGATTCAGTATTCGTCACAAATCTTAATAGAATAACCATATTTTATCTCCAGCCATAAAACGCACGCTTAAATATAAATATTACCATGAGACAGCTGGTGCACTTATAACTATTAGTTTCGTGCATTTATTTTGGTACGAAAGTATTGTTAAAGGGGCATTGTCATAGGAATTGTTTTAATAAATTGAAGTAAGCCATTCAGTATCGATGTAACGCCTCTGCACTTTCCTGCTCTCCTGAGCCCATCAGGGTTTGAAAGCTCCAATTGTATTACTCATCAATATCGAGAATACTTCATCCATCACTCGCCTCTGAGTTTATACAATCTGCACTTGCCTCCTCTCTTGAATTGAGCATGATTTGAATTAATTTTTCAACCGTATCTGAGTTGATACATGTCCAAATCTACACTTTCGTTTTCTCCTGATACCAGGATAATTTTGTAGGTCACGGTATTGATGTATCATTATACATCAATATCCTAACGACTCTATCTCTCACGCATATCTGAGTTGATACATCAGCGCCACAATCAGTTGCCACAATCTTAAGCGTGATGTTACTAATAAATATCGGTTAATATTTATTAATAATGTTAGGATGAAAGGCCGAGGAAAATTCCTAAAATGTTGGTTATTTTAAAGAGTTTCTATGAAAATACGTTTAAAATAATATAATTTGTCTCATCTTCACAATTTGTGAATTACAAAAAGCAATCGTGTAGTATTATGTATAAATATATGGTTTAAATTTTCCAAAAATTAAACCTTACAATCTATTCCTAAAGTAATTTATTAATTACATTGAATAAAGAACATTGTGTTACAATACGTATCCTTTTAATATAAATTGGTTTATAGCATAATAACTCGTGATTTGATTTCCAAAAACATGTTTTGTTTAATACGGTAAATTTTCTTCCATACAAAAGATAAAATTCTTATATCCATTTATACTTCATATGATGAAGTGTTACTTTTACAAATAACTAAAGAATCACTTTTCGTGCACTTGAAGATTGAAAATTATAAATTATTGAGAGAGTGGATGTATATCAAATTTGGACTTTGAGACCCCTTCTAGGGACATGCCATCAGAAAAACAGCGATATCAGCTGAGAAGACCCCTAAAATGAAATTAGTTTACTTTGACTTCTGTATAAAATTTTATATACAAGGTCAATTATTAAGATTTAATCCTTATAATTTCTCTTCAAATAGGGTTATTTTATGTAGTGTACTAAATCTGATATCTTAATACATAGTGTTCTATACACACTGAAGAGATCTTGGAAACTATAGAAGATACTTCAAATATGAAATGGACTGGTTTGCACGCAAAGAAACATTTTCAAGGCCGAAAATTACAATATCTAAAACGAATACCTGTAAAAAACGTTCTAATAATGGTACTAATAATATAGATGGGACAGTTTAAAGATTTTGAACAAAAACTGTTTTTTGAGGGCAGCGAGCAAAAGACGCATCCGTTAATTATCGTGACCACATTGATTTATTTGTATTGTTTTTACGAACTGATATTTCCGTTTAAACTTAGCTGTAGGCCTATCTTTTATACTTCCCAACATTTTATTTTGCATAACATTTGTACCACACTGTATATTTACCATACCTTTTATTTTTTTCTGTGCCAGATTAGGTTTATTATATGTTTAGTTCTATACAATATCTTATTTTTTACAAATTGATAATTTGCACGTAGCTTGTCATTAGTAAAACCATGTTTCATAAAGTATCCATGTATTGGTTTTAAGTTTTGCCTATAAATATTTAGTTACAGTTCAATTTACTGGATTAATGATATAAATTAGAACATAAAAAGACACCTGGTATCCTTTTGTTCAAAAATTGTGTATGCCTAGTGCTAGAAAGTCTTCCAAAGTATAGAGCCAGAGGAAATACGCTCATGAAAATATATAATTTAAATTATTAAACATCTAATTTTTAAGGATCTGGTATTTACCAAAGAAACGAATTAAGGTATTTTGGAGCATAAAAGGTGCAGTTTAGTAGAGGAACCCCACAAATATTTTAAGAGTAGGGAATTTATGTACAATACGTAAAAATATTTTTATGTTAGGAAGAAAATCATTGATTTCTAATTTCTAATATGCGGAGCAATTGTTAAGTCTAGATAACTATCCATCAGTTATAACAACTTATGACCACACGTAAACCCTACCTTGAAACAAAGTGCTTCTAGAGACTGGAGATAGTTGATACCTCTTGCTAGGAAATACCCCTTCATCAAGATTTCTAAGAATCAGAAATCTCTTGATTTGCTATTAATTAGGCGCTTGAAATAACTCATGGTTATGTGGACATTCGCTAGTGTGCATATAAATACATCTATCCTCCATACAACAATATATATCACACATGGATATCTTATTGAAAGAAGATCTTTTCTTATTGGAAAAACTAATTTCTAATGTTTTCTATAAAAGAAAACTCACAACTGTAAAATTTGATACCTGACGATGCATCTTACATATCATACATAAAAAGCCTCGTGGTAAAGAATTAAAATGATTGGTTAATTTTGATTTTTATTTAGTAGGAAAGAGTGTAAAAATTATATTATATGTAATATTTTTATGCGGTTTACTTCTAATTGAAATTATTTTCACTACTTTATAGTTAAAAAAAAGATATCTCGTTCCAGTTTTCAATGTTCAATTTGCAAACATTCTATCAGTTGCTGTCAGTAATATAAAAAATACTCTTACCGATCGTCAACTAAATTATGAAACGTGAATGTGTTTCAACTGTATCTTTTGCAAGTTATTTTATATTTAAAGGTCTCCACGTAAATAATATCTGCAACTGAATGGATCCAGGTCGAACATAAAGAACGGTAACTAAGCGTACGGTTGAGTACGTGGTTGTAATAAATCCAGAGTAAAGTGGCAACTTCCGTTTTCTGTGAAAGTTAGCGGCGGAAACGTCTACGGATATTCACATCACCCTTCCCTTCCACCCAGGTTACCACTCAACTCATTTGTGTACTGTAATAATGTTACAATCTTGTTGCAGTACTCGATGAATCTGACGAATATTCATATCCCATTCACCTTTTATTCATGTTACAACTGTACTCTTAGGCGTACTGTAGTGCACTCGACCTAGTTGTAGTACTCGATGAAACTGACGAATATTCATATCCTATTTACCTTGTTGTGAGAGGACGGTTGTTTCCAGGTATCGAACATAAAATGAACTTCACCTATAAACCAAATAACCAATTACTACAGCTTAATTTCAAATAAGTTAATTAAAGCATGCTCAAAATACATTTCTCGTATGTTATTGCTGATTTTAACACCTTATTTTGAACGAGACATTTTCCCTCATTACGAAACAAAATATCTATTCCATTATTCAAAGGGGGCTGGAGGACTCTTTGGACTATTATCTTCCAATTTGTAAGAGTTATTCTTTAAAAAAATTTTTGAAATTGTTTATTTATTGTTTTATAACATTTCTTAAAGAAAACTTTATAATATAGTTTTTCAGGTTTTTAAAAGGAAAATATAGAGCTAAAGCAGTTTCTGAGTAAATAATATAGACGTCAGGCAGTCTGGACAGGCGTGAGAGACTAAATATTGTTTTTTACTGTCAGTCATTCCAAAATTGCTAAAAGTTTATGGGGACTGTGATTATGTGACTAAGGTGTGAGATAGCTGGGCTCCTAACTGTCTCAGGGAGAGCAGTGCGTGGAGGCAATGAACCGGAATGGCAACCGAACTAACATGGAGTACCACAAGGCTCAGTCATTAGGCTTATTTTGTACAACCTTTAGATTAATAGTCTGCAGAAATTAGTAAATTATCAAAACATCACACTGCCCGCATATGATATTACTATAGTCAGGAAAAACATTATGAAATATTAAAGTTAACAGTAGTTTAGTTTTGCAGACATATTTCAGTGCTTAAATAAATAATTTCATTTCAACTTAAACAATACTAGTTTTATTAAGAAATCTCATGTTCAAAATTCAGGTTACCCATGTATATATATCCATGAGGAAATGGTAGGTTAGAATCCTGTTGTAAAGTATCTTGGAATTGAAATTTATGAATGTTTAAAGTGGAAGACTTATATATTGTCTGTAACTCGTCGGCATCTTAATTATTTCCCCTCACAATATGCAAAGTATAGCACTCAATACATGATGAAAAGTATCTACAACCCACTGACCGAATCTCGGATGAGATAGTATGTGGATTAGCATCTCAGGCGCGGTTTAAAAGAGTGTTTGAACTTTAGATACCTACGTGTGGTTTTTTTCATAGCGGTACTCTAGAGAAGAAGTGCACTTAGAAAGTTATTTGCAGACTTTAATATGATTTCATTCTTTTTTATTTAAGAAAACAGTGCTTTTTCCAATTCATGAGCACAACTCTGCAGCTTGTTTTAATTTAAGTTATCCCCATCATAATCAGTTTTATATAGAATTTTCCTGCGAATTGTTAGAGCGAGGTTATTCTCTAGGTTACCCCAACATATACGAAATGAACTCATAGAAACACGTTTTAAAAGCAACTGAAAGAGGTGTTGATCAGTAGAGGGTTTTACAAGGTTAGGGAGGTTAAGAGTGTAGGTTAGATATCATTAGTTTTATTGTTTCCTGGCTTCTTTGTATTAGATATTTCTGCCACTTTGTGAATATAAATTGGTGTTAAAATTATTTTATATTTAACATAATAACTTTGTCATTAGTTTATTAAGAGATTTAGTTTTAGTTTTTTAGTTTATGTTTAAATTCATTATATTTAGTGTATGTAAAGAGATTAGTTTACTGATCATTATATTTATGTTTAAAACAACAATAAATATAACACATGTCAAAAAACATAATGCAGGTCTGAGAGTACAACCCGGCCGTGTTACAAGATTCTCATTAGGATAATGAGTACTTGACACCACTAACTACAATCAAAGCCATTAATTATTGATTAGATCAAGTAGATTAAATTAGTTTTCTTTAATTCATTCATATTCAGTATTCATTAATTCGTAGTAGGCGTTAATGGTATATCGTAGTGTGTTATAATTCTCCTTATTCTAACCCCTGCAATACAACTTCCTAAAATATTTAAACTGACAAAATTTTTTCTATCTGTCGTGTTTACTGTTGGAAATTGCAGTGGTATAGACTCAAAATTTTGTTTAAAAAAATATTTAATACTGGAAATCTGAAAAAATATTAAGATCACTTACAAATAATAGGTACATTAAAAATTACTGATGTATTACATTTATTAATTCTGTCATAATATGGAATTTGAAAAAAAAATCTAAATTACATTCTCAAATGAGCAAACGATGAATTTAATATATGAGTAGATCTAGAAAATGGGACCTACTAGTTTAAGAAAAACGTTAGTCTTATTGAAATCTACATGTGACTCTATTGGAATCAAATAATGTATTACTGCAGTAAAGAAGGGCTAAAAACTGCAGGTAAGTGAGATTTGAAAATAGCATATTTAGGCAAAATAAATTTTAATGACAAATTGGGCAGTTGGGGTAGGGAAAGATTTAATTAACAAAACCATTATCCGTTTGAAATTAAATACACTTATGCTAATAATGCATTTTAAATTAAACTTCTAACAAAGGTATACGTCTATAAGTGTGAACATATACCTTCTAAATTGTTATTCAGACATGTTAGTATGCCTTAAGGAACGTAATATTATAAAAATATATATTTTTAATACCATAATATTAGCAATAACAGTTGTAACTTTCATTTGACTGTATGCTAAATGTAGCGAATGTATCTTGCCTTGTTATACAAATACATGAAGTACATAAATGCAATGAAATGACATTTTACTGTAAAATTATTATAAATTAATAAAACATATAATCTTTTATAACATTTTATTCAATTAAATAAAACTTATTATAATAGTTTTTGACAAAGGAAATATAATATCCAGAGCGAAGGAAAATGATTCCAAAATGCAATAAAAACTTGCATAAATTTCAAGCAAATCTACAAAGCTGAAAGTGTAGGTAAAATGACTTTTCAGTTAAAGAGAATTTCGTGTTTTAGGAAGCGTATAGGGGAACGTACAGTTTTCTATATAAAAATTAAAAATTTGTTTTATAAAAGAATACTGCATATTTTTAAGCTATACTAAAAATAAAATTTTAGTACTTTAATCATGAATACCTTAATTCATGTCGCCAGCACCTATTACTTTAAAAAGAGTAACAACATTCTATCGTTAGCATTTGACATTAAAGTTTTAGTGGTTGTAAAAAGGTTACACGTACAAGAATACACTTTCTGAATTCTTATACTTTGGAATATTTTGTATGTAATACATTATACAATCAAAATTGTAAACTGAATTGTGTATTCAAAATAAAAAAAATGAAATTTAAAATTACGACTCAGTTTAACCACATTAACAACCAATACACAGAATTAATACAAAATAAATGAAAAAATGTATAAAAAGAATCAATTAAAAATATTGATAGCTTAACCACAGATTTAGACAATACAGCTAAAAGTAATAAACTGGAAATACAAAGTTTGTACCAAGGCTCAGCCATACTACATTGCTAGCCTACGCACATAGTTCAAAGTTACAAGGAAATAATCTGTATCGGTTAAACTAAATTAACTACAAATACACATAATTTAAATTTCAAGGAATAGCAATAAACCTGAGTAATGACAAAGTTAATACAAAATCTCAGTAAAACTACTCGTATATTGGCAGCCAATACACAGAATTAAAACTTGAAAATATTGGTAAAATAATAATTATATGATCGTGATGTCATAGTAAAATGTTTACACATATCAGTTTAATATATTTAACTGGCTGTTTGGATCCATATTAGACAACTTTAGCGACCAAGATTGGATTTTTTCTGCAATAAAAATCAGTGGGGCGTATCTCAGAAAGGTTTACGAATAGATAATAATAAGAATAGGCCTATTTGCATCCTAGGGACCCTAGGAATATTCATTACATTTCAGTACAATCTGATGAATAGTTTATACATGACATCAAAACGAAAAACCAAGGCACTATCACATATACAATATAATTAGGATACATTGTAACAAGCTATACTGTATATTTACTTATATAAATGAGCAGTATTCTGTAAACTTTAAATGTACGAATAAAATTGATAGAATTAAATTATTTTTCATTCGTGTGTTGTAAATATTCGGAGACACTTCACCATCAGACTCATCGTAGCTGATAGTAAAAGAATATCGCACACACATGGATGGTATTATTTTCCCTTTATAGTAAATATTACGAAATGCTGTACAAAATAATGCGAAAAGGTTTTTTATCACATAAATACTACTTAAATGTAAATATGCATGTTCAATTATGTTTTTAACACGATAATACACAAATTTACTATACAATTTATGAGAAACAGTTTAATCAGTGAGTAACAGTTGTTATCAAGGTTTATGCTGTGTGGTTTAAATGTCGGTGAGGGTACAACCAGGTATTGTTACAAGACTCTCATTATGATAATGAGTGGTTGACACCAACACTAATTACAATTCAAGCTATTAATTAATTATTTGATGAAGTGGCTTGGCTTGACTTCCCATAATCCTTTCATAGTAATCTGCATTAATGATTTATAAATCGGGAATAAATCGACTGTTATTGTATATTGTAGTGTGTTTTACATACTACTCATTCCTACTCAGTAGAAAAATGCCTCACATAGGAACAATCCTGTGAAGCAGGATATTCTAGCATCTCTTTTGGAGGATAGAGATCTCTTAATTGTTTTCCAAAAAGAGAGAGGTTTGCTTAGGGTATGGATGCATATACTCTTTTAAAGTGTCCGTCAATGAACAAAACTAAAATAGTACATGCAACATATTGTTCTTGGCTTTCTTAATTAAAATAGATGATGAGGATGAATCTTAAATCATTAAATGATCTGGGATCTGATTTCTTATTCAAGTGTACAGCTGAGCTAACTTGCAACTAAACCAGAAAACTTTGTGTTACTAATTTGTTTTGCATCAATAAATGATGAAAAAGGTTCATATATAAATAATAACACCATGATAAACTTATCATAGAAAATCAACTTAAACCAAAGAAAGTCTTCTTTTTGCCCTTGCTATTACATATCAAAATATTTCACCAAAATGGATTGGTCAAATGTGAAGAACAGAAGGAGACCTTTTGAAGATATGTTCGCAATATAAAACTAGATGTTTTAACTACTAAGACCAAACATTACACTAAAAACAAATCCGATTATGAAAAATTATTAATAAACGCAGTATTAGCTGTCTACTGTACACGCAATAAAGTGGCTTTATTTTTACTGCATAATTCACACCTAAAATATATCAGAAAATGCATTTTTGCATTTGTGCCTATAGCACAGCAACAAGACCAGAAATCCCTGAATTTTTAATAATTAGCTTTACAGTTAGTTTATAATATTATTCATTAATGCAATATATAAACACATTATGACACTCTACGTTGGTCCAAATGCGTTATTTTAACACCCTACTTGCCAATTTTACATCAAGCTCAAATTCTTGTAAAAATAAGCAAATTATTTGAAATTAGGAACTCTTTTTCATTTTCAATACTTTGCATTTAAAATATGTGGACTTCACTTGAGACAGAAATACTATTAAAATCAGCTAAAACTTTAGTTAAGAATTGATATTTAAAAACTGAGAAAGACACATTAAGGATATTTTAAAATGATAGATCTTGTAATTACTGATATATTCCATGCATTGGATAGTAAAAAAATTAAATAGAAAAAATGTTCTTAGTTATATTCTGAAATTATTAGACGAAGAATAAAATTATTCAGTAAGTGAAGACAGTGGGACCTACTAAGTTAAAAAGATAACATAACATAGTCCTATGAAAATCGAAGTAGTCTCTTAATGGAACATAATTCATGTGGGCGTGAACATAGATGTGATTATCTCGAACAGGAAGTCTCCCTTCTTTATTTAAGCCGCACACTAGGAAGTACAATCCCAAGCTTTTCGCTACTTGAATAACTATGAACTATAGTTTTTTTTCTCTCAGAGTTACTAAGGGTGAAACTCAGAGAATTGGTGTGCTCTTGAGGCTATATGCCAATACTAATTTGTTAATACATTGTCTCTTGTACGTCAAACCTTAGAGGATGATAACCTTAGTATATGTTCAATTCATAACTTAGACATGGATATGTTTACGTAGTACGATAAAGGACAAATTGAACCTTAAATAGCGATATCATGACATCCCTCCAGAGATCTTGTCAACCCCTCATCAAAATTCAGCAGGCAGGAACAAGATGTCAGAGTCATGTTCGAGTGGCTAATTTCCCTCAAACTAAACTCATCTAACTCCATGTATTTGTTTATGAAAGTATCTAAACGGTGTAGTACCTGGAGAATTTCGTCACACTCCATGTATGATTATATGCCTTTTGATTTTGCACATATGTCCACACCTCTGGGGCTGATAGTTTTCAAAGTAAATCAGTAAAGCCTACATTCAATTAATATTCTTGAAGTTCTTACAAGAAACTTTTAAATGGTACTTTTACATAATAACTGTAAACTTTTAATAGCAAGTTTGCGAGTATAGTGTGCTTTTTGTTATGAGAAACGCAATTTAAATCATCTTTAAACTAGAAAAAATTGCCTCCCAAGGAAACAAAAACTTTTAGCTCATTGTGGTCTACTTATATTACTTGATACTACTGGTTTACAAAGACATCATCGATGTTGTTCATAGATCTCAATATTTCTCTTGCTTTAATGGAACACAGGGAATTATCTTAAAGTAATTATTGCAGGGGTATATAACCTGAGATTTCTTTCGTACTGAGAGCTCGTAAACCTTAGTGATAATTAACTTAATACAATCCAAAAAAACGTAATTTTGACTTTTTCAAACATATCTTATCTCATACTTTCCTAATGGGTACATTTATTAAGATTTAAAACACTTTCAGTAAAATAATAGGAAACATAAAGAAGTGTGATCCTATTAAAACCTTTACATTAATTACCTTAAAATTTAAATACTGCGTTAAAATTCAAATCGTAGGAAAGAAAACTGCGTCTTTATTATTATTATCACAACATTTTTTCAATGTTTTTGGCACGAGAATGCAGCACTTCTAAGTGAAACAGAATTTTTACAGGATTAAAGAGCAATACACTTCATTTGACCTAAAATGCAAATCTCAGAGAGCTTTATCCTTGGTTCATGCTGGATGTTATTCCTACTTGATGAAAGCAATCTTAAAACGCATAAAGAATAGAATAAGTTTTGCAAATGTATGTAATTAAAACAAATAATAGAATGAGAAACCGGATGTTTTCCTAACACTGTTAGTAATGTAAAGTTTTTAAAACATTTTCTGCCCTTCGTCAAAATGTAAATATTTTACTATAGTTTACCTAAATCATTAGGTTTCTAAAAACATTGACTATTTAAATATACTGTAGATCATATTCGGCTTAGACACGAAACAAATATTTGATATATTTGTGAATTTCCAAAATCAAAATGTTGGATTTAAATAGTATTACTCCTGGTACAAGAAATATATCAGCTTTGAAAAGAAATATGTATAAAACATAAGTTTCCCTTAGTTTTCTGGCCTTATTTTGGTCATTTAAGCTGCAAATACTAAAATTTTTACAGCTACTAATGATTTAAGAACGTTCATGTTTTAAAACAGCAAACGGTTTAAACTATTAAAATTCTTTTTGTATCACAAAAATATCATTCATACTATTTTTAAATAGTTTTTTTAAGATGTTGGGTTTATAACAAAAACATTCATAGTGTAAATAAGTTGAAAATTTAGTCAAGTATTACTGTGAATAGTGGGACGGACAGAAGCAACAATAGTACCGTTAATAAATATAACGTCTATGCATATATCGTAAACTCGTGGTGTGACACCCAGACTCTGCAGTATGCAAATGAGTTGGTCAAACTTTCGATGATCACTGACGACATCTGTTGGAAGTTGCTACCCCACCCATAGCGTATGGTCGTAGTCCACTTATGGGACTTTGGCTGTTAGGAGTTCGGTATTTGCAAAATGTTTCTTAGCGATGACAAAATTGTAACAGATATACAAACGTAAATGATATTGCCTCTTTGCTATTTTGGGACTGAGTATCAAAGTTTTTGGTAATTATTGTTATTATTGGTAAATTTGGAGAAGATTTAGTTTCAGCTTCAGAGGAGTGATAATATAGTAGTCTATAGTTACCTGTATTCTTTCTAGGACATGAAGCTTAAAAATTGCATCTAGTCGTAAAAGGGCTTTTATGCTGCTTCCAGTGTGACAAGATATTCCAGATGAGTACGTTTACGGGTTTCGCCTGCCTCCTATCAAGATCTACAGGAAAGCATTTATGGCATAAATTTCAGTCATTTCTTCTTGGAAGGTAGGATACCTTTTATTTACCAGCCTCTTCAGGAAATCGAGCAGGGAATGACTCACCCTTAAGTCTACCTAGCAAGAAAACTTGACTTTAAGCGAAACCCCAACAGCTCCAATAGTTCTCTTACGCAGTAGACTAGACCTTTCAAACTACCCTTGCACTCCATAAACTCGACATATGTGGTTAGAGATATAGCGCTCCTGAACATCCATAAGGTTACCCAGATTTAACTGATGCATCGGTTTTAGCATTTCCCAGAGCAGGGTCAACTAGACGGTACAAACCTGCCAGAATTGAACACATTCTGGTGATACTAACGGCTTACTAAGAGCTTTAACAAAATTAATAACATACATAGAAAATCCTAGTTTCACTAAAAACAATTACACCACTTTATTTGAGCTGTTCGTATATGTACACCTTGCGTAGTAGTATGCATAAGACCGTAGTATAACGACAGAGTAATTATTTTACAGGAAATCATATTTCCCAATGCATTTTCTCACAGATACTTTATCATGTTGTTGCTATGAATAGCACATATTTTACAGCCATCCATCATTCCTAATAACTACGATAGAAAAAATATTAATTATTTTGTATCACGGCAAAAATAATTGTATTATAAGTAGTTTACTGAGCCAATGACACGCGGGTTACTCGGATACCATTAGGAAGATAAATATAACAACACCGGCAGATAAAGAACACGAATTTTGCCGTGTTCCTGTGGCCGACCGGAAGAAAATCAATGCGAAAGAGCCTCTTACAGCCAATGTTGCTGCAAGGAAAGGAAAGCTGAAAAGTTAAACAAGCTTCCTTTCCTACCACATACCTTTATGTTATGTTTTAGTACCTTTATATTACGATCCACATAGTATTAACGGTACTTGGTGACGTTGGATTTCTTTCCTCAAAACACCTCTTTTTAGACTGTAACATTAGGAAACTTGAGCTTTAAAATGTATTTGTTGAGCTTAAAGAATGTTATGGTTGTACAATAAGGAACTGTTTTAAAATGTTAAAGACGAGAATACTTGTTTTCTATATCCTCTAAGAGAGATCATTTAACAGTTGTAGGTCAAATAATGCACCGCTGAATATCTGGTCAAAGAGCAAGGTTTGTTTCTTACCACTGTGAGATGGTCATTGCTATGGAGTAAGAATAATGAGTATGTAGAAAACACAACTACAATCAACAAGAGGCAATTACTTTGATTCTCACATGAATAATGCTGATTACTCCGCATGGATTATGGAAAGTCAAGTCAAGACACTTGATTAAATCATAATGGCTTGGATTGTAATTAGTGGTGGTGTCAAGCACTCAATATCCTAATGAGAGTCTTGTAACACGACCTGGTTGTACGCTCAGATATCCATTTAAACCTAACACCAGAAGCCTTTCCACAAAGGCTACTTACTAATTAAACTGTTTTTAAAACGGCATTTTAATTATGTTCATTGTTGTTTTGTAAAGCATAAGGCAACGTTTGAAAACATGTAGTGTTATGTTATAAAAACGCGTTTTCTTTTTATATTAGATTGTGTTGCGTTATATTAAATTTAAAGTAAAGATAGAATAGTCTATGTATATATGAACACTGTTAGTATCAGCTACTTGTATTACTTGTACTTGTAAGTACTTGTAGTACTTGTATTTTCCAATTTTGGATAGTTAAACCTCCCAAATCACTTATTTACTTGCCAATGGATAATACACCTTAGAATTTTAGTTATACAATCAGTATGAGAGATATTTCTGAACAGTACAAAAATATGACATTTAATAAAGATTGCTTTAAAAAAATTTAAAGTTAAATTTTGAAAGAATTTGTGTGGGCATATATATTTTGAAGACAAGTTTAGAGTCTTTTTTATATTATATATATATATATATATATATATATATATATATATAAATAATTTGAGTATATGCAATAAAATTAGACAATGATTTATTATTTTTTTTTACTGAAAAGTTACATTCAGTAATACGAATAATTACGTAATACGATATTTATAGTTTCTACTTACCTTTATTATTTAAGTTATTAATATGCCTCTTAGTATAAACTTATGTTTTCGTGTATTAATTTAATAAAGATGTCTAAAGCAATTGATAGTTGGTTTGATAGGTTTTATGGTTGACTATTTCTGCAAATAATGTGAAATATATGTTTTTTTATAATATGCATCGTTTGGTGCTTGGTCAACTATTAGTAAAAGAGTTTTAGTCTATAGAGCAAAATTTTCACTATTTTAGATTTATAACATGAGTTTAGAAATTTCCCGAAACCGAGTATCTGCGAGCCAGGAATACTCCACTCCCGCACGCGCCTTGTCGTGTTTTGCGGTTATTGTCTGTAATATTTTAATTTAAAATAAAATTTATATATTTTTGTGAGACAGACACAATCAGTGTACGAGCTTCTTTTGATTTTAAAGATCTATGATATTGATAAGATAGGTACTTAAGAAAGCAATGTAGAAGTTTCTTTCTTCCAGAACCTAATTAATTAATTTAAAATGAAGCATTAGAATAATAAATTCTAATTTTATATTAATTATAAGGGCAATTTTATCATTAAAACCATCATATAACGCACATAACTGAAATAAAATTAGGTACAGCAATTATATTAAGAGTTTTGTGCCTAAATAATTACAAAACTCTTAAAACGAGATAAAACTGCTAAAACCAGGTTTTTATGCATAATGTATATGTGAGAAATAACATTAATGGTTAGTTAGATCGTAAAGATTAAAAGCGAAATTCCGGAAATTCCCACGTTCTTTATTTAGTTATTTTCGTTTTTCTTTACAAAAATCGCTTTCTAATAACCGAGAAAAATTTGTTTCGGATTTATTTGTAATCATTTTACGTTTAAAAAAAATTGTTATTTTAAACAGCTTATTTTTCCATACTCGATCCTTCTTTATTGAGATTTTAAACACGAATAAAATAAAATTTTTATTGCAGCACTTAATGTTAAATTATATGTTAAAATAAGTAAATTTTTATTGTATTCTAAACTATGTATTAACATGGATTGCTAATTCACTGAAAAATAATCTACTTTTTAATATGTAAAAAATAGTTAATTTATTTATTCACCCTACTATGACATAAAATGAGAGTCATATCAGACTGTCATACATATGATGACTATTTACCTCCGTGTTAAAGCCATGTAATGTAAACGAAATGTTAAGTACGCGTGGTGATTCTAGGTAAATAAGCGCGACGCTATGTGCAGTCCACTACGGTACAGTTGTAGTAAATCTTGGAAAATGTTACTTTTATTTCTCTATAACAGTACACACAGAATTTTCTAGTTTACTCTATCACATAGAATATATTACTGCTATGATGTATATTACAAGATATTTTGTGTACATTAATCTATATACTGACTAGCGCATTGTATCTATCTGAGGATTCGCAGGCAATTTATTATGTATGTATGCAATTGCATGAGCATTTATGGTTTAATAGAATTATATTTCAAACAACATTGATGAAACTCCTTTTTGCCACAATAAAACAATTTCAGAAAATGCATATTTATGGAAATTTTAATTGACTTCGTATTTGTTTAACGGTTGATTTGCCTTGTTACACACACACACACACACACACACACACACACACACACACACACACACACACACACACACACACACACACACACACACACACACACACACACACACACACACACACACACACACACACACACACACACACACACACACACACACACACACACACACACACACACACACACACACACACACACACACACACACACACACACACACACACACACACACACACACACACACACACACACACACACACACACACACACACACACACACACACACACACACACACACACACACACACACACACACACACACACACACACACACACACACACACACACACACACCACACACACACACACACACACACACACACACACACACAACACACACACACACACACACAACAACACACACACACACACACACACACACACACACACACACACCACACACACACACACACACACACACACACACACACACACACACACACACACACACACACACACACACACACACACACACACACACACACACACACACACACACACACACACACACACACACACACACACACACACACACACACACACACACACACACCACACACACACACACACACCACACACACAACCACACACACACACACACACACACACACACACACACACACACACACACACACACACACACCACACACACACACACACACACCACACACACACACACACACACACACACACACAACACACACACACACCACACACACACACACACACACACACACAACACACACACACACACACAACACACACACACACACACACACACACACACACACACACACACACACACACACACACACACACACACACACACACACACACACACACACACCACACACACACACACACACACACACACACACACACAACACACACACACACACACACACACACACACACACACACACACACACACACACACACACAACACACACACACACACACACACACACACACACACACACACACACACACACACACACACACACACACACACACACACACACACACACACACACACACACACACACACCACACACACACACACACACACACACACACACACACACACACACACACACACACACACACACACACACACACACACACACACACACACACACACACACACACACACACACACACACACACACACACACACACACACACACACACACACACACCACACACACACACACACACACACACACACACACACACACACACACACACACACACACACACACACACACACACAAATTACATTAGAGAACCCTATATCTGTGAAAATACCACTAAAATAGATTCTATAGCAGTGTTTAAATTTATAGTGAAAGATAGTAACTTTGTGTTTTATATCTAATACTTATTATGCGTAAACATGTTTAATTAAAATTATGTTAACAACGAGACTATTTACCTATTTGTTTTTATATGAACTGAAAAATATGTTATGACGTTTATAGATGGAAATGGTACATTACTTAAAAAGAACAATCAACCGCACTTTCATCTAGCATAGGTATTGTCATCTTATATTTGAGGGCGGTTTCTGATTTGGAAGATCATTTACCTAATTGCTGAAAAACAAACGATGACGTGAAGACTAGTTGTTACTTTTACCAACATTGAAACACTATAATTACAAACAAATTGAAAATTATGGTTAAATTAGTTAGATATGTGGTCGTGTTGTCAAAGAACAAGCTGTGATTCAATTTTACAGGCTATTTCAATTAATATTTCACAACTTTAGACACTAAGATGGAATTCTTATCTACTTTAAAAGCCATTGTAGAATATATTAGAGGTATTTTAGAAAGAAAAATAGTCCTATATTCATACCAGAAATCAAGAGTATAGTTATACCTAGTATCATATAATTTAATATTCAAAATAGGACGACATGGATTGTAGTAAAAAGAATAAAAACATTTTTTAGTCAGTGAACCGCAGAGAATCGTTTTAAATAATCCAATGTGATAATGTTGAACCCACCTACTGTTTGGTTATCTCAGTTAAAAGGATGTTTACTATTGCGTGGAGTTTTGCGTGTTTACTGTTGCGAAGAGGAAAATCGACGGATGTTCAATTTCTGTTCTGAAATCGCTGCCACTTCAAAGTGAAGCCCATCGCTTTGCTGCATGGTGTTACCTCATTATCTTTTTCAATCAGCCTTGTTGGTCATAAAAATATCATCTCCCCTATGCGATGTATATGTTGTAATAAAGGTGCAGAATTTGTTACTTACTTATTGCAGTTGAACTGGCATCCCTGATGAGGAGCCAGGGCTCAGTAATACAACCAAAATCTACATTTTCATCTTGCAGCACAACTTTCCAGGTGATCATTTTTATTGCTAACATCCCTAGTGGAGGATCAATACTATTTGTAAACAATTTAAGGTGAACTTCATCATTGGATAAAACAAAATTTTGAACAACATCTACATCGTTCACATTTTTTATTGTTAAACTTCCCCTAAAGAATGAAAAAAATCTATTGTAAATATGCTCACACGTGGTTTAAAATGTGGTTCTCAATTTATTTGGTTTACTAAAACAGCCAAAGTTAGACTGGTGACTGGTGAGTGAAATAAAGTTGGGAGGAACATGAATTGCTTGTGCCCAGATGGCAGAATAATTTACAGTATCAGTGATGATGGTTCCCAATTATTGGGAATGTCATTACAGTAGAACTTTGTAGTGTCTTGACTTGACTTTCCATAATAAATTTGTAGAAATCTCCATTAATAATTTAAATTCAGGAGTAAGTTTCCTGCGAATGTATATTTGAGTGTGTTGTACAAACTACTTAATCTTACTCAGTAGTAAAGTATCTCAAATACAAACAATCCTGTGAAAAATGTTCGTCAATCAAAGATGCAGTAGTACATTATTTATACTGGTAAAGCGTCTCTCTTATAGGATAAAGAAAACAATTATTTCCTCAGTTTTTTGCCAATAAAATTCTCTCTTAATAAAATATTTTTTTAATTTACGTATTTAACATTCTCTCAGATTTCAGTATAAAAGTATATATAACGTTTAGGTATAATATCATTTAATTAGTAGTCAATTTTCACTATTTTCATCTCGTTACGACTAACTTGTCAAGATATAAAATTATAAATTTTAGGTTTCACAATTAGAAGCATTTTAATCTGTAGACTTTTTGCACTTAACTATGCATTAAACAATGTGTTTGTATTTATAGCACGCGAGATGATATTGCGATGTATCGGCGACTTATGCGAAACTCTTTTTCATATTTTCGCTTGCGATATTTAATGTAATGTATACAGTGCTCTCCATTATCACCTCTTATCTCTATTATTTATTTTATTAAAAATATATCACTTTATATTTATATCTTATTTATATTATTTCTCACGATTGCTTAGAAACATTTTCATTTGTTTTTCATTATTATAGTACAATACGTTTCCACATCTTTATATTGAATTTAAACTATGTTACACTTTAAAACCATTTAATAAAGTACATCGTAATCATAAAGATTTTACTAACTGTTTATTATTTCGTATGGACTCATAAACTAGGATTGTCACACATTTCATGAAACTTGTTTATTTATATTTATTTATTTTTATTCTTTTAAACTTCAAAATATATAAGACTTGAATGATTTATAATGTCTTAGTATCTAATATTATATTTCTATTTATTTTAAATATTTTTTTACTAAACTTGATAAACATTTTTTTAACAATCAAAACTTTTGAGAAAAATATACAAGATAAAGAAATTATGATTGAGCGAGCAATATATTTTTACATTTGGTAAAACAAAGTTTTATATTAATGTAGGAAACTTACTAGACATCTTAAAATCTTAAATGGAAACCTTTCTAAGTCCTTAAAACTGTATGCAGTCAGGCGAATAGAGATCTATTACACGCCCTTCTCAAATTCAAATGTGGATCTTTTAGGTTTAATTAAACAAAATGTGGTTTAGGTAATTAATGTTTCAAAATTATAAAATTTTTTTTGAAGATTGGGAAGAATTCCATGGGCTTAAACGGGAAATGTAGTGTATGTGTTGGCTAAAGTTCTAAAATAGAGGTAATTTTCACTTAGGTTCATACAAAACTTGAACTCCATTAATGTTTTAAATTTTAGTTTGATCGGAGGACAAACTTACATGCATCCGTGAAACCAAATGTTCGTTTTATATGAAATATTGCTAAGACTATTGATATATTGTAAGTTTATTTCATACTCTAGTTTACAATATCGTTAGCAATTAATACTACATTTAAATTTGGTAATTTTTAAAATCTCAAAATAAGTCCTGAAAAAGGAATTATACAGTACTTAAATTCGTGATATCAATGCATTTATTCTTATGTTTAGAATTTAAAACAGTGCCTTAGTTTACTGTCATAATATTCTTTAAGTTCTTGTTGAATCTTTACGCTTACGTTTCCTAATTTTACAGTTTTAATAGAGGTTTTAAGAGGAAATAAATTCAACTTCACAAGATAACTTTATACTGTGTGGATAGTAACATAAAGGTACCACTTGTTGAGCTCTTCAGCTTTCCTTTTCTTGCAACAACACTGGCTGTAAGAGGCCTCTTACCATTTATTTTTTTCCAGTCCGCCACAGGAACGCGGCAGCATTTGGATTCTTTATTTGTCTGTGTTGTTATGATTACTTTCCTAATGGTAACCTTTATTCCGGAACCTCCGTGCACGAAGGTTTAGTAGGTAATTTATCCTGCAATATTGGTTCTAATTAAAAAAGACCAAAAGTCAGTGTATATGGTTTGAAGCTACTTAAATGAATTATTTTTATAATTAATTGTCAAACTCACCACTCCGGGATGGCGGTGTGAGAGCAAAAAGGATGGCACACTTGATATATAGTATAAGTAAATCGTATACGTTATAAATAGACTACAAGTCAAACAAAACATTCTTTAAACATATTGTACAGAAAGAGACTGTCTAAATTTTGCCTCACAACACTCAATAAATATTCCTTTTTATGGTATACGATATGACCAGCTAATTGGGTTTACGATCTGTGTCCACTTAATAACCTATTACTATGTTACATCATGATATCTTATCACCCTATAATAGCATAGTGGTGCCGTTCTGAGTCATCAGTAGCTACAGTATTTACTTCCCAATATGGTACACTCACTTCATTACCTAGGTGTATAAAGGTTAACCTTTAACCCTTGAAATTATATAAGAACTGAAATTTAAGTTTTCGAAAATAATTTTTAATTTAAATATTGTTATTTAATAGATATAGTAGAAAAAATGTTTAGTTACTTAAATGGAAAAAAAATGGTGTAAACCAATAATGTCACAGAGTGGTATGCGTTTAAGAAATATTCACTGAAACAATAAATTTATATTGAAGTTCGATTTAAAACCGGTTCCTATATTAAGGTGTTTATATTGCATACTTATTGGTGATGATGAGTAGCTGTCAAATTTATAATTTTGATTCCAAAAAATTAAAGATGTGTTTAATACATGCAAATAAGACTTTTGTTATCGAAGAATAACCTTGCAATTTATATTAATTTTAGTGGTACGTGATATATATTAACATGTGAGGTGTACTTCTAACCACCTTATAAATAAAGTGGTGTTAGGGTTTTATTACAAAAAGGATTTTATATCTATGTTATTAACTCTTTAAGCTCTTAGTAAGTTGTTGAATCCTCAGCAGGGTTCAGCTATGGGTTATTTATAAATTCCAGTTAAACCTACTCTGGGCACAGCTAAACCGACGTGTCACTTAGATGTAAGAACCTTATGGATGTCCAGGAGCACATTACTATTGATAGTGTCGAGATTCTGGGGTGCTAGAGTAGTTCGATAGGTCTAATCCACTGCGAGGGATGAATCTTTGAGTAGATGGGGTTTTCTAACAGTCAAAGGATCATACTAGCATAGACAAGGACATGTCACCGCCCGCTTGCTTTGACTGTAGAGGCTGCTTCATATCTGACTGCCCTTCTTCCGAGGGGACATGACTGATATTATTGCCCTAAATATATCCTCATAGATCTCTACATGAGGGTGCTCCTACCCATAAAATAACCATCCTGAATATCCTGTCATTCAAAAAGGTCCTTTTATGCGCAATTTATAAGCTTCAGGTCCTGACAGAACTTGGTAAATAACAGAATAAAAGAAAAAAATATAATTATCAAGGGTAACAAGTAACTGTGAGTATTGGAATCTATTGCTCCGCGTTCAAATCAGAAAAAAAATTAAAATTGGTCCGAGATAACAATAAATTTCTCGTACAAATAATTTTGTTGTAGAACCACAGGAAAGTAGAGGCAGTTTCTGTTACGTTTGAATATCTGCTAACATTTTGGTAACGCTACGAAATATTTTGCTAATCCTAACTAGTAACTGCCATAATCCGTAAGTGGACTACGATTAAATGGTTTGGAAGGGTTCATAACTTCAAACAGATGTCGTTAGTGGTCATCGAGAGTTAGACCAACTCATTTGCATACTGCAGAGTCTGGATGTCATGCCATTAATTTAAGAGGTGAAACACTGATGTTATCTCTACCAAAGGTTACTTATCGTTGGTGCTGTTAATAAATAACTGTACATGTGTTAGTACTTGTAACTTTCATTTACAAAATCAGGTCAGATAACTAAGCGCTGAGTAACTATAAATGGTAAACGTTATTAAACTAAATGTTATTAGTATGCTTTCCTCCTCAGCGCACACTGTACAGGCGTAATTATATTTAGGTAGTTTATGACCATTTGCATTAAAGGAATAATGGCCCATATTTACCTAAATATACGTATGAGTAAAAGTGTGTAAGTGTAGAAGCTGCGAGTACATGTGTCTTCGAATAATATTTAGATGATTGTGCATGCATGTGTGTATTTTATACTTATTGTGTGTTGAAGCTGATATATTTACTGCAGAATTACTCCTACCATTTAGACTATATGGTTTTCCTCTGAAATTAACAACGATATTTAATGTTTGAAGTCAACTATGATTAGGATTTAAAATAATGATTTTGTAATTTGTAATCCTGATGCTGTAGGAATTCTATATATTAATTATTTATATGTTATTATGTAAAAAATATATTTTTACAGTTTAATAGTACTATCAGCGTTAAGAAAATGTACAGTTTCGCATTCTTTTATTTAGTTTATTAAACACAAAAAAACTACAAATTTATTCAGTTACATCCATCAAGTGGAAACAACGTCTAGCATGAACCAAGGATAAAGCTCTCTGATATTTACATTTTAGGTCAAGTGAAGTGGATTGCTCTTTGAACCTGCGACAATTCTTTTCCTTTTACCAGTGCTGTAGTACACAATCCAAAGTCATTAATTATTATACACACTATTCGTAGTAATAATAAAAAAGACACACATTTCTTCTCTTGGTTCTGCAGTGTTTTCTAATATTAAGGTATGTAATGTTAAATGTATTATTTCTTCAATTTGTACAATATCATACTCGTAATTTTTTTCTAATTGGCCTAAATTAATTAAATCTGTAAAAATACGATTACCCATATGCATAGTATTGTTTAATCTGGTGTTTCGCAACTTACAGTTAGTAAATATTTTCTTACAATAATCTGGACGTCACCTCACAAACCCGATCAGTATTAATGAAGGAGGAGTACTTCTTCTTATAGGAAATATCAATTTTCTATTAATTTATTAAAAAAAACTCACAATTCTCCAATAATTTCTATAGTTTTTTGCGACATCGAAGATGCCATCATCAGGTGTGAATTAACAAATTAAAACAAATTAAATATCAGCTGAGTAAAACTTAATACAAAATTTATATGGTTAAAAGTAACATATAATAAATATTAGTATATTATAATAAATATTTAATATGTATCACGTTGTAAATTTTTTAATATAATTTTACAGGAAAAGAAGTATTTTATCATATACCCTGTAAGATTAAGGATAAATCAAGATTTTAATGAAATTACTGATATAACCCTTTGGTAGACCAAAGTCTCTGTTGGAGCAGTAAGGGCTTCGAGGATAGGAGCTATTTCACCTGGGAAAGTTTAATCTAATTCGAAAAATAACAACTTTTAAAAATTCTAATATGTTCTTTTTAAACGTATTTTCTTCTATTAATACCACTGCCATTATCAAATCTTGCCCCCCATGACCGTAAGTACAGTTCTACTAAAGTTTAGTTTACATCTACATTTTTATTTGATTAAAATTTTATAAGAATAAAATAAAATAATAGGCTTTAATGGAAATTTATTATTTTACCAAGATAAAATAGAGCCCAGTGGCAACTCAAACCATACTGTACTCAGGCTATCCTTCAACAAGACAGCAGTTCAAAAGCTGCGCGCCTCAGGCTTATACTGATCTATTGTTTTCTTAACAAAACAATTCATTTCCATTTCCCAATACTACTCTGAACCTAAGCAATATTCTCTTTATAAATTCAATTCTATAAAAAAATTTCTTCATTGTCACTGGATAAATGAAACTTAAAGTCATAAAGTAATAATTTTTCTAAAATTTGTTAAGGAACTTAAATTTTATTTTTCAATTCAGGCCATTTTTATAGTCTGTTATATTATTAAAAAGCTAATTAAAATATGAATATATTCCGTATTATTTAGATCCCGATTTAGTGGATGGTGTAACCTATATATACTAAAATACACGTAGTTTTGCTAAAATTATAAGGGTATAGAATGTATATTCATCCTTGTATTTTATAGATATTATACAAACAATAAGTACAAGCGTTTTTGGTCCATCTAACATCAAATTTTTAGATATTTATTAATTTATTTTAACCCTCTTCATACATAGATCATCTGTGTAAACAAAACGTTATGCTCCATTTTACTAGACACTGAAAAACAATACATTTCTACCTGCTTATATGTTGTATATAATCTCTTCATAGATAACAAATTTATTTAAATTCTAGATCTAAACAAAAATGTTGTTTTGCGTTTGTTACCATTATGACAATGATAGTTATGAATAATTTCTGTTATTTGTACAACAATTTGTATTGTTTTAATAATTTTGAGATTTTAATGGGATAAAAGATCATTAGAAATAACGAAAGAGCCTTAGTAATTTGAAAATATTTCTGTCACTGGAATAATTTTTTTGAAATATTAAAAGTATATGTATATTTCTTAAAATGAAAGTGGTATTATTGTTTTTTTTTTCAATATTACAATGCCTTGGTCTTGAGTGTTCATTGATGTATAAAATTTCGAGAAGTTGTTGATACTGAATATAATTCTCTGACCTTATCAATATTTCAGGTCATGTCTTGAGTATTGAGTTATAATTTACTGTGATATGAATACAATTAAAACTGGACTATTAGCGTTATCGAAGTTTAAGTGTACATGTGAGTAGTTAAACGTAATTGAATATAATTTTTTTGTTTTAGTAATAATCTTTAAATAGAAATATTCAAAGAAATGAAATAAGGGGGAATAAAAATATGGAGATTATAGTAATGGTTACTTACTCCTTAATAAAACAATAAGTGTCTGAACTCCTCTATTTTTTAAACGAATTATTAAGTTCACATTATATTAAAGAATACGCAATAGAAAATTTATTATATATATATATATATATATATATTTATACATATAATATATACAATATATGTGTGTTTACATATTAAAATAAATATGTAGTAGGCCTATAGAACGATTAGATTGGTATAAACACATTGAAGACGAATTTAATAAACAACACAGCCTGTAGCGCTGTTGTAATATAAAGGTAGGAAAATTAAGCCTAGTCAGAGTAATTTTTTACAGGATTGTCACTGGCTGAAAAGAAAAAACTGTATGAAGGAAAACAACAAATCACTTTGATCAGATTTTACGTCATCGGTCCCGTAAGTTTCGACACACAAGTCCGCATCAGTACAAGAAAGTGTATCAATGTAATCAATACAACACACAGCGATCACAGCTGCTACATTTTTGGCTTTTTCAATAACAGTCTTTATCAAACTCAAGCAAAGTTCGCATAGTGCTAGTGTTTTAAACGTACCAGAACATCAAACTACAAGGTTTGGCGTTTATAGCTGAGTGAAACTTTGTGTTTTACAAACTAGATGTTTAGTTATCTCTACTAAGTTATGGAAGGTAACGTTTTTTACATATAGTTATCAGTAATTTTACAGACAGCTAAAATTAGAATATTTTATAATTCTTTATAAACACAAATCATTTAGAATTTTAATTCTATAGAGTTCGTTACCGGAATATTAAATAATAAATTTACAAAGTTTGTAGCACATGGTTAAAAACCTAAATTGTTATAATATGGTCAAAGATTGTATCACTTTATTAAATATTTTTATTTATCGAATGATGGATTATTAGTGAAGCACCATTAATTGCGTCCTTGCGCTCTGAGGCGTGTATTGTGGTACTGTGCAACAGTGCGGAAGTTAATATTTTTAACTTAGACACCATAAATATGCAATATATAAGATTCATTCTAATATACTGTGCGGAATATTCTTGCATATATTATTAGAGATTGAAGATGATAAATCAATGGTCAATGTAAAAATAAAAATTATAACCAGACCACTAATTACAGGTGCTATATAAAAAAAACTTGTTACGAAGGTACTATGGAAGCATTCATAATAATTGGGCTTATTTATTATGTTAGTGATTTCTGTACAATATATGCACAAGGTTTCTGTACCCAGTTCAATGTAAAAAGGTTTACTAGTTTTTCCAGTGTTATCACACATTGTTGGGTGTTATTAAACCAATCTTTCAACCAAATTATACCATGGGTGTAATTCAAATAATTGGGCTTATGCATGACGTTAGTGCTTTCTGTATAAAACTTGCATAAGTTGTCTGTACCCATTGTTGTATAAGAAAGTCGACTAATAGCAATAATGTTACCATTTATTACTGGATTTACATAAACTAACGTAATTAGCAAGTTACCATGGCGGTATTCCCAAAAAATTATGTACATCCTACAGTGGTATCTCGAGATTTTGAGTGCTAAACAAACTGACATGGTTACTAAGTTATACTGTGGACGCTATCTCCAATAATTTGCAACCATCATCGCTTCTACTGACCAATTACGCGTAAGAAATCGATATTCCTCCCAACTACTTTTGAGTCTCCATTCTAATTCTGGCCATATATTCAACTCCCTTCACCATTACCAAAATCCGCTTGTATTCATATTAATAATAGTGTTTGTAGGACGTCTGGAATATTCTATTAAGAAGAATGTTAAAGACATAGATTTTGATAACAATTTCTTTTATACAATGATAATGTTCACCGTAACTGTTAAATGCAGTGTAGTTTGAAGAGTCAATGCGAAATTATTTTGATGTACAAACACTTTTGACTCTTTAGCAATTCAGTTGGCCTTTCCCAAGCAATGGCTCCCAAATGAGAGGCTAATTCAATTTTTGTAGGTAACTATCAACTTCTAGCTGTCTTTTGAAGGACCTCCACAAGTTTTAAATTACATGAGTTCATTTTATAGTTAGATCCAAACTACACTTTCTAATCAAAATGAAATATAATAATTTAAATTTTGAAGTGATTTTAAGATTATATACTAATATTTACGTCCTAACATTTAGGCTTATAAATATACAACAAAACGTTTTTAATAACTTGTGAGCGGGATGTTAAATCATGTGCATTGCCATTTTTACAAAACCTATAAATTTTATTGTCGTGATTGACAGAACTAGACATCTGCAATAAGAGTGTTGTATTCATTTTAAAATGATATGAACTTAGCAGAAACACTAGTGGTATTTTTATAAAAGAAGTACATAAGAACGATTAAATATCAGAGTTTAAAACTGACGAATGTTTTTATAATTAAAGAAATTTCGTACATAATGTAGTAATGTCAGTGACGTCATAGTGAGCTTGAAAGAAGTAAATATTATGAATATTATAGAGCATAACCTTAAATAGTTTCCCTTTATAATCATAAACCTTTTTGGAAGAGAATTAAATATAATTCCTCTATTAATAGTTCATGCAATACATTTTTAATGGAAAATGTCCATTTTAAATTGAAATAAACTATAAATGAAGTAGTATTTCATTATGTGACTCATTTATAATCCGCCTGACTTTGTTATATTATTACAATCCAATCTGCAAGAGTCCCAGTTCCCTCGTCTGAAAGGTCAGAAACTAATACAGTTTATATGTGACGAGGGTTGTTCAACCGCTTCTGTCCTTGTTATTTAGCTTTTATTAAGAGAATCGTGGAGGTTTAAAAACATTAGATTCGACCTCTTGGGAACTTTGTATACTAAGTGATTTTATCCATAAATCACAAGACGTTCCTAGTGCTCAATAAGGGTAATTTATATACATAAAACATAGTTGGGTTAGTTACACCATATACAATTCAAGAATAGCAGTACCGACTTTTATCATCTGTGAGTTGTTGGACTCGTCTCCACCCCGAATAGAAGAACAACTTTTAAATCATTATGCAGTTTATTGACAAATCAGGAAATAGAAAACAAGAGATTGCAATATACTAGTGTACATTCATAGAACCTGTTAATATAATTAATTTATTCGTCTATGTAAATATTGTTTATATTAGCGCAATTATACTATTAGTTTAGGTAACCACTAATTTCAATTTGTTTACAATCATCGCCTTGAAGCTTAGATAGTAGCAACACTTTTGATTTAAAACTTTTCTACAAGCATTGAACTGTAATACATATAACAACACATTGTTATTATTTAGTATAAATAGAAAGATTGTTATAAAATCCATGTTCGTTTCTTTCTACAAATGTTAGTTTTTAGACTGTGTATTTATACATATTTCCTCGATAAAGAGAAAAAATTAAAAAAAATATAAGATCGGAATAAATTACTAGCCAAAAAACTAAAGTTTATGGTATATTTACTTGATTAAAGAACGAATTGGCCTATTACTAGACTATGCCATTTTGTGGAAGGTCACTTGTAAGAAGATAGAATTAAAAGTTACTATAAGGCAAAGGTACAACAGAAATATTAGATGACCGTTATTAAGATATGTGATGGAGATGCTATTTGTTTTAAAACTGTACATTATATAATGGGCTGTCTTACTGTCATGAAATTTGTTTAGTTTCCTATTGTTTTATTTACCTATTACTTATGGTTATGCATATTAGGAAGTAATAAAAGTTTATTTAGCTATCGTACTAAAACAATTCGTTTTTATAATATGATGTAAATATGTTCAGCGTACTCTATATCCCTCAGGTTCAGCTAGGTCTGTGAGTAATACACAACAGAAACAACAATCGACAAGATCATTAGCATCGTTCCAGTTACACACGTCTCGGTTTTCCACAGGGTGATTTCCGACCACAACGCTCCGTAGAACAACAGAGCTCTAACAGGCTCCCCTCTGCTCTCTCCCCTATCCCTTCTCACTGACCTGCTCCACCTAGCCGAGTCAGAGTAATAAGCGTCAGGCTAGTTGGTTACGGGTTTTCTATATTTTAAATGATTATTTCCTTATGTTATTAATTTGCTGATTTTAAGTAATACAACAAAATATAAAAATATAACCAACAATCTCTTTTTCAGAGACATAAAGTACACTTTTGATTACATATATTCCTCTGTGTCTTCAGTATTCCTGCAAGATTTTATCCAAAGGATCCTAATTAACCTAATATCCTAAATCAATGAGGGGGTATTTATGTATTTTAAATTAAACATTCCTTAAACTTTACTTTCATTTTGTAATTTTTATTCTATCTTTATTGAATTAAATTAGGATATTCTTGATTATACAAACGATGTTGAACAAATAGTTTGATTACTGATAGCATGTTAGTTTGGTTATTAAAGCTTATATGTGACAGAAGCGATCAAATACTAAATAACTGAAAATTAAAACGTAACGGCTTGGTTGCGTAGTGGTACCGTATTCACCGGAAGTAAGAGATCCATGTTTGTGTCCCAGAGGAGGAAAAATAATTTGCTTTTTATTTTTATTCATTTTTTTCCTTTTTTAGTATAACTTAATTGCTGCAGGTTCTAAGTTTTATGCACAAATTGTCTCCACCTGACGAAGAGGATGGATTTCAGTGCTCGAAACGACGTATTCTAATTTTGTAACATAACGATGGAAAATGTTGAAAATGTTTGAGATCATATTCACCCTAATATTTCAGTAGCCATAAGCCAAAACTATTTAATGATTACAAAATCCGGTGAAATCGATAAAGGTCGTTTAATTAAGAAACAATGACTAGTAAATTGGTTTTAAATGTAGTAAATACTTGTGAAATGTTGCACTTGTAGAGACCACGGATGATCGCATACATATGACTTGTTAAATTACCTCAGTTATTTAAGCTAGAACAAATTACGTTCTTTTTGAATTTGGTATAATGCATTAGTATAAGATGCAATTTGATTTCTATTCTTATTTTAATATACATAAACTACAATTTGTGTAATATGACAAGATAGTTATACTGGTATGAATAATTTAAAGGAATTAATTTTAAAATACTTTTCTATTTCGATAGTAAAATACTGGACCTCAGAACTAGCCTTAACGCCGCAGAATTCCCTCCCCAATATCTTGACATCCACACATTAAACAGTTGCGATTTCTCATAGGATAATCCTTTTAATTTGAACCTTGAAGCTTCTTATTCAGATAAACAGCCTTCAAAATTCTGTACCATTCTACATAGCCTATCAGTAGAATTTCTTTTGACTATCCGTTTAAATCGTCACCTACAAGTTGTAAGACTAACATTCTGCTTCAAACGATGGTTCTACAACCGCGCACTGACTATCGGTTTATATCTGTCATTCGAAAGAAATGGGTCTAGCTCCATACTTCTTATACACCCTGTATTTTTTAATAGTTCATAAAAAGTTCCAGAATTATATTTAACTAGATTTATATTCAAAGAGGGTACACTTTGCAAAAAACCATAAATTTAGATGCGTATTTAATTATTTGTATACAATGTAACACAATATTAATTTAAAGTGTAACTTAATTTATTTACTCAATGTATAATGTGTTATCTTTCTAAAATAAATTTTTTATACCCCTGTCACATTGTGTAATACCAAAGGAGCAATTGCTCTCCTATTATTTTAAATGGAAATATCGTAAGTAAATTTTTATTTAAAACTAGCGTAAGTGTAAAACTGCGTTACCAGTTGTATTATTGCCTATGAATTTAGAAATAAATGTCTCACGTTTTTAACATTCGGTGATAATATATAAGGTTGAAATCTATATAAATTCAAATATTATATTAACGACATAGGTAGATCGTTTAACGTAAATTACGTCTTTATAACAAGTAAGAGAGATATAAAAATAACGTTTTATAAGATTTACTGCAACTGGGACAATGTGGACTGCCACATAGCGTCTCGCTCATTTACTTAGAATCACCTTTCGTACATAACGTTTAGTTTACGTTACATAGCTTTAACACAGAGGTAAATAGTTATCTCTGGTTATAATGTCTGGCACGACTCCCATTCGACGTCATCTTTGGTAGAAGAAATGTGACCTATTTTTAAGACATTATAAAGTATAGTAAGTTCTTTTTGACGTATCAATACTCATTAATACACGTTTGATACAATAACAATGAACTGAAATAACTATTATAAAAAGAAACACTCTAATAAACCTTAAATTTTATTTTTGTTAAACATATCATTAAAAATGATCGGCTAAAGAAAATCAAGCACTTAAAAATGGTCACTATTTATAAAACGAAATATAATACTAAATACAGTTTAATTTATACTTCTAAGCTTATGAAGCAATTTTTTTAAAGAGAAACCAAAAACTATTCTATATCCTCGTATAGTTTATGTTTCAAAGCATGTGTTTTGTTATTTAGAAAACAATTCTTTGTATTATTACTGAATCACTTTGATTTCAGTTATGTGGGTAATATTATATATTTATTGAAAATGATAGGCTTCATTACTAATATACAAATATAAACTAATTATTATTGAAGTATTTTTATATATTTTGTTTTAAATTAAAACATAGTTCTAAAAGGTGTTAATTCAAGTATCCAATATATAAAAGAATACGTCAAATTTTGAAAATACTAATATAAAGGAAACTCATACACTACTTTTGTCTCCCATTAGACTGCTTATATATAAAATTATTTCATGCAACCTAATATCAGCGGGGGGAACAGGCAATATACATTTACTTTTAATCTATTGTTTTTAAAGGGTTAGTGTAAAAGCATTTATGGGTTCTGCACTGCATGAACATTTGTTAGATCGATCTATCCTCTTCAGCTAAACTAATTGCTAACCTTACAGTATTTTGTTTTCACTGAACCTGAGAGACACACTTTAATAACAACCTACTGCCAGGCAGTTGTGCTTCCCAGAGCCTTAGTTGGCTAACCTTTGACCTTTCAGGATTCGGTCGTGAAACAATTATTGTCCCTCTCCTACGAATATTTACTGTTCTATCTTTTGTAAGTAGAATATGCTATAAACACCTTTAAATTCTGAAAAATGTTACATTTGTCTTTTTTTTATATAATAAATTATTCACCTTTAATTCTAAAACGTTTTAAACATATTTTAAAATATTAAGTTTTAGCACAACTAAATACATTTCTCAGAGCTGTGTGTATATATATATATATATATATATATATATATATATATATATATATTTTTTTTTTTTTTCGGAAAAAAGCCAAAATCAGGAGTAGAATAAAAATACTAACAATGACCATATATATACACTCTTCTAACAAACTCAACATTAGCGTCAAAAAATTAAAGCACTGAATCCAGAAGTGCTTAAACATCTACGAATTCTACGAGATTGCATGCGACACCGTGGGTAACTGCTAGTATTACGACTCGTATAATATTAGAATATATAAATTTACACGGTACATTCAAACTATATTGATAATGTTATTGTTGTTACCCTAGAAAACATCCTAATTAATGTTACTCTAACACCAATTTTTGTCAACAAAAATAAAAGAATTAGTTCTTTATGTACGCATCGACAATAATATTAGCAAAATATAATTAATCAGCGCACCTCATACATTAGTCATATAAAATCATGCTTTTTGGTACGTTATTTAATGTATTAGGTAGGTTTTTGTTAGTTTGTAATTGGAGCATACGAAATAAAGTAAAATAACTCTTATCCTTCAGAATCCTTGCTTCCAGCTTAGCATTGCCTTGAATGTGGTTTTATTTACCTATTTTATGTTTTTATCTTTTTTCAGGAAGTGGCGTAATTCACATTTGTTTTAAAGAGGTAAGAACATTTTATGTTTAATACATAACTTTTAATACATTATTATAATTATAGTATTGATATTATTTAACAATACCTTTCAGGTATTCCATAGCTTTTAAGTAAATTCTAAGCAGATTAATACTTCTACTTAATGTTTAATCATGGTAATTTGTAGTTACATATTAATAAGATTTAAATAAATATATAGGTGAACTTAATTCTTTGGTGACAGTAACTTCTATGAGTACACTTATTGAATTTTAATAAGCTCATCGATTATCTCCGTAGGGTAAAACTTGTTTACGGAATACCTCGAGATACTCAGAGAGCATTAAAGGAAGTGCAGAAGATAAAGGCTCACTTCGTAGATAGTCCACGGGCACGATACACCTTAAATGATATACTTACAAACATTGCGTTTACTATTGAAATATGATGCAAATGATACCTAACGTTGTTGGAAGTAATGACAACTAAGAAATCAGAAGTGACTGTAGAAACAGTGTACCGGAAATCATTAGGCAAATCCTACACACACGGGCACTGCTTGTGTGTGTGTGTGTGTGTGTGTGTGTGTGTGTGTGTGTGTGTGTGTGTGTGCGTGCGTGCGTACGCGCGAGCGCGCGTGTGTGTGTGCATATACTATCCTGACCAAAGTTTCTGAGTATTGAATGTATTAAGGAAATGTAAAGAACAGTAAACTATAAAAAACATTTTTGGAGAATGATGCCTAGATCAATGTAGCATTTGGTTACCACAATAACAATTTAAATTAAATTAAGTATGTACAGAATTGGTTTATTTTCCTTAAATTCCATAAATGAACAAAAGATTATAAGTTCAAAAGTGCTACAGAAACTAAGACAAAGTATAGTGCCATATTTTAGTTAATTATACTGGTATTCATGGCTACCATAAATTCTCTTCATAAAATTAGACTTAAACCCTTCCATGTCTGCAGGAGGGTTACGGTTTTATGCTACCAAGTTTGTATAAACAGTTACTTCATTAGTATAATATGTCTGAGAGAATCACAACTATTTCGGGAAACTTTAGGATCCTGACCACTAATGGACTTGCTGAATGTTCCGCAGTACCAACTTATCACTTTGTACTGGCTTCTGGCTTCCCATTTATCTAGTTTAGACGGTTTGGTATAGGGACTCTCGGATTATTGAGGTTATTCTTAGAACTAAGATGAGTTGGATGTGAACATAAACCTCATTAATTACAAAAATTTTTCACTATATACTTTTCGTGATTGATTATTAAATAATTGCATGCAAAATAAACCTTTCTCGTAATTAAAAATATTTAAATTCGTTTTTAATTAGTCGATTTTGTTGCATTAATCTAATACATTTAATTATCTATTTTCAATAATGACACTTTAAAAAAATATGTTTATGTATAAATGTTTCATAGCTATACGATATTCATATTTTAATCATTAGAAAATGCTATCTAAGCTATAAATAGATTTTTTCTTAAAAACTGAAAAAATCGTAAGGAAATTACAAGATTAATTGATAGTTACATAGATTTTGTTTACAATCTTAGCTAATTTATACTGCCCTCATGGCACAACTAAGAAAAAGGCCAACATCCTTAGCTCTGATTATCGTTTGTAAATATAAAATGAAAAATATTATTTTACATGTCCCTCATTTTATCCATTTTTATATAGAATTTCTTTTACTTACTGTAATGTGATCAAAATTTATTCATCAGTCTACCAGCACTTTTTACGGCTTCCCACTGGAGACGGACTTATACAAGCAACATACCTTTTTCAATAGACTTCTCAACTTTAGTAATATAAAATTATAGTTGTAGTTATTCAACAGCAGCGTCAATGCAATGGATTATCTACCGTAGCTAGGGGATTCAATCAACGTAATCCACAGTTAACATAGTGCACTCCATCATAAGGTATCGATAAGCAACAAACAGCGACAGTGATCACAACCCTTGAGATGCTAAATTATCGACACACCATAATTTTCTTAACTAGACATTTTCTCCTTCATTTGTGTTTAGGTTGAACACATTGTCAATATATTATACTGCTCTATCTGGTGCTACAATTATAAATTTAAATTTTAACTACTTTCCTTTTTGTTTTTTATCAACTCCCCATTTATTCATGTTCATGCAAAACGCAATATAAATATTTACTACTCTAATCACTAGTCAGTGCTGCCAGTAGAAGAACTCAATAACCACTTTTCTCCTTTGTTTTTGTATCACCACTGGGTTAGACTTTTAATTAATAAGAATAATTTTTATTTTTATACATGGATAATGCAAAATAAAATAACGGGTTCACCAATTATATGGGAGAAGCGGTGAGCTATAAACAAAGAAAATTAAAAAAATAGTTGAATTTAAAGGAATAAAAAATATTATTAATTTATTGTGTTAAATAATTAGCGTCAGGAATAAATTATGATATTATTGCCACATAACTGTACCGAATGACTATAACACATGGGGGTGGGGACTTCTGAGGTCGTAGTAATAAATACTCGAATTGCGAAGTTTATTTATAAGTTCAATTTAATTATTGAAACTTACAAGCGCCACTTTTAGTTGGTAAATTAAATGTATGCCTTGCCACGTTGCTGCCAATTAGAGTACAAGAACTAAAAATGTATATCTGATAGGTAGGCCTAAAACATCCAATTTTCCATGGAATTATGCCTACGATATTTTACTCTATAAAACTTTAAGATTTTACTTCCCTTCGCAATATGTAGACTCACAACCCGTGCGTTGGCGTCTTGGCACGAGACATTGAAGCTGTAGTCTAAGAAGTGTTATTTCTAGACGGTAATTACTGGAAGAGGAGTAGAAGTTATGAAAGTGGTAGCCATCTAATCAAATAATACGTGAGCTCGCCTAAAACAAATTCGCGATGGTATTAGCCATTTAATGAGAAAACAAACTTATCAGGACAACGTGCTCGTCAGAAGGACGACGCCACAACTTGTATCCATTTCAATCAAGCAAATAAAAGATCTTCAAGGGTAAGTTAGTTTACCATTTACAACTTTACTTTATGTTACATTCATTTTTATATGTTTGACATCAAAGGGCTAATTTCATAATACGAAAATATAAATTTTACTTTCACACATAGCGCGCGACCTAAAATCGGTCACGTAGTTGGGCTGCTATGAAGGATTACAATAAAATATTCATACGCGTTTCAATTAGGTAGTTAGTCCGTCGATAATTTAGTTCCGGAACATTGGATAAAAAATAATATTAAGTTGTACTGGCTAACTAGGTTGTGAAATGTTGCATTATATAAAATGGAACCAACTAACACCCTACAAATGTCTGAAATAGAAAAGGCCACTGCCTGCCAACGCTCAACATTCTCATCGTGTTTCTGAGGCAGGTCCTTTGTGTTTGTCTTGGCTTCCACAGCAGTGGAATAACACACCATCCTTTATACAGAGGTCTCATCCAGATATCACATGAGGTAGAAATTTACCAATTTACACAACTGCAATTGATTCGAATAATGTTATGTAATTACGCACTAACAAATTCGTCAATAATAATAATTCCCTTGTTATTAAATAATTTTTTAAGATTAAAATAAGTGTATTCAGAATTTTCAAATTCGGCAATTTTTATCTCTTAAGAACCTACACAAACATAAAATATTCAGTCTTAAAACATTGAAGTAGTTTATTTATTTGTTAAATTCATTTTAATTTGTATTATTTTTATGATGCACGAGTATAAGCATAAACCTTTACGAAATTTATAATGTCATAAATTATTAATGGTTTAAATTTATCGCGTAACTTGCCATGCTGAAAGGTACTGAACAGGTTTCCTGAGTTTCATGATAAGATCGTTTCGGAAACCAAATTAGTACCCTAAGCAGATGTAAATATCTTGCCTAGGTATTATTTAAAACCACAATGACTTTCCAAATTATTAATAACTTACGATTCAGTATTCATCACAGAACTTAATCTACTAACCATATTTTATCTCCAGCCATAAAACACATGCTTAATTACAATATATTAGTATGAGACAGCTGGTGCACTTGTAACTAGTAAACTAATTTGTAGTTTCGTGCATTTGTTTTGGCAACAAAATATTGTTAAAGGGACATTGTCATTGGAAGTGTTTTAATTAATTGAAGTAAGCCATTCAGTACTATGTAACGCCTCTGCACTCTCCTGCTCTCCTGATCCCATCAGGGTTTGAAAGCTCCAATTCTATTACTCATCAATATCGAGAAGGCTTCATCAATCACTCGGATCTGAGTTTATACAATCTGTACTTTCCCAGTATCTTGAACTGAGCATGATTTAAATTAATTTATCAATCGTATATAAGTTAATACATGTCCAAATCTACACTTTCGTTTTATCCTGATATCAGGATAATTGTTTAAGTCACGATATTCGTGTATAATGATACATAAATATCGTGTCGACTCCATCTCTCACGCATATCGCAGCGCCAAAATCGGTTGCTACAATCTTCAGCGCGATGTTATTAATAAATATTGGTTAGTATTTATTAATAATGTTAGGATGAAAGGCTGGGGAGTATTCCTAAAATTTTGGGTATTTTTAAATATTTTCTATGACAATACGTTTAAAATAATATAATTTGCCTCATTTTCACCATTTGTGAATTTCAAAAAGGTATCGTGTAGTATTATGTATAGATATATGGTTTAAATTTTCTAAAGATTTAACCTTACAATCTATTACTAAATTAATTTATTAATTACATTGAATAATGAACATTGTGTTACAATACGTATCCTTTCAATATAAATGGGTTTATAGCATAATAGCTCGTGATTTGATTTCCAAAAACATGTTTTGTTTAATACGGTAAATTTTCTTCTATACAAAAGATAACATTGTTATATCCGTTTATACTTCATAAAATGATGAAGTGTTACTTTTATAAATAACTAAAGAGTCACTTTTCGTGCACTTGAAAATTGAAAATTATCAATTATTGAGAGTGTGGATGTATATAAAATTTGGACTTTGAGACCACTTCTAGGGACCTGCCATGAGAAAAACAGCGATATTAGCTGAGAAGACGCCTAAAATAAAATTAGTTAACTTCGTCTTCTGTATAAAATGTTATATACCTTATTAATTCTTCAGATTTAATCCTTATAATTTCTCTTCAAATAGGGTTATTTTATGTAATGTACAAAATCTGATATCTTAATATACAGTGTTCTATGCACAGTGAAGAGATTTTGGAAGAAGGGATTTTTTATAGAAGATGAAATGAACAGGTTTGCACGCAAAGAAACATTTTCAATACGGGAAATTACAATATCTAAAACGAATACCTGTAAAAAACGTTCTATTAATGGTACTAATAATATAGATGTGACAAATTAAAGATTTTGAACAAAAACTGTTTTTTGAGAGCAGCGAGCAAACGACGCATCCGTTAATTAACGTGAACACATTGATTTATCTGTATTGTTTTTACGAACTTATTTTTCCATTAAACTTAGCTTTAAACCTATATTTTATACTTCCCATCATTTTATTTTGCATAACATTTGTACCACACTGTATATTTACCATATCTTTTATGTTTTTCTGTGCCAGATTAGGTTTATTATATGTTTAGTTCTATACAATATCTTATTATTTACAAATTGATAATTGGCACGTAGCTTGTTATTAGTAAAACCATGTTTCATAAAATATCCAAATATTAGTTTTAAGTTTGGGCTATAAATATTTAGTTACAGTTACATTTACTCGATTAATAATATAAATGTGAATATAAAGACACCTGGTATCCTTTTGTTCAAAAATGGTGTATGCCTAGCGCTAGAAAGTCTTCCAAACTATAGGGCCAGAGGAAATACGCTCACTAAAATATATACTTTAAATTATTAAACACATAATTTTTAAGGATCTAATATTTACCAAAGAAACAAATTAAGGTCTTTTGGAGCCTAAAAGGTGCAGTTTCGTAGAGGAACCCGACAAATATCTTAAGAGTAAGGAATTTACGTACAATTTGTAAAATTATTTTTATCTTAGGGAGAACATCTTTGATTTCTAATTTCTAATATGCGGGGCAATTGTCAAGTCTAGATAACTATCCATTAGTTATAACAACTTATGACCACACGTAAACCCTACCTTCAAACAAAGTGCTTCTAGAGAATGGAGATAGTTGATACCTCTTGCTAGGAAATACCCCTTCATCAAGATTTCTAAGAATCAGCAATCTCTTGATTTGCTATTAATTAGGCGCTTGAAATAACTCATGGTTATGTGGACATTCGCTAGTGTGCATATAAATACATCTATCCTCCATACAACAATATATATCACACATGGATATCTTATTGAAAGAAGATCTTTTCTTATTGGAAAAACTAATTTCTAATGTTTTATATAAAAGAAAACTCACAACTGTAAAATTTGATACCTGACGATGCATCTTACATATCATACATAAAAAGCCTCGTGGTACAGAATTAAAATGATTGGTTAATTTTGATTTTTATTTAGTAGGAAATAGTGTAAAACTTATATTATATTTAATATTTTTATGCGGTTGACTTCTAATAGAAATTATTTTCACTACTTTATAGTTAAAAAAAAGATATCTCGTTCCAGTTTTCAATGTTCAATTTGCAAACATTCTATCAGTTGCTGTCAGTGATATAAAAAATACTCTTACCGATCGTCAACTAAATTATGAAACGTGAATGTGTTTCAACTGTTTTTTTTTCAAGTTATTTTATATTTAAAGGTCTCCACGTAAATAATATCTGCAACTGAATGGATCCAGGTCGAACATACAGAACGGTAACTAAGCGTACGGTTGAGAACGTGGTTGTAATAAATCCAGAGTAAAGTGGCAACTTCCGTTTTCTGTGAAAGTTAGCGGCGGAAACGTCTACGGATATTCACATCACCCTCCCCTTCCACCCAGGTTACTACTCAACTCATTTGTGTACTGTAATAATGTTACAATCTTGTTGCATTACTCGATGAATCTGACGAATATTCATATCCCATTCACCTTTTATTCATGTTACAACTGTACTCTTAGGCGTACTGTAGTGCACTCGACCTAGTTGTAGTACTCGATGAAACTGATGAATATTCATATCCTATTTACCTCGTTGTGAGAGGACGGTTGTTTCCAGGTATCGAAAAATGAAATGAACTTCACCTATAAATCAAATAACCAATTACTATAGCTTAATTTCAAATAAGTTAATTAAAGCATGCTCAAAATACATTTCTCGTATGTCATTGCTGATTTTAACACCTTATTTTGAACGAGACATTTTCCCTCATTACGAAACAAAATATCTATTCCATTATTCAAAGGGGGCTGGAGGACTCTTTGGACTATTATCTTCCAATTTGTAAGAGTTATTCTTTAAAAAAAATTTTGAGATTGTTTATTTATTGTTTTATAACATTTCTTAAAGAAAACTTTATAATATAGTTTTTCAGGTTTTAAAAGGAAAATATAGAGCTAAATCAGTTTCTGAGTAAATAATATAGACGTCAGGCAGTCTGGACAGGCGTGAGAGACTAAATATTGTTTTTTACTGTCAGTCATTCCAAAATTGCTAAAAGTTAATGGCGACTGTGATTATGTGACTAAGGTGTGAGATAGCTGGGCTCCTAACTGTCTCAGTGAGAGCAGTGCGTGGAGGCAATGAACCGGAGTGGCAACCGAACTAACATGGAGTACCACAAGGCTCAGTCATTAGGCTTATTTTGTACAACCTTTAGATTAATAGTCTGCTGAAATTAGTAAATTATCAAAACATCACACTGCCCGCATATGATATTACTATAGTCAGGAAAAACATTATGAAATATTAAAGTTAACAGTAGTTTAGTTTTGCAGACATATTTCAGTGCTTAAATAAATAATTTCATTTCAACTTAAACAATACTAGTTTTACTAGGAAATCTCATGTTCAAAATTCAGGTTACCCATGTATATATATCCATGAGGAAATGGTAGGTTAGAATCCTGTTGTAAAGTATCTTGGAAGTCAAATTTATGAATGTTTAAAGTGGAAGACTTATATATTGTCTGTAACTCGTCGGCATCTTAATTATTTCCCCTCGCAATATGCAAAGTATAGCACTCAATACATGATGAAAAGTATCTACAACCCACTGACCGAATCTCGGATGAGATAGTATGTGGATTAGCATCTCAGGCGCGGTTTAAAAGAGTGTTTAAACTTTAGATACGTGTGGTTTTTTCATAGCGGTACTCTAGAGAAGAAGTGCACTTAGAAAGCTATTTGCAGACTTTAATATGATTTCATTCTTTTTTATTTAAGAAAACAGTGCTTTTTACAATTCATGAGCACAACTCTGCAGCTTGTTTTAATTTAAGTTATCCCCATCATAATCAGTTTTATATAGAATTTTCCTGCGAATTGTTAGAGCGAGGTTATTCTCTAGGTTACCCCAACATATACGAAATGAACCCATAGAAACACGTTTTAAAAGCAACTGAAAGAGGTGTTGATCAGTAAAGGGTTTTAGAAGGTTAGGGAGGTTAAGAGTGTAGGTTAGATATCTTTAGTTTTATTGTTTCCTGGCTTCTTTGTATTAGATACTTCTGCCACTTTGTGAATATAAATTGGTGTTAAAATTATTTTATATTTAACATAATAACTTTGTCATTAGTTTATTAAGAGATTTAGTTTTAGTTTTTTAGTTTATGTTTAAATTCATTATATTTAGTGTATGTAAAGAGATTAGTTTACTGATCATTATATTTATGTTTAAAACAACAATAAATATAACACATGTCAAAAAACATAATGCAGGTCTGAGAGTACAACCCGGCCGTGTTACAAGATTCTCATTAGGATAATGAGTACTTGACACCACTAACTACAATCAAAGCCATTAATTAATGATTGGATCAAGTAGATTAAATTAGGTTTCTTTAATTCATTCATATTCAGTATTCATTAATTCGTAGTAGGCGTTAATGGTATATCGTAGTGTGTTATAATTCTCCTTATTTTAACCCCTGCAATACAACTTCCTAAAATATTTAAACTGACAAAATCTTTTCTATCTGTCGTGTTTACAGTTGTTGGTATTATTATTGTTGGAAATTGCAGTGGTATAGACTCAAAATTTTGTTTAAAAAAATATTTAATACTGGAAATCTGAAAAAAATATTAAGATCACTTACAAATAATAGGTACATTAAAAATTACTGATGTATTACATTTATTAATTCTGTCATAATATGGAATTTGAAAAAAAATCTAAATTACATTCTCAAATGAGCAAACGATGAATTTAATATATGAGTAGATCTAGAAAATGGGACCTACTAGTTTAAGAAAAACGTTAGTCTTATTGAAATCTCCATGTGACTCTATTGGAATCAAATAATGTATTACTGCAGTAAAGAAGGGCTAAAAACTGCAGGTAAGTGAGATTTGAAAATAGCATATTTAGGCAAAATAAATTTTAATGACAAATTGGGCAGCTGGGGTAGGGAAAGATTTAATTAACAAAACCATTATCCGTTTGAAATTAAATACACTTATGCTAATAATGCATTTTAAATTAAACTTCTAACAAAGGTATACGTCTATAAGTGTGAACATATACCTTCTAAATTGTTATTCAGACATGTTAGTATACCTTAAGGAACGTAATATTATAAGAATATATATTTTTAATACCATAATATTAGCAATAACAGTTGTAACTTTCATTTGACTGTATGCTAAATGTAGCGAATGTATCTTGCCTTGTTATACAAATACATGAAGTACATAAATGCAATGAAATGACATTTTACTGTAAAATTATTATAAATTAATAAAACATATAATCTTTTATAACATTTTATTCAATTAAATAAAACTTATTATAATAGTTTTTGACAAAGGAAATATAATATCCAGAGCGAAGGAAAATGATTCCAAAACGCAATAAAAACTTGCATAAATTTCAAGCAAATCGACAAAGCTAAAAGTGTAGGTAAAATGACTTTTCAGTTAAAGAGAATTTCGTGTTTTAGGAAGCGTATAGGGGAACGTACAGTTTTCTATATAAAAATTAAAAATTTGTTTTATAAAAGAATACTGCATATTTTTAAGCTATACTAAAAATAAAATTTTAGTACTTTAATCATGAATACCTTAATTCATGTCGCCAGCACCTATTACTTTAAAAAGAGTAACAACATTCTATCGTTAGCATTTGACATTAAATTTTTAGTAGTTGTAAAAAGGTTACACGTACAAGAATACACTTTCTGAATTCTTATACTTTGGAATATTTTGTATGTAATACATTATACAATCAAAATTGTAAACTGAATTGAGTATACAAAATAAAAAAAAATTAAATTTAAAATTACGACTCAGTTTAACCACATTAACAACCAATACAGAGAATTAATACCAAATAAATGAAATAAATTTATAAAAAGAATCAATTAAAAATATTGATAGCTTAACCACAGATTTAGACAATCCAGCTAAAAGTAATAAACTGGTTTAAATACAAAGTTTGTACCAAGGCTCAGCCATACTACATTGCTAGCCTACGCAAATAGTTCAAAGTTACAAGGAAATAATCTGTATCGGTTAAACTAAATTAACTACAAATACACATAATTTAAATTTCAAGGAATAGCAATAAACCTGAGTAATGACAAAGTTAATACAAAATCTCAGTAAAACTACTCGTATATTGGCAGCCAATACACAGAATTAAAACTTGCAGGAATTACTAACAAACAGGGTTAAAGACAAAGTTGATACGACAAATCAGTCTAACTATATTAAAAACTTAAAATAAATTTGAAATTTCCAGGGAAAACTAATAATACGAACTAATTACATGGTTGATACAGATAAATTCATGTATAATAACATAATCTTGATTTCATGTCTGTAGGTTACATATAGATCAAATATCTTTACAAACAAGTTTTCTCAGTAGAGGGGACTAAAAACCGCAATAATATTCAAGATTCATGTCCTCCTAGTGTTGGGTATCGTGAAAATTTAGACTCAGTAACTTTTTATTCTTGTTAAGTAATTCTAAATATTAAAATTATTCGTCAATGGTTCGTGAGAAAAAGAAAGTGAGAAGGACTGAAACTTTAAAGATCTTTACGTCTACTGGGAACGTTGTAATAGGCATTGTAGTATCTTACAGAGCTGATACAGTTAAATGTACAGGAAATATACAGGTAGATTACAATTCTAAAAAACCCGAATATAGCATGTTCCGGATGAAGTGAGTACCTTTCTTTTAATTTATTTAAATAATACGTACCATTTAGGGATAATATGAATGAATGCACAAAGAAAACTAATACATTTTCTATTATAAAAAGCTCAAGAAAGGGAAACCAGATACAGGAAATCTTCAAGTACAATAATGAGATCCAATTTTCTGAACATATATTTTGAAAAAGAACTACCGTATCGAAAAATTTATGTCGACGCTTCAATAGAAGGGACCTATGTGGGCCAGCCGTTAATCAAGCATAAGACAGTTTAGTTTTTGCACATCTTTGGATTGAACTATTAATCAATGAGTAGATACTAACCTATCGTTGGCTTCGAGAAGGCATTACTTTATCATTGTGTAAGCGAAGGAAATGCTATATATCGTGGCCCAATATTCTTATAGTGATAGCGTTGTTTCAGTTTTTAGGTTAGGTTTAAGCTATCTGCCTTTATTTACGTGTGATTTACCTGAAAACATCTGACTTCAACAGCAATGATAAATTTTAAATTCATTTAGCCATATTAAATGTTGCTGACAAATTGTCAGTTGGGGTAGGGAAAGATTGAATCAACAAAACCATTATCCCTTTGAAATTAAATACACTTAAGTTAATAATACACTGTAAATTCAACTTCTAACAAAGGTCTATAAGTGCGAACATATACCTTCTAAACTGTTAGTCAGACATGTTAGTATGCCTAAAAGAACGTAATATTATAAAAATAAAATATATATTTTTAATACTATAACATTAGCAATAACAGTTGTTACTTTCATTTGACTGTATGCTACATGTAGCAAATGTATCTTGCCTTATTATACAAATACATGATGTACATAAACGCAATGAAATTACATTTTTACTGTGAAATTATTATAAATTAATAAAACATATAATATTTAAAAAAAAATTATTCAATTAAATAAAACTTATTATAATAATTTCGGACAAAGGAGATCTAATATCCAGAGCGAAGAAAAAATGATTCCACATTGCAATAAAACCAATAAAAGCAAGTCGACAAAGCTGAAAGTGTAGTTAAAATTACGTCTTTTAGTTAAAGAGAATTTAGTGTTTTAGGAAACATAGAGGGGATCGTATAGTTTTCTATATAAAATTTTTTAAAAATTTGTGTTATTGAAAGAATACTGCATATTTTTAAGCTATACTAAAAATAAAAATTGTAGTACTTTAATCATGAAAACATTAATTCATGTCACCAGCACCTTTTACTTGAAAAAAAGTAACAATATTTTATGGTTAGCGTTTAACACTAAATTTTCAGTGGTTGTAAAAGAATTACACATATAAGAATACACTTTCTGAATTCTTACACATTGGGAATATTTTGTATGCAATACATTAAACAATCAAAATTGTAAAACTAAATTGTGTATACAAAATTAAAAAGAAATTTGATTTAAAAATTACGACTCAGTTTAACTACATTAACAACCAATACACAGAATTCATACCAGATTAGTGTAAAACTTATGAAAAGAATCAATTTAAAATATTGATAGCTAACCACAGATTTAAACAATCCAGCTAAATGTAAACAAACTGGATTAAAATACAAAGTTTGTACCAAGGCTCAGCCATACTTCATCGCAAGCCTACGCAAATAGTTGAAAGTTACAAGGAAATAATCTGTATCGGTTAAACTAAATTAACTACAAATACACATAATTTAAATTTCAAGGAATAGTAATAAACCTGATTTATGACAAAGTTATTACAAAATCTCAATAAAACTACTCGTACATTGACAGCCAATACACAGAATTAAAACTTGCAGGAAATACCAACAACAGGGTTAAAGACAAAGTTGATACAAAGAATCAGTCTAACTATATTGAAAGCTTAATAGGAAGTTTGAAAATTCCAGGGCAAAAACTAATAATACGAAATAATTACACGGTTGATACAGATAAATTATTATACAATAACATAATATTGATTTTATGTCTGTAAGTTACATATAGATCAAATATCTTTATAAGAAAAATTTTTCTCAGTACGGAGGGGACTAAAAGCAGTAATAATTTTCAAGATTCATGTCCTCCTAGTGTTGGGCATCGTGAATATTTAGACAGTCATTTTTTGTTCTTGTTAAGTAATTCTAAATATTAAAATTATTCGTCAATGGTTCGTGAGAAAAAAGAAAGTGAGAAGGACTGAAACTTTAAAGATCTTTACGTCTACTGGGAACGTTGTAATAGGCATTGTAGTATCTTACAGAGCTGATACAGTTAAATGTACAGGAAATATACAGGTAGATAGCAATGCTAAAAAATCCAAATATAGTACCTGAGTAGATAATAATATGGGGTTCCTGGGCGCACTTTCGGAGCCGACCGAAAAAAGCAATGTAAAATACTGTTCAATGTACCATAAAGGAAGCTGAGAAATAACACAGCAAATATCAATGAAGATTAACCAAATCTACAGTCGTTCGTCTCCAAAAGCGATCGGTACATTACTATCTACTCTGTGGAATGAAAAATTAACCAAATCTACAGCTGTTTGCTTCTACTTTCTTAAGCTGTGCTTTGTAAAAATGTTGTCAAATCTGCTACGAATAAAGGAAAAATCTTCGAAATCTTAATAAAATTTAATCAATTTAAAACATTTGTACTAAAAAACATACTTTAATAAAAAAACTTTTTCTACTAAATAAACAACATGAACTCACCAAGCTCTCTTCAGTTTCTAGCATTAAAAAACAGTGCAACAAAGATGAATTCAGTGAATTGCCGGTTTATTCTCAACAACAGTTGATACCGTCTTTAAATGAAACAGAATTAAAAGAACTTGTAGAGTCTTTTGCAGAAAGAACGAAAACTGCACACGTGTACACACAAAAAACGAAAAAAAAAATAAGGGATTACATATTTAATATAATTACGAAAGATATTGAAAAGAAAGTAAAAAATAAACAAACAGAGAGTTTTCATCGTTTTTTATGACATTTTTCCCATATTATACGTTCTTTCAAGATAATCAAGACTTAATTGATGAATTTCTTAGGAATTTTTGTGAGTATCAAGATTTATCAACACAATTCATTAAAGAGCATTATAGAATTTTTCTTATAGAATATAAGCCACATTTTGTGTGAAACAAAAGGTATTACTGTAGATACATATTCCATGTGATTCCTATGAAGAAAGACACCAACTATGGTTATCAAAACAGTACTATGACGTGGGGAGGGACTGCAAGTTTTAGAGTTAAGACTTTATTCTACAAAGTTAATTGTTATAATTTCTTTATCTTTTATAGTCTTCTTTCCAGTAACAATCAAGTGTAATTTTTCATTTTTGTTTAATTCTTTAATCTTTTTCTTATCCAAAACAGTCAAAAATCTGTTCGGTAAGTGTACTTTACAATCTTCCAACTCGGGCAATTATTGTAAACCCGAATTTATTATCTTTCATTTTCTCCAAATTCAAAAATTTTGTATTTCTTATTTTCTTTCCAATTCATTTAACTTCTTATACTCTTTAAACTTACATTCTCCAATATCATTTAACTCCTTCAAGAACTCCATTTAAATAGAAAAAATTCAAAGTCAAAAGTGCAAAACCATTTCTCGGTCGATCAATGACAGTCGAGGTGTGCTACTACAGACCGACCATCACGATAATCGCTTCGCCTGCGTCATATCCGTAGTGATATCACGCCGTGAGAGGCGCAATCGTTGGTTTACAAGCACCATTTAGTTAAATAAATTTTTCTATCTTAAATGAGCGCGATAAAATATCATGTCCGTTCTGCAAAAATAGAAATTTTAAGAAAAAACTATGATCGCCATTATAATTCTAAAAGTCATGAAAAAAAACAAGCAAATTTACAATAATGGAACTAAAATTATTTAAGACAGTGGGCTAGAGAAAATAAAATTGCCGATCACGAAAACATGTTTAATATTGAGAAATTACGTGAATTAAAGAGAAATTTCAAAGTTGAAAAGAAAAATCTCGACCTATTTAATGATGAAAAACTTCATTCAATAGCTGAAAAGTTGGCTATCGGTTACTAACGATAAAACCGAGTCTGAAATGATCGAAGAAATTGATAAAACTCTTAAAGTAAAATCCGGGAAAATATCATTGATGTAGAAGTTTTATCCTCAATACACGGTCTTTTCAAGCAATACATTTTAACAAAACTTGAACGACAATTCCATGTCAATTTACAAATATCTTTCAATTATGCGGTCAGAAATTAAAAGTTTAACCGAGAAATTTCAAGAAAAGTTAAAAATATGAAGGGCTATCTCTCTTTGGAATGTGAATACGAACGAACTTTAGTGAATGGTGAACCGCAAACATGTCTAATGTATTTTACTATCAAAGCAGGACGAAATCTTTGACGTAAACGACTTTATTACTAAGCAATTTAATAAATTAACACATCGAGAACAAACGAATAATCCAAATAAAGGTTCCGGATGGACATTTAAAAGTTGTAAACAACTAGTTTTGAGCCTTAACAAACACGAAATGATGAATGCAGGATCATACATCGATTTACCAAAAGAATATCAAAGATAAAAAAAGCTTGTATAAATATAAAAAATAGAGATGATTTTTGCTTTATTTACTCAATAAGATGTGCTATTGAAAAACCAGAAAGAGACTGTGAACGTGTAAAGCAATACGAAAAAATTTGTGAATGACGAAATATTTTCAGGTTTTTGAGTAATCCAATGTCTCTGAAAGATATACAAATATTTGAAAAAACGAAGCTACAATTCCAAGTATAAGTATCCAACAATGTCTATCAATGTCTACAGTTTTGATGAAAATATTAACATTGTTCCGTTTACAAATTTCTGAAAAAATATGACGCTGAAACAAACATTGATTTATTGTATGTTAAACAAGATGATAAAATCTCATTATGTTTTGATAAACCGATTTAAATAAGCTTGTTTCTTCGCAGTTGTCTAAACATAAAGAAAGAAAATTTTTGTGTAGAAGATGTTTAAGCCATTTTTTACAAATCTGGAGATTTAACAGATCACTTAGAAATTTGTAAAAATCATGAAGTTTGTAAGCCAATTATGCCATTTCCAGGTCAAACAACTAAATTTACTAATTATCAAAAGAAATTTAACCATCCGTACGTAATTTATATGGACTTTGAGACATATTAGAAAAAAATTCCGACATGCAAGAACAATCCACAAAGATCGACTACAACCAAGATTCAGAGGGCACATTCCTTATGGTTTTACTCTATATTTAGTGTCGAATGTGACCAATCGCATGTACAAACCGATATGTTATCGTACCAAAAATGAAGAAGATTTGAAAAAACGTCCCGACAAAATTGTTTGAAGAACTCAATAAATTATCGAAATACATAGCGAAAAAATATAATTCTAAGAACATGAAACCTATGAAATTGACAGAAGAAGAAGAAATTTCGTATCAAAATTCAAACGTTTGTCATATCTGTGAATGGTCTGCTTATGATGTTGGGTCAATTCAGTATGGTTTTACTCCTGATAGTTGGAAAGATAAGAGTTATAATAAAGTGAGAGATCATTGTCATTTAACCGGCAAGTTTCGAGGCGCAGCTCATGCCATGTTGCAATCTAAATTTGAAATTTTCCACAAAACATTCCCGTTTTCTGCCACAATATGTCAAATTACGATACTCATTTGTACATAAAAGAATTGGCTAAACAATATGGAAATGTTGATTTGATTGCAAACACCGATGAAAAATATATAAATTATTCTGTAAATTCTGGATATGGCTATGAATTCGAAGGTGATAAGCCAAGAAAATTCATCAAGTTTTCGTTTGTAGACACGTTCAGATTCATGGCCTCGTCTATAGAAAAGTTAGCTAAAAATCTAAAGAGAGAAGACTTCAAACATACAAATCATTTTATACAAGATGGACTGAAATGATATAATAGAAAGACAGCCAAATGACGACGACGAGATTTTTAAAATTCTATCTGGAAAAGGAATATTTCCCTATGAATTTATCGACAGTATTGAAAAACTTGATTACACAGAAGAATTGAGAATTCAAGATTTCTATTCACTTTTGACAGATGAGAGCATATCTGAGAAAAGATTTTCAACACTACTTAAATGTTTGGAACAAATTAAAAGAGAAAAATCTTGGAAATTACTCTGATTTGTACAATATCCAAGATGTTTTATTGCTTGCTGATATATTCGAAAATTTCAGAAAACATTTGCCTTAATTTTATAAACTCGATCCGGCACACTGTCTAACAGCTCCCAGTCTCGCATGGGACGCAATGTTAAAATTAACGAAAATTGAGCTTCAGCTAATTAACGATTATAATATGTATTTGATGATTGAAAAAGGTATTCGCGGAGGCATTTCTCAGTGTATTAAACGATATGTGAAAGCAAATAAACAAATATTTAAAAGATTTTGATAAGACAAAGCCCGAAAACTATTTACTCTATCTCGATGCAAACAACCTTTATGGGTATGGTCTTATGCAAAAAACTGCCGTTTAGTGATATCAAGTGGATGGATCCTAAAACGTATACAAAAGAAGAGTGGCAAGAAACAATTTTAGAACTCACTGGCGACGAAGATTATGGCTATATTCTCGAAGTCGATCTTGGATATCCAACAAATTTACACGAACATCACAAGGATTTACCTCTTGCTCCAGAACATTTTAAAAAACAAACTTTGCACAACTCTACTGGATAAAACTGAATACGTTGTTCATTCGAGAAATTTGAAGTTCTATTTGGAACAAGGTATGATTTTGAAACATGTGAATAGAGTTATTGCATTTGATCAGAAGCCTTTTATGAAAGAGTACATTGATTTTAATACTAATATGAGGACCAAAGCTACAAGTGACTTTGAGAAGGATTTTTATAAGCTGATGAACAACTCAGTTTTTGGAAAATCTATGGAAAATGTGAGAAACAGATGTGATATTAAGCTTGGAAATGAAGAATTTTCAATGAAACAAGCTAAGAAAACAAATTTCAAATGCTTTAAAACATCTTTGACGACAACTGTATAGCGAGTCACATGTACAAACAAAAAGGTTAAATTTAACAAACCGATTTACATAGGATTTTCAGTTCTCGACCTCTCAAAATTGCTAATGTACGAGTTTTATTACAACAAATTAAAGAAGTTTGATCCAGATTTGAATCTGTGTTACATGGATACAGACAGTTATTTTCTAGAATTTGAAACGAGATCCTTTTAAAAATTATTAAAGAAAATATAGATGACTTTGATACAAGTGATTATCCAAAAGATCATGAATGTTTCACTACTAAAAATAAGAAAGGTAATAGGGAAATTCAAAGATGAGTTAAATAGCGAAGTTTTAGAAGAATTTTGTGGTTTAAGGTCTAAGATGTACTCGTACAAATATCTAGATAAAAAACCCAGTTAGGTGTAAAGGAATTAAAGAGGAAGCGTCTTGTAAATAAAACAATAAATATCGAAAACTTGAAGAGATGTTTGTTCGAAGATAAAGAAGAATTTAGGGAGATGACAGTCATCAAAAGTTATAAACATGAGTTGTACACTGTTACCATAAACAAGCTGGCACTGAACGCTAAAGATGATAAGAGAAATTGTCCTAGAAAATAAGATCGATACAGTACCGTATGGCTATAAAATCTGATATATTAGACGAATTAAATAAACTTGGAAACTTTGATATGTAAATGGAAGATGATTTAATTCACTGTCACAAGTGTAAAAAGAAAACGAAAAATATAGATTCAAAAATCGTTCAAACTCAAAATGGATTGTATAGAATTGCTGCAAAATGTTCAAAATGTAAGACAAACAAGAGTAAGTTTATAAAGAATCCAAATCCAAAACCTGTTAAGCAAGAATTGAAGACTAAAGATGAGATAGAGATTGAAGCTCGAGAAATTCATGCACCAGTACGAAAAAAAGTTTAAAAAGAGAAAAAATTATAACATTAGGAATTGACGATTTATGGGGCAGCAGATTTAGTTATAATGTCTAAACTATTCAGATCAAAATGATGGATTTTAAGTATATGTTAAATGTTATTGATACTTTCTCAAAATATGCTTGGTCAAGAGCTATCAAAAGAAAAAAAACGGCAAGGATATTTCAAAAGCTTTCGAAGATATAGTAAAAGATGCCATAAGGATCAATCACAAACCTCCTAACCTACTTCATACAGATAAGGGTTTAGAGTTTTAAAATAAAAGAATTTAACGATGTTTTTGAGGAAATACAACATTAAGATTTATCATACTGAAAACGAAGAGAAATCAAGTATTGTAAAGAGATATAACAGAACTCAAAATGAAAGAATGAAAGTAATTTTTGAGATTAATAAAAACTTTAAATGGATCGATATTCTTCAAAAAATCGTAAACAATTATAACGATACAGTTCACAGCACAATCAAAATGAAAACCTAAAGACGTAGATAAGGATGCAGAAAAGGAGTTATTAGAGACCGTTTTCAAGTATGTTCCACCTGAAATTCACACGAAAAACTAAATTTAAAGTCAATGATCATGTAAGAATTTGTTAGTAAAAAACAAACATTTTCGAACAAATATAAGAACAATTGGTCAAGAGAAATCTTTGTGATTTATCAAAATTAATAACACAGATCCTGTAACTTATAGTATAAAAGATTTAAATAATGAAGAAATAACCGGAAAGTTTTATGAATATGAATTGAGAAAGTCAAAGCTGTAATTTTTTCTATATAAAATGGAGTCTCAAAAGAAATGTACAAAGTGCAAAGAATTTAAAGATTTAAATGAATTTTATAAAGATAAAAATAGGAAAGATGGAATGCATTATAATTGCAAAGATTGTGAAAGGGAATATCATAAAGGAATTATATGATAAAATAGAAAAATTAACTTTGGAAGATTAAAGAATGTCTTAAATGTAAAGAAACTAAAAAAATTTCAGAGTTTAATAGTGATCACTATAGTAGAGATAAGAAAAGACTCATATTGTAAAGATTGTGTAAAGAAGAATCACCATAGATTATATTATGAAGATACTCAATGTGAATGTGGAAGAACTATAAAATGGTTATTAAATAATTATCAAAAACATTTACAAACCAAATATCATAAGTTAAGAGTTTAACATTTTCATCGTGTAATAATTTTTTCTATATAAATGGAATCTCGAAAGAAATGTACAAAGTGTCAAGAAGAGATAGAAAAGACTGTTATTGTAAGGAAATTATACGTTAAAATGGACAAATTAACTTTAGAAGAAAAAAATTGTTACTTTTGTAAAGAAATTAAAAATATTTCTGAATTTAATAACTGGCAGTATAGTAAAGATAGAAAAGATGCTTTTTGCAAAGATTGTGCTAAAAAAATTTTCAGCGAAAGTTATAAAAAACGAAATGCCTTGTGAATATGAAAAAAAAATTCTACGATGGTTACCTAGTTATGCTAAAACATTTACAACACAAAATATAATAAATCGAGAGTTTTTAGTAAAATTTAGAAACATTTTCAATCGTGTAATTTAGATATTCTATAAATCAGTCGAGATTCTGCCATATTTGTAGTAAAATGATTTCCGTTGTATAAAATATTCAAAGATTCTTTCATTTGGTTTGTAGAGATTTATACTATTTGGATCTCCATGTCTTAATAAAATTTCCATTTCTGGGTAATCAATTTCAAGTTCTTTCAATCTTTTCGGTATTTCTCTCTTTTGAGCTCTGATAACGTAATAAGGATATTCCCACATGTGATTCTTCTTAATTAATACAAAAACATGGTGTTTTTTTCTTAGCAAAATCTTTACAAACAAGGTCTGGTTTCATTAAGTCAATTTTTACACTTTGTTTTGCGATTATTTCCGTTTTTATTTCATCTTTAATTTGCAAGTGTTTAACTTCGTCCTCTAAATATTTTAATCTTGTTTTCAAGTTTGTACTCACCAAATTTACGAATACTTGGCAAAACTTCTTTTGTAACCCAATTTTTGAAGATTTTTTGCCTCTTTTTATGTGATCTCAAAATTAAAGAATAAAGTCCAGATTCATTGATAAAAACAGTGTCAGGATGAAGATTTGTTAAGGGGCCATTCGAATAGCCCCTTGTTTTTTAAGTAAAAATATTGAATTTTGTCATCATCATCAACATTTAATTTAATTGCGTTTTTTGTTTTTTCATAACCTAATATTTCACAAACATCTTTAGCCTTAAACCAGATTTACATTGATTTCGTCTACAATCGTTACAATGTCTTTATTATTGAATATAAGTTGATTATTTATTGGATCTACAACTGTCTCCATTTAGATAGAAAGAAATTTAACTAGTAATTTTTATTTTGAGTATAAAGTCCTGATTCATTGATGAAAATAGTATTTTTTTGAAAGTTAGAAGGTAGGGCAATCGAATGACCCACCTTATTTATTTCAGAATATGAAGATTTTGAAAGGGTCTATGGCATAGACTCTTGTAATTTATATATTTAAAGGCTATTTTCTCGTCATTATCAATATTATTTATGATAGCTTGTCTAGTATTTTCATATTGTAAAATTTCTGCAACATCTTTAGCCTTAAACCAGATCACAATTGTTTTCGTCTACAATCGTTAAGATATTCGTGTTATCGAATGTAAGTTGATTATTTCTTAGATCTATGACTGACTCCATTTAGATAGAAAAAAATTTAACAAGGCTATTATTTGAGTGTAAAGGTCGAAAAAATAGTGTCTGGATGTAATTTTTGTAAGAGTCGCGATTCGATACCCTTGAAAATGTATATCTTCTAGTCTTTTCTTGAAAGTTTAAAGGTTAGTCTATTCAATAGACCCCCTTGATTCATGTCCGTTGCTTCAACAATCTTAAGTAAATTGTAGTTTTACTCTCATTTTTCAATAAATTTCCCTCAGAGTCTTGAATAGTCAGAACGATTTTTTTGAATTCTTTTTTTAATATTTTTTCTAATTGGAAATATAATCGATTTCATTTGGTTTTTCACTGATTTTTGATCCATAAGCAACATTTGGGAAAAAAAGTGTACAAAATTTCCGATTCTTTGTGTAAATGTTCGGTATGATTTTCAAAACTAGGTTCAACGAGATTGCAGTGCACTTCAATTACATCGAACGGTCTAAATTTTGGCGTTTTATTTCCTAAAATATACCTGATTTGGCTCAATAGTTTCTTGAACAAACCCTAACAAATCTACAATAATTGCTGAAAACATTATTCTTACTGGTGATTTTATTTGAATTTTATTAGAGAGATAATTTTTTTGCATTTCAAACTTGTTTTCGTCAAAGTTTAAAGATTTATCTGATTGTTTGAATGTTTTCAGATAATTTTTAAGGGAATTTTTAATTTGATCGAAGGTATAATATCCTTTTGTTTAAACCATAATATTTTGTTATGTTCTTCTCACTAAATCCTATACAATAAGGAGAACTTTCACTAATATTTATTACAAAATTGTCAGAATAAAAACCGCTTAAACCGATAAAATAATTTGATTCTTCCTCTAAGTGTATAGGATGTTCCAAGTTTAAAACTAATTTAGAGCTTTCTGAAGTCAACTTGAACAGCTTCATTTTCGCAAGCGTTTGCTTCAAGATGAAAATCTTCTATTTAAATGGGAGAAATTTTTTAAAGCAAAAAGATCAGATAAAACTTCAAACGTTTGAAGAAAAATAAGAAAGATCAACCAATCAGATTGTTAATTGTTGGTTCAAGTGGATGTGGAAAAACAACTTTATTATTGAATTTTCATCTACAATAGGTTGAGTCCTTATTCCAATTTGTACGTATTTAGTAAAATCTTTTAGAACAAGACGCCTATAAAAAATTACAAGAAAGATTTGAAAAATATTGAGAAAAACTTAAACAAAAAAATATCACATTTTTATAATGCTTCTGAGGACATAGTTCCGTTAAGCGAATGTAAACCCAATTCGTTAATCGTTTTTGATGATTGTATTTTGGAAAATCAGGACGTTATTAAGGAATATTTCGTAATGTCCCGTCACAAAAAATATCTCTTGTATCTATCTTTCTCAATGCTTTTCAAAGGTTGATAAACAAGTTATAAGAAATAACCTGAATATGTTGTGTATTTTTAAGCAAGGACGATCACTATTCGAGAAAGATTTACAACAATTATGTTGGATCTGATATGAGTTTTAACCCACTTTATTGAGTTATGTGATATAAAATTTGAAAGAAGACTACGGATTTTTAACTATTAATCTAACTTTGAAGCCTAAAAGTGGTAAATATTTTGAATAAATTTTCCAATATAAACGTTGTGATAATCTAGTTGTTTTCATGTTTTTACGTTCACGTTTACGTTTCGTGTTCTCGTTTTTACGTTCCACGTTCACGTTCATGTTTCACGTTCATGTTTTACGTTCATGTTTCACGTTCGTGTTTACGTTTCACGTTCGTGTTTCACGTTCGTGTTTCACGTTCCACGTTCACGTTTTACGTTCCGTGTTCACGTTTCGTGTTCACGTTTCCACGTTCCACGTTTAAAATTTTTCCTAAATAAATGGCGAACGTAACTTCAGAAGAAGCAAAAAAACTTGATCAAATAGAAAAGAAATTAATCAAAGAATTTAAAGAACAGATTCGAATTGATGAAAAGAACAAGAATTTATTCAAAAAATTAATCAACCTGTAACATCTGCAATAAAAAATGTTGAGGGCAAAATTGAAAATGTTTTAAGCGATAATCAAAATTTGATGAATTTGGTTCCAGTTGTACGACAATTTGCTGATATTTCGATACCAGAATCTGAGTTTGAATTGCCAAAATTACCATCTTCAACACCATTTAGACCTCGAATCAATTGAAGACTCTACCATAGTTGAACCAATAAGTCCTGGAACAACGGATATAATAATTGGTGAAATTGGTAAAAAATTTCTTCCTAGAGCAAAGGATGATAAATTTGGTTTGTATTGGGACAGAAAAAAGAAAAGTTTTATGATTGGAAATTTGCCCGTAAATTTTGAGCATAATGATATCATTATTAATGAAAAAACATATGAAGGAACTCAAGGTTTATGGAGATTATTAACAGGCACTGATGTTCCAAAAGACGGTTTATATTCTGAAGAAGACTTGAAAAAGTATACTGAAATTTTATGGAAAATCTGATTCAATTTACAAAAATAATGATCCATCAACTAAGAAAACCAAAGTCAAGTAAAGGTAAAAAAATATCTCAATTTGATTAAAACCAATTTGGGAAAAACGAATCGAAGGATCTGGTATAAGAAAATACAGTGATAATAAGATTGAGTACAGATATATCGACGATTTGACAAAACTCGATGGAATTATTAATTATATTTATGCTCAAGAAAAAGGCTTGGAAACAACAATTTTTTGAACGAAAAGAAAGCGATTAAAGATTTATTTCGAACAAACTTGATGAAATGATTGAAAAAACCTGATGGAATTAAATATTTAAAACGAGTTTTGCCGCAATAAGTTCATCTATGATTGAGGGTAGTGGACTTTTGAATGATTTTATCAACAATTTACCTTTTGAATTACACGTACCAACTTATCAGTATCTGGGGCCTGGCACAAAACTCGAAAAAAGACTAAAAGAGGAGATCCTGGTATAAATAAATTAGATCAAGCTGCTATGGAACACGATATTTTTTATGCAAAAACATAGAGACACAAATCCTTAATAGACATCGCAGATAAAGTTTTGCAAGAAAGGCAATGGATAGATTTTTATCAAAAGATGCTAGTTTAGGTGAAAGATTTGTTGCGCTTCCAACAGCTGGAGCAATGTTTTTGAAGAGAAAACTAGGAATGGGAATCGAAGAGAACTTGAAATTTTAACTATATAAATGGAGGTGAATGTAAATTTCAGCAAAAATCAGAAAGAAAAAATAAAATCCGCTTTTAAGAAGAAAATACCCGTTAGTATTCAATTTAAAATAGATCAACTAAAAAATGGCGAAGATAAGATATTTTTAACAAATAGACAATACAATAAACTCGAAAAACATAAGAAAAAACAATAAAGGAACCAGAATAGAATTTTCTTAAAATCAGTTGAAAGAACTCAAAAATGGTGGACTTTTGAAAGATTTATTAGATTTTGGAGAAAATAATTCAAGTTGTTAAAAATGTTGTTCCTTATGTTCGTAAAGCTGCTCCAATCGTTAAAAAAAGATGTGATTCCTATTGTTCGAAACATTTTAAATTGGTTAGATAAAGAGTTGGAAGATGTTTACAGGATCTGGATTAGATGAAAAAACTTTGAATTACGTGAAATCAAACATTGAAAAAAAAATTTAAACTTTTAACATTCGGGGAAATTGGAAGAAATCTGGCAAAAATATTAAACATTTTAGAGGAATCTTCATGAGAGATACGTTACCTGAAAAAGTTATGAAATTTGAATGTGGAATTGTGAATTTAGACTCGATTTGGGAAGTGGAACACATTGGATTTGTTATTATAAAAATGATAAGAATGCATATTATTTTGATTCGTATGGAAGAATTGAGGACAAACCACCTATAGAATTGATTAAATATTTGAAAAAATCAAGCGTCTACTACAATGATTCTCAGATTCAAGACTATAAAGATCCCCCAATTTGTGGTCATTTATGTGTTTTTGTTTTGAATGAACTGAGTAATGGTAAAGATTTTAAAGAAGTTGTTAACAAATTATTGCTTAATAAATATGGATTCACAAAATATTTTTGACGTATTTGGTACACAAATTATTCAAAATGTAGATAATAGTTTCAATTTTGATAGTTTGAGAAATGGAGTTTGATAACAAGTTATAAAATTTATTACAAAACCTTCCAGATTCAGATATGTTTTGCTGTCGAGATTGAAGATTTTTAAAGCAGAACTATGATAACAAACTTGCAAATTTCATGAGTTCAAATGAAGTTGCTGATAAAATAAAAACATTGGAAAAAAGAAGTTGATGATGGTGTAAAAAAAATTATTTACCAATTTAATGTCTCATATCGAAAAAGGTGATGAAATTACTGAAGCGATCAAAGTTGAAAAGAATTATGTTAGTTTGGCTAATAAGAAAAAAAGAATTGTCGGTGGTTCGACCTGGTATTGACAAACATGATGTTGTTGTTAAAGAACAAATTTTGAAACCTCTAAAATTATCAGAAAACATCGATATTGTTGATTTACATGATCCGAATGTTAAAAATGCCTTAGATTTTAAAGGAAAAAGAGATTAGCGGTGTTAGTAAAAGGAATTAATCCATTTGATGTTGTTGTAATGATTCAATTAGAAGATCCTATTAAAATGTTTAATGAACTAAAACAAAATTATGAGAATCATAAACAGCATGTTAAAGATTTTTACAACAGAAGTCTATGACAAGTTAGAAGCCAGAAATAGAAGATCAGTAGACGATGTTGGTGAATTACTTGATAAAGTGAATAAACTAGAAGAAAACTTTAATACATATAAAAATAGTGTTAATGTATTAGTTGGTGAAGTAATTAACAAAATTCTGGGAAGATTTTGATACACATTTCAATGAGAAAATAAACTTTTTTGAAGATTTTGGTACACGTTTAAATGAGCAAATAAACACATAATAATGAATTACTTAAAGTATAGATGATCGATACTCTTTATATCTCGATAAAGTAAATAAACTAGAAGAAAACTTTAATAAATTTAAAGAAGATGTCGATAAAACTTTTGAAAACATCGACAACAGATTTAATGGAGTAGGGCGGCTATGATGACTAATTTTCCTTATATAAATGGGCGCTCATAAAAAACTGCCACAAACGATATAAAATACTATGCAAACATCAATGGAGTTAAGAGAATTTCTGGAAAATGTGCTGGAATGTAACTCAAAAAAGAGCCAATTTATAAAAACTTGATTTTGAAATTTTTTCCTAATAAATAGAGATGGTGGGACATTACAGTGCTTTCGATCTTTTTTATCATGCAACACGAAAGAGATTTGAAAAAAGAACATTGGGATGACATTTCTCAAAAATATGAATTATCCGAAGATATGATGAGATTATACGTAAACAAATTGAATTGGTATAACATTGCTAAATATCAAACTTTATCATCAGAGTTCATTCAAGAAAATATACATTATCAATTAAAAGATCATATGTCTGTTCTTTGTCTCTATCAACACTTGAGTATAAAGTTTTTGGATTAAAATAAAAAGATACAGTTGATTGGAACAATATTATAGATAGCGGTTACTATCCTGTGCAAATTTTATTGAAATATGTGACCGAGATCGCAAAATTTAAGGAAGAGAATCCTGAATATGACGAAGTAGATCATTAAAAAATGACTCTAATCTTTTTAATTATTTTCCTAAAATTTATATCTTTTCTTATAAAAACGTACATTAGATCGATGAAAAAATGATACATGATGTTTAAAAATTTCTCTTATTAAATGGCGGACTACAGAAAAATATGCTAGTGATATTGAAAGGGCGGAGTTTAAAAATTTCTATCCAATTAGTAAACAACATTTGAATGAACCGAATAAAAGAACTGAGTTTAATATTGATTTTGGAGATAACTTTTGCTCGTCTAACTTCCAGTTTTATATTTCTGGAACTTTAAACAAAACAAGATGGTCAAGCATATCTTGGAACTGATAATGTTAGATTAATCGATAATTTTATACCGTTTTTATTTTCTAAGATTGAAGTAAGAAAAACACAATAAATTGATAGAAGAAGTCGAAAAACTGTGGCCAATTAAGCACAATTAAAGGAACTATTTCGTATTCAAAAAGTGATGTTATTTTCTCAAACTTCTAATGGCTTTGAATCAGATTTTAAATTTGGTGTTTTTGAAGCAGCTGGAAATTTATCTCATTTTGGATTAGGATTTTTTGAAAAATGTTACTATTCCGATCTATAAAGGAGGATTTTATCTAAGTTTTTATAAGAGCAGAAGACGATGATGTGATTCTGAAGACTGCAACTGGAAATGTTATGCCTGTTGATGGAAAAAATAACAATTACAGATTTTTTTATTAGAGTTCCAATGATTGATTATAAAATCACGAGTAAAATAAGGTTGATTGATGAAATTACAAAAAGTCAAAACATTATGTTTAATTTTCTAGATTGGCAATGTATTGAACAAAAAGGTATTTCCGGAACAACTTATTCGTTCGATATTACAAATATTTATAGAAATATCTTCAATCCCAAGTTCGTTATCATAGGTTTTCAAACAGATAGACAGAATAATCAAGAAAAAAAATCCTTCAAAGTTTGATAGTTTGAATGTAAAAAATATCAGAGTAAAAATTGAACGGTTCTTATTATCCAGATGAATTACAAAATTTAAACATTTCCGGAGGTCTTTTCAGAATCATGTATCAGATGTATCAAGATTTTAAGAAAGTTTACTGTAATAATAAGGAAATGTATTACAATCCTAAAGAATTTTTAGCGAATAGACCTATTTATGTCATTGATACAACAAAGAGTTTGACAAATATTTCTGGTTCAAAGAACGATATAATTATCAATATGGATTTTCAAAAAGCTGTTACAAACGCGATTTGTTATGTTGTTGTTGTCTCTGAGAAATTTTTAGCCTATGATGTGATTAAGAACGATATTAGAGAAATTCAGTAAAAATCACGTTATTTTCACTATTATTCATCGGATAATTATTTAAAACTTTACAGAATTGTTAAAGACATTGATATATAAGTATTCATTTTTAATTTCAAAAGAATATCTTAAAAAATGGGGATGATATTAACAAAAAACTATTCCAAGGTCATCTTAAGGGTTGGACCGGAAGTTATGATTTTTAAAAAATACTTTAATATTTACTGATCCTATATACCAAATTTCAGCAAAAAAGCTCCAATAGTTCTCGAGATATAAGAGTTTTAAGATAAGGGATGATTGGGGTAGTTTTTGAAAATTTTGTTATTTTCATGAAATTTTAAGTTGAACTCGCTTGTTTTGAAGTTTCAGATTTTTCTGATAATTTTTTTTTATTTTTTTATGAATATTAAGAAATAGGGGATTGATTTCACCCTTATGGATAAGTTAAGTCGAAAGAGTTAAGTATTTACTATATGTGTACCAAATTTCATTAAAATCGGTTGAGTGGTTTTTGAAATATAAAATTATTAATAAACTTGTAAAACTAGCAATCCTAATTGTAAAAGTGAGAACAACTTATTATAGCAGAGATATAGCTTATATCTTTCGAGACTCTCCGTTAGCTCAGTTGGTAAGGACGCTTGCCTTCAAAGCCTGAGGTTCTGGGTTCAAATCCCAGAGCTTCAGGCGCGCTTTTTATTGAGGAAGACATGGTTGTCGTTCAGTGGTTGGGGACAAGTCTTTACACGAGTGGCCATAGTGTAATGACTATAGAACAAGCGAGTAATGACAACTGTGGTTGGCGCGCCATTTGCTTCCTCACCTTTCCACTTCATTCCTTAATTCCTTCTCTTCCTTAATTCGTACATTTCCTTCTCTTCCTTAATTCGTTCATTACATTCATCATTCACATCATTCATTAATACAAACATTACACTTACAAAACACCCGGACACAAATTCCCTAATTGTATCTCTCCATCAACTTCTACACAGTAGTTACCAAAGAAAAATGAGACTTGGGAACAAAAAATTCCAGAGTCTAAGACCCGAATTACAGCTCCTAGCCATTAACTTGGTTGGACAGTAGCAGTGCAGGGCCAAGTCTCTAAACAATAGACACCGTAGAAGTTGAATGTGATGTGTAGATTCCCCATAGCGCAAACACGCACACTAACAAACACTACACCAAAGACACAATCATTCATTTTGTCTTTTACAATAATTGATGATGTTCATATTATTCTCTTTCAATTCCTTCTAAAACTTCAAAAATATACTCTTTCGCTGATGAAAAAATCTCGATTTCTTCCGGAATAATCTTTGTAATCATAGACAAAATATCCTAAATAGTTGAATAATAAAATAAAATCATTTCATTTTATCTCGGTAGTTGAAATATAAACATAAACATTTGCGTTTAAAAATTTATATCTCGGCAGACTTAGTTCCATAATCTCCATTTATAAAAAATCTTTTTGTTTAAATGGAAGAGTATAATGCCAACTGTTACAAGTGTTCTAATAGAGGAGAAATTATCGATAAAAAGATATTTAGTTTGTAGAGGTTGTAATTTAATTTTGTTAGAAAGACCTAAACCTAAGAAATTTCGAAATAAATAACACATTTGAATAACCTGCTTATAAAATTACAATACGGAGATGAAAAACAAACAAAATTTGTTACAGAGAATTTAGAAAACAGAATAAAAATTTTTACTTATCTCTTGGAACCATTGACAAAATTATTTTCCTTTTCAAAGAATACATTAGGTTTGTAGGTATCGATACACACGTTTATTATGAAAAAGATATTACCTGTATTTTTTCATTATCTGGATGTTGAATTTGTCTACGACTTTAAGCCAGAAATCCTCGATGATTTTATAGTACATTTGGAGAAATTAAACGAAGAACCTCGTGAAAAGAATGCGGTTTTACTCACATTCTCCCCGACTTCTCGAGTGATTGTTAGCAAATTTCATTTTTTCCGTCTTTGAATTTTTTTCTATTTAAATGGAGTTCTTGAAAGAGTTAAATGATATTGGAGAATGTAAGTTTAAAGAGTATAAGAAGTTAAATGAATTGGAAGAAAATAAGAAATACAAAATTTTGAATTTGGAGAAAATGAAGGATAAATTCGGGTTTACAATAATTGCCGAGTTGGAAGATTATAAAAGTACACTTGCCGAACAGATTTTTTGACTGTTTTGGATGAAAAAAAGATTAAAGAATTGAATAAACATGATAAATTACACTTGGTTGTTACTGGAAAGAAGACTATTAAAGATAAAGAAATTATAACAATTAACTTTGTAGAATAAAGTCTTAACTCTAAAACTTGCAGTCCTCCCCACGTCATAGTACTGTTTTGATAACCATAGTTGGTGTCTTTCTTCATAGGAATCACATGGAATATTATCTACAGTAATACCTTTTGTTTCACACAAAATGTGGCTATATTCTATAAGAAAAATTCTATAATGCTCTTTAATGAATTGTGTTGATAAATCTTGATACTCACAAAAATTCCTAAGAAATTCATCAATTAAGTCTTGATTATCTTGAAAGGACGTATTAATATGGGAAAAATGTCATAAAAAAAAACGATGAAAACTCTCTGTTTGTTTATTTTTTACTTTCTTTTCAATATCTTTCGTAATTATATTAAATATATAATCCCTTATTTTTTTCGTTTTTTGTGTGTACACGTGTGCAGTTTTCGTTCTTTCTGCAAAAGACTCTACAAGTTCTTTTAATTCTGTTTCATTTAAAGACGGTATCAACTGTTGTGTGAGAATAAACCGGCAATTCACTGAATTCATCTTTGTTGCACTGTTTTAATGCTAGAAATTGTAGAGAGCTTGGTGAGTTCATGTTGTTTATTTTAGTAGAAAAGTTTTTTATTAAAGTACAGTATGTTTTTAGTAAAAATGTTTTAAATTGATTAAATTTTATTAAGATAAATCCTTTATTCGTAGCAGATTTGACAACATTTTTACAAAGCACAGCTTAAGAAAGTAGAAGCTCAGATTTGGTTAATTTTTTCATTCCACAGAGTAATGTACCGATCGCTTTTGGAGACGAACGACTGTAGATTCGGTTAATTTTTCATTGAGATTTGCTGTGTTATTTCTCAGCTTCCTTTATGGTACATTGAACAGTATTTTACATTGCTTTTTTCGGTCGGCTCCGAAAGTGCGCCAGGAACCCCATATTACTATCTACTTACCTGTATATATATATATATAAAATCCAAATATATAGTACCTGTATATAGTAGTATATATATATATATATATATATATATATATATATATATATCAGTAATCTGCCGGACTATGCATAAATACGTGTTTGTATTCCTTGCACGCAAGACCATATTGCGATCTTTCAGTGGTATATACCAAACCCCATGTTCAGATGTTGCTATCGATATTTCATGTAGTGCCTACAATATTCTTTATTAAACTAATAATATTTTGATTTAAAATTGCTTGTCTCATCTATATGATTCAATTGAATTGATTCGAAAAAATTAATTTAAATTTAAAAATTATATCAAACATATTTAAAAATTGATTAATAAATTTAAATGTCTTAAACATCAAATTAATAATACGTATCTTAATTAAAATATTGTAATAGCTGTTCAATTTGTTACATTTAAAAAACATTTAAGAATTGGTATTATCGTTATAATTAGTTTGCATAGCTGTTTAAAATATACTATGGATAAAAATATATATTAATGGGAAAAATAAAACTGTAGCACATTTCATTAAATGGTTTATTGATATGGATATTTATCTATTTTTTTATTTTTTCAAAATTTGAACACATACAAGATAATAATGTCTTAATATCTCAAGATCTTGTCAATTAAAATTTGTTAAATATGTTTTTCTTTGTTCATACTTTTCCTCAACTTGATCAAAGTTCTTTTTAACGACCAAGAGATTTTTATAAAAAGAAACCAGATTCAAAATACGAATGTATCCATAACCCAGTGAAATGTTTTGTTAGATTTAAAACATATTTTATTGGTTCATTGATATGTATAAATAATATAATATATTTGGTATAAACTTTCTTTAGTTCTTAAAAAGAAATGTGGTCTGTTATGACACATTTTACAATCTAAAAAGGAAACATTCGTCCCTAGAAAATTCAATAAAACTGTATGCACTTAGAGGAGCAGATTATTATTACAACACTTTCTCAAACTTAAACTTATTTTAGTATTTATTCGTAACCAGTCCCGATTTCATAAAATATAGCATCACAAATAAAATAAAATATTATGTTTGTAATTATTGTTAGAAATACGTAAATAATATTTAATAAAACGTGTTAGATGCATTAATGGTTTTAATCTAAATATATTCCATGATTAAAAAAACAATGTTGAATGCATTTAACAATATTGTATAGTAGCATGTTTTCTAGATTAAAATTTTCGTGTTATAAATTTGCAACATTTATAAATGTTTTTATAAATATCAATAAATAAAAATATCTTACAGATTTAAAATTTAAACAAGTGTTTTTAAGATTTTGAATTTATTTATGAAATTAATCTTGGGACACGTATAGTATCAGTGGGTTACAGCCCTACATATAGTACATAGTAAGCCAGTATGTTACTTCAGTGTGCCTCTACGTTACCTCAGTGTTAACATTTTTTTACATACTAAGCTACAAACCGACTCGGTTTATAGATTTGTATAATCGATGGAAAAACATACATACATCCATAAATATAATAAAATCTCTAAGATTACACATGTGCAAGAAGTTTATTTTCGTACTCCATTAAGTTTACAGTATTAATAAAATATTAAAATTTGGTCATTTTAAACATGTATAGAGTCAACTTGAAAAGAGTAATTTGTAATATAATATGTACTATAAATTGGTCTTATTAAGAGATGTAATTATTTTCTATGGACTTCTAAAACAGTTCTATACTTTACAGTTACAATATTCATATAAGATCAACAAGACGCTCCAGTTTTCTAATGTTACAGTTTTAACAGAGGTATTAAAAGAAATAAACCCAACTTCACAAAACACCGTTGCGACTTTGTGGATTGTAACATAAATAAACTACTTGCTAAGCTCTTCAGTTTTCCTTTCCTTGCAACAAAATTGGCTATAAGAGGCTCTTTCCCATTTATTTTCTTCCAGGCCTCCACAGAAACGCGGCGGCATTTGTGTTCTTTATCTGTTAGTGTTGTTATGTTTACTTTCCTAATGGTATCCTTTATTCCGAGAAACCTCAGTGCATGAAGGGTCAGTAACAAATTTAAACTTATATTAATAAGTCTTGTAATAACAAAAATACTTTTGTGTATTGTTTTCAAATATTTCGATAAATTATTGTTTTATTAAATTAGAAAACACACCTTTCCTATGAGGTGGGGTAAGAGTAAAAAGGAAGGCGCTTTCCTTTAAATACCCCGTATACGTAATGGATAGACTACAGGTCAACAAAATAGTTGTGTATCGTATTATACAAAAATAGGTGGAGTAAATACAGCTTACACCCATTTCATTCTTATCCGATTAGCTAATTATTTGTTTAATAATTGATAGCTAAGAGAATGATTTCTGAGAAATAATTTACTAGCAAAAGGAAAAAGTTAATTCCTCAGTGCATTCAGATTTATCAGTGGATACACCGTAGTAACAGACGACAATGATTTTAAGGAAAAACTCACTTACAGTAATTTATGCAATGGTAAATTAGGTGAGTTGTTGATATAAAATAACACTGAATGATTCTAATCTCGTTTAATTCAGAGAATAAACTGAAATAACATTAAAAAAATTTAATTTACAATCATTAACTATGCTGTACACATTGGGATAAGCAAATAATTAATTTAGTCAAAAATCGACCAACATTTATAATATTTCAAGTTGATATCACATCTAAAAATTATTATAGGAAACCAAACATTGGTTTCAGCTCACATGGACAATTATCTTTTGGATTACGAATGATATCAAAATATAATAATTATATTATATATATATATATATATATATATATATATATATATATATATATATTGTTTAATGAATTGATGTCATAAATACCCCAAATATTGCAATAATATTATAAAGCATATACATTTATTTAACATTATTATTAATACACTAAGATTTGAAACATTCGTACTATGGAAAGTAATCCAAACTTATTAGAAGACATTCTAAGAATTTTAAGATAATTTTTAACAATATATCTGTCGTATATAATTATATGTTAAAATATTTTTTTATCCTCTTAAGTACATTAATTTAAGTATATAATATGCATGTATACTCGTATATAAATATATATATATGAGTTATTCTATAAATATTTTTGTATAATGTGAACTGTAATATCAAACATATAACATTCTGAATGTGACTAGATGGTGGGAACTATATTAGTTCTTCTATGAATTGTTTTGTGCTTGGTGAACTAAGATAAAAAATATAAATCTGGAAGGGACGGGGTATTGCGAATATTTTTTGTTTCAATGAGTACTTTTTTGTTAGGTTAACTGTAATATTAAACATATACTAACCTGGTAGGAACTGGATGTTGCGACCAATATTGGTTTGTCAATTAGTAGTTTGTGAGGGTGAACTACAATATTAAACGTATACTAACTGGAAGGAAACTGGATGTTGCGACCAATATTGGTTTGTCAATTAGTAGTTTGTGAGGGTGAACTACAATATTAAATGTATACTAACCTGGAAGGAACTGAATATTGCGACCAATATTGGTTTTCCAATTAGTAGTTTTTGAGGGTGAACTGCAATATTAAACGTATACTAACCTGGAAGGAACTGAATATTGCGAACAATATTATTTTTTCAATGAGTATTTTTGTGTTAGGTTAACTGCAATATTAAAAGTATACTAACCTGGAAGAGACTGAATTTTGCGACCAATATGAGTTCTTCCAATATATAATTAAGTTTCATGAGGTGAACTGCAATATTAAATTTGTACTGATTTAGAAGAGTCAGGAGATCCATATGTAAAGTATTTATGTGCGTATTTTTGTAGAGTGATGTTAATTTATTTGTTGATAAACACGCATATGATAATCTTGATCACGAATTTCTTGACCAATAGAGTTAAAATTCCTTAATTTCCTTAAATCTTCTGTTAAACTAGAGACGCTCTACAATGTTTGTTAATACGGGATTTGGTACAGCGTATTTCTATTGCATGCAGTTCGTGTCTCGAATAAATCATAACAAAATATCCTTTTCCACACTGACGTAACTATGATAGCTTCGTAGCCTGTTAATTATTAAGCCGCGTATTTTGTATTTGGTAGTTGATATTTGGCTGCCCGGTAATTGATGGTGGCTCGGAAGTCATATCTAAGCAGTTGATTCTCAGGTTCAGTATTATTAGCCCTAACTTCACCTGGTAAAATAAGACATCTTTATTTTACTTTATTTATTGTTTACAAGGACATCATTAATTTTTTTTACATTTTTATAATGCGCTACTCGGACACACAGAATTAACTTACCTTATTCAGTAGGTAGTCTCATGGGCCAGTAGCCTGAGAGTTCTGTTGCCTGGAGAGCTAGTATATCTAAATGAGAACAAATAGGAAAAAAATCCTAAAACGTAATTTAGTATCTTTAAAACTATCTTGTCTCCGTAATCTTTTAGTGTCCTTTTATGTCAGTGTTTATTGTCATTTACTGTTGGCAGTATTTTTCGTGTATGATATTTAGAAAATTAAATACGCAACACATTTTTTGTTATTAGCGCAAATGTTTGTTTAAATCAATTTAAATTAATCCTATTTTCTTGAGTTAAACCTTATTAAACTCTAACATTTTTAAACTAATTATACCACGTTTTTGAGAGGTATTTAAGACTCTATATATTACTCCTATCTGTTACAGCTGTATGTAATGGTAATAACACAAAATAAATAAATATAACGTTGCTGCTTCTATTCTGATTTGTTTCTTAAGAAAATGTATTAAAACAAATTAAACATAATTAGAATAGTTACCTAGAAATTGATTAGACATAGAAGAACATGTGAAAATGATAATTTAGAGCAAAGCAAGATTGTAAATAATTATTACGTAAATATAATGTCACAACGGTATTATTTACTCAATACATTACAGGAAATAATTACATTTCGTAAAGTCCTTTTAGGTATTTTATAAATAAGTAGGTTTAATTTCTTTTAGTGTTGTAATTATTTAACAGATACGGTAAACTCGATTCTTGAGCTAACATTGTAACGAAGTAATTACTTATGGATTACACTAAGAAGCAATTCAATTAGTGAAGCGGAAACACGAGTGATATCTGCGGATACAATTAATTAACAGCTAGGTGTAGTATTACCACCCACCCCGCACACGTACTTTGCTTTCTGTACTGATAACTCTCTTTTCGTTTTTTTTTACCTCCCGAGTTCTTATACATTTTAATTAATAGTTTGTTCACAAAACGCTCTTAAACATTAAATTGCCTTTATCTTTTCTTCCTTATTATTATGGTGTAATCGGTGTAATATTGTGATTGTCTAAAAATATATTTTGTATTGGATACCGAAACAAAATTAGCTTTAAGAGGTTTCCTTCAGTCGCTTATTTTCCTCCAGTCTGCAACAGGAATTTGGCAGCATTTGTGTTCTTTATCTGTCAGTGATGTTATGTTTACTTTCGTAATGGTATATTTTATTCTGAGCACCCCAGTGTACAAATGTTTAGTAACTTACTTATAGCGTAGTTATTTTTGTTCTAATTAGAAAAATACCTAAGTCAGAGTGTATGGTTTGAAACTACATAAATGAATTGATATTTTATTAAATTAGCAAACTCACCATTCCTGTATCCCATTGTGTTAGAGTAGGAAGAAAGACAAAATGTCTCGTAAAATGTTTGTGAAACTTGGTATATGCTCCAAATATTTCGCATACGTAATAAATGGACTATAAGTCTAACAAAACATCCTGTACCATATCGTTAAGAAAGAGATAGTTTAACGTTTACTACCCAAAACCTACAAATGTTCCTTTTGACTACACTGTATATACAATATGACCAGCTAATTTGATATACGACTTGGTTCTACTTTATTTACCATGACTATGTTAAACTATGGGAACTGATCACTCATAACAACTTGGTAGTCCATATTATGGTACACTCACTTCATTTCCTGGGTGGTTAAGGGTTAATTGAATGTATTTTAAATACAGAAATGAAAGTTTTTCGGGAAGAATTTTTCATTTAAATTTTGTAATTCAATATTTATAAAAGAAAATAACTAGACATTATCTAACAGAAAACAGAAAGGCGTTAGAAACATTCGTGTCAAAAGCTAGTGTGATTTTGAGAACAACTCACTAATATCATGAATTCATATTGAAATTTGTTATGAACCCGTTTTAATAGAAAGGATTTTCTTTTGTGTTTTTACTAATGATGATGGATAGCTGTCAAATTTATAATAATATTGGCAAAAATGTAGTAAAGGGAACACTGTATTTTTATAAACACAAAAAATTATTTGCAGATATTATACATTTTAAAGCGGTGTAAAATGTCTGTAAATTGTTTTTGGAGAATAACGTTGGAATTTGAAAGAGTTTCAGTGTTCCGATGTGCATTTTACGTAAGGTGTACTGATACTGACTTTCGTAATAAGTGTTTTTATTGCTTTTATGCCAACTAGAATTTTGTATTAATATTTGTAAGTTCTTGATATTGCCAGCAGGATTCCCTCTTGGCTAATTTATACATTCCAATTAAACCCATTCTGGGCACTGTAAAACCAATGTGTCATTTCGATCTGAGAACCCTATTGATGTCCAGGAGCGGTATATTGCTATCGATAATGTTAAGATTCTAGGGTGCAATGTTAGTTCGATAGGTCTAATCCACTGCGAGAGATGAATGTTTGAGTTGATAGGGATTCCTAACAGTCAAAGGATCTTACTAGCCTAGACATAAGGAAATGTCACCGCCTGCTTGCTTTGACTGGAGAGGCTGGTTCAGAGCTGGCTCCCCCTTCTTCAGAGGGGACATTACTGAGACTATTGCTCTAAATAAGTCCTCTTGGATCTCGACATGAGAGTGCTTCTACCTATAACATAACCATCCTGAATATTGTGTCAATCCGGAAGCAGCAAAAAGGTCCTATTAGGTGCACTTTATAAGCTTCAGGTTCTAAGAGAACTTGGTACATTACAAAAGAGAAAATAAATTATATTTGTCAATGGTAACTCCTGTGAATAACGGAACCTATAACTCATCGTCTGAAACTGAAAATAAAATTTATAAAATTAGTCTGATGATAAAAATAAACTGCTGGTACAATAAAGGTTGCTGCAGAACCACAGGGAAACAAAGAGGCAATTTCTTTTACGTTTCAATATCCGCTAAAATGTTATGTAATATTTTGCTAACCCTACAATCTTAACTTCCATAATCCGTGTGTGGACTACGATTATACGGTTTGAAAACCTTAATAACTTCAAGCAGATGTCACGAATCAATAATAAAACCAAATAATGGGCTATAAGGAAAATTTATTATTTTAAAAAGATAAAATAGAGTCCAATTGCCCTTCTAACCATACTGTCCTCAGGCTAACCTTCCACAAAACAGCAGGTCAACAGCTGTGCATTAGACTAATATTGAATTATTGTTTTCTTAATAAAACAATTCATTTACATTTCCCAATACTACTTTATACTTTCTACTTCTCCCAAACAATATTTTCTTAATAAATCCAATTGTATAAACAACATTTCCCCATTATCACTTGATAATTAAACATTTCAATAGTAAATAATAATTTTTGGAAAGTTTCTAAAGACAGAATTTTTTCAACTTAGTCCAATTATTTTGTTTTCTTATTAAAATTATAATTAAAATATGAATAAATTCCATATTTTTAAAATCCTGATTTGGTTGATGGTGTACCCTATACATAACCATATACGTACGTATGCCATGTTTATAAGAGTATATTCAACCTTTATCGATTTTATCGATACTTTTGCAACAAAATGAGTATATTAAAACAATTTTTTTGGTCATCTAATATAACAAGTTTATGTATTTATTAACTTATTGTAGTTCTCTTCATACATAGATGACTTCGGTAAACAACATTTTATGCTCCATTTTACTAGAAGCCTTAAACAACATATTTCTGATTTCTTATATATTGTAAATAATCGCTTCATACGCATAAAATGAATTTAAATTTTACATGCAAACAAAGATTTTGTTTTGTTTTATCATAGTTATGACATTGATCCATTTAGCAATGTGTCAGATTTTAATTGGACAAAAGATCATTGCATATAACGAAGTAGCCTTAGCAAATGGGAAATCTTTCCAACTGTTACAAAATTGCACAAAACCAAAAACCGTCAATCATGTTGGGCGTAGAAGAATTACAAAAAAGAAATAAATATTAAGCTTTTACTTTTTATATAGTAGTTCATTAACCTTCACAAAGTATTAAGTCACAGTGCTGTTTAATTAACATAGGTGTAAAGAAATTGAAGATTATCCTAACAAATAGTAATCAAACATTACTCTCTTTAGCATTGCATTATAATATATTTGTGTCTCTGAAAAAATTTTAAAAATAGTGCAAGTTTTACAGCTATTTATAAGATGTAATTACGGTATAAACAATGCAAATCCATTTGGACACATTCATTAAACATAAAATCGAGAAAACATCATATACATCAGTAATCTGCCGGATGATACAAATGTGTTTGTATTCCTAGCACGCGAGACCATAATATTGTTATCTTTCAGTGGTGTGTACTAAGCCTCATGTTCATATGTTACTCTTGATATTTCATGTTGTGCCTACAATATTCTCTATTAAAAATAAATAATAAATTGATTTCAAATTGCTTGCTTCATCTATATGATTTACTTGAACAATTGCTTCGAGGAAATTTTATTTAAATTTCACAACATGAAATACATTTATAAATATTTTATTAAATTTAAATGTTTTAAGCATTAATTTAATAATATATAACCTAATAATAAAATTGTTGTTAAATTTTCAATACTCTAACATAAAAAATTAAGAATGGACATTCTAATTATAATTAATTTACATAGCTGTTCAAAATATTTTAATTGAAAAACTAGGATTGTCGAAAATTTCATTAAACAGTTTATTGTGGTTGATATTTATTTATTTAGATTTTCAAAATGTGAACAATACGAGATAATAATATATTATTAATAACCTAATATTTTAGGTGTTGCCAGTTTAAATTTGTTGCATGTTTTACTTTGTTCATACTTTTCACTAAACTGAATCAATTCTTTTTAACAACAACAAAAAATACTATTTAAAATATACCAAGTTCAAAATATGTACCATTGAGACCTTAAAATGTTTAGTAAGATTTAAAACAAATATTTGTATAAAAAATATTTAGTTGTGGTTTTTATGACACATTTTACAATCTGAAAGGAGAAATTCGTCCCTTAAAAATTCATTATAAGTCTATGAAATCAGAGAAGCAGATTTCTAGTACACTACTTTCTCAAATTTAAAGTGTTTTTTTAGCTTTATTTCATAACTAGCCACATAATTGATAAAATATAGTATCTTAAATTAAATAATTAATATGATTGTAATTATTATCTGCAATAAATGTATAATATTCTCTAAAACGTGTTATATGCATTGCTGATTGTAATCTTAATCCATTCAATAGTTTCTTTAAAAACAATGTTGAAAACATTTTACAAAATTCAATAAATAGCATGTTTCCGAGATGGAAAATTTAGTTTAAGGAATTCTCAAAATTTATAAATACTGATATATAAATATCAATAAAATAAAAATCTCCTACAAATTTAAATTCAAACAAGTTTTTCAGGATTTTGAAGATGTTTATGCAATACATTTAATGACCCGTATTGTATCTGTGGGTTAGAGCCCTACATAGTACATATTATAGTACATAGTAAGCCTCTAAGTTATTTCACTGTTCACATTTTGTCACATACAAAAATTTGAAATCGACTGGATTTTTATAGATGTTTTTTGATCGGTGGAAAAACACACATACATCCTAAATCTAAAGTTTAGTTTTTATGAATTAAATATCTAATATTACGGATTGCAAAATGTTTATTTCGTACTTCGTTAAGTTTACAATGTTAATTGTAATAGATGTAGATATTAAAATTTGGTCATTTGAAACATTCTCAGAGTCAACTTCAAAAAACTTGATTGTACAGTACATAAAGTGGTTATTTTAAGCGATGTAATTATTTTCTTTAGATTTTTCAAACTGTTATTTAATGTACAATTATAATACTCTTTAAGCTCAACACGTACATTTTTACGCTCCCTTTTCCTAATGTTACAGTAGTAACAGAGGCATTAAAAAAATAAATACAACCTCAAAAAATACCGTTCCTACTGTGTGGATAGTAACATAAAGGAACCACTTGTTGAGCTCTTCAGCTTTCCTTTAGTTGCAACAACATTTGCTGTAAGAGGCTCTTTCCCATTTATTTCTTCCATTCTGCCACAGGAACGCGGCGGCATTTGTGTTCTTTATCTGTCAGTGTTGTTATGTTTACTTTTCTAATGGTAGGCCTACCCTTTATTCCGAGAAACCTCAGTGCAAGAAGGGTCAGTAACAAATTTATACTCATATTAATTTTTCTCGTAATTAAACAAATATTTCGAGTGTATGGTTTGAAAATACTTCTATAAATTATTGTTTTATTAAACTAGAAAACACACCTTCCTTATGAGGAGGGGTGAGTGTAGAAAGGAAGGCGCTTTGCTCTAAATAACCCGTACACGTAATGAATAGTCTACAAGTAAAAAGAAAGTTGTGTACCGTATTATAAAAAAAGTTGCAGTACATGCAGCGTACACTGATATTATTCTAATCAGGTTGATTAAATGTTTGTTTAAAAATTGATAGGTAGGAGAATAATTTCTGAGAAATATTTTAGTTGCGAAAGGAAAATTTAAAAGTTAATTAATCAGGGCATCCAGATTTACCAGCGGATTCGCTGTAGAAACAGACGGAAAGTTGTATTAGGGAAATATCCTCTTATACTTATTTATGCAATAATAAATTAGATGAGTTGTTTATATAAAACGTTCATTTACCTCAGAGAATAAACTGAAATAACGTGCACAAAATCTACCTTAATAGTGTGACCAATGTGAGTTCTTCTATAAGTCGTGTTGTATGAGGTGAATTGCAATATTCAATTTATACTAACCTGAAAGAGACAGGAGATCCATATGTAACGTATTAATGTGTGTATTCTTGTAGGAAGACATTATTGATTTGTTCGTACTCGGGCATGTTATAATGTCGATCAAGAATTTTTCGAGAAGTAAAGTTTAAGTGCCTTCATTTCCTCGAATCATCCATTAAAATAGAAACGCTGTATACTGTTTGTAAACAAGGGAATAAGACAGGGTATTTCTATTCAATGAAGTTCGCGTCTCGAATAAATCAGAACAAAATATCCCTTTTCTCTCTGTCACGTAACTATGATAGCCTTCATAGCCTGTTAAATATTAAGCTGCGTATTTTTAAACTCTGAGAAGGGCACACGTGTGATTCCTTAGCATTGCATAGTTCTAGTGGCCGAGATAACTAGAACATCTAAATCTAATTTTGCACATATTAATCTTATCTAAATTCCTGTGTTTGTTTATAAAATTATCTAAACGAGTTATTACTTGGATAATTATTTCACACTTCACGCGTGATTGTAAACCTTTTGATTTTCCACATTACCACACCTCTGGGGCTGATGATTTTTAAAGTAATTTAGAAAAGTGTAAATTCAATTAAGTACTCTTCTGGGAAAATTTAATCCAAAATATTTGTAGTAATCAACCTACTCTCTAACGTATTCCTACATATTTAAGTGATAATTTGTAATGGTACGTTTTGGTGAGTACAACTGTGCTTGCTGTTAGGAGCAACGCATTTACATAATCTTAAAAACAAAAATAGTCCACTCAAATGAACTAAAATTGTTATGCCATTCTGTACTACGTCTATTTACTGAGATTTCTTCTTAACACGGTCATTATTGATGTTTTTCGTAGAACTTAATATTTTCTATGCACTACTCGAGCACTCGGACCTACTTAGCTTATTTATAAGTAGGTAGTACCATGGACCAGTAGCCTGAGGGTTCTCTCGCCTGGAAAGCTCGTATAGCTATATGAGAACAAAAATGAAAAAATCATAATACATACTTTATTGACTTTAAAAAAATATATATTATATATTCTCCTCACTCCTTTAAGGTCTTCTATGGTAGGGTTTTTATTATGATTTACACATGATAATTCTTTGCAATGTGACCCTCGTTATAGTTTAACATTTCTACATGTTCTTATACGTCTAATCAATCGCCATATAATTTTTTCAATAAAGTTGAATACATTTTCAAGTTATTTTCTTAAGAAACAAATCACAGATGAATATCAAAATTAAATAAAATTATTTTATTTTATTACCATAATACACACCTGTAAAAAAAACGAGTGGAATGTGGAGTCTGAATACCTCTCAAAAACGTGATATATTTGTATTAAGTTTTAAAGTTCAATAAAGGTAAACTCCAGGAAATATGACTTGGGTAAATTGTATACAAACAGTGATTTACACTAATAACAAACATTTTTGTTTGCCTGAACTTTTTTAAAACTTTAGGAAATTCATATATAAAAAATTACTGCCAATAACTTGTAATGGTATTAATCGTTATTGAAATAATTGCGTGGCAATTGAGTGGAATTATAACAACATATGGAAATTTTACACTATAACGAGGGAACATTGTAAAAATTTATTATGTAAATAATATATGAAAACAGTATTATTTCTTCAATACATTAGTAAAGAGGAAGCAATTACATTCAGAAACCCTCTAGGCATCTACGGGTATTTTATAAATAATTAGGTTTATTTTTTTTTTAGTGCTGTAATTATTGAAGAGATACGGTAAACCTGATTCTTGAGCTAACATTGTAACAAAGTAATTACTTATGGATTATATTAACAAGCAATTCAATTAGTGAAGCGGAAACACGAGTGATATCTGCGGATACAATTAATTAATAGCTAAGTGTGTATTCCCCCACTCGCACACTTAGTTGGCTTACTGTACTGATTAACTCTCTTTTCATTTCTCAACTCCCGAGTCTTTATAAATTTTAATTAATAGCTATTCACAAAGCGCTGTTAAGCATTAAAATCCTTCAATTTCTCTTTTTTATTGAGCTTATTATAGCGGTTAAATTGGTGTAATATTGTGATTGTCCCTAAAAATTTATATTTTGTATTGGATACCGCAAAATCCGATACAATTAACATCATATTTGTTAAATGAAAGTCGTAATTCCGAATTGTTCAGAAAATGGGGGTTGATTTAAAATGCAAATTTTAAACACAAATTTTTTTAAAGTGTCCAACACTCTTTCTTTATAATTGAATAACTCGTTTTATAATCTGACCATTGATACTTCAATCTTATCGATTATTATTCCAAGGAAGCGACCTAAATAAACCAGCTTTTCGACAATTACAAGTTAAATCTCGGGACGTGGCAATAGTTTGTGCATATTTGTGTTTGAACCTCGCATTATGCGAGTTCGTTTTTAGGGAATAATACATAGTCATTAATGAGTTATACGCTGCCGAGAATTTTTGGAATTATCTTGATCTTACAAACCTATGTTTAAAAGAAAAATTCTTATCGATTGGTATCAAGGACCTTTAGGATTACAGTTTAAATCACTAGAAGAACTCTTAATAGAATTACTCTATTTTAATAATAAAATATTCGATAGCGTAATGTTGCAAGGAGTTGTTGTAAATCCTCCATCCTTCAATGTCGTTATTGATTGAATTATTATGACACTGGATTAAATCGAATGTACCATAAATCTTTCAGAAAGAGGTTGATTAGATGAAATAGTGGTTATTGTTTTTTTAGTTTGAGAAAAACTTTAACATATCGTAATAAGATCTCCTGGTTTTACAGATGGAACTAAGGAAATTTTGCAAGAATAAAGTTACCAATTGTAATGTATATTTTCACTTTCACAGTGTGTTCCTTGAAATATATGTTTCAAAGTGTCATTAACGAATTTGTATCATAGATACTCTACATTGCCGTAGAAAAGTTATGTAATTTATTATTTTTGATAAAGTGTTTAAAATGAGTTTTGTATAAAAACATGACTGTTTTCACATAAAAACGTGAAGAGAAGAAAGAGTGAAAAAGTCTGTCAGATGAATTGGTGGTTCTGAAACAGATGAAAACATCATTAAATGTCATAGTGTACAGTTATTTCGTTTTATCAGGCATGTTTTTAATGCTTTAAATACCACATAATTACCATTAGAATTTATATAAAAACACTTGTTTCATTTGGGTCCCCTTTCATGTTCAAAAATTCAGGTTCTCCATGTATACAAAATCAATGAGGAAATTATAGGTCAGGTTCCTGCTGTAAAGTATCTTTTGAATACGAACTGATGAATGTATACGGTGGGGGGCTCATGTAAATGTTATACATAACTCGTTGAATTTTTTTTAATGTATTATTAATATTTAAAATATAGGAATAAATACCTGATGAAACTTACCTAACCCACGCACTAAATCAAGTCTGGTATGAGATACGGTCTAGATATTCTGAGGCTCAGCTTCTCAGGACGCTGTTGAAAAGAGTGTTAGTTTGTTTTTTCAGAGAAACGTGCGGTATCCGGATGATAGCTGGAATCAGAAGAGTATGTTCATGTAGAAATTTATTTGCACAATTAGAATATAATACATTTTTTTTTTTATTTGTATAGATTTATGAAATTTATTGCTCTTTTCCCCAATCAGTTTAATATACTTTTATGGTAATGGAATTTGGAGCACAACACTAGAGCTGTCATGTAATTTCAAGTTAAAACTCTTCGTTTAGTCTAGTCTTTAGATGAAACAATTTTTCCGCACCAATGTGCTGATGCCCCATGTGTTCTTATTATTATAGGTTACTCCAAAATTACTTATAGAAAAGAATCTGAAGAAGTTTCAAATAAGTCAGTTCAGCTTTCTTTTAGAGTTCTTAATGGAGGGTTTAAACTTTAGAGTTCTTAATGGAGGGTATGGTTAGGGCGATTCCTAGAGAACAGGTTATATATTATTTCACCCTATAAATGCTAATAAATTGAAAATATTGGTAAAAATAATAATGTATCATGTATGATCGTGATGTCATACGTAAAATGTTACACATATCAGTTTAATAATATTTATTAACTGGCTGTTTGGATCCATATTAGACAACTTTAGCGACAAGATTGGATATTTTTTTCTTCTAATAAAAATCAGTGGGGCGGCTCCTCAGAAAGGTTTTAAACTATATAGATAATAATAAGAATAGGCCTATTTTGCATCCTAGGGGACCCTAGGAAAACATTCATTAACCATTTCAGTACAATCTGATGAATAGTTTATTACCATGACATCCAAAACGAAAAACCAAGGCACGATCACATATTACAATATATTTAGGATACATTGTAACAAGCGATACTGTAGATTTTACTTATATAAATTAGCAAGTATTCTGTTAAACTTTAAAATGTATGGAATAAAAATTGGATAGAAGTAATCTAATTATTCTTCATTCGTGTGTTGTAAATAATCTCGGAGATACTTCACCATCAGGACTATCCCTTCGTAGCTGATAGTAAAAGAATATCGCCATACACACATGGATGGTTTATTATTTTCCCTTTATAGTAAAATATTACGAAATGCGTGTTACAAAATTAATGCGAAAATGTTTTTTAATCCACATAAATACTACTTAAATGTAAATATGCATGTTCAATTATGTTTTTTAAACCACGATAATACACAATTTACTATATAATTTATGAGAAACAGTTTAATCAGTGAGTAAACCAGTTGTTTATCATAGGCTTATGCTGTGTGGATTAAAATGTCGGTGATACGTACAACAGTGTATTGTTACAAGACTCTCATTAGGATAAATGAGTGCTTTGATAACACCACTATACTTACAATCCAAGCTATTAATCTAAATTATTTGAATCAAGTGGCTTGGCTTGACTTCCCATAATCATTTATAGTAAATCTGCATTAATGATTTATAAATCTGTGGAATAAATCGACTGTTATTGTATATTGTAGTTTTTGTGTTTTTACATACTACTCATTTCTTACTCAGTAGAAATAAAATTGTCTCACATAGGAACAATCCTGTGAAGCAGGATATTTCTAGCATCTCTTTTGGAGGATAGAGATCTCTTTAATTGTTTTCCAAAAAAGAGAGAGGTTTGCTTAGGGTATGGGTTGCATATAAATCGTTTTAAAGTGTCCGTCAATGAACAAAACTAAAAATAGTTACATGCAACATATTGTTCTTGGCTTCTTAATTAAAATAGATGATGAGGATGAATAAAAGATCAGTAGCACAACTTTTCAAGATCTGCGATCTGATTTTCTTATCAAGTGTTCACTCATTTGTTTTGCATCAATAAATGATCGAAAAAGTATCCACATATAAATACTAAAACCATGATAACTTAAACCTTTGCATTATTTCACAAAAGCAAAAATTCACAATTATCCAATCATTAGTGTAAAGTCTTCACGAGGCCTTTCGACATCGAAGATGCCACTCATCAGGTAGTGAATCAACAATGTTTAAAAACAAAGATATCAGCTGAGTAAAATCTATCAACATTTATTAATGGATGTTAAATTAAAATAAAAATGATAATATAATATACAGCTATATGTAACAAAAGTTTGGGTCAAAAAGAAGGAATTTAGTTAATCCTATTTTAAGGAATGGTTGAATTTTGAATCGGTACAAATTCATTTGTTTAAAATTAGTATCTTTTTGTGTTTTGTTAGGTACAATGTTTCATATTGCGTCGAGTTCTTTCACTTGTGTTGTGGAACTTCTTTTAATAATGTAAAGTTTTTTAAATGTGTGGTTTTGTTATCAAAAGCATGTTTGGCTGATAGCAGATTTATCAGTTGTGTCCCATCATTTATAATATCTTTCGTGTTTCTTTAAATCTCTTTTTTAATAGTTCTTTTTGTTTGGGGCCCATATATAAATTATTATAACACAATCTTCACAGTTAATTTTGTAAATGCCACTTTTTATATTTCATCTAAAAGTTTATCTTGTAAGGAAATAAGAAAGATTTTTACAATTAGGTTATTTTATCTTATATGGTGTGTTAAAAGTTATGCATTTTCTGATGCTCTTGGACAGTTTTCTAAATATACGTTTTTTAATTTCTTTATAAAATGGACCATAACTCATGGATGCCAGTTTTCGTAATTTTCTTTTGTTCACTTTTAAAAGTTGTCCTTCGATGTTTTTGATAAATTACTTCTATTGTTTCCTTTAATACAAACTGTCAAATTAATTTAGTTGAGTAACCATTGGAAAGCTGCTATACTTTGTACATAACATAAACACAAAGATACCAATTTTAAACTATGATTTTGGTAAACCCGATTCAACAAATTACACTCATTCCTTAAAATATAACTAAATTCTCTATTGTCTTGACCCAAACTTTTAGTACTATATACTAATATTTAACTTATCATTTTATTATGAATTATAACCATATAAATGTTGTTAGTTTTTACTCAGCTGATATTTGTTTTTAAATTGTTCTTCACACCTGATGATGGCAAATCTTCGATGTCGAAAGGCCATCGTGAAAAATACAACTAATTATTTGGATAATGTGAGTTTTCTGTTTGTGAAATAATAAAAATTTACATTTCAATAAGAAGAGCTTCCTCCTCCTTCATATTGCATGATAAACCTATCATAGAAAATCAAATTACAACACCAAGAAAGTCTTCTTGTTGCCCTTTGCTATTACATATCAAAATTTTCCACCAACGATGGATTCCTTTTCAAATGTGAAGAACGGAAGGAGACCTTTGAAAGATATGTTCCAATACTAAAAACTAGATGTTTTTAACTACTAAGACCCAAATTTCATTTGCAACTAAAAACCAAAAATCCGATTCTGAAAATTACTAATCAAACCCAGTATGTAGTTTCTTACTGTACACCGTATATTAAATCAGCTTTATTTTACATGCATAACTTCACACCTCTTTAAAATATATCAGAAAAATGCATTTTTTGCAATTTGTGCTATAGCACGGCAACAAGAATCAGGAATTCCGGAATTTTTTTAATATTTAGACTTTACAGGTTGAGGTTAGTAATATTAAATCATTAATTGCAATTATATAAAACACATTATTAAACACTACGTTTGGTCCAAATGCGATAATTTTTAACACTCCTACTTGCCAATTTTTCATCAGGCAGGCTCAAATTCTTGAAAAAAATAAGCAGATTATTTGACTTTATAAGGAACCTCTTTTTCATTTTCAATATTTTGCAATTTATAAATACTTTGACAGCTCACTTCAGACAGAAATACTATTCAACAATGGGCTAATAAACGTTAGGTAAGAATTGATATTTAAAAACTGAGGAAAAGGACACATTAAGAATATTTTGAAAATGAGTAGAGTATCTTGTAGTGGCTGAATATATTACATGCATTGGATAGTAAAAAAATTAAATAGAAAAATATAATTCTATTATAGTAAAAATATAATTACTTAGACGGAAAGAATAAAATTATTCGGTAAGTTCCAAGATAGCTTAAGATGACCTACGTTAAGTTATTAAAAGGATCTGTTATAGTCCCTATGAAATTTGAAGTATCTCTTAATGGAACATATAAACTGGGTTGCTGCAGATAAAGAAGGCAAAAAAACAAAGGCAATTTAATTCAGCAATTAAAGGAGTATTAGAAAAGTACTCGAAATGTGTTAGGCCAAAAAGTATAAGACTGCGTAACGAGTCAGACGAGAGTAAGGCACCAAGAATTAAAACAAACATGAATAATAATGTTTTCATAATCAAATGTCATTAGCTTACAAATATAATTTAAACCAATTTACCAACAAATGTATGGTCCTAGTAAGAAATGGCAAAAGTTTATCTTCCACCCTTTTGTAAATCTGAAATTTTAGTATTCCTTGAGGAAAATCAGTATTGAAATCACGTATTCTTTTCTATTAAATACACAACCTTATTCAAAATTTCATTATGAAATTTCCTTATAAAATTAACTGTGGGGTATTAAAATGTAAAAATCAACCAGGCGTTTATTACAATTAATAATTTCACCTGCCTCAATATAAATCAGTTAAATAACGTATGTTTTTAATTAAAATCATTTTACATGAGAATTGATTCTAAACTTTAAAACATATTCGTCAATATCCTATTGTGGGATAAGGTGTCCTAGTAAACTGAGATCGGTCCGTAATAATTTACTTTGAGTAAAAGCACTTTAGGTTAAGGTCACTTGTTAGAGTTATAGAGGTAATCTGTGGAACAGATCAAAATATCAGAAAACGTAAAATAATGGCCTTTTATGGCTGGTTACAAAAAGTTACATCTTATGCCTTTAGTTTAATGTCTTCCACAATGCAGTTCTTTTATAGTTATGCAACATTCATGGATTTGCTATAAAGAGGGAGTAAATAACACGTAGGTTGATATATAAAAAATTCTATAAAAAATGTAAATATGTTTTATAGCAATACAGTTTTAAGGTAAAGAAATCAAGGTACTGGAATCCCCCTAAGGATTGATAGTGCAGAATCGAATTGGTCTTGAATATATATATATCATATATATACGTTAAAAACATATAGTATATATATATATATATTTATGTAACAAACGTTGTTCTTAGCGCAGTGATTACCACCGTATTGAATCAATATCTCATACGTCCGGTCCTTCGTCGAAGAAGCATTAAGTCAGCTAGTTGTTAATCAAGCCATTTACTGTTAAAGTGGTTGTTTTGCCAAATTTGAATCGGGTTGACAATATTAATCGAACACAACTATAGAGATACTGTCCTTGTTTATGTGTGTCGAGAAAACATTGCATTACCAATGTGTATGATATATTAAATGCTACCTGTATATATATCTGTGGCCCACCAAATCTCATTGCTCATATCAATGTGTTTATTTTTTAGTTAAGCTTTTTAAGAATGGCACTTTTATCTCCGTTTTATTTCTATATGTACACTACCTAAGTACTTAGCTGCCTGCGATTTTGGCAGGCAATTTTCCCGTTGAAAATCGAGTACAACTATTTTCACGTATTCTTTTTCTAGTCCACACTACTAAATAGGCTATTGCTGAGATAATTGATAAAAGTCGTTCTTCTCGTGAGCATCTGGGTACGCCCATTAGAGGAGTGTATGTACCATAATTATTTCCTGCCTCATATGTTTTTCGTGGTTTTTTGCTATGTGTTGATGAGTTTATTCAGAACAATTAATTTAATAATAGATGAATCTCGAGATAAACTAATTAGGGTATATAAAGAATCAAATTTTCGGTCTGTTTTAATAATTAATTTTTTATGTCTAAGATATTTCCCAGTATTATTGAGGAGTGTACCTTTCTGGAAAATGTATCAACAAAAAAAACCGTTTTCGGATGTTAAAAGTCGTTCTTCTTTCGTCGGCTCTTTTCATTTACCTTCTCGATCCAGCTAAATTCTCGATTAGTACACTATGAGCAAACCTTCATGATTTCTCACAAAGAGGTTAGTTTGTCATAATAGGCGTTTAATAGTATTTTCATTGCATTAGATATTTTTGTGATCATTGATTGCAATCTAAGTTAAGCTATTTAGACAATGAACGTCTTCAGTGCAACCGGCAATTACACTACTGATCAAAGCACTTTAACGATACACAATTTCTATATTTAAATCCAAAATGTAAACAAACGTGTCTTAGCGCAGTATGTCCGGATCCAATAATCAAACCGCTCCAAAAATCAACGGCACAGTTTATAACTGAAAAAATAATTTAATAAAACCTATTTAAATGGACCAAATTGTGAATCAGAACCATTCCTCAAATCGCCTTCAACAAACACAAAAAAATTAATCACAATCAGTCCAGTCGTTTAGAAGTTCAGACCAATATACACGAAAACAAGACGGAGATATTATATTATATATAAATATATATATAAATGTATATATAAAGATTTTCCTGGACAACCGCATGAGTGAAACATAAACAGTATGGTTTAAAAATACACTGTCTAGAATGAAGAGATGATGTATTAAAAAATTTAAACTATTAAAATTTTTCTCCTGTATTAAATTTTAAAGTTCATGCGCTATTTTTACAACGTATTTGTAAAACGAAAATAAGGAAGTGTTACCCAGCACACCCAAAATCGTTCCCAGCTGTTGGGGGGTAAGAGATGAAGTACACAGCTATTGCATTACTAATTGTACTAATTAACTATATATTCCAAAACAAAAATAAATAATGTTTTTTTTTTTAAATCAAATAGTTAACTAAACTTTAGCAATAGTAATCTCACAGAGGTTGTTCCGGTTACGTATCAGTAAATAAATTTGACACTCTCTTACCCGTATAGTTATTTAAAGGTTACTATTTTTAGACTAATGTTTTCTTATACTGTAAATGTTTCCCGCAAAATTGGTAAACATAAATGTGGAGTACAAGTCAGTTTTGCACAACACACTTTAAGATGCCATATAACGTACATCACATAAAATAATGAGAAACTATAATTCATCAAAAAAAAAATGCAGAAAACATGTACATCAGCTAATCTGCCGGACTATGCATGATACAGATGTGTTTGTATTCCTAGCACGCGAGACCTTATTGTGATCTATCGGTGGTTTATGCTAAACCCTTGTCCCCATACTCGCTTGCGATATTTGTTATGATATGTCTACAATGTTCTCTATTGTTACTAAAAATTAGATCGATTTATAATTGTTTGCCTCATTTCCTGTTTTAAAATTAAATTACAACATGGTGTACAAATAGTTTAGTTTAATTTAAATATTATTACATCCATCAAACATTTAATAATATATACAGTAATAATAAATAGTTTTACTACTTGTTAAAAATATCTTATAGATTATTAAACTAAGATTTTCACACATTTCATTAAAATGTTTTAATATAAATAGTTTTTTTAATTTTTATTCTTTCGAAACGTGAATACACATAGGATAATAATGGATTATAATATCATACTGTCCTCTGTCATATAAATTGTAATTTTACATAGTGTTTTACAGTGTAAACATTTTATCAAGTTAAATAAAAATTACGTTATAAGTAACTAATTTTGACAAAAAGAAAATTTAGGAGATCCAAAAGAATTATCCTTGAGCGACTAAAATATATTGATATCTTTCAAAAAAGAATTTATGTATAAACGTAGGCTTTGATACTACACATTTTTAAAATCTGCAAGGAACTCCTTCGTAAGTACATAGAATCTTATGCAGTTAGATGAGCATATTTCTAGTGCATTACATTTTAAAATTCAAAGGTGAGTTTTAACACGTGACGAGCCCTATATAGTACGAAATATAGTAGCTTAGATAAAATAAAATATTAATTATATTAGGCATTAATATTTGTGATACATATATAGTACTTAATAAATTAGTATGCATTACTGATTGATTATAATCTAAATCCGTTCTATGCTTTCCTAAAACAGCAATGTCGAGTGCATTTTAACAACAATCTGTAAAAGCATGTTTTCTAGAATGAAATTTTATGTTCACAATTTTATAAATACTGATATATAACTGTTTAAAAAATACAAATATTACTTTAAATGTTTATAATTTAAAACAAATATACGTCTCGGGATTTAGAAGATATCAATGGGCTTAAAATAGAAACGTAAGGTATTGTGGTGTAGTGCCCTACAATATTTTAATTTTAAAAATAAGTCTCTATATTATTTCAGTGATCAACTAAGTTCGTACAACACAGAAACACTAACTGTTGCTTGATCGGAGAACAAAAATACATACATTCCTTAATAAAATGCACATTTTTATAAACAATATCGCTAAAATTACCAATTTACAAGTGTTTTTATCTCCTCAAAAATTTATTATATACGAAATAAAATATAGTAAAAATTTGGTAATTTTAAACATATCTAGAGTAAACTTGAAAACACTAGCTATACAGTAGCCAAAGTGATTATATCAATGGGTGTAATTATGTCTTTAAATAAGTTCTTTATCGTACAGTTATAACATTCTTTAAGGTCAACAAATACATTTTAACGCTCAAGTTTCCTAATGATAAGGTCTTAAAGAAGTATTTTGAGGAAAGAAATCCAACCTCACAAGGGTAACGTTGCTGCCGTGTGGATAGTAACATAAAGAAACCACTTGTTGAGATTTTCAGCTTTCTTTTCCTTGCAGCATCATTGGCTGTAAGAGGCTCTTTTTCCTTTTATTTACTTCCAGTCCGCCACAGGAACGCGGCCGCATTTGTGTTCTTTATCTGTCACTGTTTATTTTTTTACGTTCCTAATGGTATTCTTTAATTCCGAATAACCTGCATGCGGACGGAGCAGTAACAAATATATAATGAGTTTATTTTTGTCTTGATGAAAAAATTATTACTTATTATCTATGGTTTCAAATACTTTGATAAATTAATGTTTGATTAAATAAGCAAACACACCATTCCTGGATGACACTGTGAGAGTAGGAAAGAAGGCGCATATGGTATATGCTTTAAATAATTAGTATAAGTAAAAATATACTGCTTATTACTTGATGAATTGTACGAGTAATTATATGAGTAACGATATTTTACATTACTTACAATTAAAAGATTTTAACTGTAAATACTGTTATTATAAACCTAATATCTTAGGACAACTGTATGTAAAATGTATGAATAATATTATTTTGATACAAATTAATTTTAATAGGTCAAATAGTTTTGTTGTTTTAAAACATTAACGTTGATAAATCATAAATAGGTTTACACTTTTTAGTATTAACAAAATCAGGCCAGAAAACTAATAGAAACTTATGTTTCATACATATTATTTTTTAAAGCTTATGTATTTCCTGTATCCGTAGTACTACTATTTAAATCCTTCATTTTGGTTTGGAAATTTACAAAATATATCAAATATTTGTTTCGTGTGTAAGCCGGAATATGATATATATATGTAAATAATAAATTTTTGTGTAGGCTAAACCTAATGCTTAAGGAAAAATATAGTAAAAACATTTATATTTTAGTTTAAGGACAAAATATATTTTTACAATTGTAGATTACTACCAGATTTAGGACAAAATTCCGGTTCCTCATTATATATTTATTTTAATCAATATAAACAATTTTGCAAAATTATTCCTTTCTTTGTGAGTTTTAAGATTCCTTCCATCAAGTTGAAACAACATCCAGCGTAAGCCAAAGACGAAACACTCTGAGAATCTGCATTTTACATCATGTGAAGTGGATTGGTCTTTGATCCTGTGAAAATTATGTTTCACTTAAAAGTGCTATGTCCCAACAAAATTTTAAAAATTTGGTAATAATAATAAAGACGCATTTTTCTTTCCTACTATCCGAATTTGTTACGCAGTGTTTTCTAATATTTATGTATTTAATGTTTAAGTTTATTTTCCTTTACTTTAATTTGAAAATCTTTTTACTAGGAACATACTTCTTAAATATTTCTGTGATTCGTAAAGTTTCCTAATGCTAAAAAAAATATGTATCGTGAAAGTATGGTTTTAATCTGGTACTACTTTGCATCATAAAATTAGCATATTTGCTATAATTTGAAATTTAATACATGTTGTTTAAATTTATTATAACCAAGTATTTCGTTATGCTTTGTTTTAAAATGAGCATCTTTGTATTTTTTCAGAGTTAAAAAGTATTCGTTTTGAGGCTAATGTCTGTTGTATTGGTTACTTGTCAATCATGCGAACTAAATACAAGTTTACTAACTTTTCTAGTTAACTTAATTTTGTCACACTACACAAAGCTATATAAAAGTCGGTCAATATTCAAACTCTGTTTTATTTAAACCTTTTTCCACTACAAACACCACTGACACCAAAACAATCTAACCGGCCATTACAATAGTGTGATAGTCTGCTCAAGTTCGATCAACATCAACATTTGTTTTAGTAATATTTTATGCTATGTAAACTAAAATAAAATAATTAGCTGTAAGTAGAATATTTAATATTTTCGAGATCAAAAAGAAACTTATCGCTCTTCGAACCATAATGTACTCAGGCTATCCTTTAACAGCTGTACATCAGGAAAAAGATCTATTGTTTTCTTAACAGCTCACTTCTATTTTATAATACATCTCTAAAAATAAGCACTATTTACTTAATAAATTCAATTGACGTAATAATAATAACTTCATTATTACTGGATCAAATGAAAAGTTACTGATGTGTAATAGACAAAACTGCCAACTTTATAATGTCTAATTAATTTTTTTAACTTTTTATACTACTTGTACATTTACATTTGTTATCAAACACAGGGTATACTTTACATGGCTTTTTCTCAACATAATTATTTATCATACCGTAATAGTTTCAAAATAAGTATATCAGCCGCTTTCCAATTTAATTCTTTTCCTATTTATTCCGTTAATTTGGACTTTTATATTATTAAATATTAATTGAAATATGAATAAATTCCATAATTTTATAGATCTTGGTTGGATAAAAAGTGCCTAAATGTGTATACCATTTCTACCCAAATGTACGTATTATTGCCAAGATTATTATGAGTAATAGGATATATATTCATTCTTGGGTTTTGTCGACTGTGTTTCTATTCCGATAGTGTAAAAAAATGGGTATATTGTAAAAATGTTCCAGAGCTTTCTAGTAACAAATAATCTTATATAATTATTAGTTTATTGCAATCGTCTTCATACATACATTTTCTGAGTTTTTACTTATTTAAATATTTTATTCTTCATTTTATTCTCAGCAACTTAAAAATCAAACATTTCTGATTCCCTGTATGTTCTAAATAATAATTTTTGAACTCAATGAATTTATTTTAATTGTTTAGATTGACAAAAATTGTTTTAATTTGATTTTAAGTTATGAAAATTATTCATTCAGGAAACAGAATGTATTCTTTTACCAATTCGACAATTTAATCGGATAAAGGATCATTAAAAATTACGAAAAATGCAAATTAATTAATTTGCAAAATTAAAAAATTTAAGAAGAAATTATTGAATTAATTACTAATTTCACTTAGATGAACTTGGAAAATATTTGTAGGTTATGTATTTCCTTCAAATGAAAGAGTTGTATTGTTTTTATTACAATGCCTTGGTCTTGAGTGTTCATTTAATTATAAAATTACTAGAAATTGTACATGCCGAATATAATTTTCTGCTCATGTTAATATTTCAAGGTCATACGGCCTACTTTATTTAACTCTTATATTGAACTTGTTTGGTCGAAAAAATAAGTAATTTAACGAGAATTAATGTTACATAATAAACCTTATTCCTCCATAAGTAGTTTATTATATATTTACTATTATTAAATCCCTTTAAATTTTCTTTGATGGCTGCCTTTTTAAATTTACATATTCAAATTTACCAACCTTTAGTTTTGTATTGAGTTATTTTCTTAGTGTTTACTTTTTTATGTCAGTATTTTTATTAAACTATATTTTAAAACTGTACACGAAATTGAATGCGTAATTATGTGTCCACAATATAATATGTCATAGAGTAAATAAAACAACCAACCAGAAGTCTAAGAAACGCATAACAATCAGCTCAAATCTTCTCAATCACCTCAACTTCTCTTGAATTTTTAGTAACCGCAAAAGCGTAATACAAACTTTCTTCCCCTGAAGATGTTATATGGAATGAAACATAATGTTATATTAGTAGTGCTATGAAATTAGTAAGAATCATAATCTGGCCTTGCAACATATTTGAGAAATATGTTGTAATAACTTCAGTTAAATAGGTTACGGTAGTTTGATAAATGATTTTTATGTGCTGGGAAAATGATGTAAAGAGATGCCTCAGGATGGATATAATTTCTAAAATGCAGCAAAGTTTAAGAAATAATAATTCAAGAATATTTTAATATTTTCAAAGCAGAATGGTGTAGTAATGGTGTAGAATAAGCTTTACTAGTAGTTAATTGTTATTGTCTACTTTGATAGTATCAACAAGAGGCTAATACGTTTCATTTCAATAAAATCAAGTGTAAAGTAATTGACATTATTAAATGAATCACACACAAACTCCTCAGTTATTTCAATAAAAAGCTATTAATATTGCAGCAAAATTTAAGCATACTAAATCGAAACACATGGGAAAATAATTTAGGCACCCTGAGTTCATCTCTAATGGTTTATTCTCTGGTTTTTCTAATGATTTCAAAGATTTTTTCGTTTCTTTATAAAATTATGATTAATTATTTTGGCTAGGAGATAATGTTTTACTAGCAAAAACAACATTAATTTTTCATAAACATCTGGACAGTAATGATAGGATACCCTTAACGTCAATTATATAGTTGATAAATGTCACTTGACCAGGAGATGTGGTGATCCTTAAGTTAGGTACCGTAACATCTCACCCAACATTTCTTTGCACTCAGCTATAAGTGAGTGCAGTGCTGGCCAATTGGGTTTTACTTTATTGACAGTACCAACATTATATATTATAAATATTAAAGCCCACAATTAATTTGATGAGTGGTATCGTCAAATTACCGATACAGAGAACATAGCCGTTACGGTAAAGATTTCACTTTATAAAGGACATGGAAAGCCTACGTACTGTTCTGTACCGTTCTATATAATATCGTGATGGACAGTTTTTTAAAAGCACTATGGACCACCATGGTGGATGGTATTTCTGATGTCTAAAATCACTGAAAAATTCCAAATATAGAGGCACAAATATCTAAAATAAATCTGACAACTCAATTACCCAATCTAAAAATGGATACAATACAACATTTCTTTAGATATTAATTCTGATTGAAATACTAATTAGTTAAATTAATTTTTTTTAAAGGAAAAAATAAGGTATTACTTGCTTAACTAATAATGTAAATGATTATAAACTTAAAGAAGGTAATGACGACCCTGATCTTATAAATGAGTTCCATGATGAAAGGAAAATTCCTTACCAAAGTAGAAGAATGGGGTGATGTTTATTTTAAAGATGAAAAGAAATATTTTAATTGTAAAAAGTTAGCATTTTACAATACTCCCTTAGAATAGCAAACCGTAACTCCAATAACGAAGTAGAATATTCAAAAATGTGTTTTTAAATGTAAGATTTATTAGAATATAAATCATTTATACATACTGTATACTAAATAAAGGGTTCATTAGCAGTGAACGAAATTTATTGTTCTTTAACTCACGTTGTAAGATAAAAAGTATTTTAGGGAAGGTTATACAACTACGAAGTTCACACGACTAGTATAAATTATTAACCATAAATAGGCGTATTATTTTGCGTTTCAGGTACACAATATAAGAACACTCTAATATAGGCCACAGAATTTAAAGTTATATAATATTAAATATGCATAAAAACGTAATATTTTAATTCTTTATATATATTGAGAGCTGATAGATAATTTAAATGGACTTTAAGTTGTAATATTATGTCCTATAGATAGACTGCAGTATAATCATTTTTGTTTTAATTACTAATAGTGGAAATTATGAATGTTATAAAAAAGTTTGTCAATCCAGAAATCTCCAAATCTACTGAACCGTTTTTATGGTACATCGTAAATATGTCTCCCCCCCCCATCGCTTAACTCCCATTACTCGCTAAGAAGTTTTTTATAAGTTTTTGCAGGCTTAAAGATACTGGGTTAAAAGTATGAAATATTTTGGAGTAATCTATTACTTAAAATACATATTGTCACATTGGATAATATTACATTACATTCGGTTTTATTTTAATGACGTTTTGAATCATATTTTGTTTATTTGCATATTTAGTATTTTTTATATTTATCCTGTATATGTAATTTAATAATTAAATTTTGATAAAAGTATTGCGATGAATATTATGTTTTGTAATATTGTAGACCATGTAAGTAGGGAACACGTATTAATTAAATGAAAATAGTTATATAGTATAAGAAATATATATTGGATTGTTGAAACACCGAAGGTCATCAACAAGGCTTCATTGAAACCTAAATACAATACGTCATCAGAACTGGACTAATAATTTTAGTAAAATTTTAGTATCCAAAGTTTTCTATTATTGTTAATTTTAGTTCTAGGATAACTCTTAAAGTACATTTAATTATCCTTAATGAAATAAGTTACAGGTATTGCAATAAAATAAAATGATTAATATTTCAGAGTAGTTAATTGTGGCGTAATGAAAGAATCCGGCTTTATAGTCTTTTGTAATATAAAACTTAATAATTAAGGTTTAAGTCTAATCTAAAAAAACCATCTCAAATATAAAGTCTGATGAGTAAAGGTAAATACAATATGTTAGTATAAAGTGATTATTGTGATCACATTTAAGGCGAAACTAAATGAGCAAACAAAACCTGTAACGCTAAAGTATTAAAAAAGTTACGTAAAGTAACACTAGTAAGAGTTACCGTTACAGAATTGCCGCTGACTGTAGAGAAAACATTATCTGAAGGAAAACACTTCGAACAGATTTTATGTGATCAGTACCTTGTGGTTTAACACACTCGGGTCTGTATCAGTAGAAAAAACAGTATCAGTGTAATGAATACAACAAACGACGATCACAGCTGCTACATTCTTACCTTTTTCAATAAAAATCTTTGTCATACACTAGTAAAGTTAATATAGTGCTAGTGTTTAAACTATCGAGTCGCTTTTAAAGTTCCATTTACACCAAACTGAAATGCTTAACGTTTATGGCTGAATAACACATTATTTATTACAAAATAGGTATTTTGTTAACTCTTGCTATGGAAGTTTTTCACATTCCGTTGTTTAAAATTTACATTTGACAGTTATTTAAAAGTAAAATATGTTGTATGTGTAAATGAATCATTTTGAATTTATATTTTAAAGAAATCATGGCATTAACATTTTATGTCTAGAATAAATGATTATAGATCAAAATATGTAGTGCATCATTAAAAACCGTAAAGTGTTTTGAAATTAAAAAAAAAAATGTTTCAATATGCTAACTACTTTTATCTATTGAATTACGAGTAACACCATTTTGCATTGCTGCCTACTTAGTTTAACTATTAGATCAGACTGAAACAGAAATAGAATAAGCAAATCTCCACGTTGAGATTTTGGGTCGGAGATATTGAGATGTATTTTTACTATTTTAAATGTGAATGCTGTCTTTAAAACAGCGAATAACGAATAATTGATAAGGTATAAATAATTTTCTACTTTTTCTCTAAGGCGTGTATTGTTTATTTTTCTATTGTGCGGCAGTTAATTTGTGTGAGTTACGAAATATAAATTTAAAAAATGAGATCATATAGAATACTGATTGTGGTATTACTGCTGTACGATGTTGGTTTAATTAAACCTTCTTGTGTTTTTAGTAAAACAAATTGAAACGCAAGGAAGTGTTTTCTTTGCAATACATGTACAAGGTGTACGTAGCGTGTTATACATTAAGAGGTCGACTAGTAGTTAGTTTCAAAGTTACCTCCTAGAGTTTGGCACTAAGAAAACTAACCTTTTTAATAATTTATATCGTGGAGGCAATTTATATAAACGGACTTGCACAGCATTTTAATGCCTTCCGTACAATTCGTGCAGAAGTTTTATGTAGCGAGTAGTTCATAAAGAGGTCGAATAGTAGTTCCAGTGTTATCTAGTAGTGTTGGGCACTAAACAAACAAACCTTTTTAGGAAATTATACTATGATGACATTCCAAGCAACCTTCGTTACTCCAAACTGTCTTTCACTGACCGGTCTAAATTTGGCTCTTTTAGTAAACTAAATAAATTGAGAACCTCATTTTAAACCACGTGTGAGCAATTTACAATATTTAATTCTTTAGGGGAAGTTTAACAACAAAAATTTTAACGACATAGATGGTGTTGAAAATGTTGTTTTCCCCATGATGAAGTTCACCTTTAATTTATTAAAAATCTTAATGATCCTCCACTAGGGTCCTTAGAAATAAAACTGATCACCTTAAAAGTTGTGCTGCATGATAAAATGTAAATTTTGGGTGCCTTACTAAGACCTGGCTTCCAAGATGCCAATTCAACTGCAGTAAGTAAGTCACAACTTCTAGCACCTTTAGCAGAATATACACAACACGTTGAGGAGCCGGTCTTTTTATGACCAACAAGGCTGATTGAAAAACAATCCTGGTGTGACACCATGCAGCACAGCGATGAGCTGTAATTTGCAGTGGCGGCGGTTTCGGTTCAGTGATTGAAAATCCATGGGCTTTTGCTGTTTTTATGGGAAAAACCACCCAATCCTAACAATCCTTAACTGACGTAACTAAAACAGCAGGTGAATTCAACATTAACACATTGGATTCCTTAAACGACCCTCTGCAGTTCACTGAGTAATAAATGCTTTTATTCTTTTTACCAAATAAAGAGTAAAATATCTCAATAAAGAAGGATCGAGTATGGCAAAATATGCTGTTTACAATAGCCACTGTTTTCTAAATGTTAAATTATTAAAAATAAATCCAAAACAAAATTTTCTCGGTTATTATAAAGCGACTTTTGTACAGAAAAACGAACATAACTTAGCAATAATGAACGTGGGCCTTTCCAGAATTTTGCTTTTTATCTCTGCGATCTAACTAACCATTAATGTTATTTTTCACATACACAATACACATAAATTCCTGGCTTTAAAAGTTTCTAGTTTTAAGTGTTTTGTATTTATTAAAGCACAAAATTCGTAATATAATTGCTATAACCACTTTGATTTCAGTTTGTGCGTTATATGATGATTTTATGATAAAAAATGCCTTTATTAATTAATATACAATAATAATTTATTATTGGAATGCTTGATTTTAAATTATTTAATTAGTTTCAGGAAATAAGAAACTTCTACATTGCTTTCTTATGTATCCTATCATATCAATATCATAGATTTTTAAAATCAAAAGAATCTCGTAGACTGATTTTGTCTGTCTCAAAAAAATATACAAATGTTATTTTAAATTCAAATATTACAGACGATGTATTCATGGCTCGCGGATATTCGGTCTCGGGAAATTTCCAAACTCTAAAATAGTGAAAATTTTGCTCTATAGACTAAAACTCTTTTACTAATGGTAGACCAAGCACCAAACGATGCAATTTTTATTATTAAAAAAACATATATTACACATACTTTGCAGAAATAGCTACCCATAAAACCTATAAAATCAACTATCGAGAACTTTGGACATTATATAAATAATACACGACAGCAGAAGTTGATGCTAAGAGGCATATTAATTACCGAAATAATAATAAAAATAGAAGCTATAAGTAACTTTTCAGTAAAAAAAATCATTTTCTAATTTTTTATATATATACTCAAATCAAAAACATACGACTCTAAACTTGTCATTAAAATATTTATGCCCATATAAAAACTTTCAAAATTTGACTTTTTTTAAGCAATCTTTATTAAATGTAATAGTTTTGTTCTGTTCAGCAATATCTGTCATACTGATTGTATAGCTAGTATTCTAGGGTGTATTATCCTTTGGCTAATAAATAAGTAATTTGGGATAAAAATATAAGTAATATCTATAAAAAATTATTAAATTCTAATAGGTACTACTTTGCAGCTAAAAGGAACAGTGTTCATATAAACGTAAACTATTCTGTCTTTAATTTAAATTTATTATAACGCAACACAATCTAATATAAAAAAGAAAACGCGTTTTGATAACATAACACTACATTTGTCCAAACGTTGCTTTATGCTTTACAACACAACAATGGACATAATTACTATGCTGTTTTAAAAACAGTTTAATTAGTAAGTAGCTCTTTGGGTAAAGGTTAGGTTTGGTAAGTGTTGGGTTTGAATAGATATCTGTGCGTACAACCAGGTATTGTTACAAGACTCTCATTAGGATAATGAGTGCTTGACACCACCACTAATTACAATCCAAGCCATTAATTAATGATTTAATCAAGTGTTTTGACTTGGCTTTCTATAATCCATGCGGAGTAATCAGCGTTATTCAAGTGAGAATTAAAGTAATTGCCTCTTGTTGATTGTTGTTGTGTATTTTACATACTCAATATTCTTACTCCGTGACTAATCACAGTAGCAAGAAAAAAACCTTGCTCTTAGACCAGATATACAGCGGTGCATTATTTGTCCTACAACTGTTAGAGGATCTCTCTTAGAGGATATAGAAAACAAATATTCTTGACTTTAATATTTTAAAACAGTTCCTTATTGTACAACCATAAAATTATTTAAGCTCAAAAAATACATTTTAACACTCAAGTTTCCTAATGTTACAAAAGAAGTATTTTGAGGAAAGAAATACAACCTCACAAAGTACCGTTACTACTGTGTGGATCGTAACATAAAGGTACCACGTGTTTAACTTTTCAGCTTTCCTTTCCTTGCAGCAACATTGGCTGAAAGAGGCTCCTTCGCATTTATTTTCTTCCAGTCCGCCATAGAACCACAGCAGCATTTGTGTTCTCTATCTGTCAGTGTTGTTATGTTTATCTTCCTAATGGTATCCTTTATTCTGAGTATCCCGCGTGTCAGTGGCTCAGTAAACTATTTATAATATAGTTATTTTTGCCGTGATAAAAAAATATTAATTAGTGTTTATGATTTCAAATACTTTGATAAATTTATATTTGATTAAATGAGCAAACACACCATTTCTCGATGGCGCTGTGAGAGTATTTATTAAGGCTCAGTTTGTAAATGCTCTACATAATTCGTATACGTAAAACATAGCCCCATGTCAACACAAAATTCTGTAGTATTTTAAACAGAAAAAGATTGTGTAAGGCTTGCTACGCAAACTCCAATATTCTTTTAAAGATATTTCCAATAAAAAAAGGTAATTGGGTCTACGATTTGTGAATACATAATACCGATTTCTATGTTAATCTGTGAGAGGTGGTTATCCTTTAACAGCATAGTAATTAAATTTAAATTTCATTTGAACAACTTATTAAAGTGATTTTTTTTCTATTGTGGTTATGAGTAATTAAGGATGGTTGTAAAATAATTGCCATTCATAGCAGCAACATGGTAAAGGATCTGTGAGAAAATGGATTGGAAAATATGATTTCCTGTAAAGGTCGGATGCATACTACTACGCAAGGTGTACATATACGAACAGCTTCAATAAAGTGGCGTAATTGTTTTTAGTCTAACTAGGAATTTCTATGTATGTTATTAAACTGTTAAAGCTCTTAGTAAGCCGTTCATTTCACCTGAAGGGTTCACTTCTGGCTGGTTTTTACCTTCCAGTTTACCCTACTCTGGGCATAAACCCGATGCATCAGTTAAATCTGGGTATCCTTATTGATGTTCAGGAGCAGTATATCTCTAACCACATATATCGAGTTTATGGAGTGCAAGTGTGCTTTGAAAGGTCTAGTCTACTGCGTAAGATAACTGTTGGAGCTGTTGGGGTTTCGCTAAAAGTCAAGGGTTCTTGCTAGCTAGACTTAAGGGTGAGTCATTCCCTGCTCGATTTCCTGAAGAGGCTGGTAAATAGAAAGTTTCCTACCTTCCAAGGAGAAATGACTGAAATTTATGCCATAAATCCTCGTAGATCTTTATAGGAGACAAGCGAAACCCGTACACTTACTCATCCAGAATATCCTGTCACACTAAAAACAGCACAAAAGTCCTTTGACAAATAGATGCAATCTCTAAGCTTCTTGCCATAGAGAGAGAACACGTAACTATAAGCTACAACATATTACCACTCCTCTGAAGTTGAAACTAAATCTTTTTATATACATTTATCAATAATAACAATAATTACAAAAGATTTTGATACTCAATCCCAAAATAGAAAAGGGGCAATATAATTTACGTTTGCATATCTGTTCCAATTTTGCCATCGCTAAGAAACATTTTGAAAATCCCAAACTCCTAACAGCCACAGTCCATAAGTGGACTGAGACCATACGCTATGGGTGAGGTAGCAACTTCCAACAGATGTCGTTAGTGGTCATCGAAAGTTAGACCAACTCATTTGCATACTGCACAGTCTTGGTGTCACACCACGAATTTACGATTTATGCATTATATTTATTAAAGGTAATATTGTTGGTCCTGTTCCGTCCCACTATTCATATTAATACTTGACTGAATGTTCAAATTATTTACACTATAAATGTTTTATCATAAACTTAACATCTTAAGAAACCTATATATAAATTGTATGAATGTGATTTTTGTGCTACAAAAAGAATTTTAATAGTTCAATAGGTTTGCTGTTTTAAAACATAAACGTTCTTAAATCATAAATAGCTGTAAATTTTTTATATTTGTAGCTTAAATTACCAAAATTAGGCAATAAACTAAGGGAACATATCTTTTAATCATATTTATTTTTCCAAGTTGATATATTTCTTGTACCAGGAGTACTGCTATTTTAATCCAACATTTTGGTTTGTAAATTCAAAAATATATCAAGTATTTGTTTCGTGCGTAAGCCGATTATGATCTACAGTATATTTAAAATAGTCCATTTTTTTAGAAACCTAATGGTTTAGGAAAACTATAGTAATATATTTATATATATTTATTTATTTATATTTATATGATTATTATATTTTCAAAATTTTAGATTATTATTAGTGTTAGGAAAAATTCCTGTTTCTTATTCTATTATTTGTTTTAATTAACATACCTAATTTGCAAAATTATTCTATTCTTTATGAGTTTTAAGATTGCTTTCATCAAGTAGAAATAACATCCAGCATGAACCAAGGATAAAGCTCTTTGAGATTTGCATTTTAGGTCAAGGGAAATGGATTGCTCTTTGATCCTGTGAATATTTAGTTTCACTTAGAAGTGCTGCATTCTCGTCCCAAAAAATATTTAAAAAAGTTGTGATAATAATAATAAAGACGCAGATTTTTCCTATGATTTTAATTTTATCGCATTATTTATAATTTTGAGGTATTTAATGTAAAATGTTTTTAATATGATCACACTTGTTTATATTTACTGATTCGTAATTTTGCCTAAAGTGTTTTAAATTTAAACAAATTTACCCATTAGGAAAGTATGGTTTAATCTGGTACTTCAAATCCTACAATTAGTAAATTTCTTACATTCTAAAGTGATTATATATTGTTACATTTTATTATAGCCACGTGTTTTGTTTTGCTTTGCTTTTAAAATGAGCATCATTGTATATGTCACAGTTAAGGGTAGTTGCTAGTTCACGGTCTGTTTTGGTTACTCTTAAAACATTTGAAATAAATTAAAGTACACTAACTTTCGTCTTTAACTTTATTTTGTAAGGCTACACAAAGCTATTCATTATTAATTACTATACAACCTATGGCAACAAATCGTTGCCACAAAAATACTAAATCACTAATATATAAAAATATATATTTTTTAAGTTGCCGAGTTTTTTATATGATGTGACAACAAATATTTTATTACACCACAATTTATGACTAGTAAGAAAGAGACTAGGAAGTTACTGATTTAAACCTCTTCGGTGGAATAACGTCTCCGCCAAAGTAGCAGGGGCTGCGGTGTTGAGAGCTATTTTACAGAAATTATTTTGTCCTTTGGATACTAAAAGTGGCAGACTTTATTTTATATACACCTTTTTTCCTTTACAAATACCACTGGCGTTATAAAATGCTAACCCGCCATGACCGTAGTCATATAATGCTAAATTTCGGTTAAGATCTACATATTCGGAGTAATATTTTACACTCTTAAAGTAAAATATTGTAATTGGCTTTATTGAGATAATGTATAATTTATCAAGTTAAAATAGATCCCCATCTCACTTCGAACCATACTGTCTTCAGGCTATCCTTCAACAAGACAGCAGTTGCACCTCAAACATAAAGTGAAGTAAAGTATAAACCGAAGTATTGTTTTCTTAACAAACGGTTCACTTTTATTTTCCAATACTTCTCTAAACTTAAGCAATATTTTCTTTAAAAGTTAAATTCTATAAAAATATTTTTTCATTATTACCGGATCAAATTGAAAGTTTAAAGAAAGCCGTATTGTATTAAGAGGTATTATTATAATGCCTTTGTTTTGAGCGTTAATTGAAGTTTAAAAGGACGAGAGGTTGTTCATGCTGAATATAATTTTCTGTTAATTTTATTATATCCGGTCGTATCCTTACTTTATTTCACTTTTCTTTCGCACTCGTGTGGTCATAAAAATAAGTAATTTAAGGGGAGGCGGTACCCCAGAAAAATATTTTTTTCACATTTTTTTTATTTTTTTAAAATGTTAAGCGGCTTTTTCTGCACACAATGATATATAATACATGTATTATTTGAAAAATTGTAAACCTACAGAAAAAAAGTTTTAAAATATGCTTTACATCATGTTTCAGGAAGAAATTTGTGACAGCGCTTGCGTTTATTTCACACATGTACTATTATACATATGACCTTTTATTTTTTGTGTGCTATAAATTTGCTTTTGTTGTGTTGGCAGGCCTGAACTAACTTCTATTTCATCAGCTTTGAGTTCTGCTTCTGACTTTATACTGTTTGTTTATTGTTTTTTGCTTAGTGTTTTGGTGCTTTGTGAAGTGATATAGTGAGTGTTAGTTATTAATTTATATTTATTATTGCTAACAAGATTGTTTATATATGCCTCGTGTTAAAAGTAGTTATGCTAAACCCCGTAAAGGAGTTGGTGGTAGGAAAAAGAAAACCAGCCAGTCCTAACCCTAATGAGATGTCAAAAGATGAGTCTACCCCTAGGCCTGAAATGTCAACACAATCTCAGTCAAGCTCTTCAAAGAAAAATAAACATAGATAAGTATGAGATGTTTTAATTGTGATGAAAACTATGACAATGAAATTATTAACATGCAAATTTTATCAGATCAACTTTTTAGTTCATCACTTTGTAAAAATTGCAAGGAAAAGTGGTTTACAAGTGCGTGCTGCTCAACATTTTGGCCTGGCTTTTGAGATGGAGATTTATTGTTGCCATTGTAAATATGTACATAAATTTAATAGTTCTAGGAATATTAATTTAGAAAAAAAGACTCTATTTGATGTAAATATTAGACTAGTGTATGGGACTGAGGTCTATCGGGAAAGGTATGGCTGCAGGCAAAATGTTATGTGGCGTAATGAATTCTTCCGCAACCTCCAACAAAACCGTTTCGATATAATAAATTTTTAAAAGACAAGGCTAAACAGGTAATGGATGAATCCATGAAAACTGCTGTGGATGAGGCTGTTGAGGAAAATAAAACCTTAGGTAAGAAACGAACGCGACTTAAAAAGTAGGTATTTGATGGCACTTGGCAACGGCGTGGCTTTAGCTCTCTAAACGGAATTGTTACTTGTACAAGTGTTGACACAGGAAAAGTTATGGACATAGAAGTGTTATCTAAATTTTGTAATTGTTTGGACAAACAACAACATGAGGCTATTTGTTCGGCAAATTATCAAGGCTCGAGCGGAGGTATGGGAGTCAGCTGGAGCCTTAGCTATTTTTCACCGATCAGTAAATAAGTATAATGTTAGGTACTTAGAGTATTTAGGTGATGGAGATACAATAGTTTCAAAACTATTGCAGACAGTAAACCTTATGGTGAAGTGGAAATACAGAAACTGGAGTGTATAGGCCATATTCAAAAGAGAATGGGGTCTAGGCTAAGGAAACTAAAAAGAGACTCAAAAGGCGTAACAACTTTCTGATGGCGGCAAACTAGGTGGAAAGAAGTTAGACTAACAGATGGCATAATTGATCAATTGCAAACCTATTATGGAAATGCTATTAGGAAAAATACTGATAACCTACAGAAACATGAAGGCAGCGGTTTGGGCCATATATTTTCATAAACTTTCGACGGACGACAATCCTCAGCATGGCCTTTGCCCGTCAGGAGAAAATACATGGTGTAAATACAACAAGGCAAAGCACACTAAAGAGCCATATTCTCATAAGAACAGCATTCCTTCAGCTATAATGTTAGCCTTGAAACCAATCTTTCAGGCTTTTAGCAAATCCTGACCTTCTTCGAAAATGTTTACACGGTAAGACGCAGAATGTCAATGAAAGCATCAATAATGTCATCTGGTCTAGAGTGCCAAAAAAAGATTTTGTGACATTGAACACACTTGAGTTTGGTGCTTATGAATGCTATTTCTACTTTTAATGATGGCAACATAGCAAAATGCAAAATGCTTAGAGCAGTAGGCATTGAACCTTGCAAGAGGACAATTGACGCAATGAAAAGTTTTGACTACGAGCGAGTGCGACGAGCAAATTTGTGCGATAAGTGACTTTCAAAGACAAGCAAGGAGACAAACCAGGAATTTAAAAAGAAGGATTGAGGAGGATTTTGAAGAGGAGCCTGCATATGATCCAGGAATGCACTAATGCTACGGTAAAATAAATTGCATGTTTTTTTCTATAAGTTTGTTATTGTTTACTCTATTTGTGGCTGGGTATAAGTTCTATTTCATAATTTTCTCTGTTATTTCTCTTTTAAATGTATTCTAAAACTCAAAAATGTTTGAAATAATATAGCCTAATTAATTTTTTTTGTATTATCTTTCACTCCGTTATGACTATAGGCCTAACCCGCATCGCGTTACTTTTGATATACAAATTTTCCAATATAGATAATTCTAAATATTAAAAGCATATATAGCCTATTCTATTAATATAAAGATCACATTTAATTATAAAAACCAATTACATATCATATATAGGTTAAAAATATTATATAACATAGCTAAATAGGTCATTATATTCGTTTTTTTGCGATTTCCCGCAAATTTACTTTTTTACAGTTTTTTGCACACAAAGGTACACGTTTCTCAGAAACTACTTGGACAATCAACTTGAAACTTTTACACACATTTATATAGGTATTTTGGCACCTACTGAGTTTTTTTGAGATGCCTCCTATTATAATTAGGTACCTAAAAAAAATATTCTAAATTCCAAGTTTGATATTTCAATATGGGTTTGAAAAAAAAAATCATAAAAAATTTATTTTTTAAGATACAAGCACCAAAAAAAACTCAGTAGTTGCTTAAATACCTATATATGTTGTATAAAAAAATTTAGGTTGATTGGTCCATTAGTTTCTGAGATAATGGTACCTATGTTAACATTACAAAAGATAGGGGTACCGCCTCCCCTTAACGAGATTATTGTTACAATATAACCTGATTCCTTCAAAATTATGTTTATTTAATATTTAATATTAGTAAACCACTTTCATTTTATTTGCAGGCTGCCTTTTAAATTGAATATCTTTAAATGTAACTACTTTCAGTTCTGTATTGAATTAATACCTTATTATTTACTTTTTACTGTCAGTAGTTTATTAAATTATATGTACGAAATAAAATGTTATTACGAGTCCACAATATAATACTGCATAAGTTCAGGGAAGCAAACTTCTCTAGATCTCCAAGAAACGTATGACAATTAGCATACAACATCTCAACCTTCTTCATTGATTGTAAGCGAAGAAATTTAATGTTTCGCTAGTAAAACAAAAACAATAATTTTGAATGGAAGCGTGGACTGTCAAGTAATGATTGGGCAGCCCTCAAGCCAATGATACAATTGATAAATGTCACTTGACCAAGAGATGTGGTGTTACTCAAGATACTGTAACATCTCACCCAACATTTCCTTGTACTCAGCACTATAAGTACATGCACGGAGCTTTTACTTCATTGACAGTATTGCTATTCAATAATAAAGACCACATTAGAAAATTAATTTGATGTGTAGCATATTCAAATGACCAATACTGTTATCATAGCAGTAAAAGGAAATATATCAATTTGGAAAGAATAATTAAAGCTTACGTGACCGTTCTGTATCATATATATATATATATATATATATATATATATATATATATATATATATATATATATATATATATATATATATATATACATATATATATATAAATTATCTTATTATTTATATTATGATATAAATATAGGTATGTATGTTTACAAACAAAATATATAATATCGTGATGAACAGGTGGAATGTTTTCTACAGTCTAAAATCATTAAAGATTTCAATTAAAGGTACAATATCGAAAATAATTTTACAACTCAATCACTCAATCTAATAATGAATACAATACAATATTTATTTAGAAATCCGTTCTGATTGAACTAACTTGTTAGTTAAGTTTATTTATTTATAAAGTATAAATACTGAGTAGTTGACTGATTAATAATGTAAAATTATAAAAACGTTAATGACGACCTGATCTTGTAAAGGAGTTCCATGATCAAAGGAAAATTCCTTACGTGAGGAGAAGAATAGAGCGATTCTTATTTTAAGGAGCAAAAGAAAATGTTTTAATATAAAAAATTTTTACATTCACAAAACTTAATTACAGATTAGCAAATTATAACTCAATGACAATGTAGGATATTACACAATAAGTTTGAGTAGTTAGAATATCAATCATTTATACATACTGTAATTAAATAAAGTGTTAATTAACAGCAAACGACATTGGTTGAACTTTAAATTTTGTAAAATAAAAAGTATTTTAAGGAAGGTTATAACACCACGAAGTTAACATGACTAGTAAACTGTTACCTTAAAGTAAACGTATTACATACATCAGCTACGTAATACAATAATAATCAAATATAGCCTGCAATATTTTAAGAATAAAACTATCAAATATGCATAAAAACGTAATACTTTTCATTAACAACTTTACAACATTGACAGCAATTATTAAATTAAATGGCATTTAGGTTTTAAATATTGAAAATATTAAAATTCTCTCCTTTACTTAAAAAAGGTGTTTTAGTGATGACATATCCGTCTGAAGCTATGAAAAAAAAAACAATTTTGTATACTAAAATTTTTAAGCTGATGAACATTAGATAAGTTTTGTTCTTGTAACTTAAAAACAGAATTAACTGATATATTTATGCACTTTAAAATAATAAATTGTACTCAAATTTTTAAGGCAGAATTAAGGTATGGAATGGTTTTGATTATAATTTATTATGTAAAAAAATTATGGTTGCCTGTAAAGTCGGTTTTACGGGCGAAGATTTTACGTGACAACGTCTTTTTCTTGGTAAAATATTTATTGATATGAATATTATTAAATTGCACAATAGGAACAAGGAATTGAATGAAAATAAGAATTGCACAAATTTTAACTATAGAAATATATTTTGTTTACTAAAACATTGTACATAATTTGAAATTAATTAAAATTTGTTATTGTAAATGGTACAGTTGAATAAAACATTTACTAAAATTGGAATTTGAAATTCTTGCTAAACACAGTTAAATTCTAACTCCGCGCGTGGTGATTGGTCGGTTTAGTTCGTTTGTTTGGTCGCACTGTTATGACAGGTTAGAGGTTATAATTTGTTATTTTAAATGTTTGACTAGCAATACGCGCTGTTTCTTCTCAATCGACTGAATTACGATTGATTGCAGAGTGATTTAATCTAATAATTTACTTAACACTATCAACATTTGTCAATAGTATGACATAACCTATAAACTCAGTTTCTCAACTTTTGTGTCAATCTAACAATTAATCAATCAATCATAGTTTACGATAATGAAATATCAGTGTACAATTGTTTACCTTTATTGTTGTAGTTGTTGTAAATGACGAATCTAAGCACTCCACATTTTCACGAATAAACATAGTTATCTGCTTTATCCCGTGCGGCGGACTCACAGTTATTTGCTTTATCCCGTGCGGATCCCGTGCGGCGGACCATATCTAAGCACTCCACATTTTCACGAATAAACATAGTTATCTGCTTTATCCCGTGCGGCGGACCCACAGTTATCTGCTTTATCCCGTGCGGATCCCGTGCGGCGGACCCCCTGGACGGGCATCGTAACGTTACCGGGCGTTACACTTTTTCATGAGTGACTCCGAGCCGCAACCTAATTTAAGACGTTGTCACGTCAAAATTTAGAATGCACATTTAGAAAAAGCAGTTTGTAGTTTCTATACACTTCTTTTATTATATATTTAGTGAAATGTCTAGATTAAAAACTATGTAGAAACGTTAAACACCGCCATTATGCATAATCTAAAACACCCAGTTTACTCTTATATATATCAAGCTAAGCGTTTCTCAAACTGACAAAAACATATTAGATTTTCAATTGATTGTATATTGTTTTCTGATTCGTTCATAGCCATTAAATACACTCGTGCAACGTTTGGTTATTGCAATCATACAAGCTATCATACCCAACCGGCCGCACCAACCGTTCTACGCTTGGTCTGTACTGTGCAATAACTGAGGCAGCCACCACATACTAATGGGTTATTTCATAAGGCTGGCTAACGAACTTTGAATTCAAAGATGTCCATTCAATTATGACCACTTTCATTCAGGATTTAGCGAAGCCGTCCTGTGGGAATAGAGTCACTTATGTTACTAAAACTTCATTAAACACATATTATATATTTGTCCTGAAAAGGTTTGTTGCAGGGTGTTGAGTTTCATTGTTACGTTTTTCAGTTTGATTCAAATCACGTATAGTAAGATCTCATTAACGTATAATTGTAGTTAATCCTAATGTTTCAGGGATTCATTAGATATGAAAATAAAATAAATTAGTGGATTATAAAAATATTATAACTTTTTATTTTTTTAAATAACACTTCACATAAGTACAACCAAACAGTTCTTTACATTAACACATGGTATCGGATATGTGGTTGACGTACGATGAATTAAAACTAGTGTGTATTCCACGTCATAAAAGAATAAGTGTTATACAAGTAATAATAGCGAATATTGTGTAAAAATACACAACATTTTAGAGCAATGTGTTTTATTTGAAATACATAATAACACATTGGATAACATAACATTAAATTCCTGATCCGGTTATATTTTATCATATTCAGTTATGTTTCGTTTCTTTGCATTACTAGTATTTTAATCTGTAAACGTAATTTATTATTCGTAGCTTTTAAATTTAATAAATATTGCTATGCAGGTGTAGTTTATAAATGTTTCGGCCATTTAGGTAGGCAAAACCTAATAATTAATACAAATTTTTAAATATTAAAAATATTAGTGTAAAAAATCTATGTTGGATTGTTAAGACATCGAAGGTATACTTCATTGAAATCTAAATACAATACGTCATCAGAATCACACTAATAGTTTTACTGAAATATTAGTGTAACATTTATTGGTTAAACTTTATTATTATAGTTTTTATTTTTGTTTAAATATAACTCTTCAAATATATTTATTTTACTGAACGAAACAATTTGCAAGTACTGTATGAAAATAAGATGATTAATATTATGTAATAGTTAATTGTACCCTAAGTAAACAATCTGGAATTTGTAATCTTTTATTTTACAAAACTTATAATATGGTTTATATTGTACTAATCTTTTTGATTTAAAATTTATTTAATGTATTCGAAACGATTAAAAATATAGTCCTCTATGTTAGTTAAAGGAAAATATAAAGTATACATTGATTAGTGATAAGTTAAATTGATCATGCTTAAGGCATGATTGAGGAAACAAAACCCTTAGCGCTGCAGTATTAAAAAGGTACTTAAAGTAAAACTAGTAAGAGATACCGTTACAAAATTGTTGCTGACTGTAGAGAAAACATTATCTGAAGGAAAACACTTCGAACAGATTTTATGTGATCAGTACCGTGTGGTTCGACACACCCGGGTCTGTATCAGAAGAAAAAAGACTATCAGTGTAATCAATAAAACACACGACGACCACAGCTGCTACTTCTTATATTTTTCAATATCAGTCTTTGTCATAAATAAATGAAGTTCTTATAGTTTTTAAGCTATCGATTCGATGCTAAATATATTTTTAACGTACCATTACATCAAAGTGCAATGTTTAATGTTTATGGTTGAATGACACATTATTTATTACAAAGTAGGTGTTTCGTTATCCCTCGTTATGGAATATAATGCTTTTCACATTTAGTTGTTAGTAATTTGAAAGTGATTTAAAACTCTAATATGTTGTATATATTTTTTTAATAAATGACCTTTCAGTATTTAAACTTTACAGAATTTGTAGGCTTAAACAGTAATAAGTATTGTATAAATGATAATAAATCAAAATATGTATTATATAATTAAAAACCTTAATTATTTTAAAAAAGCTAACATTAATGTGCATGCCTTAGTTGACGATTTTCATCTTTCAAATTACGAGTTAAATCACGTTGCACTGCTGCCAACCTAATTTACCTAACAGATCTGGCTGAAAAGAAATAGAATACACTAATCTCCACTGTGAGAGTTTGGGTCGGAAAAATTAAGGTGTATTTTTACTGTTTTGATTTTGAATGTTGTAGTAAAAGCGCGAATAACAGATAATCAATGAAGCATCATTTATTTTTTACATTTTATCTGAGGAGTGTATTTTGAAATTGGTTGAAAGTAATGTTTTTGAGTTAAGAAAACATAACAAAAGTAATGAGGTCATAGAATACTAATTGTTGTATTACTGCTGTATGATGTTGGTTTAATTAAAAATCGTAACCTTCTTCTGTTGTTATTAAAAAAACACGAAGCAGTGTTTTATTTACAATACATGCACAAGGTTTATGTTGGGGGTTTATATAAATAGGTCTACTAGTGGTTCCATTGTTATCACGTAGTGTTGGGCACTAAACAAACAAACCTTTTTATGAAGTTATACTGCGATGACATTCCCAATAATTTTGAACAGTCATCGCTGATACTGCCAATTATTGCCATCTAGGCACAAGCCATCCACGTTCCTCCAAACTGCCACTCACGCACCAGTCCAACTTTGGCTCTTTTAATAAACTAAATAAATTGAGAACCATATTTTAAAACTGTGTGTGAACATATTTAAAATAGTATTTTCTTTTCATTCTTTGGGAGAAGTTTACAGCAAAAAAATGTGAACGACATACATGTTGTTGAAGATATTTTTTCACCCAATGATGATGTTCACCTTAAATTATTTAAAAATCTTATTTATCCTCTACTAGGGACCTTAGCAATAAAAATAATGACCTGGAAAGCTGTGCTGCATGATGAAAATGTAGATTTTGGGTATCTTACTGAACCCTGGCTCCTTATCGGAGATGCCAATTCAACTGCAATAAGTAAGTAACAACTTCTAGCACCTTTAGTAGAACATACACAACGCATAGCGGAGCTGGTATTTTTATGAAGAACAAGGCTGTTTGAAAAAATAATGAGGTGTCACCATGCAGCACAGCGATAGGCTTCACTTTGAAGTAGCGGTTTCGGTTCAGGAATTGAAAATCCGTCGACGTTTGCTCTTTTGGTCAAAATCTCCACGTAATAGTAAACATCCTTACTTAACAGCAGGAGAGTTCAATATTAACACATTAGATTACTTAAACTAATCTTTGCGGTTCACTGACAAATAAATGTTTTTATTCTTTTTACTACAATACATGTTGTCCTACTTTGAATATTAAATGATAAGATATTAGGTATGACTATACAGTAGTTAAAGTTTAGTAATAGTACAATGCTAATAAATTATAAAGGCAAACCTTCCTTTATTTGTTTGATCAATTTCACACGTAAGTTATTCAACCCATTTTACTGAAATTCTATATGGACATTCTCTAGATTTCTGGCAAGAATATAGGGCTATTTTCCTTTCTAAAATACCTCTGGGATATTCTACACAGGCATTTAAAGTAGAGAAGATTTCCACCTTGGTGTCGAAAGTTGTGAAATATTAATTGAAAGAGGCTGTCAAACTTAATCACACCATGTTCTTTGACAACACGTAAATACGAGTACAATCATATATGTATAAAAAACGCGTGTATATATCGTGAAACAAGGCAAATAAACCATTGAACAAAACCTAAATAAATTAAAGGAGCCATAAAAATGCACTTGTTGACATATTTTGGTAACAAGGAAAACTCATCAATAGTGTTCTAAATATAATTCACTCAAACCATAAATCCTTATACAGGTCCATGCATACATACGAACTGCCTGCGAACCAGTTGGTACATAGAATCCACTAGTAAGTATACAGATTAAAGTAAACTAAATATCTTGCAATATACAACATAGCATTAATATAATGCATGTGATAGAGTATACTCTGAGTAAACAGTCTGAATACACTGTAATAGAGAAATAAACGTAACATTTTACAAGATTTACAACGACTGGACCGCAGTGGACTGCACATAGCGTCGCGCTTATTTACCTAGAATCACCACACGTACATGACATTTCGTTTACATTACATGGCTTTAACTCAGAGGTCAATATTTATCTCATTTTTTACTGTCTGGTATGAATTTCATTTGATGTCATAGTCGGGCTAATAAATAAATGAACTATTTTTAACATATTAAAAAGAAGAACCATTTTTCAGTAAATTAGCAATCCATGTTAATACACAGTTTACAATAGAACAAAAATTAGCTTAATCTAAATAATTAATTTAAAACTAATCACTTCAATAAAAACAATTTTTCGTGTTTGAAATATCTCAATAAAAAAGTGTATGGCAAAAGATGCACTTCGAAATAGGCAAAATCCAAAAGAAAAAATCCAAAATTATAAGAAATCGGTTATTATAAAGCGATTTTTGTAAAGAAAAACGAAAATAACTTGGTAAATAATGAACATGGACATTTTTGGAGTTTCGCTATTACTCTATGTAATGTAAAAAACCATAAATGTTATTTCTCACATATACATTAGACATGCATTCCTGGATTTAAAAGTTGTATCTCCTTTTAATACTTTTGTATTTATTTAAGCACACAATTCTTAATAGAATTGCTGAAACCACTTTGATTTCTGTTATGTGCGTGCTAAGATGTTTTTGTTCACATAAATTCCTTTATTCATGAAAATAGAAATAGAATTTATCATGCGAGTGCTTGCTTTTAAATTAGTTAATTAGTTCCAGCAAAAAACTCAACCTACTAGATTCAATACAATAGAAATACGTCCAGACACGAAAAGTGAAGTCCGACACAGTGAGTGCATTAGCATGCGATCACCGGAGCGCACGGACATGAACCTCGCAGACGACGTGGACTGACTGACTGAGTCTCCTCCGTCCTCGTTCACCGGTGAGGTGCGGTGGCACGGCGAGCCCCCCTCCCCATCCATCTCGTGACGACCGGTCGTCCTCGATTTCACATCCACATCCACTTTGCCCTCCGCACATCCACGGCCCACCTCACAAGTGACCACTGACCTAAAACATTCCCGCAGTTGTCGGTTCAATGTCGCCCAGTCCTGAGCTCTTGCTCCTCCCCACGGCACGTAATCGTCTTTGGGGAAGAATCTCTTCTTCGGAATTCCGGTCACATACGGGGTTGTGCGTCAGTAAACCCAACACTAGACTATTCGACCAAAGTTACAGCGTACGTAATTTCGTAAGAATGCCAACTAAAAAGAAATACTCAAACTATTTTCTAATATCGAATTACGATTTAGTCACAGTCGCAATTTACAGTTTAAACCAACAGCCACTTTTTAATTAAAAACGCATTATGATATTTTATTTTTTGCCGTGTTACACCAATACAACGATTTGATTGTAATGACAACTAAAAATAAAAATCTGTTTTTGTGACATCAAGGTTCCAAAATAAATGAATTCAAGAAAGTGCAAACTGACGAGGAGCAAACTCTGTTCATGCAACGTAACATCAGTTGCAAGCAACAGATCATTAAAATAGTTGAAGATAAAGATATTATTAATGTTCAACTGCTGCATTATTTAGTTGGATGTTGGATGCAGGTCTGAAAATTGAATTGGATGTATACTATATTGTTACATACACATACATACATACGTATACATTGTTATATCTATATGTACAGATTCCCATAGTCACATGACAGGCTCACAATCATTGACAATACAATTACTACTTAGCCACGTTACAATTTACGAACCGGCAATTCGGAATGCTTCGTGCGGAATTTATTGTCCGTGAGTGTGATTTGGAAGAATAAGTCTTTAAAGAGACTACATCCTCATCAACATATTACCCTTATCATCATTATATTACGAAGAGTTGTAGATGCATAACATCAAACAGTTTAACCGAAATGAAAAAATGACGACAAAATCTGGTTTTGAATATAATCCACCCATCCGATAGTTATTATAATTTACTCAAAATGTTGAGTGTCGAATTCCGAAGAAAAAATTCGGAATATTAGTCGTCGTATTTGAAATACTGGAAGACAGTTGTCGATATAATACTTATAATACTAATTATGTTATAAAAAAACAATGAGATAACATGTGGTTTAGCGATGTTTCACAAAAAATAGTTCAATTAGAAACGATATTTTAGTAATAAAAACTGATTACGTACATATTGATAAAATGATGCCAAATGAAAATTAAGCATAATTTTTTGATAATGCACACACTGCTCTAGATCAAAATTTAAAAAAATTAATTTTTGCGTTTAAGAAGAAAAAAAGTTTCCTTTATTTCAATTTTTTTTGTTTTATTTAATAAATATAAGAATAGGAATTTAATTTTAACACCTTTGGGTTTGGTGATTATTGCATAGCTCATTATCACCCTTTAATAATATTCCTAAACATTTAAATTTTCCAAGACATATTATTAATAAATAATAAAAAATTTCGACTTTCCTTCAAGCGTCATGCGCGGTCGGTCCCTGGTTCAATCGATCAATTTGCAAAATTCTTTTGAGTTAAGAAAACATAACAAAATGTAATGAGGTCATAGAATACTAATTGTTGCATTACTGCTGTATGATGTTGGTTTAAGTAAAAATCGTAACCTTCTTCTGTTGTTATTAAAAAAACACGAAGCAGTGTTTTATTTACAATACATGCACAAGGTTTATGTTGGGGGTTTATATAAATAGGTCTACTAGTGGTTCCATTGTTATCACGTAGTGTTGGGCACTAAACAAACAAACCTTTTTATGAAGTTATACTGCGATGACATTCCCAATAATTTTGAACAGTCATCGCTGATACTGCCAATTATTGCCATCTAGGCACAAGCCATCCACGTTCCTCCAAACTGCCACTCACGCACCAGTCCAACTTTGGCTCTTTTAATAAACTAAATAAATTGAGAACCATATTTTAAAACTGCGTGTGAGCATATTTAAAATAGTATTTTCTTTTCATTCTTTGGGAGAAGTTTACAGCAAAAAAATGTGAACGACATACATGTTGTTGAAGATATTTTTTCACCCAATGATGATGTTCACCTTAAATTATTTAAAAATCTTATTGATCGTCTACTAGGGACCTTAGCAATAAAAATAATGACCTGGAAAGTTGTGCTGCATGATGAAAATGTAGATTTTGGGTATCTTACTGAACCCTGGCTCCTTATCGGAGATGCCAATTCAACTGCAATAAGTAAGTAACAACTTCTAGCACCTTTAGTAGAACATACACAACGCATCGCGGAGCTGGTATTTTTATGAAGAACAAGGCTGATTGAAAAAATAATGAGGTGTCACCATGCAGCACAGCGATAGGCTTCACTTTGAAGTAGCGGTTTCGGTTCAGGAATTGAAAATCCGTCGACGTTTGCTCTTTTGGTCAAAAGCTCCACGTAATAGTAAACATCCTTACTTAACAGCAGGAGAGTTCAATATTAACACATTAGATTACTTAAACTAATCTTTGCGGTTCACTGACAAATAAATGTTTTTATTCTTTTTACTACAATACATGTTGTCCTACTTTGAATATTAAATGATAAGATATTAGGTATGACTATACAGTAGTTAAAGTTTAGTAATAGTACAATGCTAATAAATTATAAAGGCAAACCTTCCTTTATTTGTTTGATCAATTTCACACGTAAGTTATTCAACCCATTTTACTGAAATTCTATATGGACATTCTCTAGATTTCTGGCAAGAATATAGGGCTATTTTCCTTTCTAAAATACCTCTGGGATATTCTACACAGGCATTTAAAGTAGAGAAGATTTCCACCTTGGTGTCGAAAGTTGTGAAATATTAATTGAAAGAGGCTGTCAAACTTAATCACACCATGTTCTTTGACAACACGTAAATACGAGTACAATCATATATGTATAAAAAACGCGTGTATATATCGTGAAACAAGGCAAATAAACCATTGAACAAAACCTAAATAAATTAAAGGAGCCATAAAAATGCACTTGTTGACATATTTTGGTAACAAGGAAAACTCATCAATAGTGTTCTAAATATAATTCACTGAAACCATAAATCCTTATACAGGTCCATACATACATACGAACTGCCTGCGAACCAGTTGGTAGATAGAATCCACTAGTAAGTATACAGATTAAAGTAAACTAAATATCTTGCAATATACAACATAGCATTAATATAATGCATGTGATAGAGTATACTCTGAGTAAACAGTCTGAATACACTGTAATAGAGAAATAAACGTAACATTTTACAAGATTTACAACGACTGGACCGCAGTGGACTGCACATAGCGTCGCGCTTATTTACCTAGAATCACCACACGTACATGACATTTCGTTTACATTACATGGCTTTAACTCAGAGGTCAATATTTATCTCATTTTTTACTGTCTGGTATGAATTTCATTTGATGTCATAGTCGGGCTAATAAATAAATGAACTATTTTTAACATATTAAAAAGAAGAACCATTTTTCAGTAAATTAGCAATCCATGTTAATACACAGTTTACAATAGAACAAAAATTAGCTTAATCTAAATAATTAATTTAAAACTAATCACTTCAATAAAAACAATTTTTCGTGTTTGAAATATCTCAATAAAAAAGTGTATGGCAAAAGATGCACTTCGAAATAGGCAAAATCCAAAAGAAAAAAATCCAAAATTATAAGAAATCGGTTATTATAAAGCGATTTTTGTAAAGAAAAACGAAAATAACTTGGTAAATAATGAACATGGACATTTTTGGAGTTTCGCTATTACTCTATGTAATGTAAAAAACCATAAATGTTATTTCTCACATATACATTAGACATGCATTCCTGGATTTAAAAGTTGTATCTCCTTTTAATACTTTTGTATTTATTTAAGCACACAATTCTTAATAGAATTGCTGAAACCACTTTGATTTCTGTTATGTGCGTGCTAAGATGTTTTTGTTCACATAAATTCCTTTATTCATGAAAATAGAAATAGAATTTATCATGCGAGTGCTTGCTTTTAAATTAGTTAATTAGTTCCAGCAAAAAACTCAACCTACTAGATTCAATACAATAGAAATACGTCCAGACACGAAAAGTGAAGTCCGACACAGTGAGTGCATTAGCATGCGATCACCGGAGCGCACGGACATGAACCTCGCAGACGACGTGGACTGACTGACTGAGTCTCCTCCGTCCTCGTTCACCGGTGAGGTGCGGTGGCACGGCGAGCCCCCCTCCCCATCCATCTCGTGACGACCGGTCGTCCTCGATTTCACATCCACATCCACTTTGCCCTCCGCACATCCACGGCCCACCTCACAAGTGACCACTGACCTAAAACATTCCCGCAGTTGTCGGTTCAATGTCGCCCAGTCCTGAGCTCTTGCTCCTCCCCACGGCACGTAATCGTCTTTGGGGAAGAATCTCTTCTTCGGAATTCCGGTCACATACGGGGTTGTGCGTCAGTAAACCCAACACTAGACTATTCGACCAAAGTTACAGCGTACGTAATTTCGTAAGAATGCCAACTAAAAAGAAATACTCAAACTATTTTCTAATATCGAATTACGATTTAGTCACAGTCGCAATTTACAGTTTAAACCAACAGCCACTTTTTAATTAAAAACGCATTATGATATTTTATTTTTTGCCGTGTTACACCAATACAACGATTTGATTGTAATGACAACTAAAAATAAAAATCTGTTTTTGTGACATCAAGGTTCCAAAATAAATGAATTCAAGAAAGTGCAAACTGACGAGGAGCAAACTCTGTTCATGCAACGTAACATCAGTTGCAAGCAACAGATCATTAAAATAGTTGAAGATAAAGATATTATTAATGTTCAACTGCTGCATTATTTAGTTGGATGTTGGATGCAGGTCTGAAAATTGAATTGGATGTATACTATATTGTTACATACACATACATACATACGTATACATTGTTATATCTATATGTACAGATTCCCATAGTCACATGACAGGCTCACAATCATTGACAATACAATTACTACTTAGCCACGTTACAATTTACGAACCGGCAATTCGGAATGCTTCGTGCGGAATTTATTGTCCGTGAGTGTGATTTGGAAGAATAAGTCTTTAAAGAGACTACATCCTCATCAACATATTACCCTTATCATCATTATATTACGAAGAGTTGTAGATGCATAACATCAAACAGTTTAACCGAAATGAAAAAATGACGACAAAATCTGGTTTTGAATATAATCCACCCATCCGATAGTTATTATAATTTACTCAAAATGTTGAGTGTCGAATTCCGAAGAAAAAATTCGGAATATTAGTCGTCGTATTTGAAATACTGGAAGACAGTTGTCGATATAATACTTATAATACTAATTATGTTATAAAAAAACAATGAGATAACATGTGGTTTAGCGATGTTTCACAAAAAATAGTTCAATTAGAAACGATATTTTAGTAATAAAAACTGATTACGTACATATTGATAAAATGATGCCAAATGAAAATTAAGCATAATTTTTTGATAATGCACACACTGCTCTAGATCAAAATTTAAAAAAATTTATTTTTGCGTTTAAGAAGAAAAAAAGTTTCCTTTATTTCAATTTTTTTGTTTTATTTAATAAATATAAGAATAGGAATTTAATTTTAACACCTTTGGGTTTGGTGATTATTGCATAGCTCATTATCACCCTTTAATAATATTCCTAAACATTTAAATTTTCCAAGACATATTATTAATAAATAATAAAAAATTTCGACTTTCCTTCAAGCGTCATGCGCGGTCGGTCCCTGGTTCAATCGATCAATTTGCAAAATTCTTTTGAGTTAAGAAAACATAACAAATGTAATGAGGTCATAGAATACTAATTGTTGCATTACTGCTGTATGATGTTGGTTTAAGTAAAAATCGTAACCTTCTTCTGTTGTTATTAAAAAAACACGAAGCAGTGTTTTATTTACAATACATGCACAAGGTTTATGTTGTTTATGTTGGGGGTTTATATAAATAGGTCTACTAGTGGTTCCATTGTTATCACGTAGTGTTGGGCACTAAACAAACAAACCTTTTTATGAAGTTATACTGCGATGACATTCCCAATAATTTTGAACAGTCATCGCTGATACTGCCAATTATTGCCATCTAGGCACAAGCCATCCACGTTCCTCCAAACTGCCACTCACGCACCAGTCCAACTTTGGCTCTTTTAATAAACTAAATAAATTGAGAACCATATTTTAAAACTGCGTGTGAGCATATTTAAAATAGTATTTTCTTTTCATTCTTTGGGAGAAGTTTACAGCAAAAAAATGTGAACGACATACATGTTGTTGAAGATATTTTTTCACCCAATGATGATGTTCACCTTAAATTATTTAAAAATCTTATTGATCGTCTACTAGGGACCTTAGCAATAAAAATAATGACCTGGAAAGTTGTGCTGCATGATGAAAATGTAGATTTTGGGTATCTTACTGAACCCTGGCTCCTTATCGGAGATGCCAATTCAACTGCAATAAGTAAGTAACAACTTCTATCACCTTTAGTAGAACATACACAACGCATCGCGGAGCTGGTATTTTTATGAAGAACAAGGCTGATTGAAAAAATAATGAGGTGTCACCATGCAGCACAGCGATAGGCTTCACTTTGAAGTAGCGGTTTCGGTTCAGGAATTGAAAATCCGTCGACGTTTGCTCTTTTGGTCAAAAGCTCCACGTAATAGTAAACATCCTTACTTAACAGCAGGAGAGTTCAATATTAACACATTAGATTACTTAAACTAATCTTTGCGGTTCACTGACAAATAAATGTTTTTATTCTTTTTACTACAATACATGTTGTCCTACTTTGAATATTAAATGATAAGATATTAGGTATGACTATACAGTAGTTAAAGTTTAGTAATAGTACAATGCTAATAAATTATAAAGGCAAACCTTCCTTTATTTGTTTGATCAATTTCACACGTAAGTTATTCAACCCATTTTACTGAAATTCTATATGGACATTCTCTAGATTTCTGGCAAGAATATAGGGCTATTTTCCTTTCTAAAATACCTCTGGGATATTCTACACAGGCATTTAAAGTAGAGAAGATTTCCACCTTGGTGTCGAAAGTTGTGAAATATTAATTGAAAGAGGCTGTCAAACTTAATCACACCATGTTCTTTGACAACACGTAAATACGAGTACAATCATATATGTATAAAAAACGCGTGTATATATCGTGAAACAAGGCAAATAAACCATTGAACAAAACCTAAATAAATTAAAGGAGCCATAAAAATGCACTTGTTGACATATTTTGGTAACAAGGAAAACTCATCAATAGTGTTCTAAATATAATTCACTGAAACCATAAATCCTTATACAGGTCCATACATACATACGAACTGCCTGCGAACCAGTTGGTAGATAGAATCCACTAGTAAGTATACAGATTAAAGTAAACTAAATATCTTGCAATATACAACATAGCATTAATATAATGCATGTGATAGAGTATACTCTGAGTAAACAGTCTGAATACACTGTAATAGAGAAATAAACGTAACATTTTACAAGATTTACAACGACTGGACCGCAGTGGACTGCACATAGCGTCGCGCTTATTTACCTAGAATCACCACACGTACATGACATTTCGTTTACATTACATGGCTTTAACTCAGAGGTCAATATTTATCTCATTTTTTACTGTCTGGTATGAATTTCATTTGATGTCATAGTCGGGCTAATAAATAAATGAACTATTTTTAACATATTAAAAAGAAGAACCATTTTTCAGTAAATTAGCAATCCATGTTAATACACAGTTTACAATAGAACAAAAATTAGCTTAATCTAAATAATTAATTTAAAACTAATCACTTCAATAAAAACAATTTTTCGTGTTTGAAATATCTCAATAAAAAAGTGTATGGCAAAAGATGCACTTCGAAATAGGCAAAATCCAAAAGAAAAAAATCCAAAATTATAAGAAATCGGTTATTATAAAGCGATTTTTGTAAAGAAAAACGAAAATAACTTGGTAAATAATGAACATGGACATTTTTGGAGTTTCGCTATTACTCTATGTAATGTAAAAAACCATAAATGTTATTTCTCACATATACATTAGACATGCATTCCTGGATTTAAAAGTTGTATCTCCTTTTAATACTTTTGTATTTATTTAAGCACACAATTCTTAATAGAATTGCTGAAACCACTTTGATTTCTGTTATGTGCGTGCTAAGATGTTTTTGTTCACATAAATTCCTTTATTCATGAAAATAGAAATAGAATTTATCATGCGAGTGCTTGCTTTTAAATTAGTTAATTAGTTCCAGCAAAAAACTCAACCTACTAGATTCAATACAATAGAAATACGTCCAGACACGAAAAGTGAAGTCCGACACAGTGAGTGCATTAGCATGCGATCACCGGAGCGCACGGACATGAACCTCGCAGACGACGTGGACTGACTGACTGAGTCTCCTCCGTCCTCGTTCACCGGTGAGGTGCGGTGGCACGGCGAGCCCCCCTCCCCATCCATCTCGTGACGACCGGTCGTCCTCGATTTCACATCCACATCCACTTTGCCCTCCGCACATCCACGGCCCACCTCACAAGTGACCACTGACCTAAAACATTCCCGCAGTTGTCGGTTCAATGTCGCCCAGTCCTGAGCTCTTGCTCCTCCCCACGGCACGTAATCGTCTTTGGGGAAGAATCTCTTCTTCGGAATTCCGGTCACATACGGGGTTGTGCGTCAGTAAACCCAACACTAGACTATTCGACCAAAGTTACAGCGTACGTAATTTCGTAAGAATGCCAACTAAAAAGAAATACTCAAACTATTTTCTAATATCGAATTACGATTTAGTCACAGTCGCAATTTACAGTTTAAACCAACAGCCACTTTTTAATTAAAAACGCATTATGATATTTTATTTTTTGCCGTGTTACACCAATACAACGATTTGATTGTAATGACAACTAAAAATAAAAATCTGTTTTTGTGACATCAAGGTTCCAAAATAAATGAATTCAAGAAAGTGCAAACTGACGAGGAGCAAACTCTGTTCATGCAACGTAACATCAGTTGCAAGCAACAGATCATTAAAATAGTTGAAGATAAAGATATTATTAATGTTCAACTGCTGCATTATTTAGTTGGATGTTGGATGCAGGTCTGAAAATTGAATTGGATGTATACTATATTGTTACATACACATACATACATACGTATACATTGTTATATCTATATGTACAGATTCCCATAGTCACATGACAGGCTCACAATCATTGACAATACAATTACTACTTAGCCACGTTACAATTTACGAACCGGCAATTCGGAATGCTTCGTGCGGAATTTATTGTCCGTGAGTGTGATTTGGAAGAATAAGTCTTTAAAGAGACTACATCCTCATCAACATATTACCCTTATCATCATTATATTACGAAGAGTTGTAGATGCATAACATCAAACAGTTTAACCGAAATGAAAAAATGACGACAAAATCTGGTTTTGAATATAATCCACCCATCCGATAGTTATTATAATTTACTCAAAATGTTGAGTGTCGAATTCCGAAGAAAAAATTCGGAATATTAGTCGTCGTATTTGAAATACTGGAAGACAGTTGTCGATATAATACTTATAATACTAATTATGTTATAAAAAAACAATGAGATAACATGTGGTTTAGCGATGTTTCACAAAAAATAGTTCAATTAGAAACGATATTTTAGTAATAAAAACTGATTACGTACATATTGATAAAATGATGCCAAATGAAAATTAAGCATAATTTTTTGATAATGCACACACTGCTCTAGATCAAAATTTAAAAAAATTAATTTTTGCGTTTAAGAAGAAAAAAAGTTTCCTTTATTTCAATTTTTTTGTTTTATTTAATAAATATAAGAATAGGAATTTAATTTTAACACCTTTGGGTTTGGTGATTATTGCATAGCTCATTATCACCCTTTAATAATATTCCTAAACATTTAAATTTTCCAAGACATATTATTAATAAATAATAAAAAATTTCGACTTTCCTTCAAGCGTCATGCGCGGTCGGTCCCTGGTTCAATCGATCAATTTGCAAAATTCTTTTGAGTTAAGAAAACATAACAAATGTAATGAGGTCATAGAATACTAATTGTTGCATTACTGCTGTATGATGTTGGTTTAAGTAAAAATCGTAACCTTCTTCTGTTGTTATTAAAAAAACACGAAGCAGTGTTTTATTTACAATACATGCACAAGGTTTATGTTGTTTATGTTGGGGGTTTATATAAATAGGTCTACTAGTGGTTCCATTGTTATCACGTAGTGTTGGGCACTAAACAAACAAACCTTTTTATGAAGTTATACTGCGATGACATTCCCAATAATTTTGAACAGTCATCGCTGATACTGCCAATTATTGCCATCTAGGCACAAACCATCCACGTTCCTCCAAACTGCCACTCACGCACCAGTCCAACTTTGGCTCTTTTAATAAACTAAATAAATTGAGAACCATATTTTAAAACTGCGTGTGAGCATATTTAAAATAGTATTTTCTTTTCATTCTTTGGGAGAAGTTTACAGCAAAAAAATGTGAACGACATACATGTTGTTGAAGATATTTTTTCACCCAATGATGATGTTCACCTTAAATTATTTAAAAATCTTATTGATCGTCTACTAGGGACCTTAGCAATAAAAATAATGACCTGGAAAGTTGTGCTGCATGATGAAAATGTAGATTTTGGGTATCTTACTGAACCCTGGCTCCTTATCGGAGATGCCAATTCAACTGCAATAAGTAAGTAACAACTTCTATCACCTTTAGTAGAACATACACAACGCATCGCGGAGCTGGTATTTTTATGAAGAACAAGGCTGATTGAAAAAATAATGAGGTGTCACCATGCAGCACAGCGATAGGCTTCACTTTGAAGTAGCGGTTTCGGTTCAGGAATTGAAAATCCGTCGACGTTTGCTCTTTTGGTCAAAAGCTCCACGTAATAGTAAACATCCTTACTTAACAGCAGGAGAGTTCAATATTAACACATTAGATTACTTAAACTAATCTTTGCGGTTCACTGACAAATAAATGTTTTTATTCTTTTTACTACAATACATGTTGTCCTACTTTGAATATTAAATGATAAGATATTAGGTATGACTATACAGTAGTTAAAGTTTAGTAATAGTACAATGCTAATAAATTATAAAGGCAAACCTTCCTTTATTTGTTTGATCAATTTCACACGTAAGTTATTCAACCCATTTTACTGAAATTCTATATGGACATTCTCTAGATTTCTGGCAAGAATATAGGGCTATTTTCCTTTCTAAAATACCTCTGGGATATTCTACACAGGCATTTAAAGTAGAGAAGATTTCCACCTTGGTGTCGAAAGTTGTGAAATATTAATTGAAAGAGGCTGTCAAACTTAATCACACCATGTTCTTTGACAACACGTAAATACGAGTACAATCATATATGTATAAAAAACGCGTGTATATATCGTGAAACAAGGCAAATAAACCATTGAACAAAACCTAAATAAATTAAAGGAGCCATAAAAATGCACTTGTTGACATATTTTGGTAACAAGGAAAACTCATCAATAGTGTTCTAAATATAATTCACTGAAACCATAAATCCTTATACAGGTCCATACATACATACGAACTGCCTGCGAACCAGTTGGTAGATAGAATCCACTAGTAAGTATACAGATTAAAGTAAACTAAATATCTTGCAATATACAACATAGCATTAATATAATGCATGTGATAGAGTATACTCTGAGTAAACAGTCTGAATACACTGTAATAGAGAAATAAACGTAACATTTACAAGATTTACAACGACTGGACCGCAGTGGACTGCACATAGCGTCGCGCTTATTTACCTAGAATCACCACACGTACATGACATTTCGTTTACATTACATGGCTTTAACTCAGAGGTCAATATTTATCTCATTTTTTACTGTCTGGTATGAATTTCATTTGATGTCATAGTCGGGCTAATAAATAAATGAACTATTTTTAACATATTAAAAAGAAGAACCATTTTTCAGTAAATTAGCAATCCATGTTAATACACAGTTTACAATAGAACAAAAATTAGCTTAATCTAAATAATTAATTTAAAACTAAGCACTTCAATAAAAACAATTTTTCGTGTTTGAAATATCTCAATAAAAAAGTGTATGGCAAAAGATGCACTTCGAAATAGGCAAAATCCAAAAGAAAAAAATCCAAAATTATAAGAAATCGGTTATTATAAAGCGATTTTTGTAAAGAAAAACGAAAATAACTTGGTAAATAATGAACATGGACATTTTTGGAGTTTCGCTATTACTCTATGTAATGTAAAAAACCATAAATGTTATTTCTCACATATACATTAGACATGCATTCCTGGATTTAAAAGTTGTATCTCCTTTTAATACTTTTGTATTTATTTAAGCACACAATTCTTAATAGAATTGCTGAAACCACTTTGATTTCTGTTATGTGCGTGCTAAGATGTTTTTGTTCACATAAATTCCTTTATTCATGAAAATAGAAATAGAATTTATCATGCGAGTGCTTGCTTTTAAATTAGTTAATTAGTTCCAGCAAAAAACTCAACCTACTAGATTCAATACAATAGAAATACGTCCAGACACGAAAAGTGAAGTCCGACACAGTGAGTGCATTAGCATGCGATCACCGGAGCGCACGGACATGAACCTCGCAGACGACGTGGACTGACTGACTGAGTCTCCTCCGTCCTCGTTCACCGGTGAGGTGCGGTGGCACGGCGAGCCCCCCTCCCCATCCATCTCGTGACGACCGGTCGTCCTCGATTTCACATCCACATCCACTTTGCCCTCCGCACATCCACGGCCCACCTCACAAGTGACCACTGACCTAAAACATTCCCGCAGTTGTCGGTTCAATGTCGCCCAGTCCTGAGCTCTTGCTCCTCCCCACGGCACGTAATCGTCTTTGGGGAAGAATCTCTTCTTCGGAATTCCGGTCACATACGGGGTTGTGCGTCAGTAAACCCAACACTAGACTATTCGACCAAAGTTACAGCGTACGTAATTTCGTAAGAATGCCAACTAAAAAGAAATACTCAAACTATTTTCCAATATCGAATTACGATTTAGTCACAGTCGCAATTTACAGTTTAAACCAACAGCCACTTTTTAATTAAAAACGCATTATGATATTTTATTTTTTGCCGTGTTACACCAATACAACGATTTGATTGTAATGACAACTAAAAATAAAAATCTGTTTTTGTGACATCAAGGTTCCAAAATAAATGAATTCAAGAAAGTGCAAACTGACGAGGAGCAAACTCTGTTCATGCAACGTAACATCAGTTGCAAGCAACAGATCATTAAAATAGTTGAAGATAAAGATATTATTAATGTTCAACTGCTGCATTATTTAGTTGGATGTTGGATGCAGGTCTGAAAATTGAATTGGATGTATACTATATTGTTACATACACATACATACATACGTATACATTGTTATATCTATATGTACAGATTCCCATAGTCACATGACAGGCTCACAATCATTGACAATACAATTACTACTTAGCCACGTTACAATTTACGAACCGGCAATTCGGAATGCTTCGTGCGGAATTTATTGTCCGTGAGTGTGATTTGGAAGAATAAGTCTTTAAAGAGACTACATCCTCATCAACATATTACCCTTATCATCATTATATTACGAAGAGTTGTAGATGCATAACATCAAACAGTTTAACCGAAATGAAAAAATGACGACAAAATCTGGTTTTGAATATAATCCACCCATCCGATAGTTATTATAATTTACTCAAAATGTTGAGTGTCGAATTCCGAAGAAAAAATTCGGAATATTAGTCGTCGTATTTGAAATACTGGAAGACAGTTGTCGATATAATACTTATAATACTAATTATGTTATAAAAAAACAATGAGATAACATGTGGTTTAGCGATGTTTCACAAAAAATAGTTCAATTAGAAACGATATTTTAGTAATAAAAACTGATTACGTACATATTGATAAAATGATGCCAAATGAAAATTAAGCATAATTTTTTGATAATGCACACACTGCTCTAGATCAAAATTTAAAAAAATTAATTTTTGCGTTTAAGAAGAAAAAAAGTTTCCTTTATTTCAATTTTTTTGTTTTATTTAATAAATATAAGAATAGGAATTTAATTTTAACACCTTTGGGTTTGGTGATTATTGCATAGCTCATTATCACCCTTTAATAATATTCCTAAACATTTAAATTTTCCAAGACATATTATTAATAAATAATAAAAAATTTCGACTTTCCTTCAAGCGTCATGCGCGGTCGGTCCCTGGTTCAATCGATCAATTTGCAAAATTCTTTTGAGTTAAGAAAACATAACAAATGTAATGAGGTCATAGAATACTAATTGTTGCATTACTGCTGTATGATGTTGGTTTAAGTAAAAATCGTAACCTTCTTCTGTTGTTATTAAAAAAACACGAAGCAGTGTTTTATTTACAATACATGCACAAGGTTTATGTTGTTTATGTTGGGGGTTTATATAAATAGGTCTACTAGTGGTTCCATTGTTATCACGTAGTGTTGGGCACTAAACAAACAAACCTTTTTATGAAGTTATACTGCGATGACATTCCCAATAATTTTGAACAGTCATCGCTGATACTGCCAATTATTGCCATCTAGGCACAAACCATCCACGTTCCTCCAAACTGCCACTCACGCACCAGTCCAACTTTGGCTCTTTTAATAAACTAAATAAATTGAGAACCATATTTTAAAACTGCGTGTGAGCATATTTAAAATAGTATTTTCTTTTCATTCTTTGGGAGAAGTTTACAGCAAAAAAATGTGAACGACATACATGTTGTTGAAGATATTTTTTCACCCAATGATGATGTTCACCTTAAATTATTTAAAAATCTTATTGATCGTCTACTAGGGACCTTAGCAATAAAAATAATGACCTGGAAAGTTGTGCTGCATGATGAAAATGTAGATTTTGGGTATCTTACTGAACCCTGGCTCCTTATCGGAGATGCCAATTCAACTGCAATAAGTAAGTAACAACTTCTATCACCTTTAGTAGAACATACACAACGCATCGCGGAGCTGGTATTTTTATGAAGAACAAGGCTGATTGAAAAAATAATGAGGTGTCACCATGCAGCACAGCGATAGGCTTCACTTTGAAGTAGCGGTTTCGGTTCAGGAATTGAAAATCCGTCGACGTTTGCTCTTTTGGTCAAAAGCTCCACGTAATAGTAAACATCCTTACTTAACAGCAGGAGAGTTCAATATTAACACATTAGATTACTTAAACTAATCTTTGCGGTTCACTGACAAATAAATGTTTTTATTCTTTTTACTACAATACATGTTGTCCTACTTTGAATATTAAATGATAAGATATTAGGTATGACTATACAGTAGTTAAAGTTTAGTAATAGTACAATGCTAATAAATTATAAAGGCAAACCTTCCTTTATTTGTTTGATCAATTTCACACGTAAGTTATTCAACCCATTTTACTGAAATTCTATATGGACATTCTCTAGATTTCTGGCAAGAATATAGGGCTATTTTCCTTTCTAAAATACCTCTGGGATATTCTACACAGGCATTTAAAGTAGAGAAGATTTCCACCTTGGTGTCGAAAGTTGTGAAATATTAATTGAAAGAGGCTGTCAAACTTAATCACACCATGTTCTTTGACAACACGTAAATACGAGTACAATCATATATGTATAAAAAACGCGTGTATATATCGTGAAACAAGGCAAATAAACCATTGAACAAAACCTAAATAAATTAAAGGAGCCATAAAAATGCACTTGTTGACATATTTTGGTAACAAGGAAAACTCATCAATAGTGTTCTAAATATAATTCACTGAAACCATAAATCCTTATACAGGTCCATACATACATACGAACTGCCTGCGAACCAGTTGGTAGATAGAATCCACTAGTAAGTATACAGATTAAAGTAAACTAAATATCTTGCAATATACAACATAGCATTAATATAATGCATGTGATAGAGTATACTCTGAGTAAACAGTCTGAATACACTGTAATAGAGAAATAAACGTAACATTTTACAAGATTTACAACGACTGGACCGCAGTGGACTGCACATAGCGTCGCGCTTATTTACCTAGAATCACCACACGTACATGACATTTCGTTTACATTACATGGCTTTAACTCAGAGGTCAATATTTATCTCATTTTTTACTGTCTGGTATGAATTTCATTTGATGTCATAGTCGGGCTAATAAATAAATGAACTATTTTTAACATATTAAAAAGAAGAACCATTTTTCAGTAAATTAGCAATCCATGTTAATACACAGTTTACAATAGAACAAAAATTAGCTTAATCTAAATAATTAATTTAAAACTAAGCACTTCAATAAAAACAATTTTTCGTGTTTGAAATATCTCAATAAAAAAGTGTATGGCAAAAGATGCACTTCGAAATAGGCAAAATCCAAAAGAAAAAAATCCAAAATTATAAGAAATCGGTTATTATAAAGCGATTTTTGTAAAGAAAAACGAAAATAACTTGGTAAATAATGAACATGGACATTTTTGGAGTTTCGCTATTACTCTATGTAATGTAAAAAACCATAAATGTTATTTCTCACATATACATTAGACATGCATTCCTGGATTTAAAAGTTGTATCTCCTTTTAATACTTTTGTATTTATTTAAGCACACAATTCTTAATAGAATTGCTGAAACCACTTTGATTTCTGTTATGTGCGTGCTAAGATGTTTTTGTTCACATAAATTCCTTTATTCATGAAAATAGAAATAGAATTTATCATGCGAGTGCTTGCTTTTAAATTAGTTAATTAGTTCCAGCAAAAAACTCAACCTACTAGATTCAATACAATAGAAATACGTCCAGACACGAAAAGTGAAGTCCGACACAGTGAGTGCATTAGCATGCGATCACCGGAGCGCACGGACATGAACCTCGCAGACGACGTGGACTGACTGACTGAGTCTCCTCCGTCCTCGTTCACCGGTGAGGTGCGGTGGCACGGCGAGCCCCCCTCCCCATCCATCTCGTGACGACCGGTCGTCCTCGATTTCACATCCACATCCACTTTGCCCTCCGCACATCCACGGCCCACCTCACAAGTGACCACTGACCTAAAACATTCCCGCAGTTGTCGGTTCAATGTCGCCCAGTCCTGAGCTCTTGCTCCTCCCCACGGCACGTAATCGTCTTTGGGGAAGAATCTCTTCTTCGGAATTCCGGTCACATACGGGGTTGTGCGTCAGTAAACCCAACACTAGACTATTCGACCAAAGTTACAGCGTACGTAATTTCGTAAGAATGCCAACTAAAAAGAAATACTCAAACTATTTTCCAATATCGAATTACGATTTAGTCACAGTCGCAATTTACAGTTTAAACCAACAGCCACTTTTTAATTAAAAACGCATTATGATATTTTATTTTTTGCCGTGTTACACCAATACAACGATTTGATTGTAATGACAACTAAAAATAAAAATCTGTTTTTGTGACATCAAGGTTCCAAAATAAATGAATTCAAGAAAGTGCAAACTGACGAGGAGCAAACTCTGTTCATGCAACGTAACATCAGTTGCAAGCAACAGATCATTAAAATAGTTGAAGATAAAGATATTATTAATGTTCAACTGCTGCATTATTTAGTTGGATGTTGGATGCAGGTCTGAAAATTGAATTGGATGTATACTATATTGTTACATACACATACATACATACGTATACATTGTTATATCTATATGTACAGATTCCCATAGTCACATGACAGGCTCACAATCATTGACAATACAATTACTACTTAGCCACGTTACAATTTACGAACCGGCAATTCGGAATGCTTCGTGCGGAATTTATTGTCCGTGAGTGTGATTTGGAAGAATAAGTCTTTAAAGAGACTACATCCTCATCAACATATTACCCTTATCATCATTATATTACGAAGAGTTGTAGATGCATAACATCAAACAGTTTAACCGAAATGAAAAAATGACGACAAAATCTGGTTTTGAATATAATCCACCCATCCGATAGTTATTATAATTTACTCAAAATGTTGAGTGTCGAATTCCGAAGAAAAAATTCGGAATATTAGTCGTCGTATTTGAAATACTGGAAGACAGTTGTCGATATAATACTTATAATACTAATTATGTTATAAAAAAACAATGAGATAACATGTGGTTTAGCGATGTTTCACAAAAAATAGTTCAATTAGAAACGATATTTTAGTAATAAAAACTGATTACGTACATATTGATAAAATGATGCCAAATGAAAATTAAGCATAATTTTTTGATAATGCACACACTGCTCTAGATCAAAATTTAAAAAAATTAATTTTTGCGTTTAAGAAGAAAAAAAGTTTCCTTTATTTCAATTTTTTTGTTTTATTTAATAAATATAAGAATAGGAATTTAATTTTAACACCTTTGGGTTTGGTGATTATTGCATAGCTCATTATCACCCTTTAATAATATTCCTAAACATTTAAATTTTCCAAGACATATTATTAATAAATAATAAAAAATTTCGACTTTCCTTCAAGCGTCATGCGCGGTCGGTCCCTGGTTCAATCGATCAATTTGCAAAATTCTTTTGAGTTAAGAAAACATAACAAATGTAATGAGGTCATAGAATACTAATTGTTGCATTACTGCTGTATGATGTTGGTTTAAGTAAAAATCGTAACCTTCTTCTGTTGTTATTAAAAAAACACGAAGCAGTGTTTTATTTACAATACATGCACAAGGTTTATGTTGTTTATGTTGGGGGTTTATATAAATAGGTCTACTAGTGGTTCCATTGTTATCACGTAGTGTTGGGCACTAAACAAACAAACCTTTTTATGAAGTTATACTGCGATGACATTCCCAATAATTTTGAACAGTCATCGCTGATACTGCCAATTATTGCCATCTAGGCACAAACCATCCACGTTCCTCCAAACTGCCACTCACGCACCAGTCCAACTTTGGCTCTTTTAATAAACTAAATAAATTGAGAACCATATTTTAAAACTGCGTGTGAGCATATTTAAAATAGTATTTTCTTTTCATTCTTTGGGAGAAGTTTACAGCAAAAAAATGTGAACGACATACATGTTGTTGAAGATATTTTTTCACCCAATGATGATGTTCACCTTAAATTATTTAAAAATCTTATTGATCGTCTACTAGGGACCTTAGCAATAAAAATAATGACCTGGAAAGTTGTGCTGCATGATGAAAATGTAGATTTTGGGTATCTTACTGAACCCTGGCTCCTTATCGGAGATGCCAATTCAACTGCAATAAGTAAGTAACAACTTCTATCACCTTTAGTAGAACATACACAACGCATCGCGGAGCTGGTATTTTTATGAAGAACAAGGCTGATTGAAAAAATAATGAGGTGTCACCATGCAGCACAGCGATAGGCTTCACTTTGAAGTAGCGGTTTCGGTTCAGGAATTGAAAATCCGTCGACGTTTGCTCTTTTGGTCAAAAGCTCCACGTAATAGTAAACATCCTTACTTAACAGCAGGAGAGTTCAATATTAACACATTAGATTACTTAAACTAATCTTTGCGGTTCACTGACAAATAAATGTTTTTATTCTTTTTACTACAATACATGTTGTCCTACTTTGAATATTAAATGATAAGATATTAGGTATGACTATACAGTAGTTAAAGTTTAGTAATAGTACAATGCTAATAAATTATAAAGGCAAACCTTCCTTTATTTGTTTGATCAATTTCACACGTAAGTTATTCAACCCATTTTACTGAAATTCTATATGGACATTCTCTAGATTTCTGGCAAGAATATAGGGCTATTTTCCTTTCTAAAATACCTCTGGGATATTCTACACAGGCATTTAAAGTAGAGAAGATTTCCACCTTGGTGTCGAAAGTTGTGAAATATTAATTGAAAGAGGCTGTCAAACTTAATCACACCATGTTCTTTGACAACACGTAAATACGAGTACAATCATATATGTATAAAAAACGCGTGTATATATCGTGAAACAAGGCAAATAAACCATTGAACAAAACCTAAATAAATTAAAGGAGCCATAAAAATGCACTTGTTGACATATTTTGGTAACAAGGAAAACTCATCAATAGTGTTCTAAATATAATTCACTGAAACCATAAATCCTTATACAGGTCCATACATACATACGAACTGCCTGCGAACCAGTTGGTAGATAGAATCCACTAGTAAGTATACAGATTAAAGTAAACTAAATATCTTGCAATATACAACATAGCATTAATATAATGCATGTGATAGAGTATACTCTGAGTAAACAGTCTGAATACACTGTAATAGAGAAATAAACGTAACATTTTACAAGATTTACAACGACTGGACCGCAGTGGACTGCACATAGCGTCGCGCTTATTTACCTAGAATCACCACACGTACATGACATTTCGTTTACATTACATGGCTTTAACTCAGAGGTCAATATTTATCTCATTTTTTACTGTCTGGTATGAATTTCATTTGATGTCATAGTCGGGCTAATAAATAAATGAACTATTTTTAACATATTAAAAAGAAGAACCATTTTTCAGTAAATTAGCAATCCATGTTAATACACAGTTTACAATAGAACAAAAATTAGCTTAATCTAAATAATTAATTTAAAACTAAGCACTTCAATAAAAACAATTTTTCGTGTTTGAAATATCTCAATAAAAAAGTGTATGGCAAAAGATGCACTTCGAAATAGGCAAAATCCAAAAGAAAAAAATCCAAAATTATAAGAAATCGGTTATTATAAAGCGATTTTTGTAAAGAAAAACGAAAATAACTTGGTAAATAATGAACATGGACATTTTTGGAGTTTCGCTATTACTCTATGTAATGTAAAAAACCATAAATGTTATTTCTCACATATACATTAGACATGCATTCCTGGATTTAAAAGTTGTATCTCCTTTTAATACTTTTGTATTTATTTAAGCACACAATTCTTAATAGAATTGCTGAAACCACTTTGATTTCTGTTATGTGCGTGCTAAGATGTTTTTGTTCACATAAATTCCTTTATTCATGAAAATAGAAATAGAATTTATCATGCGAGTGCTTGCTTTTAAATTAGTTAATTAGTTCCAGCAAAAAACTCAACCTACTAGATTCAATACAATAGAAATACGTCCAGACACGAAAAGTGAAGTCCGACACAGTGAGTGCATTAGCATGCGATCACCGGAGCGCACGGACATGAACCTCGCAGACGACGTGGACTGACTGACTGAGTCTCCTCCGTCCTCGTTCACCGGTGAGGTGCGGTGGCACGGCGAGCCCCCCTCCCCATCCATCTCGTGACGACCGGTCGTCCTCGATTTCACATCCACATCCACTTTGCCCTCCGCACATCCACGGCCCACCTCACAAGTGACCACTGACCTAAAACATTCCCGCAGTTGTCGGTTCAATGTCGCCCAGTCCTGAGCTCTTGCTCCTCCCCACGGCACGTAATCGTCTTTGGGGAAGAATCTCTTCTTCGGAATTCCGGTCACATACGGGGTTGTGCGTCAGTAAACCCAACACTAGACTATTCGACCAAAGTTACAGCGTACGTAATTTCGTAAGAATGCCAACTAAAAAGAAATACTCAAACTATTTTCCAATATCGAATTACGATTTAGTCACAGTCGCAATTTACAGTTTAAACCAACAGCCACTTTTTAATTAAAAACGCATTATGATATTTTATTTTTTGCCGTGTTACACCAATACAACGATTTGATTGTAATGACAACTAAAAATAAAAATCTGTTTTTGTGACATCAAGGTTCCAAAATAAATGAATTCAAGAAAGTGCAAACTGACGAGGAGCAAACTCTGTTCATGCAACGTAACATCAGTTGCAAGCAACAGATCATTAAAATAGTTGAAGATAAAGATATTATTAATGTTCAACTGCTGCATTATTTAGTTGGATGTTGGATGCAGGTCTGAAAATTGAATTGGATGTATACTATATTGTTACATACACATACATACATACGTATACATTGTTATATCTATATGTACAGATTCCCATAGTCACATGACAGGCTCACAATCATTGACAATACAATTACTACTTAGCCACGTTACAATTTACGAACCGGCAATTCGGAATGCTTCGTGCGGAATTTATTGTCCGTGAGTGTGATTTGGAAGAATAAGTCTTTAAAGAGACTACATCCTCATCAACATATTACCCTTATCATCATTATATTACGAAGAGTTGTAGATGCATAACATCAAACAGTTTAACCGAAATGAAAAAATGACGACAAAATCTGGTTTTGAATATAATCCACCCATCCGATAGTTATTATAATTTACTCAAAATGTTGAGTGTCGAATTCCGAAGAAAAAATTCGGAATATTAGTCGTCGTATTTGAAATACTGGAAGACAGTTGTCGATATAATACTTATAATACTAATTATGTTATAAAAAAACAATGAGATAACATGTGGTTTAGCGATGTTTCACAAAAAATAGTTCAATTAGAAACGATATTTTAGTAATAAAAACTGATTACGTACATATTGATAAAATGATGCCAAATGAAAATTAAGCATAATTTTTTGATAATGCACACACTGCTCTAGATCAAAATTTAAAAAAATTAATTTTTGCGTTTAAGAAGAAAAAAAGTTTCCTTTATTTCAATTTTTTTGTTTTATTTAATAAATATAAGAATAGGAATTTAATTTTAACACCTTTGGGTTTGGTGATTATTGCATAGCTCATTATCACCCTTTAATAATATTCCTAAACATTTAAATTTTCCAAGACATATTATTAATAAATAATAAAAAATTTCGACTTTCCTTCAAGCGTCATGCGCGGTCGGTCCCTGGTTCAATCGATCAATTTGCAAAATTCTTTTGAGTTAAGAAAACATAACAAATGTAATGAGGTCATAGAATACTAATTGTTGCATTACTGCTGTATGATGTTGGTTTAAGTAAAAATCGTAACCTTCTTCTGTTGTTATTAAAAAAACACGAAGCAGTGTTTTATTTACAATACATGCACAAGGTTTATGTTGTTTATGTTGGGGGTTTATATAAATAGGTCTACTAGTGGTTCCATTGTTATCACGTAGTGTTGGGCACTAAACAAACAAACCTTTTTATGAAGTTATACTGCGATGACATTCCCAATAATTTTGAACAGTCATCGCTGATACTGCCAATTATTGCCATCTAGGCACAAACCATCCACGTTCCTCCAAACTGCCACTCACGCACCAGTCCAACTTTGGCTCTTTTAATAAACTAAATAAATTGAGAACCATATTTTAAAACTGCGTGTGAGCATATTTAAAATAGTATTTTCTTTTCATTCTTTGGGAGAAGTTTACAGCAAAAAAATGTGAACGACATACATGTTGTTGAAGATATTTTTTCACCCAATGATGATGTTCACCTTAAATTATTTAAAAATCTTATTGATCGTCTACTAGGGACCTTAGCAATAAAAATAATGACCTGGAAAGTTGTGCTGCATGATGAAAATGTAGATTTTGGGTATCTTACTGAACCCTGGCTCCTTATCGGAGATGCCAATTCAACTGCAATAAGTAAGTAACAACTTCTATCACCTTTAGTAGAACATACACAACGCATCGCGGAGCTGGTATTTTTATGAAGAACAAGGCTGATTGAAAAAATAATGAGGTGTCACCATGCAGCACAGCGATAGGCTTCACTTTGAAGTAGCGGTTTCGGTTCAGGAATTGAAAATCCGTCGACGTTTGCTCTTTTGGTCAAAAGCTCCACGTAATAGTAAACATCCTTACTTAACAGCAGGAGAGTTCAATATTAACACATTAGATTACTTAAACTAATCTTTGCGGTTCACTGACAAATAAATGTTTTTATTCTTTTTACTACAATACATGTTGTCCTACTTTGAATATTAAATGATAAGATATTAGGTATGACTATACAGTAGTTAAAGTTTAGTAATAGTACAATGCTAATAAATTATAAAGGCAAACCTTCCTTTATTTGTTTGATCAATTTCACACGTAAGTTATTCAACCCATTTTACTGAAATTCTATATGGACATTCTCTAGATTTCTGGCAAGAATATAGGGCTATTTTCCTTTCTAAAATACCTCTGGGATATTCTACACAGGCATTTAAAGTAGAGAAGATTTCCACCTTGGTGTCGAAAGTTGTGAAATATTAATTGAAAGAGGCTGTCAAACTTAATCACACCATGTTCTTTGACAACACGTAAATACGAGTACAATCATATATGTATATAAAACGCGTGTATATATCGTGAAACAAGGCAAATAAACCATTGAACAAAACCTAAATAAATTAAAGGAGCCATAAAAATGCACTTGTTGACATATTTTGGTAACAAGGAAAACTCATCAATAGTGTTCTAAATATAATTCACTGAAACCATAAATCCTTATACAGGTCCATGCATACATACGAACTGCCTGCGAACCAGTTGGTAGATAGAATCCACTAGTAAGTATACAGATTAAAGTAAACTAAATATCTTGCAATATACAACATAGCATTAATATAATGCATGTGATAGAGTATACTCTGAGTAAACAGTCTGAATACACTGTAATAGAGAAATAAACGTAACATTTTACAAGATTTACAACGACTGGACCGCAGTGGACTGCACATAGCGTCGCGCTTATTTACCTAGAATCACCACACGTACATGACATTTCGTTTACATTACATGGCTTTAACTCAGAGGTCAATATTTATCTCATTTTTTACTGTCTGGTATGAATTTCATTTGATGTCACAGTCGGGCTAATAAATAAATGAACTATTTTTAACATAATAAAAAGAAGAACCATTTTTCAGTAAATTAGCAATCCATGTTAATACACAGTTTACAATAGAACAAAAATTAGCTTAATCTAAATAATTAATTTAAAACTAATCACTTCAATAAAAACAATTTTTCGTGTTTGAAATATCTCAATAAAAAAGTGTATGGCAAAAGATGCACTTCGAAATAGGCAAAATCCAAAAGAAAAAAATCCAAAATTATAAGAAATCGGTTATTATAAAGCGATTTTTGTAAAGAAAAACGAAAATAACTTGGTAAATAATGAACATGGACATTTTTGGAGTTTCGCTATTACTCTATGTAATGTAAAAAACCATAAATGTTATTTCTCACATATACATTAGACATGCATTCCTGGATTTAAAAGTTGTATCTCCTTTTAATACTTTTGTATTTATTTAAGCACACAATTCTTAATAGAATTGCTGAAACCACTTTGATTTCTGTTATGTGCGTGCTAAGATGTTTTTGTTCACATAAATTCCTTTATTCATGAAAATAGAAATAGAATTTATCATGCGAGTGCTTGCTTTTAAATTAGTTAATTAGTTCCAGCAAAAAACTCAACCTACTAGATTCAATACAATAGAAATACGTCCAGACACGAAAAGTGAAGTCCGACACAGTGAGTGCATTAGCATGCGATCACCGGAGCGCACGGACATGAACCTCGCAGACGACGTGGACTGACTGACTGAGTCTCCTCCGTCCTCGTTCACCGGTGAGGTGCGGTGGCACGGCGAGCCCCCCTCCCCATCCATCTCGTGACGACCGGTCGTCCTCGATTTCACATCCACATCCACTTTGCCCTCCGCACATCCACGGCCCACCTCACAAGTGACCACTGACCTAAAACATTCCCGCAGTTGTCGGTTCAATGTCGCCCAGTCCTGAGCTCTTGCTCCTCCCCACGGCACGTAATCGTCTTTGGGGAAGAATCTCTTCTTCGGAATTCCGGTCACATACGGGGTTGTGCGTCAGTAAACCCAACACTAGACTATTCGACCAAAGTTACAGCGTACGTAATTTCGTAAGAATGCCAACTAAAAAGAAATACTCAAACTATTTTCTAATATCGAATTACGATTTAGTCACAGTCGCAATTTACAGTTTAAACCAACAGCCACTTTTTAATTAAAAACGCATTATGATATTTTATTTTTTGCCGTGTTACACCAATACAACGATTTGATTGTAATGACAACTAAAAATAAAAATCTGTTTTTGTGACATCAAGGTTCCAAAATAAATGAATTCAAGAAAGTGCAAACTGACGAGGAGCAAACTCTGTTCATGCAACGTAACATCAGTTGCAAGCAACAGATCATTAAAATAGTTGAAGATAAAGATATTATTAATGTTCAACTGCTGCATTATTTAGTTGGATGTTGGATGCAGGTCTGAAAATTGAATTGGATGTATACTATATTGTTACATACACATACATACATACGTATACATTGTTATATCTATATGTACAGATTCCCATAGTCACATGACAGGCTCACAATCATTTACAATACAATTACTACTTAGCCACGTTACAATTTACGAACCGGCAATTCGGAATGCTTCGTGCGGAATTTATTGTCCGTGAGTGTGATTTGGAAGAATAAGTCTTTAAAGAGACTACATCCTCATCAACATATTACCCTTATCATCATTATATTACGAAGAGGTGTAGATGCATAACATCAAACAGTTTAACCGAAATGAAAAAATGACGACAAAATCTGGTTTTGAATATAATCCACCCATCCGATAGTTATTATAATTTACTCAAAATGTTGAGTGTCGAATTCCGAAGACAAAATTCGGAATATTAGTCGTCGTATTTGAAATACTGGAAGACAGTTGTCGATATAATACTTATAATACTAATTATGTTATAAAAAAAACAATGAGATAACATGTGGTTTAGCAATGTTTCACAAAAAATAGTTCAATTAGACACGATATTTTAGTAATAAAAACTGATTACGTACATATTGATAAAATGATGCCAAATGAAAATTAAGCATAATTTTTTGATAATGCACACACTGCTCTAGATCAAAATTTAAAAAAAATGTATTTTTGCGTTTAAGAAGAAAAAAAGTTTTCTTTATTTTTATTTTTTTGTTTTATGTAATAAATATAAGAATAAGAATTTAATTTTAACACCTTTGGGTTTGGTGATTATTGCATAGCTCATTATCACCCTTTAATAATACACCTAAACATTTAAATTTTCCAAGACATATTATGAATAAATAATAAAAAATTTCGACTTTCTTTCAAGCGTCATGCGCGGTCGGTCCCTGGTTCAATCGATCAATTTGCAAAATTCAATAATTAGGGTTTAGAGCCAAAATTTTGTACATTCTCACAACAGCAGAATCACACTTAAACATACAATTCAACATTCATGAATCTTTTATCCATGTGCCAATTTTCTACCTACAGCCGAAGTCAATCGTCTGATCTACCCTTCAAATGCCTAAAACTCTGTAACATTATAAAATGCTTGAGATGCTAGAAAGCCTATCAAATGAGTTTTTATTGCATTGTGTGATGTGGAATTCTTTATCGCATGGGGCATTCTTGTTGATGAAGTAAACGCCTGCCTGTGAGGGCAGATGTTAATAAACTACCGTTCTATGTTTACCAGTTCGGTAGTTTCCTCTGCCTCTGGTCTCATACGAATGAACGTCTTGGCCAGCAGTCATGACAAAATTAGACCTACAGGACAGAGTTTTTTTTGAGAATGTAGACGCTTGGGAGAGTTGACAGACGAAATTTTTTTTAAAGTTTTCCTACATGACTCTGAAATTCAACCGCTTGTTTCTGCAATTCGAACACTCTCGTCAACTCGTTATTACGCAGGCACCCTACAATACCACTCTGTAGGTCTGCTATTAGTATATATAAAAATACATGGTAAAATACTAGTTTTAAATTACCAATTCGTTTATAAAATAATTAATATATAAATAAATCCAAAGTAAAATTGATTTACTTACAGCATTATTTAACAGTGGTAATAAAATATCCGATTGTAAAAGAATTAAGGATTTAATGGATTAAAAGGAATAAGTTTATTAGATTTTTTTAGCTAAAGAAACCATATTGTGATTTAATTATTGATGAAATTAGTCTTTCTGCTGATTATATTTATAACCTTTATTCAATTACTTTGCGCCTTACTTTTAGCTCTTGGAGTACCTCATTATTTGTTTATTTCATGTAACATGCAGTTTAAATACTGTTACTTATGCACGCAGATAATAGTATGCTACTTAGTCGTCGTAGTCGGCATTGTTTGCTTGTCAGAATGAAAATCTGAATCATCCTTGTGGTAAATTAAGCGAATTCCATTGATGTAAGTTAAATTTAAACCTCTGTTTAGTAAGACTAACTTTTAATTTTTTTTATAGATACAGAAACATGAAACTATATGTTTCACAGTAATGTAGCAGAAATGGCAAATGATTGACAAAAAAGGTTTTAGTTAAATTTACAGGTTCAATTATCAAGTTCAATCAACTTTGTTAAATAGAATAAATGATGTCTAATTATATAATAAACACTTCTTAAATATGTCTGAAATTCAAAAGGCCGGTACCTTCAACATTCTCATCGTGTTTCTGAAGCAGGCCCTTTGTGTTTGTCTTGGCTGCCATATCAATCGAATAACACACCATCCTAAAGCGGTCTGCACACATCAATATATCATCTGAAATACCATAGATTAGAAAAATAGTTGCACTTCTTATCAACAACTACTTTACTTGCTACTTAGCTTCATATTTCTTGTATTATTAAAGAATGTATTAATGTTACTAACAGCGTACTCATAATGTTTCAATTCAGCAATTTTAATTGCTTAAGTACGATAGATAGAAAATGTTAACGCATTAAATAGTTTAATAGCACGTTACATTTCACTTTAACTTACAATATTCTGTCAATGTACAAAGATGTGCGTAAAAGATTAAGCAATGTGAAAATAAACAAACAAAAGTGTTGCAACGTTATTTATTGCATGGTTTGAATTAGATAATTCTATACCATTTACGCATACCTAGCCGGCACGGCAACAACACACAGCCATGCTAATAGATGCACGACCATTCTCCTGAATATAATGATGAGCTGGGTTTGGAGTCCAAACTAGAAACAATAAACAAGTCTAGCATAGCTATTGTTAAATTCAGAAATACTTCCAAATCATTATTAGCGTAAGATTCAATATCTATCAAGGATATTAATGGAATAATATGTTAAATATACAATTATAAAATGCAAGCAAATTGACAATTGGTACCAAATGTTCACTTATAACCAGTAAATCAATAAGTCGTTTTATTATTTTATTTTGGCACCAATTATTGTTAATGGACGTTGTCATTCGAAGGTTTTAATTAATTGAAGTAAGCGGTTCAGTATCGTTGGAAAGCCTCTGCAATTTCCTGCTCTCCCGTTCCCAGCAGGTTTTAAAAGCTCCAATTGTGTTACACATAATTATCGTGACGACTCCATCCATCACCATGGTCTGAGTTGATAGATGTTACAATCTTCAGTGCTCTTATCAGTTAGTTTTTTTTGTTGAAAAATTGTTCTTAAAATTAGGGTTCCTAATAACGCCTTCTATGTAAAATACGTTTAAAATAAATTTATTTGTATAATTTTCATCAATGTAAAATGAAAAAAGAACCGTATAGTACTCACTAAAGATTTATTCTGACATTATCCGTTGGAATCTATTATTTTAAATTGGATTCAATATGTAGTAAAATGAGTTATTAAATAAGTTCAAAGGCCATAATGTTCAAGAGCCAGGGAACTTTGAGATATTGGGATCACAGAGAGTTAGGTACTTTACATCGATTTGTGTATGTAGGATGGCGTTCTGTGCATTTCCGTATATTAGGATCAAGGTAAATTAGTAGCATTAAGCAGAAAGAACCCTATTACTAATACTTCTAGAGACTGGAAACAGTTGCTACTCCTGCTACAAAATATCCCTTTAACAAAATGTCTAAGAATGAGCAATCGTTTGATTTGCGCTTAAGTAAACAGTAGGCATAATTAATTGTTATGTGGATATTAGCTAGTATACTCGTATATATAAATACATCTATCTTCAATGCAACAATATATATCAAATATAGGTATATTATTTAACATATTAATATAGTTTATGTCTGATAGGACTTCTTTTCATTAGTTATAACTCAATAAATACTCATCTCTTTCCGGTTTTCAATAACAAGTTTACACAAGAAACCTTGTATCAACTGCTGTCAATGATATAAAAATAACGAGTCAATATAACTTTTTGATATATTGTTACAGTTTTCACATCGTTACATCGTCACATCTTTACAGTTTCATGTGATGGTAAACTAAGTTTTGAAACGTTAACGTACTCGTATTTCGACTGTATGTCTATGTGAATTCTTTATATGCGAAAGCCTACATGTAAATAATATCTGCAACTCAAGTGATCCAGATCGAATCTATAGAACTGTGTCTAAGCGTGCAGTTGAGAACGTGAGTGACATAAATCCCGAGTCAAGTGGCAATTTCCGTTTTCTGTGAAAGTTAGCGGCGGAAACGTCTACAGATATACACACCCCTCACCCATTTCACTCAGGTTACCACTCAACTCATTGATGTACTGGACTAAAGTTCACCTGGCTGTAGAACTCGATTAAAGTGACGGGTTATGCATCTCCTTACCTTGCATTCATGTTACCACCAAACTTATTATTGAACTGAAGTACATTCCGCCTCGTTATTTTACCATTTTACCAAGAGAACGGCTGTTTCTAGGTATCAAAATACGAACAAACTTATCCTATGAACTGAATGACCAATGACTTGCTACGTTTTACCTTGAGAAAATTCAGATAGTGGTATTACATTCAAAAATGTAACTCCTTATGATAACCAGATTAATCATAGGTAGTTTATTATTATGCAATTATAAATATGATGAGTTACTGTTGGTGTAGGACATAACAGAATGATTACGCTTCGCTCAGAGATAAACATAAAGAAACTACTACAAATTTACCTTACAATAATAAATTGTTCCGTGAGCATAGCATCATAAAGTGTAATATTCACTTAATTTGAGGTAACCCTATTATTAATTTAGGCAGAGGTTTAATGATATTAAGAACTTTTAGAAATATATAAAATGAAAGTATTAATAATTAAAATAAAACATTGTTGGATTTAGTTTACAAGGAGAATTTTCTTCTTGACTAAGATTAAGTATAAAAAGATGAATGCGTATATAAAGAATATCACTTCATTACAATACTATAACTTACTATAACTATAACTTTAGTGATATAATATAGCTAAACATCTCAGTAATATTTCAAAACAAATAAGTTTATTGTAATGTTGATTAACATACTAAGATTTGAAAGTTTCATACTTAAATAGAAACTAATTCATCTTTATTAAAAACTATTAAAACTTTGCGATGTAAAAGGAAATTATTAAGACAATATCACATGAATATAACTATTTTTAAAATTATTTTATAATTTTTTAATCCATTTATGCACATTACATTTTATACGAATTATTTTCTGCATTTAAGGTTTTGCCACAACTCCTTCGGTTTTAAGATGGTGAAAGAAAACTAATTTAATGAAGCCCGTAGAAGAGAAGAGTTTGAACTAGCTTTTTCTCCCTTTCTCAGCCAAGGTTTCATCATATTCTCATAGAACTATCTGGAAAGTTTAAGAAAGAGAGGAACATTATCTCGGAACTTAATACAGCTGGATGCGGTATCTATTGCGCAAGTAAAGACATGCAAAATAATGTCTATAGGTAAACTTATAATTTTGACTGTGAGGATCTTGCAAGTGATCATAAGATCTGTGGTTACTGTCTGCAGATAAAGTTGACCACAGATAAATGTAATTAGTTATCTGTATATATAATGAAATAAATTGATGTTTAGTGATAGTCAGATTATCAGCCATTCTCCCTTACAAGTATAAAAACATCTGAAACTGTATACTACTAACCTCTGTCAGACTTTAGCGTAAGTTTTCTTAGTTGAATTAGTAGATATAATGCAGAAGTTTCGTTAGGAACTTTTGTTTCCCAAGGTGAGCAGAATAGTATTGTAAATAGTTGTTCTAGTCATAAGATAATTATTTTACTCTACCTATTGAGTGGATATGTTTAGGAGAAATATTGCGAGACACGATCCACAAAGTTTAAAAAACAGAGACGAGGAGTTGCTTGTCCCGCCACACCCCCCCCCCCGCACAAGAGGGCCCGTCCTACGCGCGGCTGCTCAGATATTTGCTTCTGCGCAAGTTTGTTTGCTAGTGGTTTATCTATAACACTGTAATGTTACTACCAATAAACTTATAGCAATTTTGATAATGATTCTAGGAAACTGCATGTTTATGTTGTAAATATGTCAACATATTAGCTACAGGAAAGTTATAAGGAAGAATGGAAGAGGAGTAGCCATCTACCTTTAAAAAATTAAATTTTTACACAAACGTTCGTTTTATTCAAAATTGTAATGTCTCACTTTACAGCTCAAAGCCACTTTTCATCACAATTAGCATGCTTCTCTTATTACTTTGTTATTATCAATTTAAAAAGCAACATGTTAAACTTTTAAGTTTCCTTATGTTTATTGTATTTATTTGAAGTTTACAATTAAATAAATTTAGAGTTTATGGTTACAATATTTTTAAATGCAATATTATCCAATTTAACCTTCAATATTGTATGTTATTTATTATAACTATTATTATTACTCATATTTCGGTAGTTAAATAGTTAGTGTAGATATTTTAGTTTGTAATTGTATACTTTTCAGGATTCCAAGGATGATGATTTGTTTTTGTTACAATCTTAAAAACATACAACACCGAAACTTTTAACTTTTTGTCACCCAACCCAGCAGACAGCGTGTAGGCCATTTCTGAAGAGTGTTTTTTTTATTATATTTGTTTTATTTTAGTTGATTCCATGCTTGGCAGCTGATTACTCAATTGTTTTGTTTCAACTAAATACTTTTTTTTCATCTTCTAATCTCGTTCAGGAATTTATAGAGCAGTGAACCTAACAATTAAATTCAATTTCTTCAAATCGTAAGTTAAATTTAAACCTTAAACTCACTTTTTAAATACAGGATTGAGACAGGGGATTTCAATTAAAAGCAGTTCGCTTCTCGTATAAATCAAAACGAAATACAGTTTTTCTCTCAGAGCTAACTGTGAAGCATAGTATATTTAACATCATGCCGCGTATGATTAAAACAGAGAAGGTTAAACGTGTGATTCCACAGTATTGCCAACGATATACGACGTACTATTCCATGCTCTTAAGGTTATATATTTATACTTATATGATAATACCCATTGCCAAAAGTTTAGAGCCGACATAATTAGAAGTTGTTTGTTTTCTAACTGAGACTGGGCTATGTATACGAAATACGATAAAGGAAAAATTGAACTCGATATGGCGTTTTAATGGCTTTCCTCTAGAGATCTTGTCTACCCCACATCAAAATTCGGCACGTGGGAGCAAGGTATCTGAGTCATGTTCAAGTGTCTAAGATAACTATTATAAATCTAATTTAGCTCAAACTAATTTCATATAACTTCCTGTATTTGTTGATCAAGTATATAAACCGTGTATTACTTAGATAATTTAGTCAAAGGCTACGACAGATTAAAAATGTAGATTTTTCCAATTTCCCACTCCTCTGCAGCTAGTAATTTGGTCATTTATTTAACTCTAACTTCTATTATGCCTTATTCTTTATTATAAACTATTTAAATTAATAGATTTTTACCTATCAAAAATTATTTCAAAATACTAACTAATAGATTTTTATGGTATGTGTAGAAAGGTATAACCGTGTTTTCCATTATGAGAAACGAATATAAGTAATCTTTAAAACTTAACCATTGCCAAAAAATAACTATATTGTTCACTAATTACTTTATACGTCTTTTTTTTAAATAATTTGCTTAGAAAGATATCATAAATTTTGTTCGTAAAACTCAACATTTTTCAAGCGCAACGGAGCACTAATCATTATTTAGCTTATGCATCCGTAGGTAGTGTCCTGGTCCTGAAGCCTGGCCGAGAGGTTTCTCAGCTGGATAGTTCGTATAGCTCAAGTAGTAAACAAACTGAAAAAAAATCCAAAAACAACATAGACTCTTTGAAAAATATAAACTTTTTCGGGAAATTTCGAATCTGATGTTAAAAGTCTGCAATATCTTGCCCTATAGATTGATACACTTATGCTAATAATTGAGCAAGGACCAAACAAATCAAGACAATATGAAAATATAAATATAGATATTTTATATTGCACATTCTTTGCAGAAATATTCGACCATAAAACAAGCCTTGGACATCTTTATATGGATTAATTCATGACAACAGAAGTAGGCACTAAGATGCATACGTATTCCTTAAATTATAAAGATACGTAGCAAACAGTTATTAAAGCCTAACTATGAATATTTCGTACCAATAAATTTTAAATTTCAGTAAAATATTAAATTATTTTCTTATTTGGGTGTATACATTGTAGTTTAAATTCATTAGTACAAGGTAAATATATATTTGTTTACATAAATTAGCAAAGTAATTTAAAAGCTTTATATTTATAAAAAAGAGTAAATGGTTGCAACTTTGACTTAAGTTGTGTATTTGTTATTTATGCGCAGATATTTCATCATGAGTCGTATCATACAAACGTAAAGTAATCGCTTTATTTTATGGTTATAGTTGCAAAATAACAAACTCAAAAACATACGACACTAAACTCGTCATTAAGTTATTTATGCCCACATAAACACTTTCCATTTTCGACTTAACATTGTGTTTAAGGCAATATTTCTTAAATTTCTTTTTTTTACTGTTCGCCAATGTTTCATACTGATTGTATAGTTAAATGTTAAGGTGTATGTTCCGTTGGGTATTAAATAAGTTAATTGGGATCTTTACCTGTCTTAATATATTAATAAGTACTACTCAGTATGTCATAAAGACTCTTTTACTGTTATTTTAAAGTGAATCTTATTAAATAAAATATAATAGAAAAAGAAAACTTAATAATGTTATTGCTTTATGCTTTACAACTCAACAATGGACATAATTATCATGCCATTTTAAAAACAGTCTAATTAATAAGTAGCACTTTGTGCAAAGGCTTCTGGTGTTAGGTTTGAATATCGGCGTGAGTGTACATTCAGGTCGTGTTACGAAACTCTCATTAGGATAATGAGTGCTTGACACCACCACTAATTACAATCCAAGCCATTAATTAATTATTTAATCAAGTGTCTTGACTTGACTTCCTATAATCCATGAGTAGTAATCAGTATTACCCATGTTAGAATGAAGAATCAACTGTTGTCGATTGTTGTAGTGTGTTGTACATGCTTATTATTCTTACTCAGTAGTGAAATATCTCATAGTAGTCAGCAAAAAACCTTGCTCTTTGGGCAGATATACACCGGTCCATTATTTGAGCTTCAACTGTTAGATCTTTTCTCTTAGAGGATACTGAAAACAAATATTTTATCAGTGTTTTCTAGAGAGAGGGAGAGAGGAATGATTACTGAATGGTTGTAAATACTCTTTTAATGTCTGCGAGAGAGAGAGAGAGAGAGAGAGAGAGAGAGAGGGAGGGAGGGAGGAGGGAGAGATGGAGGGAGGGAGGGAGGGAGGGAGGGAGGGAGGGAGGGAGGGGGAGAGAGAGAGAGAGAGAGAGAGAGAGAGAGAGAGAGAGAGAGAGAGAGAGAGAGAGAGAGAGAGAGAGAGAGAGAGAGAGAGAGAATTGCTTACTGAATGGTTGTAGATACTCAGTTAATGTCTGCGTCAAGCAACAAAATTAAATTAGCACAGCTATCGTTTTATCCTCGACTCTGTAATATATTGCTCCTAATTACAGATTTATCGTTCTCTTATAATTATTTGTTTTATATATTAATATAATATGTAGCAGTTTAGTATGATTTTATTAGTAGTAACGTCTTCAACATCATAGTCTCATTTCGTTGAACTTGATAAGATAAAAAGCTACAGATTTTAAGTTTCATAATATCAAATATTTTTAACTTTTTGACAATTTTTTTATTTTACTAACTGATCATTTAGGTGTACTATCATAAACAAAAGATAAATTTTAAACCAATAAGTCATGAAGAAGGAAGAATTGTATTATAGTTATCGTAAAATCTGTAGCACAACGTTTAGAGATCCGCTATCTGACATGTTATTCAAGTGTATAGCTAATCTAACACGCAAACCAAACCACAATACTTGGTTTTACTGTTTGCATTTTGTATCAACTAAATATCTAGAAAAATAATGATATCATTACAAACCTATTATCATCAAACGATCGAAACAAGGAAATAAATTTTGGCCTCAATATTAAAAATGCCAAGCTTTCCACAATGGGTTCCGAATGGTTTAGTCAAAGGGGTGGTGTAAATGGTTCCCAAGATCACCCGATCTGTAGTCATTAAATTTACTTGTTATGGTTTTAATTTTAGATAATATTGAAAATTAAAAAAAAAAATGGAATATTTAGATCAAGCAAGATTAAGAACAGAGATTAAATGAGAAACAAAACCAATTCCAAAAAAAATTTAATAAAATTACTAAGAAACTCAGTACCATCTATGTACTGAATGCATTAAAATTAATATTGTGACCTTAGTTATAACGTAGACTAAAGTGAGACTACAGCACGGTAACAAGTTCAGAATATATCTCAGAACATTTTAAAGAATATTGTTGTTAGATTTCACTATAGTATTCTACAGGGTGAGTTTTAAGTCCCTTCCCCCCCTATTTTTTTTTAAACCGTATAAGTTAGGAGGTTTAAACTCCGTACATATTCGTTTAGACCTAAATATCTTGTTTTTCATGGGGTTCTCATTGACTCTCCACCTCCAAATGGGGGACGGTCCACGAGGAGTAAGCCGAGATTCTTAAATGTAAGCATAGGTTGATATGCACATCAAATTAAAGGTCTCTGTAAGTAGAATACAATGCCGCAAACCGGACCTCAAAAGGTTCATCCTAATGAAAATTACAGGGTGTTTAAAATGTACAAAATAGTAATGTGTTATTATCTGCGTTTTATCGCACAACTTTTTAAAAGTTCATTTCAAAAACATTTTTTCTATTGCTGTTTATTCTTTAAAAAGAAACTTTATTTTGTTGTGTTTAATGATTTTAAGGGATCACTGGAAGTCCGAGATCTAGGAGTTAACTAAAGGATTTAATAAGAAGTTCGGTCATGTGATGTGTCGTTTAACATTGCCTTTTAACGCTGGAAACGGAGCTACAATCCTGAATTAAAAAAAAAGGATAATTCGTAATTTTGTTAATAATAATTTTGTACAGAATCTGGGGTCTGCATTTTTAAATGTAATCTTTGACATAGTCCCTGTGTCGTTGTAAAAGTGAAAGTTGTTTGTTATCTGGGAGACATGTTATGTTTGGTTTCAGTTACTTGGGCCATTAAGTATCTGACCTTGTTAGTTGCAGTGTGGCTACTGACCTTGTTAGTTTTAGTGCTGTTAAAGTTAGAAACATGTCACTCTTCAAGAAAAAGTTGACATGGTGTTTATTTTTGGTGCTTCTGGGAATAATTACCACGAAACAATGAGACGATTTAATGAAAACCATCCAGAAAGACCTGTTAGCAGAACCTATTTAAGGCAGTTAATAACAAAATTTAGAGAGACTGGTAGCGTTACTGATGCAAAACGTTCAGGCCGTCCTCCTTTGTCAGAAGAAGTTGATTTTGAGGTTCTTTGTACAGTCGTGGAAAATCCTCAAACCTCTTCGAGACAAATAGCAAACAATATCGGGGTATCACAACGCAAAGCAATAACTACCCTGAAGAAGCACAAATTTCATCCCTACAAAATTATGCTACATCACGCATTAAATGAAGATGACCCGGACAGAAGATTGCAGTTCTGTGAAACTATGGATAGACTAATTATAGCAAAACCAACAACCGTAAATAATATCTGCTTTAGTGATGAGAGTACATTTTACGTAAATGGTTTAGTGAATAGACACAACTGCCGATACTGGGATAACTCTAATCCCCATGTTCACAGAGAACATCATACCCAGTATCCCCAAAAAGTAAATGTTTGGGCAGGTCTCTTTGGTAACCACGTGATTGGACCACTGTTTATTGAGGAAAATTTAAATGGAGAAAGTTATTTACTTATGCTCCAAAATAATATTCATCCATTAATAGAAAATACAATTCGCACTAAATGTTGGGGAGTTTAATCAAGAAGAAGTAAGGTTCCAGCAGGACGGTGCTCCTCCACACTACGATGTTAATGTTCGTGGTTACCTTAATGTACATTTTCGTGAGAAGTGGGATAGGACGGAACGCGGGGCAATAGAATGGCCGGCACGGTCCCCCTGACTTGAACCCGCTGGATTTTTTTGTGTGGGGACACTTGAAGTCTGTGATTTATTGTACACCAGTCGCATGTGTGGAAGATCTTCGGAACAGAATTACTGAGGCCTGCAGGAAGGTAACACCAGAAATCCTAACCCGTGTAAGGAGTGAATTTGTTAACAGACTATACTACTGTCAGGAAGTAACAGGCAATCAGTTTGAGCATCTAACTACAATTAAAAGGGTAAGTAACAACCTACTAGTATCGGAATCATACAATATTAGAACCGGAATCGCTGTTGAAATAAAAATAAATGGGTCTAAAAACCTTTGTAAGACAACAATTTCTTTAAATAAAATACTTACAAGGCGACACACAACACATGATCGACTTCTTATTAAATCCTTTAGTTAACTCCTAGATCTCGGACTTCCAGTGATCCCTTAAAATCATTAAACACAATAAAATAAAGTTTCTTTTAAAGAATAAACAGCAATAGAAAAATTGTTTTGAAATGAACTTTTAAAAAAGTTGCGCGATAAAACGCAGATAATAACACATTACTATTTTGTACATTTTAACACCCTGTAATTTTCATTAGGATGAACCTTTTGAGGTCGGTTTGCGGCATTGTATTCTACTTACAGAGACCTTTAATTTGATATGCATATCAACCTATGCTTACATTTAAGAATCTCGGCTTACTCCTCGTGGACCGTCCCCCATTGGAGGTGGAGAGTCAATGAACCCATGAAAAACAAGATATTTAGGGTCTAACGAATATGTACGGAGTTTAATTAAACCTCCTAACTTATACGGTTAAAAAAAAAAAATAGGGGGGGAAGGGACTTAAAACTCACCCTGTATAATGGTTTAAACGCAATCTTTTGATACTGAATTTTCAAAACAACAATTCCTCCAATAATAAATAAAACATTTCTTTTTTATATAATTTGTATTAAAAATTGTTGGACATGATTTGAGGCAGAAATGATTTTATTATTTGCTAAAACTTTAGTCATAAAAGGAAACTTTCACATTGAAAACCTTAAAAAGAGATATTAAGAATACGTCCAAATAATAGGTACCGTTATTAGTGATATATTACATTTATTGACTATGAATTGGTATAGAAAGAGAAAAAAGTACTTAATTTTGTGCCTAAATGAGCAATAAAAAACTGAAATCATAAAACTAGATCAAGAAAATTATAGGCTACCTACTAAGGTTTCCTACTAAGTGGCTCTATTGAAAACAAGTAACGGGTTGCTAAAATAAATAAGTCCTAAAAACTGTAGGTATGTGAGATTTAAAAACTAACACATTTTACTTGAAAATTGGTCAGTGAGAGTAGGAAAAGAATGAAAAACAAGATCATTATCTGTTAGAAGTTAATTACATTATTGCGTATAATAAATTTAAATCCAACCTATAACAAAGGTCGAGAAATGCAAACGTTTTATATTCCAACTTTTGTTGTTTAGAAATGTTCTTCCTTTATGTTTTCCTTTCTTTCTTTTATTTCCATTGCTATACACGTGTAGTAATATTGGAAAAAATGTATTGTTTTCAAATACCTAATTATCAACAATGGCGGTTGTAATTTTAAATTAACTGCATAAAATGTAGAAAATGGAACTTGCTCTAATATTAGAACACATGAAAAATAGAAACGTAATGAAATGTCATGTTGTTAAGAATTAGTAGATATAAACTTTATAATCTTTTCGAAAGCTCTATTTAATGAAATAAACCTTAATATAATACTTTTCGATTAGGTATGTCTAAAAACCAGAAGCAAGGACAAATGAATCGACATTGCAAAAAAGTGAGGAAATTCCGAGCAAGCGGAAAAAAGCTAAAACTGTAATTACATTTATTTATTTCTGATAAGGTTGTGTTTCAGGAACGTAGTGAGTAAGGATATAATATTCGTACAGTTATCTACATACGAGTAAATAACAATTTCAAAACATACATAAAACAGGCTAGACTAAAAAGAAAGTTGTAGTACTTAAACCATAATTTATTTTCGCCGGCCACTTTTATTTACATTATTTGTCAAAAACAATTCTGAGTACTCGAAACAGAGTTGAATGTAAAAGTGTTTCTGAATCCGTTCATTTTAAAATAGCCCTCATATTTTGTTGTTTAATTCAAATATACAACCATTAGTGGAAGAACGGAGTTTGCAAATGAAAGATTAATAAAAATGAAAATCATTGAATCGAAGAAATGTATTTCGGCGCTTGAATCGAAGTAGCTTAAGTGGGTCAGTCGTTAATTAAGCATAAAATAGTTTTGTATTTACGCATTTTTATATTAACCTATAAATCGATCGGTAGATACTGACCTCTCATTTGTGTCGAAAAGCATTGTGTATGACAAGTAAATGCTATTTATTATAGTCCATCACACTCATTGCAATAGCATTGTGTTTATTTTTAGGTAAAGTTTTATATTATACATATATTTATATGTAGTTTACTGGACAACATCTGATTTGTACACCAATTCTTAATTTTAGATACGATGTACAGATGAAGGCATATTTATTTATTCATTATTCTCTAATAAAGTAAAGTTATGTGTTTTAATAAAATAGTAACAAGTTACCAGCAATATAAAGTCTGTCCCTGCATGTTGGCTGTAAGGGATGGAGTAGCAATCGAATAACTATTTTTAAATCAACAATTCAGCAAATGTAAGGGATTTTCTTTTATATAAAATTGTACATTAATATGTACGAAGTAGTAAGTAACAGAGTTGTTTCTTTAACTTTTAAATAAATGAAGTAGATATTCTCTTACAACATAGATATTAAATATTAGTTAATATTTATTTAGTATTTTTATTATTGTATTATATTTGTTAATGTTTCTGAACATTCTTAAACATAATGAGCAGTATAAGTTTGCACAACTAAGACCAGTACATATTGTGTAAACAATGAGAAACTACAATTCATCACACACAAAATCCAGAAAACATGTACAACAGTTAATCTGCCGGACTATGCATGATACATATGTGTTTGTATTCCTAGCACGCAAGACAAACTGTGATCTATCGGTGATTTATGCTAAACCGTTGTCCAGATGCCCTCATATGATATTTATGCTTACAATGTTCTCTATTATTACTAAAAAATACTTCAATTTTTAAACGTTTTCCTCATTTAAGTGAGCTACTTGATTTCCTTCACTGTATATCTTTTTGATAATTATATTAAAACTTATATACAAATATTTTTGACGTGACAACGTCTTAAATTAGGTTGCGGCTCGGAGTCACTCATGAAAAAGTGTAACGCCCGGTAACGTTACGATGCCCGTCCAGTGGGTCCGCCGCACGGGATCCGCACGGGATAAAGCAGATAACTGTGGGTCTGCCGCACGGGATAAAGCAGATAACTATGTTTATTCGTGAAAATGTGGAGTGCTTAGATTCGTAATTTACAACAACTACAACAATAAAGGTAAATAATTGTACACTGATATTTCATTATCGTAAACTATGATTGATTGATTAATTGTTAGATTGACACAAAAGTTGAGAAACTGAGTTTATAGGTTATGTCATACTATTGACAAATGTTGATAGTGTTAAGTAAATTATTAGTTTAAATCACTCTGCAATCAATCGTAATTCAGTCGATTGAGAATAAACAGCGCGTATTGCTAGTCAAACATTTAAAATAACAAATTATAACCTCTAACCTGTCATAACAGTGCGACCAAACAAACGAACTAAACCGACCAATCACCACGCGCGGAGTTAGAATTTAACTGTGTTTAGCAAGAATTTCAAATTCCAATTTTAGTAAATGTTTTATTCAACTTTACCATTTACAATAACAAATTTTAATTAATTTCAAATTATGTACAATGTTTTAGTAAACAAAATATATTTCTATAGTTAAAATTTGTGCAATTCTTATTTTCATTCAATTCCTTGTTCCTATTGTGCAATTTAATAATATTCATATGAATAAATATTCTACCGAGAAAAAGACGTTGTCACGTAAAATCTTCGCCCGTAAAACCGACTTTACAGGCAACCATAATTTTTTTTAATTTTAATTGTATACATTTAATAAAGAATTTGCAATATATATCGTAATCACAAATAGTTTCACTAGTTGTTCAATATATTTAATAAAATAATAAACTAGGAATTTCACACATGTCATTAAACTGTGTAATTACATTTATATTTCTTAATTTTAAGTCTTTTTAAACGTAAAAACTCAGAAGATACTAAGGAAGACTAATGTCATACTATCTGATGTTATAAGAGTATTCATTTTACATAGCATTTTACAGTGTTACACTTTTGATCAAAATCAATTAAAATTACTGTTATAACTAAGTAGTTTTGAAAAAAGTTTACGAGATCAAAAAAGTCATCCTTTAGTGAGTAGAATATTTTTAAATCTTTTAAAACAAAGTGCTTTATTAAAGAAGGCACTACACATTTTAAAACCTGGAAAGGACAATTTCGCAAGTCCTTAGAATGTTATGCATTTAGATGAGCCCATTTCTAGTGTATTACGTTCTCAAATTCAAAGTTTTGTTTTGTACATTTTTAATTCCTGACTAATCCCATCTTTGATAAAATGTTGTACGGTAACGAATATTTAATAAAATAATATATTTGTCATTATTATTTTCAAAACATATATAGTATCATATAAAACAGTAGGAATTACTAATTATAATATAAATACACTCTATGATTTCTTTAAACACCATGTTGAGTGCATTTAACAACACTCTGTAAAAGCATGTTTTCTTCTTTATAATTATAAAAATATATAAATACTGATATATAACACGAATAAAATATGAATATTAAACTTAATACTGTAAATTCAAACAAATCATTCAGGATTTGGAAGACATCTATGACTTAGCGTGATGTAGATCCCAACAATATAGTAAGTTTGAAAATATCTACGATATGACAGTGTTGACCTAGGTTCGTACTAAATTTGAACTCGATCGGTTTTATAGTTATTACCTGATCACATAACTAACATACACACGTTCATAAATTCAAATGTAAATTTTTACAAATAATACAGGCTAAGATAACCGATGAGTTTCACTTTACACTCGATTTAATTTACATTAATAGTAACTAATAAATATATTGAAATTTGGTAATTCAAAATATGTCTAGAGTAAATTTGAAAATAATAGTTAGTGAGTTCTCAAAGTGATTATGTGAACCGATGTAATTCTTGTCTTTAAAATTTAAAAAAAGTTCTTTACTGTACAACCATAATATTTTTTAAACTCAACCAGTATATTTTTACGCTAACATTTCCTAATGTTTCAATTTTAAAAGAAGTATATTGAGGAAATAAATCCAACCTCAAAAAATAACGTTGCTACTATGTGGATAGTAACATAAAGATACCACTTGTTGAGCTCTTCAGCTTTCCTTTCTTTGCAAAAGCATTTGCTGTAAGGCCATTTCCCTTTTATTTTCTTCCAGTTTGCCACAGTAACGTGGCAGTATTTGTGTTCTTTATCTCAAAGTTTGCTATGTTTACTTTCCTAATGCTTTCCTTTATTCCGATTAATGTGCGTACAAATGGGTCATTACAAACTTACAATGTACTTAATTTTGTCGTGATAAAAAAAGATTACTTAGTTTTTAAGGATTCAATAAATTTAATAAATTATTGTTTTGTCAAGTAAGCAAACACACCCCTCCTGGGTGGTACTGTGAAAGTAAGAAAGAATGCGCATTTGGTATATGCTCTAAATAATCCGTATACCTAAAACATAGACTACAATGTCAACACAATATTCTATACCGTATTTTAAACAGAAAGATATTGTGTATGGCTTGCTACGCAATACCCAATATCCCTTTTGATGATATTTCCAATAGAAAAAACTAATTTGTTTGTGTCTATCTAATACATATTACTGTATTAAACTGTGAGAGCTGGTTATCCTATAATAGCCTAGCAGCAATTAAATTACTACTAGGCCGATGAAGTGTTTTGATGGAGAGTTGGATTGGAAGTGCCGATGGCCGAGCGGTCTAAGTCGTTGGACATTGGGTCTGAGTTAGAGATAGGGCAGGTTCAAATCCTGTCTCTGACCGTTGCACTTTTTATCAGTACAATCATGTACAGTGACCCATGAGGACGGACAGAATAAGGCTTAAAAGGAGATCGGCCTCTCCTTAAAAAAATGTTTAATTCCATTTAAACACGTTATTAACGTAATTTGTTTTCTATTATGCTCATGAGTAATTATGGATATCTGTAAAATATTTTATATTCATGGCAAAACACAATAAATGATCTGTGAGAAATTGGATCAGCAAATATGATTTCTTGTAAAGGGATTACATTGTCGTTATTAATTTTAGAGGTCGGATGCGTACTACTACGCAAGGTGTACGCATACAGACAGCTCCACTTAAGTAGTGCAATTGATTTTAGTCTAACTATGATTTTCCATGAAAATTAAAAATTGTTAAAGCTCTTCGTAAGCTGTTCGTATCACCAGAAGGGTTCGATTTTAACTGGTTTGTATCTTCCAGTTGACCCTACTCTTGGCATATCTAAACCCTATGCATCACTTAAATCCGGGTAACCTTATGGGTGTTCAGCAACGATATATCTCTAACAACATATGTCGAGTTTATGGAGTGCAAGGGTAGTTAGAACGGTCCAGTATACTGCGTAAGATTACTGTTGGAGTTGTTGGAGTTTCGCTAAAAGTCAAGGGTTCTTGCTAGCCTAGACATAAGGGCTGGTCATTTCCCGATAGCTTTCCTGGAGAGGCTGTTAAATAGATTTTCCGACCTTCCAAGGAGAAATGACTGAAATTTGTGCAATAAATCCATCCTCGGAGATCATGATAGGAGGCAGGCGCATCCCTTAAACTTACTCATCCAGGATATCCTTTGTCAATGGAAGCAGCACAAAAGCCCTTTTACGACTAGATGCAATTTCTAAGCTACTTATTCTAGAGACAAAACACGTAACTGTGGGCTACGACATATTATCGCCCCTCTTACACTGAAACTAAATCTTCTCTCAATGTGCCAATAATAACAATAATTAAAAAAGATTTTGATACTCAATTAAAAAAAATCCAAGAGGCATTAGCATTTACATTTGAATAACTGTTAAAATATTGTCATCGCTTCGAAAAAGCAAATTCCGAACTCCTAAAAGCCACACTCTATAAGCGGACTACGTCTATACGGTTCGGGTGGGTTTGCAACTTCCAACAAATGTCGTTGGTGGTCATCGAAAGTTATACCAACTCATTTTCATACTGCAGAGTCTGAGTGTCACACCACGAATTTACGATATATACACAAACGTTATATTTACTAAAGGTATCATTGTTGGTTATGTAACGTCCCATTATACATATTATTACTTGACGAAATGTACAAATTATTTAGACTATATGTTATTATTATAAACCTAATATCATAAGAAAACTGTATATAAATTGAATGAACAATATTTTTTGTAATAAAAAATGAATTATAATAGTTCAAAAGGTTTGCTGTTTTAAAACATCTTTATAGGAGACAAGCGAAACCCGTACACTTACTCATCCAGAATATCCTTTCACACTGGAAGCAGCACAAAATTCCTTTTACAACTAGATGCAATTCCTAAAATTCTTGTCCTTGAGATAAACCACGTAACTACAGGCTACAACATATTATCACTCCTCTGAAGCTGAAACTAAATCTTCTATAATTGTAACAATAATTACAAAATATTCTGATACTCAATACCAAAATAGCAAAGAGGCAATATCATTTACGTTTGAATATCTGTTTTTTCATCGGTAAGAAACATTTTGCAAATCCCAAACTCTTAACAGCCTCACTCCATAACTGAACTACGACTATACGCTTTGGGTGGGGTAGCGACTTCCAACAGATGTTGTTAGAGGTCATCGAAAGTTAGACCAACTCATTTGCATACTGCAGAGTCTGGGTGTCACACCACGAATTTACGATATATGCATAGACGTTATATTTATTAAAGGTACTATTGTTGGGTCTTTTCCGTCTCACTATTCATATTAATACTTGACTAAGTATTCAAATTATTTACACTATAAATGTTTTTATTATAAACCTAACATCGTAAGAAAACTATATATAAAGTGTATAAATGTAATTTTTGTGATACAAAAATAATTTTAGTAGTTAAAATGTTTTGCTGTTTTAATACATAAACGTACGTAAATCATAAATAGATTTTTTAGTATTTGCAGCTTAAATGACCGAAATCAGGCAAGAAAACTAAGGGAAACTTATGTTTTATACATATTTCTTTTTCAAAGCTGATATATTTCTTTTACCAGAAGTACTACTATTTAAATCCAACATTTTGGTTTTGAAATTCACAAATATATCATATATTTGCTTTGTGCGTAAGCCGTCTATGATATACAGTATATTTAAATAGTAAATATTTGTAGAAACCTAATGGTTTAGGAAAAGTATACTAAAATATTTATATTTTAACGAAGGGCAGAAAATATTTTCAAAATTTTTAAATTTTTACCAGTGTTAGGAAAAATTCCGGTTTCTCGTTATATTATTTGTTTTAATTAACATAACAATTTGAGTTTTAAGACTGTTTTCATCAAGTAGAAATAACATCTAGCATGAACCAAGGATAAAGCTCTCTGAGATTTGCATTATAGGTCAAGTGAAGTGGATTGCTCTTTGATACTGTAAAAATTCTGTTTCACTTAGAAGTGCTGCATTCTCGTCCCAAAAAACATTAAAAAAATTTTGTGATGGTAATAATAATAAATAAGCAGTTTTCTTTCTCACGATTTGCATTTTAAACGCATTATTTCTAATTTTCATGTAATTAATGTTAAGGTTTTATTAAAATCACACTTATTTATGTTTCCTGATTCTTTGTTTTCCCTAAAGTGTTTTAAATCTTAAAAAATTTACCCATTATTAAAGTATGGTTTAATCTGGTACTTCGCATCTTAAAATTATATTATATATCTTATATATATTTCCCATACTCTGAAAGTTACTATATTTTGTTAATTTTAATTATAGCCTCGTGTTTTGTTTTACTTTGTTTTTGAAATGAGCATCATTGTATATGTCAGAGTTAAGGGTAGTTTCGAGTTCATGTTCTGTTTCGGTTACTTTTCAAACATGTGAAATAAATTACACTAACTTTTGTAGTTAACTTTATTTTGTAAGGCTAAACAAGGCTATTCATTATTATATACTATTACACCCTAAGGCGACAAATCGTTGCCACAAAATTACTAAATCACCAATATATAAAAATATAATTTTAAGTAGTCGAGTTTTTAGTATGATGTAACAACAAAATATTTTGTTACACCACCATTTTAACTAGTAAGAAAGACAATATTAAGTTACTGGTTTAACCCTCTTCGGTGGAATAAAGTCTTTTGCGCTTTAGATACCAAAAGTCTGCCAATCTTCTACTCTATTTTATATAAACGTATTTTCTTTTTAAAATACCCCTGGCGTTATAAAAAGCTAACCCGCCATGTCCGTGGTGATATACTGCTAAATTTCGATTAAAATCTACATTTTCGGAGTAATATTTTTACACTATTAAAGTAAAATAAGGTAATTGGCTATGTTGAGATAATTTATCGTTTATCAAGTTAAAATAGAGCCCCATCTCACTTCGAACCATACTGTCCTCAGGCTAACCTTCTACAAGACGGCAGTTTTACCTCAAACATAAACTGAAGTATAGTATAAACCGAAATATTGTTTTCTTAACAAAACAGTTCACTTCTACTTTCCAATACTTCTGTAAACTTAAGCAATATATTTTCTTTATAAGTAATATTCTATAAAAATATTTGTTAATTATTACCGGATCAAATTGAAAGTTTAAAGAAAGCCATATTGTCTTAAAGGTAATATTATAATGCCTTTGTTTTGAGTGTTAATTGAAGGTTAAAAGGACGAGAGGTTGTTCATGCTGAATATAGTTTTCTGTTCATTTTATTATATCCGGTCAAATCCTTACTTTATTTCCCTTTTCTATTGCATTTGTGTGGACATAAAAATAATTAATTTAACGAGATTATTGTTACAATATAACCTGATTCCTCCGAAATAATGTTTATTTTATATTTAATATTAGTAAACCACTTTCATATTATTTGCAGGTTGCCTTTTAAATTTAACATCTTTAAATGTACCTAATTTCAGTTCAGTACCAAATTAATTTGATGTGTAGCATATCCAAATGACCGATACTGTGATCATAGCAGTAAATGGAAATATATCAATTTGGAAAGAATAATTAAAGCTTACGTGACCGTTCTGTATCATATATATATATATATATATATATATATATATATATATATATATATATATATAAATTATCTTATTATTTATATTATGATATAAATATAGGTATGTATGTTTACAAACAAAATATATAATATCGCGATGAACAGGTGGAATGTTTTTTACAGTCTAAAATCATTAAAGATTTCAATTAAAGGTACAACTATCAAAAATAATTTGACAACTCAATCACTCAATCTAATAATGAATACAATAAAATATTTCTTTGGAAATCCGTTCTGATTGAACTAACATGTTAGTTAAGTTTATTTATTTATAAAGTATAAATACTGAGTAGTTGACTGATTAATAATGTAAAATTATAAAAACGTTAATGACGACCTGATCTTGTAAAGGAGGTCCATGATCAAAGGAAAATTCCTAATAAAAGGAGAAGCATGGAGCGATTCTTTATTTTAAGGAGCAATAGAAAATGTTTTAATTTTAAAAAATTTTAAATTATTTACAAAAATTTATTACAGAATAGCAAAGTATGACTCAATGACAATGTAGTATATTCCACAATTAGTTTCAGCAGTTGGAATATCAATCATGTATACATACTGTAAATAAATATTAAAGTGTTAATTACCAGCAAACAAAATTGTTTGCACTTTAATTTTGTCAAAATATTGTATGGAAGGTTATAACACTACAAAGTTCACATGACTAGTAAAATGTTACCTCAAAGTAAACGTATTAAATACATCAGCTACGCAATACAATATTAATCCAATATAGGCTGCAATATTTTAGGTATACACTATCAAATATGCATAAAAACGTAATGCTTTTCATTAACATCGTTATAACATTGATAGCTAATATTAAATTAAACGGCATTTATGTTGTAAATATTGAAAATATTAAAACTCTCCTTTACTTAAGCCATGTGTCGTTTAGTTATGAAATATCCGTCTGATGCTATGAGAAAAAAACTGTTTGTATACTAGAATTTTTAAGCTGATGGACGTTAGATGAATTTGTACTTGTAACTTAAAAACAGTATTAACTGACATTTATGCACTTTAAAAGAATACATTGTACTAAAATTTTTTGGCAGAATTAGGGTATGGAATGGTTGTTATTATAACTTATTATTCAAAACATTTAGAATACAAATTTTGAAAAAGTAATTTGTAGTTTCTATAAACTTCTTTTATTATTTATGTAGTTAAATATCTAGATTAAAAACTATGTAGAAACGTTAAACACCGCCATTATGCATAATCTAAAATACCCAGTTTACTCTTATAAATATCAAGCTAATCGTTTCTCAAACTGACAAAAACATATTAGATTTTCAATTGATTGAATATTGTTTTCCGATTCGTTCAGAGCCATTAAATACACTCGTGCAAGGTTTGGTTATTGCGATCATACAAGTTATCATACCCACCTGGCATCACCAACCGTTCTGGGCTTGGCCTTTACTGTGTAATAACTGAGGCAGCCACCACATACTAATGGGTTATTTCACAAAGCTTACTAACGAACTTTGAATTCAAAGGTGTCCATTCAATTATGTATACTTTCAGTCAGGTTTTGGCGAAGCCTTCCTGTGGGAATAGAGTCGCTTATGTTACTAAAACGTCATTAAACACATATTATACATTTGTCCTGAAAAGTTTTGTTGTTGTTTTTTAGTTTGATTCAAACCACGTATAGTAAGAACTCATTAATGTATAGTTTTAGCTAATCTAAATTTTTCAGGGATTCCAAAGATATGAAAATAAAATAGATTAGTGTATTCTAAAAATATTTTTACTTTAAATTTTTTTGATATAACACTTCACATAACTACAACCAAAAAGTTCTTTACATTATCACATGGTATTGGATATGTAGTTGACGTACGATGAATTAAAAGAAGTGTGTATTCCACGCCATAAAAGGGTAAGTTTTATACCAGTAATAATAGCGAATATTGTGTTAAAATAACAAAATTTTTGAGCAATGTGTTTAATTTGAAATAAATAATAACACATTGGATAACATAACATTAAATTCCTGATCCGTTTATATTTTATCATAATCAATTATGGTTTGTTTCTTTGCATAAGTAGTATTTTAACCTGTAAACGTAATTTATTATTTGTAGCTTTTAAATAAATATGGATATGCAGGTTTAGTTTATAAATGTTTCGGCTATTCAGGTAGGTAACACCTAATAATTAATACAAATTGTTAAATATAAAAAATATTAGCATACAAAATCCATGTTGGATTGTTGAGATATCGAAGGTATACTTGATTGAAATCTAAATACAATACGTCATCAGAATTACACTAATAGTTTTACTGAAATATTAGTGTAACATTTATTGGTTAAACTTTATTATTATAGTTTTTCTTTTTGTTTAAATATAACTTGTAAAATACAGTTATTTTAATGAATCAAGTAATTTGCAAGTAATTTATCATAATAAGATGATTAATATTATGTAGTAGTTAATGAGACCCTAATGAAAAAATCTGGAATTTGTAATCTTTATATTAAAAAACTTATAATATGGTTTATATTGTATTATTCTATTTAAACTACATTTTTTGTAATGTTTCCAAACGGTTAAAAATATAGTCGTTTTTGTTAGTTGAAGTAAAATATAAAGCATACAGTGATTAGTGATAAGTTTAATTGATCATGTTTAAGGCATGATTGAGGAAACAAAATCCGTAGTGTTGCAGTATTAAAAAAGGTACGTAAAGTAACCCTAGTAAGAGTTACAGTGACATAACTGTCGCTGACTGTAGAGAAAACATTATCTGAAGGAAATCACTACGAACAGATTTTATGTGATCAGTACCGTGTGGTTCCAAACTCGGGTCTGTACCAGTAGAAGAAAGAGTGTCAGTGTAATCAATACAACACACGACGATCACAGCTGCTACTTTCTTACCTTTTTCAATATTGCTCTTTGTCATACACAAGTGAAGTTCATACAGTATTTGAACTCTTGATTCAATGCTAAAGAGATTTTTAACGTGCCATTACACCAAACTGTAATGTTTAAAGTTTATGTCTGAATGACACATTATTTATTGTAAAGTAGCTGTTTCGTTACGCCTCGTTATAGAATCTAATGTTCTTCACATAGAGTTATATATAATTTGACAATAAGTTATCGAAAACTCAAATATTATATATATATATATATATATATATATATATATATATATATATATATATATATATATATATACTTTTTTAGTATTTTTAATATACAGGGGTGCTGAAAAGTCCCGGGACAGTCTAATAACTTTTGAACTAATTACAATATAAGAACCAAAATTTACATCAAGCTTTTGCTCATATAAAACTATTATTTTATGTGTTTCACCATGATATCCTGCTTAAGGGGGACGTCCCGCTAGGGGTTGGTGAAAATTCTTAAATAGAAGCATAGGTCGAGTCGTACATCAAATTAAAGCTCTTTTAATTAGAAACATTTTGGCGAAAATCTGACGTAAAACAGTTGACGCATTACAAAATGGCGGACACTCAAAGATTATAAAATACAGAATTATTCAAATGCAAACATTCTGGTTGTTAGAGAAAACTGAGACACTTAATCTTTTATTTTACTTCTTTTACTTCAAATCACTTACCAAAACAGTTATAACAAATGTTCAAAGTGTTTGCCTTCAGTTTGCTGACAATATCCCAATCGATTGTAGAACGCTGATATCGCATTGTTTAAAGCTTGGACAGGAACACCCTGAGCTTCTCTTACTCCAAAACCAGATAATTCCTGGTTTGTGAAATGTGAAATTGTAATGGTTCTATATTAAGATCATTAGTAGTAAATTTGGTCAGCTGGAATTTTGTGTTTCATGATGAAATTATATATTTTGTGTGCCTTACGGAGCCTTTTTACTCCATCGGAGAGGCCAATTCAACTGTAATATTTAACTAACAACTTCTAGCCAACCTCTAAACTTCCTTGAATAACATACACAACAAGTTGAGGAGCGGCCATGTTTACAACCAACAAGGCTGATTGGAAAATAAATTCAAGGGTCGAGCTTCACTTTGAAATGGCGGTGGTTTCGGTTCAGGAATTGAAAATCCATGGCGTTTTACTCTTTTAATAGAATATCTCCACGCAATACTAACTATCCTTAACTGAGATAACCAAAACAGCGCATGAATTCAACACTGACACATTGAATTCCTTAAACTACTATGCAGTTCACTGAGTAATAAATGTTTATTCTCTTAACCAAAATCCACGTTGTCCTATTTTCAACTATAAGATATTAGGTATGACTATACATAAGTTAAGTTAAATAATAATTAGTTTTTGGTACGAATATAGGCATATTTGTTGGGTTTTCTAATGTGATGTTTGTATATCCAACATCACATTAGAGAACCCTGTATCTGTAAAAAAATATATTCCAAGACAGTGTTTAAATTTATAGTGAAAGATAGATAGTAACTTTGTGTTTTATATCTAATACCTATATATACAAGGAAAACTGAACAATGGTGTTCGAAATATAATTCACTCAAACCATAAATGCTTATGCAGGTGCATACATACACACGAAATTGCCTGGGAATACTAGGTAGATGGAATCCGCTAGTAAGTATATAGATTAAAGTAACCAAAATATTTTGTAATATACAACATAGCAGTAATTTAATCTATGTGAAATAGTACACACTGAGTAAACAGTCTGAATAAACTGTAATAGAGAAATAAGCGTAACGTTTTACAAGATTTACTACAACTGGACCGTAGTGGACTGCACGTATCGTCGCGCTTATTTACCTAGAATCACCACACGTACATAACATTTCGTTTACATTACATGGCTTTAACCCAGAGGTAAATAGTCATCTCATGTGTTACTGCCTAGTATTACTTAGTCGGTAAATGAACTATTTTTAACATATTGTAAAGTAGTCATTTTTCTGTGAATTAGCAATCAATATTATTACACAGTTTAGAATAGAACCAAAATTAACTTAATTTAAATAATTAATTTAAAATTAAACAGTGAAATAAAAATTAACTATTAGTCTTGTATAAAATATCTCAAGAAAGAAGGATCGAGTATGGCAATTGATGCTCTTCAAAATAGCCACTTTTTTCCAATAAATTGTTGAATTATTATAAATAAATCCAAAACAAATTTGTATCAGTTATTTTAAAGCGAATTTTGTAAAGAAAATCAAAAATAACTTAGCAAATAATGAAATAGGGCCTTTCTGGAATTTCGATATTACTCTTTGCGATCTAACCAACCATTAATGTTCTTTCTCACTTATACATTAGACATACATTCCTGGTTTTAAATGTTTTGTATTAAAGCACAAAATTGGTACTACAATTGCTGAAACCACTTTGATTTCAGTTATGTGCCTGCTAAGATGTTTTTATCGATAAAAATACCTTTACTAACTAAAAATGCAAATACAATTTATTAATTAATTTGCATTTTAATTAATTAATTATGTCCAGCAAGAAATAAGCTTCCATGTTGCTTTCTTAAGTTTCCTATCTTATCAGTATGATACATTTTAAAAATTAAAATATGCTCTTAGACTGATTTTGTGTTCACTTATACTACTAGTTATTATTTTAAAATATAAAATTTCACCCATGAACTGAAATCAATATTAGCAAAGGAAAACACGCATTTGAGACTAACCTCAGTAATCTATGTAATCTTTTTGTGTATTAAAAATTATCCGCCTTAAAAACCGTCACGCAAATGAGTGAGTTTTCAACAGGTTTGTAATTCTAAAACTGGATATTTTATATAAAACATTACAATACATAAATTTACAAAGTAAATTTTACAAAATAGATACAGTGATTATATTAAGTAATATACTACCTTAGAAAACGTTCCAAGCAATTTTAATAAATAATTAACTCTAATTATAAATTAAAATAAAAATCGAGTTTTTTCTATTAGTATAGTGAATTACATAGCCATATTAAGTTTTAATCATGTAATAGTTTTGAATACATAATAATTGTTGTTTAATATATAATGCAAGATAAAATATAATGTATTACAAGTATAATAGTGTTGCAAAGATAAAATTTATGTGAATTTGAATAGTTATAATTTATCATGATGGTCATTGTTTTCCTGTTTCGAACAATACGTGTAGTTAGAGATATTGACATTTATAATTCACAGTGATAATGTATTCATGAAGGTTTTGTCATTAACATACATACAGAATGTGTTACATGTTTTATATTTAACGGTAATATAAATATAAAGCATTATATTTTTATTTCTTTTTGGCTTTACCGATCATTTTACTTATGTGGCTCATAAACTTACATAATTAATGTTGTATGATTTTATTTGGAAGATTCACCTCTAAAATATTGAAAACATTAAATAAAAATCTTAAAACTTGTTATATTTTAGTTCTGATGATAGTTTTTTAAAAAGCCTAAGAATTGGTATGAAGGTTATCATAAAATAATGCGTATGATAAAATCTCAATAAATAACGGGATTAGATCAAATATATTAAGGAAATGAATTTATTGTGACAGGTAATATATTAGACAATTGATAGGGTGGGAAAAGGGGGTGGATTTAATGTGTAGAGTGTAATATGTTTATGAAATACTTTGAGAATATCGCATTAATGGGAGCAAAGAAGCAAGTAATTTACTACAATGATAGTGTACGGACACGAAAAATACAGCTTAGTGAAATATGCACAAACATCAAGTTTACTTTCAAAACAGAATACAGCGGGAGTCTAACGTTGTTGGAAGTGATAAAAACAAGGACATTAAACGGTAGTGTAGGAATTTTAGAGTTCATGGAACTAATTCAAACAACTTATATCTAAATCTTAACCCTGACCAGTAACCTGCTAATACTTCTTGAGTATTGAATGGATTTATCGTGGTATCTACATTTTAAGGAAAATCAGATTAAAGGGGATTGCACAAAACATTGTTGGAGACTGATTCACAGATCAGTAAGGCCTTTGGGTGCCAAAAGTAGATAAAAACATTCTTTCCTAAAGTTTCATTTGGCTAAAAAAACACTTCAAATCAATTGTGTAGGGACAGTATTCAGCCTTGCTTATATTCCTCCTGAGCTCTGAAATTCACCACGGGAAATTTGTTTATTACTTCTAAACAATAATGTATAATAAAATGGTTTTTGCCTTCGAATTCATTTTAAACTAAAGAAACTGAAAATCCATACTTGTTTATGATTTTTTTTGAACTTTGTTACAGTGTTGGTTAAATTGTATGTGACCTACATTACTTGTGAAGAGAAAGTTTTTGACTCAGTCAGGAACACTGAAACTCTTGGTCAAGTAGCCCATCAACCAACTTAATCTTGATATTTATTTGAAGAATGTCATGCTGATAGCTATATATACTGTATATATATATATATATATATATATATATATATATATATATATATATATTTATACATATATATGTTTTTTATCCTTAGGATATATATAATATATATATATATACCAAGAACAAATAAAATCAAATTTTAAATATAGTTTACCATTTAGAGCAATATAAAGGTTTATTAATTTTATTTATGACATATAATAAATTACACAAAATAATGACAAAACTTTACGTTTTATATTATAAACAAAGACTGGGTTTGTATGTAACTTCAATGGCCACCAGACAGCCCACTTGAATTTGCGCATTGCTCAGGTACCTTGAACGGCTTTCCGACCTGCAATTCACTATTTGTCATTACATAAATAGACAACTGAATCATTTACTGGCCACCTTTTAGTACAACTCTGTTTCTGATATCAACTTTTATTTTAAATCTGCTGCTTTTATCTTCCCTTAAAGCATACTCTAACAATTATTACGCATGCAAAATAGTGCATTGCAACCAAACACATACGAAAATAATAATATATAACAAATTAAAATATTTTTTTACTTTAGAATTTACTCGAATTTAGAGACCCTGTCAAAATCCGATGAATAAACAGAAATCGTCTTTTCCCCCAGCACCTTATTGAAAATAAACACGAAATCCTAAACAAGTGTAGCCTCGCTATTATAACATTTATAAATAATTTAAAATCTTTAATTTCGTCGGATGCAATATCTTTGATTTAATGGAATAAGTATATTTAATGTATAACTATAAAATGCAAGCTTAACTAAACATATTATTATTTGACAATTGGTACCACATGTGCACTTATAATCAGTAAATCAGTAAGCTATTTTACCTTTTTATTTTAGCACCAAATTATTGTTATGGACGTTGTTCTGCGCACATTTAAATCATACTGTGGTGTCTAAGTTTTCACAGCCACTTATAAAAACAGTACATAGTGAACAAATAGTGAGAAACTACTTGGACACATTCATCACACAAAAAATGCAGAAAAATAGGAACATCAGTTAATCTGCCGGACTATTCATGATACAGATGTGTTTGTATTCCTAGCACGCGAGACCATTTTATGATCTATCGGTGGTTTATGCTAAACCCTTGTCCCCATACTTGCTTGCGATATTGATTTTGAGCCAGCTACATTCTCAAATTATACTAAAAAGATTTTGATTTAAATTAGCTTATCTCTTTTATACGAATTTATTCGAGATATCTTTATTTCGTATTCATAGTTGTATTAAATCATTATTCCACATATATTTATTTAATTTAGATTTTATTTGATTTTAACATGCTTTTAAGAATGCATAATGTAATAATAAATTATTTTACCATCGTTCAGTGAAACAAGAAAACAGTAACACTACGTTTCGAGATCTGCAATCTAATCTCTTCTTCAGTTAAAGAACTAACCTAATACATAATTACAAACTAGGTTAAAATAAACAAATCTTACTAAAGCGTTGTGGTACGCCTAAGTCAGGAATCACAACCTACATGTTGTTTGTCAACTTCACTAACTCTATAGACATGCACTTAATACAAAAAGTCGTAGGTGGTTAGTAGACGAGTGAAGACGTATTGTGACCTGTATTCCGTAGTTTAGTTTTAATGATTAGTGTTTTGTATAGTTTTGTATTATGTAGTAAGATTTGTTTATTTTAACCTAGTTTGTAATTATGTATTAGGTTAGTTCTTTACCTGAAGAAGAGATCAGATTGCAGATCTCGAAACGTAATGTAACTGTTTTCTTGTTTCACTGAACGATGGCAAATGTCCGGAAAATCCTGTTTCCTTCACAATCCTTCCATCGTCAAAACCGTCAAACAAAGAAATTATTTTACTTTCTTAAAAAAATTTAAGTGACGCATAAACTGGGATTGTCAAGCTTTCATTAGAATTTGTATTTATCGTTATAAATTTATAATCTTTCAAAATGTGAACATACACGAAATATAATAGATAGTTATGTCTTAATGTCTCAGGTCTTGCCAATTTCCTTTTTCATATGTTTAATGTGATAATACATTTCATTATGCTCGATAAACATTATGTTCATAACCAAATACCGTTGATAAAACTGTACGAGATGGAATAAGCCAGTACAATTGTTTTTTATGATATAACAAAGTATTGTATTAAACTAGGTCTGTTATCACAAATTTTACAATCGGAAAGGAAACCTTCCTAACTCCCTAAAATTGTATGGACTTTATACAATATGACTACTATACTACATTCTCAAATATAAAGTTTTCTTCTATGCAGTTTTAATTCGTAACTAGCCCCGTAAAACTTTACGCTCCCGTTTCGTAATGTTACAGTTTTAACACAGCTTTTATGAGGAAATAAATTCAACCTCATAAAATAACATTACTACTGTGTGGATAGTAACATAAAGGAACCACTTGTTGAGCTCTTTAGCTTTCCTTTTCTTGCAACAACATTACATTGCCTGAAAGAGCCTCTTTCCCGTTTATCTTTTCCAGTCCGCCACAGAAACGCGCAGCTTTATTGTTATTATCTGTCAGTATTGTTATGTTTATATTCTAACGGTACATTGTTTCCAAAAAACCTTTTAGCATAAAGTAAAACACTTATAGTGTACTTATTTTTATCGTAATTAAAAAAGAATATGAATCAGTGTTTATGGTTTGTAACTGATTCAACAAATTAATGTTTCATTAAATTAGCAAACACGCCGTTCCTGAGGGCTGTTTAAGGGTAGGCAGGAAGGCGCATTTGGTACATGCTCTAAACATTTATAGGTAATAAATAGATAAATAGGTAATAGTTAGCAGAGTCAACATAAAGTTATGTACCATATTTTATACAGAAAAAGCTCAAGTAAGATTTGATACTCAGTACTCATTAAATATTCCTTTTTACGATATTTGGAATATTACAAACAATTAACCATTACTTTGTTAAATTGTGAGATCTGATAGTGGTACCATTAACAACAATAAGGACCTACATTATTTAAGTAGAAGGTTTTTTTGTTGTAACATTCGTAAACAGAAAACTACTTTGATATATTTTTGACCTGAGAGGCTGGTTCTGAGCTGACTTTCGCTACTTCAGAGGCGACATGACTGAGATTAATGCTCTAAATGTTTCGTTACAAATCTCGACATGAGGCGGCTCTTACCCATCAATTCTAACACTTGATGCAGTGCAAAGGTCCTTTTAGAACTATTACTAAAATTCATGTAATAAAAGAACTGAAAAAGCCCTTGGTTGTTTGAACACGAGAAATTAAGTTGAATTTGTCACTGCTAACAAGTCTGTGGGACCCAGAACACCTTACTAAACTTCCAAACATGAAACATAAACTTCTAGAACTAGACTAATAAAAACAATAATTGTAAAATATTTTGTTACACAGTCTTACAACAACAAAGAGGCTACATCCTTTACGTTTTCACATCCGATAGAATTTTGTCAACGCCATGAAACATTTTGTAAACCCTAAACTCTTAAGTGACATAATTTGTAAGTGGACCAAATCTATACGGATTGGAAGCGTTTAAAACTTTCAACAGATGTCGTTAGTGGTCATCGAGAGTTAGACCAACTCATTTGCATACTGCAGAGTTTGAATATCACACTATGAATTTACGAGATAAACACTGACGTTATCTCTCTCAACCGTTATTTATGTTGATTCTGTAGCCTATTGTTTCATCATACTTATTATTATTCATCGAATTGTACGGCTTTCTTAATAATTCTTTTTTAAATTTACATGTTCACATGATTTTCCTGGTTTGAAAAGGATTGTAAATTATATGTAACTTTAAAGTTGTAAGTGATTGTAGTTTTAATTTACCATATACATTTTGAAAATTAAATCCTTTAATAGTGCTGAACAAAAGTGCCAAAATTGCATTAAGATTATATGCAGTAATAATAAAACACATTTATCTGCAGCACGTTCTGTATTAAATTAGTTTTTTCTAATGGTAAGGTCATTAACCTTAAATGAATTTTTCTTTACCTTTATTATAACAACTCCAATTGAAATCATCTATGTTCCTTTTTACCTAATTTCGTGTAATTAGGCATTGACCGTTGTATTCGGTTGTTATTACTCAGTTGATATCTTACAATTTTACAGTTTTATTTCGTTGTATACAATTTTAAATACAATCATTGGAAATAAGGAGAAAGTTTCTTATTTAATAGAATAAAACAAAGCCTCGCAAACTCTTGAACCAGACTATCCTAAGGCTATCCTTCAAAAAGAGAGTAGTTCAACAGCTGTGCCTCAGGCTTATACTGAAGTATTGTTTTCTTATCATAACAGTTCACTTCCATTTCCCAATACTTCTATGAACCTAAGCAATATTCAATTTTTAAATTCAAGTCTATAAAATTGAAAAATGCTACCGGATCAAAGAAAATAACAGATGTGCATAAATAAATACGAATTACAATTTAAGAATTTATACTTTTTTAGTTTTCACATCAATTATATTAAAATGTGTAATGAAACCCTTTTAAGGACCCTTTAAGTGCTATTAAGGAATTTTCTAAACGAAATGAAAACATTAGGCTTATTATTTATTTTTCTTTCAATTCAGGCCATTCATTTTGTCTTTTAATACTATAAAACTTTATTTTAATATGAATAAATTCCTTATTTTACAGATATTAGTATTGTGTGTAGTGTCACTGAATGAGAAACCAATTCCTACCAAAATACAAGTATCGTTGCCAAGATTATATTAGTGTAGAATAAAGCTTGGCTAACGGCTAAACTAAGGCTAAACCTTGATTCTTCTCAGTAGTAATCTTTTACTCTTGGTTTATACCAAAACGTTCAGGACTACCATATACAAATAAATTTATATATATATTATACTGTACGTGTATAGCGTATATATTATAATAATTATTACACTTAGATCAAGTGTGTGAAAGAATATTTAATATCCATTGTACTGCCAACTTAAAAAATCAAACATTTCTGTTTCCTTATATATTGTAAATAATCTTTTAAAACTCATGAAAATTCAGTAGCTAAAAATAATGAATTGTCTGCGATCTCCTTGATGACAACGACTCATTCAGAAATCTTTTGTGATTGACAATTCGTATCCTTATACACCTTTGGTGATTTGAATTTTATAAAATATCAATAGAAATAGCAAAGTATGTATTTAATATTCTGTCCATTTCAATATTTAAGGTCATATCCTATATAACTTTTTTAAAGTACATAAATATGTAGTCAACAATTAAGAGCCTTAAATAGATTGATTTTTACAATAAAACCCAATTGCTTTAAAAATAAAAAATAATGTTATATTTATTATTTACCAGCAATAACATCCATTTCGTGTATTGGGCAGCTGACTTTTAAGTATTTAACTTGAAATGTAGCTGCTTTAATTCTACATAAACTTGTTTTTTATATTTTTGTTCACTTTTTAAAGCAGTATTTTATTCAAGGATGTTCGAAAAATCCACGAAATAAATTGTTATTACAGGTCCGTAATATATATTATATATTATTGTATATACATTATTGTATAAAAATAAGGAAACGAACTTATCCAAAAGTATAAGAAATGTATCACAAGTACACACAAATCCTCAATCTTCTTGATTGATTGTAACCCCAAGCGAGATGCAACCTTTTCCCTTAGATGACGTAATATGAAATATAGTACAATATTAAAATAGGTCCTGCATTAAATTAGTAAGGTATTATAATTTGGATATGCATTTTATGTGGGTGTTTTTGATAACTATAGTTACAATATTTACATGGGTTTTTTAAGTGATATTACTGAGCTAAAGGGATGGAGTAATAAGGATGGATATATATTCTAAGATACATCAGTGATACAAAGAAATAATTCAAGAAGTTTTTAATATTCTTATAGTAGGATGGACTAAAAAAAACTAAAAAAGTAGATAACAGTAATTTTGGTGTTAGGTAATAAAAAATATTTAATGAAATTCTCAATTGTTAGCGCAACACGTAATTTGTTTAGTTACAATAAATGTAACGGAATTAATTAAATTATTCATACCTAAAATCTTTAACTATTGAAAAAAATATGGCTCATAAATATGAACAAAGAGGAAAGCACGTTATGTTTCTTGAATACGTCACTCCGTTAATACTAGATTTTCTAATAATGTCAATAAAATTTGATATACATTTATATAAAAACATTTTTTATATATTTATATAAAGATATTTTATAGAAAAAATTTTACTTTTATTTTAATATATATATATATATATTACTTCACTAGGAATAGTTTTTATTTGTAAACAAACCCATATTTTACAGAAAAATGAGGACTGTCACGCTTGGACAGGGCAGCATTAACGGCAATATGTCAATTGATGAATATCAAATGGCCAGATATGTAACATTTCACTCAAAACTTGACCTATACGTAAATGGAAGACATGTAGGGACCATTGGCGCTTACTTCAATGACAGTACCGAACTTCTATAATAAAGTCCATATTATAAAATAACAATTATGTGTGATTTTTAAATAATTAACTGATTCTTTCACATATCAAAAATAGTACACAGTTTAAATTTTGAAAGATTATAAATGCCTACGTGACTGTTCTATCTCTCTTTCAATATAACATCTGTGATGAACAGTTTATGCATGTTTTGAAGTCAGAAATCACCAATAAACGTGAAAGATATTCTAATCTGAGCCACAAACGTTGGATACAGTCCTACAACTCAATTATTCAACCTAAAAATATATTAAATAAAATATTTTTATTTACACCCCTTCAAATGAAACAACTACAACAGTTAGTTTTATTTTTTTCTAATGCAACAATGCTAATTGGTTGTTTAATTTACAATGAAAACGAATATAACTTTGGAAAAGTTAATGACACCCTGTCCTTAATATAGAGTTCCATGATCAAAGAAATATTCCTTCCAAACGGCAGAAAAATGGAGCAGTTCCAATGTTAAAGAACAAAAGAATATGCCATTGTAAAAAACTTCTCATTCAAAATTCCTTGTAGCATAGCAAAGCGTAACTTAAGTTACAATGAAGAATGTTCCAAAATAGTTTTTGGTGTGTGAGTAGGTAGAAAATATACCAGTCCTGTCTATTAAATAAACATATATTTAGCACTGAAATACAATTTTTACGCTTTGACTCGTGCTATAAGAAAAACAGTATTTAAGTAAAGGTTATAAAAATACATAATTCATAATCTTAGTAGTATAGTGAAACCGTAAAAGAAGCACACAGTTCTTCCATCATCTACGTAATGCTACACGCAAATGAATTTTTTCCAATGAGATTACACATTACACCAACTCATATTTTGTCCTGTAGCTGGATTGCCTTGTTACTCGTAAAGTAATTGCTATCGCCAAACAGTGAACTTATAATAAAACCAGACCGTATAACTAACTGCATGTTATTCTCAAAATTCTAGCTTTACAAGCAAATTCATGTTATAAACTTTGGGTTTATGTAGGATCACTCAGCGGCTTCGTTCTACCTGACTTTGGACAGTATTGTTAATTTCCCAAACTTTATATAAATAAGAAGTCCATGGTACTTTTCACGAAAATCTGAATAATATTAAGAGCTTATAAATAAATTGAACTGCTTTTAAGTTTAAAAATATGTCCTAAGAAGAGGCTACAATTGAATCTTTTTTATTTCATTAATAATGGTGGAATTCATTAATAATAAAAAAGTTAGTCAATGAAAACTTATTAACAAGAAATCTTGAAACAAACAGATTAGTATAGGAAATCGTAAATATGTCCGACTAAACTAACAAGTACTATCTAAGAAATGCCATAAAGCTTTGCAGCATAACTGTGTAAATCTGACGTGTACATTTTTACCAATTATTTATTTTTTGCTGGACTCGTAATGCTGAAGCGTATGTTCATTGTAATTGGCAAGAGACAGATGTAGTAGGCGATAAACTGTAAGTTACCGGTTGATGAATTCCATTTTTAAGAAAAACTTTCCGTAGAAATAGTGTCTCATTTCCAAGAAGAAGAGGGTTGCAACACAGATCTGATTGATAGTTAGCACACTATCGTTTTATAATGCTAACAGACAGAGCACTCAAGATTTACCCAACTCATGATTCATCGAGGGAATATAACATTGATTTAGTTTGCGCAAAATTGTCTTCAGACATTAATGTTATAAGGTCCATATCCTAATTACTGCCCTATACCAAGTACTAAAGACGGTGTATGTATTATAAAATCCTGTTCACTCTGCCGAATTTCTAAATTTTGTAAGAAATTCTATTCTCTAAGTCTAAATGAGTCCTGAAAAGAGGCTGAGACATTTATGTGTATTAGAAAAGTGGCAGAGATAGCTAAAGAACGGGAAAATACATAAAAATATCAAGCTTATGAGCCTTTGACTTCACAGGCTAGTGTTCATTTAATCAAGATATTGCCAGATTCAATCGAGAACCCCCAACGCCTAAAATGTCAAAATCTCGCCTCAAACGCTTTTCAGTGAAAAAAAGCATTTTATAATTACGGCGAATTTAGAACACAAAACTGGGTGACCGATAATTTACAAGACTGACCCCGAAGTTGGATGTAGGTTGAATTGGCGTATGAATGAATGTAAAAACTGTATGTATGTTGTTGTATAATTATGGAAATCATTTTAAGTAAAATTTTTATTCGTTTGCTATACATTTGATTATTTTCTTCGCAATAAACGACTTCATTTTGACTTTATCTTAGTACACGTAATCTTTACACTACGTTGCCGTTGCTAAGCACGGGTGCTCTTAACTAGTAATGTTATAAACCCAGCTTTTATTTGCAAATTTTTATACTGAACGTATTGTGATGTTCATGGAAGCAGTTAGGGAAAATTATACTAATGGGGAAGGAAACCCTCTTGAGACGTTCACAATGGTAAGCTGGTTAATAACATGTGATATGATAACTCTATACTCCATAATATTGAAAGGGTCTACGTTATTTAAACATGCGTCTTTATATAATATATAAAATATTAATATTATTAAAAATCCATCTGATTATACCTGAAAACATATTTGAGTATATGCTACAATTAAAAAAAATATAGAATGAGAATTAGAGTGTGTGGCTGTGATTTGAAGAATGGTATTAATTTGACATATATGAACTTTCAAAGGATATATTTTAAGCAAAATTGTCGAAACATTTAAGGTATATGCTAGCTATTAATATGAATCATTTGTTCAAACTTATAGAATACACACTTTGATACAGTAAGTTTAAACGTTTGCTTGCACTTTGCGGTTTTAACAATAAACTCCCTTTTGCTTAAATGGTGTAATATTCTAATTAAAAACGAAGTGGGAATTTCAAACTCCATCAATATACAGAACGCTTTACAATACACAGTTTTATACTGAGCAATAACCAAGTTAAAAGTTTCTCCAACTAATTGGAACATACGAGACTTCTAATTGAATGGAAATGGTTTTCAAATTCGTTCTGAGAACATTAAATACACTCGTGCAAGGTTTTGTTATGGCAATTATACAAAGTGACCGTACCCACTCAGCAGCATAAACCGTGCTACAGTTGGTCTGTATTGTGTAATAACTGAAACAGCCACCACATACAAATTGGTTATTACATAAAGCCGCCTAATGAAATTTCAAGTCACAAATTCCAATTACTAAATATTTCCCAAAACTTTACAAAGCAAAACCTTGCCATTGAGGTTGAGCTGAATTTCTGGGAGATTCCAAGAATAGGATGAATAAACATAGTGTAATTTATTATAAAAATGTTGGTACCTTTCAATAAAGAATAGTAGGTTACATAATTACATAATGTCAACCTTTATTTAAATTAACACATGGTTTGGGACTTATATTTAACGTCAGATGAATTAAAAGTCGTGTGTACTCTCAGCCTTCAGAGAACAGGTGTAGTTATGTAAGTAATATTTGTGGACATAGCGTTAAAATATAAACTGTAGAGCGATATATTATTTGAAACACATGATAGCATATTGGATAAATTACATTCCAGACTCGGTCATTTTATACCATTTTCATTTATGTTTGGTTTAATTGTTCGTCATTATAACTTGACTATTAGTGTAACTGAAGGGTTCGCGTACATTTTAGTAATTAAATAATATGTTTTTTTTTATTTTTGCTCTTATAATAAATTTTGTCTACGCAATAAGCTGTTAGCATTATAAATAATCAGATTACAATTGTGTAGCATTTCATTAAAACATAATAAAAACAATACGGAATCTGCAGTCATTTATATTTTTATATGTAAAAGTTAAGTTCACCTTACATTCTATAATAAACAATCCGAAATAAAACAAATATGTTCCGATGTGTGTGTTGAAATAAAATATTTAGTTTAAAATGATTTATTTAATATAAACATATTGAAGACGTACAGTATTTATTAATAAAACAAAGTAGCACTGTAGTAATGTTGTACTGTTTGAAGGAAAACAATAAATCACTTCAAACAGATTTTACTTCATCAGTACCGTAGGGTTCGACACACTTCGGTCTTTATCCGTACAAGAAAGAGTATCAATGTAATCAATACAACACACGACGATCACAGCTGCTACATTCTAGTCTCTTTCAATAACACTCTTTGTAATACTCAGGCTACGTTTATATAGTGTGCTAGTGTTTAAAATATCGATTTGCTTCTAAAGAAACTTTTAACGTGTCATTTCACCAAACTGCAATGTGTAACGTATATGGCTGAATGATAGTATGCATATTACGTAGTATATATTTTGTCATCTCGCCTACGTTATGGAAGCTAATTTTATTCAATTAGAGTTTTTATTAATTTGCCATTTATCTAAAACTTGAATATATTTATTTTTAATCCATAAGAATTTACAGTTTTCACATACTTCTTAACCTTAAAATGTAAGTATTTTCGAGTGCATAAATCACAAATTATTTCACTGTATCACTTTGCTTACTAGGTTCATTCACCGAATGCACACCAACAACAAAAGTTGTACAGCTGTCAGTCTGTCGTTTACTTAACAGATATGACTGACAAAGCAAAAGAGTAAATAAAGCTCCACTGTGACATTCACAGTTCGGTAACACTGACGTGCACTGTTACTGTACTGTGTGCTATCATTATAACCGCGAATATCGCATTGTTAGTGAAGCACCATTGATTGCTTACTTGTGCTCTGAGGCGTGTGATGTGTTATTGTGCAATTGTGCGGAAGTTATTGTTTTTGATTTTGGAACCATAAACGTACCACGTATAAGTTTAATCTCAACATCTTATGTGGAATATTGTTTTAATATATCATCACACATTAAATGCAAGAAAGCAAAGGTCAATGCAAAGCTAAAAGGATTAGGGACACCAACGAATATTATTTGTTGTTTTGTATTGTAGTTAAACTAAAATATATGGACACATGAGGTCAGTTCTCTCTGTACATGCACAAGGTTTACGTGCTGTATCGTATATCAAAAGGCCAATTAGGATTTCCAGCGTTGTCACGTACTTTTGGGTGTTGATGAAGCTATACTGTTACTTTTTATGAAATTATACTGTGGAGGTATTCCTAATAATTTAGAAACATTACTCTACTACTGCCCAACCAGGCACAAGCAATCTACGTTCATCCCATTGATATCTACAATTTATTGAAGCATCTTAATGGTTTGCAGGGAATACACACATGGAAAAATATATTTTACATACATTAAACACAGACTTGAGTTATGTGTAGTCCAAGCCTTTACTAGAATGATGTGTTGCCCTTGGTGGTAATTTCAACATATTGAACAACACCAATCATACAGGATTGAAATCATTCCAGAGTGACACTATTTATATTATATATTTCATAGCAGAATAATTTAATCGACTACATCAAAAGCTCTGCTTAGGTCGGATTATAAACCCAGAACCCAGGATGTGCTCCCTAGTGTCCGTAATGACGTCCAGTGAGGATAATGTGTGTGTTTTTTTTTTCTTTTTTTTTGCCTTTGTGGTTATTAAAATTTCCTTAGAGATCCTAAGAAAACTATAGCCAATATGATTAAAAGTGAATTTAGTTATGATTACAAGGATTTTAAATATTTATTTTCGATAAACATTTATTTGGTAGTAGATACAGCGTCGGACTGGAAATCAAAGACAGTTGGGAAGAACGTGGATTGCTTGTGCCTGGTTGGTCAGTATTAGCGGTAACGTTTCCCAATTATTGGGGATGCATCCACATTATAATTTCGTAAAAAGCTTAGTTTCTTTCAAACCCAACACTAAGAGAACACAATGGAACTACTTTTTGACCTCTTTATGTTCGACACGCTACTTAAACCTGGGGCATGAGCAGTAACCTCGTTTGCCCACATTTAATTTTTAACCAATTACACATTAAGGTCAGTATTTCCAACCATACCAACACCATGCAGCATTAATAAAAATTAGCATTCGCTAGCCTCATTATTACTTTTATCGTTGCATTGACATTGGACTTTTTCCCTAAATCTGGGATAATATTTAAAAACAATATTCCGCACACGATGTTGGAATGAAACCTATACATTCTATGTTTGTTGTGCTTAAGTCAAAAACAACGATTCCGTACAATTGCACAACAACACAACAGACGCCTCAGTGCGCAAGTACACAATCATTGTCTTTGACTTTCAGTAACTATCCATTATTCGCGGTTTTAATTATAACATTCAGAACAGTAAAAATACTTCCTGAATGTTTCTAACCCTTGACTTTCACAATAAACCATTGGTTATTCTATTTCTTTTTCTGTAAATTCTGTTAGATACTTTACGTTGGAAGCTGCGTAACTTTGTTTGCGTTCGTTAAGTAAACTTAGTAAACAAAGTGATGCAGTTTTTAAAATATTTATATTCAGTAGATTTTTGAACAAAAGGCTACGTAATTTGCAATTTATAATTATTTTCAAGTCTTATTATATTTTAAGTGCACAAAGTATTTGATAATAATATTTTAAATGATTAGCCATTATAAATATTTAAAAAACGTTTAAGCTAACTCTGAAATTACTGAAAACTCTATTGTGTAGATTGTTAGCTTATAATATATAACGAGAGATAACAAAACATCTTTTTTGTAATAAATAACTTGTGGTACCGCTACAAACATTAAACATAGCAGTTCGATGTTGTGGCATATAAAAACTGTTTTAGAAGAGCATCGATAGTTTAAACATTAACACTATATGGACTATAAATTTTCTTTTGTTTGGCAAAGTGTTCAAAAAGTCAAGAACGTAGCAGCTGTGATCTCCGTGTGTTTTGCATTGTTTACGTTAATACTCTTTCATCTACTGATACAGACCATAGTGTGTCGAACCTTTTGTGCTGATGATGTAAAATGTGTTCGGAGTAATTTATTTTTTTCCCTTTAATATTTTCTCAACATTCAGTGACAATACTGTAACAATAACTTAGACTAGGGTTGATTTATGTAATTTTATATCACTATAAAGGTTTTGTTTGTTCATTAAATTCGTCGTTATTGTGCTTAAATTAATCTACTCGTGTTTAATACATATTTTTTCAATATAAATGTCAGACTATCATTTCAATCTTTTAGATTGTGTTTGTAGGTTGAACTTAATTATTATGTTTTAAAATATAACAGACTACATATTCTGTTTATTGTTTCATTACTGGATAATTAAATACAACATAATAGTAAACAGGTATTTGATACCTATCAATTATTTCACTACATAGAAGAAATTTATCTCAAGCGTAATATCAAAAGAAAAAAATAATCTAAAAATCATTTAAACCTATAATATAAGCACAAAACCTTCATTACCATTAATAGTCCATTTCTGATTACAAATTATTAGATCTCGATAAAGATAACTTCGTAGTCTGAACAATACAATATTTATATTATTATCTTACGTGACTCATGTAAGTATTTTATAAGTACTCGGGAGTTTGTCTTTTACAAGGAAGAAATTTATAAACTACATCTTCATTACAGCACTTGATCAAAAGTTACAAACATTGCATTACATTTTAGGATAAATATCCAAATCTTGCATTTTAACAAAGCATGATTGGACCGTGGATATAAAATAAATATCCGAATCAAGAATCCAGTGTAATTTTATCCAATGTGTTAATATGTATTTCAAATAATTTATTGTTCTACAATTTTCTATATTTTTAACCCAGTATCCGCTGTTATTAGCTACCTCACAACAATTATCCTTTTGTGACTTGTAATACACACTAGAACTGTTTAAACATAATAATTACTGCTTAATTGGTAACAAGTCAATCGAGATACTGGGGAAAATATGAGTCGATGTAATTGTAAAACTCGATGGAAAATATTTACTTGCTTGGAGCATTGCGGTATTGCGTGGATGATGGTAGAATTGTATGCCTCATTTAAGCTTACATTTTACTAGTACTATAAAGTTTGTATTTTTATACCCTTTCCAAAAAACCTTTATGTTTTAACCAGAAATAAAGTGTAGTTATAGTTAAGTGTAAATAGTTATTTCAATGCTAAACAAACGATTATCTTATATAAAGGAATAATTAATTTATGGCTACTTACACACTCAAAAACAATGTAGGAATATTTTCATTTTTATTTAAGTTACGCTTTTCCAGGCTACAAGGTATTTTTGTGAATATGAATGTATTGATAATAATATTTTCTTCTGTTGCTTAACATTAGAATGACTCCATTCTTCTTCTTTAGGAAGGAATTTTTCTTTGATCAAGAATCTGCTTTTGAAAGAACGGGGTGGTCATTAACTTTTTCAATGTTCGTTTACGTTATTAAATAAGCAAACACTCTGCATAATTACATTAGACACCATTAAAGCCAATAAACCATTAAACTCTTGTAGTTATTCAATGAACAGGAATAACTAAAGAAATATTGTATTGCATTTGTTATTAGATTGAGTAATTAATTTGTGAGATCATAATCTAATTGGTTATAACCAATGTTTTTGCCTCGAATTCCAATCGTTTATGCTATCAAGATTAGTATTAAGTTCAGACCTCAGAAATTGCAACAACTGTGCAGCACCGATAAATTATTGAGAAAGAGACAGAACAGGTGCGAAGACTTACCTGATCTTTTTGGCACTCTAAATAATGTTTATGCCTACTGTGTGAAATTGTCGGTCACTTAGCCGAAACGCACATAAAAACATTTTCTTTATTCCATTCTTATATATAGTTTAATAAATTGAAGAAAATTAAGGATTTTGGGTGCGACTAATTCAAGTAAAGTACTCATTTTGCTACAATTAAAAATGTTATATAACATATTAATATAACATATCAAACAACGTAATTACTTTTAAATACTTCTTAAGTTGTATTGATTACATCCTAGTTTTAAATTAAATATTCTTTAACTATTCGTACTTATCACTGCTGAATCTATATCCATCAACATGCACCTCATCGCACTATCTCTTTAAAAATCAATTTCAGCTCAGAAAAAACCATTTTAAGATTAATAAAACATTACCCGAAATACAATAAATAGCCAGGTTGGTTTACTTTGTTAATTTTTAACACAGCTATTCCCATACCATATCACATTTCACATTACGTTTGCTGAGTGGTATAATTTGAATCTCATTTCCGCTTACAATCGATAAAAAATATTGAGGATTTGATTGTTAACTGTCATACAATTGTTAGACATATAAATAAATTCCATAAAAAGTCAAGAATAAGGAATTAACTCATCAAGTAACTAAAAGTAGGTACATTTGAAGTTGTAAATTAAAAATGCAGCCATACACTAAATTGTAATGCATTTTACTTCTGAAAAATATGAACCATAACATAATTGTAAAGAAAAATTCTTTTGTAAAATTTATCCCTGAATTACTTATTTGTTAACCACATATGTGCAATATAATAATGACATAAAGAGAAGATATGATGTAAAATATTGAAATAAACATAAAATTAAATTCAGCAGGTAGAAATTCTCGAGCATTTACGTTTTAATGATCACTCTAGGGCAAGGCATTGTAGTATTGCATAAATTCAACAATACAACTTTCATCTGGAGAAAAGCACAAAATCTTCTATATTTTATAAAATTTTATAAAATAATTAAATATTTCTTGATAAACGGACATTTTTTAAATTTAGGATATACTAAGTTATATACAATGATCTTTTATCCAACTAAAAGTTCCAAAACGGAATAAGGATACAAAATTGAATCATTTTAATAATTGAGAACAAAGGCCTCTCAAAATTTTTGTATAAAAATATACGCCAGTGCATTGGATGCGTATGAACACTTAATTTAAACCATATAAGTAAACAGTAATGTTTCGTTTTTAAGTTTCAAATAAAATAAAGCCTACATATTTGTTTACTCATATGGTTAATGGGAAAAGGTAATTATAATAAGCTAATAAATGTATAAAGTTATTTTTACTATGTATCCTATAAAAATTTAAACCATGTACCCGTTTTTTTAAAAACTAGCTAAAGAAACGACCGGGAAAATCAAAGGTTGAGTTACGCTCCATACCCATATAATCTTGGCAACAATATCTGCATTTGGGTAGAAATGGGTTACACACTCAAACATAGTAGTAACAACCAGTATCTATATAACAAGGAATTTATTCATATTCCAAATAATATTTTTATAATATAGTTAGAAAAATGTTTCCTAAATTCCAAAAATAATTAATATTTCTTGTGTGCGTGTGTATGTTACTGAACTATTTCTAAACGGGTTGACTGATTTTAATGAAACTTTTTGTGTATCTTCAGTTGGATCCGAGAATGGTTTAGATTCATAATTCGGTCCAATTTTAATAGTTTATTTAATTAATTTTTTTATAATAAATTGTTGTTGATGGTGGAGTGTTTTACATTGGATCCGCCAGACTGCGCCACGACAAGTAATACAAAGTGAACTGTTACTTAACAACTGTGAATATTTTCAGCTGAAGTTCATCAAAGAGGCAGAAACATTTGTTCACATTTAAAATTTAGAAAGTTCATATTTTAAATTTGTAAAGTGCTTGATCAGTACTGTAATGCAGATTGCAAAGATGAAGTTTCACCAATTGTTCTACGTAAACATTATAATATTACAACACAGCCATAATGTTTTTCTATTTAAATTCCAGGTTGTCCCGACAGTTTGTGCTGCTATCAACTTTGTGCGTTGTTTTGTAACATTCTGTAATTATTGAGTGCTAATTGTTATAATACATTAATAGAGATTGAAGATGTTTGAAGTGCATAAAAAACTATAGTTATTTATTAAAGTTATTGAACTCATTTTGCAAATTTATTCAAGTGAGTATATTGGTCGCATACCTCAAATAACCACATATTTGATAGCAGCACAAACTGTCAGGAAAACCAGGAATTAAAATAGAAAACACTTGAAACTGTGATCGTAGCGCATTCTGCTGGATACAATGTAAAACATTCCAAGATGGTCCACCCATTTAGGAGGAGTTCAGCTCCATACACACGCACACAAGAAATATAAATATAAAGATAATGAAATTCGGTAGTTTAGATAGGCTAATTAGAAATATCAATAATTTGATTGTGATGTTGGCCGCTTATTATAATTCAGCCTATAAATAAGTATAATCGAATTCAGTTCGTCATTTTAGTAGTTTAGATAGGCTATTCAGAAATATCTATAATTTGATTGTGATGGTGGCCACTTATTATACTTCAGCCCTATACGGAATACTTATTTAGTATTTTAGATAAATTAAATTCTGTTGGCCAGTTCCGATACTATACTGCAATTTTAAATAACTATAATGAAATTCGGTAGTTTAGATACACTATTCAGAAATATCAATAATTCGATTGTGATGGTGGCCGCTTATTATACTTCAGGCTTTACATAACTATAATCTAATTCGGATAGTAGTTATATAGCCTATTCAGAAATATCAATAATCCGATTGTGATTGAGGTCACTTATTATACTTCAGCCCTATCGGAAAATCATCTAATTTGTTTGTGTATACTCCTGAAGGATTAACAAAAAATATTGTACATTCAAGCGCATTACGATAAATAAGTTGTAAATTGAAAAAATATACTTGTTATAAAATAGTTTGTTTTAACTTTTTTACCTTCAGCTTAAGTAAGTTTTCATTTAAAACATTCTCTACATTTCACATCACTCATGTTATACTCACACACTATCGGTTGGTCGAAGTGTGATTAAATTTACATGTGATGAAGTGAGATATTGTAATAACTTTTTAATAGATATTTTTATCAAAACAGCCCAGATTGTTACAGATTAATCAAAGATAAAAAATTCCGAAATAAAGACCTATATATATATAGGTATTCAATAATATGAATATATATATATATATATATATATATATATATATATATATATATATATAAGTATTCAATTTATAAAGAGGATATTGATTAGATCCAGATAAGTATGTCGCGGGAGGTTCTGGGGGGGGTCGCGAGATAGGTGATAAATGAAAAAAAACTCAGGCCATATATACCATATATTGGAGGCAAATATCAAATTAAGCGACCATGTACTTATTTAGAAACTGAGCTGAGTCCGCTTGTTAAGTACAATAAGTATATTTAATCAATTTACAATTAATCAATACTATTTTAAAATACAACTATAATTAACAAAAAGGAACAAAAGGAGCTCTAAATGACTCAACATCGCTGCTAAAAATGATGGTGCCTGCCGCGCCGCTTGTATCGTAACGTAGGCCTTATTGTTGAGAGACAAAATTTGTTTATTCTAAAAAAGGCACACTACACAAAATTACATTGCAAAAAATACATTTTTTTTTAAGTCCTGCAGAATGACTCAATGAGAAACTTCAGCTTACTTTGAATTAACTAACTGTAGAATGTCTGGGTTGATTTTTGTCAAACACAAAATAATATCATTTTCCAGTGCCAAACAATTTCTTGGTTTGGTTTTTTAATTCACCATTGTGGAAAATCCTTTTTCACAATTTTTAAGAAGTAGAAAAAGGTATCAAAATCTTCAATGCTACTTTGGTCAATTCTTAGGTGTTCCTTCTTTATACTTAGCCAAAACTTGTCGGGACAAACATCGTCAAAAGTTAGTTTCAATGACTGATCACTTGATATATCTATCAGTTCGTCGTGGAGGCCAGCATTCAATTCAGCTTTTTGAACAGCTTTTTCGGAAAATGGTTTTGTTAATCCACACAGATCCACTTGTATATTTAACAGGAATATAATCATTCAACTGCTTTATCAAGGCTTCAAGGTGTGATGATATGAGTAATGAGAGAGATGATGTGTCAATGGATGTATCACCAATACTTGAGACATACTCCTTGAATTCTTGTGTAAGTTTGGAAATTTTCAAAGTCTTCATCTTTTTATTCTTGTATTCCAAAGAGTAAGTTTTCTTACAAATGCATTTACTCGGTCTTGAGCATACAAAATAGTAGTTTCTGGTCCTTGTAGGGATGAGTTTCAAAATGTTGAGATGAGAAAAAATATCAGCTAAGTAAGCAGCTTTATTAACCATTTTTCATCGCTGAAAAAATGGGAAAGTTCATGTTTTACTGTCCATTAAAAAAAGCAACATTTCTGATATCAATGAAAACAGCCTACTCCACACGTTACCCCGGGACAGCCATCTCACTTCGGTGTAGAATAGCAAATTGTTGTGTAAGGCTCCTACCTCTTCACACAAGTTTTCAAGTAATTTACTCTGCAATGGTCGACTCTTGACGTAGTTAACAACTTTGATAGCCTCAGCCAAAACTTGACGCAAGTCATCCGGCATTCCTTTAGCTGCCAAAGCTTGTCTATGTAAAAAAACATTGCACCCAGTTTGCATTTGGCATTAACTTTTTCAACCTGGCAATCAATCCGCTGTTTTTATACCCGAAAGGGCTCTTGCACAATCACTACAAATTGAAACACATTTGTTCCAATCAATTTCAAATGGTTCAGTTGCCTCAATGAAACACTTTAAAAAGACTTTCACACCTGTGGCATGGTCTGGCAAAGATTTGCAAAATAATACATTTTCCTTAATAGAGTGACCGCAATCATACCTAATAAAACACAAAAACTGAGCACAGTTAGCAATGTCAGTTGATTCGTCGCATTGAATCGAAAAAAACGTGCTTTCTTTTATGTGCATCTTTAGCTGGTTCTGAACATCTTTCACCATGTCTGATATTCGTAGTGACACAGTGTCATTGATAGTGGGATTTTTTTTAGCTTGTCAGCTTCTTGAGGATTAATCATATTTGAAACCATATCGATTGCGGCAGGAAGAATTAATTCCTCAGCAATGATATGTGGCTTCCCCACTTTAGCAATCTTTAGCGCTACCTCGTACGAAGCTTTGAGGGCATTTTTGCTAACATCAGTATGACTTTTAATATTTACCTGTTGACTGCGAAGGGACAGCAGTTTTCTCTGGAAAAACTCGGACTGGTTTGTTTTTCAGCGCAGAATGCTTAGTTTCAAGATGACGCTTCATTTTTGAAGGTTTCATGCTTTCAACTGATAAAACTTCACTACAAATAACACACTGAGGTTTGTTTTCAAGTTCAGTAAAACCAAACTGTAGATATGCATTATCATACTTTCGGCATTTTGGTTTTGAGACTTCGGAACTACTTTTGCTACATGAAGCTTCTCTTTTTAAAATCTTATCCATTATTAATACTAAAACTTGAGTGTTCAATTTGAAGATCAAAGTACGCACTATTTCTCAAGACGTCAGGCAGTCGACTGGCACACTGGCACAGTGGCTTGTCGGGAAGGACGAATTGTGCCGTGCGATGGCTGCGCGCGCAGCTCCATGTCAGGCTGTCTCCGCGGCTTTAAATACACCACGCGTCAGTTCTGTAAATATACTGCGCACAGTCTTTTGACTGCTTTGATATTGAAGAATTGAAAATGATTAAAATTACTTTCGTTACAATTATTACCGGATCGTTTATTAATTATTAAGAAATTAGTGCTAAACTAACGTTTTTATATAGCTTTGAATAGTGTTTTTTTATGTTTTTTAAAACTAATTATTGCTGTCTTTTTTGCATACAAAGGCTTACTTTTACGATGTTACAAGAAGGGGGTCACCAAAATTCCTCAACCTAAAAAAGGGGGTCGCAGCGTCGAAAAGGTTGAGAACCACTGGTTTAAAGAGTGATGGGGTTTTGTTTAATCTTGTTAAAATAATACATTTTCTGCCTATAACTTATTATTTTTTATAAATTAAAACGGCACAAATGTATATGGTAACTCAGTTTTAGGACATTCTTACTATGGTGATGAACAGCTAACTTTTTATAACGCGAGTGCTATTTCTAAGGAAATAGGTTCAAAGGAAACAGAGTAGAATATTGGCAATTGTTACTATCAAAACTACATTAATATTGCCTAAATTAAAAAGCTCCTACCATCGCAATTCCTGATTTTCTATCAGGGACCTTCTTCCACTGATTGTCCGAGTCTCTAAGAGAGTTCTATCAGTAATTTCCTATTCTTTCTCTTATCAGGTGAAAAAGCCCATTTTCAAATAAAATACTTGTTTTGAAATTATAACGAAAAATCACCAACATCACACAAATCTTAATATACTGACGATGTAATAAATTTTGGAACAATAGTTCGCTTTGGGGCATAATAGTAATTAATAATGAACGGCTTTGTGCAGTAACGTCCATGTTATCATGAATATATATACTCATTGTAAGATGTAAAGTACCAGATTAAACCTACTTTCCTGATGTGTAATGGTAAACTTTACAGATTTATAGAACTTTAGCCAATTCTCTGAAATTATACACAAACGAACAAATATGATTTCACTAGTATTGTTCAAATTAGTTATGAACATGAATTTAATATTTATTACCTAAATATTAGAAAACATTGCATTCAAATGCAGAACATGGAAAATGAAGATGCGCATTTATTATTATTACTTCAAATAATTTATTGCAATTTTGGGACGTGAGTGCAGCACTGGTATTTGAACATAACAGCCTTTGCGCTTTATCACTTCTATTGATACGTATATTGAGGTAAAAAAATGCCACTGCCCCATTAGAGAAAATAAATATAAAATTTTTTTAAACTCTTATTTTAAAATTTCACAAGTTTAAAACTATTTGTAAATCATTACTATTCCACAATTTGGCTATCATTTACTTAAATTACTTGCACATGAGTAGTTTTGCCTGAGGAGGAAAACATTATAGTAAAAAAGCGTAAATTGATAACAATTAAATTTTACGTTAACCATCACTTAGGTTCCTGACTTAATTTTGTAAATTAAAGCTGCAATTACTTGCAACTGCAAAGCTATTTATTACTTACAATTCGTAAAGTTTCGAAACAAGAAAACCATTTGAACACTTTTATTAAAAAAAAAAAGAATTATTACTAAAATATTTGCCGTACAATTTGTTAAGTAATATTGTTTATAATGGATCGTATGCTACAGAACCAATGACAAGTAACTTTGGGTAGAGTTAACGCCAGAGATTATCTCGTATATTCATGGTGTGATATTCAGACTCTGCAATATTCAAATGAGTTGGTCTAATTCTCGATGACCACTAACGACATCTGTTGGAAGTTCTGTACGCTTAAAGTCCTGATAGACGTAGTCCACTTATGGATTATGTCAGTTAGGAGTTTAGGGTTTGCAAAATATTTCGTGGTGCTGACAAATTTATAACGGATATTCAAACGTATATTATATTCCCTCTACTTTTTTGTTGGATTGTGTAAGGAGGTCCACTGTAATTATTGTTATTGGTAAACTTCAAGAAGTTTTTTATCAGCTTGGAACAGTTTAAAATAGGTTCTGGAACCCAAATTCACGTGTTACCAATGAGAAATTCAATTTATTTTCTCAACTATAATGTACCACGGACTTTTTCCTCATTTAGAACAAGAATCTTAGAAGTTCCACGTAGTCGTAAGAGGATCTTTGCACTGCTTCTGGTGTGAGAGGATAATATGGATGAGTAAGGTTTGGAATATCAGGCTGCCTCCTGTCAAGATCCACGAGAGAGAATGTTTGACATTAATCTGAGTCATGTCAACTTGAAAGAGGGAAACCCTGCTATGTGCCAGCCTTTCCAGTCAAAGCAGGGAAGGGTGGAAAACTTGTAATCTTGCATAATCACTTTCAAGAAACTTTGACTCTTAGGGAACCTAAAAAAAATCTAATAGCCATCTGACGCAGTAGACTAGCCCTATCGAACTACATTTTCATCGCAGAATCTCGACAAATGATGTTAAAGATGAGTCCCTTATCGATATCTGTAAGGTTGCTCATATTTAAGCGAAACATTGGTTTTTGTTGTGTGCAGAACTTTTCTACTGGACGGTATAATAGAATCAGAAGTGAACCCCTCTGTGGAAAGTAAGGGCTCACTAAGAGCTTAAACAGATAATAACATAAATATAAATACCTTGATTTTTTAAAATGTCTAAAAAAGTAACATCAATTTATTGGAGTAGTCAGTACAGTACAGCTTACATACTTACAATATTCATTTGGGACCACTAAAATTCATACAAATGACAATGTTCTTCTACACAAGAAATCATATTTTCAGACATTATCAACTTTCTTGCAGTTCCTTTTATGACATTATTTCACTTAAACTTTACATTTTACAGCAAATATTATCACTTGATAGCTGAATAGAAAAACTTTAACGTTAAATGTGCTCAAATCGAATCTCAAACTGAAATCGTGATTTAAGTATATGTTTCTCAAACTCATACCAGCTTGTGACTCAAGTGTTTATAACGCCTTTCTGTTTCGTGTTAAACAATTTCTTTTTATCCTAAATACCTTACATCAAACACACACCACGAAAATGAAGTGAAGGTACCATATTTGAAAATAAATAATATGGGTACTTCTGGGTCCACATGGCTCCACTAGGCTGTTGTGGATCTTACTATTTAAAACAGTAATATTTGGTTAAGTAAAAACAATTCTAAAACACAATTCGCTGTAGAATAACAAATACTTTACAGCCATCCATCATTACTCGTAAGTACAATAGAAAACAATTCACGTTAATAGTGTTTGGAAAAAATTTTCAATTTAAATTGAATTGCTATTAGGCTGTTATGTGATAACCAGATTAGTAATAAGTATAATATAATAGGTATAATAGCATAGTAACAGCTTGTCGTATTGCAAATTAATATCATCAAAAGGAATATATGATTTGCGTAGCAAACATTAAACGAAGTCTTTCTAAATAAAGTATAGTACAAAATTTGATGTTGATTTTAACCTTATTTACTACGTATACAAATTATTCAGAGTATAGAAAGTGCGCCATTCTTCCTACCCCCACACCACCACTCAGGAGTGGGGTGTTTTTTAATTTAATAAATCACTAATACATTGAAACAATTACAAAGCATGTAAACTAAGTTATGTTTGTTTTTATTACGACCAGAATACCTACAGTATAAGTTTGTTACAGAACCTTGAAGCACGGAGGTTACTCAGAATAAAGGGTACCATTAGGATAGTAAACATAACAACACTGACAGATAAAGAACACAAATGCTGCTGCGGTTCTGTGGCGGACTGGAAGAAAATAGATGGTAAAGAGCCTCTCACGGCCAATGTTGTTGCAAGGAACGGAAAGGTGAAGAGCCTTAACAAGTGGTTCCTTTATGCTGTTATCCACACAATAATAGTGTTATTCTATCAGAAATAATGTATTAAACCATTCTTCCTTTGTTAAAACTGTAACATTAGGAAACAGGAGTGTAAACATTTACCTGTTAGCAAAGAATATTATAACTGTAGAGCAAGGGACTGTTTTAAGTTGTTAAGAAACAAACTACACTGCTTGATATAACTACTGTACTTTAGGTACTAAACAATGTCTTTTTACAAGTTTCCATTAGACATTTTTCATTGCCCGAAATTTAATATATGTAAAAACTTCTATTAATATTATAACTAAATGGAGTACAAAATAAACTTCTTCCACATTTATAATCTTAGCGACATTGTTTACAAAATTAGATTTTTGATGTATGGATGTATTTTACGTTTTTTCCGCCAACTAAGCAACACCTATAAAACGTATTGTTTGAACAATAGAATAACATATATCCTTATTATAAAAATTAATTTATTGAGGCGCTTAATCCCACAGATACAATACGTGTCCTATTAAACGCTTGAATATTTTCTAAATCATGAAACGTTTGTTTGAAATTTAACTTTTAAGAATAACATTTGTATGTTATTATTACTTAAGTAGTACTATGCGTATAATTAATATAAATAATTTCAATGTAAGAAACATGTTGTTATAGAATGTTGTACAATGCATGCAAAAATGTTCTTTACAAATTATAGAATAGATATAGATTATAAACAGCAATGTATACAAAATTGTATAAAATACTATATATGGATCACAGTTAATATTGACAAAAACAGACTAAGCTACTTCACTTTATCAAACGTGATCCTAGTTACGAATTAAATCTACATAACACAAACCGTTAGTTAAAAAGCATTTTATACTAGAACTTTGCTTCTATGAATATTAATTTAGGACGTTATGAGGGTTTCCCTTCTAGATTGTAAAATGTATAGTAGGAAGTAAAAAAATGTATTATATTTAAAAACATCGAGTTTTGTTTTAAACAAAATAATTTGTATAAATCGTGAAAAAATTTGAACACTGTAAAAACTACCTAAAATAAATACTGGCATGACTTTCAGGTAAACTCCTTATTATTTTATTTATATCTTATATATATTCACGTTTTAAAAAGATAAAGACATGTTAATACACTTTTTCTTAAACTTTTTGATAGTCCTAGTTTACGATTCCATTAAGATATATTGAACGACATTAAACCGATTTATAATTATGATATACATTATTCAGAGTCTGTAAAAACGAAATAACATTTTAATTAATTAAAAGGATGTGTAAATATATTTTAATATAATTATTGAAATAAAATGAAATGTCATGAAGCAATCAAGTAAGTCGTTGTATGAGACAAAAAACGGAAGTAAAAGTATTTTTATTTAAAAAAGAGAACATTGTAGGCATAACAATGTCGCAAGCGAACATCTGGACAAGGGTTTAGCATAAACCACCGATAGATCGCAATATTGTCTCGCGTGCTAGGAATACAAACACATTTGTATCATGCATAGTCCAGCAGATTAACTGATGTACATGTTTTCTGAATTTTGTGTGTGATGAATGTGTCCAAGTAGTTTCTCACTATTTGTTCACTATATACTGTTTTTATAAGTGGCTGTGAAAACTTAGACTATGTTTTAAATTTGCACAGAAAAATAAATATAGTCTATAACAATACAAAAAATACTAAACTTTAGTAACTATTAAGTGGGGGAAACTCTAATTTATTTATTGATTTACTCCTTCGTAAAAATCTGAATATTTTGTATAGAATAAATAAAGAAACTTAAAATTTTATTGTCGTTGCTAGATAATTAATTTACAAATAATAATGCAATTGCTTGTACTTCATCTCTTACGGCCAACATGCTGATACAGATTTTGGTTTACTGCTAACTTATTATTTTGTTTAGCAAAAATATGTAAAATAAACACACGACTTTATATTAATAACGAATGATGAATTAAAATAAAATATTTTAATTTGAAAGCAAATTAAAAATAATAATAGCTGTTCAAATCAACTGTTGTCCAGTTTATAACGTCTAAAATATATATTTTATATATATATATATATATATAAATCTTCAATAAGAAATCTTCTAACGAATTAAAAGATATATATATATATATATATATATATATATATATATATATATATATAATTTACTTGGCATACACATCGATATACAATGCATTTTAAAAACAAAAACTAGTTCAGTATCTACCGTTCGATTAATATGTCAATCCATTTATGTGCAAAAACATAACAGGTTTTTGCTTGGCCAACAAAAGCCCTACACTTTTTTGGTACAATAGTCCTTTGCGATAATATATATTCAGTATTATTATCATCCTTGGGAGCTTCTAGGTTCTTCATTCCCTTTCTTGAACTTTTTAAAATATAAAAGATATTTTCACCTTCATGTTCAATCATAGTATATTTACACTTTTTTATAATAAAATAATTCGTTGCAAAGCCTTTTATAAATGAACAGAAATTTACTTACCTTCAACAAGGACATGCCATTATTCGGGTTTTTAAAGTTGTAATCTTCCAGTGTATGTAATCTTCCAGTAATTTAACAGTGTAAGCCATTAAAAATTCTACAGTGCCTACTAAAACCAATCCGAGATGATTTGTGATTAAAGATTAGTTCCTATTAACCTTTATTTCTGCATAAAACATTTACGAATAGTTTTAAAATGTTTCGTTACTTAATTGAACAAAAATAGGTAATTACTAAAGCTAAATTTCACATTATCCAATACAAGCAGAACAAATAATCTTGAAAATTATTACAGTCCCTCTGATCTCCTCCCAATTATTAAAACATTAGATAAAAATTAAGTTATCAAGTAATTCAAATGTTTTATATTAATCTTGTCATTAATCCGCCTTATTTGTATTAACTGGTATTAACTAAGTTTCAGTTGTGTATATTATTTCAATAGAGTTTCACTGAAGCTTTCTATAAATTTTGTAATTAATGTAGTGTATTAGTATTCTTTGAAATTTTTAATTTTATGTGTTAGCTGTCAATCTAGTTTGAATATCTTAATTTTAAATCTGATTTTATTTTCCATACACAATCTGCTGAACTCTACTTGATTATATAATGTATATAATTATAGCAGTATGCTCTAAGTATACATACAATTCCAACAATTTGAACACGAGATTTCGAAAAATAAAATATGTTTATCAATTCAAGCACTACTTTCTAAGTGAGATATTTTACCAATGATTAAGAGTGAGGAGTGTGTACAACTCACTAGAATTTACAATAGCAAGCAATTATTAAATTATTATAATTACTCAATGCAAATTACTCATCACGGTTTATGGGAAGTCAAGACATTTGATCAAATTATTAATTTATGGCTTGAATTGTAATTAGTGGTGGTGTCAAGCACTCATTATCCTAATGAGAGTCTTTTAAACACGACCCGGTCGTACGCTCAAACCGACATTAAACCTAACACCAGAAGCCTTTATATCAACTTTGACTCACCGATTGAACTTTTTTTCATAAAATAAGCTAGTGATATCTTTTTTGTGTTAAAAATGTAATTGTAGAAGGTTTTTTCAAATCAGTAGCAATATGTGTATTAAGATACTTTTTAATTTTAGGTTGTATTGCATTTCGTAATATTGACTTAGGCATATAGTAGCGTCTACTGATTTCTTTTTCGAAAAGTTAACATTCACAAGTACTTTATTTTTAACCCAATGGAACGTACATCTTAGAAGTTTAACTAACACTCAGTATGACAGATCTTACTGATTATTATTACTTTTAATATACATATTTTACGTACAATGTAAAGTCAAAGTGTTTATGTGGTCTTGAACATTATAATGACGTTTTTAATGTCATATGTTTTAGATTTGCGTCTACGAGTATGGTTGCAACTATAAACACAAAAGGAAGCAATTATTGTACGTGGGTATAATTTTAAGTGTAACATTACATTACTTGGTCCTTGGTCCATTCCTATATAAGAGCTTGAATATAGAGTATTATATTCAGTTTTGTACGAGCTTCAAAATTTCCAGAGACCGAGCACAAGGTATGCTCAGCTCCACTTAGAAAAATGTTAATAAAACCAAACTTATACGAAAAATCTAAAACTTCATTTTTTAACAAAAAGACTGCTGTAAATTTATTTACACACAAGTTGATGCACACAAAGTGAAATAAATATTGAAAACAAAATAAGTCAGAAAACAAAAAAACTATGATGTATCAACCCTACTCTCTAAGACCTCCTAGTCTATTTAAACCATTTAATGATAAACTCTTTCATTTTAACATATTTCTTAAATCGTGTTTCTATGGGTTCGTTTCTTATATTTTAGTGAAACTTAGTGAAGAACATCGCTCTACGATTATGCGGGAAATTGCCAGGAAAAGCCGAACGATGAGGTATCTGACGTAAATTAACGCCAGCTCTATGTTTGTGCTTATGAATGTCATTACATGTTCGTATATTTTCGCTTTAGCATGGGGAAAACAATGGTTTCGTAAATGTACAATGAGATGGAAATGTAATTTTATTTTTATCCGCAAATACCTTTCTCAATGAACTTCATTTCCCGAATGTATCCATAGAAAACTCCACCTGGCTTCTGCTCAAGCGTAAACCTGAGGTTGCAAATAGTAGATTTAGCATGTTGACATTTCAAGCTCATTATTAACAGAAATAGCTCCCCTCTTAAACTTTATACTACTTATTTTGGTCGTAGTGTCGGAGTTCAATTAGATCAAATCTATGCTTATTTACAAATACTATCCGTACCATTTTTGAAAACTTTCTTATATATTATTTTATAGTTTTTATAATAAGCTATTTAGTTTTTAGATAAGCTATATATTAAATTTGTTATACATTCTACCATAATCTCTTCAAATTAATCATGTTAAAGAAACAATATTTTAAAATCCAATCTTTAAACCAAGGCCAGTCTGTTAATAGTTTGTAAACCACTTCACTTCTTCTTATTATGTTCTAAAAAAATGGTATAGCCTTCTTTTCTTTGCGTTTTTTCTCACATGTTTAACAAACAAACTTCTTAATACTTTATCAAAAAATTGTCTTAAATTGTTTCTAATGCAATGTACAATTATCATGATATACTTCTGAATCATGGAATGAAAATATTGAAAGGAAACGCTGTGCACGAGAAAATACACAATAAAATGAGCACTTTCACATAGAAATGTCTTAGGTATATCTGGAAAATTTTTTCTCTTACCCTTGACCGTTTACTCAAACTAACCTTAATTTGCCTAATGAATCTTGTTCTAACAGGGTACATAAATGTACTCGAAATGGACACTGTAAGAATGAGGATTGATAAAGTCGTTTTACAAATTACACTATTGACATTTATCATGACAATATTTGTCAGGTTTTGTGCATAATAGTTTAAGATTCACACTGGAATTATAAAGAGCTCTAAAACATTGATAAGCGTTTTTGTTTAATATATTTTTCTAAGATATTAACTTATTAACATAATTCAGAATTCTCCGCTGTTTATAACTCATCACTGACAAGCATGTAATATCCGTCCCAATAGCTTACATATTGCAAGGTTAACTCGGCACAATTATTGTGTCCAATATAACTTGAAGTTGTCTAAAATCGTTACTTATTCGTTTCTTCATGCAGTAACCGGATTACCGATGGTGAAACATAGCGATTTATTCCATTGACGTAGAGACTGGTTTAGACATTTCTTTACGTTTGACTTTAACATCGCACTTTTTATGCCTTTTTTAGAAAATGTTGAATTTTTCTTATATTTATAATTTTATATGTGATTTTTTTATAATAGTCGTTTTGCTGTATTAGAAAAATACGATATTACAGCATTTACCGTATAGTAAGCCCAATAACGACGAGAAGCAAAAGTGTGGAAGTTTAAAGTTTGATATTAGGTTAAAGGTCTTGGGAGGTTACGAACAAAAAGAGAGTTAGCAGTACTGACAAAAGTAATTGTGCGGGGGGGGGAAGAGATACTAAAACTAGCTGATAATTAATTGTATCCAAAAATATCCTTCTCACTAATTTAATTACTTGTCAGTGTATTCCATAAGTAATTACTTTCTTACAATGTTAGGTCACGAATCAAGTTTTGGTATATTTTAAGTATCTGTAGCACAAAGAGAAATTAAACATACTTATTTATAAAATACCTGTAGATGCTTAGGATTGTTCTAAAGTATTATTGGTTCTTTTCCACTAATATATTAAATAACTCATAACGTTTCCATATACTATTTACATACTATTTTTTTACATAGGAGTATCGAAAATTATAATCATTTATTCAAAAGAGTGATACAATTTTTACGTTTGTCTTGAAACTGCATATTTTATCCCCTTTTCTGAAAAGTCAGAATGCTTTTTATGACTTTGATTTTACATTTGATTTTTTATCGTTTCGGTCTTGCAATATGAATAAAAAAATATAGTTAGACGATCAAAATATTATACTAATCACCGTATAATAAGGTCAATAATAAGACTGGAGAAAGGAAATTTTATGATTTATAGAGCTTCGTGATGAAGCTATTAATTAAAATGTGTAAGAACTCGGGAGCTAAGAAATGAAAAGATTTTTATCAGTACAGAAAACAAAATAGGTGTGGGGGGAGATAATTCAGCTAGCTGTTAATTAATTGTATCCCCAGATATCACTCGTGTTTCCGCTTCACTAATTGAATTGCTTGTTACTGTAATCCACAAGTAATTACATCGGTACAATATCGGCTCACGAAACAATGTATCTCTGAAACAAATATAGCACAAAGAGAAATTAAACCCAAGAACATAAAGATATACCAGTAGATTCAGAGTATTTCTGCTAATAGTTTCCTTGTAATTACATATTGAATAACTATTATAATTCCTATATGTTATTTACATATTAATGTTTTAAATCAGTTTTTTTGCAGTACATTGCCGTTTTTACATATGCTTATACGTCCACTTAGTCTCAAACGTAATCATTTCAATACTATTTAGTCCGATTTATGCAATGTTCTATAAAAATATATCAGCATAGAAGCATAAACATAATATGTACTATTTGTATAATTAAATGTATAATTAAATATAGAACGTATTTACTATATTTAATTATCATTATATAAACCTGTAACATAAACCTGTAATGGATAGGTAATTTGTACGAAATAAAATTACTGAAAAAGTACAACTAGTCTAGTTCACCATATAAGACACTTACTGATATATGAAGGTTAGCTAAACTTGATATAAATATGGCACCTTATAGGCAGTAAAGGTTATGTATACCTTGAAAACGGGTATTTCTAAACGAAAAGAGTTCTTTGCATTGAATGCATTACACCATCTCTGAGTTGAACAAAATATAGTGCCCGAATATAATCCAAAATCCACGATCGATTTACGTTAAACTGTGTTATCATGTAATAAATTCAACCTCGAAGAAAAGTTGAATTGTTTAAGAAAGGGATTTTCACTATGAGTAAACATTATTGTATTCATATATTCTTCTGGATTTTAATGCTTGCGGAATATCTTCATCAAAACATTATTGCCAACAGTAAATGGAAATAAACACAGGTATATAAAACCATCAAAGAATACTAACATAAGATATTATTAAAAAAGTCAATACTGCGGTTCTTTGATTTTATTGTGTTGATTCTCACTAAGGTATAAAATATCCCCATGTGAAAGAACTCACAGGGTACAGATTTAAGTTAAGATGATGCACGGTGTTCCATTAAAGCAAGAGAAATATTGAGATCTATGAACAACATCGATGATATCTTTTTAAACCAGTATTATGAAGTAATATAAGTAAAACACAATGAGCTAAAAGTTTTTTTTCCATATGAGGCTATTTTTCTAGTTTAAAGATGATTTAAATTGCGATTCTAAAAACAGTAAGCAACAGTAAGCACGTTTTACTCTCTAAAATGCACTATTAAACTTGTACAGATATTATGTAGAAGTACTACCTAAATGTTTATTGTAAGAAGTTCTAGAATAGTAATTGCATTTAGGCTTTACTGATTTACTTTAAAAACTATCAGCCCTAGAGGTGTGGGAATATGTAAAAAATCATACGTGGAGTGGGACAAAATTCTCCAGGTAATACACCGTTTAGATACTTTGATAAACAAATACATGAAGTTAGATGAGTTTAGTTTGAGCGAAATTAGCCACTCGAACATGACTCTGACACTTTGCTCCTGCCTGCAGAATTTTGATGAGGGGTTGACAAGATCTCTGGAGGGATGTCAGGAAATCGCTATTTAAGTTTTATTTTGTCCTTTATCATCGTATTGCGTAAACATAGTCATGTATAAGTTAGGAATTTAACATATACTAAGATTATTATGCTCTAACGTTTGATGTACAAGGGACGAAAAATTTACTAATTAACAAATTAGTATTGGCATATAGCCTCTTGAGCATACAAAAAATGTGGAAACACCCGCCATTCGCTGAGTTTCACCCTTAGAAATTCTGAGAGAAAAAAGCTTTTGTTCGTTATTAAAGTAACGAAAAGCTTTGGATTGACAGTACTTGTCTAGTGGACAGCTTAAAGACAGAAGGGAGACTTCCTGGTCGGGATGATCACATTTACTTTCAAGATGACATCAATTAATATCTTCCCACGAGATTCTACATAATTCCTTTACATTTGTTAGTTTAGTTCATTGCGATTAGTATATGTTTTATATTGCACTTTATCTCATACATAGTCGTAGAAGAACTTATATTAAACGAATTATTCAGTTTCTTGCACGTTAATATATGTTGAATTTTGTTGCTTACTTCACATATAAGTATTCATAGAATGACTCACAGTTTTCACACCACGTTCCAGGCTGAAGAGTCCGAGAGCAGTTACTTGTAGTACAGTTACAGATTTATTATATTTGTGAGGAGCACTGGCTGAAGTCCAAACTATCACTACACATCAATCTTCCATTGTCTTTCAGATACCACTCTGGAGAGCCCGAGAGTGGTCATTTGTAATTCATGTCCAGATGTGTTACACTTGTGAGGGATACTGGCTGGTTACCTGACTGCAACTAAACATCAATATCTTCCATTACCTTCCAGATAGCAGAATGAAGAGTCCAACAGCGGTTATTTGTGGTTCATGCGCAAATGTTTTATATTTGTGAGGGATCCTGGTTGATGAATAAATTACCATTAAACATCAATATCTTCCATTACCTTCCAGAAAGCAGACTGATGAGTCCAACAGCGGTTACTCGTGGTTCATGTCCAAATGTGTTATACTTGTAAGGGATACTGGCTGATGAACAGATTACCATTAAACATCAATATCTTCCATTACCTTCCATAAAGCAGACTGATGAGTCCAACAGCGGTTACTCGTGATTCATGTCCAAATGTGTTATACTTGTGAGGGATACTGGCTGATGAACAGATTACCATTAAACATCAATATCTTTCATTACCTTCCAGATAGCATACTGAAGAGTCCAGCAGCGGTTACTCGTGGTTCATGTCCAGATGCAATATACTTGTGAGGGATACTGGCTGATGAACAGGCTACAACTAAATATCAATACCTTCCATTGCCTTCCAGATAGCAAACTGAAGAGTCCAACAGCGGTTATTTGAGGTTTATGTGCAGATGTGTTATATTTGTGAGGGACGCTACCTGATGATCTGGCTCACTTCAAAAATCACATCACACATCATCATACATTGTTTTCAAGATACACTGATACGTATTTAAATATATTTTTTGTTACTGTTATCTGCAGATACGCATTAAAAAATTTCGATGACGTATTTCATGATCCTGAAATTTTACATCATCAGTTTGTTCGGTATTAATTTGTCTTTTCGAGAATTCTGTAGTGCACCACTACTTGAATAATGTGCGATTAGACTAAACCTAGTTTTATAAAACTGTGAGATAAATTTTCTCTCTTTTTTATCCTTTCATAATAGTTATATAAGAAATCGAAGAAACTTTGGTTAAGAAAGGGAGAAAATCCAAGTTTATCAACTCATCTCTTCCAAGAGATACATGAAAATACTCTTCACTTACCATAATAAAATCTTTAGGGGAGTTGCAAAGCTTTTATACAAAACATTATTCGTATATTAATTTAGGTTACATAAATGTTTTAATTAATGAAAATATAATTTAATAGTTATTAGATACGTGAGCTATAATCTAAAAAAACTTCTTTCAAAAACATGAGGGAATATTTTCATTAGTTTCAATTTAAGTATGAAAGTTTCAATTATTATTAAATGAAGCAACTTTGATATTAATAACATATTATTTTGATCTTGTTTATATTTATAATATTAATGAATTTAACAAATATTTTTTATAAAAAAATTAATTGATACACACACACACACACACACACACACACACACACACACACACACACACACACACACACACACACACATACACACACACACACATACACACATATATAATGTTAGTCTAGTAGAGAATTATCCATGTAAGCTTAAACAAATTGTATTGATTTTCATTAAGAAAACTTCTATGTGATATCAGACTGATTTGTATTCAGTCTATTGGGAAATTTTAGCCTCTAACTGACTGCCTCCGGCTTCTGAAATGTCCAGCGTACAAGTTTAAGGTCCATGACATATAATAGTCCCTGGGAGCCTCCTACCTTCAAGGATTGGCTGGCTGGCAATCGAAGTACTTAGTTAAACAGGACACTTGGTCTCTTAAGCCACCGAGAGTTAAGTCGATTCCAGAATCTCTCTTGGAATTTTCAGCCTGCATAAGATTCGGTTCCTGAGAATTTTTAACATATGGGAGGAGTAGAAAATGCATATGCTTTGATATTATGTAAATTACTGGGTTTATGAGATTTTAGCATATTCATGTTCCCGCTCTCTATTTTTGTGACAATCATTGGGATAATTCACCCGGTAATGCATTCCGTGTATAATAAATTCAGGCCAGTAGTTACACGATTTTTACTGACCTGGTGGCCTGGTGTGAGGGTAGGCCACAGCATACTCCCTCACTGTCAAAGTCCCTGGCTGTTCTAAGTGAGCTCTTTTTGTCTACTTATTTTTTGTAAACTAGGGCCTACGTGTAGCCATGAGTTATCATATCTACTAGAAAATTACCAAGACTTGAACTTTGCCCTGTATAGACTGTACACGGTAAGTTTCCTTAGTGATTATAGATTATAATGTTTATCTTAAAGTAATGAAATGTTATCAACATGTATGTACCAATGGAACAGTATAGCTGGTATAACGGTTATCGTAAGATAACCGGATAAAGCAACGACGAGCGTAGCAGTTGATGGGTGACCTCTGAGCGATCCTTGCAAGCAGCCCGCCTATACGACCGTTGATGTCACATTTAAGTCGTTGGTCCCCAATTTAAGTGTTACAGAGTGCTTCTTAACCTAAACTTCACCTGGTAAAATAAGATATCATTACTTTAATTTACGTACGTCGTGAACTTTCCCTTAAGATCCTAAAATCTATTTTTAATAATATCACTCGCGGACCTTGAAAGTATCTTATGTGTGAAGTATGCTTTTATACTTAATTGGTATAGTAGAGGAGCCAATGTTGGACCGGAGAGTACAAGGCAGTTGCCTGGATGATGGATTGCTTGTGGCGGGTGGTTCAGTAGCAGCAAGCAGGTTACAGTTCGGCAATCTGTCTCAATAATTATGAACACCTCCACAGTATAACTTCATAAAAAGATTAGTTTGTTTAACACCCAAAACTATGAGAAAATACTGGAAACACTAATCTATCTCTTAATGTTTGATACGGTACGTAAACCTTGTGCATGTATATAGGACTACATGCACTAACCTCACGTGTCCATATATTATTGTTAAACTAGAGTACAAAACAACAATTAAATAACGAACACGGTGACCTCCTTAATCCTTTTAGCTTTGAATTGACCTTTCCTTTCTTGCCTTTAATCAGTGATAAATTTTTCAAACAATATTCCTTACAATATATTGGGATTAAACTTATACGTTGTATGTTTATGGTTCCTAAGACAAAAACAATAACTTCCGCTCAATTTCACAATAATACAACACTCGCCTCAGAGCACAAGTACAAAATCAATGATACTTCAATAACAATCAGATATTCGCGGTTTTAATGAGCACAGCGTACAGTAACATAACACAATGTTTCAAACCTTTGACGGTCACAGTGTCGCTTTGCTAACTCTTTTGCTTTGTCAGTCATATCTGTTAAGTATATTACAGACAGGCAGCTGTAAAAATGTTGTTGTTGTTTTGCATTAAGTAAATTAAACTTCCAAACAAAGTGATAAAGTGTCTCCTCTTTAAAACACTTGAGGTTTTGTAATCTTGTGGTAAATAATTGGTGGTTTATATTCATTCACACGGGTATTATTAAATTGTAAGGTCATGAAGTAAGTGATATAAAAATTCCACATTATTATGGAATAGAAATAAATTAAAATATTCGACTTTTATATAATTTTCAAATTAATGAAAACTCTAAATGAATAACTTTAGCTACCATAACATGGTAGAGATGACGAAATATCTACTATTTAATATGTATAGTGTCATTCAGCAATAAACGTTAACCATTGCAGTTTGGTGAAATGACACGTTAAAAATTTCTTTAGTATCGAATCGATAGTTTAAACACTAGCACTATATAAACGTAGCTTGAATATTACAAAGAGTGTTATTAAAAGAGACGAGAATGTAGCAGCTGTGATCGTCGTGTGTTGTATCGATTAAATTGATACTCTTTCTTGTATGGATAAAGACCAGAGTATGTCCAACCTTACGGTACTGAAGACGTAAAGTCTGTTTGAAGTGATTTATTGTTTTCCTTCAGATAGTGTTTTCTCTACAGTCAGCGACAATCCTGTAACAGTAACTGTGACAGGGGGTAATTTACAAACCTTTATTTTACTGCAGCGTTACGTTGTTTTCTTAATAAAAAAGTATTTAATATGTTTACATCAATACAATCATTTATACTACATAGTTTTATTTTAAAATACACATCAGAGTATATTATTTGTCATTCGGATTGTGTATTTTAGAATGTAACGTGAACTTAATAATTACACATTAAAAGATAAATGACTACAGAATCCGTATTGTTTTTATTAAAGTATAATGAAATGCAACATAATTTTAATCAGTTTATTTAGTTATTATAAGTATTGCGTAGACGAAATTTACTATAAAAGCTATACTAAAAAAATATATAAATTAAAGTTTTACCACTAAAACGTATACTAACACTTTAGTTACACTAATAGTCTAGTTCTGATGAAGAACAATTAAACAAAATATGACTGAACAGTAGTATAAAATGACCAGATCTGGAATTAAATTTGTCCAATATGTTATCATTCGTTTCAAATAATATATTGATATATAGTTGTTTATATTTTAATCCTATATCCACTAATATACTCGTAACTTACACAAATACACCTGTTCTCTTATGGCTGAGAGTACACACTACTTTTAATTCATCGGACGTTAACTGTAAATCCTAAAAATATGTGTTAATTTAAATAAAGGTTAAAATTATGTAATTATGTAAGCTGCTATGTTTTTATCGAAACGTAACAACATTTTTATTATAAATTAAACTATGCCCTTTCATCCTATTTTTGGAATACCTGAGAACTTCAGATCAAGCTCAATTACACGTTTTAGCTCTGTAAAGTTTTAGGAAATATTAAGTAACTGAAAAGTGTGACTTGAAATATCATTAGGCGGCCTTATGTAATAAACAATTTGTATGTGGTGGCTGTCTCAGTTATTACACAGTACAGACCTACTCTACAACAGTTTATGCTGCTGAGTGACCAGCTAACTTTTTATAACTCGAGTGGTATTCCTACGGAAATAGGTTTAAATAAAACGGAGTAGAATATTTCCAATTGCTAATGCCAAAAATGCATTAAACTTTCCCAAATTAAAAAGCTCCCAACATCGTAATGTAATATTTTGTGGAACAGTAGATTGCCTTGCGGCTTAATAGTAATTGCTAATGATCGGCTTTGTGCAGTAACGTTCACATTATCATATGAACATATTTAAACGTTGTAAGATGTAAAGCACCAGACTAAACTTTACTTTCCTGATGGGTAGTGGTAAATTTTACAGATATATAAAACTTCAGCCGAATATACAAAAACGATCCAGAATGATTACATTAATATTATTCAAATTAAGTAATGGACTTGCATTTATTATTTATTACATAAATATAAGAAAACATTGCTTTCAAATGCAGAACATGGAAAAAGAAATGTGCGCATTTATTATTATTACTTCAGATAAGTTATTGCGATTTTGGGACATGAATGCAGCACTGGTACGTGAACATGTATTGACAGCCTTTGCGCTTTATCACTTCTACTGATACGTATATTGAGGTAGAAATGTGTCAATGCCCCTTCAGAAAAAATAAAAATAAGATTTCTTGAGACCCTTATTTTCAAATTTCACAAATTTAAAACTGTTTGTGAATCATTGCTATTCCCCAATTTGGCTATCATTTACTTAAATAAACTTGCACATGTGTAGTGTTGCCTGAGGAGGAAAGCATCAGATTAAAAATCGTAAATTAATAACAATTAACATTTACGTTAGCCATCACCTAGGTTCCTGACTTAATTTTTTAAATTAAAGCTGCAATTACTTGCAACTGCAAAGCTATTTATTACTTACAATTCGTAAAGTTTCAAAACAAGAAAACCATTTGAACATGTGTATTTAAATAAAGAATTATTACTAAAATATTTGCCGTACAATTTGTTAAGTAATACTGTTTATAATGGATCGTTATGCTACAGAACCAATGATAAATAACTTTTGGTAGAGATAACTCTAGAGTTTATCTCGTATATTCATGGTGTAATATTCAGACTCTGCAATATTCAAATGAGTTGGTCTAACTCTCGATGACCACTAACGACATCTGTTACAAGTTCTGTACGCTTAAAGTCCTGATAGACGTAGACCACTTAGGGATTATGTCAGTTAGGTGTTTAGAGTTTGCAAAATATTTCGTGGTGCTGACAAATTTATAAGGGATATTCTAACGTAAATTACATTCCCTCAGCTTTTTTTTGGATTGTGTAAGAAGGTAAATTATAATAAATTATTGTTATTGGTACACTTCTAGAAGTTTTCTTATCAGCTTGGGATTGTTTAAAATAGGTTCTGGAACCCAAATTCACGTGATGCCAATGACAAAATCAATTTATTTTCTAAACTTTAATGTACCACGGACTTTGTTCTAATTTAGAACAATAATCTTAGAAATTCTAAACAGTCGTAAAAGTATCTTTGCACTGCTTCCGGTGTGAGAGGATAATCTGGATAAGTAAGGTTTGGAATATCAGGCTGCCTCCTGCAAAGATCCACGAGAAAGAATGTTTGACATTAATCTGAGTCACGTCAAGTTGAAAGAGGGAAACCCTGCTATGTGCCAACCTCTCCAGTCAAAGCAGGGAGGGGTGGCACACTTGTGTCTAGCATCATCACTCTCAAGAAACTTTGACTCTTATGGAACCTAAAAAAATCTAATAGCCATCATACGCAGTAGACTAGCCCTATCAAACTACATTTTCATCCCAGAATCTCGACATATGATGTTAAAGATGAGCCCCTTATCGATATCTGTAAGGTTGCCCATATTTAAGCGAAATATTGGTTTTTGTTGTACGCAGAATTTCTCTACTGGAAGGTATAATCCAAACAGAAGTGAACCCCTGTGTTGAAACTAAGGGATTACTAAGAGCTTAAACAGATATTAGCATAAATATAAATACCTTGTTTTTTTAAACTGTCTAAAAAATTTACATCAATTTATTGGAGTAGTCAGTATCAGTACAGCTTACATACTAATATTCATCTGGGACCACTGAAATTCATACAAATGACAATGTTCTTCTAAACAAGAAATCATATTTCCAAACATGATCAACTTTCTTGCAGTTCCTTTTACGACGTTATTCCACTTAAACTTTATATTTAACAGCAAATATTATCACTTGATAGCTCAAAAGAAAAACTTTCACGTTAAATGTGTTCAAATCGAATCTCAATCTGAAATCGTAATTTAGGTATGTGTTTCTCAAACTCATACCAGGTTGTGACTCAAGTGTTTATGTTTCTGTTTCCTGTTAAAAAATTTCTTTTCATCCTAAATACCTTACATCAAACACATACACCAAGAAATGAAGTGAAGATACCATATTTGAAAATAAATAATATGGGTACTTCTGAGTCCACATGGCCCCACTAGGCTGTTGTGGATATTACTATTTAAAACTGTAACATTTGGTTAAGTAAACACAATTCGAAAACCCAATTCGCTGTAGAATAACAAACAATTTACAGCCGTCCGTTATTACTCGTAATTACAATATAAAACAATTCATGTTAAGAACATATTAAAATGGGGTTTAAATTTAATTGCTATTAGGCTGTTATGTGATAACCAGATTAGTAATAAGTATATGTAATATAATAGGTATCATAGCATAGTAACAGCTTGTCGTATTGCAAATATCATCAAAAGAAATATAGGATTTGCGTAACAAACATTAAACAAAGTCTTTCTAAATAAAGTATAGTACAAAATGTGATGTTGATTTTCACCTTATTTATTACGTATACAGATTATTTAGAGCATAGCAAGTGCGCCATTCTTCCTACCCCCACACCGCCACTCAGGAGTGGTGTGTTTGTTAATTTAATAAATCACTAAAACAAAACCAAAAACAAACAAACAACAACAAACAAAACAACAAACACAAACAACAAACAATTAAAAAGCAGGTAAACTAAGTTATGTTTGTTTTTATTACGACTAGATTACCTAAATTATAAGTTTGGTACAGAACCTTTATGCACGGAGGTTACTTAGAATAAAGGATACCATTAGGAAAGTAAACATAACAACATTGGCAAATAAAGAACACAAATGCTGTTACGGTTCTGTGGTGGACTGGAAGAAAATAGATGGTAAAGAGCCTCTTACGCCAATGTTGTTGCAAGGAACGGAAAGGTGAAGAGCCTTAACAAGTAGTTCCTTTATGCTGCTATCCACAAAGTAATAGTGTTATTATATCAGAAGTAACGTATTGAATCAAGATTCCTTTGTTACAACTGTAACATTAGGAAACAGGAGTGTAACAATTTACTTGTTGAGCTTAAAGAATATTTCAATTATATAGCAAGGGACTGTTTTAAATTATTAAGAAACAAATTACACTGCTTGATAAAATTACTTTGGGTACTCCTCAATTACTTTTTAAAAGTTTCTCCTAGACATTTTTTCATTTCCCGAAATTGAATATATGTAAAAACTTCTATTGATATTATACATAAATGGAGTACAGAATCAACTTTTGGCACATTCGTAATCTTAAAGATATTATTTACAAAATGAAAATTTGGATGTATGGGTGTATTTTACGTTATTCCGCTTATTAACCAACACCTATAAAAACGATGGAATTCAAGTATTGTTTGAACAATGTAATAACACGTAGCCTTAATATCAAAATTAATTTAGTGTGGGGATTTATCCCAAAGGTACAATACGTTTCGTATTAAGCGCTTAAATATTTTCTGTATCAAAAAAAGTTTGTTTGAATTTTTAAGAATGGCACTTGTATGTTATTAATACTTAAGTATCACTATTTGTATAATTAAGATAAAAATTTCAATCTCGGAAACATGTCTTTACAGAATGTTGTTAAATGCATTCAACATTGCTCTTTACAAAATATAGAATGGATCTAGATTATAAACAGTAATGCATATAAAATTATATAAAATTCTATGCATAGTTCACATTTTTTTTTCAGAGGAATATTATTTATTTAGACTAATGTACTTCGATTTATCTAACATGATCTTAGTTACTAATTAAATCTACATTACACAAACATTTAATTTAAAAACATTATTTACTAGAACTCTGCTTCTATGAATAAAAATGTATTGCCTTATGAAGGATTCCCTTTCAGATTTTAAAATGTATAGTAAGTAGCAAAAACTTGTTTAAATTTAAAAACATCGAATTTAGTTTTAAACAAAATAATGTTGTAGTAATCGTGAAAACATTTTAACAATTTAAAAACTAGGTAAAATGATAACTGGCATGACATGTAGGTAGCAAAGCCTTATTTCATATTTAGTTCTTATGTATATTTACGTTTTTAACAAAATTAAGAAATATAAATACACTTTTTCATAAAACCTTTAACAGTAGTAGACCTATAATAGATTTCATTACGATATATTGAATGAACCGATTTATAATTATTATACCCATTATCAACTGTTTTTATAAACGATATGAATTTTAAATAAATTAAAAAGATGTGTAAATTTGTTTTAATATAATTAATACAATGGAATGAAATATCATGAAGCTATCATATAAATTATTTAATGAGAAAAACATTTTTGAAATCAAAGTATTTTTTATTAAAAAAGAGAACATTGTAGGCATAACAATATTGCAAGCGAGTACGGGGACAAGGATTTAGCATAAACCACCGATAGATCACAATATGGTCTCGCGTGCTAGGAATACAAACACATCTGTACCATGCATAGTCCAGCAGATTAACTGTTGTACATGTTTTCTGCATTTTATGTGTTATGAATGTGTCGGAATGGTTTCTCACAATGATACATATACACTATATACTGTTATTTTAAGTGGCTGTGAAAACTTAGACACCACATTATGATTTAAATTTGTGGAGAAATATAAATGTAGTATAATACAATAATAAAAATACAAATCTTTAATAACTATTAATTGAGAGAGCCACTCGACCAACTCTGTGATTTAATATGGCGTAAATATTAATGTGATATTTTAGAAAACAAACAAAAAACGTAAAATTTGATTCCGATAAGATAATTAATTTACAAATAATAATGCAACTCATACTTTATACCTGACCGACAACATGCTGGGACAGATTTTGGTTTGCTGTTAACTTATTATTTTGTTTTACAAATACATGTAAAAATAAACACATCACTTTAATTTAATACCAAACAATGAATTACGTATACAATCATTAACTATATTATTAATATATCATTAACTTGGCATACACAACGATAATACAATGCCTTTTCAACGCAAACAGAAGGTCAGTATCTACCGTTCGATTAATATGTCAATCCATATATGTGCAAAAACGTGACAGGTTTTTGCTTGGCCAACAAAAGGCCTACACTTTTTATTTATTCGCCATCTCATATTTCTTTGGTACAATAGACCTTTGCGATAATATATGTTCAGTCAATTCAGTATCATTATTATTCTTGGGGGTTTCTAGGATCTTGATTCCCTTTCTTGAACTTGTTATAATGGATAATATATTATTTCCCTTCATGTTCAATCATACTATCTTTAAACTTTTCTTATTATAAAATACTTTACTGTGAAGCCTTTAATAAATGAAGGGAAATTTACTTACTACAACAAGAACATGCTATTATTCGGGTTGTTTTAAATAGTCTAAAAATATTTCATTTTTCATTGCCTGATTAAAAAAGTAGTTAATGAGGCTAAATTTCACGTTATCCAATACAATCGGAGCAATCTAGAAAAGTATTACAGTCCCTCCAATCCCCTCCCAATGGGCCGATTTCGCTGACAAAGGAACTTGATCTTGATTTTCAGCCCAAACATTAAATAAAATTAATTTATCAAGTAAATATAATGTTTTATATTAACTTTGTCATTACTCCGCCTTATTTGTATTAACTGTAAATTTCATTTGTGTATATAATTTCACTGAGAATTTGTATAAAATTTGTAATTAATCTAGTTTATTAGTATTCTTTGTATTATACATTTTTATTTTTATGTATTAGCTGTCAATAGTTTGAATGTCTTAATTTTAAATCTGATTTCATTTTCCATATACAATCTACTTAACCCTACTTGATTGTATAATTTATTTAATTATATCAGTATGCTCAAAGTATAAATATAATTTCTGTCTATGAATAAAAAAGGTTTATCAATTAAAGCACTTCTTTTAAATATACAAGAACTGGTGGTTATAAAATAGAGAAATAGATTATCAAAAATACCGTTTATACCAACACAGAATATTATAATGAAACTAGAACACTCAAATTACTGTAAAATTTAGGTATGAATGGGTATTTTTCTTGTTTAAGTTTTGTCTTAGTAAACCATGTGGTTTTGAATTGATTTTATAAATATTCTCTAAAGAACAAAATCTAACGATAACAGATTGAGTGATTTTGTAGGCCAAGCACCACCATCCGACCATTCTGTCAGGAAAGTTTGGCTTGTATTTCAAGGTCAAAATTTGCTTTATGTATGTCAAATTTGTTTTTGAATGACAGGCTTGTGATGAATAAATTATTATGTTCTGGAAAATGATCATTCTTTATTGATAAAAAACGATCAATAACATCTTACTAAGTTTAGGTACGTATTAGCTTAGATATACACATAAGAGAACAGACTGAGGATTTAGAAATGTTGTGCTATTGATTTTCCTATAATAACGTATATGTAAATTCATCTTTACTATAATTGAGTTTGACATTGCCAGTTTTAAACTGGTTAGTGCTCCTAAATTATTAGGTACTTATGTAGATAATATAAACAAAATAAAATGTTTAAAATTCTGAAACCTTTAAATCCATACTTTTATATTTTGTCAATTTAATCAGTATTTTAATAATTACTTTATTTTGTTGCATGACGGACACAGAAAATGAGTATCTAAAAATATACGCCAGCAATCTTCTCTTTCTTGGAAAAAATTGAGGAATTATTTGGTTTCTGTATGATCTAAGAGAAGCTGTCTAACGGTAGAAGCTCCAATAATGCACTGCTACATATCTGATCAAATAGAATTCTTCACAGGATTCCTAAGTGAGATATTTTACTAATGATTAAGAGTGAGGAGTATGCACAACTCACTACAATTTACAATAGTAGGAAAATTACTCCAATTAATTAATGCAGATAACTCAGCACGGATTATGGGAAGTCAAGAAATTTATCATTAATTAATGGCTGGGATTGTAATTAGCGGTGGTGTCAAGCACTCATTATCCTAATGAGAGTCTTTTAAACACGGCCTGGTTTTACGATCAAACCAACATTAAAACATAACACCAGAAGCTTTAATAAAAACTGTTATTGACTTATTGAACTTTTTGTCATAAAATAAAATGATGATTATATATCTTTTGTGTTAAAAACGTAATTGTAGAGACATTGTCAAATAAGTAGCACTATGTGTATTAAGGCACTTTATAATATTATGTTGTATTGCATTACGTAATATTGACTTAAAAGGAAGATATTAGCGTCCATGTTTGTACTAGATAGCTTTAGGTTTAGCTACCGATGATTACTTATTAGTCTTTTTGTTTTTTTATTTTAGTTTCGAAAAGTAAACATTCCCAAGTAATTTTTTTATAACCCAATGGTTATAAAACATACATCTTAAAATTTCAACTAACACTCATTATGAAAGATCATACTGAAAATTATTACTTTTAATATAGGTATTTTACTTACAATGTAAAGTCAAAGTGTTTATGTGGCCTTGAATACTATAATGACGTTTTTAGCGTCCTATGTTTTAGAGTTTCGTGTATAGTTGTAACTATAACCACAAAAGGGAGAAACTATTGTAATTGTGTATAAACTTTAAGTTTAACGCTACATTGCTTGGTCCTTTGTCCATTTTGTAGTATGGGGGCTTGAATATAGAGTTTATTGTAGTCAGTTTTGTGGGAGGTTCAAAATTTCCAGAAACCGACCACCGGCGAGTAAGGTATGCTCCGCTCCACGTAGAACAAGTTCAATAAAACCAAACTTAAACAAAAAACTAAAAGTTCTTTTTTTAAAATTTTAAAATTCTCCTTAAATTTAAATTTAGTCACACACAAGTTCATACAAACAAAGTGAAATATATATTTAAAACAAAAGAAGTCTGAGAACAATAAAACTGTTACGTATCAAACTTACTCTATTAGACCTCCCTAACCTATTTTAAACCCTCTACTGATGAACTTTTGCAGTTTAACATATTTTTTCAATTGTGTTTCTATGGGTTCGTTTCTCATATTTTAGTGAAACTTAGAGAAGGACATCGCTCTACGATTGTGCGGGAAATTGCCAGGGAAAGCTGAACGATGAGATATCTGACGTACATTAATGCTCTAGGGCTATGCTCATGAATGTCATTACATGTTCATGTATTTTTGCTTTAGAATGGGGGAAAACAATGGTTTCATAAATGTACAAGGAGATGGAAATGTAATTATATTTTTCTACGCAAATACCTTTCTCAATGAACTTCAATTCCCGAATCCATCCATAGACAACTCCACCTGGTTTATGCTCAAGCGTAACCCTGAGGTTGCAAATAGTTTATTTAGCATGTTGAAATTTCAAGCTCATTTTTAACAGAACTAGCCCCCATCTTAAACTTTATACTACTTATTTTTGTCGTAGTGTCGGAGTTGAATTAGACCAAATCCAGGCTTCTTTACAAATATTAAACGTAACATTTTTGAAAACGTTCTTAAATATTCTTTTATAGTTTTTATAATAAGCTATTTTGTATTTAGATGAGTTATATATTAAATATGTTATACATTCTACCATAATCTACTCAAATTAATCATGTTACAGAATTAATATTTTAAAATTAAATCGTTCGTCTTAGAACCAAGGCCAGTCTGTCAATAGTTTATAAACCTTTTCACTTCTTCTTATTATGTTCTCGAAAAGTTTTTTTTTAGCCTTCTTTTCTTTGGGTTTTATACATCTCATATATTTAACAAACAAATTTCTTAATAATTTATCAAAACAGCCCCTTAATTGCTTCTAATGCAATATACATTAATCATGATATAACTCTGAGTCATGCAATGAAAATATTGCACGGAAACTCTGTGCACGAGAAAATAAACACTAAAATTAACACCTTCACATAAAAATGTCTTAGGTATATCTAGAAAATTTTGTCTCATCCTGGACAGTTTACTCAAACTAACCTCAATTTGCCTAATCAACCTTGTTCTAACAGGTTTCTATAATCGCTTATGTCTGTCTTATATTGTACTCTAAATGGACACTGTAAGATTAAGGATTGATAACGTCGTTTTATAAAAATTAAACTATCGACATTTATCATGACAATATTTGTGGGATTTTGGGCAGAATAGTTTAAGATTTCTTCTAAAATCATAAAGAGCAACAACAAATTGATATTCGTTTTTGTTAAATATAATTTTCTAAAAGATTAACTTATCAACATAATTCTGAATTCTGTTTATACCTCATAACTGACAAGTATTTAATATCCGTACTAATAACTTATATAATATAAGGTTAAGTCGGCACAACTATTGAAGGTCCATTATAACTTGAAGTTGTCTAAAATCATTACTTATTCGTTTCTTCATACAGCAACCGGATTACCGATGGTGAAACCTAGCGATTTATTCCATTGATGGAGAGACTGATTTAGACATTTATTCACACTTTACTTTAACATCGCACTTTTTATGCCTTTTTTTAGAAAATGATGGATTTTTCTTATATTTATAATTTTATATGTGATGTTTGTATAATAGTAATTCTGCTGTATTATATAAACACGATATTACGGCATTTACCGTATAGTAAGCCCAATAACGACGAGACACAAAAGTGTGGAAGTTTAATGTTTGATATTTGGTTAAAGGTCTTGGGAGGTTACAAACAAAAAGAGAGTTATTAGTAATGAAAAAAGTAAATGTGCGGGGGAGACAATAAAACTATCTGATAACTAATTGTATCCACATATATAAATTCTGTTTCCTTCTCACTAGATTAATAACTTGTTAGTGTAATCCATAAGTAATTATTTTCTTAGTATGTTACGTCACGAATCAAGTTTTGGTATATTTTAAGTAACTGTAGCACAAAAAGAAATTAAACATACTTATTTATGAAATATATGTAGATGCCTAGGATTGCTCTAAAATATTATTGGTTCTTTTCTACTAATGTATTAAATAACTAATACCGTTTCCATATATTATTTACATAGTAATTTTTTAAGTGGAGTATCGAAAGACGGAAAGGAGATGTACAATTATTTACGTTTGTCTTGAAACTGCATCTTTTATCCCCTTTTCTGAAAAGTCAGCACGGTTTTTATGACTTTAATTTTTACACATGATTTTTTATCGTTTCGGTCTTGCAATATGAATCACAAAATATATAGTTAGATAATCAAAATATTATACTAATCACAGTAAAATAAGGTCAATAGTACTGTGTAGCAAAAGAAAATTTAATGATTTACAGAGCTTCGTGAACAAGCTATTAATTAAAATGTATAAAAACTTGGGAGCTGAGAAACGAAAAGATGTTCATCAGTACAGAAAACAAAATGGGTGGGGGGGGAGATAATTCACCTAGCTGTTAATTAATTGTATCCACAGATATCACTCGTGTTTCCGCTTCACTAATTGAATTGCTTGTTACTGTAATCCACAAGTAATTACATCAGCACAATATCGGCTCACGAAACAATGTATCTCTGAAATAAATATAGCACAAAGAGAAATTAAAATAAAGAACATCTATATACCAGTAGAGTCATCGTCTTTTTCTTTTATTAGTTTCTTTGGAATTAATTACATATTGAATAACTATTATAATTTCCATTTGTTATTTAAACAATAATGTTGCCCTTTCTTACGTAATCTTATGCGTCCACTCAGACCTACGTAATTATTTAAATAATCTTCAGTCCGTTTTCATGTAACAATCTATATAAATATATTAGTATTGAAGTGTAAACATAAAATGTATTTACTATATTTGATGATCATTATATAAACCTGTAACATATATCTGTAAAGCACAGGTAATTTGTAAAAAGAATTACTGAAAAAGTGCAACTAGTCTAGTTCACCATATAAGACACTTACTGCTATATGAAGGTTAGCTAAACATGATATAAATATGCCACCTTATAGGCAGTAAAGTTTATGTATACCTTGAAAACGGGTATTTCTAAACTAAACACATTCTTTGCATTGAATGTATTACATCATGTCTGAGTTGAACAAAATATAGTGTCTAAGTATAATACAAATTACACAATGGATTTATGTTTAACTGTGTTATCAGGTAATAAATTCAAACTCGAGGAAAAAGTTGAATTATTTAAAAAAAGGGATATTCACTATGATTACACATTATTGTTTTAATATATTCTTCTGGATTTTAAAACTTTAAGAAAGTCTTATTCAAAAAGGTACTGCAAATGACAATAAATACAGGTATAGAAGATCATTAAAGAATGCCGAGATGAGATATTTTTGAAAAAGTCAAAATTACGTTTTTTGGATTGTATTAAGTTGATTCTCACTAAGGTATACTAGCTCTCCATTCGAAAGAACTCTCAGGTTACATAACCCTGTAATAATTACTTGAAGATAATACACGGTGTTCCATTAAAACAAGACAAATATTGAGATCTATGAACAACATCGATGATGTCTTTGTTAACCAGTAGTATCAAGTAATAGAAGTAGAACACAATGAGCTAAAAGTTTTTGTTTCCTTGTGAGGCAATTTTTCTAGTTTAAAAATGGTTTAAATTGCGTTTCTCATAATAGGAAGCACGCTATACTCGCAAACTTATTATTAAAAGTTTACAGTTATTATGCAGAAATACCATTTAAAAGTTTATTGTAAGAACTTCTAGAATAGTAATTGAATTTAAGTATTACGGATTTACTTTCAAAACTATCAGCCGCAGAGGTGTGGGAATATGTAGAAAATCAAAAGGATTTAATCATACGTGGAGTGGGACAAAATTCTCCAGGTAATACACCGTTTAGATACTTTAATGAACAAATACATGAAGTTAGATGAGTTTAGTTTGAGCGAAATTAGCCACTCGAACATTATTATGACTCTGACACCTTGCTCCTGCCTGCTGAATTTTGATGAGGGGTTGACAAGATCACCTGGAGGGATGTCAGGAAATCGCTATTTAAGTTTAAATTTGTCCTTTATCGTACTGCTTAAACATAGCCATGTGTAAGTTAGGAATTGAACATATACTAAGGTTACTATGGTTTAAAGTTTTATGTACAAGGGACTAAAAATTTAGTTATTAACAAATTAGTATTGGAATATAGCCTCATGAGCATACAAATAATGTGGAAACACCCGGCCATTCACTGAGTTTCACCTATACTAACTCTGACAGAATAAAAGCTATCGTTCATAGTTATTAAAGTAACACAAAGCTTTGAATTGACAGTATTTGTCTAGTGGACAGCTTAAAGAAAGATGGGAGACTTCCTGGTCGGGATAATCATATTTACGTTCACGATCACATCAATTAATATCTTCCAATGAGATTGTACATAATTCCTTTAAAATTGTTTCTTCAGTTCATTACGATTAGTATATGTTTTATATTGCACTTTACCTCATACAAAATAGTCATAGAAGAACTCATATTGAACGCATTATTCAGTTCCTTGCACGTTAATATATGTTGAATTTTGTTGTTTACTTCACATATAAGTATTCATAGAATGACTCACAGTTTTAACACCACGTTCCAGTCTGATAAATCCGAGAGCAGTTACTTGTAGTACAGTTGCAGATGTATTATATTTGTGAGGAAAACTGGCTGAAGCCCAAACCATCACTATACATCAATCTTCCATTATCTTATAGATACCACTCTGAAGAGCCCGAGAGTGGTCATTTGTAATTCATGTCCAGATGTGTTACACTTGTGAGGGATACTGGCTGATGAACAGACTACCACTAAACATAAAGATCTTCCACTGCCTTCCAGATAGCAGGCTGAAGAGGCCAACAACGGTTACTCGTGGTTCATGTCCAGATGTGTTATACTTGTGAGGGATACTGGCTGATGAACACTGAACAGACTACCACTAAACATAAATATCTTCCATTGCCTTCCAGATAGCAGACTGAAGAGGCCAACAGCGGTTACTCGTGGTTCATGTCTAGATGTGTTAAACTTATGAGGGGTACTGGCTGATGACTAGACTACAACTAAACATCAATATCTTCCATTGCCTTCCAGATACTACTCTGAAGAGCTCGAGAGCGGTTAATTGTGGTTAATGCGCAAATGTGTTATACTGGTGAGGGATAGTGGCTGATGAACAGCCTACAAATAAACACCAATATCTTCCATTGCCTTCCAGATAGCAAACTGAAGAGTCCAACAGCGGTTATTTGAGGTTTATGTGCAGATGTGTTATATTTGTGAGGGACGCTACCTGATGATATGTTTCACTCCAAAAATCACATTACACATCATCATACATTGTTTTCAAGATACACTGATACGTATTTACATATATTTTTTGTTACTGTTATCGGCAGATACGCATTAAAAATCCGATGACGATTTTCAAGATCCTGAAAAAATTAACATCATCAGTTTGTTCGGTATTAATTTGTCTTTTCGAGAATTCTGATGTGCACCACTACTTGCACAATATGCGAGTAGACTAAATCTAGTTTTATAAAATTGTGAGATACGTTTTCTCTCTTTCTTATCCTTTCATAATAGTTATATAAGAAATCGAAGAAACTTTGGTTAAGAAAGTGAGAAAATCAAAGTTTATCAACTCATCTCTTCCAAGGGATGCATGAAAATAATCTTCACTTACCAAATTAAAATCTTTAGGGGAGTGGCAAAGCTTGATATGCAAAACGTTATATATATATATATATATATATATATATATATATATATATATATATATATATATATATATATTGATTTAGGTTACATAAATGTTTTAATTAATGAAAATATAATTTAAATGTTATTAGATACGTGAGCTATAATCTAAAAAATCTTGTTTCAAAAACATGAGGGAATATTTTCATTAAAGTTTTATTAGTTTAAATTTAAGTATGAAAGTTTCAATTATTATTAAATTTAGCAAGTTTGTTATTAATAAAATATTATGTTGATCTTGATTATATTTACAATATTAATGAATTTAACAAATATTGTTTATATAAAAATAAATTGATACACACACACACATAATATTAGTCTAGTAGAGAGTTATCCATGTAAGCTAATCAAACAAATTGTATTGATTTTCATTAAACATACTTCTATGTGATATCAGACTGAATTGTATTCAGTCTATTGGGAAATGTATTCTCTATATTTTGGGAAGTTTCTTTGAAGTAAGCGCAATCATTTCATTCAGTGTTATTTTATACCAACAGCAACTCATGTATTACTGCACAAGTTACTATAACTAAGTTTTTCCCCTTATATAACTGTCCGGCCGTTTACACGGTGTATGCACTCGCGATAGATATAATTAATGTGAATACCTAAAGGCATTAACCTTTGAAATATTATAAACCGAGAAGTATGTCGTAAGTCATTTGTAATTTAGTTTCTAGGTGAAGTTTGTTTTTATTTCGTTACATACCTCTAACACAGCACCTCTAATAAGGTCCAATACTATAGAGAGGCCTACTGTAATACAGTAAAGTACAGAAATGAGTTGAGGGGTAACCTGAATGGAAGGTGGGGCGGATGTGAATATCCGTATACGTTTCCTCCGCTAACTTTCACAGAAAACGGAAGTAGCCACTTCACTCGGGATTTATTACAACCACGATCTCAAATGTACACTTAGGTACAGTTCTCTATATTCTTTCTGGATTCATTATATCGCTCATATTATTTACATGGAGACTTTTACTCGTAAAAGAACTGTATAAACATACAGTTCAAACATGTTAACGTTTCACGCTTCTGCTGTCGATAAGAAAAAACTGTCTTAATTATAAATGATGTTGCCGCATTGTTTTTATTCATTGACCATTGCTGATTGAATGTTTATTGAACAAAATTAAAATTTTAAATTGGAAATATGTGTGTATTATTTAACTTTATACCTGTGAGAATAAGTCCTATCAGATGTGACGTATATTATTTTGTTAAGTAAGATATCTAGGTTTCATATAGTGTTATATTGAGCGACATATATATTTATATGTATACTAGTGAATATCCATAAAACCGTGAGTTTTTTCAACCGTCCACTTAAGAGTAAATGAAGCGATCTTTCATTGTTAAGCGTAGATCTTTCTTAAAGAGGTAGTTCCTGGCAAGAGACAGCAACTGTATCCAGTCTCCATAATCACTGGTAATCGGGTTTCCCCTGTCTGTCGAGACTAATTTACCCAGCCCCTGATACAAGGTACAGAACTTCATCTTTTACGCCTTAATCGACATAAACTACGGAAATCTGTTTGATTTCTGAAACTCACAATGTCTCAAAGATTTCAGCCTCTAACTGACTGCCTCCGGCTTCTGAAATGTCCAGCGTACAAGTTTAAGGCCCATGACATATAATAGTCCCTGGGAGCCTCCTACCTTCAAGGATTGGCTGGCTGGCAATCGAAGTACTTAGTTAAACAGGACACTTGGTCTCTTAAGCCACCGAGCCTTAAGTCGATTCCAGAATCTCTCTTCGAATTTTCAGCCTGCATAAGATTCGGTTCCTGAGAATTTTTAACATATTATGGGAGGAGTAGAAAATGCGTATGCTTTGATATTATGTAAATTACTGGGTTTATGTGATTTTAGCATATTCATGTTCCCGCTCTCTAGTTTTGTGACAATCTTTGTGATAATTCACCCGGTATTGCATTCCGTGTATAATAAATTCAGGCCAGTAGGTACACGATTTTTACTGACCTGGTGGCCTGGTGTGAGGGTAGGCCACAGCATACTCCCTCACTGTCAAAGTTCCTGGCTGTTCTAAGTGAGCTCTTTTTGTCTACTTGTTTGTTTTAAACTAGGGCCTACGTGTAGCCATAAGTTATCATATCTACTCCAAAATTATCAAGACTTGATCTTTGCCCTGTATAGACTGTACACGGTAAGTTTCCTTAGTGATTATAGATTATAATGTTTATCTTAAAGTAATGAAATGTTATCAACATGTATGTACCAATTGAACAGTTTAGCTGGTATGACTGTTATCGTAAGATAACCGGATAAAGCAACGTCGAGCGTAGCAGTTGATGGGTGACCTCTGAGCGATCCTTGCAAGCAGCCCGCCTACTCGGCCGCTGATGTCACATTTAAGCCGTTGGTCCCCAATTTAAGTGTTACAAAGTGCTTCTTAACCTAAACTTCACCTGGTAAAATAATACATCGTTACTTTAATTTACGTACGTCGTGAACTTTCCCTTAAGATCCTAAAATATATTTTTAATAAGATCACTCGCGGACTTCGAAAGTATCATATGTGTGAAATATGCTTTTATATACTTAATTGGTTTAGTAGAGGAGCCAATGCTGGACCGGAGAGTACAAGGCAGTTGCCTGGATGATGGATTGCTTGTGGCGGGTGGTTCAGTAGCAGCGATCAGGTTACAGTTTAGCAATCTGTCTCAATGAACACCTCTACAGCGTAAATTCATAAAAAGATTAGTTATTTTAACAACCAACACTACGAGAAAACACTGGAAATATTAATCTATCTCTTTATGTTTGATACGGTACGTAAACCTTGCACATGTATATAGAGCACTAACCTCATGTGTCCATATAACTTTGTTAAACTATAATACAAAACAACAATTAATTAATTAATTCGGTGACCTCCTTAATCCTTTTAGCTTTGAATTGACCTTTCCTTTCTTGCCTTTAATCAGTGATAAATTATTCAAACAATATTCCTCACAATATTTTGGGAATAAACTTATACCTTGCATGTTTATGGTTCATAAGTCAAAAACAATAACTTCCACACGATTGCACAATAATACCACACACGCCTCAGAGCACAAGTACACAATCAATGGAGATTCACTAATAATCAGATATTCGTGGTTTTAATGAGCAGATAGTACAGTAACAGTACACATAAATTTTTCAAACCCTTGCTTCACAGTATAGCTTTGTTACATTTTTTTCTTTGTCTTTCATGTCTGTTAAGTATATTACAGACAGACAGCTGTGCAAATTTTGTTGTTGGTTTGCATTAAGTAAATTAAACTTGCAAAGTGTCTCCACTTTTAAACACTTAAGGTTTTGTAATCTTCTGGTAAATAATTGGTGGTTTATATTCATTCACACGAGTATTATTAAATTGTAAGGTCACGAAGTATGTGATATAAAAATTCTACATTATTATGGAATACAATTAAATTAAAATATTCGACTTTTATATAACTTTCAAATTAATGAAAACTCTTTATGAATAACGTTAGCTTCCATAACATGGTAGAAATGACGAAATATCTACTATTAATATGTATAGTGTCATTCAGCAATAAACGTTAACCATTGCAGTTTGGTTGTATGGCACGTTAAAAGTTTCTTTATAAGCAAATCGATAGTTTAAAACACCAGCGACTGTATATAAACGTAGCTTGAGTATTACAAAGAGTGTTATTAAAAGAGACGAGAATGCAGCAGCTGTGATCGTCGTGTGTTGTATTGATTACATTGATACTCTTTTCTTGTAGGGATAAAGACACGAGTGTGTCGAACCTTACTGTACTGATGACGTAAAATCCGTTTGAAGGGATTTATTGTTTTGCTTTAGATAATGTTTTCTCTACATTCAGTGACAATGCTGTAACAGTAACTGTGACTAGGAATTACAAACCTTTATTTTACTACAGCGTTACATTGTTTTCTTAATAAAAACGTCTTTAATATGTTTACATCAATACAATCATTTATACTACATAGTTTTATTTTAAAATACACATCAGAATATATTATCTGTCATCCGGATTGTGCATTTTAGAATGTAACGTGAACTTAATAATTACATATTAAAAGATAAATGACTACAGAATCGGTATTGTTTTTATTAAGGTATAATGAAATGCTACATAATGGTAACCAGTTTATTTTGTTTTAATGATGGCAACTGTTTGCGTAGACTAAATATTCTATAAAAGTAATAATAAACAAATAATAAATATAAAAATAATGTTTCACCACTAACATTAGTGTACACTTCAGTTACAATAATAGTCTAGTTATGACGAAGTACAAATAAACAAAACATGAATGAGCAATAGTATATAATGACCGGATCTGGAACGTAATTTATACAATATATTAAAATGAATTTCAAATAATATATTGATCTATAGTTGTTTATATTTTAAACCTATGTTCACTAATATTACTTACATAACTACACCTATTCTCTTACAGCTGAGAGTACACACTACTATTTATTCACTGGACTTTGACTGTAAATCCCAAACAATGTGTTGAATTAAATAGAGTTTCACATTATTTAATTATGTGACCAACTAATTCTTTATCGATAGGTAACAAAAGTTTTATAATAAATTAAACTATGTTTATTCATCCTATTCATGGAACATTTGAGAAACTCAGATCACCTAAATAACATGTTTGTGCTTCATAAGATTTTGGGAAACATTTATTAACTGGAAATTGTGACTTGAACGTTCATTTGGCGGCCTTATGTAAGGCCTAACAAACCATTTGTATGTGGTGGCTGTTTCAGTTATTACACAGTGCAGACCAACTGTAGCACGGTTTATGCTGCTGAGTGGGTACGGTCACTTGTATAATTGCTATAACAAAACCTTGCACGAGTGTATTTAATGTTCTCAGAACGAATCGGAAAAATATATTCATTCAATTAGAAGTCTCGTATGTTCCAATTAGTTGGAGAAACGTTTAACTTGGTTATTGCTCAATATAAGCTGGTTATTTTATGCGATGTATAATGATAGAGTTTGAAATTCCCACATCGTTCTTTATCAGAATATTACACCATATTGTTTATAAAGGAGTTTATTATTTAAACCGCACATACCAAGCAAACTTTTACTCTTACTGTATAAAGGTGTGTATTCTATACATTTGAAAAAATAAGTTGTACTATAAGCTAGTACATAGTATATTTGTATCGAAATTAAATTTTATTTCTTTCAAATTTATCCTTTGAAAGTGCATATATGTTAAATTAATACCTTTCCATACATCACAGCCACACAAAAAATGTAATTCTCATTCCATGATTTTTTAAAGTTGTATTTTATAATAAAACTTTTTTCAAATATCAAACAGTCCTCTTCTCTCCTATCAGTATACTTTTCCTTAACTGCTTTCAGGTACAGCACAATATGGTCAGTGTAAAATTAGGAGCTGTGTTTATAAAGTTACTAATTAAAAGGTCCCGTGCTTTACAACGTCACCGTAGCGCACGGATTACGTGTATTTCCTTAAAGTTAAAGTGAAATATTTTATTCTGAAGAAAATGGTGAAATGTATAGCAGGTGTATAGAAAGTTCACTTAAAATAAATTTGTCAATTATACAACATACATACAGTCAGACATTCAGTTTTTATATTCATTCATACGCCAAATCTACCCAATTCTAACTTTGGGGTCATACTTGTTAACTATTGGTTATATAGTTGTGTGTTATAAATTCACCGTCGGTATAAAATGCTTTTGTCACTGAAAGCGTATCAGGCGAGTTGTTGAGGATTTCTTCGTTGGGACTTTTTGATGGAATCTGCCAATCTGTTGAATAAATAAACACCCGCTTGTGAAGGCAAGTGCTTATAAGCTGAATTTTTCTATGTATTCCAGTTCGGTAGCTGACTCTGCCCCTTGTCTCATACTCATAAATGTCTCGACTCCCCCCTTTTAGGACTCATTATAACAGATCATAGTCTCTTGCAAAATTTAGAGACTCGGCAGAGTCAACAGGTGTAATTTTTAGAATGCTTGTTTGCGGTATTATCTAAAATTCATTTATTTTAAGAGTTCTTGTTAATACAAATGTTCTTTATCTTACTTTTTTATTATTTATGAATTCCGTAACTACTAATGAAATTAAAAAGTTTTGATTGTGGCTTGCCTGTAGGACATATTTTTAAACCTAAGGGCAATTTAATTTATTTATAAGCTCTCAATGATATAAGGATTTCCAAAAAAAATTATTATGGTTTTTTAATGTATATAATTTTTGGAAAATGCACAATACTATCCAAGTAAGGTTAGGACAATGTCGTTGGTTGATAATACGTACATTCTAAGTTTATAACATACATTTTGCTGGTCATACGGTCAGTTTTTATCATGCATTGTTTGAGAATAACAATTACTGTTTTACGAGTAACAAGGCAGGCGAGCTACTGTGGAATATTTGAGTTTGTATAATGTTTAATCTCAATGGAAAATATTTAATTGCTTGCAGCATTGTATTATTACGTAGGTGATGGAAAAATGTTATGCCTCTCTTAAGGTTACACAATATAGTACTGTGAAGTTCGTATTTTACAAGCTTTCCTAAAATACTTTTTTATCTTGTAACACGAATTTCAGCGTAAAACATTATTTCGATACCAAATAAACGTTTATTGATTATAAAGGAATGATTTATGTTCTGGCTATTTACGAACTCAAAAACTAAATCAATTTATTCTTCATTGCAACTTAAGTTACTCTTTTCTATGCTGTAAGGAATTGTTTTTAATGTAAAGTTTTTACAATGACATATTCTTTTGCTTCTTAACATTGGAACCACTACATTCTTTTGCCGTTAGAAAGGAATTTTCCTTTGATCATGGAACTTCATTTAAAAGGACAGGATGTCATTAAATGTTTCTAACCTATATTCATTTATACTTAAATTAAGATAAAAATTAGAATAGTTACTTTAAAACAAACTCAACTGTTGTAGTTGTGAAATCAGTGAAGATTGCTAAAGATATATTTTACTGTATGTATTTTTAGATCGATTAATTGAGTTTTAATATTATACCGAACGTTTGAACGTCGAATTACAATATTTTATGACATCAAGTGGTGATTTCAGAGCTCAGAAAAAAAGAACATATCTTTGAGATTATTAAAGAAGCTAGTACAAACGGAGAGACAAATCCAAAAAGCCTAACATGTTTTTCTATGTGTTTAAGGTTACGTACCCTTAATTTTTTGCATTATTAATATTTTTTTTATTCATTAATTAAAGATTTTTAATTATAAACAGTTCAATTATCTCCGTCAACTTCATTCTAGCTTTGATTAAAGTACGTATTGCGATAAAAATCTAGAATTAAATTATACTTCATTGAGATAATTAAGCAACGAAATTACCGTATCTACTTTTTACGTTTTATTGCCACAATCCTAATATAAGAATTAAAAAAAATATTGAATTATTTGCTCGTATCACTGGTGTACCCAAGGCTTTATCCATCTTCATTACACCATCCCCTTAGCTCAGGGAGATGATTTTAAAACCACTGTAAAAATTGTAACCAAAGTCATTACAAAAAATACCCAAATGCAATACATGGACCGATTACATTAACTTATTAATTACATAACACAGCTATTTGCATATGGTATTATATTTTGAATTCAAGAAGATTGAGGATTTATGTGTACTTGTCATACATTTTGTTGATTTTTAAATAAGTTTGTTTCCTTCCTCTTCTGCAATATTATGCTGTGGACACGTCATAACATTTTATTTCATGGATTTTTTTTAATATCGTCGAAGAAAATACTGGCATAAGAAGTAAAAAAATAATAAAACAACTCAATATAGAACTATAAGTAGGTGAATTTCATGTTGTACATTCAGCTGTCCAATAAACGAAATGAATTTTACCGTCGGTAAATAAAATGTTTTAAATTATTCTGGAGAAATTGTGTTTTATTGTAAAATCAATCAATTACATTACGTATTTGTTCATTTTGTACATTACAAAAGTGTCAAAGGAAGGATATGACCGAAAATATTTAAATGGACAGAATATTAAATTAAGTATGTCGAAAATCTAAATCTCTCATCCTTTATGAAGGACCCAAAGTTAAGGCATTTTATTATTGCACAAATTCAACAGTACGACTTTAATTGGAAGAAAAATACATAACCTTCTAATATATACTATGTTAATGTAAGTAAAAGTATAAAGTAATGGACAATTTCTAGTTAAACTTGAATTTCTTTATATTTACGACATAAACTCGTTATTTCCCATGACTTTTATCCTTTGGAAGTTGTGGGAAAAATACAATTTGCTGAATAGGTCATTGTCATTTTTGAGAACAGAGTCTATTCAATATTTGTATTTAGCTAATGGCGATATAACGGAACAAAAAATTTTTTTTACTCATATGAACAATTTCTAAGAGCGAACATAGTATATGCAAACTACTATAATCGCACTACCTACGACCTACCCACCCTAGCTACCTAACACCTACCACCTCTACCTACCACCTACCTACCACCTACTACCTACCCTACCACATACTACCTACCTACCCTCTGCCCCTTACCACCCTCTGCCCACTGCCTCTGTACCTACTCTCTCTCTCTCTCTCTCTCTCTCTCTCTCTCTCTCTCTCTCTCTCTCTCTCTCTCTCTCTCTCTCTCTCTCTCTCTCTCTCTCTCTCTCTCTCTCTCTCTCTCTCTCTCTCTCTCTCTCTCTCTCTCTCTCTCTCTCTCTCTCTCTCTCTCTCTCTCTCTCTCTCTCTCTCTCTCTCTCTCTCTCTCTCTCTCTCTCTCTCTCTCTCTCTCTCTCTCTCTCTCTCTCTCTCTCTCTCTCTCTCTCTCTCTCTCTCTCTCTCTCTCTCTCTCTCTCTCTCTCTCTCTCTCTCTCCTCTGTGTGTGTGTGTTTATAATATATACACATATACTATAAACGCTCTTAGAAATTGGTATATATATACCAATTTCTAAGAGCGTTTATAGTATATTATATTTACTTATTTGTATTAGATGGTTTGTATTTTGGTGGAAATGGTGTCACTAATCAGACACAATCTGTGTAGTTGGTATTTAACATTTTTTTATTAACATTTTTATAATTTTAAAATACTAAATTGATCTAAATTGAAAGAAACGAAACTTACCTTTGAAACTATGCGAAAAACTATTAGCCTTATATATTTTACTTTGTTGAGAAAAAGCTGTGATAGTACTTTCCAATGATTTATTGACTAATTTCAATATATTTTTGTCAACATATATCATGAATTTTTTATTCGTATTCATTTGAACACATGTTGTTCGATTTAATCCGGTAGCATTTTATAATATTTTTATAGACTTGAATTTATAAAGAGTATATCTTTTAGGTTAACAGAAGTATTGAGAAATGGAAGTGAACTGTTTTGTTAGAAATACAATACTTCAGTATAAGCCTGATGTACAACTGTTGAACTGCCGCCTTGTTGAAGGATAGCCTAAGAAAGGTAAGGAAAGAGGGGCGTCTTTAGGTGTAATAGTAACTATTGACTATCAGCTTTGTAGAGGGTGACAAAATTAATCTAAGAATATTAAACTATCATTTATTTCACACTTTTAGCAAGCAATAAAAACCACAAAATATAACCTCAAAACGACTATTCTCTACTCAAATACGATGATAACCACTATAAAAGCAATGTAAAAAAAATTTGATCATAATAAAATGAAATTACATGTAATAACATCCACATTATTGTATGATACATCATACTAATTTTGAAATGAAAAGCTCAAGATTAAACCATAATTAATTATCTGATGGTTATACTTTACATTCAAAACACTTTAGCCAATTATATAAAATTAGACAAAAACGAACAAATATGATCTCAAATGAAGTTGTAATAGATGTAAAAAATACATTTAAGATTAATTACCTAAATATTACATTAAACCAGAGCGTACTCTAGAGAAATGTTTTGTAGTAAAAATAATCTTAAAGCTATTTTGGGACGTGGATGGAGCACTGATAAATTGCTTAGTTTCTTCCAATAATTTTGTAAATGTAAGTTACTATCACTTATAACTGTAAAGTTATATATTATTTACAATCCTTAAAGCTTATAAACAGAAAATCATTTGAACATATGTATTCAAAAAAGAATTATTATTCGAAGAATTAGTCGTACGATTTGTCAAGTAATAATATGTATAATGAAACAGTGGGCTACAGAACCAACGATAAATAACATTTTTTTACAGATAACGCCAGTGTTTTTCTCATAAATTCATAGTGTGACATTTAAACTGTGAAATATGCAAATGAGTTGTTCTAACTCTTGATGACCACTAACGAAATCTGTTGGAAGTTGTAAATGCTTCCAATCCGTATAGGTGTAGTTCACTTACATATTATGTCAGTTAGGAGTTTAGGATTTACAAAATGTTTTATAGCGCTGAATTTATCATAGCGGATATTCAAACGTAAAAAATATTGCCCTTTTGTTGTTGTGAGGCTCTGTAACAAAATATATTGCAAGTTTTGTTACTATTGGCCGAGTTCTAGAATCTTTTGTTTCTATTTTATAAGAGTGACAAGTTCAAACAAAATTCAATTTACCTTCTCGTGTTTAATCCACCAAGGGCATTTTTGGTTCTTTTCAGACAAGAAGCGTAGTAATTGCACCTAACTCTAAACGGACCTTTGTACAGCTTCAGGAGTTCGACGATATTCTTGATGGGAAGGATAGGGATAGGGGCCGCCTTATATCAAGATCCATGACGAAAGATTTAGAGCATAATCTCCGTCAAGTCGCGTCGGAAAAAGGGGAAGCCACCTCTGAACCAGCCTCTCTAGCCAAAGCAGGTAGGGGTTGGCAGACCCTTATATCTAGTCGAGAAAGAAGCTTTGACACAGGGAAACCCAACATCACCAATATTCATCTTTCACACAGTAGACTAGACCTATCAAACTAGCCTTGCACTCCAGAATCTCGAAACTTGCAGTTAGTGATGTGCCGCTACTGGACATACATAACGTTACCCAGGTTTAAGTGACATATCGGTATTTTTCCCATTGTGGGATTCAACTGGAAGGTGTAAACTAGCAAGAGGACAACCATCCTGGGGATACCAAAGGCTTAAAAGGAATTTAAACAGTTTATAACATAAATATAAAATCCTTGTTTGCCTAAAAATTAAAACTTTACTTGATTGGAATAGTTAGTGACAGTAAACATTACGTACTAACATCTAATCTATCTCCGAACAATTAAATTCATATTAATAACACTGTTATAAATATTTATCATAATAAATCATATTTTCAGACGTTATCCAGTTACTGTTATAATTTTTTACATTAATATTATGAATTACTCAACCACCCATCATTACTAGCAAGCACTTTCTGTAGAAAACATTGACGTTAAAACGTATTCAAACCTAATCTCAAACTGAATTAATAATTTAATTGAAATTTTCTTGTGAAGCAAGTGTTTGTGACGCCTTTCTGTTTCCTGATAAGTAATTTCAAATTTTTCCTTTTATTGAATAAATTATTTAAATGAAAATCTATTATAAAAAACTTACATTTCTTTTTACTAATATTCCAATAACATTCAATGCAACCTTATACACCAAATTATTGAAGTGAGAGTACAATATTTGGAAGTAAATAATGTTGATATTGATGAGCCTACATGGTACCACTAGGTTGTTATGGGTTAATCAGATCACACAATTAACTAAATTAATATATAATTAAGTAATCACAAATCGTAAACCCAATTAGTTTGTCATATTGCAAATAACGTCGAAATGAACATTAATTGGGTACTGTATAGAAAACTTTACTTAAGCTCTTTCCCTATAAAAAACATTACGTAATTTTATGTTGACTGTTAATCTATTTATTACCTATATGAATTATTTAAAGCATTTACCAAATGCGCCTTCCTTCCTACTCTTAGGAATAGCTACCCAGAAATGGTATGTTTGATAATGTAATGAAACACTACATTTTTTAAGCATTTATAAACCATACACATACAGTCATGTATATTTTTTCACTACAACAAAAATACCTACACTATAAGTGTGATACTAAGCGTCAATGCTTGAAGGTTTATCAGAAGAAGATATCATTAGGAAAGCAAACATGACAACACTGACATATAAGGAACACAAATGCTGCTGCGTTCCTGTGGCGGACTGGAAGAAATATAAAACGGAAAGGACCTCTTACAGCCAATATTGTTGGAAGGAAAGGAAAGCTAAAGAGCTCAACAAGTGGTACCCTTATGTTCTATCTACACAGTAGTAATGTTATTTATGAATTTGAACTTACTTTTTCATAATACTTCTGTTAAAACTGTAACATTAGGAAACGAGAGCGTAAATATTTAGTAGTTGAGATTAAAAATTATAATAATTGTACAGTAATGAAATGCTTTAAAAGTATAAAGAAAAGAATTACACCAATTGGTATAATACCTTTGGGAATTGTAATATTATTGTTTCTATTTGAATGAGTTGATTCAATGAACATTTGGATTTATGATTGTATTATGTACGATTGTCTTGCGATCAAGCAACAACTATGAAACCTATGAAGTTCAAGTTTTGTATGTACCTACGTGAACACTACAACAACCTATAGCCTTGATATAGACCTATAAAAGACTCAGCTTACTTCAACACTTTTTTTTGCATTCTTATTCTCAAATTAAAATATTTAATGTAGTAAACTCTATATAAAATAAAAAATATCATATGTTTTATTATAATTATGAAAAGTAAATAAATATCTCCTGAATCAATTCATATAAATGAGACAAACAATAAATGAGACAAATTGATGTCTCTTTTGTATTAATCAAGAATATTGCTGGCACAACATGAAATATCGCAAGCGAACATCTGGACAAGGGTTTAGCAAAAACCACCGATATATTACAACATGGTCTCGCGTGCTAGGAATACAAACACATCTGTATCATGCATAGTCCAGCAGATTAACTGATGTACATGTTTTCTGCATTTTATGTGTCCAAGTGGTTTTTCATTGTTTACACAGTATGTACTGGTCTTTAAATAGACGAGCACACTTATAGTTTACATTATGTTTAAAATGTTTCAGAAACATAAAAATAGTATCATACAGTAATAAAGTACTATATAAATATTGAATAATACCTAATATCTATTTGGTAAAAGAGTATGTACTTGCTTTAACGATAAGTTAAAGGAACACCTCTGTTACTTACTACGTTATACATATTAATCTAAAATTTTATTAAAAAGAAAATCCCTTACATTTCATCAATTATTGCTTTATGAATAGTTATGCGATTGCTACTCTTTCTCTTACGGCTAACATGCTTGGGACGGATTTTATATTCCTGGTAACATGTTATTATTTCTTTTAAAAATAAGCACAGGACTTTAATGTAATACAGAATAATGAATAAATAAAAATGCCTTTATCTGAACAACGTATTTAAATTAACAATTCATGTTCAAATCAGATGTTTTCCAGTAAATTACATATAAACAAATGTATATAAAACTAAACTTTACATAAAATAAACACAATTCTATTGCAATGAGGTGATAGACTACAAAAAATAGCATTTACTTGTCATACACAATGCTTTTCGACACAAATGAGAGGTCAGTATCTACCGATCGATTAATAGGTCAATCCAAACCTGTATAAAAATGTACTAGTTTATGCCAAATTAACGACTCACCCACTAAGCTCCTTCAATCGAAGCGCCGAAATACATTTCTTCGACTTTATATATTTCCATTTGTATTGAATATGTAATTGAATTTTTAAATTGTTATTTACTTGTATGTTGAAAACTGTACGCTTATTTTCTCCTTACCCTCTAAGTTTCCAGAAACAAAAATTTTATCGGATATTGACATTTTAATTACAGCTTTAGCTTTTTCGACTTGCTCGGAATTTCCACAGGTTTTTTTTGCAATGAAGATTAATTTGACCTTGCTTCTGGTTTTCACATGTAAAAGATACAATCAAGATACAAAAGTATTATATAAAGTTTTCGAAAAGATTATAACTTTTATATCTACTAATTCTCAATACGATGTAATTTCGTAGCGTTTTTATTCATAATGTATTCCAATAATAGCGTAAGTTACAGGTTCTACAACTTTGTATGCAGTTGAATTAAAATTAAAACTCTCATTTTAAAATTATTTATTTTAAACCAATATAATTTTTCCAGTATTAATCTTCTTAAGGCATAACCTTATACGACAAAATTTGGAAGATTAATTAATATAAAGTTCGACGAAATAATGTAATGAACTTTAAACATGTAATGGTGTTGTTGTTTCATTCTTTTGCTACTCTCCACTGACCGATTTTCAAGTCAAATGCATTTTACATAAATGTGTTAGTTTTGAAATCTCACTTAGCTACAGCTTTTATGTCTTTACTGTAGCAACCGATTATTTGTTTTCATTAGAGCACCAAATCGATTTTAATGAGACGCTAGAATTCTTCTTAGCTTAGTACGTCTCATTTTCTTTATCTACTTTAATGATCTCCGTTTTCGAATTCTCATTTCAACATATAATTCATTTATTTTTTTATTTCCATATCAATTCAGAGTAAAAAATTTTAATATATCAGTAATCACTATACCTATTATTTGGAAGTAGTCTTATATCTCTTTTTCAGGTTTTCAATATAATATTTTCTGTTTATACCAAAATTGTTAGCCCGCAATAAAATAATTTCTATCTCAGATCAACAACAACAATTTTAAACACAGATTATTTAAAAATAAATATGTTTTTGTTATACTTGTACGAATAGATGCTTTTTAAGTAGGGTATTAAAATTTTGTTTTTAGACTACTATAGAATATTATGTTGAAATCTCACCATAATAGTATTTAAAATGTTCTGAGATATATTCTGGACCTGTTGCTGTAGTCTCACTTTATTCTACGGTAACATCAAGGCCTTTCTTTGCTTCAAATGTTTTTGAAGACACGTTTGTAATGGTATCATTAATTTTCTAGACATTTACTATCATTTATTTGATAACAAAACACAAACATAAACCAACATATACTGGTGTGGTTTTAGATCCCGAAACTTTATACTACACATTGTTGGGTAGTTACAATATAATTATCCCTTCTTCACGACCATTTGGTTTGAAATCTTCACTTCCTTATATTAGGGTATTATACCAAAAGTATTACATAGTGAAGTAAAAAAATCAACAGGTGAAACGTTTTGAAATTAGGAAACTAAAATCTGTACCTTTATTTCTTATCAATCGTTTCAACCAAACGAGACTACAATATTGAACACGTTGCTATTAACAATACTATATTAACGTTTTCTACACGTTACATCAATTTTATAACAAAAATCGAAGAGAATGTTAAATAAGTAATAAGGAACAATATTTTGTGAATAGAGTAATGGACAAAATTATAAATGTACTATTTTAGTTTAGTTGTATGTCGGACAAATTAAATGAGTATCTACAACCATGCAGCAAGCCGTTTTCTCTCTCTTAGGAAAACAGTGAGGAAATGTTTGTTTTCTATATCCTCTAAGAGAGACGCTGTAACAGGTGAAACTCAAATAATGGACCGCTGAATATCTGCTCAAAGAGCTAGGTTTATTCCTTACAACTGTGAGATATTTATTACTACGAAGTAACAATCAACAGCAGGTAAATTACTCTTGATTCTCACATGATTAATGCTGATTACTCCGCATGGATTATGGAACTCAAGTCAAGACACTTGATCAAATCATTAATTAATGCTTTGGATTGTAATTAGTGTTGGTGTCAAGCACTCATTATCCTAATGAGAGTCTTGTAACACGACCTGGTTGTACGCTCAGACCGCATTCAAACCTAACACCAGAAGCCTTTGCACAAAGTGCTACTTACTAATTAAACTGTTTTTAAAATAACAGGATAATACTGGCTATAGCTGTCTAGTAAAGTATTATTCAATGTTTAAAAAAATATAGTATTATGTTTTTAAAACTCGATTTCTTTTGATATTGTATTTTTTTCCTTAATATTCACTTTAAAATAAAGGTAGAATTGTCTAAGCTTATACGGCATACTGTAGTAGTATTTCAGTTACTTAGTAGTATTTATTAATATTTTTAAACAGGTGAATATAATAACAATTAAATTATCTATTACCAAATAGAACATACACCTTAGAATTTAAAGTATAAAATCATATGAAAAATCTTGCTGAGCAGAAAAGAAAAATTGACACTTAATAAAGATTGCCTTAAACACGACGTAAAGAACAAATAGTTTCATTTATTTGATAATTGTTTTAAATATAAATTTACATTATATTGTAAATGTATATAAAAATATATAAATTATATTTTATAATAATGTATTTAAACACATCAATGCAAACAATCAGAAAAGAAAATGATTTAATTTCTAACTGAAAAGTAAAATTCAGTAATATGAAATATAAATAGTTCAGCTGTAATAACCATTTCCTACGTATCTTAAGTATTTAAATAATAAATAAGCCTGTTAATTTCTATTTCTGTTGCCTAGAATGCATATAAGGCCGACCAGGGCGGATCATTTTATGGTTGAATATTTTCTTCAAAGAATGTGACATATATTAATGTGTTCATTTTACACTTGCATTGTTTAGTCCTTTCTCTATTCTTATACGAGAGTTTGAGTCTATAAAAATGTATCCAGTATTTTAGGTTTTTAACATGAGTTTCGAAATTTTCCGAGGACGAGCGAAGGATGATCCGATTCCGCTCACGCCTTGTCGTGTTAAAGTCAACATTTATATAATCATAACATCAAACAATCATCACTTTTAACTCCAAGATACTTTACAACAGGAAGCCTAACCTTTTAGGTTCTCCTCGATAACCTGAATTTCGTACATAAATCACTGGATAAAACCAATATTGTTTAATTAAAAATGTAAATTAATGTAATTTAAGCGTATAAATATGTCTGAAAAAACTAAATTTCTGCTAGCTTCGATATTTGCTTTCCTTAGTCTTAGAATCGAGTTAAACAATCACTCAATATTGAACAATCTCCTTCAGCACGTTCATTTCTCGGCAATATTATTCTATTCGGGTTTCATACGAAACAATCACAAACACGTTTCTTAACACTTTATAAAAAACTTAGCATAATGCGTTTTTACTACAATTTAGAGTATACTTTTTTTTTTTTGTTTTTTTTTTCCTTTGGGATATTGGGGTGGAATTATAGATCCTCACACGTCAACCTGAGCTTATTGTGTGCCCCTTTGATGTTAGAGGGGTAAGCCTATCTTCGTGCCCTTAATTAGGCTAAGAAGCTTTTCCCCGATACTAGCATCTGGTTCGTCGCCTGGTTGTTTATCACCGAAAAGAGCCCTTCTCCTTGCTCCCAGTCTCTCACAGTCCAGTATTATGTGTGTTTTGCAGTCTCTTCAGACTTATTAGAGTATACTTGATATAATTCTTAATTACACAATGAAAGTAATCCAAGGAAACGTTGCGCACATGTAAATAAATATTAAAATGTACACCTTAGTGGGCGTAAATTATTTGGATTATATTTAAAAACATGACTCATCAAGTAACAAATTTACTCAATCTAAAAATGACCATTCATTTAGTATACCATCTTCGAAAAGGTTATAATACATCGCTTAATCCTATCCCTCAATTAATTCAAAAAGGACATTTAAGGATTGAGATTCGACAACATCGTTTTGCATATTACACTATCGAGTTTTATGATGATCATTTTTCTATTGCAGAGTTGTTTACATAGTAATTCTTAAATGTCATGAAACATTTACAAGCATTTTCTTGATATGATTTGATGGGACATTAACTGGCTAGGATAATTCATAAATTCTCAACAGTCTGTATCTCATCACTGACAAGCATTTAGAATCCGTAGCAATAAATCACATAATGTTAACTCTGCACAGCTATTTCATTAAAATATAACTTTAAGGTGTCATGAAATCTTTAATTACTCTCTTCCTTGAATAGTAAACGGATACAATGGAGTATCAATGGTCAGACGTAACGATTTATTCTAGACAATGACAGACTGTTTGACAACTATCTTTACATTTGTGTTTGACATTGCAATTTGTAACGCCATCTGTTTAAAAGTCCTAACGATTTGTATTAATATTGCATAAGTTTTTTATATCGTACTTGTCTTGATCTATACAATATAAAATAGACTTTTGGGAAATCACAATATTGTGAAAAAGACCCAACAATAAGCTCAATAACAAAGAGAAGGAGGAGTGTGGGCATGTAATGTTTGAAAACACTCTGTAAATAAAGTACTCATTAAATGTACAGAAAAAATTCCTTGAGCGGGGAAGAATACTAAACATAGCTGTTAATTAATTGCATCCGCAGATATCACTTGTCTTTCCGCTTCAGAAATTAAATCACTTGTTAATATTATCCATGGGTTTAAAACATCGTTACAATGTTGCCTCGCAAATCAAGGTTACCCTTTGCTTAAATTATTATCTCTCAATCATAAATAACTCTTACTTATTTATAAAATACCTGTAAAATCCAAGGTTTTTGCTGAACCGTTATTGGTTGATACTTATGGGGAACTCTTTACTAATGTTTTGCATAACTAATACTAATTTCATATATTACTTCATAAGAATAAAAAAAACTGCTTTGATTTAATATTAATCACGTGGTAATATACACCATTTTCATATGTTAATATACATACGTAAAATCGCTAAGTAATGGTTTTAATAGTATTTAGTCCGTCTTTACTTTTTTTAAATAAACGTAAGACCATTAATTTTAAAACATATAATTTATTTATTTTATTTCATCATTACATAAACCTGTAAAGTATATTCTGTAAGGAGTATCTAATTTGTTAATATTGATTTACTGATGAAGTAAAACGTGAATATATAATATAAAGTTATTCATATTATACCGTGTCACATTTGAGAGGATTGTAGTGACTTAATTCCATTCCAAACGTGATGGATTTCTTTGCTACGTTGTTGGAAGTTAATAAATACGAACTCAAGGCAAAAGCATTAAGTTTAATTTTAACAAAATGGTTTTACACAATTAGCTCACAAATATATAACGCAGGTCAAGTTTTGGATTTAAAATATTTCATAGTAATTATCTTGCTCTAAACATTCCTGGCAAGAGTAAATGACAATAAATACAGGCTTAGAAGAACATTGAAATTGTAAGGAGAATTCTTAGTTTTCATTTGTTTTCTCATTTAGTTATACGAGCTCTCCAGGCGAGAGAACTCTAAGGTGTTCGAGTAACGCATGTAAGATATTGAGTTCTACCAACAACATCAATGATGCCCTTGTAAACAAGAAATCCAGTAACTAGACGTAGAGTATTATTACCTAACAATTGTATTTCATTTTCATTGCTAGTTTTCAGTTTGAAAGAGTATTTACATGCATTATAATAACAGAAATCACTATTATACTTTTCAAAATGTTTCATTAAAATTTTTCAGATGGTATGTAAAAATGTTCTTTGATATGAAAAAGATTGATTCCACTTAATAGTTTACACTGAATATTCTTAGATCAGGAAATAATAGCTTTTCCGATTAGTTTGGTTTGACTAAAATACTGGAAGAATTCCCAGCTCCAGAGATGTGGGAATATGTGGAAAATCAAAAGTTTTATAATCACTTGTAGAGGGACAAAATTATCCAAGTAATACACCGTTTAGTTACTTTGATCATCAAATACAGGAAGTTATATGAGATTAGTTTCAGCGAAATTAGATTTAGATTAGTTATGTCGGCCTTTCGAACATGACTCTAACACCTTGCTCCCGCCTGCTGAATTTTGATGAAGGGTTGGTATGATCTCCGGAGGAAAGTCATTGAATAGTCATTTCACGTTCAATATTACTTTATCTTACTGCGTATACACAGCTCATTCTCAGTTAGAAAACAAACAACTTATAATTATTTCAAGCTGTATGATTTTATGTACAAGGGACAATGGATATTATCGTATAAGAATATACATAAAGACTTAAGGGCATGGAATAGTCGTGTATCGTTAGCATTACTATGGAATTACGCGTGTACCCTTCTCTGAGTTTAAACATACGCGGCATAATATTTGAGAGGCTATCATAGTTAGCTCTGAGAGAAAAACTGTTTTTCGTTCTGATTTATTATTAACTGCTAGGAATTGAAATACCCTTGTCTCAAATCCTGTATTAAAACATTTAAAAAGGTGTCTAGTTTATCTGACGATTTAAAGAAAATAAATTTTAATCTTAAGTTGACTTCTCAAGAAATTCCTGACCGAGATGAAAAGTAGAAGAAAAAGTGTTTTATTTAAAACAAAGCAATTGAATAATCATAGAATCATCTACAAAAACACTCAAAATGAATAGCCTATAGGCCGTCTGCTTGGTTGGCTAACATAAATTTAACAGTTCCGGTATTGTTCATTTTATAAGATTTTGACGAAAACTGCTCATTATCTTCCGAAACCTGAAGAGTATAACATTATAAATTACACTATCTATATGCATTAGATTTGTCTTGCATAATATGAATAATAATAATAAAAAATATTATACAAAGTTTACAGTTACATTGCATAAAATTGAATTAGAGGAAACCATTGTAACGACAGCCTTTTAATTTATAAAATTTGCAAACTTTAATTAAATGCAATAAACATAAGAATCTTACAAGTTTCCCATGTTGTTTTTAAACTGATAATAACAAAGTAATAGGACTAGAGTGGTAATTGTGATAAAGAGTGGCGAGGTGGGTTTGAGACCTAAAGTAAGACATTACAATTTTGAATTAAAAGAAATTTTGTTAAAAATGTAATTTTTAAAGCATAAAAGGCTGCTCCTTATCTGGTCTAATTATAACACTGCAATATTGCAGTTGTCTAAAAGCACGATCTTAATTGTTATAATTTTAGTATATCGATAGTATCATTACAGTTTTATAGATAAACTGATAGCAAAGAAATCAGCGTAGAAGCAAATATCTGAACCACGCGCAGGAGGGGCCTCCCTCTGGTGGTGGGAATGGGAAAGGCACTTTCACTTTCCGTTTTGTCAGCTGTGTGGACAACTCCCGAACCTAGCCACTCTAAATGCAGAGAAAATCTATCATTTTATGCCTTGGAAAACTATTTACAAAAATATTCTGCTCACTTTGGAAAACAAAAGTTTCTAACGAAATTGCTGCATTATAACTACTAATTAAATTAAAAAAGCTTACGCTAAAGTCTAACACAGCTTAGTAGTGTACAGTTGCAGATGATTTTATACTTGTGAGGGACACTGCCTGATAAATGACTAACACTAAACATCAATGTATTTCATTAGATATACAGGTAAATATTTACTTACATATTGTGGTTACCTTTATCTTCAGACAGCATGATTATGTACAATTACTTGCGGGATTCTGAAAGTCAACATTATCAGTTTGTTCCTTATTCAACATTATTTTGTTTATCTTTACTTGCGCAATAGACCGCACCCAGTATTATAAAGTTCTGAGTTAATAGTCTTCTCTTTCTTGTCCTTTTATGTTAGCTTTACGACAATATGACGAAACTTTGGTTGATGGAGGGAGAAAATGCTAGTTTAACAACTCTGCTCTTCCACGGGCTGCATGAAAATAGTTTTCTTTCACCACCTTAAAGCCAAGGGACGTGGCAAATCCTTAGATGCAAAAAGGAATTCACACAAAATGTAAAGTACATAACTGGAGTAATTAATTACAAGATGATTTAAAAAATAAAAATATTTATATTCGTGTGATCTGGTGTTAACAATTCCCTTCAACACCGCAAAGAGATAGTTTTAAATAACGATTTATTAGTTTCAAATATAAGTATGAAAATTTCAAAACTTAGTATATTATTAAATGTTACTAATATTTGATGTTTTTAAATATCATTTATATGTTTTGAATTATTATAATACTATATTTATAGTAAGTTATAGTTTTGGAATGAAGTGATATTGTTTATATACATTGTTAATATATATATATATATATATATATATATATATATATATATATATATATATATATATATATAAACAATATATATTATAAAACTAATAAAACTAATATATATTATATATATTTAAACCAAATCCAATAATGTTTTATTTTTATTAATAATACTTGCATTTGATATCCGTCTGAAAGTTCTTAAAATCAATATATGTTTGTTTATATTAATAATTTGGTTATCTCAAATTAAGTTGATTTTACACCTTAGTGTAATATGTACAAAACATTTTTAATTACCGTAAGATACATTTTTAGTAGTTACTTTACGTTTAAACATTGAGCTAAGCGTAATCATTCTGTGTATTCCATACCAAGAGTAACTCATTTTATTTATTATTGCAAAAATTACTATAACTGAGTGTCTACCTGTTTCACACTTTACGCACTGAAGCTACCTATGATGAATCTAGATACACTAAGGAATTAAAGTTAATACCCATATCGTGATGTTTTCAATGTACGATGTAGTAAGTGGTTGGTAATTCAGTTTATAGGTAATAATTCAGTTGTTCGTATTTCGATACCTGGAAACACCTGTACTCTCGATAAAATTTCCCAATAGAGAGGCCGACTGTAATACAGTTCACTAATGAGTTTGGTGTTAACATGAATGCAAGGTCAGGAGATGCATATACCCGTCACTGTAATCGAGTACTACGGGGAGGTCAATTTTAGTACAGAACATCAATTAATTGAGAGATAACATACATAAAATTTAAAGCGGATGAGAATATCCGTAAACGTTTATGCCGCTAACTTTCACAGAAAACTGAAGGCGCCACTTGACTCGGGATTTATAACAACCACGGTCTCAAATGTACGCTTAGTCACCTTTCTATATGTTCGATCTGGATCCATTGAGTTGCCGATAACATTTACATGAATACTTTTGCATGTAAAAGAACTTACATAAACGTACAGTCCAAATACCTTCATGTATAAAATTTCCCCTTCAAATAATACAAAACTTTGTCGATAATAAATGTAATGTTGACACGTTGCTTTTGTATAATTGACAGCAGCTGATAGAACGTTTCTTGTGCAAACTTATCATTGCAAACTGGAAAGATATATGTATAGTTCGAGTTGAAACTAGTAATATAAGCCCTATCAGACATTTTGTTGAAGGAGTATATCCTAGCAAGATATAGTGACTGTTTCCTGTCTCTAGAAGCAATATTAATTGGGTTAATATTGCTTGTGGCTACTAATACCCTGTCCCTGATACATGCAAATTTACAGTACTCAATCTTATATACGTCAATTGATGTAAGCTATGGAACCCTTTGTGATCCCAGCCTCTTAAGTTTCCATGCCCTGGGTTGAGGGAGAGGGATTGAGAGAGAGAGAGAGAAAGGGTGAGAGGGAGAGGGAGTGATGGAGACAGGTGAGAAGGATAGAGAGGGAGAGGGAGAGAGAAAGAAAAAGAGAGAGAGATTTGTTTAATAGTATAGATATAATACAAATTGATATAATAATTCAATTCTAACGATACCTTAGTTTAATTAATTAAAACCCTATAACAATGTCCATTAACAATAATTTGGTGTCCAAACAAAAGCATACAACGACTAATTAGGTAACTGGTTATAAGTGCACATGGGGTACCAATCATAAAAAAATTTAGGGTTTTTCATTTTGGGCGGGTTGATGTTGGCAGAGTGTGACGTCCAAGTTGTTTTGGTGTCAGCTGTTTCATTAGTGTATTGTTGTTCAGTAAGTTCTGCCATTTCATTAAGATTTATTTCATCATGACAAGTTACACGATTGAGCAGCACGATCAGATGATTAAACTTTATTATAAAAATGAGTGTTCACCAGTTAAAGCGTTACGTGCGTTGTAACCATTTTACGGAAGACGCGGAGTCCCTTCAATTTTAACTACTCAACGTTTGGTAGCTAAATTCGAGAAGACCGGTTCGATAAACAACCAGCCTACACGCAGACGTCAAAGGAACAGCAGATCTGTAGAGAAAGTCGCCACTGTCCGTGAATGTATGCAGAGGAACCCGATACAGCCAATTCCTCGCCGTGCACAAGAACTCGGACTTGGCGAATTATATGCGTCTGGATTTAGGCCCGCATTCGTACAAAATCCAACTGACCCAGGAGCTTAAAGTTTATGACCATATACAATGCCTTAATTTCGGCCGAAAAATTATCTTCAGTGACGAAGCACATTTCTGGACGAATGGCTATGTTAACAAGCATAAATTTCCGCATATAGGACAAATCAAACCCACATGAGATTTACCAGGTAGCGGTGCATCTAAAAAAAGTTACTGTTTGGTGCGGATTTAGGGCTGACGGTGTGATTGGTCCATATTTTACTGAAAACAACGTTGCTGAGGCCATCACTGTCAACGAAAAACGCTACGGAACGATGATAACGGATTTCTTTTGGTCCAAATTTAACGATACGGATGTAAAAGACATGTGGCTTCATCAGGTTGGCTCTACGTGCCACATAGCGAACGAAACCATGAACATGTTGCATGAACGATTTGAGGGTATCTCTTGCAGAGGTGATGTGAATTGGCCACCAAGTTGGTGCGATTTGACGCCCCTAGACTTTTTTATAGGGTCTTCTGAAGTCGCAGGTTTTTTTCCAATAGGCCTCAATCAACTGATGAACTTAAGATCATTATAACCCAGGCCATAGCTCCAATTCAACCGAATTTATGTGGCAGAGTAATTGAAAATTCGACCACACGAATCCTTACTATTGTGAGAAACCGCGGTGTACATTTGAACGATGTTATATTTAACACATAATGGCATACATGGGCCATTCATATTAAAAATAAATTTCGTTAATATATCATACATGGCTTGTCTTATTTCCTCTCAACTACTACCCGCCCTAAATGAAAACCCCTTTAATAAGTTTAATTAAGCTTGCATTTTATGATTACAGATAAAATATTCTATTTTATATTGCATCATAAATTATAAATGATTTGAAAAATTATTATTAGTTATGGTATATAATTAATATTGATTAAATAAGAGGGGCTTAATATTGCGTAGGATAAACCTGTTTAGGTTACCTAGTTTGGACTCCTACAGTAATTCACCGCATTTAATATAGATACAACAGTCATCCACCACAATAGACTAGATTTATAGATCTATCTTTGCACACCAATATCTCACCATTTGCTGTAGTATATGGGGCTGTTGCTAGCCTAGACATAAGGACGCGCAACCCCTTGCCTGCTTTGACTGGTACGGTGTTAGCCTCACCATTTACCAAACGGTGATGACTGAGATTTGTAATTATTTTTCGTGGATCATCTAAGGAAGTGACACCTACTCCAACCTTACCCATGTGGGATATCCTCCATATAAATATTCCATGCGTAATGTATTCAATATGGAAGCAGCACAAAGATCCTTTTACGACTAAGTGCAATTTGTTTCTTGTCCTAAGAGAACAACGAGGTTTTATTTTCCATTATTTTTCGTTCCTAAATTTATTACTGATAGATTTACTATTACATTATATATATATATATATATATATATATATTTACCGTATTTTTCAAAAACAAGTGGAAATGTTTGAAGCAGAATATTTATTATACGTTTTACTAACCTCATAGATACCTGAACCAGGTCTGTCATAACTGTATAAAAATACCAGGTTTATGTAAACGGAAACTCACCTTTATGTAATTTTGTAGGGTCTATTAGAAGTCTCTCGGACTTAATTACTCTTAAAAAATCTGTGCACGGAAATTATTGGTTCCCTGAATCAGTGCATTAGTATTCTCTTCTTTGGTGCATAATTACGTTGTTTTTAATATGTAATTCTTTATTGCCTTTACACGGTGAGTAGCAGACCAATAATCTTTTAAGTTTAAACGCCCCTTAAGATATATCCACTCATGAGATGGCGGTGTACACTGGCCTTTCATTTTATCAGAGCAATGAAAACAAATGAAATGTTATTTTGTATATGAAGATTCCATGTATTTAATATCCCATCTCAGGAACCTTAATAGTACACTTGATTAGTAAAGAGTGGCACAAAATAAATTTAAGTTACATATATCAGAGGATTTATTCCAACCAGAGAAAGATATGTTTGAATTGTGGAGGTTAGAGTCGTATCATGTAGTAAAGATTAATAATGCGTGTGTTTTGTTTGCCATAACACTAGTTATGTATGTACAATTTTAACATACGTTACGAGGGAACAATTAAAAACTAACTAAAAAATAATATTCAAATGTAATAGTCTTTGTATTCAAAATTAATTATTGATGCTCTTAAAAATTATCTTTAAATTTAATATTGTCAGTAAAACTAGTGTGTATGTCAATATTTTTGAATACAAAAAATTTTCTAATCATAAAACGTAGTATATTTCTTATGATTATTACGTCAGATTTCAGACGCTGCACTTGAGGAAAGTTTACTAGAGCTAAATTTAATGTTCACAATGAATCATCTCGTACTATGGTAGCTACGCTATGTGTATAAAAGTACGTTATTGCACCATGTTAAAGTGATAAACATCGTAGTACATTCAACTTCGCACCTGATGAGACTTAGATTACACAATCTTTTGTAGTAAGGAGATTAAGTAAAATAATGTATTATTTTACTATCCGAATTTATGGATAAAAAGTCGTCTGTAACATTTAACCTGGAGAACAACGGCTTAAAGGTAACCTCCGAACCACCACTAATGGCCAGGCAAGCGGGCTGCTTGCAAAGGCATGACCGCAAAGCAGTCAAAGGGGCAGCGACGCTCTACGTTGCTTGATTTCGTTGTTTTATTATTATTATTATTATTTGGTTATCCGCGATAACCGCCGCACCCGGTATACTGCGCCATCGGCCATTAGCCATAAGCAGTCTAGGTTTATCTGATGTCAAAATGATTTTGAACTTCTCAATCACCGACTATATTTTTGAATCTCTTCAGAGGAACGTTAAAATAAAAGGAAAATGAACTTGAGCTAAACTTAACATTCATATTGAATCAACCCTTTCTACCAAGCTATAAAATGTGCCCTAATTAAACTATATTTAAAATAAAACATAACACATGTTTAAATAGCACTCAAACATCCATCACATAATTCCCATTAGACTAAAGTTAATGTTTTTTGCAACCACTGGATTTTAAATTATAAATTTCACTAATGAAACGTTCATTAATGTAAGATTTGGAGTCAAAAGTTAAAAAAGTTGCAAAAATTTATGTCACAGAGTACTACATGAATAACTGTACAAGGCGAAGCAAATTTTACATTTAAATGCGTGCTTTTCATCTTTAGGCCGCCGGGAATTGAAAGCTGTGACTTGTAAAATCATCCGACATTCACTTTTCTGGACATACATGACCACCTTGTTGTACTTTGGAATAATTTAATCATGATGGTAAAATTATTTTCGTCCTAATATTGAGTTAACGAAGATTTCTCATTAGGACAGCTGTGTGAATATAATAAAACATTTTAGCTCATATGCATTATATTTACGTTGTCTGATTGTAATACACAATAAAAATTAAACACGTATTTTTACTCATTTAGGTATAGCCTACTTATAAGTAAAAGCAGATTTTTGATTTAGTTTATAATTTTCTGGAATATGGCGTTTGTAATTTTTCTCATAATTTTAAGTTTAAAACAAAAGTATATATATAACTACATGTCGTTCAATACTGTACGAAATAATTTTAGTTGGTTGTTGACTAGTATGAAACATGTAAAGAAAACGATTATTACGAGGTTAATCCTTTTTATATATTCTGTAATTAATCATACAATACTTTTCGTTCATTACCTGCCAAAAAGTTATTATTGTTTGAAGATACTTATAATTGCTAAATAACTTCCTATGCGTTTATATTTATTCATCTCTAAAGAGTCTGATTTTGTAATAATAATTAAAAAGCAATTACCTCTTCTCACCGTATGCCTAAGAATAAGGAGAATCAAATGAAAGATTTTTAGCGTGATTTCATGACCTTAATTAGACTGTTGTATCATACACAAATACGCTTTAGATTAAATCGTTCTAGCAAATTAAACTGCTACACCAAGGGAAACGTTATGTAAACTGAGTAAAAGAAGCATCAAATAAACTCCCTCTAGCACGATTACATGTCCTTATTCTAGAATGTTGTAATATGTATCAGTAAGCTTTAGACTGTGTTATTCTGGCGATTTTAAATCATACCACCAATAGAACCACCATGTAAACTAAGTATAAGAAGCTTCAAATAATCACCGTCTATTGTGATTTAATAACCTTAATCCAAATTATTGCGATATACATATCTAATCTTTAGAGTAAGTTATTTAAGCGCACGTATTTGCGGTGTTTATGTTACGATGAAAATAATGGTGAGGATTGAATAACTATTGTTTTGGGTACGTGTAATAAGTCAATAATGACACATGTTTGCTTGTATCTTTCTTTTACTATTTAATGTAAGATAAGAAGATATCAAAATTTTGGCCTGCAATGTCTAGAATTTATACTCATTCTTATTCTCTCTTATTCACTCTTATATAAAGTATTTTGTTAATTTAAAGTATAAGAGCTGAATCATTGAATAATGTAAGGCTTTAATGATATGAAACATAACTTGCAATTACATATGGTGGTATAATTCATAAAATCATTATGATATAAAGGTATGAAATAATCAATGAACTCAATTTGTAATCAGGGAAAGGTCAAGAAAACGAGCTAAAGTTATTCGTATTTATTAAATATTTAACATACTTAAAATTTATTGTTATGACTTATTCCTGTCGCTTTTAAATATTAAATTTCACTAAGACCATTAGGACCTTCATTGTGGTGAATATCGATTGATAATAAGTAGTCTAATAAGACTACAAGCTCACGGAAGCGACTGCCGCATTAAACATAAAGAAATATCGAAATTTTTCTAAACAATAACGTGGTATTTTTAAAATAGTTCTTTGTTTTCTATATACGACACGAGTATTTGAAAATACTGTGATTGATGAAGTATGGTATGATAAAAAAATAATAACATTCACCTAGACGGGGATACATTCTATATTCTGCTATTTCATTGGCAAACAGAATATTGCTACACTTTCAAAATGAACCATTGAAAGTTTAATTTAAAATTTCATATTATTTATCATTCTCGGAACATAGTATTTAGTAACAATAGTTCACTGCAACTATTGTGTAACGCCATTTTGGGGACGGAGCTAGCGAAATACGGATGCATGAATAAATTATAATGCTTTCATGTCATTCAACACTTTACTGATCAAACCTCTTTTACAAAATCTGTTTATATTAATGATATGAAACAACAAACGGTGTCAAATTTGAAAATCATAAATGGGTGGGAAATTTGCTTAAAATGGAATAAAATATTCTTAACAGTTTTAACTCGTACAGTAAACATAAGCAATGATAAATAATGTTTAATATTCTATGATTTTGAAGAAGTGCAAAATGCAATCATGGTATGAATTTCCCGTAACGGTTAAATATTAATTATTGATTTGGTATAATAATTTATGCATTTCTTAAATATAGAAATGTTTTTAAATATTACAATCCTATATGTCCACTTCATTTTATTTACGCATTTTATTAAAACATCGTGGCGAAAAACTTAATATAGAAATATTTGATTGATTTAAATTTGCTTTTTTATAAAAAGGAATCATCACGTATAGAACATGTTTTGGCGTTCTTGGTTCCTCAAGATACCTTGACCTGAAGCTTAAATGAAGAGATATTGTTCTGTGGTTGACTGCATTGATTAGTTAGTCTATTTAGGTAATATAGGGAGTTCTGAAGTGACATCAAGGAATTTAGACATCAATATTGAAGATATTAATACGTAGTGTACTTAATTAATATGAATGAAAGTCAATAAAAAATAATAAATTCATATTTCATTTGGAGTTTCATTAATAAAATCTATAACAAGTTTAAAATTTTACAAACCCTTCATTATATATATGACCAATACGAAGAACCATGTAATAGAAAATTAAAATGTAAAATTTCACGCAAATCTATTTACAACAGATAAAAAGGTAAAATTTGAGAATTGACACTTAATTTAATATTTTTATTAGTTTTTGTAAGCCAATTTTATTTAAGTGCAACGAAATTAATATTATTCTATTGTTTAAAACATAAGTCTAAGTTAGCTTACCCTCTAGCTTTTTAATTTAGTAAATACAAAGTGCTAATTTTACGAAAAAAAAAGAATTGTATTTAATCTAACCTACAAAACTCTCCTTGTTTTTCAGGTAAGAAGAAATTTCAATCGCATTTCGAAGTTCTTCTACAATTGAGGTAAATTTTATTATTGTATATTTAGGCACTTGTATGCCTGTATATAGTTGTATGAAGTTGTTTCATGAAAAAATGTACGTCCCTGGACAGATACTATTAGTATCGTAATCCACAATATGTTTTTTATAAACAACAAATACATCACCAGTAACTTTAAAAGCAAATGATGAGTTTAGCTTCAAGCGGAAGGTGAAATCTAGCTGAACTCAACATTTGTACTATTAACTTTGTTATGTTCTTTAATTGTTACTTATCATAGACGTACCGGTGAAACTGTAAGCATTGTAACGTAATTTGTAATTGAACACGTTATTTTAATGTGAAAATTTCTTCTAACGAAAATAAAAGCTTTATTTGAAATCATACTCATAACGGGAGTGCCGATGGCCGAGCGGTCTAAGTCGTTGGATTTTGGGTCTCAGATAGAGATAGCGCAGGTTCAAATCCTGTCTGTGACCGATGCACTTTTTATCAGTACCATCAACCTCGTACTGTATCGACTCTCCTCTTATTCTGTTTGATAAGATTCTCGCACAGGCCTACGTGGCCCATTAGGACGGACAGAATAAGGCTTAAAAGGGGCCTTTTAATTAAAAAAAAAAACATGTTCATATTTCTCTATATATATTAGGTAACTTGGTTGTTAAAATTAATTGTCATACTCATGCGTAGTTTTACTTCAACTAAGTATTCAGGAAGTAATACAATATCCATAGAAAGAGCACTCCTCGGGCATTGTTAATAGTCATTACAATGACAGATAGGAAACTGCTTTATATTTAAGTGGAAGTTACTTAGTTCTGAAACATGTCTGATTGATGTTCAAGATGAAAGTTTCATTTATTATCAATATTATAGTGTTTCCATACTCTTTTTTTTCTTTGGAAGTACAAAATATGCTAATAGTATCATGACCAAAACGTTTTTCTCAATATTGTACAAAAACTGTTTCTACCTAATAAGAGTTTGCGTCGTAAGCTAGATTCCATTAGACACTTTGTAAAACTATTTATATCCACCACCATTAACACATTTCTTTTTCTAAAAGTGTGTCAATTACCTAGCAGTTTACTGAGAGCCTATATCTCTTCTATCCCTTATCACATCATGGTGGCCCAGCGTGTAGTTCAGGCACGTTTTTGACAGTTATTGGATAAATCGTGGTTTTCTACTCAATTTCGTAGGCTTCACAAGGTATGAGCACTTCTGGTTTGAGTGATTTTTACTTCCGACGCCAATGTTTGGTTTACCTTCTTACTATTATCAAGGAAATATGATATTTTTAATAATGAGCATTGAAACAAAATTAATACATTTCCGTGCTTGCATTTAATTTTAATGGCCATTGAGACATTATTGATATTATAGTAAAGGTTTTGGAAGTAATCTACACTATAGATTTTACCAACGGCAATAACTTGCTATTTATTACATATAAACACAATGAAAACAAAACCATTTTATTTACTATACGAAATTAGATTAAAAAATTGCAGAAAACAATTAAACACCAATTATTTCTATAGAGAATAACAAGAATGAAAAATAAATAAGCTATTCATAATAATAATACAAAGCATAACAGAAATATAGCACTTATCCTAAATGAAAGTAGAGTTCATAACAAACATAACAAACGTAGCTGTAGCAATAATAAAACTTAGATAACAATATTAACAACTCTAACACTAAATAAAACATAAACAATAACATAAATAGGCAGTAATTAAAATATCATAAATATTAATACAAAAATATTGCGGCAACAAGAAATTGAAATACAACACTTTTACAGGAGTCCAAAATGTAAAGGGAAGTGGTAAAGGGCAGGATGACATAGATTGGTTCATATGATAAAGGTTTCAAAAGATAGTTGAAGAAGTGTAATCTTATAACGGAAAAATTTCCATAGTCATAGTTACGATAAGTGGTTTGCTAGATATAGTTGTGTCGAACAAAGTAAAACTAGAAGTTTAGGTAAGTCCAGTAATCCATATAAACTTGAAATGAAGTGGGAATCCGCCAATGTATCCGATGTTCCAAAATTTGAAGCTTGAGCACCACTCTTTTAGCTGTTCAACTGGTCCGTCGCAGTAAAGATACTTTAGCCTAAAAAAATCAATCTTATAAATCGGCATATGATGCTGTGTAGTCTGATGATATGTTTATCCTGATAAGGCCTCAATGTACCCTGCCGTACTGTAACACATGGCAAACACAGGATTTGTACAGATATCTCACTACTAACCAAAGAGTAGACAGAAAGCTCACACTTGGCCACTCAGGAGTTAAGAAAAAGGACTTTTTTAACTTTAGTGCATATTTATACTACAGTAGATGAAATCTATCTTCTTAAATGGATAGCTTACACGATTAATTACTTTACTATTTACTAATTATTGCATAGTGTATAACGCCTTAAACCAATAACAAACAAAACTTTATTGAAATATCCATCGTTCGTAGTTATAATATGTTTTATTTCTTTATTTTCAACACTCTTCATCATACGATACAATATCAGAGTCGTCACATAAATAAACGTATGCATATAAATATACTACCGTAACTATAATCAATGTTTAAATAGATTTGAAACAAATTAAATAATAATTAAAATCAATATAACATCAATCAAAATCCATTTACTATTTTAAAGTTCGTTTAATTCAATTTGTGTAATAACCACAGAAAAAATATTTCGAAAATGTGGTTTGGCAGCTCACACGACTAACCACAATGGCACGGGTTTCATTTAATCCTTGCTTTTATTTTGGGGAAAACTTTAATCCTGTTATTTAAATCAGTTAATCGATATAAATTTAATACTTTAATTACAATATTGCTGCGATAATCGTTACTACCACTGTAAACAGTTGTATTCCACGTGCTGGTCAACCATCCCTAGTGACCAGCTCATGTTTCAATATTGGGGGTTCTCTACATTGGCTCTTGTATGACTTACATTCAGTAATACCTAAATTAATTCAATTTATTCCTTATTAAAATTAAATTTTGCATAAATTTCAGTACAATGCATGTTAGAATGGCTGGTGTAATTGTTATCGCATACCGAGGTAGACACTCTCCCCTGAAACCCCCTCTTGGTCACGTTATGTACCCATTCAGATTGTGACATCATCCTGATCAGGGAACAATGACGCCGTCATCTAATTATCTCACATCAATAAACCGTTACATCTCAATAGATGCTGCTTATTCCCTTGTGTTTAAAATCACCCTGTCAGTTTTTTTTTTTTTTTTTTTTTTTTTTTATTAAAGTTATATCAAATAAAACAAATACAAATTTTGCTTAAAAAAGTAGGATATAAGATTTTTTGTTTATTTAGAAAAACAAGTTGCTATTTCAAATATAATATAATTAATTTTAAAAATCATACTAAACATTTCTATCTACGAAATTACATTCTTTGTACGGAAATCACCATCCGAAGTATTTCAACTGGATCACAGATGTACAGTATATATTCAAGTATATATACTGGTATTGTGTTCATATCAGAAGGTACCTTTGGTAGCTTTATCTCAGCGTGATTGAGCTCGGCTAACATGAATATTATGCAAATGGTAACAAACGCCACATCATCTGTCACCTGCTGACACTATATATATATAAAAAAAATATATACATACAAATATATGTATGTATATATACCGTTATATATGTGTGTGTGTGTGTGTGTGTGTGTGTGCGCGTGTGTGTGTGTGTGTGTGTGTGTGTGTGTGTGTGTGTGTGTGTGTGTGTGTGTGTGTGTGTGTGTGTGTGTGTGTGTTTTAGGTTCTTATCAGAAGTGTGCAGCGGTATTGATTTTGAATGTTCACCTCAGCGTGATTGAGCTCGGCTATCATGAATATTATGCAAATGGTAACAAACGCCACATCACCTGTTACTAGCAGTGACACCTTAATTATGTAATATAAATGAGAATATATATTACAATTTTGGAGATTTACAATCTACTATCTATTAATCTATTAATTACAATTTATTACAATTAATGCCTGTGTATATATTTAGTGGTATTATGTTCTTATTAGAAGGGAGCAACGGTTTTGATTTAATCTGTTTTTCCGTTATTACTATGAGATAATATTCTAACACTTTGATTTGACTTCCATTCAACTCGTAAAGTGACAATAAGGTATTTCTAAACAAATCTTAAGAAATTCCATTTACAGAAATCTCTGAAAGCCCTTACATAAAAAAAATAGGTACGTTATTATATTCTGGAGTTTCTGCAGTGCTAACTTGTTCAGTACTATTTTCTGTTTACAAAATAGGGCATTATTTATTGTCTAGTGGTAGATTAGTGAGACAGCTGATCCTAAAATTATTATATATAGATATTATATATATATATATATATATATGTGTGTGTGTGTGTGTGTGTGTGTGTGTGTGTGTGTGTGTGTGTGTGTGTGTGTGTGTGTGTGTGTGTGTGTATTATATAAAACAGAGTAGTTTTGTGTTTAATAATAACAATCTCAAGCTTCTAAATCACAAGTGTAGACAATAAGAAAGTTCATGATTGACAGATTCCGTCTTTCCTTGTCAAAACATTTTTTTATTAGTACCTAGCTTTTTAATTCCCTTCCACATTCTTTAATAAATACCAATTAATAAAATTCTTTCAAAACAAATTTTTTAAATTACCTGTTAGGAAGAGCTTTTTATAGCTTTCTAGAGACACTTGATCAAAGACAGGCGATCTGAGGTCTGCAGTGTGCTTGTCTCTCGTGAATATTAACTTATAATTTATTTTATATACTGTGATTCGTCATAATAAAAACTAAAACTAAAACCAATGTATATTTTACTAGTGCACACACTATTTTAATAGTTATTTACTAATAAATGTTCTACAAAAAATATCACACAATATTACGTAAATTTAGTTTTTTACGTTTTTACGTAAAATGGTAGAGATAAACCATTTCTACTTTTCATGTATAACAATAAAGTCTTACAATTTTAATTAAAAGGAAATATATACGCGAACTTAAATAAACTGTGTAATGTAACGTAACTGAAGTAGAATTTTGCTATGTGTCTCATTTATAATCCGCCTGACTCTTTTATTTCATTAAAATCCAATCTCCAAGAGTCCCAGTTCTCTCGTCTGAAAGGTCAGAAACTAATACAGTTTATATGTAATGAGGGTTATACATACGCTTCTGTCCTTGTTATTTAGCTTTTATAAAGTGAATCAGAGAAATTAGAACAATTCATATTTGATCTCTTGTAAAGTAAATATGTTAAGTGATTGTATACATCAATCACGTGATGATCCTAGTAATTAAAAAGAGTAATCTATATACCTAAATCAAATTCGGGTTTGTTAAAACATTTATAACTCAAATTTGGCTGTAACGATTATTATGATCTTTCAATTTGTAGCGTTTTAAAAGCTACATAAATTTATTTTTTTTATTAAAACTTAAATTAAATAAAAATTTTGGGATCGAAATATTGGGACTTAATTTTAGATTAGATTGTAAAATGTCAGGGTAAAAACGAACATGTAATCCTTTGGCAAGTTAGTACTGGTAGTTTTAAATTGTTAGGAAGGCAGGTTGACTGCCTTGAATTGATTAGAACTTGTCTTGTTGCGAGTATTGTTCTCCTGGTTTGATACAGCTGGACCAATGAGAAAGCACCACGGATGTCCTGCAAAGTTGATTGGAAAGGGAAGTATTTAAGCGCCCGCTCATAATTTTCGCCCTTCTTTTGGTTTTTTTTCGTGAGTAAAGTTAATTGCAGTGCGCCGTATTTCTTAAATTGTTCCGCGAGTGATTTTGAGGAGAAAATTAAATTAAAAGAAACTACAGAGCATTCTGAATAACTTATTCTCGATAAAGCATAATAGAATCATACAAGTTAGTTTGGTTCATGCTTGCAAGAGAAGAGAATTAAAATTGAACTTTGTTAATAACTTTAATTCAGATTTGGAAAAGTAGTAATTTATTAATATTTAACTTGAACTGTTTAATTTTGAATTATTAATTGAAAATTAATTGAACTTTAATAATTTTTAGGAAGAGAGTTGTAATCTGAATTGCAGAGACTTGAAAGTTATGGTTCAAATAGTGTAAAGAGAAGTTTAAATTTTTTTTATTTGAATTTTGAGTGAACTTAGAAGTGTACATTTTTATTTTAGTTATTTCCAAGTGGTATTTCATTTTTATTTTAAAACTTTATTATTTTATTTTAGAAGAGAGTTCTGATATTTATTTTGATATATTTGATTAATATTTTTTTTATTTCTTGCCAAAGGAATTTTTAAATTTACTAAACGGTTTGTCAATTCATTGAGGAAAATAGAGTGATAAAAATTCTGAAACGTTGAACTTATTAATTTGCCAGTTAAAAATAAATCCATTGTTTTTATTTAGAACTGTGATTTTTATTTTAGACAAACCAGATAATATTTAATAGTTAACAAATTTAGTAATACATTGCACTTTATATTCACTAGGATCTTTACTAATCAAAAAATATTTTATATCGTCTTGGATATATTATTGATGATTTAAATATTAATACTCTGGAATATTAATATCAACAATCCAAGTCGTTATAGATTTGCTGCGATAAAATAATAACTATTAAAATATCATAAAAAATAAAGTAATTCAAATAATAAAGGTAATTAAAAAGAGTAATCTATATACGTAGTAATCAAATTCGGGTTTGTTAAAACATTTATAATTCAAATTTGGCTGTATCGATTATTATGATCTTTGATTTGCCGCGATAAAATAATAACTATTAAAATATCGTAAAAAATCAAGTAATTCCAATAATAAATATATTTTTATATACCGTAGAGATTCAAAGAGCATGTTAAATGTAATTAACTGTTCTGTGTAAACATTGTTTAGTGGCAGCGCATTATGTGTAGTTAACTAGTAATTTTAACTATTTTACATTCGTTGCTTTCAAAGCATAGGGTAAGTTAATAGTAACAACACGTATTATTTTAACCATTTCTGCATTCAATGTTGAGCACGAATAATAAATTATCCAGATAGCAAACTTTTACTTTCTTTCCCGATAATACTTATTCATCGATAACTTTAATCATCCATGTAATAGAAATAAAATAAATCAGATTTTTTCTTAAAGCTCATGAAAAATGGCTAAGTAATATTTAACGATTTTCTACAGTGAGGGTATAAATTATAGCATGAGAAAAAATAGTTTTTCAATGCATTTCATTGGCTTAAGTAAATGCAACTTCGCAAATTAAATATGAGCACATATTAACAAATGGACCCAGCACAAGTGAATGGAGATATCTAAGGTTGTAGTAATTAATACCCGGAATTGCAAAGTTGACTTATAAGTATAATTGTAATAAACAATACTTAAAACACTACTTTAAGATTTTGAAATCAAAATATCACTTGCGACTTTGCTCTCAATATACAGGGTGTCCAAAAAGTCCCGGGTCGGTTAAATATTTTTCAAAATATTTTAAATAGAGCTACAAAACCTTACACAAAGTTACTGGACATAAAAATCTATTTTATCACATATTCAGTCATCCGCTAATTCCTCAGGGGGGCGGCCCGCTAGAAGTCAGAAGAAAATCTTAAATGTAAGCATAGGTTGATATGCATATAAAATAAAATGCCTATATTAGTAGAGTACAGAGCCGCAAACCCGACCTCAAACGGATAACCGAGTCAAAAATGGCAGCAGTTCAAAGATGGCAAGAGTTTGGGTCCAAAAAGTCCCGGGTCGGTTGAATATTTTTCAAAATATTGAAAATAGAGCTACAAAACCTTATACAAAGTTACTGGACATAAAAATCTATTTTATCACATATTCAGTCATCCGCTACTTCCTCAGGGGGGCGGCCCGCTAGGAGTCAGAAGAAAATCTTAAATGTAAGCATAGGTTGATATGCATATCAAATTAAAGGTCTATATTAGTAGAGTACAGAGCCGCAATCCCGACCTCAAACGGACAACCGAGTCAAAAATTACAGCTGTTCAAAGATGGCTAAGAGTTTGCAACTTAGGTTAATGTAACAAAATACACTGATGATCTTTTTGATTTTAACTTTACTAACCAAAAACTGTTTACAATTTAATGAGTTATTCAAATGACTCTCAAACACCTCAAGAAACACCTCATGTCCATTTTTTAATGTTAGGAAAGTTAAAGTCAAAAACCTCATCAGTGTATTTTGTTACATTAACTTAAGTTGCAAACTCTAGCCATCTTTGAACGGCTGTCATTTTTGACTCCGTCATCCGTTTGAGGTCGGGTTTGCGGCTTTGTACTCTACTAATAAAGACCTTTAATTTTATATGCATATCAACCTATACTTACTTTTAAGATTTTCTTCTGACTCCTAGCGGGCCGCCCCCCTGAGGAAGTAGCGGATGACTGAATATGTGATAAAATAGATTTTATGTCCAGTAACTTTGTGTAAGGTTTTGTAGCTCTATTTTAAATATTTTGAAAAATATTCAACCGACCCGGGACTTTTTGGACCCAAACTCTTGCCATCTTTGAACGGCTGCCATTTTTGACTCGGTTATCCGTTTGAGGTCGGGTTTGTGGCTCTGTACTCTAATAATATAGACCTTTAATTTGATATGCATATCAACCTATGCTTACATTTAAGATTTTCTTCTGACTCCTAGCGGGCCGCCTCCCTGAGGAAGTAGCCGATCACTGAATATGTGATTAAATATATTTTTATGTCCAGTAACTTTGTGTAAGGTTTTGTTGCTCTATTTTAAATATTTTGAAAAATATTCAACCGACCCGGGACTTTTTGGACACCCTGTAGAGTAGTAAGGAACTAAAATTATTGTTGGGGGTGAATTTAATAGTGTTAATGGATATCACCTACGAATTTAATCCTTCAAAAAAAAAACTTACTTACTTTTAATGGGAGATGTTGACTCGTACGCGTGGCGTCTACATCATGGCTCGACATTGCAACTGTAGTCGTAAAAAAGAAGTTTAGAAGACTACACGTTTAGAAGTGGAACAAGCATTATAAACTGTCCGTTAACTTGAATTTTCCTTAAACAAAACCGTGGCGGGATTAAGCAATTATGGAGACATTATTTAATGTAATATAATATAAGAAGAATATCCAAAACTTATATAAATTTAAATACGGCACGTTATATAATCACAAGCACGTTACTTTATTATTTACAAATTTACTCTATATTACATTAAAAAATATGTCTCGTATAAATAGGCTAATTTATCATAAGAAAAATACAAATTTAACTTCTGGACAAGCGCACGATATCTTTCTCGGCAGCTAGTTGTTCGGTTGCAAAGTTCAAGGAAAAGTTAAATATTACTTCGTGTGCCAATTACGTTGTTATTCCACAAATAATATATTTCCAAGAACGCTCGGTATGAAGTGACCGGACCTTATTTTTGGTTAGGCGAAGGGGTGCAATTTGGTAAACACGAGACATTTGTTCCATAATGACAAAGCTAATATGTATAAAGTCTAATGTAAGGTAATTCAATTATGTCCCTGAAGTTATGTTATAATCGTGTTTCATTTAACTGGGCTTTTAAAAAGGTTAACAATAGAATGGGTTTTTTATTGCAAACCATTCTAAGGGCAAACCATTATTATGGCAGGGGAGGGGGTGATTACTAAATAATTTTGAAAGGGAGGGAAAAATCCAATGATATTTAAAGTGTAAGAACAAATTTGTTTGGACAGTCGATCAGATAACGATGTTTCTATCATCATTACAGATAGAAAGAGAGTATTTTGCTTTTATCAGAACATTTGAAAATCTGAATATAGATCGCGGTGTACAGTGAACAGATTCTATTATTGGTGAGTGGAGGGGGAGTAAACACAAGGCATTTGTTCCATAATGACAAAGCTAATGCTTATACCCATAGCATAGGGCATTTATGAGGTACCGGATAATATGTCTCATTAGTACGGAGCTGACGGAGTAAAGAACTCTTCAGGGGAACATTAAATACACTTCGTAGATTTAAACATTGGATGCTCTCCAGTTGCTGAATGTTAGTGGATTTTACTTTTCTAGTTCGTGAAATTTATGGTTGGAAATCTGAAATGGCACATCTTAAATCATTTAAACATTTTAAAAGTATGTTGAAAACTTTTTAAATAGGTTACACTATCGATGTATTAGATGACTCAGTAACTTATTTCAGAGTAGATTATTCGTATATTTCGTTATATTTTGTAATTACAAATAACTTTAAAATCAATTTTTAATGGTAATACGACTCATCCATAATATTATGTTTAGTACGTTTGCTTATAAATATCTTGGAACTTATGTCATAGGGCTTTTGGAGACATGCAAATCCAACGATTTTTTATATAAAAATTAATCTACAAGCTTTAGTCTATCGTCGTTAAACCCACCTTTATGTCATATTCATGCTGTCTTTAGAAATAGGATTTGAAGTTAGTAAATTAGTTTTATTCTTTTAATATGTAACTAGAAGCGCCCTTACGATATTACCTGCCGAAGTGATCCGGTAGGAACCTCTTCTTTGTCAGAATTATTATTGCCTATTGATATTTTGAATAAATAATAGTATTTCGTTCATTTTCTCCGTTATGTGATAAAAAAGAACAATGTAAAAGTTTTGAAGATTTGAACCTATCCTCTTCTTTAGTTTTAAATACGTTAAGACAAATCATCAAAGTACTATATTATTATTATTATTATTTATTATGTTTTTATAGTAACTGTTTAAAATCTCCTTGTCTGAGAGGACCTTAGTCCTTACTTTTTTCAACTGCCAAAAGTAGATCATGTTAATAATACTAATAAAAGAGTTATGCTACTGGTCTCTTTTGCAGACCAAGTGTCTAATAATATCCATCGCGGTTCTGGCAGACTTAGGGGTTTGTATTTGTTTAAAATGTTGTTGCCTGAGCTTATAAACCTCCAGCACATGCATTCTTTGGTATTAACAGTTTTATCCTAATGTTACGCTGCCTATGGGAACAGTGTCACAATGCACAACGTTCAGAGAATTCAAAACCTCAAAAACACAACTCTTAGGTATGTTTTCTCTCTGAAACGAAATGATTACGTGTTACAGTATCGTGATGCTGTTAACATGCTTCGCATAGGTGACTTTGACAGGATGTTGACTAACTGTATGACTCACGACGTCCTCCTACTCAGGAAGCCCCAGTACCTGAGTGAGAGACTGCGGTATCGTGATGAGGTCTCGCAGCATGTCAGCCGCGACCGGAATCTTCATTTCCACAGAGTGAAGCTTGAGTTAGGCCGAAAAAGTTTTAAAAATTTTTCGTCGACATGGTATAATGACATCCCTGGTTTCTTGAAGTCTCTTCCATTATTTTAATAAAATAATAAGTAAAAGAACCAGTTATAAATTATGATTTGACTTGAGTTGGCCTGAAAAATAGTTTGTAACTGAATAATTCTAGTAAATAAAGGCATTTTTATTTTTATTTATTATTTACTGTGCTTATTCATAAATCTTACGGACGTAAGCATTTTAGGAACTGAATAATAATCAGGATTATTTTTTAATTCCAAGAATTTATACGGTTCTAGTGAATGGAACAACAATAAGTCGTATTTACATATCGAAACTAAAGTGTTAGGATTGTATTGAATTGGTGTACAAATATTATGAACTAATTTACATTAAGATCTTAAACTTTAGTACTCAAAATGTTTAGGAAATGAGATGACTTTATGGAGGAAATTCTAGTTAGGATAAAATTAAAAATCCACTTGGATATAAATGTTTGTTGTTTGTAAACATTCACAGGTGTTTGCTAATTACTATTAAAATATAGTACAGGTGTTTAATGCGCCATTATTTATTATATTCCCTTTGTAATAAAACCTATAAACCTCATACTTCTTTATATAATTATGTATCATATTTAAAACATTATAAGAAATAAGAATAACGACTCTATGAGCATTTTAGTATAATTAGCTTTAAGGTCATATTATTATTAAAATAGTCAAAATATCGCTCCATTCACTATTTATAGCTAAAATCATATAATTTACACATTAGTTTTGCACATTTAAATCTGTTTACAAAGTATTAAAATGTTGCTGATTAAATATGCGTTGTGTTAAATAGATCGTATAGCATACACCGACCTGAACACTTGTAAGAACATAGAACAGCTGATGTCATAGTGGAAGGACTTACTGAGAGTCACATGTCACTTAGTGTGAGTGATGTACTTATATCTGTAGGCAACAATGATGACATCAAACTCAGATCTCAGCCCCGTGTAATATGTAAGTGATATCGAGACGACATGTCAGCACTTGACCGCCAGAGCCTTTGACTGTGCAGAGGATGTGAGTTGTGGAGTTACACATAGGTATTATGCGTACCATCAGGTATGAGTGGATTTTGGATACTAATGTGTATTCTAGAGACGCTGGATAGTCTGACTTTTACAGCGTATGCCTGGATGTTAGCGTACTTCAATTATGTACACAACATGTTATACAAGATAAGGAAATAGAACAGATTACATTTTTTTACTGTCAAAGAGCTTAAATTAGCTTAAAATTCTGAGCATTAAATTTACATAATGTAAAAACTCCGTTTTTGATTTACGAATATTTATAAATGAGAACCAATGATACTTATAAATGATTTGATAAACAATTAAACTATTGTTAAATAGGATTTCATAATTATTCGCCGAAGGATCTTCCCTATCAGTGCAGATAAATGCTTATTACTGCTACAATAGTTTACAAAATATTCGTAATAATTTCATAACAGTGTTAAAACTTGCATGTCAGGTTAATCAATACTTAGATAAAAATAATACACACTGAATAATATCGTTCTTCAATTAAACTAGAGTTAGTAATTACAGTGTGAGTTAAAATTATGCATTTTTTGTTCAGTTTTTCTTAGACATCCTGAGACGCGTGTGTTAGGGGAAGGTAAACATAAAATGCACATTGAATTACCTCTTTTCACCGTAGCTACGTAATGTGGTCCTAATTAGAATTTATTTAAAACAAAACATAACGTATATACAAACAGAACTTAAATATCGATCACATAATTTCCACTGGAACAAAATGAAATGAATTTTTTAATCCCTGGATTTTAAATGATTAATTTCACTAATGAAGCTTTAAAAATGCAAGATTTGGAGATGAAAGTTTAAAAGATTGCACACATTTACAACACAAATTACTTTACGAATAACAGTAAATGGCGAAGCAGGATTTACATTTAAAACCGTAATTGTCATTTTCAAGCCACGGGGAATTGATAGCTGTGGCTTGTTTAAATATCTGACTTTTACTTCTCTGGGCATGTAAGAGCACCTTGTCGGATTTCAGAATAATTTAATCATAATGGTTCATCTATCCTCATCCAAACAATGAATTAATGGCGATTTCGCATTATTACAGCTTTGTGGATATAATTAAATTTGTTAGTTTATATCCATTATTTTCAAGTAGTTTTAGTGTAATATACAGGCAAATTTAAACAACAATTTCTACTCATTTGGGTATAGTTAGTTATACTTATAACTAATAACAGATGTTTTACTTAAATTATAATTTTCTTGAGTATGGAGTTTTGGATTTTTCTCATATTTTAAGAGTTTTATTTTAAATATATATAAAACATGGAGCTCAATATCGTATGAAATAATTACAGTTGGGTATTGAATAATACCAAACTTGTTAAGAAAAGGATTAATCCAGAGGTTTAACCATTTTTTATACATTCTGTACTTATATTCCGTTTCACACAATACTTTAATTTAGTTCATTTTGATTGGTAGATGAATTCAATAAAATAATACTTGAAGTAAAAGTTGCCTACTACTTAATAATATTAATACTTAAAAGTAAAAAATTCATCTTTTTATTGGAAAATGTTGTTGATTTAAACAAGATAAGATTCAGACACTTAGATAAACGATGTGGTTTTTTGATTGCATCAGGATATTTCGATAATTTCCATTATAGCAATGAGGTAGCTATGTTTGGTCATACACGGAAAAAATGTGTTCAGTATCTATAGAAAATATTTATTACAAGAATTCTTATAAGAATTTTAGGTTATCAAATGTATTTTAGTTTTATCGTGGTGGATGCAATTAAACCTCTAAAATACTATTAAAAACATTTAGGAATACGGCCGTTCTTTTAAATACTCTTGGAGAAAATGGAAGTACCTAATTAAAATTAAGTGTTTATGTAGAACCGTCTGACGATAAAACCACATTTGTAAATGTCTAGCAAACAAGTTTTTATTATATGAAGATAATTATAATTACTAAATAACTTCCTATGCTTTTCTGTTTATAATCTCTGAAGAGACTGATTTAGTAACAATAATTAAAAAGCAGATACTTCTCTTAAATTTAAAACACAACTAAGAGATCACCACAAGCCTAAGAATAAAAAGAGTCAAATGAGAACCTTTTAGCCTCATTTCATGACCTTAATTAGTCTGTTGTATATAAACTTAGTAAAAGAAGCATGAAACAAACTACCTCTAGCGCGATTTCATGACCTTACTCTATAGTGTTGTAATATGTATCAGTAAGATTAATATATGATAAGAATACAACAAAGTTTTGGCCAGCAATGTCTAAATTTTAATATCATCCTATTATCATTTTGTAAGTATAAGAGCTGAAATCTTGACTAATGTAAGGCTTTTATGTTCAGAAATATAACTTGCAATTACATAAGGTAGTATAATTCATAAAACCGTTATGAAATAAAGAAATAAAATACCAATCAATGAATTAAATTTCTAATCAGGGAAAGGTCAAGAAAACAAGCTGAAGTTATTCCTATTTATTCAAAATGTAATATACATAAAATTTATTGGTATTTTTTATTCCTGTTGCTTTTATATATTGTTTTTTGATGAGACCATTTACACCTTCATTGCGGCATATACTGATTGATAATAAGTAGTCTAATAAGACAACAAGTACACAGAAGCGCTTGCCGCTGTCAACGTTAAGATGTATCGATATTTTTCGAAACAATAACGTGGTATTTTAAAAATAGTATTTTTGTTCTCTATATACGACATCAATATTTCAAAATACTGTGATTGATATAGTAGGGTATGATAAAAAAGTAATAACATTCACCTAGACGGCGATACATTCTGTTGCTACATTATTGGTCAATAGAATATTGCTACACTTTCAAAATGAAACATTGAAAGTTTAATTAAAAATTTCAGATTTATCACTCTCGGGACATAGTAGGTAGTAACAATAGTTTACTGAAACCATTGTGTAGCACCATTGTGTGAAAGGAACTAGCGAAATACTAAAGCATGAATAAATAATAATGCTTTCATGTCATTCAACACTTTTCAGAACAAAACTCTTTTACAAAATCTGTTTATATGAATAATTAAAAAAAACGGTGTCAAATTGGAAAATCATAAATGCGTGGGGAAATGTGCTTTAAATCGCACAAAATATTATTAACATTTTTAACTGTTAAAGTAACCTTAGGCAATAAAAGGTAATATTGAATATTTTGTGGTTTTCAAGAAGTGCCAAATAATATCATGGTTATAAATTCTCGTAACGGGTAAATATTAATTATTAATTTGATATAATAATTTGTTCAGGTCTTAAATATTGAGATTTTTTTTTATATTACGATCCTATCTGTCAGCTTCACTTTATTTAAACACATAATGCAAACATCGTGCTGAAAAACGTAAGATAGAAATACTTAATATATTTATATTTGCTTTTTATAAAATAAGGTGTCTTCCCATAAAACATATTTTGGCGTTCTTGGTTACTCAAGATACCTTGACCTAAAACTTAAATGAAAAGATATTTTTCTGAGGTTGATTAGTTAGTCTATCTAGGTAATAGAGATAGTTCTCAATTGATATTAAAGAATTTACACATCAATATTGAAGAACTGTATATGTAGGGCATTTAATGATGATTTTAATGATATATATATATATATATATATATATATATATATATATATATATATATATATATATGACCAGTTCAAAGAATCAAGTAAGTCTAATTAAGCTTACTAACTAGCTTTTAAACTAAGTATATAAAACTGCTAATTTTACGAAAACAGGATTTTTATTCAAGTCAATCTACAAAAGATTTCTTGTTTTTCAGGTAAGAAGAAATTTCAATCGCATTTCCACGTTCTCACTACAGTTGAGGTAAAGTTTGTTATTGTATGTAGGTAGGTAGATAAAAATATTGCAGTTCTAACACTAAATAAAAACAGCAATAACAAAATATAAAGCAGTAATTAAAACATCAGAAATATTAATGCCCAAATAATGCGACAACAAGGAATTCAATTATAGAAATCTTTTACTGTAGTCAAAAAAAGTAAAGAGATCAAGTAAAGTGCAGGATAAAATAAATTGGTTCAGATGATAAAGGTTTTAAAAGATAATTGAAGAAGTGTAATCTTATAACGGAAAAATGGTGATTGGCATAGTCCAGGTAAGTGTTTATAGTGGTGCCAGGTAGTCGAAAAGGGTCAAACTAGAAATTTTGGGAAGTTAAGTAATCCATATCAACTTGAGATGATGTAAACATCCACCAAATCTTTGCCAGAACGCGGCCAGGTGTGAGCTCAAATCTCTTTTTTACTAAATTCAGTCGCCACAAAATTTTAATATTCGAATAAAAAAAAATCATTATTACAACATTAACATTTATTTCAATACTGAATATACAAAAAAATTACAATTGAATTTATTTCACTCAACAATAAAAGGTAAAACTGTTATTTATTTAAAACTATATTCATTTAAAATAAAACAAATAAAAATTGAGCTTACAAATTTGGATATAAGATTTTAATTAATTATGAAAATTTTTTTGGTATTTAATATATAATATTAATTTTTTAACAAATGATACTAACCATTCTGTCTAAAGGATCACATTCCATCTAATTCATCACTCGAAGCACTTGTACAACACTCATAGATGAACAAAATATATATTTATATAATATATATATATATATATATATATATATATATATATATATATATATATATATATATATATATATATATATATATATATATATATATATATAGTGGTATGAGTTCTTATCAGATGGGATCTGTGTTGTTGATTGTATTGATTCCATCGGTTTATATCACAGTTCTTGAGCTCAGCTGTCATGAATATTATGCAAATGCTAACCAACGCCACAGCAACTGTATCCAGCTGAGAGCCCTTAACTGTAATATAGATGATATATTATATGGAAACTATGGTCTTAATCGGATAGTTTCCACGTCGAATAAATTTACTAATATGTAATTATTGGGTACTGTATAACGCCTTAAACCAATAAAAAACCATACCTTTTTATACATCTATCTTAGTTATAATATCTTTTTATTCGAAACGAATTAAATACAAATTTAAAGAAGTGGTTGCTAATAACCACTTCTTCTTCTTTGTTCATATATACATATATATATATATATATATATATATATATATATATATATATATATATATATATATATAGACAGTCTCCCCTCACACCCCCTCTTGGTATCTTAATGTACCTATTTAGAATATGACATCATCCGAATCAGCAAACAATGATGCCGTCATCTAATTATCTCACATCAATAAATCCTTACCTCTCGAGAAACGCAGCTTATTCACGTGCGTAAAAAATACACTTTTAGTTATTTAAAAATTCGCTGTTAGTTATTTAAAATTAATATAACATAAAATCCAAAAAATAAAACATTTGCTTGGATTTAAGTTGGATATAAGATTTTTATTATTTATAAAAAAATTAGTTGCTATTTTAAATATTATATATTAAATATTATATAGTACTATATAATATATTATATACATATATATATATATATATATATATATATATACATAGTGGTATTATGTTCTTATCAGAAGGGAGCAGTTGTATTGATTTCGTAGGTTTACTTTAGCGTGATTGAGTTCAGTTGTCATGAATATTATGCACACACTCTGTTTTTCATCGTATTATTATGCGATTTTTCCTAGCATTTTGGTTTGACTTCAATTCGACCCGTATAGTCGCAATAAGCTATAGTTATACATTTCTAAAAACTATATTATTAAATTCCATTCACAGAAATCGCCTAACATCCAGAACCATTTTTTTTCAAAGCGCTCATTTTCTCAACCGTGTACATTCTACACAATCCCTAGGGGTTCCTTTAGGTTTAAATTCAAAATGGGATAGTCTTACTATCTTATTAGTTGAACATCTTAATTCTGTATATTTTCCCCTTATACGCATTTCTAAAATTGACTCACGAAAACTCTTAGCTTAGTTTATGGTCGGTTATTCCAATAAAATATTAGCTATTTTATTATACTCTGGGGTTTCTGCAGTGCTCACTTTTCCGGTAGGATTTTCTTCATCAAAAAGAGGGTACTTAGGTTGTCTGGGGATTGGACCAGTGGGACAGCTGTATGCATTTCCTACAATTATATGATGTTCTCACCCTCACATGCCTTCTCATTTATCACAGAGTAGTTTTTGTGTTTAAAAATAATATAGCTTCTGAATCACAAATCTAAATTAAAATAAATTTTATAATTGACATATTTCGTCTTTTCTTGTCTCAGTATTTAGTATTTTTGCATTTTAACGTAGGCCTTTTAATTCACTTCAACATTATTATTTTAAATTCTTGTAAAATCAATTTTAAAACTCACTTGTTTGAGCAACCCTTTTATATCCTTCAAGAGACACTTGGTGAGAGACGACCTGAGGCCTGCAGTGTGCTTGTCACTCGTGAATCTTGATTTATGATTTATCGTATAGACTGGTATAACAAATAATTGACGAAGGTTTGACATAAATTATCAAACAACTTACGTTATTTTCTAAAGATAAACCCTATATAACTTCTAATTTATAACTATCATTTTAAAGGAAAAGAAAGTAGTTACGTGCACTTTAATGAAAAGTGTAATGTATTTGAAATGAAAGTATGTATTTAAATCGAAATAAATTTTAAGTGAAGTAGTATTTGAGTATGTGACTCATTTATAATCCCCCTGACTTTGTTATTTCATTGAAATCCAATCTCCAAGAGTCCCAGTTCTCTCGTCTGAAAGGTCAGACACTAATACTGTTTATATGTGACAAGGGTTGTACAGACGCTACTGTCCTTGTTATTTAGCTTTTATAAATATAGTTAGGGAATATAAAAAATCATATATTCGATCTCTTGTGAACTACGTATGTTAATTGATTGTATCTTTTAATCGAGTAATGACCCCTGTACTCAATAGGGGTAATCTCTATACTTTAATTCATTTCTGGTTAGTTAAGCCATTTATAACTCAAGAGTGGCTTTATAAATTAGCATTTTTCTCTGATTTGTTCTATTGCATCTCCTCGAATAACAAAATAAATATTAAAATATCGTACAGTTTACGCAAAACATAAAGAAATAGAAAAAGAAAGAAATCGTTGTATTTGTCGTAGACTCAAAGAAACTGTTAAATGTAATTAACTGTTCTGAGTAAACATTGTTATATGACAGCTCAATCATATTTTTGGTTAACCTAACCACTAATTATAATTTGTTTAAATTCATAACCTTCAAAGTATAGAGCAATTTAATAGTGACAGCAAGTTTCTTTGCAGCACGAAAAAAACAATTTCGAGAAACTTTAAATAACAAAAATATAATTATAACGTGATATTTTATCAAGTATTATGTATGCTGTTTATGGGTCGTATTACATTGCGGATATAAAAGCAAATTTAACATTTACTATAAATTTAAAGACTGATACAAAACGCATCTTAGTTGTGTTTGATAAAATTAATCTGTGTAAAATAACCTTGATCGGGAAAACAAGTAAAAGAAAATATGGCCCAAAAAGTACTAAGACTGTATTAAATTGTAACTGGTAATGTATGTAAGAAAAATTTTAACTCAGCTCATTAATTATATACAAACTTTATGTGGTAGGGTGACGATTTGGCCTAAGCTGTCCTGTGGGATTCTTTCGCAATTCTTTGAGAAACTAACTCAACATATAACAGCTGTTGCCATAATGGATTGACTGAGAGTTACATGTAAGTTAGTGTGCGTGATGTACTGGTATGCGTAGGCAACAATGAAGACATCAAACACATATCTCAGCCACGTGAAATATGTAAGTAATGTCGAGATGGTATGTCAGCACTTGACGGCCAGAGCTTTTAAATTTAGCAGAGGGTGTGATTTGTGGAGTGACACGTAGGTATTGTGCCTATCATCTCAGAGTGGGTTGTGAATGCTCTTGTATATTCTAGAGAAGCTGGATATTCTGATGTATACATTGCCTTGATTTAAGATTTCTTCATTGATATACACAAAATGTTATACGAGGTGAGGAAATAGTAGAGATTATATACTTTCTTTGCTTTATATGTCATAGAGAATAAAAGTGTATTTTAAAAGTCGGAGAGTTACATTTATGTAATGGAAAACTCCGTTATTGATTTATGCCTTTAAATGTAAACCTTATGACTTATTTACCAATGTTAAAGAAGCTTTTAAGTAATAAGTATTTTCCCAACCGTCTTCCTTATTAGTACATATGAAGGCTTACTGTTACTACTATTAAAAAAAAGTTTCATAATTATTTCGCAATTGTATTCAAACTTATATATCATATATGTTATTAGTAGGTTAATTAAATGGAGTGCGGCATAACATATTACATATAAAAATCCACGCTGTTTAAAAGGCCTTGATGAAAGAAGAAGAGTAGTGGAAACTGGAGTTTTCTATCTTAAGACAGTAAAAAATAGCTCATTGAATTTAATTAAAAATGAATTGAGGCAAAATTGGAACATCCACTTCTATAAGGTAAATTCAATAAATGATGAGGTAAATAACCTCAATAACTTATTTTCCTTACAAACTCAAATCTACTTTACAGATATTACATGCTGCAGGGCAGGCCTGCCTTATCATATCAGTTTTGCGGAAGGTCAGTAGTATCATGTTCAGTTTTTGGTAGCAATTAATACAGTTCAGACGTGTATTTGTGATAATTTACATTTAAATGCAGTACTTAAAGGAAGAAGACCGTGTAATGGTCTTGATGATGCGAGGCTACAAAACGATGTTGGATTTTGTGATGAAGTAAGGAATTTGTTTAGTGACACTTATTCTAATCTAAACACTGTGTCTAAATAAGGAGTAAAAAAAACATTCCAATGATTCCAGGAAACAGGCAGCGTAAAGATCGCCCCAAACCTTGACGTCTAAAATTGGCATCAAATCATTGACACGTTTTCAGTGATAATTAGAAGATCCTCATTCTTCAACAAGAAATGTTTCCCAAAAATTAGGTACTCCAACATTAAATACCCTAAAAAAATTAATATCGCTTATCGCTACACACAATCCCCATGATTTGTGTAGGAAATAAAGATACTTTTATTACATATCAAATACAAGGTTTGAAATAGCGTTCAACTCAAAAGGAAACTATTATTTCATTGATGTATATAGTAGTATTATGGTCTTATCAGAAAGTAACAGTGGTATTGATTTCGTAGGTTTACCTCAGTGTGATTGAGCTGGGCTGTCATGAATATTATGCAAATGGTAACCAACGGCACATCATCTGTCACCAGCTGACACTCTAAGTTTTTACATACATGAGAATTTATATCCTTTGAACCCAACCGATTCGGTTAAAGCTCGTGCAATCTAATAAAATATTATTGTAAATCTGTTAAGGGAAGCTCTTAGAATTTTTTAGGATGTGTAAAAAATACAAGTCATTACTTTTTTACGTTTTGAATTTTTAACGCAAAAACTTTTTGTTGAGAATAAACCATAATTAAAAAAATTGATGATTTTTTAAAATAAGTACTTTTTGGAAAGTTCTATCTTGAAGGTTAGAAAATGGTATTTGCCATGAAAATACACATTACACATGGAATGCATGCAATTTATGTACAATGTCGTTTTTAGTATATATGTTTTTTTTTTTGAAAATATTTCTATATTCCCAATTTCATAATGTAGTGTTAAGCTAGAGGGGTTGAGATTTTCTATACAGGGTTCATAAAAATATGGTTACTGTTAACTGGGTACATCGTAGTTGAGACGCTCTGTTGATTTTGAGATCAAGTGCGATAACACTGAATTGCTGTTGCCGCTGTTGTTATTCCGTTACAGCAAGCAACACCACGCCTCAACCAAGGCTAGCAACTATGTATCGTACTATAACAAAATGTTAACTTATTAAGAAATATAAATTTTCATGTAATACCTAATATTGTTCTCATTTTTAATCAGTAAGATTTATTAGTGGACTACTTTACTCAAACCCATGCAAATTTTAATAAACATTACAAAATTTAACGAGCAGTTGATAGCGATGAGCCAGTTTAAAGGTAAAAGCATTCATTAGTATTTATATATTTTGGTAAATCATTAAAAAAAAAACTTATTTATTATAATCAACGTTGTGATATAAAATAAATAATTAAAATTGTTTTAACTCTCGTAGGTTTACTGCCGGCTATGTACAGAGCAGATAACGGTTCTTAGCATCTAAATTACTATCTTTAATTTTAATATTTATAATAAAGTTTTATCTTTAGCATCAGCATAAGACTATAAACAGATAATATCATGCGGATAAACTGTAGTACATATATTCCTACCAGACTTTTTCGAAAGAGAATGCAATTTACTCATTGACTTAAGATATAAAAATAACGCTAAAATTATATTGATCATTTGCGGATTTTTTCAAAATATTATAGTAAGTATGAAGTTACAGGATTAGCGTTTTATATTGTTTGAATTACAACAACTATACTACGTAAAAATTTATAATTCTGTAATGAGAAAAACACAATTTTAGATAAAGGTAAGTGCACAGACATGAAATTTGTACATGTGAAAAATTTTAATATGTTACCATATTAATACGTAAACAAAAAATCTTAATTTTTCACCATATACCATGTCAATAAGTCATGACTATTCCTGCCAAAATACAAGTTTTCCATGTATATTTTGCGTATAATTAAAATTATATACATCATAAAGTAATAAATAACTCGTAATCTATTACATATTTTGGCTAAAATTTCAAAGGTGTGATATCAGTAATTAAAGCCACTTCTTGTCAAGGTGTCAGCGTCATTACGCTCTTGACTCCTCGTACTTCTTTTAGCAGGGCTTAATTGCTTCGTCTTTACACAGGCACCCTAAGTACAAGGTCGGTGTCATGTCAGACCACAAGGTGCACATTATTGTTACCTACCTACCTATTGTTGCTAACTAAGGATATAACTTTGTTTGAACATATTCGTATTTATTTATTCATCACAAAAACATTGTTTTAAAGGTTATATATATATCTAAATGTTTTTGCCCAATTTTTATTTTTAAACCTAAATTCATCGGCTGATTGTGAAATTTTTTATAGACGTAAAAATATAAAAATTAATGATTTATTGCCTCTACTAAATATGGAGTAGTTTTCTTTGACACAGGTTTATGATATTTACCATTTGGTCCAATTTAGATCTCTAAACATCTAATGGCATTCTTTGATATAAAAAGTACAATTTATAACTCTGTGCTATTGTTATAAAATATTTAAAATTGATAATACACTACTAACGATGACGTGTTCTACTGGGGAATGAATGATTGGATTTGAATGAAAGTTAAGTTATTTGTGATTTATGTTTTAAAGCCAACCAACGCTCTCGTAATGCTTAGACAACAATTACGATGAAACCAAATTATTGTGCTATTATAATTTAGAATATAATGTACTAATATATTTAAGTACAACGAGGCAAAGTGTAAAATGTAACCTACCAAATTAGGTTTCGACGTTCTATTACGTTATGCTAAATCTACTCCACGCGTTTTCCATAATCCTCTTTCAAGAAGGGATTCTATCTTGTTTGACTCCTAAGCGGATTTGTGCTGCCAATGACATAAAAAAATGTTTACGACATTATAAATTTATAAAATCTTTAAAACAAATTTTGGATCTGTAAAGATTCACCTAAAAATAACTATTTTATAATAAATGTTATAAACTTTTGGCATTTAATTTTAAAATACGAAAATAATTCAGTGATTTTCAAGTTCGTCTTAGTTTATTGTTGTATTAAAAAACATCTGCTATTAATTGAACATAATTGAACACACACACACAAACACACACACAAACACAAACACACACACACACACACACATATATATATATATATATATATATATATATATATATATATATATATATATATATATATATATATATATATAGGGTGATTCAAAACTAAACGGCAATCTCTCGGGAGCTTATTCTATAGCTAAAAACAAGTACAAAAGTTTATATAACCATATGCCCGGAAACGCTTCGTTAGCGAATTACGCCTAGCGAAAGATTTCGCCCGGATTTCAGAACCCTTGGTGAAGTCAGGCCGTATAAAAATGGTAAAGGTAGTTACAAAGATACAAATACGATTGTTTTTTATGTTTTTATATCTGAAAAACTTTATTAAAATTCGTCCCAGAGCTGTAAATGCAATACTTTCGGATATATCTTACGTAAAACACAAGAATTGGTGCAAAGAAATAACACATTTTTGTGTTTAACGTAAGATTACTTCCATAAATGTTAAATAAAGGTCATTTTTTCATAAACAGATTTGTAGAACATTTAATTTTGAAAAGATTCATGTGAATTACTTAGGAAAAAAATTAATAATAGGTATTGAAATTTAGCTTTAATTAAAAATAAAACAGACGCACAAAAATGCATATTCTTATCTGCATAAAATATTAACTAATGTTTAGGTTGTGAGTAACAGCTGATCATTTATTGTAGACTGAACATTAACATAAAATGTATTTACCTTTATAAAACTGTAATAATCACCTATAATAGTTGCTCAAAGTGTCCTCCGTTGTTAGCAATGCACGTTTTCGCACGACGAATCCACTCTTTTCTAGCGCGTTTCATAACGTTTGGAGCATTCTTGATAGTTTCTGCCGCCTCTGTAATGCGATTACGTAACTCCTCTATGGTGTTAATACGTTTTGAATAAACAATTGACTTCATCCAACCCCATAAGAAAAAGTCTGCTGGCGTGAGGTCAAGAGAACGTGGTGGCCATTTTACTGGTCCATTTCGACCAATCCATTGTCTACCGTATGTATAATTTAAATAGTTTTTCACATCATTAGAAAAATGTGGAGGTGCTCCGTCGTGCATAAACCATGCATTTATTCTGTTTTGAACAGGAATATCTTCCAAGAGGGTAGGCAGGTTTGTTCTTAAAAAATTTAAGTACGCTACTCCATTAAGTCGATTAGGGAGGAAAAATGGACCAATCAAATTATCACCCAGAACACCAAGCCATACATTGACTGAAAATGTATGTTGAAAATGCCTCGTCGCAGTTTCATGTGGGTTGTCGTACGCCCAAGTATGGGTATTACGAAAATTTACAATTCCATTTCTAGTAAAACAGGATTCATCAGTAACGAGAATACGCCAAAGAAAATACTGATGTCGTAAACAATTTCTTCTTAACCAGCGGCAGAACATCTTCCGTTTATTAAGATCTTGCGGTAATAAGTCTTGTACACGTGTTATATGGAATGGGTACAACTGTGCTTCATGAAGTGTCCGCCATACGCTTGACTGGCAAATATTTAACTGACGTGATAATCGTCTGGTGCTTGTGGTTGGTGATAATTCTACAGCATTTATTATTGCTTGATCATTATTATAGTTCCTTGCGCTACGTTGACGACCAGTATCTATTCGCTTCGGTTTAAAGCTACCAGTTTCTCTAAGTCGTCTCTCCACAGCTTCAAATGTTTTGCGATCAGGTGTTCTTCGATGTGGAAAAGTATCACAATATTCCTGAACTGCAGCTAAACCATTCTTGTTAACTTTGCCGTAAATCAGTATCATGTCCGTATACTCTTCAAACGAATACATACCATTTACATTATCTGCCATTATTTACTAAGATAATTACATACACTTTTATAAAAATATTTAATAAAATATTTTAAAAATAAATATTTAATAAAATATTTTAAAAATAAATATTTAATAAAATATTTTAAAAATAAATATTTAATAAAATATTTTATACACTTGTATAAAAATATTTCGAAATAATCACAGGATCTCACAAAATACAATCTTCACACGCCACAATACAAAAACCTCCAAAAAGGTTATTCAAATATTACTTCATGAACTTAATTGTTGATCAGCTGATATTGCCAACCTTTGCAAAGAAAATATGACGATAAAAAGTGTTGAATAAATGATCAGATGTTACTCACAACCTAAACATTAGTTAATATTTTATGCAGATAAGAATATGCATTTTTGTGCGTCTGTTTTATTTTTAAATAAAGCTAAATTTCAATACCTATTATTAATTTTTTTCCTAAGTAATTCACATGAATCTTTTCAGAATTAAATGTACTACAAATCTGTTTAAGAAAAAAGTGACCTTTATTTAACATTTATGGAAGTAATCTTACGTTAAACACAAAAATGTGTTATTTCTTTGCACCAATTCTTGTGTTTTACGTAAGATATCTCTGAAAGTATTGCATTTACAGCTCTGGGACGAATTTTAATAAATTTTTCAGATATAAAAACATAAAAAACAATCGTATTTGTATCTTTGTAACTACCTTTACCATTTTTATACGCCCTGACATCACCAAGGGTTCTGAAATCCGGGCGAAATCTTTCGCTAGGCGTAACTCGCTAACGAAGCGTTTCCGGGCATATGGTTATATGAACTTTTTTACTTGTTTTTAGCTATAGAATAAGCTCTCGAGAGATTGCCGTTTAGTTTTGAATCACCCTGTATATATATATATATATATATATATATATATATATATATATATATATATATATATTTACTCACATTGAGTCTAACTTACATAAGATTTAGATTTTCTAATTTAGATTATAATTTCCATTAAAGGCAATAAGATATCTTTATGTGATTATTTTATCTGATCAACAATAACTAATAAAATTAATAAAAACTTATTTTATGTGATCCATGTATTGTCAAAGATGTATATTTTCAGTTTTGTATTTTTAAATCAATTTCTGTTAAATTTTCTATAAACTAACTAAAAGTGGTAGTAAAAGATGGTTAAAAGCCAAAATATCTTTTATTCTACAATCGAATAACCTGACATTCAACGTTCATACTTCCCTGTGTGCCAGTTACAAGTGCTAAGATGCGACAGTGGCCTCGTTATCTCAGTGCCCATAAGGTGTCGCAGCTATCAATGAACTTCTGAAAGTGGTGGTTGTGGAAGTGAGCACTATCATTAACTATCGTAGTCACGAAATAAATACAGATATCTAAATCTGTTTACAGCAAAGCTTGGATACAGAAAGAGTTGTTCAAAACGATATCCAAAAGTGGATGGTTAATTACAATATGATTTATTTCCAGTTTTTAAGATATTTAAGCTAAAACAATTTAAAGATGAAGGTAAACTGTAAGAAATATAAAGTTTCTCTTATGGTGGTATTAATGTTGCGAGTATTTCAGGCCTAAGAACTAAAACTGCGGAGTACATTATTTACCTTTAATTATTTACATTGAAACTGGCACACGTGAATACACATGTAGTTCTCGATGCAGAAGATTTATACATTCCGAAAGTTATAGAATTATTTTAGGCCTCGCCTAATTACATTTAACTTTTAAAGATATACTCCTTATACATTTATTATTTTTTAATTTAATATTGTTATAGTTTTAAGATCAAAAATATAAAACCTATCTTTGCACCAAAGTTCCGATGAGTTACACGAGCATATTGATCTCTCAATCTGAAATGTTGAGTCATGTGATCGAACATTCGCATAGTGCCGTTATCCTAGTTGCCAACAATGAAGCCCTCATCACACTATCGCTCTTAATTAACTATATTGAAATTTTATATATATGTATATGTTGTATTATAAAGGTACTAAATCAACCCTATTCAGAGTTAGTGTTACAGGATTGTCACTGACTGTAGAGAAAACATTATTTTAAGGGAAACAACAAATAACTTCAAACAAACATCACGTCATTAGTACCGCAAGGTTCCACACACTCGGGACTGTATCAGTACAAGAAAAGTGTATCAATGTAATTAATACAACACGCGACTATCACAGCTGCTAAATTCTTGTCTTTTTCACCAACACTTTGTCAAACAAAACAGAGTTTATATACTTCTAGTTTTTAAACTATCAATCCGCTTATAAATAGAGTTTTTATATGCCACTACACTAAACTGAAGTGCTTAATGTTTATAGCTGAACCACACACTGTGTTTTACAAATTATTTGTTTAATCTCTCCTTATTGAAGCTAAAGTTTTTCACATAGGGTTATCAGTAATTTGACAGTTAAGTAAAGCTTATTTAGTTATTTGTAACCCCTAATAATTTAGAATTATAATATCACATACTACGTGACCTTACAATATAATAAGACTCTTGTAAATAATTATAAATTATGTAGCCTATTATTAGAATCCGACTGTAATTAAAAATTATCACTTTATTTTCTAAGTTCATTTACCGAATGTGGAACAAGTTGTACAAAGTAAAAGAAATATAATGAACAAAGCTCCACTGTGACAGTCAACGATTGGAAACATTGATGTGTATTTTTACTGTTCTGAATGTTATAATTAAAACCGCGAATAAAGGATAGTTACGCACTGAGGCATCTCTTGTGTTAGCATGCAAATAATTTAAATTATTTTACAACAAATTTAAAATTCAATTATTTGGAAGAGCCTTTCATTGCCTTTCGTTAATATTCATTTATGATTTATTGTATAGACTGAGATCCGTGTGTATTATCAATAAAACTAATACTAATGTATACTTTACGAATGCACATACCATTGTAATATTTATTAATGACCGTATATTTAACATAAAGTATCACAAAATATTACATTAATTTCTAGAGATAAACCCTATGAAACTTATTTATAGTTTTATAATTTATAGTTTTAAACTTTAGCATTTTAAATGAAAAGAAAGTAGTTACGTGCACTTTAGTAATTTATTTAATGTAATTAAACGAAAAATATGCATTTTAAATTCAACTAAATTTTAATTCAAGTAGTATTTGAGTATTTTTCTCTTTTATAATCCGATTGACTTTTTTATTTCATTAAAATCCAATCTTCAAGAGTCCTCGTCTCTCGCATGAAAGGTCAGAAACTAATACAGTTTATACGTGACGAGGGTTATACAGACGCTTCTGTCCTCGTTACTTAGCTTTTATAAAGAGAATTGGGGAGAATGTAAATCGTAGATTATATTTCTTGTGAACTAATATATGTTAAGTGGTTGTATCTATCAATCACGTGATGATCATAGTGCTCAATAAGGGTAATATATATAGGTAAATCAAAGTCGGATCAGTTACACCATTTATAACTCAAGAATAGCTGTATTTATTATTATTATATCTGATTTGTTGGATTATTCTCTTCCACAAATAACAGAATAACTATTAAAATATGTTAAATTTCTTAACTAAATAAAGTAAATATAAAAAGAACTTTATATTTACATGCTGGAACTTTCTAGTGGCAACCCTTGTTAATAATTGCTGATTTAAATTTTGTATTTAAATGTATAATAGTATCTCAACCATTTGTCGTTGTTATGTGTAAAAAAATAAAAATAGAAAAATATTTTTTGACGATTTTAAATCTTCTTTACTTGTAAAAACATGAAGACTTATCATTAAGCTACTATATTATTATAATTTATAGGTCATTATACTACTTATCTAAATTCACACTGTCTCAGAAGATCTTTGTTCTTAGTTTTTCCAATTTCCAAAAGGTTAGCATGTTAAAAATAACAAAAAATAATAGTGCTATTGTGTTTAGTTATCAATCTTACGCCTGTAATCGTTACAACAATTTTAATAAAATAAGTTTTATATTTTTAATACCTAGAATTTATATGGTTCTAATGAATGAGAAAAAATCGTACTTATACATCAAATCTAAAAGGTGTTAGGAATTTGTTGAATTGGTTTACACATTTTATAAATAACGTATATTACGATCCTACAGTCTTGCATTCACGACGGGGAATTAATTAGATAACTATATGTAGTAAGGTCTTGTTTAGATAACATTGGCTTAATTTAAATACCAATAATAAATCCAAACTCAATTAAAAATCCACTTGTATATAAATTTCCGTTGTTCGTGAACATTTTCAGGTGATTGCCAATTACTATTAAAGAGTACAGGGACATATTGGAATTATTTATTATATTCTCTTTATAATAAATAATATGCACCTTATAATGAATTATATAGTAACGTATTATACTAAGAATATGCTACGACAGAAATTCATAAATGAGTAAATATTTCCTTTTTGAATATTCGTGGCGATAGAGGTATCGTCCTACGTAAACCTCCCTGACGCACTTGTAAGAACATAGAACAGCCGATGACATAATGGAGTGACTGAGAGTTACATGTCACTTAGTGTGAGTGATGTACTGGTATCTGTAGGGAACATCAATGACATCAAACACATATCTCAGCCATGTGAAATATGTAAGTGATGTCGAGATGACATGTCAGCACTTGACGTCCAGAGCTTTTAAATTTAGCAGAGGAAGTTAATTGTGGGGTTATACATAGGTGTTATGCCTATCATCTCACAGTGGGTTGTAGATGCTTATGTGTATTTTAGAGATGCTGAATAGTCTTAATTGTAAATTGACTGGAATTAAGGCTACTTGTATATTAATCACAACATGTTTTTACGAGGTAAGGGTATATTAAAGGTTACTATCATACCTTTTTTTTACATTTTTTTAGGGCTTAAAAAGGCATCTTAAAAGTTTGAGCAATTAATTTATATAATAGAATACTCCGTTAATGATTTATATTTTTTGAGAAACATATGGTACTTGTTAACCAATGAAAGTCTTGGTAAAGAAGGCTTTTAATAAGTATTTCCACAACTATCTCCCTTACCCATACAGGTAAAGCCTTATTGCTGCTACAATAGTTTACATATCTTTCGCAATCATTCCATAAATATATTGAAACTTATATGATATGGTAATTAATTAGTAGATAAAAATACTCGTAATACACACTAAAGAAAATCGTCTTTCATATTAAAATTTTCATAACTATTGAAAATATGTTATTCAATTAAACCATAGTTCGTAATTACGGTGTGAGTTCAGTTTTTCTTCAACGTTCTGAGATAAATATGAGCTAAATTTAACATCCACCTTGAATCATCCCTTCTCGCCGTAGCTACGTAAAGTGTCTTACTTTTACTTTATTTCAATAAAAAAGTATTAATAAACAGCACTTAAATATACATCACATAAGTTCCATTAGAACAAATGAAACGTTTTTACAATCGCTGGAATTTAAATGATTAATTTCACTAACGAACCTTCAATAATGCAAGATTGGGATATGAAAATTAAAAACATTGCACACATTTACGTCACAGATTACAAAACTAATAACAGTGCAAGGCGACGCAGATTTTATATTTAAATGCATGATTATCATTTTCAAGCCGCGGGGAATTGAAAGCTGTGGCTTGAATAAACATCCAACAATCATTTTTCTGGGCATGTACGAGCACCTTGTGGTACTTTAGAATAATTTAATCATGATGGTGAAATTATCATCGATCTTTGTCCTAATAATGAGTTAACGAATATTTCTCAATAATACAGCTGTGTGAATATAATAAAATTTTTATATGCATTATTATTACGTTGTTTGATTGTAATACAAGAGAAAAAATAAACAAAGATTTGTAATCATGTAAGAATATTTATAACTTATAGAAAAATCGTAATTTAGATTATAGTTTTTCTGGAAATTAATTCAATAAGATAAAACTTCGCTACAAGTCGCCTACTACCCAATACTATTAATAGGTAAAAGAAAATAAATACTTTTTTATTGGGAAATGTTGTTTAGACAAAACACGATTTAGACTCTTAGATAACCCCTGTGACTTGATAACATATGAATATTTCGATAATTTCTATCAGAGCAATGAAGTGTTTGTTGGTCATTCAGTAAAAAATGTGTTATGTATCTATCATTAAGAATATTATAAGAATTTTTCATGTAGACAAACTATTTGTTTTATTCTAGAGTTTTATCCTAGAGGATGCAATAAAGCCTCATATTACTTTTTAAATATAGCTAGGAACACAGACGTTCTTATAAAACACTCTTTGAACATTTGGATGTAACTAATTAAAAAAAATATCTTTATTTATAGAGTTACTGGACGATAAAACCATTTTTTAATTACTCACCAAAAAGTTATTAATTATTCGAATGATTTTTATAATATCTACATTACTTCTTATGTTCTTCTATTTATTTATCTCTAAAGAACCTGAGTAACAATAACTAAAAAGCAATTACCGATCCTCTTAAATTTAATAAACCGCCAAGAAAACAGCGTATATCTGAGAATAAGAAGAACCAAATGATAACCTTTTTAGTGTTATTTTATGAGCTTAATTATATTTTTGTATTATACAAGTAAGCTTTAGATTAATTTATTCTGGCCAATTCAACTGTTACACCAAGAGAAATGTTATGTAAACAGAGTAAAAGAAGCATCAAACAAACTCCCTGCAGCACTTTTTCATTCTAGTCTGTTGTAATATGTAGCTCTAGACTGAGTTTTTAAGCCAATCTAACGCATATCACCAATAGAACCGCTGTGTAACCTAAGTATAAGAAACTTCAAATAAACTATTTCTATTGTGATTTCATAACCTTAATCTAAACTGTTTTACTATACATAATTACGTATTAGTTTAACTTATTCGAGCGATTTTTATCCGCGGTGTTTTTGTTACGATTTAAAATAATCGTGTGGATTGAATAATTATTGTTTTCTATTCGTATATTAGGTAATAAGGAGGAAGTTGGTTTGTAGCTTTTGAAATATTTGTTATCAGATAAGGAGAGAACATGGTATTGGTAAACACTGTCTAGGTTTTATACTCATTCTTTATGTATTTTGGTCATTTAAAGCATACTACGTGAAATTTAGAGTAAAATAAGGTTTTAATGATGAGAAACATAGTTTTCCATTATAAGATAGTATAAACCATAAAATATTTATCAAAAGAGCTATGAGGTACCAATCAATGAATTAATTTTATTTACTAAAGATCAAGAAAACCTAATGAAATGTTTATGATATATTAAATATTTAATTTGCATAAATTTTATTTAATTATTTCGCTTTTAAGTATTACTTTTCACTAAGTCTAATAACACCTTCATTGCGGTATATACTGAGTGATAATAAGTAGTCTAATAAGACATCAAGCACACAGAGGTGTTTGCCGCAGTAAACGTGTTAGTATATAATATTTTCGAAACAATAACATGGTATTTCAAAAATAGTAGTTCGTTCTTTATATACGACACGACTATTTGAAAATAATATTATTGATAAAGTAGTGTCTGATAAACAAATAAATATAACAGTCACCTAGACGGCGATACATTTTATCGTCTGCATTTTATCGCCCAATAGAATACTGCTACACTTTAAAAATGAGCCATTGAAAGTTTAATTTAAAATTTCAGATTTATCATTTTGGGGACATAGTAGTTAGTAACAATAGTTCACTGCACAACTGTGTAACGCCATTGTGTGGACGTAGCTAGCGAAATACTGATGCATGAATAAATTATAATGCTTTCGTGTCATTCAACACTTTCCAGCACAAAACTCTTATACAAAATCTGTACGGTGATATAAAAAATTTACAATAGGTTTTAAATTTAAAAATCATAAACATACATATTATTAGTTATAAATATGAATTATTGCGTAGAAAATGTGCTTTCAAATGGGATAAAATATTACACACCGTTTTAAGTGATAAATTAAACATTAGCAATGAAAAATTATGTTTAATATTTTATGATGTTCAAGAAGTACAATACGTGCATATAATCACTGTACGAGTCATGTAAATCATCGTATGAATTTTTCGTAACGGATAAATATTACTTATTTGTTTTTGTATAATATTTTTTTTTTAATATTACGGTCCTATCTATCCGCTTCATTTTATTTAAGCACATAATAAAACATCGTGTTTCAAAACCTAATATAGAAAAATTAAATGGATTTAAATGTACTTAATTTATTATCACAAAAATGTTTTTGCGTTATTTATTACTCCAAATACCTTGTTTTGAAACGTAAATAAAGAGATATTGTTCTCTGGTTACCTCTACTGCATTAATTGGTTAGTCTATCTAGGTAATAGAGGTAGTTCGGAAGTGATATTAAAGAATTTAGACTTCAATATTGAAAAACTAAATATGTACTGTATTTAATCTTTAGGAATGAAAATCAATAATAAAATCATAAATTCATATATTTTGAGTTCGGGTGTAATGAATAGAATCGACAACTTAAAGTATAAAATTTAACACATTCAACATAACATATATATGACCATTTCGAAGTACCAAGTAATAGCAATAAGTTTAAGTTAGTTTACCCACTAGCTTTTTAACTAAATAAATACAGAGTGTTAATTTATGAAAAAACTTTGTTATTCAAGCTAATCTACATAAAATTGCTTCTTTTTCAGGTAAGAAGAAATTTCAATCGAATTTCCACGTTCTTACTACAGTTGATTTAAATTTTGTTTTTTTTTTTTGTTTGTTATTTAAGCAAATTTATACCTAAGTATAAAAAGATTTATTGGTTTTACTTGGCTATAAGAGAATAAATTTGGATCTTTGGCATTGGTTCATGAAATAATGTACGTCCCTGGTCAGATAATATTAGCATCGTAATCCACAATATGTTGTAATAAACAACAAATGCAACACCAATAACATTCAATACGATTCATGACTTTAACTCTAAGCGGACGGTTAAATGGAGCTGTACTCAATATCTGAACTAATAACTTTGTTATGCTGTTTAACTGTAACTTATCATAGACGTACAGATGAAACTATGATCAGTGGGACGTACTTTGAATTTGAACACTTCAGTAGGATGTTATTATTTCTTATAAGAATAAAAAAGCTTTATTTGAAATTACACCCATAACATCTGTTTAATGTTTGTGGGCTTTTTGAATACAACTATTGGAGATTTTGAAATCAAGGATTTAGTTTTTGAGAATTTTTAAGTAAGTAAAAGGCTTTCCTCATGATTGGGTTGATTTGTGACGGCCAGGATAACTTTGTGTTAAGAATTTCGGATTCTTTTGGGGTAAAGGATTATTATTTTTGTTTGATGGTTGATTCAAATTGTTCTTGATCTGAATCTCCTAGTTTTCTATATGAAGCATGTAGTTTAATTTGTAGTTGTATGATTTTGGAATGCTAAACACTATCCTACTCATGCATAATTTTAATTAAACTAAGTATTCTGGATGTCATGAAATATCCATGGAAAGAGCACTCCTCGGGTATTGTTAATGGTCATAACAATGACAGAAAGGAAACTGCTTTATTTAAATTGAAGTGGAAGTTACTTAGGTCTGTAAAATGTCTGTTTAGTGTTCAAGATGTGCATGTCATTTAATATCACTATTATAATGCTTTAACACTCTTCTATTCTTAGGAAGTACAGATTATAATAGTATCGTAATTAAAACGTTTTCCTCAATATTATACAAATATTTTTGTATAATAATTTTGTACAATAAAACAGCAATTACAAAATAAATAGGCAGTAATTAAAACATCATAAATATTAATACAAAAATAATGTGGCAGCAACAAATTAAAATACAACACTTTTACAGGAGTCAAAAAAGTAAAGGGAAGTGGTAAAGGGCAGGACGACATAGATTGTTTCAGATGATAAAGGTTTCAAAAGATATTTGAAGAAGTGTAATCTTATAACGGAAAAATGGCGATTTTCATAGTCCAGGTAAGTGTTTATAGTGGTGCCAGGTAGTCGAAAAGGTTCAAAGTAGTAGTTTAGGGAAGTTACCCATATCAACTTGAGATGATGTGAACATCCAACAAATCTCTCCGATGTTCCAATAGATGAAACTTGAGCACCACTTTTTTCAAATTTCTACTGCCCGTCCCTGTAACACAGTCTAAAATAAAATCAAGCTTATTGTAACACATGGCGAACACAGGATTTATACAGATATCACACTATTAACCAAAGAGTACACAGTAAGCCCACAATTAGCCACTCTGGAGTTAAGACCAAGGACTTCTCTAGCTTTTGTGGAGTTTTAACCCACAGTATCTGGAAACTATGGTCTTAATTGGATAGTTTCCATGACGAGGAACTTTAATAATTAGTAATTAGTATTAACTAATTAGTATTCGGTAGTGTATAACGCATTGAACCAACGAAAAATGAAACCTTTTTAAACATCTATCTTAGTTGTAATATCTTTTTATTTTAAACTAATTAAATACAAATTTAAAGAAGTGGTTGCTGCTACATATACTGCAAAATAAGACTTCACCACGCACATACTATTTAAACTTATTTTATATACATTTATATATCAAACTTATATAGGAAACATATTTCTAAATGTGGTTTGGCAGCTCACATGACTAACCGCAACTTCATTTAATCCTTGCTCTTACTGGGGGAACTTTTTTAGTAAATCAGTTTATCGATCTAAATGTAATCGTATTGAAATATAAATATTACTGCAGTAATTGCTATTAAAACCGTAAACATTTGCATTACATGTCCTGTCCCTAGCGACCAACTTGTGTTTCAATATTGGGGTTTCTCTGTATTGGCTCTTGTATGACTTACGACCTACATTAATGAAATTTGTTCCTTTAAAAACATTACATTTTGCATAAATCACAGTAATTACACATTTCGGTTGTCCTCTAACCTGAATATTACTGGTAATTCAAGGTGGCACGTTTCCTAAATGCAGTTATATTATTATTCATACCCATTTATTCATACTACTATAGTGGTCTCGGCCAGAACGCGGCCAGGTATGAGCTTAAATCTCTTTTTGACTAAATTCAGACGCCCCAAAAGTTGTAATATTCAAATAATTTAAAAAATCTTTATTACAAAATGAACTTTTATTTCAATACCGAATATACAAAAAATAACAATCGAGTTTACTTAACTCATCAATAAAAGGATTTAAATTACAGTTTCTATTCATAAAATGTATCTCAGAGTGACTGCTGTAATCTTTATCACATACTGAGGTAGACACTCTCCCCTCACACCCCCTCTTGGTCACGTAATGTACCTATTCAGAATGTGACGTCATCCGAATCAGCGTACATTGATGCCGTCATCTAATTATCTCGCATCAATAAACCCTTATATTTGGAGAGATGCAGCTTATTCACATGCATTTAAAAATACACTGTTAGTTATTAAAAAATGAATGTTATATACAATCAAACAATAAAAAAGTTTGCTTCCAAAGGTGAATATAAGATTTTTATTATTTATAAAAAATTAGTTGCTATTTAAAAATAATAATTATATAAATAAATATATATATATATATATATATATATATATATATATACATAGTGGTATTATGATCTTATCAGAAGGGAGCAGTTGTATTGATTTCGTAGGTTTACCTCAGCGTGATTGAGTTCGGCTGTCATGAATATTATGCACATGTTCTGTTTTTCACCCTATTATTATGCGATTTATCCTAGCACTTTTGGTTTGACTTCAATTCGACCCGTATAGTTGCAATAATCTATTTTTATACATTTCAAAAAAACTACATTATTGTTAAATTCCATTCAAAGAAATCTCCTAACATTTATGAAAATTTTTTCAAACTGCTCATTTTCTCAACTATATACATTCTAAAAAAATCGCTAGGGATTCCTTTAGGTTTAAATTTAAAATGGGATTGCCATACTATCTTATTAGTTGAACATCTTAATTCTGCATATTTTTCCCTTATACGCTTTTCTAAAACTGACTCACGACACTCTCAGCTTAGTTTATGGTCGGTTATTCGAATCAAATATTAGCTATGTTATTATACTCTGGGGTTTCTGCAGTGCTCATTTTTTCAGTAGGATTTTCTACAATCGAGAAGGGGCTATTTAGGTTGTCTGGGGATTGGACAGCTGTATGGAGTTCCTTCAATTAGATGATGTTCTCACCCTCACATGCCTTCTCATTTATCACAGAGTAGTTTTTATGTTTAAAAACAATATAGCTTCTGAAATCAAAAATGTAAACCAAAAGAAATTTTTATGATTGACATATTTAGTCTTTTCTTGTCTCAGTATTTAGTATTTTTGCATTTTAACGTAGGCCTTTTAATTCATTTTAACATTATTAATTTAAATTCTTGTAAAACCAATTTTAAAACTCACTTGTTTGAGCAACCTTTTTATATCCTTCAAGAGACACTTGGTGACAGACGACCTGAGGCCTGCAGTGCGCTTGGTCACTCGTGAATCTTGATTTATGATTTATCGTATAGACTATTATAACAATTAATTGACGAAGGTTTTAACATAAATTATCAAACAACTTACGTTATTTTTCTAAAGATAAACCCTAATATAACTTCTAATTTATAACTATCATTTTAAAGGAAAAGAAAGTAGTTACGTGCACTTTAATGAAATGTGTTAATGTATTTCAAATGAAAAGTATGTATTAAAATCGAAATAAATTTTTAAGTGAAGTAGTATTTGAGTAATGAGACTCATTTAAAACCCCCCTAAGTTTGTTATTTCACTAAAATCCAATCTGAAAGAGTCTCAGTTCCCCTCGTCTGAAAGGTCAGAAACTAATACAGTTTGTATGTGACGAGGGTTGTACAGACGCTTCTTTCATTGTTATTTAGCTTTTATACATATAATCGGGGAGAATAAAAATCATATATTCGATCTCTTGTTAAACTGCATATGTTAATTGATTGTATCCATTAATCGAGTAATGATCCCTGTACTCAATAGGGGTAATCTCTATACGTTAATTAATTCCTGATTAGTTACGCCATTTATAACTCAAGAATGGCTTTATCAATTAGTATTTTTCTCTGATTAGTTCTATTGCATCTCCGCGAATAACAAAATAACTATTAAAATATCGTACAGTTTACGGTAAACATAAATAAATAGAAAAAGAAAGAAAATCGTTGTATTTGGCGTAGACTCAAAAACCCTCTTAAATGTAATTAACTGTTCTGAGTAAACATTGTTTTATGACAGCTCAATCATATGTTTGGGTAACCTAACCACTAATTATAATTACAAACTAGGTTAAAATAAAACAAATCTTACTAAAGCGTTGTGGCACGCCTGAGTCAGGAATCACAACCACTAATTATAATTTGTTTACATTCATAATCAAAGTATAGAGCAGTTTAATAGTGACAGCAAGTTTAATTGCAGCACGAAAAAGAAAATATCGAGAAACTTAAAATGTTTTAGAAAACATTTAATTATAACGTGATATTTTTAGCAAAATAATATGTATGCTGTTTTTGGCTCGTATTATATTGCTGATATAAAAGAAAATTTTACATGTACTATTAATTTTTAAGACCGATACAAAACGCATGTTAGTTGTTTTTTATAAAATTACCTTGATAAAATTACTGTAAAAAAACCTTGATCGGGAAAACAAGTAAAAAGAAAATATGGCCCAAAAAGTACTAAGACTGTATTAAATTGTAAACTGGTAATGTAAGTAAGAAAAATTTTAACTCAGCTCATTATTTATATACAAACTTTATGTGGTAGGGTGACGATTTGGCCTAACTGTCCTGTGGAATTCTTTTGCAATTCTTTGAGAAACTAACTCAACATTAGAACAGCTGTTGCCATAATGGACTGACTGATAGTTACATGTTACTTAGTGTGAGTGATGTACTGGTATCCGTAGCAACAATGGTGACATCAAACACATATCTCAGCCACGTGAAAATATGTAAGTGATGTCGAGATAGCATGTCAGCACTTGACCGCCAGAGCCTGTACCCTGTGCAGAGGATGTGATTTGTGGAGTGACACGTAGATATTGTGCCTATCATCTCAGAGTGGTTGTGAATGCTCTTGTATATTCTAGAAAAGCTGGATATTCTGATTTATACATTGCCTTGATTTAAGATTTCTTCATTGATACAAACAAAATGTTATACGAAGTGAGCAAATAGTAGAGGACTATATACTTTCTTTGCTTTATTTGTCATAGAAAATAAAAGTGTATTTTAAAAAGTCGGAGTATTACATTTATATAATGGAAAACTCCGTTATTGATTTATATCTTGAAATTTGAACTGTATGACTTATTAACCAATGTTAAAGAAGCTTTTAAATAATAAGTATTTTCCCAATCGTCTTCCTTATTAGTAATATATGAAGGCTTACTTTTACTGCAATAAAAAAAAGTTTCATAATCATAAGAAGAGCAAGTGGAAACTGGAAGTTTTCTATCTTAAGAGAGTAAAAAATAGCAGCTCATTGAATTTTATTTAAAAGGAATTCAGGCAAAATTGGAACATCCACTTCTATAAGGTAAATTCAATAAACGATGAGGTAAATAACCTCAATAACTTATTTTCCTTACAAACTCAAATCTACCTTACAGATATTACATGCTGCAGGGCAGGCCTCTGCCTTATCATATCAGTTTTGCGGAAGGTCAGTAGAATCATGTTCAGTTTTTTTGGTAGCAATTAATACAGTTCAGACGTGTTTTTGTGATAATTTACATTTTAATACAGTACTTAAATGAAGAAGACCGTGTAATGGTCTTGATGATGCGATGGCTACAAAACGGTGTTGGATTTTGTGATGAAGTAAGGAATTTGGTTAATGACACTTATTTTTAATCTAAACACTGTATCTAAATAAGGAGTAAAAAAAAACATTCCAATGATTCCAGGAAACAGGCAGCGTAAAGATCGCCCCAAACCTGACGTCTAAAATTGGCATCAAATAATTGACACGTTTTCTATTATTTGATTGATGTATATAGTGGTATTATGGTCTTATCAGAGGGAGCAGTGGTATTGATTTCGTAGGTTTACCTCAGCGTGATTGAGCTCGGCTGTCATGAATATTATGCAAATGGTAACCAACGGCACATCATCTGTCACCAGCTGAACACACTTTAAGTTGTTACATAGATGAGAATTCATATCCTTTTAATTAACTGATTCGGTTAAATATTATACAATATAATAAAATATTATTGTAAACCTGTAAATGGAGGCTCTTACAAGTTTTTAGGATGTGTAAATATTACAAGTCACTACTGTTTTATGTTTTGCATTTTCCCCGCAAAGAATTCTTTTTCAGAAAAAAAAACATAAATAATAAAATGAAAATTGATGATTTTTTAAAATTACTATTTTTTTGAAAATTTTATCATGAATCTTAGAAAATGCTATTTGCCATGAAAAGACACATTAGACTTGGAATGCATGCAAGTAATGTACAATGTCGTTTTTAGTGTTTTAATAGATGTTTTTTTCGTAACTATATCTATATTTACAACTTCATAATGTAGTTAAGCTAGAGGGGTTGAGATTTTATATACAGGGTTCATGAAAAATATGCTTACTTTTAACTGGGTACATAGGTTAGCAGTAGTCGAGGCGCTCTGTTGATTTTGAGATCAAGTGCCATAACACTGAATTGCTGTTGTCGCTGTTATTATTCCGTTATAGCAGGCAACACCTCGCCTCAACCAAGGCTAACAATTATGTATCGTAATATAGCAAAATGTTAACTTATTAAGAAATATAAATCTTCTTTTAATAACTAATATTGTTCTCATCAAGATGTATTAGCGAACTTCTTCACTTAAACCTATGAAAATGTTAATAAACATTAAACAATTTAACGAGCATTTGATAGGGATGAGCCAGTTTAAAGGTAAAAACATTCATTTCTATTTACATATGTTTAATAATCATTCAGGAAAAACTTACTTTTTATAATTAACATATTAATATAAAATAAATAATTAAAATTCTTTTAACTCTCGGTGGTTTACTGCCGTACACAGCATATAACGGTTCTCAGCATCTAAATTACTATCTTTAATTTTAATATTTTTAATAAAGTTTTATCTTGAGCATCAGCATTAGACTATAAACAGATAATATTATGCGGCTAAACTGCAGTACATATATTCCTACCAGACTTTTTTCGAAATAGAATGGCATTCACTCAATGACTTAAGATATAAAAATAACGCTAAAATTATATTGATCATTAGCGGATTTTTCAAAATATTATAGTAAGTATAAAGTTAAAGGATTCGCGTTTTATATTGTTTGAATTACAACAACTATACTACGTAAATTTATAATTCTGTAATGAGAAAAACACTATTTTAGATAAAGGTAAGTGCACAGAAATGAAATGTGTACATGTGACAAATTTTAATACGTAAACAAAAAAAACTTAATTTTTCACCATATACCATGTCAATAAGTCATTACTATTCCTGCCAAAATACAAGTTTTCCATGTATATTTTGCGTATAATTAAAATTATATACGTCATAAAGTAATAAATAACTCATAATCTATTACATATTTTGGCTAAAATGTCAAAGGTGTGATATCAGTAATTAAAGCCACTTCTTGTCAAGGTGTCAGCGTCATTACGCTCTTGACTCCTCGTACTTCTTTTAGCAGGGCTTAATTGCTTCGTCTTTACACAGGCACCCTAAGTACAAGGTCGATGTCATGTCAGACCACAAGGTGCACATTATTGTAACCTACCTACCTATTGTTGCTAACTCTTGATATAACTTTGTTTGAACAAATTCGTATTTATTTATTCATCACAGAAACATTCGTTTTAAAGGTTATAAATATCTCAATGTTTTTGCACAATTTTTATTTTTAAACCCAAATTCTTCGGCTGATTTTGAAATTTTTTTATAGGCGTAAAAATATAAAAATTTATGATTTATTGCCGCTACTAAATATCGAGTAGTTTTCTTTGACGCAGGTTTATGATATTTACCATTTGGTCCAATTTAGATCTCTAAACAATTAATGATATTTTTTATATAGAAAGTATAATTTATCTTTAGTTTAGTTTTATTTATATCTAGCCTTGATCATTAAAAATATCTAAATTCATTGTAAAAATGTATACTTGAACTTATTATAAAAACATAATTTTACAATGCTGGTCGTCTTTTATTAGTAAACATTTTGGATCTTTCCTCAACACGTAAACATTTATGTTTACGATATTGGCTGCCTTTATTATATCATTAATATAATTTATGCCTTAATATCGCTCGTGATAACCAACCAAAATTCGTTCCTACTCCTTGCATAAGCCAAAATATTTTTCAATATTAAAATATACCTAAATTAGAGTCTCTAATATAAAACTTTATAAACGCTTCGTTTAAATAAGTTAACTATATTCAACTCAATTAATGTTCTTTTAAATAAATATACTGCCACGTAATACGTATTTGTAACGCATCTACTGTTTGGAAGGGTGATCTCCCACAAAGCCTCAATATGGCCATCCTCATGATCCACTGGAGTTCTAACTTAATGAACAGAATAAGGGGTAGATTCGATATAGGCCGATGTCTTATACCACTGAGCAATCGGCCATTGTTCTATGAAAGTGGCCTTTACAACTTTATTAATGAAAAATACATATTTTATACGACTCTCTGTGCTATTGTAATCAAATATTGAAAATTTATACTACACTAAAAAGGATGACGTGTTCTGCTGGTATGTGAATAATTGGAATGAATGAAAGTTAAGTTCTATTTGCATTATGTTTTAAAAGCCAAAAGAGGCTCTCGTACTACTTAGACAACAATTATTTGACAATGAAGCCACGTTATTTTGCGATTATAATTTATAATAATATGCTTTATTATATTTATATACAACGAGGCAAAGTGGAAAATGTAACATACCAAATTACTTTTCGACGTTCTATTACCTTATGCTAAATCTACTCGAGGCGTTTTCCATAATCCTCTTTCAAGAAGGGATTCTATCTTGTTTGACTCCTAAGCGGATTTGTACTGCCAATGAAATTAAAAAAATTTTATAAAATTATAAATTTATAGTATCTTTAAAATAAGTTTTGGACCTGAAAATATTTACTTACAAATAACTATTTTATAATAATATTGTTATAAACCTTATGCATTACATTTTAAAATTGTATAGTAATACAGTGATTTTCTAGTCCGTCTTAGTTTATTGTTGTATAAAAAAAACACCTGCTATTAATTGCACATAATTGTAGTTATATATATATATATATATATATATATATATATATATATATATATATATATATATATATATATATATATATATATATGTGTATATGTATATATATATACATATATGTATACATATATATATGTATATATTGAGATATATATATATATATATATGTATATATATACATATATGTATACATATATATATATATGTATATATTGAGATATATATATATATATATATATATAGTAATATAAAAGTACTAAATTAACCCTATTCAGAGTTAGTGTTACAGGATTGTCGCTGACTGTAGAGAAAACATTATTTTAAGGGAAAAAATAAATTATTTCAAACAGACTTCACGTCATCAGTACCGCAAGGTTCCACACGTTCGGGACTGCATCAGTACAAGAAAGTGTTTCAGTTTAATTAATACAACACACAACTATCACAGCTGTTAAATTCTTGTTTTTTTCACCAAAACTTTGTCAAACAAAACAGAGTTTATATACTTCTAGTTTTTAAACTATCAAACCGCTTCCAAACAGAGTTTTTATATGCCACTACACCAAACTGAAGTGCTTAATGCTTATAGCTGAACCACACACTATGAATTACAAATTATTTGTTTAATCTCTCCTTATTGAAGCTACAGTTTTTCACATAGAGTTATCAGTAATTTGACGGTTAAGTAAAGCTTATTTAGTTATTTGTAACCAATAACAATTTAGAATTATAATGTCACATACTTCGTGACCTTAACAATATAATAAGACTCTTGTAAGTAATTATAAATTATGTAGCCTATTATTAGAATCCTACTGTAATTAAACATTATCACTAGCTTATTTACAGTGTATTTAAAGTTAATACACTTTGTTTTCTAAGTTTATTTACCGAATGTGAAACAAGTTGCACACCTGTCAACTTAAATTATCTAACATCATTTAAAGAAAAAGAAATATAATCAACAAAGCTCCACTGTGACAGTCAAGGATTGGAAACATTGATGTGTATTTTTACTGTTCTGAATGTTATAATTAAAACCGCGAATAAATGAGAGTTACGTACTGAGGCATCTCTTGTGTTATTATGCAAATGTGCGCCAATCTTTGCTTTTTTACTTAGGCACCGTAAACATAGAATGTATAAGTTTACTTCCAACATCTTGTGCGCAGTATTAAGTTTTATCCTTTTTATACTCTCTTCACAGATTGAAGGGAAAAACAAATATTAATGCAACGATAAAAGTAATAATGAGGCTAGCGAATACTAGTTGTTGCATTACCGCTTTATAGTGTTGGTTTGGTTGAAAGACTCACTTATACTACTTAATGTGTAGTTTTTTAAAAATAAAATGAGGTCAGTGCTCGTTTACAAGGTTTACGTAGCGTTTCGTACATGAATAGGTCGACTAGTAGTTCCAGTGTTTTGTCGTAGAGGTGGGTTCGAAACAAACTAATCTTTTTACGAAAATTATACTGCGCATGCATTTGGAAATTGGGAAACTTTATCGCTACTACTGACCAACCAGGCACAAACAATCATCTATGTTCTTCCCAACTGTCTTTGATTCTCTAGTCTGACTCTAGCACTTTTGAAGAAAAAAGTATTTTCCAAAACCAACAGTTTCATTTTTTTAAATCTAACAAAATTCGCTTGTAATCATATCTGTCTTATTACATTTTAATCTAGGATTTTTAATTCCCTTCCACATTTTTTTATAGTTTCAAATATTTTAAATTATTTTACAATAAATTTAAAATTCCATTATTTGTTAGAGCCTTTCATGGCCTTTATACTCATTTATGATTTTTTTTATAGACTGTGATACGTTTGTATTATCAATAAAACTAATACTAATGTATACTTTACGAATGCTCATACTATTGTAATATTTATTAATGACCGTATATTTAACATAAAGTATGGCAATATATTACATTAATTTCTAGAGATAAACCCTATGAAACTTATTTATAGTTTTATAATTTATAGTTTTAAACTTTAGCATTTTAAATGAAAAGAAAGTAGTTACGTGCACTCTAGTAATTTATTTAATGTAATTAAACGAAAAATATGCATTTTAAATTCAACTAAATTTTAATTCAAGTAGTATTTGAGTATTTTTCTCATTTATAATCCGATTGACTTTTTTATTTCATTAAAATCCAATCTCCAAGAGTCCTCGTCTCTCGCATGAAAGGTCAGAAACTAATACAGTTTATACGTGACGAGGGTTATACAGACGCTTCTGTCCTTGTTACTTAGCTTTTATAAAGAGAATTGGGGAGAATGTAAATCGTAGATTATATTTCTTATGAACTAAATATGTTAAGTGGTTGTATCTATCAATCACGTGATGATCATAGTGCTCAATAAGGGTAATATATATAGGTAAATCAAAGTCGGATCAGTTACACCATTTATAACTCAAGAATAGCTGTATTTATTATTATTATATCTGATTTGTTGGATTATTCTCTTCCACAAATAACAGAATAACTATTAAAATATGTTAAATTTCACAACAAAATGAAGTAAATATAAAAAGAACTTTATATTTACATGCTGGTACTTTCTAGTTGCAACCCTTGTTAATAATTGCTGATTTAAATTTTGTATTTAAATGTATAATAGTATCTCAACCATTTGTCGTTGTTATGTGTAAAAAAATAAAAAATAGAAAAATATGTTTTGACGATTTTAAATCTTCTTTACTTGTAAAAACATTAAGACTTATCATTAAGCTACTATATTATTATAATTTATAGGTCATTATACTACTTATCTAAATTCACACTGTCTCAGAAGATCTTTGTTCTTAGTTTTTTCCAATTTCCAAAAGGTTAGCATGTTAAAAATAAAAAAGAATAATAGTGCTATTGTGTTTAGTTATCAATCTTACGCCTGTAATCGTTACAACAATTTTAATAAAATAAGTTTTATATTTTTAATACCTAGAATTTATATGGTTCTAATGAATGAGAAAAAATCGTACTTATACATCAAATCTAAAAGGTGTTAGGAATTTGTTGAATTGGTTTACACATTTTATAAATAACGTATATTACGATCCTACAGTCTTGCATTCACGACGGGGAATTAATTAGATAACTATATGTAGTAAGGTCTAGTTTAGATAACATTGGCTTAATTAAAATACCAATAATAAATCCAAACTCAATTAAAAATCCACTTGTATATAAATTTCCGTTGTTCGTGAACATTTTCAGGTGATTGCCAATTACTATTAAAGAGTACAGGGACATATTGGAATTATTTATTATATTCTCTTTATAATAAATAATATGCACCTTATAATGAATTATATAGTATTATTATATAGTAATATATTATAGAATATGCTACGACAGAAATTCATAAATGAGTAAATATTTCCTTTTTGAATATTCGTGGCGATAGAGGTATCGTCCTACGTAAACCTCCCTGACGCACTTGTAAGAACATAGAACAGCCGATGACATAATGGAGTGACTGAGAGTTACATGTCACTTAGTGTGAGTGATGTACTGGTATCTGTAGGGAACATCAATGACATCAAACACATATCTCAGCCATGTGAAATATGTAAGTGATGTCGAGATGACATGCCAGCACTTGACGTCCAGAGCTTTTAAATTTAGCAGAGGTGAATTGTGGGGTTATACATAGGTGTTATGCCTATCATCTCACAGTGGGTTGTAGATGCTTATGTGTATTTTAGAGATGCTGAATAGTATAAATTGTAAATTGACTGGAATTAAGCCTACTTGTATATTAATCACAACATTTTTTACGAGGTAAGGATATATTAAAGGTTACTATCATACCTTTTTTTACATTTTCATAGAGCTTAAATGGGAATTGTAAAAGTTTGAGCAATTAATTTATATAATGTAATACTCCGTTATTGATTTATATTTTTAATGAGAAACATATGCATTGTTATCCGATGAAATTCTTGGTAAAGAAGGGTTTTAATAAGTATTTCCACAACTATCATCCTAACCCATACAGGTAAAGGCTTACAATAGTTGCTACAATAGTTTACATATGTTTCGCAATTATTCCATAAATATATTGAAACTTATAAATTATGGTAATTAATTAGTAGATACAAATAATACACACTAAAGAAAATCGTTATTCGTATTAAATTTTTCATAGCTATTGAAAATCTGTTCTTCAATTAAACTAGAGATCGTAATTACGGTGTGAGTTGAGGTTTTCTTCGACATTCTGAGATGCTTTTGTAACGGGAAGATAAATTGGAGCTAAACTTCACATTAACATTGAATCATCCATTCTCGCCGTAGCTACGTAAAGTTTCTTAATTACACTTTATTTCAATACAAAAAGTATTAATAAACAGCACTTAAATATCCATAACATGAGTTCCATTAGAACAAATGAAACGTTTTTACAATCGCTGGATTTTAAATGATTAATTTCACTAATATACCTTCAATAATGCAAGATTTGGGTATGAAAATTAAAAACATTGCACAAATTTACGTCACAGATTACAGGGAATAACAGTACAAGGCGACGCAGATTATATATTTAAATGCACGCTTATCATTTTCAAGCCGCGGGGAATTGAAAGCTGTGGCTTGAATAAACATCCAACAATCATTTTTCTGGGCATGTACGAGCACCTTGTGGTACTTTGGAATAATTTAATCATGATGGTGAAATTATCATCGATCTTTGTCCTAATAATGAGTTAACGAATATTTCTCAATAATACAGCTGTGTGAATATAATAAAATTTTTATATGCATTATTATTACGTTGTTTGATTGTAATACAAGAGAAAAAATAAACACAGATTTGTAATCATGTAAGAATATTTATAACTTATAGAAAAATCGTAATTTAGATTATAGTTTTCTGGAAATTAATTCAATAAGATAAAACTTCGCTAAAAGTCGCCTACTACCTAATACTATTAATAGGTAAAAGAACATAAATATTTTTTTATTGGGAAATGTTGTTTAGACAAAACACGATTTAGACTCTTAGATAATCGCTGTGATTTGATAACATAAGGATATTTCGATACTTTCTATCTGAGGAATGAAGTGTTGTCATTCACTAAAAAATGTGTTCTGTATCTATCACTAAGAATATTATAAGAATGTTTTTCATGTTAATAAACTATTTGTTTTATCCTAGAGGAGGCAATAAAACCTCATATTACTGTTTAAATACAACTAGGAATACAGACGTTCGTTTAAACACTCTTGAAACAATTGAAAGTAAGTAATTCAAAAAATATCTTTAGTTATAGAGTTACCGGACGATAAAAAAATTTCTTAATGACTCACCAAATAAGTGTTAATTATTAGAATGATTTTTATAATTGCTACATAACTTCTTATGTTCTTATATTTATTTATCTCTATAGAGCCTGACGTAGTAACAATAACTAAAAAGCAATTACCGCTCCTCTTAGATTTAATACACCGCCAAGAAAACACCGTATACCTGCGAATTTCATGACCTTAATTATAATGTTGTATTATACAAGTACGCTTTAGATTAATATATTCTGGCGAATTCAACTGTTACACAAAGAGAAATATTTTGTAAACTGAGTAAAAGAAGCATCAAACAAACTCCCTGTAGCGCTATTTCATAACCTAATTCTAGACTGTTGTAATATGTATCAGTGAGCTTTAGACTGAGTTTTTAAGCCAATCTAACGCATATCACCAATAGAACCGCTGTGTAACCTAACTTAATGTAAACTGTTTTAGTTTAAGGTTTAAATATTTACGTTTTAGATTAACTTATTCGAGCGATTTTTATTCGCGGTGTGGGTTTTTAAAATAATGGTGTGGATTGAATGAGATTATTATTTTTTTATTCGTATATTAGGTAATAAGGAGGAAGTTGGTTTTTAGCTTTCTAAAATATTTGTTATCACGTAAGGAGAGAACAAGGTTTTAGTAAACACTGTCTAGAATTTATACTCATTCTTTATGTATTTTGATCATTTAAAGCATAATACGTGAAATATAGAGTAAAGTAAGGTTTGATGAGAAACACAATTTTCGATTATAAGATAGTATAAAACATAAAATCGTTATAAAAAAAGCTATGACACACCAATCAATGAATTATTATTTTTACTAATAAAAAACCATTTGAAATGTTTATGATATATTAAATATTTAATGTACTTAATTTTCTTTTGTATTATCTAATTCTGTCGCTTTAAAGTATTATTTAACACCGCTAAACCCATTAACACCTTCATTGCGGTATATACTGAGTGATAATAAGTAGTCTAATAAGACACGAAGCACACAGAGGTGTTTGCAACAGTTAACGTGTTAGTATATAATATTTTCAAAACAATAACATGGTATTTCAAAAATAGTTGTTCGTTCTTTATATACGACACGAATATTTTATAATTCTACTATTGATAAAGTAGTGTCTGATAAACAAATTATAACAGTCACCTAGACGGCGATACATTTTATCGTCTGCATTTTTCGCCCAATAGAATACTGCTACACTTTAAAAATGAGCCATTGAAAGTTTAATTTAAAATTTCAGATTTATCATTCTCGGAACATAGTAGTTAGTAACAATAGTTCACTGCACAACTGTGTAACGCCATTGTGTGGACGAAGCTAGCGAAATAATGATGCATGAATAAATTATAATGCTTCCATGTTATTCAACACTTTCCAGCACAAAACTCTTATAAAAAATCTGTTTGCTGATATTAAAAATTAACAAACCGTTTCACATTTTAAAATCATAAACATACATATTATTAGTTATAAATAGGAAATATTGCGTGGAAAAATATGCTTTCAAATGGGATAAAATATTATAAATAGTTTTAAGTGGTAAAGTAAACATTAGCTATGAAAGCTTATGTTTAATATTTTATGATGTTCAAGAAGTACAAGAAGTGCATATTATCATTGCATGAATTTTTCGTAACGGGTAAATATTAGTTATTTGTTTGTTATAATAATTTCTTCATTCAGATTTTAAATATTGTGGTTCTATCTATCCGCTTCATTTTATTTAAGCACATAATTAAAACATCGTGTTTCAAAACCTAATATAGAAAAATTAAATTTATTTAAATGTACTTTTTATAAAAAATATATTATTACATAAAATATTTTCTGGCGTTCTTGGTTACTCCAGTTACCTTGATCTAAAACGTAAACAAAGAGATAGTGTTCTATGGTTACCTCTACTGCAATAATTGGTTAGTCTATCTAGGTAATAGAGGTAGTTCGGAAGTGATATTAAAGGATTTAGACATCAATATTGATGAACTGAATATGTACTGTATTTAATCATTAGGAATGAAAACCAATAAGAAAATCATAAATTCATATTTAATTTGGGGTATAATGATCAGAATCTACATATTCAAGTTTAAAATTTCACACATTCAACATTACACATATATGACCATTTTGAAGAACCAAGTAATAGCAATAAGTCTAAGTTAGCTTATCCACTAGCTTTTTAAATAAATAAATAAAGACTGCTAATGTATGAAAAAAACATTTTTATTCAAGCTAATCTACAGTTTTATTTCTTTTTCAGGTAAGAAGAAACTTGAATCGAATTTCCACGTTCTTACTACAGTTGATTTAAATTGTTTTTTTTTTTGTTTGTATATTTAGCAATTTTGTGCCTAAGTATAAAAAAATTTATTTTTTTACTCGTCCATAAGATAATAAATTTGGCATTTTGGCATTGGTTCATTAAAAAATGTATTTATCCCTGGACAGATAATATTAGCTTCGTAATCCACAATATATTGTAATAAACAACAAACACAACACTAAAACCGTTCAATAAGATTCATGAGTTTAACTCTAAGCGAAAGGTGAAGTGGAGCTGTACTGAATATCTGAACTAATAACTTTGCTGTTTAACTGTTACTCATCACAAACGTACTGATGAAACTATGAGCAGTGGCGTACTTTGGGTTTGAACACTTTAGTAGGATGTTAATATTTCTTCCAACGATTAAAAAAGCTTTATTTGAAATCTTACTCATAACATGTTCATATTTGTCTATATATAGTAGTTAACTTTGTAGTTGTATGATTTTGCAATGCTAAACATTATCATGCGTATTTTTACTTAAACTAAGTATTCAGGATGTAATACAGTACAATACCCATGGAAAGAGCAATCCTCGGGTATTGTTAACAGAATTTTAATGAGAGGAAGAAAACTGCTTTATTTAAAGTGGAGGTTTCATAACTTTGTAACATGTCTGCTTAATGTTTAAGATGTACGTGTCATTTAATATCAATATTTAACCTTTTCTGCAAACACAGTTAAGCAAGAATAAGAAAATATCTATATAATGGACTTAAATTAATTTATATATTTATTTCCAACACTCCTTATCGTAAGATACAATAGCATAGTGGTCACATAAATACACGAAAGAAATATAAATATACGTATGTCATTAATTTATAAATATATTTGAAACAAATTAAATTTAATTTAAAAAAAATTGTTTAATACATAAGATCCTAAATAAGACTTCAATCAACATCCGTTTACAAGTTTAAACCTCTTTTAAAATCAATTTATACATGAACTAAATGAAACATAATATAGCGATTTCATACGCTTTTTTTGGAAGTAACAAAATATGCTAATAGTATCATGACCAACAAGTTTTCTTCAATACTATACAAAAGTCGTTTCTACCTAATAACAGTTTGCGGCAAATGCTAGATTCCATTAGACATTTTGCAAAAATATTTATCTCCACCACCATTATCACATAGTTTTTAAGTGTATTAATTACCTAGACTCTTTATCTTTTCTACCTTTTATGGACATCATGGAGGCCCAGCGTATAGTTCAGGAGTTAATGGAGAAATCACGGTTTTTTACGCAAGTTTGTACGATCGCACGTGTATGAGCCGATTCTGGTTTCAGTTAAATTTTATTCGTCGCCAATGTTTGGTCTACCTTCTTACTACGACCAATAAAATATTATATGTTTAACAATGAGGAATGTTATTACAGTGAAACAAAAATAATAAATTGCTGTGCTTGTATTCAATTATAGTGGTCATTGGGACATTTCTGACATTATAATAAAAAGTTATGGAAGTGAGCTAAACTCTACATTTTACCAATGACAATAACTTGTTATACACTACATGTAAACACAATAAAAACAAAACCATTTTATTTATTATAAAAAACTAGATTTCAAAAAACATTTAAACACAAATAATTTCTATGGAGAATAACACAAATGTAAACTAAATAAGCTATTGATAATAATAATACATAACATACCAGAAATAAAGTACTACTATGACATTATCCTAAATGAAAGTAGAGTTCATAACAAACATAATAAACGTAGATGTAGTAATAATTAAAATTAGATAAAAATATTGCAGTTCTAACACTAAATAAAACAGCAATAACAAAATAAAAAGCAGTAATCAAAACATCGGAAATATTAATGCCAAAATAATGCGACAACAAGGAATTCAATTAGAAATCTTTTACAGGAGTCAAAAAAAAGTAAAGAGAGCAAGTAAAGGGCAGGATAAAATAAATTGGTTCAGATGATAAAGGTTTCAAAAGATAGTTTGAAGAAGTGTAATCTTATAACGGAAAAATGGCGATTGCATAGTCCAGGTAAGTGTTTTATAGTGGTGCCAGGTAGTCGAAGAGGGTCAAACTAGAAATTTAGGGAAGTTAAGTAATCCATATCAACTTGAGATGATGTGAACATCCACCAAATCTCTGCCAGAACGCGGCCAGGTGTGAGCTCAAATCTCTTTTTTACTAAATTCAGTCGCCACAAAATTTTAATATAAAAAAAAATAATTATTACAACATTAACATTTATTTCAATACTGAATATACAAAAAAAAACAATGGAATTTATTTCACTCACAATAAAAGGATTTCATTTACAGATTCTCTTTTTTAATGTATCTCAGAATGACTGGTTGTAATGTATATCACATACTGAGGTAGACACTCTCCCCTCACACCCCCTTCTTGGTCACGTGATATTCCTATTCAGAATATAACGTCATCCGAATCAGCGAACAATGACGCCGTCATCTAATTATTTCACATCAATAAACCCTTAACCTCTCGAGAGATGCAGCTTATTCACATGCCTTCGAAAATACACTGTTGGTTATTTAAAATTGATGTTTATATAAAATCAAACAAATAACAATTTTTTACAAAGTTTGATATAAGATTTTTCTTATTTATAAAAGATTAGTTGCTATTTTAAATATTATATATATATATATATATATATATATATACATAGTGGTATTATGTATATATATATATATATATATATATACATAGTGGTATTATGTTCTTATCACAAGAGAACAGTTGTATTGATTTCGTATGTTTACCTCAGCGTGATTGAATTCGTCTGTCTTTTCTGTTTTTCACCGTATTATTATGCGATTTATCCTAGCACTTTGGTTTGACTTCAATTCCACTATTTTTATACATTTCTAAAAATTATATTATTAAATTCCATTGACAGAAATCTCCTAATATCCAGAACCATTTTTAAAAATCCTCAACTATGTACATTTAAAAAAAATCCTAGGGGTTCCTTTAGGTTTAAATTCAAAATGGGACAGCCATCCTATCTTATTAGTTGAACTTCTTAATTCTGCATATTTTTCTTTTATGCGAATTTCTAAAACTGACTCACGAAAACTATCATCTTAGTTAATGGTCGGTTATCCGAATCAAATATTAGCTATGTATCAAATATAATCTAGGGTTTCTGCAGTGCTCACTTTTCCAGTAGGATATTCTGGATCCAAAAGAGGGTATTTTAGTTGTCTGGCGATTGGACCAGTGGGACAGGTGTATGGAGTTCCTAAAATTATATGATTTTGTCACCCTCACATGCCTTCTCATTTATCACAGAGTAGTTTTTGTGTTTAAAAATAATATAGCTTCTAATTCACAAATCTAAACAAAAAAATTTTATGATTGGCATATTTCGTCTTTTCTTGTCTCACTATTTAGTTTTTTTTTTGCATTTTAAGCTAGGCCTTTTAATTTACTTCCACATTATTAATTTAAATGCCAAAAATTTAAATTCTTGTAAAACTATTTTAAAAACTCACTTGTTTGAGAGAGAGCTTTTTATATCCTTCAGAGGACACTTGGTGACAGACGACATGAGGTCTGCAATGCGCTTGTCTCTCGTTAATATTGATTTATGATTTAATGTATAGACTGTGATTCGTTTGTATTCAAAACAAACTAGTACCTATGTATATTTTACGAATGCACGTACTATGTAAATAATTATTAATTAATAAAGGTTTAAAATAAACTACCAAACAACATTACGTTAATTTCTATAGATAACCCTTATATAAGTTCCATTTTAAACTAGCGGATCTAGCATTTTTTATGAAAAGAAAGTAGTTACGTACACTTCAATGAAATGTGTGATATTTTTAAAATCTAAGTATGTATTTTAAATAGATATTATATTAAGGTGAAGTAGTATTTGATTATGGGACTCATTTATAATCCAACTGACTTTGTTATTTCATTAAAATCCAATCTCCAAGAGTCCCAGTTCTCTCGACTGAAAGGTCAGAAACTAATACAGTTTATGTGTGACGAGAGTTGTACAGACGCTTCTGTCCTTGTTATTTAGCTTTTATAAATAGAATTGGGGGAATCATTAGTTTTGATCTCTTGTGAACTGCATATATTAAGTTATTGTATCCATTTCTTGCGTGATGATCCATGTACTTATTAGGGGTAATCTTTATACGTTAATCAATTTCGGGTTAGTTACACCATTTTTAACTCAAGAACAGCTTTATCAATTAGTATTTTTTCTCTGATTTGTTCTATTGCACCTCTGCGAATAAAAAAATAACTATTAAAATATCGCACAGTTTAGGGGAAAAATAAAGAAATAGAAAAAAAATTAAATCGTTGTATTTTACGTAGGCTCAAGGAACCTGTAAAATTTAATTAACTGTTCTGAGTAAACATTGTTTTATGACAGCGCAATCATATGTTTAATTTACCTAACCACTAATTATAATTTGTTTTACATTCATAACCATCAAAGTATAGAGCAATTTAATAGTGACAGCATGAATTTTATTTGAGCACGAATAAGAAAATATCGAGAAACTTAAAAGTTTTTGAAAAATATAATTGTAACGTGATATTTTAGCAATTATTATGTATGCTGTTCTTGGGTCTTATGTTATTGCTGATATAAAAGCAAATTTAACGTTTACTATAAATTTAAAGACTGATACAAAACGCATTTTAGTTGTGTTTGATAAAATTAGGATTCTCAGACCTGTGTGTGACATTGATCGTAAAAACAATTTAAAAAAAACGGCCCAAAAGTACTAAGACTGGATTAAATTGTAACTGGTAATGTAAGTAAGAAAAATTTTAACTCAGCTCATTAATTATATACGAAATTTTTTTTGTATAGTGACAGTTTGGCCTATAAGCTGCCCTGTGGGATACCACTGTAAACAAGGGAAAACTAAAAGTTACTGTAAGGCAAACTGATAGTTGGTTAATTGTTATTAAGATATATGATGGGAAACTAATTTATAATAACACATTAAGTTGTACGTATAATTAGCTATCTTAATGTCATCCAATTGGTTAAATTCCTAATTTTTCATTAAAATACTACTTATAGATATGCACAAATTTGCAAGTAATACATTTTGTGCTCTTATACTAATATAGAAGTGTAGTTAACAAGCAAGACAAGAAAAACACAACATTATCTTAAAGTTCCTTGTAGACAAGATTCCTTGGATTAAACTAATGCATTCAAATCTTATAATCTGAAAGTTGTAAGGTAAATTGTTTTGTTAATATTAATTTAAATTTATCTATACCTTTAATAATCCATTACTTAAAAACGAAACAAAAAAGATTTTCCTCTAAAGCCCATGGAAAATAGCTGAACAACATTTTATGACTTTCTTCAGAGTAATTATTAATTATGGCTTGAGGAAAACCATTTTTCTAGTACATTTAATTGGTTTGGGGTAATGCAAGTTTTGAATTAAAATATGAGCAGATGGTTTTATTTACCAAGTAGACGCAAAACACGGGAGTGGAGATCTCTGAGGTCGTAATAATAAATACCGATATTGCAAAGCCTCATTATTGCTGTAAATAAAATAAGCATCACTTTGACATTTAAAAATAAAAATATGTATGACTTTTTACGTTGATAACAAAATAAATAAGTTAGAAACTAAAACTAAATTTTTGGTTGGGGCCTAATAGTGTACTTTGGATTTTGCGAACTTAATCCTAAAAGAAAGGAAAATTTACTTCCGTCCCTGTTGAAGTCGACTCACACGCGCAGTGACTGTAGCATTGCTCGATATTGCAACTTTAGTCGCAAAATGAAAGAGTAGAAGACTGGAAATCTAGAAGACTTGGACAATAATTCTGGAACTTAATATTGCCTTAAAAAACACCTTGGCGGGATTGAGCATTTATAGAAACAAATTCTAATCTAAATAACGTTGTCTCGTCATAAGAACATCTATTTAAATATATGTATATATATATATATATATATATATATTTTTTATTTATTTATTTTAAAAATAAGTGCACAATCTAATGAAATTTAGAGTCCTAGAGTAGAATTTGTATAAGGTGAATCACATAATGATTTTTCTTTCCTCATTTTAATCAAAGGAGTGTATGTTCTTTTTACCAGCAGATTTAAAATACTGAATACGAGTATATTGTGGTATTCAGACACCCGTCGTTGTTATTTTTGAGGGGAGGGGGAGGATACACAAGACATGTGTTCCTTAATGACAAAGGTAATGTGTATACATATGGCATAGAGCGTTATGTGATGTACCGGAATATATGTCTCATTACTACGCAGCTGAGGGAGTAAAGAACTCTTCAGCTATTACATACACTTCGTAGATTTAGACAGTGGCTGTCCTCCAGTTGCTTAATGTTAGTGGGATTTCCTGTTATAGTTTGTGAAATGTATGGTAGGAAAACTGGAAATGGTACGACTTAAACGTTTACACACTATATCCATAATATATTACAATCTTTTAGAATTGTTTCTATTAACGATATATAAAATTTCTCAGTAATTTAATTTAAAGTGGATTATGCGTATACTGCTACATACTATTCAGTTATACATTTTTATTTACATTTTAAATCAAGGTTTAACGGTAACACGACTAATAAAATTATGATTGATACTACTGTTTACGGATTACTTGGAATTGATATCAAAGATGTTTCAGGGACATGAAAATCCGATGATTTTTAAATTGGAAATGTACTTGGAATGGTTCTAGTCTATAGTCATTAAACCCACTTTTATTTTATATTGCTGTTGCCCTTAGAAATATCATTCAAAGTTAGTAAACTAGTTTTATTCTCTTAATAGATAATTTAGAAGCGTTTTATGATGCCCCGCTCTCGAATGTTCCGGTAGGATCCTCTTCTTTTTAAGGATTAAAATTTACGATGGTTGATTTTAATAAATAATAGCATTTCGTATATGTGATTTTGTTATGTCTAACAAAAAAGAAAAAAATTGAGAACTATATTTTGAGAAGATTAAAACTTATTTTCTTTGTTAGTAGTAGTATGGACAGTAAGAGTTAGCATTAAAGCTACTATAATACTATTATTTTTAATAGATCTTTATAATAATGTTTTAAATTCGGCTTGTCTGAGAAGATCTTAGTCCTTAGTTTTTGCAATTGGCAAAATCTGAGCATTTTAAAAATAAAAATAATATAATTTTCCTACTGAAAGTAGCTTTTCATCATACGCCTGTAAGCGTTTCAGGAATTGAATAATAATCAATTTAATTTTTTAATTATTGGAATTTGTATGTTCTAGTGAATGAGACTAAAATAAATAGTACTTATCTGTTTATATATTTGAAAAAAGTGTTGGGAGTCTTTTGAATTGGTGTACACACTATATAAAATAACGCATATTATGATCCTACAGTCTTGTATTCAAAATGTTTTATTTATTACATAACTGTCTGGAGTAAGTTATACCTAAGATAAAATTGGCTTAGTTTAAATACCAGCATATAATTCAAAGCGCAATTAAAAATCCACTCGTCTATAAAATATTAGTTGTTCGTATACATTCTCAGGTGAATGCAAATTACTATTAAAGAATACAGGGATATAATGCGGCATTATTCATTATACGCCTTTATAATAAACACTATACACCTCATAATTCATTATATCGTAATGTATCATACTAAAAATAGGCTACGACCGAACTTCACGAGGTTATTTAATTGGTTTCAAGTAAATTGTGTGTACATTTTACCTGTAGCATGGCTCAAATCAGTCAATGTTACCTAAACTCAAACTCAAATAAATTTATTTTCAAAAAAACAAATTTCCAACACTTGTACATGTTAATGCATGAAAATTGACACTGAATAACAACTGTGAATATGTCTTAATATAGAACAAATAACACCTTAGTCGCAAGTTATAGCTGAACTCTGAATAATTACACATTTACTTTTACAATAAAAACTGTTTACAAATTATTAAATGTTGCTTTTTAACATGTGTGGTGGTAAAGTGATCGAACTTGTACCAACATAGAACAGCTGTTGCCATAATGGAGTGACTGAGAGTTACATATTACTTAGTGTGAGTGATGTACTGGTATCTGTAGGCAACAATGGTGACATCAAACACATATCTCAGCCACGTGAAATATGTAAGTGATGTCAAGACGACATGTCAGCACTTGACCGCCAGAGCCAGTTCATTGTGCAGAGGATGTGAGTTGTGGATTGACACATAGGTATTGTGCCTATCATCTCAGAGTGGGTTGTGAATGCTCTTGTATATTCTAGAGAAGCTGGATATTCTGATTTTTAAATTGCCTTGATATAAGATTTCTTCATTTATATACACAAAATGTTATACGAGGTGAGGAAATAGTAGAGATTATATACTTTCTTTGCTTTATTTGTCATAGAGTGTCATAAAAGTGTATTTTAAAAGTCGGAGTATTACATTTATGTAATGGAAAACTCCGTTATTGATTTATATCTTTAAATGTGAACCGTATGACTTAGACTTATTAACCAATGTTAAATAAGATTTTAAATAAGTATTTTCCCAAACTTCTTCCTTATTAGTACATATAAAGGCTTACTGTTACTACAATTAAAAAAAAAACGTTTCATAATCATTTCGCAAAAGTATTTAACATTATATGTCATATATGTGTTATTAGTAGGTTAATTAGTAGATACATATTATACACACTGAATAAAAACGTCATTCTAATTAAAATTAGCATAATTTTCTTTTTACAGTTCTTGAAATAATCTAGAGTGTATATCCAGTGTGACTTAAAAGTATAGATACATTCTATTTAGTTTTTAATGGATAAAAATGGAAGGATGGAACTCAGGACACCTTTTTAAAGAACATAAATAAACTTTATAGTCACTGTTGTCATTGTTACAACTTTTCTCCAAAATGGTTTTGTAGGGAGTGCGGCTTAACATTTTTATATTAAAAAATCCACGCTCTTTAAAAGGCATTTATAAAAGAAGAAGAGCGGTGGAAACTGGAGTTGTCTATCTCAATACAGTAAAAAATAGCAGCTCATTGAAATTGATTAAAAATTAATTGAGGCAAAATATGAACATCCACATCTATAAGGTAAATTCAATAAACGATAAGGTAAATAACCTCAATAACTTATTTTCCCTACAAACTCAAATCTGTCTTACAGTCATTACCTGCTGCAGGGCAGGCCCGCCTTAACATATCAGTTTTGAGGTCCAGTAGTATCATGTTCAGTTTTTGGTTGTAATTAATACAGTTAAGACGTGTTTTTGTAATAATTTAAATTGAAATGCAGTGCTTAAATGAAGTAGACTGTATAATGATCTTGATGATGCGAGGCTACGAAACCGTGTTGGATTTTGTGATGAAGTAAGGAATTTGGTTTATGACACTTATTCTAATCTAAAATCTGTGTCTAAATAAGGGGTTTAAAAAACCATTCCAACGATTCCAGGAAACAGGCAGCGTAAAGATCGCCCCAAACCTGGACGTCTAAAATCGGCTACAAAGCATTGACACGTTTTACAGCTATAAGTAAAAGATTCTCATTCTTCAACAAGAAATTTTTCTCAAATATTAGGTACTCCAACATTAAATACCCTAAAGGAATGAATGTCCCTCATGAGTTGTATAGGAAATAAAAATACTTTTGTTACATATCTAATATAAGGTTTGAAACAGGGTTCAACTCAAAAGGAAACTATTATTTGATTGATGTATTATGGTCTTATCAGAAGGGAGCAGTGGTATTGATTTCGTAGGTTTACCTCAGCGTGATTGAACTGGGCTGGCATGAATATTATGCAAATGGTAACCAACGGCACATGATCTGTCACCAGCTGACACACTTTAAGTTCTTACATAGATGAGAATTTATATCCTTTTAAACCAAACGATTCGGTTAAATCTTATACAATATAATAAAATATTATTGTAAATCTGTTAAGGGAGGCTCTTAAAAATTTTAGAATGTGCTAAAAATACAAGTCATTACTATTTTATGTTCTGAATTTTCCGCGCAAAGCATTTTTGGTGAAATAATAAAACATTAAATAATAAAAACAAAAAATAAGTAATTTTTTCAAAGTTATATCATGAAGCTTAGAAAATGCTATTTGCCATGAAAAGCCACATTACACTTGGAATGCAAGCAATTTATGTACAATGTCGTTTTTTAGTTATTTTAGTAGATATGTTTTTTTTTCGAAAATATTTCAATACTCATAACTTCATAACCTAGTTAAGCTAGAGGAGTTGTGATTTTTTTGAAAAATATGCTTAATTTTAACTGGGTACATAGGTTAGCAGTAGTCGAGGCGCTCTGTTGATTTAGTGCCATAACACTGAATTGCTGTTGCCGCTGTTATTATTCCGTTACAGCAGGCAACACCACGTTTCAACTAAGGCTAGCAATTATGTATCGCACTATAAGAAAATGTTAACTTATTAAGAAATAAAAATTTTCTTTTAATACCTAATATTGTTCTCATCTTTAATCAGCAAGATTTATTAGCGAAATTCTTCACTTAAACCTATCCAAATGTTAATAAATATTAAAAAATTTAACGATCAGTTGATAGGGATGAGCCAGTTAAAGTTACAAGCATTCATTTGTATTTAAATCATTTTATTAATCAATCAGCGAAAACTGTTTTATAATTAATCTTGTGATATAAAATAAACAATTAAAACTGTTTTAACTCTTGAAGGTTTACTGCCGGCTATGTACACAGCAGATAACGGTTCCCAGCATCTAAATTACTATCAGTAATTTTAACATTTATAATAAAGTTTAACTTGAGCATCAGCATAAGACTATAAACAGATGATATGCGGCAAAACCGAAGTATATGATATATTCTTACCAGACTTTTGCGAAACAGAATGGAATTTACTCAATGACTTAAAATATAAAAACGAACGCTACAATTTTATTGATCATTTGCGGATTTTTTCTAAATGTTAAAGTAAGTATAAAGTTAAAGGATTTTCGTTTTATATAATTGTTTGAGTTAAAACAATTTTACTACGTAAATTTATAACCCTGTAATGAGAAAAACACTATTTTAGATTAAGGCACTTTTGAATAGGTAATTGCACAAAACTTATCTGTATAAATGTGACAAATTTGAATATGTTACCACTATAATGTATAAATGAAACTACTTTATTTTTTTCACCATATCCCATGTAAATAAATCAATAATATTAATGCCGAAATACCTAGATTTAAATGTAGCTCTTGCGTAAATTAAATTTGTATGCATTCTGAAGTAATAAATAACTCGTATTCTATTATATATTTAGGAAAAAAGTGTCAAAGGTGTGATATCAGTAATTAAAACCACTTCTTGTCCAGGTGTCAGCGCCATTACGCCCTTGACTCATCGTACTTCTTTTAGCGGTGCTTAATTGCTTCGTCTTTACACAGGCACCCTAGTACAGGGTCGGTGTCATGTCAGACCACAAGGTGCACATTATTGTTACCTTCGTACCTACCTATTGTTGCTACCTTTGGATATAACTTTGTCTGAACATATCTTTATTTATGTATTCACCACAGAAACATTGTTTTATATCTCAATGTTTTTGCACAATTTTAATTTTTAAACCTAAATTCTACAGCTGAATGTGAAATATGTTTATCGACATAAAAATATTAAAAATTTACGATTATTTGCATTCAGTAAATATTGAGTAATTTTCTTTGACACAAGTTTATGATATTTACAATTTGGTCCAATTTAGATCTCTAAACATCTATTGATATTCTTTTATATAGAAAGTATAATTTATAACTATGTCTAGCCTCGATCTCTAAACATATCTTTAATTCATTGTAAAAATTTATACTTGAACTTATTATAAAAATATAAGTTTACAATGCTGGTCGTCTTTTATTAGTAAAAATCTAGAATCTTTCCTCAACATATGAACATATATGTTTACGGTATTGGCTGCCTTTATAATATCATTAATATAATTTATACCTTAATATTGCTCGTGTTAACCTACCGAAATTCGTTCCTACTCCTTGCAAGAGCCAAAATATTTGTTAATATTAAAATATTCCTAAATTAGAGTCTGTAATATAAAACCTTAAAAACGATTCGTTTAAATATGTTAACTACATTCAATTCAATTAATGTTCCGCCACGTAATACGTATTTGTTTTAAAAGGATCTACTGTTTGGAAGGGGGATCCACCACAAATCCTTAATATGGCCATCCTCATGAGCCACTGGAGTGTGCGAGAATCTTAACCAACAGAATAAACGGTAGATTCGATATAGGCCGATGCCTTATACCACTGAGCAATTGGCATTCCCAACGTCATACTGTTGTGCTGGTGGTATACATAATTTAAAATACCGTTTTTACTAATCCTTAATTAACTAATATTGAACGGCGAGACAATGAATTTGCAGATTATTATGTTTATTAAGGTCAAAGCCTGATTACAGGCTTGAATATAAAAAATGACAGTCCATTTGTTTGATGAAAGTTGCCCTTACAACTTTTTTAATGAAAAATAATTATTTTATGTGAATTTCTGTGCTATTGTAATGAAATATAAAAAATTGATACTACACTGAAATATCACGACGTTTTCTGCTGGTGTATGAATAATTAGATTTAAGTGAAACTTAAATTCATTGAGCTTATTTTTAAAAGCTAATAAAGGATCTCGTACAACTTCGACAACAATTATTTGACAATGAAGCCGCATTATTTTGCGATTATAATTTAGAATAGTATGCTTTATTATATTTAGATACAACGAGGCAAAGTGTAAAATGTAACATACCAAATTAGTTTTCGACGTTCTATTACATTATGCTAAATCTACTCCACGCGTTTTCCATAATCCTCTTTCAAGAAGGGATTCTATCTTGTTTGACTCCTAAGCGGATTTGTACAGCCAATGACATTAAAAACTGTTTACGAAATTATAAATTTATAGGATCTTTAAAATAAGTTTTGGATCTGTAAAGATTTACTTAAAAATAACTGTTATAAACTTTTTGCATTTAATTTTGAAATTGTTAAATAATACAGTGATTTTATAGTCCGTCTTAGTTTATTGTTGTATTTATAAACATCTGCTAATTATTAAAAATAATTGCACACACACACACACACACACACACACACACACACACACACACACACACACACACATACACAGACACACACATATATTTACTGACATTAATCTTAACACACATAAGTTTTAGATTTTCTAATTTAGATTATAATTTCTATTAAATGTATTAAGATAACTTTACGTATTTATTCTATTATCTATTTATTCAGATCCACAATAACTAATAAAATGATTATAAACTTATTTCATGTGATCCATTTATTGTTAAGGATGTATTTTTGCAGTTTTGTATTTTTAAATAAATTGCTGTTAAATTTCCACCAACTAACTATAAGTGGTAGTAAAATATGGTTACAAGCCGAACAATCTTTCATTCTACAATCGAATAAGCTGACATTCAACGTTCATACTTCCTTGTGTGCCAGGTAAAAGTGCTACGATACGACAGTGTCCTGGTTATCGCAGTGCTTATAAGGTGTAGCTGCTATTAATTAACTTCTGACAGGGGTGGTTGTGGAATTGAGCACTATCATTAATTTTCGTAGTCTCAAAATAAATACAGATGTCTAAATCTGTTCACAGCAGAGCTTGGATACAGAACGAGTTGTTAAAAACGACATCCAAAAGTGAATGGTTGATTAAAACATGATTTATTTCCTGTTTTTAAGATATTTAAGCTAAAACAATTTAAAAATGAAGGTGAACTGTAAGAAATATAAAGTTTATCTTATGATGGTATTCTTGTTGCGAGAATTTCTGACCTAAGAACTAAAGCTGCTATGACGACTTGGATTTAAATTATCAATGAGACCTCCAAGACGATACAAAATATTTTTTTTATTAGTAAGCTCCTAGTGAATATTCAGTACAATTTATTACTAAATTTGTTAACTATTAAATATTATCTAGTTTGTATAAAATAAAAATCACAGTTCAAAATAAAAACAATGGATTTATTTTAAAATGTAAAAATTAATAAGTTTAACGTTTCAAAATTTTCATCACTATATTTTTCCACAAAGAATTGACAAACCGTTTAGTAAATTTAAAAGTTCCTTTGGCAAGAAATAAAAAAATATTAATCAAATATATGAAAAAATTAGAGCTCTCTTATAAAATAAAATAATGAAGTTTTAAAATAAAAATCAAATACTACTTGGAAATAACTAAAATAAAAATGTTCACTTCTAAGTTCACTCAAAATTCAAAATAACAAATTAAACTTCTCTTTCCACTAGTTGATCCTTAACTTTAAAGTCTCTGCAATTCAGATTACAACTCTCTCAAACTATCATTAGTGTTCAATTAATTTCCAATTAATAATTCACAATAAAACAGTTCCAATTAAATATTAATAAATTACTACTTTTCCAAATCTCAATTAAAGTTATTAACAAAGTTCAATTTTAATTCACCTTTCTTTGCAAGTATGAACCAAATGAAACTTGGATGATTCTATTATTGCTCTATTGTTCATTGAGAATTAATTATGCAGATTGCTCTGTAGTTTCTGAATTTAATGTTTTCATATAAAAAGACAACAAAATTTATTTAATATCAGATCTGGAAGACTATTTCAATAAAACGTACAATAAATTTTGTGCTTACCTCAAAATACTTCGCGGAAAAATATTTAGAAACACGGCGCACTGTAATCAACTTAACTCACGAAAATAACCAAAAAAGGGCGAAAATTATGAGTTGGCGCTTAAATACTCCCTCCCTCCAAGCAGATCTGCTGGACATCCGCGGTGTTCTCTTATTGGTCCAGCGGTATCAAACAAGGAGAACATTACCTGTAACAAGACAAGTTCTAATCAATTCAAGGCAGTCAACCGCCTTCCTAACAATTTAAAACTACCAGTAGTAACTTGCCAAAGGATTACACGTTCGTTATTACCCTGACCTTTCACAATCTAATTTTAAATTAAATCCCAATATTTCGATCCCATAATTTTCATTTAATTTCGGCTTTAATAAAAAATATAAACCAATGTAGCTTTAAAAACGCTACAGCTGCGTATTACATTATTTATCATTAATTTTTTTACATTGAAACTGGCACACGCCTACAAAAATACACATGAAGTTCTCAATGCAGAAGATTTATACATTCCAAGAGTTAATGATAAATTATTTTTGCGCCCCGCTTAATTACATTCAACTTTTAAAGATATACTCACTTATTATTTTTTTAAATTTAATATTGTTATGGTTTCAAGATCAGAAATATAAAACCAACCATAGCACCAAAGTAACGATGAGTTACACGAGCATATTGATCCTCCCAATCTGAAATGTTCAGTCATGTGATCGACCAATCGCACATTGACATTATCCTAGTTGTCAACAATGAAGCCCTCATGACACTACCGCTCTTAATTAACTTGTGAACGCTTTAAAAAGTTGTATTGATTCTTTTTTATAGATTGAATGAAACAAATAATTTGTCTATGTATAACCGTAAAAACTGTTATGTTGTTTCAAATCATCATCATAATATTGTTTTTATAACAAATAATCGTTATATAGGGAGGATTGAAACAATGTGAATGAGTATAGCTCCATTTCACGTTTCTTCTATTGCATAAATGGAAACTACGTTCATATTTGGTGAATATGTCACAGGTGTCACACAGTCTTTAAGGAGGTTAGAGCCACGAAAGCTAAAATCAACATTCACATTAATTTAATCCGTCGCCCTATAAGTGTGTTATGTGTTGGAAACTTGGTTGCTCCAAAATGCTTAAAAATTGTGTCAAAAACATCTTAGTACATTACATTGTGCAAATAACTAGACAATGAGAATACCTATTCACCTATATTACACTGTATTTTGTAGTCTTGATTTCTTGATGTCGAAACGATGCATAAAGTTAGTCTTTAGATTATTCGTCGCCGATTTCTTCAAGGACATGTTTCCAAATTAGCATATACGTCTGTAACAGCGTCAGATTCTAATTGCTGCAATAAGAGAAAGGCGAACAGGAAAAAACATGATGATGATTTATTGAAATAACATAAATTATTTATTTAATTTTATTAATCTTTGGCAACCAATGATTTGCTTAAAGCGTCGCGATAACCAAAGTATAAACAACAACTATTGAACTGTGCCATCTCATTTCTTCTTCCGGTGCAAAATACTTAAATGTTAATCTTAAAAATCTGTCAGATTTTAAACACAAGGCCGGGAACATAAAAATTTGAAAGTTACTAAAAAATACTTGAACAAGAAAATCATAAACCTATATGCTTATTTTATCATAAAGTATTTAAAAAGTTTTATCCATAATATTTTAATTATTACTGCATATATTCTGTTTATGCTGTTTATTTTAGACGTAGTTTATTGAGATTGCAGAAAATTCGTTTATGACTTGTAAGATGAAAAGAAGGGTTTAGTATTAAAAGATGGCAAATACAAAGGATCAAATGTACTGTCAGTCGTGTAGCACTAAAGTAATTATAAAAAAACAATTTACCATCGTTTTACGTTTTTATTATACGTATAGTAATTTTAAAATCGGTGTTACTTGATGTTACAATGTAATCCCTACAGGAGCTATATAATGCTGTTATGTTGTATTTGTCATTTACAACACTGGTAATGAGATCCAGACCATGTCTTGCAGCCCGAGGTTTACGTTGTGTGTAATTATTTGCAACAACAAGGTTTTAAGAGCTCCGCTAAATGGTGAAGACACAATGTGATAAGCAGAACATACTTTTTCATCTTATATGAATACTTGGATTGCATTATATAATTTAGGAGTTAAAACATGCAGCTGAATTTAAATTAGGTAATACATCGTTAGAGAGAATGTAAAAAAATACGGTAAATTTTAGACTATTTTATGTGAATTACTGATTTATTTTTAATGATTGACTAGTAAGGGAAATTCCTTCAGTACAATTTGTACAGGGTAGCTTTGAAGAACAAATAATAAAGAACAACATATCTCCAACTCGATCATAATTTTGAGTATATCTATCATTTGTGCAAATGAAAATACTTTGTATGGATATAAATATAAATAAATAAATAAATAATATATAATATATATATATATATATATATTTTGGTTTAAGATTTAGGACACTTTGTCTAATATATAATGAACATACGTATTGTAAAATCTAGAATAACAATAAGTATTGGTATTAAAATGAGCGATTGAGACATATATGAATGGAAGTAACATGGGTGTCACGTATTATATACAATTTATTCCACCAATAATTATTGATACGTCGTTAGGAGTAGTTCTGGTTTTAATCGAAAACTTTTGTATAAAACCTACTTTCTGAAATACGCAAAGGCGTAAGGTAAGAGGAAAGGAATGTCTTTTTGAGTAAGTGTAATTGGATAATGGCTTAAAATTTATGGCATACTAAACTGTTACAATTTGGCTCATTGTAAGAGCAATGCTTGTTGAAAATGTTACTAAAATACAGTACGTTACCGTGGTAACTGAATAGTTGTAATTACTTCTTGAGTAAGTGTAATTGGATACTACCTTACAGAAAATGGCATACCATACTGGGCCAATGTTGACACATTGAAAGACGAGTGCTATTTTAAATTATTACAAAAATAGTTATTGCTAAGGCGTAACTGGATTGTGTCTATACTGTAAACACTTCGTGCATTAGTGTTATTACATGTTATTCTACAGATTACACCACACTACGCTGGTACGATGAAAGTGTAGATGGCGGTGGACTGTAAAGTGAAATCACGTAATGGATATACTCCGAACGATCAAGGAGAAAATTGGAGGTTCCGGAGTAACTCGAGATAGTAGTTGTAAAGCGGGTGGATTAACAGCAAACACGTCAATGGCTTTAAAAATATAACACATGCAACTGATATGTGTTTTCTTCGAATATTGGTATGATATTGAATTGTTTCTATATCGATAAATTCAGACAACTAATATGTCGATGCTTTTATACAGTACAATCAGATATGACTAAATATCGTTGTCCCCAGTATAGTTAGCCAATAGCACAGTGTAGCGGGTAAGGTTTTTATCGCAAGATAACAAGATCAAGCAACGTCAATCGTGCCAGTTGCTTGGATGGGTGACTGCTGAGCGATCTTTTCCTTGCAAGCTGGCTTGCCCGGCCGTTGGTGGTGGTTCAGAAGTCACATTTAAGCCGCCGGTCCCCAAGTTAAGTATTAGAGAGGGCTTCTTAATCCTGACTTTGCCTGGTAAAATAAGACAATCTTTACTTTACTTTTATAGTACGTACTACGCAGAATAAAGTAATACGATGAAATCTAATCTATTAATGCACTTTTTATATAAAGAAAACCATGACTTCTTTTGCTCTTTCAACAAAAGCAAATATGTTGGTTTAACGTACCACAGTTAAGAATGGAATACTAGATAACTTTAACAGAAACATTCCTTTTATGTAGTTTTTTTATTTTATTTTATAACATTACAATAACTTATTTTTCCTACAGGGATATTAACAAACATTTTATATAAGAATAACTTTAAATGGGATTATCGCTGTCAAAATATATATGTGTGAGTTGAAGAAACTATTTTCTCATTTTCTAGAACATGGTATAGATCGTACTACTTATGAGTATAAATTTGAAAGGTACCGGAGTCTTCTAGCTGTTCCTGACATTAACAAATGACGCATTTTATAAAAGAACTTTATGAGCCAACTTGGGACACGATTATATACTGAGTTTATCGCAATATACATTTGGTTTAATTAAGGAGAATCTAAAGAATGGTGTATTTGCTACAGAGTAAGACTAGTCACGAAGTAGCTTTGTCAACAGATAACATTCAGTTTCTTAGAACTAAACTGGATTAAGCTTCTATTACATAACACTACATAAAACTAAATTTACAATAACAAACTGTTAGTTATTGTTTCCTATGATATTTTAAATACGCAAATTATGTAATGGTATAATGCTTCTATCTAAGAAAAACACACAAACGCACAGTGTACGCGTACGTTGGATGATAGAAGCCGAGAAATCGCACTTAGTCCTAAAAGGACCTTTCCGCTGCTTCCGGAGTGACAGGATATTCTGGGTGGCTAAGTTTCGGGTGGGGCCGCCTATTAACGGGACTCATAAGGTAGAATTTCGGGCATTAACCTCAGTCATGTCTACTTAGACGAAGTTACCAACTGTAACAGCCATCCCTCCGCAATACACTAGATTAAATATGATATACATATATTTTATACAAAAGCGTTTTTAATGTTGTACTGATATTTCTTCATAAGTTTTAATTAATACAATATAAATATATAATTTGTATAATAAATACAAAGAATGAATTTATTTTTACTTTTTCTAAAAAAACGAAATAAAACTTTTTATAGTGATTATGTAATTATAAAAGTACGAAATACAACACTGTCATACTTCTTAACTTTGTTTTAGTTTTAATGGAGACGTTTGTATATAAACCAGGTATTTTTTATTTTTTCTATAGCTTGCGTATCCTAATTTATTGAAACGTACAGTTTTTACCTGTTAGTTGCATTTTATATTAGTTTCTATTCTAAAGTATATATTCTAAAGTACAATTTACATGTAATATAAAGTAAAAAGATGACAAATAAAACATAGCCACAATGATAATACCACAGATTCAATTAAACATTCACATCTGAAAGGGCAGATGTAGTATGAAAAAGCAATGTTACGCAATAAAATGTCTTTGCAGTAATTATACACAACGAAACTAATTTAAAACAATCATCCTTTTGTTTACAACGTCATCTGGTTTGTGTGGTTCGATCATGTAAAATGATTTCTACTCTTTGAAAATTATAGAATAAATTGAAATCGGAAATAATTGCTTTCATTTATATTGGATTAATTTAATTACACAATATTCACAATATTTCCATACAAATGCAAATATATTTTACATCTACACAAGTTTCGCACATCTAACGGATGAGTTTTGACGATTGTTATAAATATAATTTTATACTGTAAAGTCACACTATACAATATTCTTTTATTATGATTAAATACGATCAATAACAATTGCCTTATGGTAACATTCCAGATCAAGAGAGCGAATTGTGGATTTGTCGATTGTAGCCTAGATATTATTTCGATGATTATAAAGTTTTTACGGTGGTACCCTTACTCGAAATATCTTGTCTGTCATTAGGGAATGCGACCGTGGGGTGCGAAAATGAAACTTTCTCCGATGTAAAAGTTTCTGAGCTTTATTTTTCTGATCTTACCCGCCCTTCACAAACTTGCACCCCAAGGTAAATACGGGTATGCTAAGGTGGGGTTAAGAGCTTCTTACAATGTATTAACTTGTTCATTTGATGAAAAAACCTTTTTTTAACAATTTCATTTGATAGATAAGAACAATACAATTGGTAACTTCAAATCCTCTAATAACAAGACAGTAAATGTCAAAGATCACAACAACAGCAACACACACACTCGCGTGTGCGTGTTGATTTTGTTTAAATATATATATATATATATATATATATATATATATATATATATATATATATATATATATTTCTACATTTTCAGTATATGGTAAACCAAAAAATATTAAGTAAAAATATACCCTACGTATTTATTAAAAATTTAAGAAATATTTAATGTATGTATTGTATATAAAACAAAGTGTAAAGAGTATGAAATAAATTATAGAATTACAATAAAAAATACATCACATGAAATACTGATGTGCAATTACATATGATGGAATATATAATCATTTGATAAAAATAATAAATGTTTTAAACAGACACATAACCTTTAGTAATAGACACAAACAACAAAAACGGAGAAAAAATAGCAATGTTTGGGATAAAACAAGTTGAAGGTTTTTCCAAAGACGTTTTTTTGCCATCGATGGTAAGAAAGATCGTTCGAGTTTGAAAGACATTATTTTAGAATAGAAGGTGTGTTTCTTGAAATTATCACAAATAATGTTTGTATTATGCTATATATATAATATAAATATGAAATATTGTGTGGAGACATTTGATTTTATTATATATGGAATTACATGAAACATGGTGTACGGATGAAGTTCGGACGAAATTTGATATATACATTACTCTTTTATTTTGAAATACCACTCACATATACTTTTGAAAGGAATTGTAAGCGAAATGTATTTACTATGAATTTAATACAAGTAAATATTTTACAGTTCATAAAGTCAAATATTGTATTTCTATCAATAACTATTAACACTCGCGTGATACATATTATAACAAGAAATATTATTTTCTAACTTTAATTGCGTGTATTTGAAAATCCTAACCGATTAGTTTATTATTGAACAAAAATTTATTTTTTGTACATATAGGGTATTCGAATTGGTTTCCTTTCACTTGTTCAAGGTAGCTGAACGTATGTAAAAGGAAAGCCGGACAAGTAATAAATAACATTGAATACGTTTATTGCCACTGTATCTTTAATTCGTATACATGCAGCTATAGAAAGGGTTTTATAACAAGATCCATTTCTTAGAACAACTTTTTTGCTCGGTTTCGTTTTAATGTTTTGCACATATTAACGGCTGTATTAAAGTCTTGTATAGAGCACACCCTCCTTAAATTTAATAACTTTTACACAAATCACGACTCTATCTCTGATAAAACGGTTGGTCTGGTAAAAGTGTCGTTACAATTTTGGATTACATACCTGAAGTTCTAAATTGCAGTAATTTGAAATCAAATATCATTGAATGATATCAATGACACCTAAACGAAGTTACACATAATAATGCAAGTCGAACAATTTCACATGTTTCTTGAAGTCCTGATGATACAAAATATCAATTCCACTGCTACTTCCACTTTTTCCATTCCTGATTCAGCAACAGTGTGATACATTTTGGTAGTTTAACATTTTCGTACGATGAAGCATTGATACTGTAACTATAGATACTGATTCAGAGGGTTCGGCACCATAGCAACAGTTTTTAATAATAATATAGACAATTAACTATAAAATTGATTTAAATAGAATTTATTTTTAAAACACTACCATATAAACTAACAATCAAACGTGTTGAAAGTCAACAATAATAACAAATCTAATTATAACTGATAAAGTAATATTGTTATATTAGGAATATAAATACGTCAATTACTATTTGGAATCGATTACTAAACCTGTATAACCCGTAAAAGGTTATTTTGTTCCTCTAAGTGTATTAAATGACTTTCTGTTTAATACAAACCGCTATTAATTCTATTAAAAATAAAAGATTATTTACACTGAATGCAATATAGATTAGTAAAGCTACCATATGTGAAGATATAAATAATAATATCACTGCAAATCATTTATGGTAGAAATTTATGTAATAGTAAAATTATAATTTCTACTTCCATAATCAGTTTTTTTTCATAAATGACCGACATTTTTAAACATCAGAATACACATTTCAGGAATTAAAATTGTAAATTATGTTTTTAAACTTGTAAATTAACTTGGAACTTGTATTAATATTCTCATTAGAGTTAAGATGTGTTAAATAATCGCCGGTTAGTCCCGAGTTACGAGGTGGAGGTCTCACCTAATTACCTCATAAACCACAAGTTGTCCGGCAGCCCAGGGCTTGCGGTGAGCTCAGTTTATCCTGTCTCCGCTGTTGGTAGGCCAAATTAGCACTGTAATACACAAACAATAATTAATAAACGCACTTGTGATAGGTGTAAAAACATTGAAACATTATTGAATTGAAGAAATAATAAATATATTTCTATTTAAAGGTTATATTTAAATTACTTTATAAAATCTATTTTAATAAAGTATCGAATCATATAGAAGAAAAACAGGTTATATCAATTTTCAGTATTAAAATTTATTTTCATTTTCAAAAATTCTTTTTCTTAAATCTCACTGCTCAACGAATGTTTCCAATTTTAAATAAGACATATCAAATGTTAAATGTATTTTATAGAAATAGTAATGATTTGGATTTACTATCGTGTATTTTATTTTATTTTCCGATATATTGCTAATAAAATGAGATATTTTCAAGTGTTGATTGTACAAAGTAAATTGAACTATTAAACCCTTTAGATCTCGAAACGTAGTTTTACTGTTTTCATGTTTCTCTAAAGGATTTCAAATTTCAGGAAATTCTTGTTGACTTCATGATGCATTAGTTTTCATATAAATAAAAGGAAATCATATTTTGAATCAAAAATTTAATAATGGTAGTATATTTCATCTAGTTACAATCTATTAGTTCACCAGGTATTTATTGATATGTAATATTACCAAAAATCGAGTGCTTCTTGTTTAACTCTTATATGTGATTTTTGATTTATTAAGGACTTAACACATCATTTTAGTGTACTATAAATAGTATAGAGAAACAAAAGAACGTAAAATTTTATTGTTTGCCTTTAGTATTAGTCGAGGGAAAAACTCTTCTTAGTTAGATTAAGTAGTGAAAATTCAATGTATTTTACATCGTTACGAAACCATTATGTCAAAGAAATAATTTCAGTTTAGACTAAACAAATGTGATGAAGTTTCTTTTTTGGACTGATTGTTGGGAACTTTATGTTCTGTTTTGCTCATCAATACTACATTGCGGTCATTAAAAGGTTATTTCAATATTTTGACGTAATTTTAGATAACTAAACCTAATTATTACAGTGGAATATACAACGATAAGTAGCACTACTTACATCGTGTATTGTGAGTACGATTTAGAATGGTGCCATGACTCAATTCCCACATGTGAGCATAAATTTAATCCAACACTATAAATAACACATTAATACTGAAACATAGTTAAATTTTTCGTTATTAAATAATAAAATCACTAATGGGTTGTATGTCAACGTATTTGTTAAACTAATTATTACGCAAACAATGAACCTTGTATTCGTTTCATGAATGTATTTAAATCCAGTTATTTACATTCAGTTTACAGAATTAGATAAATGTTTAATATTGATGGTACAAGTTCAACATCGTGATATTACGGTTTTTGTTATCCTTTTGTTTTATAAATAAATATACCGAATATAATTTAATGTAATTTAATAATAAAAAGAACTATTCTAAATATTATTAATATAGTTATGTAACTAAATCCATTACTATCATGTTTATTAAAAAAAAATCAAACATGGCATTGTTAGCAGTAACTGTATTGTTTACTGTTAAGAGTTATTAGTATATGTTACCGTTAGCAATTCAAACGATATATTGTATAGCCTCTTCATGCATCTTTTGTGACCAATTTATTATAATATTTTAAAATTTAATACGATATTGTTTATAAACAAAACACAATTTTATTGACAGTCTTGCTACCAAAGTACTTGGTAATTACCGCACCCTTGTGATTACTAAAATATTAAGTTGAATCGTTGATATGTCAGCTGATTTTCAGTACTAAGTGACGTTTTTTTCTTTTTCAGGTTGTTATATATGTTTTGTCTGTCAGCGTTCAATTAGTATGCATGTTTTTTTTGTTTTTTTTTGCTCTGTATTGTAATGTAAAAATCTAGATAATTTTACTCTTAAAGGTGAAGGTTTCAGAAAGAATTAAAGATGGCCAATAATACAGTGTGTATTGAAAACTTTAAAAGCAATCAATCGATGTCTGAACTGTTAAATTCAGTCGATATTTTTTTATAACACTAAATATCTGTTATCAGCTGATATTCTTCCGTTATAACTGGCAATACTGTGCCAAAACCCAGGCTTGCATTGAAATGTATGGTATTATAGTAAACTCTAGTTGTTTAAGTAATACAATCTTTCAGTTATTACTTAATATTGTTCTCCTATTTTAAAAGCCTACTTTATTATTCGCCTACTTTATGAAAATTTAAATCAATAGGAATGTTAATAAAACTGATCAAACTATCGTGGACTTGTCAGGGATGCATTGGTTTAAAGATACAAGTCTCTCAAAATGTTTTAATACTATTATTAACCATCCCAAACAAAATTTAATAAACTATTTCTGTTATAATTAACGATATACAGTAGTTAATCACTAACTTCTTATCCCTCATAGGTTGTGTACTGCCTGAAACGTACACAGCAGATAAGATTGTTCCACATCAATATCTATCTATATTATTTATAATTACGTTTTTATTAGGTACTATGTTTACATTTTTTAAGTTAATACAATTTTACCTCGCGAATATATAAATTTCCAGCAATGCAAGAAATATTTTAGATTATTGCATGTTAGATGAAGTAATTGCACAGAAATAATCTATAAAAATGTGCCAAATTTGATTATGTTACCAGAATAGATTATAAACGAAGACTACGTTAATATTGTAACATATTCCATGTTAATATATCATTAAATTTAATGCCTAAATACGTATATGTATATATGTAAAATTTATCTTTTATATCAAATTAAATTGCCGTATGTCATAAAGTAATAACTCGTATTCCAATACGAAATTTGGGGAAAAAATTTCAAAGGTGTGATGTCAGCAATTAAAGTCACTTCTTGTCGAGGTGTCAGCGCCATTACGCTCTTGACTCCTCGCACTTATTTTAGCGGTGCTTAATTGCTTCGTCTTTACACAGGCTGCCTAAGTACACGGTCGGTGTCATGTCAGATCACAAAGTGCACAATATTGTTAGCTTTGGGATATAATTTTTTTTAATATGTTTGTTTATTTATTTATCACAGAAACAACGGTTTGATGATCAACTTAAGAATATTTCCATGTCTTGGCACATTTCTAATTTTAAAGCTAAATGATCTGGTTGAAATTAAATACCTTGTACTGAAATTATTTAGATGTTATATTCACAACTGGCTTCATTCTCCAAACAGTTTGTACATTTTTTGGTATCGATACCTGAACCCGTTATAAAAACAAAAGTTTAAAATTCTGGTAGGCCTTTATTTAGGGACTTTAATCAACACTGAAACGTGAATTGGCCAGACTTTATCACTACACCGGCCGTTATTTATCCTCTGAAATCTGTCAGCACGCCTTGCAATAGCCAAACTATTTTTAATATTAAAATTTACCTAAAACAGGGACTCTAATACTAAGTGTAAAATCTACAAGTTAAATATGTTAACTACATTGAATTTAATTACGTTCCTTTAAAATAACTATAATGCCACGTAATGTGTATTTGTTTCAAATCTTCTGTTTGGAAGAGCGGTTTCCTACAAAGCTTGGGCCATTAGTTATGGGCCATTAGCTTGTGCTAGAATATCAATGAACAAAATAAGGGGTAGATTTGATACAGTACAAGGCCGATGGATGGTACTTAAAAAACATTTCTATAGTCACAGATATGATTTGAACCTGCGCTGACTCTAACTCAGATCCAAAATCCGTCGTCGTAGACTACTCAGCAATCAGCATTCGCAATGTCATATTGTTGTATAGGAGCCATACTTTACTTAAATTTGATAATATATAATCATTTTATTACTAAATTAAGACTCACTACTATTAAAAACTTTTTATGGCAGTGGCTGACAAATATTAGTAATCAATATTTTATATGTCACTCTGTACATTTTATTTTATATCAACATGGTTTTATAAAACGCTTAGTGTCATTGTGATGGAAATATTTTAAACTATAAAACAAACTGTCACTTCGAAACAATTTAATGAATAAAACTGTAACCAAACCGTGAAAGGCTAGTTTCAAAAATTTTTGATTAGACTTTTACTTCGCAAATTTTGACATTTATTTAATAAAAAACAAAATTTATAAAGTACTCTTTCTAAAATATAGGTTATAAAATATGGTAGCTTTTTATAATTCTTGTAATATTCTGCGTACAAAAAGGATTAATTTTTTTTTACGAATTATAATATGCACCACACTTACTGCGTAAACATAATAAACGGAGGAATATTAATAAACTTTGTCTACCTCATTATTCTTTACGTGTATAATTAAAAAGATATTGTGTGTAACAGAAAAATTATAACTTATCATTCATTCTCAAGCAATTATGCGCAATATAAACAATTTTACAACGTACGCAGCTTATAGATATACTGTATTATTATATTACATTTTCATGGGATCATCACTGGTATGCAAACATATACAGCAGATGGCTAGTTCTCACGGTAAATACCAATAAAATTATTAGAGTAGGCTTACCTAACTTTGAAAAGTCATTGCAGATTCAATTATATAACTGTTTATAAAAGATAGACTATGTAGTGCTGTGCCGGCTACGATTTGTCATAAGTAAGTACGCCTATTAAACATAACTGTACACAAAATTCAATGTAATGCTGTCTAACATTGTGATATGTTATCAAGTAGGCATGAAACCGAAATAAAAGTAGCTTAGAATAATTAATTTGTGGAATATAATTGGACATATAATTATTATATTAGCCTTTTCAATTTGATAATACACCATTTACGGATGGTTTAGATTCAAATTCTGGTTTATTCTGCCAAGTTATAAAAGCCAGGATAAGCTCTTATACTAATTAGCCAAACATCATATGACTGTAAAACCACTCTATTGTATAATAATTGAGATACACATGTAATAATATGATTAGATGCGTCGTGGTAACATGTAACAAGTAACCAAACAGATTAAGATTCGACGTTCTATTACTTTATGTCCTAAATCTGCTCGAGGCGTTTTCCATAATCCTCTTTCAAGAAGGGATTCTATCTTATTTGTCTCTTAAGCAGATTTGTACTGCCAATAAACATTAAAAAACTGCTTCTGAAATTATTACTTTATAGGATACTTTTTAACGAATTTAAGATTTACTATGGATTTTATGGATTTACTAATTATATAACTTTTGTCATAAATGTTTTGAATTTCCTAATATTTCCTAATTCTATGATATTGCAGTAGTTTACCAGTCCATCTAAGTTGATCGTTACATTGAGGAAATCATTCATCATGAAATTCCTATCATGTGAGGTTAATTTGTACATAATTCACTAATCTTTCATGATTTGGCAATTGAGACTAAAGTGTCCATCAACCTGCCAAGACAGTTGAATATGATTTTTTTGTTTAGTTAGAAACTACTAGTTAAAAATACACACAGGCAATACATTTTGTATTTGTACCTTAGTGGTAGTAAAATGTGGCAGTAAGTTCAATATTAGTGATGGTCTGAAATACCTAAAAAAGTTGTTTCTTACTTACAAAGGAGATAGCTGTCTTTTCTGAACTTTCCTCACTGGCTTTCATTGTGCAATATTACTGCAATGCTACGATATGATAATTTTGATGACGTCATCGCAATTCTCTTGTAGCTATCAGCGAACTAGTGACAGAGATTGTTGGAGTAGTGAACACTGTCATCAACTTTCGTAGTCAGACAATATATGCTAAGACCTAAATTTTTTCACAACAGAGATTGGATACACACTAATTCGTTCTTAACGTTATTCACAAATACGCAATTATTACGTTTCATTTTAATACCTAATACTGAGATAGTAAAAGAACAAAATATAAAGTTCAAGTTGGGTATTAAAAAGTATAGATTCTGTTAAGAGGCCAAGAATTTATCAAGGATTTCAGACTCCCCACAGTTTCATAAGTTGTAATGGTACACTTAATAAAAAATATATCTGTCTTTAGATCGTTTAGAAACTTAAATGTCGAGCCTTTTTAAGCTTAAAGATCTAAAACTATGTAGTTGTAATACTTATCCTTGTTTATGTTCATTTATGTTTAGGTAAAGATGTTATAAGTTAACTATATGGATCTTGAATATAAAAATGGAGAAGTAAGTCCGTTGGAAATAAATATATAAGTAAATAAGTAGGACTAGTAATCGTTTCAAAGAACAGGCAATTCTCGATGCTGAAGTTTTACATATCCAAAACATTTACTGTATATGAATTATTCTTCGGAGACGGGCTTTAATTACACAACACATGTACGTATTTAATTATTTATATTGTACTTCAATCGTTTATATAAAACATGTTTGTGTAAAATTATTGTTGAATAAGTGCTGTTCGATTTATTATTTTATAAATTATTATTGATATAGTTGTAAGATCATAAATATGAATTTAAACTTAGCATCATAGTAACAGTGGGTTAATTACACGAGGATTGTTGATCATGGTAACTAATCCTCACCACTTTGTAACGTTCAGTCACGTGATCTACAATTCACACAGTAGTGACATCCTGGTCGTCAATAATGAAGCCCTCATCATATCATCGCTCTTAATTAACTTGTAGAAGCTTGAACCCATTTTTGTCATTCTACTAATTTGTTTGCTATGGAATATAATATTAATTCTCCTAGTCCTTGTACATTCATACAACATATCATGTTTTACATTTTATTATTTGATCCAGTTCATTTGCAATGCTATTACAATTATTTTAAAATTAGTACTGAAAAGAGGCAATATCTACATATATGCCTATGTTATAAACCATTTTCAATGGAGTTGCTTAACAATCAGATATTTACACAATATACAAAAAAGTTTAAAGAGCCTTAAAGTATTTCCTTAATTCAACTAACAAAATCTTATGATCCTCATTAAAGTATACTTTTTAAAGTATATGTATTGAAAATAATAATAATATATATATATGACAAAATATTATATATAATGCTTGCCGAATCCATTAAACGGAATTATAAATTTATTAAAAAAAAGCTATTAATAACCTTATAGGACCTTCTTAAAAACGTACCCTTCTCTTTCTGTGTATCCGTCTGTTCATTAACACTCGATATAATAGTCCTAGAGAATTCAAACTTGGGATATAGTTTTCGCTGTCTAAGGAAGAGCTAATTTACTTTTGGGTAAATATACCAAAAGGGCAGTCCATTGGTAAGTCTTTGTAATTTGGGTTCATCCTCTCAATCCAACGAAGAACTCTATTAATTTTGGGATCAAAGAGTAAATGAAGTAAAATCTCCATCTTTGCGACAGAAAATTTAATATTTATTGAAGCCCAAATACGATGATAGAGTACACGAGATAAAATTACCTCTTACTAGAATCTAATGGGAATAGCTATGCGTAACTTGCAAGAATCATCATAGAAAATCAGTTGAAATGTAGTGTGCTATGTTATAACTAATGACGTGATCATTATTGTCTTGATGCATGCCATAAAGTCATTATCTTGATAGTTCAGTTATTGCGTCTATTGAACGGGAGTCACATTTAATGTATGTTTAATAATAATGAGTATAACTTTAAGCCTCCCATGTATAAAATATTATAAACCTTACTACAGTACGTAGTCCAATGTCCACTATAAAACATTTGACAGTTATTGATATTGTTATTATTATTAATATGTATTATTAATTATAATACTCGTAAATATTATTATTGTTATTGATGATAACTATTTTTTCGTACAGTAAACTACTGCGTTTAAAATTATATTATTTGTAAAAGACAAGACTTTTTGGACTAATCTTATCAATTGAAATAATTTTCCACATTCTTTTTCATATTTAAATTTATATTAAATCTTTTTATATGTTTTTACCAATTTTGTACAATTTTTGCTATCGAAGTCGTCTTCCTGAGGGTCATGCGGTGATTCAGCGAGAACTAGTGTACTTTCATGTTTTATATAAAATGTATCGTTCCGTCTATGGTATATAACGGAGAATGTGTTATTAGCTGTAAGAGCGAATATATTTAGAAAGACTAACAGTATTTTTGATAATTGTTTTATAGCGACTTTTATAATTACTGGTATACTAATGAGTGCATTAATATTCCTATGATACATAATTGGTCAAACACAAAATCTAATAAGCAGATTCCAAAGGAAACGTCCAGAATTCATTTAAAACTGAATTCCATCGAGTTTTGCACAGATGCCCTCAGGATATTAAATCGTTGATGTTAAGTTGTTTCTTATTCTCCAGGTATCCTGGTCAACCCAAATGTGAGTTTGTAGAGACACCCATAACAGCGGTACAAGAATTAGAGACAGCGTTTGTAAACTTGCCTATAAGTAAATTTTAACTAAGCATTAGATTCTTTGAGGAGATTACATTTCTCATTAGTTCTACAATATTATAACTCTGACTACGAGCAATTAAAACAGTTTCAGCCCGTTGGAAAGTATGCTATTGGGCCTTTGGGATATAAATCTTTAACCACTACTGGTAAGTACAAGAAAATAACCTTATGATATAGATAACCAAAACTGCAACCGTTATAATTTATACTAATTTAATAATATTGTTAATATTTATTAATTTTAAAAGTGTAGTGTAGTATGTTTATACAATTCACAAATTTAATAAATCGTCTCCTTATTAAAGAATATTTTAAGTTATCATTATTACAATGGTATTACCCAAATCAGTGGGGATAATTTTTGGCTGGATTTTACCCAAGATTTGAACCTAGAATGTGTACAGACTGTCAATAGGTTTGTCACCAACATTTGGGTAGCCATGTGGATGTATGTAACCGGTACATCTTTAACAGCAAATGGCTGAATATCAGAGAAAAATGGTTGATCAATATAGTTGGTCCAGATATACAGATTGTAAAAGATTGTACGGTATGTTTTTTTCTTAGAATATATTTACTATTTAATAAAATATCCTGCTATATTTTTAAACTATTATATAAAAATATTAGAATCGAAATGTTTTTCTTCCCGTAAATTAATTTTTGGTAAAAATGGGAGTTCCTTACTCCATTTTTGTAAGGTCAAGGCTGATTTCTAAATATCACAACTCTGGTCCTAATTGAAGTTTGTATTAGTAAGTGATTAAAATTGAGTAGAATATTATATATCTGTCTGCCAGAAAAATTCAAGAATATACTAAAATATTATATAATATATTAAAACTAAACAAGAAGATGTAGTTTATATATCATACATAGGGTGGTAACGTTCAAATTATCGGACTAGTATATAGAAGTAGCTAACCCATGATACGTGACTGTGGAGGTTTATCACATAATTGTGTATCAAATGACCATAAATTACCTGTACGATTACCGGGCTGTGTCAGCCCATCAGCAGCTGATAGCAGGATACTGTATGGCTGATTTAGCATGGTACAGTCATGTGCTATAAGGTCTGTAATGATGTTTTCGTACTATACAGCCACATCAGTATGAAACGTGACTGTGTAAGTTTGCTACATAATTGTGTATGAAATGACCATATTATCAATAAATGACCACCTGCACCATTACCGTGGTGTGTAAGCGCATCAGCAGCTGACAGCAAGAATACCCTTATGCTATTTTAAGCGTTTTAAGTTATAACAGTCGAACATTGTAACGTGAACCATGTTCCTACCAGTAAAGTAACGCTCAATACGGAAGTCTGTTTGCAATCAGTAACATGCGATAATATTTAAAATTTATTATTTTTTGCCATAAATTATTTGCGCCAAAGTAACGCAGTATAAAAATACAATTCATGCAATATATTACGTACAATATTATTGAACAACAACTCAACACACAACACGTATTGAATTATGCCAACTTCTTTCTTCTTACGGTGCAAAATATTGGAGTAAGATTTGAAATCTGTCAACAATGTAAACACAAGAAAGTGAATATGTCAACGTCAAAGTTAGTGCTATAAACTTATATCTATTTTCAGAAGTTTGGTATGAACTATTTCTCTGTAATATACGCCATGTGCCATAATATAAAGTATTTTAGAGGTTTTATTCATAGCATTTTCAATTATTACTGAATGTATTTTATTTCTTACGTTTGTTGTTAAGTTTAATTATATTTTAGAAATTGTACTTATGACTCGTAGGAAAAAACCAATCTGTATGATAAGAATTAAAATAAAAAGTATCTAATATACCAGCAGGCGTTTAACGCTAAGAATAATTATATTATTACAGTTTACACTTAATGGTTTTTCTTGTAAGAAACGCAATTATTAAATCCGTGTTACTTGATATTACAATACGGTCTCTACAAGAGCTTTATAAAGTTTTTATATTGTAATTGTCATTTACTACACTGGTAATGAGATCCAGACTATGTCGTGGAGCCCGAGGTTTACATTGTGTTTAATTATCTGTAATAACAAGGTTACACGAGCTCCGCTAAATAGGGATGACACAATTATATACGCAGAGCGTTTTGTGTTTTTATGTTGTATGAATATTTACATTCCATTACACAATGTAAGAGTGAAAAAGACGCTATTTATGACGAAATAAATTTATCTTTGTTATCTTTGAAGACAAGTTTATAAAAATACGTTATTTTCAGAGTTTAATATGTGAATTAATAAGTTCTTTTGATTGATTGAGCAATAAGAGTAACTCAGTCAGTACAGCGTTTGGTTTGAAAAACTAAAAACAAAGAACAAAATATATTCCATCTGATCATAATGTTGAGTGGATATAATACTTGTGCAGATGACAATACTTATATAATTGTTCTAGTTTAAGATTCACTAACGCTATCCCGAACTTAGGTAATTATAGCTCCAGGATAACTAAACTTATTGGTCAGTGGGATTAAGACACAAATGAATAGTCTTTATACGAGTGTCTCCCTTTGTAACTAATTTATCCAACAACAAGAAATACTAGCGTAATGAGTAGTAGGTTGAAATGTTAACGAGTTGAGAACACTCGTTAGAATTCCATGATCTGAAATACGCAAATACCTTGTTCTAGAACTGCAAAATACAATTGTATATCTATTTAATATCCGAGTGCAGCAAATGAATATGGTACACCACACTGAGACAATTTTTCTAAATTTAGGAGCAGTGCTTGTTGATAATATTTAAAAAATATCCGACCGGCACGGCGTAACTGGAAAGTATAAATGTTTTAATTACTTCCTGAGTAAGTTTAATTGGTTAATATCTTACAGATTACGATATACCACACTGGGGCGATGATGATAAATTTAACGAATAGAGTTTATTGAATGTGTTACAAAAACAACCAAAACCACGGCATACCAGAAAAGTGTTTAAACTGTTACAACTTCCCGATTGAGCGTAAATGTAAAAACTATATGCAGATCACTTAACCAGATTTGGTTTGCTTGAATCGAACTGAACGTTTTTTAATTATTTAAATTTAGTGTAAAGTATTATCTTCCTTAATAAGTTATTTTCAATGATAGAATTTCTTGTTAAATACCTTAGGAACTGTAGTCTTATGCGATTTTTACTTCAGGAATCCGTGTTTTTTTGCAGCAGAAAGTTATTTTGTAAAATTAAAATTGTGCCTTTACTTCAATCTAAAAAAATTTCTAATTTCAAAACCGTATCGTGGGTTGATTACTAAAACACGTGAATTACAATGGAGGTGAAATATCATGTCTCCACAACCTCTGTCGGTCCTCAAATTATGGGAAAGAATTTTTTTTCAACAACCTTAACGCACTTGACTAAGACTTCCGATCTTCCAGTTAAACTTTGGAACACGTTAATCGCAAAATAGGTCACATCAGGAAATTGGAAAATGTTCTGACATCACTTGTGTCAGTCAAGAGTCATAGTAGTGACTATTATTTAAATTGGAAAATAGGAATGGCGTATGAGCACAAACATCTATAAGGAGGTGTATACGCAAATATACTATAGAAGTTGCATACTTCTGGATCAGAATAGCTTCTTACTAATGCATACTTTTCCATGCCTAATATCTTTTAAAATAGAGGAAATTGCAATGGATCCGTAAAAACTTACCTATGAATGAAACTTGATTATATATTCTTGTCAATATTACTCTCAGACTGTGATGATTAAATATAGATACGTACATTGAGACAGATTAGGCATTTTATTTTGAATCACATTGATGTCAAATTTTGGATAACTCTGATAAATTGTCTTTTGATATGTTATGACACTGTATTGACAAAATAATGAACAAAGTGAAGAAACGAACCATCTGATATCAAAGTGTTCAAACTAAATTTTGAATATATTTAGAAATATTCACTTTTTAGAAAAATAGAAAGAACTTCAATATCTAATAAAAAGAATTAGAGGTGATGTCGAAAATCCCAGAACAAGATAGTCCTACTGTAAAGGACACGCGACTGTTTCGTGTATCTGCATCGTGACATTCAATAATTTAATTTAACCCATGTAAATTAAAGCAAACATATATAGGGACTTATTTTTCTTAAAGATAAAACTAGATAGTTGCAGAATGATTTGAAGTGGAGCAGTAGGATAAGAATCTCATAACCAAGTAATAGGTTTCACATTTAAATGCACTTGTCATTCTCAAGCCGTGGGAAATTGATATCCGTGTAATATCCCACAGTCACGTGACCTTGTCTGCTCATTGAATTTTCATATCGCACCAATAACTGGAGAGAATTTAGCGTGGGTTGTATTTTAAAAGGAGAAATTAACTTTTCAAAAATTTATTTGTATAATAAAAAAATATTTTTAATATAACAAGAATTATTGAAATGTTTTAAAAACATAATATTTTTGATAATACAACTAAATTAGTAAGTATTTATGCACATGAATTTTACTTTAACTTTCTCTATAAAGATTGTCTTAATTTTTCATCAGATGTTCTCAGTTAAATTAGGCATAAACAAAGATTCATTGAGCAGACTCTCAAGTTCAGTACATTCACAAAATACCTTTACAAGAACATACAAGTTAAACAATCTACATTATAGTTTTAACGATATTCCGTATATGTGTGAAATTGTAACAGTTACAATTTAAACCCCAAGCCAGACTTCCCCTTGGTACTCACGCGTGAGGGCCTTCGCGTTCGCTTAACAGCGTCAATATTCTGGGCCAGAGAGCGACTCCCAGTGGACCAATCTTTACCATTTTTCCATTTAATTAGATGTTTCGACGTCAAAAACAATGTAAAACCCTATTTAACTCAGTCTAAATGAATCATTTATAGAGATACACACCCATAAATAGAAATCCGTTTCTGTCATTAAATGGTGGCAGAGACTTTGTTAAAAGCTCACGCATAAAAGCTGGTAGTGGATAATTTAGAATGCATAATTTAAAAATTATTATATTTACCATATTATTTCCTGCGCACCTTATACATACAAGCAGACGAATATATCGAGTACTCTAGCGTCTGGATAACCGTAAACAATTAAAAAATGTGTTATTAGGTAAATATCCTTGAAATATACAAACACAAGCATAACACAGAAAATATTTTGGGAGTGTTTACTAGTTGTGTTTATTGTGGTACTGGTATTCAGTTCTAAGCTTTGTCCCAAAAGCCAAGACAGTAAATAAAAAAAATGTTTTGTAATCGATAAAATCTTTGTATATTACAGCCATGTTATAGGCTCTTTACACTATTCCTTGGGCATAGATTTAATTAAAATTGCAACAGTATTCTTAGTCATTACAAAAAACTAATTGGGTTACACAAAAGTCTTACAGGCTTCGAACAAGACACATACCCAACCAAGATGAAACAAACAACTTTAATAGCTTCCTTACACTATCTCTCGGTAACAGCTGCACTGAAGTTGGCTGCTCTAATTTTATTACTGACAGGAAAATCAGTCTCTCTAAAGTTGTACTTAGTTTCTAAAAGCAGAAATAACCTATTAAGACCAAGCAACCAGCTTAAATAGGTTGCTTTCTCTATTTCCTGGACACATCTGTGTGTGTGTGTGTGTGTGTGTGTGTGTGTGTGTGTGTGTGTGTGTGTGTTTTCAGCACTAGCATTAGCTTATTGGACTTTATATTTTGCAATATAAAGGTGACTGTTTCGATATGTGTAATATATATTAGAGTCGTGGAATACTATTTTGAACAGTTACCAACATTATATTTAATAACATTTATAGCATTCCACGTCAAGGATTGAAATCTACCCACTTCTTAAATTAAACATTCAAAGATATGAAAACCGCAAATCTCAAATACTTATCTACGATATTTGATATAATACATTATCAGCACATCAACAGCGTGAGACCATTCTGGGGTGATTAAAGCTAAGCATTTTTCTGCACTTAAGCTAAAGCACAAATAACACGCGGGAGCCACAGTGAAAAAAAATCTAAATTACTTGGCTTAATAAGGTTCAATTTTTATTAAGTGTTAATCTCATGGATTCCTATAAATTTATGTTTATAGTGCTTACAAATATGTAGTTATTAGTATAGAGATCAAATGTGTAAGATTTTGAGTTTTAAAAGTATTTAGTACAATATTGAGTTTCTTTTGATAAAAGAAAAATGAAATATGATCCCAGGACGATTAATAGCGGAGCTTTATATTATGAACCAATTATGCAAGGTTAATTTGTAACTGGCAAGCAAAAATCTATTTGTAACTTTATTTTATAAGCTATTCGCTTTAACTGAAAATGTATGCCTTTTTTGAATAGAAATGTGGTTTCTGAAATTTATTTAATTTGTATACAGGAGGTAAAACATTTTTATTAAACCAGTTAACTTGTGCAATTACATACTAAATTATCCCAAAATGACAAATGTATTGTACTCTGCAACATATCACCATTTTCAATAGATACTTCTGAAATAAATATTTCTGGTATTTAGTTTCTTTCAAAACCTGTCTACAAAACCTGTCATTGACGGTGATGTCTGGGAGTTGCATGGCTAGAAACTGCCTTTTGGTTTAACACGTTGCTAATATGTAAAATTTTATTAGTTATTACACACCTGTTTATTATCTTACAATAAAAACAGTACTTTTGAATTTGAACAGTTTTATAAACATTAAACATTTACATTACCGGAAGACTACCATAATTGTATGTTTAATTTATTATTAGAGAGCACTTGGTAGGTCATTTTTACGATATGACTATATTTAAGTTTATATCACTTTAACTTTAAGACGGTTGGTGACAGCTCTCACCTGAATATTGTTTCATGAAACAATGTGTGCCATGTAATATTGTGTTTCTGTGACACTCATTGTTTTACATTTAATATAGCAAGGTAAGAAGACGCCACATCACGTTAGTCGTTAAAGTCTTCGCTGAGATTTCTACCGAATTTCAAAATCTCTATACTTATCCTACATCATTCTCGTCATTTCCTTCGGACAGATAGACAAAATTACACAAAATATAATTGTTTACATCCCCTGGGCAGTCAAATAAGTATGTGTTACGCTGCTGTATGAACGACTTCAATAACACTCACCCATCTTCCGTAGTTGAAAATGCAACACTATAGAATAAATTCCTGTTTATAAAAATTAAATTTCATTCAAAATATAAAGCCATTAGAAGGAATTTTTAAAACTGAAAAATGTGCATGATTCCTTGCCAATTTCAAAATCACATATTAGTTCATTAAGTTAGATTTCGTAGCAAAGTTCAAATCATATAAGTTTCATTGACCTAGAGAGTGTATTAAAACACAAACTGCGCTAAAATATAATATTGCCACCTACTCTTTAGATTGAATTTCCATTTTATTATATTTATCTATAAATAATCTATAAAAGTGCCTTATGTTCATATATCGTATGAACGTACCAACTAAATTAATCACAATTTATTTATTATGCTTTGTTCTCGTTGCCATCATGGTTATCCCTAAGAGCAATGTAAAAATGTTTGACCTTGCTAAGCCAAATCCATGGAGTGACATGGACATCATATAACACAGTTTTGTGGACAGATAGACAGAAAGACGGATAGTCAGAAAGGCAGAAAGGACATTTTCCTAATCCATGGTGTAATACGTTTCGCTAACCCTTAGACAATAAAAATGTGTAGAAAAATTAAAATATTTTTAAAATTAAAAAGGAATACGTTCATTTGAATTGTTGGATTATTTGATGTAAAATATATTTTATACATACATATATATACATATACATATATATATATATATATATATATATATATATATATATATTTACAAAATAAACATGCCATTTTAAGCATAAGCGTTTGATTATAATTGTACCCCATAGATTGAAAGGGACGTTTAACAATGTTAGTATGTCGTCCGTGTGTATTTGCATGAATCGTTGAAACTGAAGTTATGGACATGGAATTGTTCAGATACAAAAAATACATTGAAATGTATGAATGAAACGTAGTAAATACCACTTGGCTCATTCATTTCACAGTACTTTTCAGATAAAGGATCAACCATAGCGAATAAGAGCTTATGCCTGTAGTAAAACAATAAATTCTGAATTTATTTTCAAGGTTTTTAAATTAAATATAAATTATATATAAGGAGATAAATTACAGTAAATACATGTTTCTACGGTTTTCCATCTATCCTTACGTACAAATTCTAGTTTACGTGTTATTTAACCTCTTTAATCCATATTAGTAAGGAAAAATCTGTCAGTTAATGAAACGCTGTGTTAATAACCTCCGTATTCAAGAAAGGTGCAACTTTTAAATTGAGTTAAATTATTCCTAAATTAAATATAGTGTAATATTTAGATCGTTATTTTGCGAAAAACGATCCATTTTGGTCATGTTTTTTTTATTGATGAAATAAGTACATTACTTTATGCCCAATCACTTTTTTTAGAAAAAGAAATTTTTTTACGTCTAACATGTGTTTTTGGATTTTTTAAAACCCCTATAAGGATTAACCCGAGATATCTCGACAATGGTAGTAAACGTATATACATAAGTAATTTTAGCTCATATAATTGGGTATTCAATTCTTGTGATAGCAATCAATAATATATATTATAAAAGCCAAGTTTAAATTATATATTAGAATATATTATTAGAATATATATAATTTAAACTTGACCTGGCTATTTAATTTAATTTAATGTTTGAATTGTAATTTCATAGACATCAATATATTTTACTATAAATTACTTTCAACTCGTAAGTTTTTACTTTTACATACTACATTATTTGAGTATACATACAGTAGATTGAATATATATATATATATATATATATATATATATATATTTATATATATATATATTATATATTTATATATATACAAAAACAATATCTGTAAATGTAAAAGCTTGCCCATAAATAAAGCAATTCTAATATACATATAAATATAAAGTAAATTTATATTTCGTATGCTATATTATGTATATACTAAACATTTATACTATTATACATAATTGATAAATTATTTTTGTGAAAACAATACGGGGAGAAAAAAAACAAATTTAGGTAAACAGTGGATTATATATTGAGAAAACGCAGAAAAATTGAATAATTTTATAAATAACATTTAATCACTAAATGTGTTGCTGAGCGCTAATCTTAAAACCAGCTAGAAAACTTTCGCCAATACTTTTTGTTAAATATGCGCTGAAATACGAAGAAGGTTTAAAAAAAAGTAAAAAGATCAGATAAGTTTTCCGGAATATTTTAATATGCGAAAAAATGGTAATATTTATATTATAATTGAAATTCAAGGAAGCTATAAAAGTCTTTACCTAAGGTACTTGAAACCGTTTGGCTTCTCCGACATTAGACATGGACATTTGGCATGGCCAAACTACAATGGGTTGTACAAAAACAGGAATGATCATATTTATGTCTCAATGAAGACATTATCTCCGGACAGCATGTAAAAAGCTTCTCTAATGAAAAAACCTTATAAACCTAGAATGGATTTTTATTTTATAACTGCAATGCTTTTTGATAGTAATATCACTTTAGTGTATTTTGTCGAAATTAAATAAGTTCATGTTATAAGTTGAGAGTGTATAAATGTAATATCTAATAAATATAATTTAATATTTCATAGTCTGTAAGACAAGTATGTAGTGATTTAAGTATACATAGTCTTTGTGAAATTATATACGTAAACAATGTGTAATGCTTTACATATGAGTTATATAGAATAGAAATTTAATAACGAGTTTCACGTATAAAACACTCCACAGCCGCTATTTAACAGAATAATTAATTTCTTCATGTATCCCGCAAGAGAGTTGGGTACGAATCTTTGTTTGCAGGTAAACTAAGATAAAGTTTATACAAAAGACTGGAAAGGGTTTGTTGGCTGGATCAGGTTGTCAGCTTCCTTTACACTTTGTACGCTTCCCATAATCACCAGACACATAGTTTACTTCACCAAATACTTGAATTTACCACATATTGAGTTCAACACATACTGAATTTCAAATTGCTTAAACTTTTTTAAATGTAAAACACTCTCCAGGAATAAATAGGAGAATTAGTGTAATGAATTATTGAATAATATGAAAATAGTGAAGCAAACCAGCCGTTGTGTCTTAACCTTAAACCCAGTTACTGTTTTTTCATATTTGTTGCACAATTTTGAACTCTCAATAAAAGGGCAAAAATCACGCCGAAAAATGTCAAGAAAACAGACAATTTATTTGCATAAACACTAAGATAACCCTGACTCTGTATATTAACAAGACCAAGCAAACTAATGTGGTTAAGTAAGTGCGTCGTTTACTCTGTAAGGTAGTCGTTATTTTTTACCAGTTTTATTTGCAGTAAAGGAAAGTCAAAAGAATAATTGGGTGGTTCAATTATTATTATATGATTATTTTTTCTTTTTATAAGATTTTCTAATACGATAAAATTTTTTGCCAAGTCTTCATGACTTTCAACCCAGAAGTCTAAAAAGTTAAGACATTTGATTGCAGTTATGAGTCATTTCTATATTTGCAAACGAATATTGAATCCAGCATTATTTACTGAAGTCTGCAGGAAAATATAGTTTATAGCTTTGGGTCAATTCAAGACAGTGTGTTTTGATTTATGTCAGAGGTGCAGGACTCAGTTATAGATCGTTTTCTTAAAAACATTCTCGAGCGATAGAACCAATGATATCCTTTTCTGTTTTCCTCCATTAGTTGCTTTGTTCAGCTCTTTTTCATAGCATTTCTTTTGCTGATCAAAGATTCTCCAGGCAAACACCAATGGGTGAATGTAGCTTGGGCTGATATTTGTTTTACTCCATCGTCAATTCCAGCATGACACCCGACCATTACATTGGCTACATAGGTACATTCACACACGCTTCATCCAATCTACACCATGCTTAGTTATAAAAAAATTTAACTTTACAAAAATATTGTTGGTAATACATCACAAAATATAATATTTTCATTTACCCCGCTAACGTCTTCATACTCAACATGACACAGAAAATTTGGCATATGGCTTATATCTGTTTTCTAATTAATTACAGTGAAAATATGGACCGTCTTTAATTAACGTGCAATTTACATATAATGCCACTGGTTCCACTTTCACTTGTTGAAGGACCAGGTTGGCAGCAATTATCCATATGAACTATGTCGAATTATCTATTGCTCGTTTTAACGTCTTGTTAACTTCATCAAGTACCATCACAGGAGCCTATGGCTACTACTAGTAACTAGCAGTACGTACAACATAGGATGGGAATATTAAGGTATATTTATATTTTAAATGTTAACCTTTAGAGTTATAATTATCTAGTAAATTATGTAAAATAGTTGGTAGAATACAAGGTTTAAAAGGGTTTGTTTGAATAAAATATAACAGTAGACTGGTGTGTTGGATGTGCAATACCATCATTTATTCATTATATAAAAATAAAACTATATAATTTATGTTACATTTATTTGGATTGTGATTTACTGCTTTAAAGAAATGAAGCGTGAACAAGGCCACTTCGAAACTTGTATTAAGATGTCCAAGACGTGCTTGGAGTAGAAAGAGAAAGGAAAACTTTGTCTGCACGAGAATGAAAAGCAAGCTTTGAAAGAAACATATCTTAACTAAACGAAGTATATAGCTCTTTTCCTTTGTTGTGTTCTTTCTAACAAACAAAATCTCTTGATGTCCGTGTATTGTGATCTTATACATATAATTATGTCAATTTCAAATTGTTCACTGCAACCCTTTCGCTTCAGAGTATTGACATTGATAAATCATGTATAAAAAAATATTTATCATGTTTATCATATCTAAATAGAGTTTATATTTAATCTCCATGTCCATGTTTGGAATTATAATCATTCTTTTATATCCAAGAAACTAGCATTACGATACCCAAACCCATATCCTGCCTTTTCATAAATCTTAGTAACAAATATATTGATAACGTAATGTTGGGTTAACTTTGCCAAGGGTTTTGGCATGGTGAGAATGTAACCCACGTGTTCAGTATTAGAAAGGCGCAAAATTAAATGATTCATTCTATTTATATATATATATATATATATATATATATATATATACATGTTTTTTTAATGATTTCATAGTTTATTTATAATTATTCCTTTAGTTGTTTTTAAATTGAACTAGAAATAGTAATACTGGAGAACTATTTCTTTGTAAGGTGTGAAGATCTCCTATAACATACTGTAAAACCTCAACTGACAAAGCTTAGTTTGTACCCGATTTCAGTCATCAAAGTTTGGGGCAGACTTTAACTCTAACTGTTTCCAGGAAACATTTGATTATTGTTTGAAATCCCGGATTTAGATGCAGTGTTTCGATTTTGAAACGTTTCATTAAATGGATTCCTTACTTCATCATAAGATCTCACCCAGTCTCTGAATAACCTAGTCAGTGGTACAATACGCTCTTGATCACTTCAACACTTCATTTCAACGTAAATTATCACAAAACACGTCTAAACTTTTAAATTCCAACCAGAAACTTAATATGATACTGGATTGCATCAAAAACTGATAAGATAAGGGAGTCCTCCTCTGCAGGATGCAATAACTATAAAAGCATGTTTGAGTTTGTAAGGACGGTCTATTGAATTTATTTTACTTATGAATGCTCTTGTTTTTTCCTCAAATAATTTGTAATTAATTTTTTATTGCACTGCCATTTTGTACTAGTTTCAAATAGAAAATTACAGTTATTATTCTTTTGTTAATACCTTTCATGTGAATTGTCACTTAACGGGTCTTTATATTAAAAACATTTTTGAAGCTCTTCGCCCAAATCCCGTTTTGTGGAAATGGGAAAGTTGTAACAGTAACTAAAAAATTCACTTTCATTTACTAGAAAGGTATCCCGAGTGCTATCTCTCCATCTTGTAATTTATTTCCTTAGAACCCAAAACCTTTTAGTCTGAGGAAACTGTAGGTAGTGATATTATTGCATGAATTTGCAACTTCCTTTTATATACAAATGTCGCAAGAAATATGGTATGAACAAAAAGATGTATGTACAAAAGTGGCCATCACAGTTTTAGAAATTGTTAAAGTCCTCTGACCATGAATCTATGTTGTTTTTGAGCTTAAAATGGGTAGTCTCATAAATTCACAAATTATATGGATAAAAATAATACCCATAAAACCTTTTATTCTTAAGGCTAAATTGGTGGTATCTTAATATCTACCCTCTGTATTATACCTAGTCCAAAACATTGACCAATTTGATCCAAATTTTGAGAGTGTTATAATGAAGCAATCATGATTAAATTCACTTTCTGTGTTACCTCTTCATTTCAAACAGGCAATTGCTATTGATAAAAGTATAGAGGCGTAAATAAATGTATGATCAATATTAATGTGTAATAAGATCATTAAATTTACATCCTTTCTTGACAATGTTTTGTTGAACTCTTTGTTTTGGAGCTCTACCTTAAGACATCCGACAGGATTGTTCTTGAATGTTCTTCTGAATTAATTATACAAATTTTTTATGTAGCCGGTACAGTCATAGGCTATCACTTAATAGCATACTTATTACGTGTCCTATATCATAAATCTGTATGCTGAAAAATTCGTAGCAGTCCCCGGTTTGCATCTAGGCTTGCGAAGTGGAACACCCAAGTAATGAACTGTACATGTATGATCCAAAGATCTGTGTTGTGGTCAGTATTGTGGATTGTTAAGGTTAATTTATTTCATTATTATACTTTTCCTTAGATAGTTTAATTTTAATTAATAAGAGAGTTTTATTTTTAATTAAACGTCTGGAAAACTATAGGTTTTATAAAAATTTCAATCATTTAAATGTAGTAAAAAATAATTGTAAACATAATTTGTAAAATTTAAAGGATTGATATTCGGTAAATTATTCCAATTTGGCCTTACGCATATATAAAGCATCTTCGTGACATTGGGACTGGTTATATTTTCGATAAATACCTGCCCGTTCTGTTATTGTATTCTTTCATGCCTTTACAACACCATTTTATATCATATATTTACAAAAACAAAATACCTTTATACGTATTAAAAATTCTAAAAATCGAATGCATGCTATTTTATGCTTAAGTTTAATGATTAATAATGCTTACCGTACTTATTGATTATTAATAGGTAATTTGAATAAAATTATAATAAATATTCATGAATATATAAGTTTTGCATTTACATAAATAATGCATTTAAAATTACAAAAAACTAAATATAAAACTAAAAAAACAAAATACATGATATATTTAGATCAATGACTGAAAAGCTAAGTAAATATGAGCTCCACGGTTATAACTATATCATTAAGTATCGTGCTGAGATTGGTAGCATATAAATTATTTGATCAACTAAACTCTTGATGATCATTTAGACCCTAATATACTACTGCATTGATCTCAAAACAATTAATAAGCTACCTGAAGTAAAATAATTCTTCAGTCGCTATCAGCTACTAAATAAAATCCTCTTATTCTCAGTTTGGGTGTATAAATAATGTGAATAGGTAAAGCCACCAGTTATTTATCCCTATTTAGCATGATTGTTCCATAAGCTGTATAGAGGTTTTACACGAATTCCCAAATCTGTATTTCAGAATATAATATAATAGTTTTCTTTTAATAATACTAAACATTTTAATACTTTTGGAGCACGGATTTTTTTAAACTGTCTTTAAATTACATTTTGGTTGGAATAACTTAGAGTTATAAATTTAAAAAATTAGTGAAAATTTTTTTTTCTATTACGTCATACTCTGTTTAGTTATAAATTGTAGCAAACAACGGGGTCAAAATCTACAAAACATTTATGTATCAAGAGGTGAAGTAAAGATTAAAAATTACTGATGTGATCATCGTATAATCGCGAGATCATACTCATTAAATATCGTACAAATAACATTAAAGTATTGAAGGCAGAGAATTATAATGGGCTTCAGCATACATTCATCACCAGTTACTAAACATCATTAACGGTGTTTTATACCGGATGTATTTTAATATTTAATCCAACATCAGTGTTTAAACTAATGAAGGAGTCAATCACTCGAGACACGGTGTTATCTAATTGGCAAAATAGGATTCCATTTAATGATGTAATTAAACTGTGCCCACTCATTTCCCCAATTTTATAATATATTCGATGTTTTACCTGTGTGTATTAAAATCCCTTTGTAAAACATTATTTTGTTATAGATTTACATAATAATTTTTATATTTTTTTCTTACAAAAATGTGAGAAATTTAATGTTAATACCGTTTACTGTCCAAGGAATCACTCGTCAAACGGGGTTCTTTATAACGCCATAAATCTGTATTCCAGAAGATAATACTTTTCTTATAATAATAATAAACATTTTAATATTTTTAGAGCACGGATTTGTTAAAACTGACTTTATATCACATTTTGATTGGAATCACTTAGATATATAAATTAAATACTGAAAATGGTATGTAAAAAACGACGATCTTGAATCTTCAAAATTTAATTCATTCATAATATTTTAAAATTAAGGATCGTAGTTTTGTAATACTCGTAAACATAAAATAGAAAGTTATATGAGCAAAGGGGTAGAAATTTCTAATAAAAGTTAGCAAATTGTGACATAAAATTCCATCTTTCATAAGGAATGAAGATCACTAAAAATTGTCAGAGGGAAGTTTGAAACAGAAGAGAAGCGAAATAACATGTTTTACATCCTATTTACCTTTAAGGAAACTGCAACGTTTTCTTATGGACACTCTAAACAAAAAGCCCTTAAAGTAAACATGGCTTAATTATCTTTAATCATGCATTACTAAAGAACTTTTAGTACGTTCCTCAGAATTTACTAGGACATAAAACGTGCTTATAGAGAAAACTTTTTAATGTTTATAATAAAGTGATATCTGTTATCGAAATTATGATGCAAAAAGACATAGTTTTTGTAGTTCATAAGTCATAGTTCATAAGTAAATTCGTTATACATACGAACATGCAGCTTAAATGCTTTGTGTAAGGACAACACTTTTTTTTTCAGTACAATCAGTAAATTTTTCATAATAATCCATTTTCTATCCTGGGAAGTACTGAAGTACTGACTCCTGCATTTGGAGTTCTAGTTAAGACCGTCTTGGAGACCACATTAATAATAACAGTAAGCAGTCTCCATGCGTTCCTATCTGATATACTCTCGTCGTGTATATCGTCCTAAATCATTTCAAATATTACCTTATCTCCTCAGAGCAGCCTCGTGCCATTAACACGAGATATCATCTCTTTGATAGCTCATATGTCTCTCTTGCTGTAACTCCTGTTGGACAGACATTGCACAAAGTTGAAGCTACCGTTCATATACAAGCATTACCACGTTTGTACATCTGTGAACTCGGTGGTATCAATGCCCTGTGGACATTGTTAGTCAGTACGTGTTAAGCACAGTCGTTCTATAACTTTAAAATCACAGTGCAAGAAAAACAATAAGTAGTGATTCTACTCTGGTATATTATGTATTAATTCTACGAATATAAGTCACTTAAATGGCAGAACTTCTTTGCACTCAACGTACGAGAGTGTCATTTATAAAACACTATTCCCTAATTTCTTTTTCAAAGAGAAATAAAGAATTATGTGGCATACATACAGTTACACAATCCTATTCGTTCGTTGAGGAAAACCTGCGAGGAAACAAATAAAATCAAAATTTCAAGCCAATTAAGCTAACAACACAAGTTACTTTAGTATCAAGTACTCGTCTCTCTTACATTTCACAAAGACAAATTCACTTAAAATTCCACTTTAAATAGTTTATTTAAATTAGACCTCTCGGCAATGGCATTGATTTTAATTAGCTTCTTTTACAGGAAAGATACGCTACTTACTTATTTAATTAATTTGTATTAAATCATTTGATACTGTTTAAGCGTTTCTATAGAATCAAATGTAATAAAAATAAACTGTGTATATATATATATATATATATATATATATATATATATATATATTACGTGGAATACATACTTGAAATTTGATTCCATTATATGGTAACACATTGCAGTTAAAGTGAGTGATGGAAACAATTACAGGAACGGGGGTTGACATGGCACAACAAATCAAACTTTCCATTACCTAGGAAACAGGCAAGAGTAGCACATTATAGCAAACCATTATACAGTGAGCGATAGAAACAATCAGACGAACGGCATTGACGTGGCGCAACAAACCAAACTCGCTATTACTAAAATCTTAGGAAACAGGCAAGCGTAGCACATTATAGCAAACCATTATACAGTCAGCGATAGAAACAATCAGACGAACGGCATTGACGTGGCACAACAAAGCAAACTCTCCATTTCTTCCAACCCAAAATAAAATGAACTAAATCCATGAATTACGCTGGGATTTTAATTTTATATATTACTCCACTACTGAATACAATCAGTTAAAACATAGATTTTTCCATTTATAGTTCAATATATAATAATAATCCAACTGAACTCACAACTTTTTTTAGGGATTTGAAGTAGTAATAAAGTTATGTAATACAAAATAGATTATTTTGAAATCCAATATCATGGCTCCACCTTATTTGCCTTTTACAATGCAATATAATATTAACTGATGAATCGTACCTTTTAAATAAATTACGAATAATTCTATTGTATTATTTTACAAAGAATTTTTATACACTTTAGAGAGTATCAGAAACTATTTTCTTCTCCAAATTTTAAGGTTATGAAGCACGAAATAAATTCATTAAATATTGAAATATTAAGGAATTAGGAAGATCTTTTAATAAAATTAAATAACTTTAAAACAATTGACATTACTTAAGTAGGCTATGTTATTGCCTACTTAAGTATTCAGGGAATTGCCTACTATCACTGAATTTAGTTGCTTTTTATTTAGAAAAGAAGGTTTTAAACGGATCATAGCTGTAAACTTGGTAGTTTAAACATAAATAAATAAAAAACCGAGAAGACAACTGGTTGTCTCCATAGGCGTAGTAAAACTTATACAATTGCAAGATTTGTTCATATAACTTTAAAATGTTCATATAACTTATTGTGAGGTATATCCCTACCCTATGGATATAAAATTAAATTATACAGTTTAATTTTATTTTAAGAGGATTTGTTTTTCCATTTTTAAATTTTTTGCCTGGTTATACATATCAATAAAATACACTCTTAGTTGAAAACTTCATACTAGACATCTGTAAATACACTTTGTTATTATTCTAAACACTTTACATGACTCGGAAACTCTGATTTAAAGCATTCCCTACAAATGTTTAGAGAATGCTTTTGCAAACCTTAAAAACCTCCTGTGAAAAAAAACAGTCACAGATTCCTTCAGTTTTTTTTTGGGGGGAAAGGGTTACCTGATAAAAACAACTTCTATATGAACTTATAAAAGTGTCCAACAATTCTGACTTCTTCTCACTTTTTGAATACAACTAGACCCAGGAGTTCTCAAAACTAATCTACACCTTACTAATTTCCCCACCCGCCTCTCTCTTGCTAAACTCATCTCATCTAATCTCGTCTTATTTACTTATTTACTCTAGACGTTTTTTACGAGTATAAGTTTGAAATAGTATTGCATATATGTGCCCAGAAATACAATTAATATTGCCACTTTCCAGGCATTATTACACTACAGAATTTACTAGTTATAGTATTTCACTTTCATTTTAATAAATTACAATTTTGGTCAACACATAGAATAACACTATTAGTTATTAATAAAAATAAAGAGATATAAAATAATTATTGTTATTAATTAAATAAATACAGGTCGTATTACATATACACATAGCATAATATAGAATTACTTTTAATTAAAATTTTAGTATTGTATTTAAATATATTTTTAAGAATATTTTGCATAATTTCTTAGGAAAATTAAAAAATTTGCAAATTCACCATGTCGGTTTAAATATTTTCTCTACTCTATTACTGTTCTTAGTTCTTTATACGAAGATAATGAAAAATAATTTTGACCCTGTTATTTCTGACCAAGCGAGCTGTAAAAAGTAATTGTCAGATAAGTATGAAAAGAAAATGTGTAATATTAATGACATAATAACACGTATTAAATACAAAAATAATGTAAACATATACCGTTATTTTTGTTTTATCTTACGCATTTTTAGCAATACTTATTATTTATAAAAAAAGATTATTTGCATTGGAAAAGCTTATGAATTTTTTTTCTTGAAATTTGCCACCATTCAAAAATTATACAAAAATCAATTTTGAAAACAAATTACCGATTAATTATGTTGTATAGTTAAGGTCAGTATGTGTTGTAATATTAACATAAATTCAATAAAAGAAGATGTCTCTGATCAATACCTTTAATTTTAAATATTAATCATCCACTAATCAAGGCTGTTTACTGAGGACAGAAGAATATTAGAGAGAATAAGCAATTCCAATCCACAGTGTCAGCTTTAATGGTGAAAGCAATTAATCCAAGTCCCTGTATATCAGTGAAGTTTGGCCATTAGCGAACATTGTGTTGGAAAAGCCGGGAGATTGGCAACAATTATAAAATGTCGGTATTTGTTAGAACAATTACAATGTTTATATTATGATAGTACCTCTTCTTTCAGTAAGCATACGGTACAGGTTTTAGGGATAAAAGTATTTTATCCTGAACGTTTAATAGGCTTATTATAGGCTTTCAATATTCATTATTGAAAAGAAAAACTAAAAAAAAACAGCGATACCTGTTGACAGACTTTTTACATCAATAACATATTCATTGGGTTTCTTTAGAGACCATCGTTATGTACAGAAACTGTTCAAGAGGGATTAATATTTGGTGTAAAACTCCAATCTACGCGTATATCTAATTTTAAGTAGTAAATACCAGTCCGAAACTGGACCGGTCAAATTTTTGGTGTGGTTAGTGTTGTACGCTTATCGGGTTAATACATTAGCAGATTATGCGAGGTAACCAATCAAAGATAAGCCCAATGACTAATATTGAAATGTACAATATCCAGCAAATATGTCCTACTTATAGGGTTTATTCTTTCAGTTTATTTTATAAATATTGAAACTGTTTCATTTTACCGGCAATACAAAGAGCAAATAAAATCCGTTGCACTTTTTATCAGTAACTTCAACCTCCTACTATATCGACTCTCCCCCTTACTCTGTTTGATAAGATCCTCGCACAGGCCAGTGGCCCATGAGGACGGACAGAATAAGGCTTATAAGGGGATCGGCCTCTCCTTTTAATAAAAAAGAGACGCTAATAAATTAAAATTAATGGCCTTCATTAAAATATATTAAACTGGTACCAATGCCTTTCCTCATATTACATACATAATTTACATAATAAAATATAGTTAAATAAAAATGAATAAAAAATTTAACCCTACAATTAAAGTAACATGTTTCTCATTTCAGATGATCCTTTAAATGAATAAATTATTTAGGATAAACTATTTTGGATGTTCTTTATTAATTTTTAAACTAACACTGGAATTAAAAAAAGGCAATATTATTTCTAAATTTTAAAAGCGTTTAACCTTCACTACCACATATATTATTTATTGTTTGTGTTGAGTACAGCACGAATTTGATCTATCAACAGCGGAGACAGGATAAACAGAGCACACCGCAAGCCCTGGGCTGCCGGACAACTTGTGGCTTATGGGGTAATTAGGCGACACATCCACCTCGTAACGATTATTTAAAACATCTTAACTCTAATGAGAATTCTAATTGTGTTACAAGTTACTTTATAGCTTTAAAACAACATTTACATCATACTGTATTTAATTCCTGAAAGGTTTACTCTTCAAATGTAAAGAATTAAGTTATTTTACAAAAAATGATTTGTGCAGTAAAAAAGCTTAGTTTCCAAGTACATTTGGACTAAAATTTATTTGTTATATTACTGTTAATACTCCTAGATATTTTAATTTAAATAATTTATAATTTATTTCGTGTAAATCAATAATAAGCTGTTTCCACGGATGCATGTTTTCTAATTCATTTATGACAACAATATAACGGATAACTGATTACAAAAATCCAATAGTCGGTTCTAAATAGTAATTTACAGGTATATATTCATAATATAATCATGTTACTTTTTCATCTATAATTTGATTATTGAATATTTTTGCCTTTCAAACAACATGTTGCGATTTATTTTATAAGGTGAGATCCAGAAATAAATATAATTTACACTGTTATTATGCTAATTATTAATTTTGTAATTGAACACTAATAGCATGTCACCGACACCTGAAAATAACGAACTACGACAAACAAGAATGGACCTATGTAATATTCCGATACTTTAACATATGAAAATGAAAACCATAAAGTTTAGCCTTACTACATTTACCTTGATATTAACTTTTTGATCACTTCCTGATGTCCTAAGTATTCATCATCTTGAAATCCAAAACCTTATTTCATATATAAAAAATACAATTGTAACCAATACAGAAGTTTCTTGAAGTCTCGATGGCGCAAAATATCAATTCCACTGTTGCTCCACTTTTTCATACCTGAATCATTCATTAGCAGTGTAATAAATATAGATCTGACATTTAAGGTTTTAATTTCCATATGTTGAAATATCAGAAGATTAACGAGATCAACTCTATTTGCTGTAGCTCGTAATTTCTGGTTTTCAGGAAAATTTCATCAATGTTGAATAAAAAAAAGGATAATTAACTATAAAAATATGGAAGTCACCTTATAAACTCACCAAAACATGTTTTTTAAAAGTCTATAATATTTCCAAAAAAAATTAAAGCTGACAAACTATTATCGTTATATTAGGACTCTATAAGCCTCAAATCGGCGCTACGCGACTTTGTAATCCATATAAATTTTTTAGTTATCAGAAATGAAATTATATTAGTTACAACAATAACATTTTTTTTAATTTAATAATTTTTTTAATTCAACAATAACAATTTCAGAAATTATATGCAGTATGGTGTATTAAAATGTTGTTTTAAAGTTTTAAAGTAACTTATAACAGTTTTAATATTCTCATTAGAGTTAATAAGTGTTAAATAATCGCCGGTTAGTCACGAGTTACGAGGTGGAGGTCTCACCTAATTACCCCATAAACCACAAGTTGTCCGGCAGCCCAGGGCTTGCGGTGTGCTCTGTTTATCCTGTCTCCGCTGTTGATAGGCCAAATTAGTGGTGCACTACAAACAATAAATAATAAATGTGGTTTTGATGGTTGCAAAATATTTTAAAGTTGTAAATTGCTTAAATAGAATTTTTCTTTTATTTCAGCGTTTTTTTATCAATTAAAGAACATCAACAATATCTAGTCAGTTTTGTATCGGATCATATGAACGAAAAATTAGTTTACTTCTATTTCAAATTTACCTCTTATGTTTATTATCTTACATTCTATAAAAAAGTAGCAGTTGGATGTGTTCTAAAGAAGAAGCAATCGTTGTTTTCAATTTTTTATTTGTATTTTGCAGTGTATTTCCGTCTAAATGAGAGTTGAAAATCTAATGAAAACTGAAGGAATAAACCCAATATGTTAGTCATATTTACTGAATATTGAATAGTTGAATTTTTGTGGTTGAGTTTACTTTTAAATGAGCGCCTCGCAGAATATTATTTGCTCGCTAAGCTACTAACGTTAGACTGGTATTTACCAATTGAAGTTTAGATATACTGGTTGATTAGGTTGAGTTTTGTACTAAATGTCAATCCCAAATGAACAGTTTCTGTACATAACGACGGTCTCTAATATGTTATTTCCTATAAAAATTCTTTCAAAAAGCTAACGTTCTGTATTTATAGTTTCTCTTTTCAATATTGAATTTGTTTACTAATGCTATTGAGCTTTCAGTATAAAATACGATTTTACTTAAAAATTGTACTTTAAGCTTACTGACGGAATAAGTACTATCATAATGTATAACACTTTTGATATTGTAATGGTTCTAACAAGCGCCGACATTTGATATTTGTTGTCAATCTCCCGGCTTTGCCAACATAAATTTTCGCTAATGGCTAAACTTCACTGATATACAAAGAACTTGGTATAATTGCTGTCACCATTAAGGGTGACTTGGTGGATTGAAACTTTGAATTCTCTCAAGTATTCATTTTACCTCAATTAAGGGCCTTGTTGAGTAGATTATTATTTTGATATTAATGTGTTTATCAGACAGTGTTTTGATTATTACATACACATTAATATTACAAGCTTACACTGATCCTAATTACTAACAACTCAATAAAATGGTTAGATGTCTTAAAAACAATTTGTATGTATTCTTTGAAATATATAGTAACAACCGTGACACGTAAACCCTTTTTTCTAGCAATAATCATATCGTTCTAAATACGTGACATAAAACAAAATTTCATAATAATTTTATATTTAAATTATATTTCTCTATATTACGAGTTTATTAATATAATTGTCATTAAAATTTCCGTTTCACACTTATCTAGCAATTCACCTTTTAGAGTTCATGAGGTTAAAGGTAACAGGAATTTAGCTTCCCTTATCTTCGTATAAGGATGTAACACAGTGCAAGAGTAAAAATAATATTTTTACCGTTGAAGAGTATATATAAAACAAACTAAAGCATCACAATAGTATTTAAATTTGCCAAACAAAAATGTCTAATGATGGAATTAAATAATGGGAAGTAATTAAAGATCCGGGAGTACATGAAACTGTCTATTAACGTGGAATTTTTACAAAAACCTCTGTTAAAAAGGTTTAGAATAACTGTAAGTATTGTTCTGAATGCGTGAGATTAAACAAAAATACTATTATACTTTTCATACCTATTTATTATTTTTGCATTAATAGGGAAGGTTTGTAGAGGAAAACAGGGTATTTCAGACATTTGCCATCGTTAAGTGAAAAAAATCATTAACACTACGTTTCGAGATCTGCAATCTAAATCTAATCTCTCCTTCAGATAAATAACTAACCTAACACATAATTAAAAACTAGGTTAAAATAAACAAACCACAGCATTGTAGAATGCGTAAGTCACAATAACAACTGTATCATGAGTTTCATATATCCGGTAATTTAATTTTTAAAGCACGTGTGGTTAACGATAGCAGAGTAAGATTTGGCTTTCCTTATCTTCGTACAAGGATTTAGCTCATTGCTAGAGTAAAAATTATTTTAACCGTTGAAGTGTATATAAAAATACTAGGCATCAATATAATACTAATAATTGTGAAAAAACGATCTTGTAACGAAATTAATTAATAGTAATTACTTAAAAATTAAAGTATGGGGATTACAGTAACCTATCTATTGAAGTGAACTCTTTACCCAAAAGAACCATTAGTTTTAAACACCTGCTATGGCCTGGCCAGATACATTGTGTATTCAGAGTATATCAAAACGGATTTTAGTCAAATATTTACATTGCATATGGCTGAATCATAGCTATCGTAATTTATGATTGCCAATTAACTCTTACCCATGTTACCCTCTTAAACCATACCAGCATTTTATTTGCTAAAAATAAACTAACTATTGTACTAAATACTAATAAAAGTAACATACTTGACCTCTATTACTAATAAATATTTTTAAGCGTTATTGTTAATTATTATTATTAAGATCACTCCTTTGCGCTATATTCTCAAGTAAAATGGCAATTGTACTCCGATAATCTCTGCAAGGCTCGACAAAATCTATAGTTGTCCTTGGGATTAGCACGTAGCAAAATATACACCTTATTAAGCTAATAAATTTTAACTTTTTTCGCTGGGGCAGCCGCGTATTGTTTTTGCCGTAGCTCTGTGCAAACATCGCTTTGCTTCATTCACTTCAGAATGGTTTCAATATGTTGATTTGCCTATAATGTATAGTAAAAAATATCATATATTAATTGTCGCAATTTTATATTTTTTTATGTTGTGTTTTTTATGTATATTAAATGTTTATTTCAAGAAGATGATAGATTTCCATCCTTAAAGCGAATTGTTATACATCTTGTTGCATATAATGGTTGTTACTGTTTAAAATCCTATTAACCATGAACATATTTTATATAACAAGACTGAAATATATAAAACACATTTTAAAACATTTAACCTAATTGTAAGAAACATAAAGCCCATTAAGCTGATGCTAGTTACTGAACCTATCAACACACACAGCTGTGTCCGGGAAATAGTATAAGGAAGCTATTAAAGTTGATTACTTGGTCTTAATTGGTTATTTCTGCTATTACACGCCAAGTAAAAACACTTGTGTGACCGGTTGTCAGCGCCATAACTAGAGTATCCCGCTTGAACAGCTGTGCCCTTTGAATAGTTTAAAGAATCTATTACGGTTGTTGGTTTGGTCTTTCTCCTGGTACATGCAAAGTACATTTCCTGATAGACCGATTTAATTGTTTTGAATAAAGTCATTAAAATGCATATAACATTTATTACAATCATAAATCTATGAAATACACTGATTTTGAGAATTAGATTCTAATATGAATATGAGAAATGTGATATAGGATACCAGAATGGCAATAAATATTCTGCATTCTTTATAATACATTTCATTTATGTATTAAACCATCTTATTTTCTTCAATAATACGTAATAGTATACTGGCAGTTCTAATACAATGGGCTATATTCTCTCTGAACAGCTATTAAATGAAATTTAAACTGTCTATGGTGGTCTTTAATACATACTATCCAATCATATCTACGTGTGTGTATCGTATATATATATATATATATATATATTATATATATATATATATATATATATATATATATAAAACATAATAAAAAATTTTTCAAAATAAGTTGTTTATATTTGAACTATTTAATTTAGTGTAGGAAATGCAATCTCTTGATTTTAATTGTTTCCAAGTAAGAAAACAGTAAATTCAATAATTATTCCATTATATAGAAATATATTTAATTGAGGAAAATATTGCTGCAAAATAATGATTGTTATCAATTAGTCTAACGAATTCACTTTAAACCCAGTTATATAAAATGGGAGAAAATATATTTTTAAAGTTATATTTTTGTTTATAGTGCTGTTTTAAGATTATAGTTTTGTTTGCGCTGTATTGGCTGAACATTTAGGAAATCCTCTCCAGCCAGGTGCTAACTAATAAATTCTGAGGTCTATCTGTAATAAGACACTTTAAAAATACACGCTACATTCAAGAGCTTTAAACTTGGTATGGCATTTGACCTAAGGTAACTCTATATATCTATTCAAAATCGTAAAAATTGGTTCGTTAAAACGCTTGATTCCTGTATGTCAGAAAGTGACTCTGGTTACATTGCTCTTACGTATAAGTATTTTGGAAATGAGAAATCCAAAGAATGAACAAAATTATAAAATAGATTATAATGTAACTATTAATCGCATTACATTTATTGTAACTTTGTAAAGTAGATGACGGATTTACGATATAGAATTGGTTTCTTACAATTTAGGTTAATTTCCAGTGACATTTTCGTAACAAGCTAAACACTATTATGGTAACTGCAGTTAATGATGATATCTTGATCTTATTTATGATAGTTTCAATTTATTTATACATATACTTTCGTGTACTACTGTTATCAAAAGAGTTAATCAATTAAATAATAATTTTCTTGACTTTTGGTAGAAAGTTTAGAAATGAATAAAAGTGCGACAATAAACACCACCATTAAACACTCCCATATTATTTTCCGTGTAGTGCTTGTGTTTGTAAATTCCGCAAAAAGTTACCTTAAAATAGAGCGAATCCCTTATTGCACCTGAAATGGATGCACATATTTATTTATTTTCATGGTTTTTCAGACGCAATTTATCTCGATACCTACGTGTCTACTTGTAGAAGGCTTACAAGGAAAGTATGTGATAAATGTATATCCACCAGCCGTTTTGATGCATGACCTTTAACGAAGTGTCTGCTATCATTTAATGACAAATAGATTTCTATCCATGTTTGTATATATCTTTATAAATAAGGCATTTGGACCAAGTTAAAGAGGGGGATAGAAAATATTTTTTTACCTCACATCTTCCACTTAAATGGTAAAAATTGGTCCATTGAGAGCCGCTCTCCGGGCCAGGATATTGATGTTTTTGAGCAAACGCGAAGGCTGTCACGTGTGAGTCCCAGTGGAAGTGTGGCGTGGGTTCTAAATTGTAACTATTACAATTTTACAAAGTTACGGCATATTCTTGAAACTATAATGTAGCTTGTTTAACTTTTATGGTCTTGTAATATCTTGTGAATGTAGTGGACTACTCTATGAATCTTTGTCTATACCTTATTGTAACTGAGAACCCTTTCTGTAAGAGGATGATAATCTTTATAGGGAGTGTTAGGGTAAAATTCATGTGCATTTAACCGTTAGAAGAGTTTTACTTTTATTATTAGAAACAGTGTGTTTTCATAAACACAAATTATATTTTTATATTTAAAATAATACTGCAATGTGTAATATATATTTTCGTAAAGATCCATTTCTCCTTAAAAAATACAATTCACACTAAATTATCTTTAGGTATTTGGTGCAATATGAAAATTCAATGAGCAGACGAGGTCACGTGACTGTCGGATATTACACGACGCGACGTGGCGCTCAATTCCCCGCGGCTTGAGAATGACAAGTGCATTTAAATGTAAAACCTGTTACTTGTTTATGAGATTATTATCCAACTGCTCCACTTGAAATCATTTTCTTACTAGTCAGTTGTATCTTTAAGTCAATAAGTCTTTCTATATGTTTCCTTTAATTTACAGAGGTTTAAATTAAATGATTGAATACCCTTAAGGAGATGTAATATATTAGTGAGTATTAGTTGTAAGTGATACATACCAGTAAGTAATAAGTAACTATTATTGTACTACATAAAAATACACGCCACATGTTCTATTATTGTTCACACTAGAATGTTTAATAACTCCGGCAATAAAATGTGACTAAACATTATATTCATGGACTTATTTTACGGTACATACAAAGGAAAAAGTCGAGTGTTCGTCATAGTTAGAATCATTTTTTTTTCTGGGAATTTTTGCACATAACTTCTTATTATTTTTTTATATATTGAATCCTTCATGTCTTCGTAAAAAGTTAATATTTCTAAATACATTTGAAATTTAGTTACAACCCTTGGACATTAGATAGTTGGTTTCTTCATTTTATTCATTGTTTTGTCAACTCAGTGTCATAACATATCAAAACACAATTTACCAAAGTTCTCAAGCATTTGCCTTACTTGTGATCCAAAAGAAAACATCTAATCCGTCTACATGTACTTATCCATATTTAATCATCGTAGTCTCAGAATAATATTTACAAGAGTTTAAATTTTACGGATCCATTTCTTGCATTTTAAAAGATCTTAGGCATAGAACGGTCTGTATTAGTAGGTATCCATTCTGATCCTATTCTGATCTAGTGGTATCCATCTTCTGGTTGTGGAGTCTGGTATTCTATCTTTGGGTACTTTGGGATTATACCGACCACACCAGACATGAATCGTTATTTCACATTTCGTTTCTACTGATTACTAGATTAGCGTAGAACAATATTTCGTCAATATAAAACAGGAATTGTCTTATCGCAAACACCTCCCCATCCTCAGACAGAGGTCAAAGTCGAGCGTCTAGTAGATAACGTGATTGCAGAGTCTCGCCGCCCGTTCAGCTGGTGCATCGCTTTGTTGTACTTCCGTGTTTTACCTCTACATTTCTCCAAACACAAAAATTCAACAAAAACAAACATTTACCAAACTAAACTTTTTATTAAAAAAACACTCAAAACTTGTTTTTATTCTTGATCACATTCCGCCACCCAAAATGCGAGTGCCTCCGGCCATCAGCACGGGCTTCGACAGCACCTTCGGTGCTGCCCCGCGCTGATGTCGACGAAAGAAAAACATCCCTCGAGATAGTACCTATCAGTAAAATATCAAATTCTAGAGGGGCTAATCAGAAATATAAATTGAATTGTAATGGAAAGGCAATGATGTACCGTGCAAATCACGTGATGCCGCGCGGCCTGCCGTAATCAGGATTCTCGAGAAAGATAAGATAACAGCGACAACAATACCGATCACAATACCTGGAAATGCTTGTAAGTTTGTAATTTTGTAATTGAAGAGTTGTTTTTTCGTTCTATCATGTTTGTTTCTATAAATTTCTATTTTTGTGTTCTTCATACTGGTGTGGTCGGTATAATCCCAAAGTACCTATCTTTGTGTATACACCTCCTCGTATAATTTGTGTACATGCATCGTTTGAATTTTCCCTTTTATGAATTCTAGATATGACGTATTTTGCGACTAACCTATTAGAAACTTCAACCGGGAGATCTGAAGTGTCAGTAAAAGTGAATTAAGGTCATTGAAACCAAAATTCATTACCATAAGTTTGAGGCGGATAGAGCTACCCGAGACATGAGATTTCGCTTTCATTGTGCTTGACGTGTGTAAGTAATCAACTCGTGATAAGATGTTTAAATTACATAAATTTTAGAGGTTGAACACAGGCACAACCGTGTTTTACTACAAAACAGGCATATAATCATATCCACATAAGGCTATATATGAATACTGATAGGGTTTATAATATTGTTTATTTTGAAGATACATTTTCTCAATAAAAATAAGTAATGTTATATATTAAAACTGACATCCATAATTTTATAACAAATATGAAACGTTTTGCAAAGGAGAATACACTTTTTCTTATCACCCAATTAAGAAGTAATGATATTCACAAAATTCAAACAATGAAGATAACCTAATAAAGAAGACAAAGCCTACAATATATTTCCATAATTATGTGAAACTCAATTCCATTAAAGCAAATCAAATCTGATAAGTTAATCTGGATCTGCATATAATTTATAATGCAGTTACGTGATTTAACAGTTTGGAAATTCATTACGTTGCTACAGTAATTGAATTTATGATAGGAAAACAAATTAAGAATAAAACCAGAGATTATACAGTTTATTTATTCACTAAGAGTGAGTCTGTTACCAAGGAATTACCGGTATATGCAAACAGCTCAATCAAGTCGTTAAATAATTAATGATCAGAGCGGTGGCGTAGATATCGTTTGTGAGTTAACACCCCACTAATTGCATTGAATTCCATGATTATTAAATAAAAGATTGCTTTCAATAAATTCAGCTTATGAATTATCGAATTGCACTTAATTAAATATCCATACCTTACGTAGATTCAGATTCTATGTATACAAATATAATTTACCAATGAAAATACTTAATTTTGTTTTCATTCCAATTAATAAATTAGTTTAATTTATTTGTAAAATTTTGAAAACATTGCATAGTTTCAGTTAACCTAATTGGTAAATCTTAAGTATATTTAATAAAATCTGTGTCTTGGTTTTAAAAAGAAGACGCTTGAAACTTACCAAAATAAATAAATTAGTGTAAATTAATAAACAAAATAATAAAAAAATGTATACAGATACTATTTTAAAGTGTACAGTTTTTTTTTCAATGTCTTTAAGATGGCACAAATTATATCACCACAGTATAAGTTCATTATTAAATGCTATCCAAGAGTGAAGTGTTCATTCAACACTTTCAACTTTCAAAAACACCAATAAAAAGGTTCATCGTAAGCTGTGGATTACTCTACGACTATTGAATTATAAACAAATTTAAATTCCAACAAATATATAATGAAGCTGTTAAAACTGTTATCGTTGAACAACACAACAAGTGAATAGCAATCAGTCTAAGCTAGCTCATACCTTTTTGCTTGCAGCTACCTTTTTTCTAAGTAAATGCAAGCATTAAATTACAACTACTTAACTCTTTTTAATCCTTCTAAAAAACTAAGTATTATATACTACTATTAATGACCCGTATTTTTCAGGTATAAAGATGTTTCAATCATATTACTCCATTCTTACTACAGTGTAGGTAAATCTGCTTATTTTATGTTTATGTAACTGCATGGCAGAGTTTATAAAGCAGAAATGTTTATACTTGTCCTTAAGGACTGTTTTGTATTGATTCATGAAGAAATGTACGTCCCTGGACAGATAATATTGGCATCGTCGTTCATAAGACGTTTTTATGAACAACAAGTGCAACATCAATAACTTTCAATGCGAATGTTAAGTTCAGCTCCAAGCGTAAGGTGAAATGGTACTGAACTCATTGTTCGCTCCAATAACATTGTTATGCTTTTTAACTGATATTTATCATAGAGGGACCATTTAACTTTAAGCCTAACATCGCACAGTAGAACGTCAATATTTATAACTCACGAAAGTAAAAGTTTTACTTGAAATGACATAAAACATTTTTTGTTGATTTAGTAATGTTACTAAATGATCATTCCCATACGCAGTATTACTTAAGATAAGTACTCGGGATGTAATAACACAACCATAGAAAGAAAACTCCTCTGGCTTGATTAATATGTATTACAACGACTCGTCAGGAAAATATAATTGGTTTCTTTACGTTTAAATATATGTTACTTAGTTGAATAACATCACTGTTTGATGATGAAGATGTAAATGTCATCTAATATCAATGTGTCATTGCTTTCATACCCTCTTTCTTTCTTCGGGTGAATAGAATATGCTAATAAGATTATCAACACACTTTACTCATGATTATAAATAAACTATTCTTTTTCTACCTAATAACCGTTTTCAAAGTGGGCTATGCCATAGTAGGCGTTTTGAAAATTTAGTTTCGTATCTAGTATCGTATTGGGAGCCCATATATAAGTTCTGGTACTTATTAAATCATGGATGCTCATTATTTATTCGTTTCTTGTTTCATTTATTGTTTGCTTTTTTTAGTTCATGTGTGGGTTTGTTTTTGACAGTTATTAAAAAAAAACCGGGGCGGGGGGTTCATACGTAATTTCGTAGGCGTTGCACGTGTAGGAGCTCTTAGGTTTCCATTGAATTTTTGTACGCTAATTTAGTGTGCTATATTAGTCCACCAACATGAAAACATGTCAAAATGTACATATTTATGAACTTTAAAATACTTTATTCTGCTCTTAGCGGTTTGTTGTGCAATATTTGTTTTTGCCATGGTCCCAGATCAAAGAAATATACATAATCTATCCGATACTCCAAATGATGCTGGAGCACCTCTTGTTCCAGCTATTCAACTGGTCCTTCCCAGTAATGATACCCAAGCTTAATCCAATAAATATTACAAAGCGGCCTTGGATGCTCCATAGTCTGATTATGTTATCCTGGTAAGGCCTCCATGTCACCCTGTAGTACTAAAAAACCTAGCGAAGTAAGTGTTTATACAGATATCCCACACTTGGTCACTCAGTAGTTATGGACAAGTAATCTACTACATTTAGTGCATATTTCTGCAAGATAAAAACATGTTCTTAAATTGGTATTTGCCATCGTGGAATAGTTTCTTAAAGTAACTGCTGCTTAGTGTACAACATTTTAAACCCTTAAAATACTAAACTTTATTTAAATAACTGTAAAAGTTAATATAATAAATTTTTTATTTCTTTATTTTAATCAATCCTTATTGTACGATTCAATAGCAGAAACATAAACAAACAAATATGCATAACAAATATAGGTCTGTAGTTAATACTTAAACATATGTGAGACAAATTAACTATCAATAATTGTAAAAATAAGTTACTAGTAGGCAGAATGCTGAACGAAACATAAATCAAAATCTTTTTACTATTGTAAACTTCTTTTCATACACTTTATGTATGAAACACTTATTTCTAATATGTGATTTGGCTGCATACATGGATAACCACAACATTGCTGGCTTCATTTAATCCTTGCTTTCATATTGGAGACAGTTGAATCCTTGATTGTAAATCAGTACATAAATCTAAGTGTAATATTCTTGAAACAAAAATATTACTGTGATAGTTATTATTACACTATAATACTATAAGTAATATCACACGTGCTGAGTGACTAATTTCTGTTTCCAAGGTTTTCTCTGACAAAGCATCTTCTATGAATTAAATGTAACAGGATTAAAATCACTAAAACTATATCTTACAAAAATGAAATAAATTAAGAATTTAAAATCACTTTAATGATAAATTAATATTGTTTTCTTAACTAGCTGATTTAAGGTAGAACGTTTCCTAAATAATATTTTAGTATAACTTATACTTATACTGGCCTCGCCCAACATGCGGCTGAGAGAGCTTAAGTCTTTTTTTTAAATTCCAGTAGCCCTTATGATTGTAATCTTCAATGAATTAAAAAAAATCTTGAGTATCATATGAACTTTAATTTAAACACTGAAGATATAAGAAATAACATTGAAATTTCAATTATCTCATCATTAAAATTATATTAAATAAATTTTGCTTCTATACAATGTATCCCAGAATGGCTGGTTTAATAGTTATCACATACTGAGATAGATACTCTCCCCTCACACCCACTCTTGGTCACGTGATGTACCTATTCAGAATGTGACGTCATCCTGATCAGCAAAAATTATGTCACATCAACAAATCGTTATCTCACGAGAGGTGCTGCTTAATCACATTATTTTAAATTTTCCCGTTAGTTATTTTTTAATTAAAATAAGTTTAAATAAAACAGTTACATACAGGTCTGTATGAGAATTTGGATAAGTAGATTAAAAATTAAAGTTTAACTTAAAAAATATGTTGTAAGACTTTAATTTATTGTTAAAAATAAGCTGCTATTCAAAACATGATCTTTATTTTTACAAATTACACTACACCTTTCACCTAAAGGTTTACTTTGTTTATACGCAAGTCACCACTCAACTGATTTTAATTGTATCAAAGATGAGAATATATACTGGTACTTTGTTGTTATTATGAGAAAACTGAAATTGATTTCGTACGTTTACCTCACCCTGATTGAACTCGGCTGTCGTGAATATTAAGCAAACGGTAACCAAAGACGCAACATCCGTCACCAGCTAACACAGTTTAATTGTAACATCGATGATAAAATATGTAGTGATAATATGTTCTTATCAGATGTGAGCAGTGGCATTGATTTCGTATGTTTACCTCAGCGTGATTGAGCTCAGCTGTCATGAATATTATGCAAATGGTAACCAACGCCGCATCATCTGTCACAAGCCGACACAACTGAGTTGTAACACTTAAGAATATATTTATTTTAAACTAACCCAGTTGATCGTAGCTATTAGAGAATTGTAGCTTTATTGACAGAATAATATATCTTTTGCATATTTCGATTTGATATAAATCTAGTTATAATTTTTATTAATTTTATAACAATGTTTATCATCAAATTAAAGTCGTGTTCCTTTGGGTCTTTCGGTGGTTCGGTGAGAACTAGTCTACTTTTATATTTTATTAGAAATCAAATGTTCTGTCAACTTCTTATAACAGAAAATGTGTTGTTATAAGATACTCCTTTAGTAACTGTAAAAATATATTGTTAGACAATGGTTATATAGAGACTTTTATAAATTTAGGCATATCACTGAGTGTAATAATATGCGTAGGATACACAATTGTTCTAACACAAAACTCTAAAGAGCAGATTCCAAAGTATAACATCCAGGAGATAAAATAGTTGATGTTACCTTGTCTCTTACTCTCTAGGTCTCCAGGGTAACCCAAACAGAAACACCCATAACAGCATTAAGAGTACTAGAGACAACGTTTTTAAACTTGCCTTTGTGTCGATGTTAATATAAGCAGTAGACTTCATGAGAGTATTAAATTCCTCGACAGTCTTACAATATTAGAATTCAGATTAAAACAATTTCAGTACGTAGGTAGGTATATTTTTGGGCTTCTGGGATATAAATCCTTGAACATTACTTATAAGAGCAGAAGAAAATACCGTTATGCTATTGATACTCAAAACTGTATCCGTTACAATCCGTTATAACTTATAATGTTGTCATTACTAATTATAATAGTGTAGTATGTTTACATAATTGATAAATAAAATTTAATAAATCGTCTACACATTAAAGAATATTTAAAAATCTAACATATGTAATAAAGAAATGGTACAAAACCTAGTAGGAATACATTTTCACTGGTTTTACCTTTGATTTGAATATAGTATGAGTACAGACTGTAAATACCGATGTGTCAGAGGTATTTGGACAGCCATATGTTTATTTTCATTCGCGACACATCGTTAACAGCCAATTTCGGGATAATAAGGTAAAAATGTTGATCAATATAGATATAAAAGTTGCAAAACATCTAGGGTATGTCATTTTGTTACTTCCCAATATATGTAATAATTATTCAAATATCCACCTATACTGTTTACTGTTATATAATATGACTAAAATCTAAGATTTATCTTCCCATACATTATTTTTTGGTAAAATTCAAAAAAACTCACTCCAGTGTTTTCAGTTCTAGGCTGGTTTCTAAATATCACAACGCCCGGTACTAATAGAAGTTTGTCTTGCTACTTGATAAAAAATGAGTAAATTAGTCAATATATCTGTGAACCAGTCGAAAAGTTCAAGAATATATTGCATTATTATATAATATATTAAACGCAAACAAAAAGATGTGGTTTGGATATCATACATAGAGTGGTAATTATCTAATTACCGGACTAGTGTATTGAAGTGCCTGGCCCATGAAACGTGACTGTAGAGGTTTATCACATAATTGTGTCAAATAACCATAAATTACCTGAACCATTACTGGGCTGTGTTAGCACATCCGCAGCTGACAACAGGATAATGTAATGCTGAGTTAGTATTGTACCGTAGTGGAAGGTCAGTAATGTTGCTTATATATTATCTTTGCCACACCAGTAGTAATTATGACTGTGCAAGTTCGTCTCACAATTTTGTATCAAATGATCATAACTTACCTACACCATTACCGGGCTGTGTCAGCACATCCGCAGCTGACAACAGGATAATGTAATGCTGAGTTAGTATTGTACCGTAGTGGAAGGTCAGTAATGTTGCTTATATATTATCTTTGCCACACCAGTAGTAATTATGACTGTGCAAGTTCGTCTCACAATTTTGTATCAAATGATCATAACTTACCTACACCATTACCGGGCTGTGTCAGCACATCCGCAGCTGACAACAGGATAATGTAATGCTGAGTTAGTATTGTACCGTAGTGGAAGGTCAGTAATGTTGCTTATATATTATCTTTGCCACACCAGTAGTAATTATGACTGTGCAAGTTCGTCTCACAATTTTGTATCAAATGATCATAACTTACCTACACCATTACTGGGCTGTGTCAGCACATCCGCAGCTGACAACGGGATAAATGCTGAGTTAGTAATTGGACTGTAGTGCAAGGTCAGTAATGTTGCTTATATATTATATTTGCCACACCAGTAGTAAATGTGACTAATAATTGTACTGTAGTGCAAGGTAAGTAATGTCACAATCTGTTTGTAACAGATTGTAATAATGCAATCTGGTATAATGCAATGTAATAATGCAATCTGTTGTTTACATATTATCTTTTCCACACCAGTAGTAAATGTGACTGTGCAAGTTCGTCTCACAATTGTGTGTCAAATGATAATAAATTACCTGCACCATTAGAGGGATATGTCAGCCCAGCAGCAGGTGACAGCAGCATACCGACATGCTATTGTATGTAAGCGTTTTAAGTTTCTGCAGTCCATAATTGTAACGTGGCAATTAGGTATAGCTCAATATAGCATCTCGTTCGAATACCTGAAATAATAGGGCCAGGAGAAGCAAAAGGAACCAGAGGCATGTCCTGTACTTATAAAGCTGTTCTTATGTTTATTGTTTCATGTACAACACAATTTTATGTCGTTTCTGAAGAGACTGGAGCCATTCCGCCATATTTATTGGTATCATTGTTGTAGAATATCGTGAGGTGAAACAGCCAGCAGAATCACAAGCGTGTTTCTCGCAAGATCACAATGTATACACATAAGTAATAATTTCTCGGAAAAATTAATGAAACTTAAATAATATCGCATGTTACTGAATGCAAATATGTATATAAATAAAAATGTGCATTCAGTAACGTGCAATAACGTTTAAATTTTATTAATGTTTTGCTATAGATTATTTGCGACAAAATAACACAGTATAAATAATACAATTCATACAATAAGTTACGTATAACATTTTTAACAACACGTATTGAATTATTCCATCTTCTTTCCTCTTATGGTGTAAAATATCCGGTTAATATTTGAAAGCTGTGAAGAATTTAAACACAAGACAAAGAACATACCAACGTCAAAGTTGGTAACAAACACTTGAGAACCAAATCTATAAACTTATATCTATTTTTAGAAGTTTGCTACTTACTATTTCTCTGTAATTTACGCCGTGTGCCATAATTTAAAGTATTTAACAAGTTTGATCCAAAACCAGTTTTAATCATCACTACACATATTATATTTAGTCCATCTATCATTAAGATAAATAATATTGTAGAAGGTTTGCTTATGACTGCTAGGATTAAACCTATCTGTATGACAAGAATTTAAATAAAAATTATTTAGAATATGAGAAGTCGTTTAATGCTTAGTTTAATTTTGATTAATACAGTTTAAACGTTGTTTAATATTTTTTTTCTTCTACGTAATTTTACAATCCGTGTTACTTGATATTACAATGTCATCTCTACAAGAGCTGTATAATGTTTTTATATTACAATTGTCATATAAAACACTGGTATAGAGATCCAGACCATGTCGTGCGGCCCGAGGTTTACGTTGTGTTTAATTATCTGCAATAACAAGGTTTGACGAGCTCCGCTAAAAAAGGAAGACACAATTACATATGCAGAGCGTTTTTTTGCTTTTATGTATATGAATATTTGGATTTCATAAGAAAAGTGTGAAAAGTTGTCACTAATTATGACGTTAAAAATTGTTATCTTTCAAAGCAAATTTAATAAAATACAGTATTTCTTCAGTAAATGTAAGAACTCATGATTCTTATGATTGATTGAGAAATAAGGGGAAATCACTCAGTACAGCGTTTAGCAATGAAAACCTAAGGACAAAGAACAAAATATATCTTAGCTGATCATAATGTTGAGTTAACCTTATACTTGTGCAAATGACAACACTATAATTATTCTAGTGTAACATTTAAGTAACTTCGTTTAAACTATCCAGAAAACAAGTAATAATAGCTCCAGGATAACACTAAGCAGTGGTACAACCTGCGGAATTATGATAAAAATTATTTATTATAATGGGTGACTCGCATTGTAGTCAATGTTTTCCAAAAACATGGAATACTAACGACATGAGTAGTATTTCTGGTTTTAAATGTGAACGAGTTGAGAAAATGTTTTAAATCCCATGATCTGAATGACGCAAAGACCTTGTTCTGAGATAACTGGAAAGTACAATTGTATGTTAAATTTCTGAGCTAGTGCAAATGGACACTGCATACTACACTGTCTCATTTCAGGAGTAGTGCTTGTTAAAAATCTTAGAAAAACCCCCGACGGAACGGCGTAACTGGAGAGTTCATATATATTAATTACTATACTTGCAATTGGATATTTGCTTATAGATTACGGTATACCATAATGGACCAATTTCTAAACATTGAAAGAGTAGTGCTTGTTGAATGTGTTACAAAAACACTAAAGCACGGCATAACTGAAAATAGTCTACACTTAACTTCCCGATTTATCGTAATTACATGTTAGTCTACAGATTACACCTTGCCACGTTCGTGTGATGAAAGTGTAGGTGGGGGTAGAGAGTCAAGTGGAATCACATAATGGATCTACCACGAACGCTCAAGGCGGGAATTGGAGGTTCCGGATTAACAAGAGATTGGTGTTGTAATGGGAGTGGATCAACACCAAACACGTTAATGGCTTTAAAAATCTGCTATCGGGTATAACTTTGTTTCCAACATTAATTAGTGCCATAATATTTATCTGCTTTCCACATTGATAAATTCAGCAAACTAATCTATAATATATCCCTTGATTTTTATCTATATAATATCGTCACTCTTAAGTAAACAATTGTTATTACGCCAATAATCATATCTACGTTTAAAAAAACAGTGGGGTTTACTTGTTTATGTTTCATTTTAAATGCATCACTTGTACACTGTTTATGTGAATGAGATTTTTATAATTACTGAATGTTAAAGAATTTAAAAATGTGCTTGTTTATTTATAAACGGACAAATAAATATGATCTTTTTCCCTATACTGATGTGAATGATAGGATTGTATATTAATTATTCTGAGTAAATGAATGTCTCTTTATTTAAATTATATTTTCTCAGCATTTATTCAATATACATTTTTATACATTATTAACCTGCTACTAATTGAGTTTAATTTTGATTTTTCTCTTTAATTAAAAAATATTCATTTATTTTTTCATTTATTTTCCTGTTCATAATGTAGAAAAAGTTTTTAATTAAATTCCTCCAGATTATTATTAGCCCGTTAAGCTACTAACATTAGACTGGTATTTACCACTTAAAATTTATATATACGGGAGGATTAGTTGGAGTTTTATAACAAATATTAATCCATCTTGAACAGTTAATTTACATAATGACAGTCTCTAAAGCGATCCATCAAATATGTTATTTCTATAAAAAGTCCATAAAAAATCTATCGCTCTGTTTTTTTTTTGTATAGTATTTCTTTTAAATATTGAATTTGATTCCTAAGGCTATTGAGCTTTTGGGATAAAATAAGTTTATCCTTAAAATCTGTAATATGTGCTTTCTGATAGAAGAGGTACTATCAGAATATACATATAAACACTCTTGACATTGTAATGTTTCTAATAAACACCGACATTTGATACTTGTTGTCCATCTACCGGCTTTGCCAACATCAATGTTCGCTAATGGCCAAACTTCACTGACATACAGAAAACTTGATTTTAATTGGTGTCACCATTAGGACTGACATGTTTGAATGGAATTGCTTATTCTCTGTAATATTCTTCTCTTCTCAGTTAATAGCCTTGAATAGTGGATAATATATATTTAGAATTGAAGGTATTCATCAGAGACATCTTCTTTTATTGAATTTATGTTAATATTACAACACATAATGACCTTAACAATACAACATAATTAATCTGTAACTTATTTTCAAAATTAACTTTTATATATTTCTTAATGATGTCAAATTTTATGTACAGAAATAATACGTAAGCTTTTCAAATGCAAATAATTTAGAATTTTCACTAACTCAAAGACTATTAAGTTGCAGCCCGTAGGAATTTTATAAATGAGAAAAGGCCTATGTTTATCACAGGAACCTTAATAATGTTTATGTACAATTTCGGTACAATCGGTTGAGTAATTTACGCGTGAAACAAAACAAGCAAACAACGGCACTGAACCTTTTGTAATACTAATACGATTAAAGAATATTTCTACAAAAAAGTTTAATTCGCTAGTAAGTTCTGTGAAAGTTATAAAACGTTCTTTAGTTACGCATAGTTATTGTAATTAAGCCTCGTCTAAAATGTGTATAGCCAAAAATATATTGCTTCTCTATTGTGCTTAAAACTTCTCTCTGACGATATGGAATTTTATCATTATTTATTTACCAAGAAAGGAATTTTTTGCAAAATAGTATTAAATTATAAAATACTTAAACTTTTATTTAAGAGTTGAATCCCATGGTTTCTATTTATATGACTTTCAAATTCATTTAAATTACAAAAGAATATTTTAACGTTCAAATTTCAATAAATGAATTTAATTTTGAAGATTAAAGATCGTCATTTTGTAAAGAACATAATCTATGTTTTATTTTCTGCTTCTAATTGTTTTAACAAATTCTTGCTCTTACCTTCTGCAATTGAAATTTCTGGAGTTTTAAAAACCTAGTTTGACAAATACTTTATTAAACAGCAATCTGTAGTAGTTTATAATTTTTCTGATATGTTCTGAGATAAATATATTAGTGACTGTGGAAACCTATATCAAAATAATGTTAACTGAATATTTGTAATAAACACAGATGAAACATGGAATATAATTATATAAGGGAAGAAGTGAGTGGGCCGGAGTTTAATTACGTCATTAAATGGAATCCTATTTCGCTAATTAGATAATACTGTGTCACGAGTGATTGACTGCTAACATTGGTTTAAATACGGACATTGGAGTTAATATTAAAATAAATCCGGGATAAATCACTATTAATGATATTTAGTTACTTGTAATGAAGTTATGTTGGAGCCCATTATAATTCTCATCCTTCTATACTTTAATGTTATATGACCGATATATAATAAATATAATCTCGCGATTATATTATGATGATCACATAAGTACATTATAATTGTTACTTTACCTTTTGATACACAAATGGTTGGTCCAATTTATAACACAACTATGTATAATGTAATAGGAGAAAATATTTTTTTTTTAAGTTTACCTACCATGGGCACTGTGAACGTGGGCCCTTTTGACTATGGGCCCCCGTTCACTACATATGGGCCCTTTTGACATTTCATGTAAAACTCCTTTACGGTTTATGGAATAATCATGCGTGAGATATTAACAACGCAATTCTTCTTTATAAATAGTTATAATTAAATTATTTAATCCTACTTATTAATAAATAATAAGTGTGAATTAATAATCAATAATTGAAAGAATAATACGGCATGCATTAGAAACTTCAGATTTTCAATATGATAAAGGTATTATGTATTGGTATTTGTAAATATATTATGTTTTTTAATGTTCTGATTATAAACAAATAATGAATACCTTTAAAACGGTGAGGTTAATGCGTAACAGAATACAATAACAGAACAATCAAGTAATTAATTAAAAATATAATCAGTTCCTCTCTCACCGAGATGCTTTTTGTATGCGTAAGCCCACATTGGAATAATTTACTAGTTTAAGGAATCATTTATATCTGATTAAATGATGTTTACAATTATTTGTAAGCATATTGCTATGATTGGCATATTAATTCTACTTATCTTTTTCCAGACGTTTAATTACATTAACTCACTCTTTAAATTTCTCATTTACAATAGTGAAGGTATGATAACGATATAAATTTTAATCTAAGAAAAGGTTATATTAATAAGATAAACTAAGCATTATCTTACACACTACTGACCACAACACAGAAAATTGGAGTATAACTGTACCGGTCAGTGTCTGGGTGTAACACTTCAAAAACCGAGTTCCAAACCGTGGTCTTCTACGAATAAATTCTGCAGTCCTTCTCATGAATGATAAAGCGCACGTAAGAAGTTTTTAATTGAGTTTCAGCCTATGACTGTAATGGCTCCTTAACAAAATTGGCATAATCAATCTAGAAGAAATTTCAAGTACAGGACAATCGGAACTACGAACGTAAAAAAGGTCTATTGAAAACGGTTGAACAAGACTATATCAAGAAAGGATGTACATTCAATGATCTTAATATTCAAATTCATATTAATCTTATGTATATTTAGGCCGATCTACTTTTTTCAATAGCATATACCTGTTAAATTAAAGAGGTGACATTTCAAGAGAAAACAACGATGATTCCTGTATTATCATCGTGAAGATGCAAAAATTCGACATTTTTCGGAATAGCTATGAACAGTGGTTAGATATTTTGAGCCCTACAATTTAACCTTAGGTCGATAATGTTTAGGGATATGATATGTATCTATATAATTTAAGATCTTATGAGATTACTTACTTTATGCTCAAAAGGAGGATGGTTTCATGGTCAGGGGACGTTATAAATTCCTTACATTGTGTTGGCCACATTTGTACATACATACATGTACTTTTGTTTATACCATCCTTTTGTGACATTGTTATATACAAGGAAGTTGAAAATCTAAGGGCAGATGAGATAACAACCTACAGTTTCCTCAGACTGAAAGGTTCTCGGTTCTAGGGAAAGTAAATTACAAGATGAAGGGTTAGAAATCGGGACACCTTTCTAGGCAATTAACATGAACACTTTAGTCACTTTTAAAACTTTACCCGTTTCCACAAAATGGGATTTGGGAGCCTTAAAAATTTTTAAATGTACATATTCATTAAGTGAAAATGTAATTTAAAGGTTTGAATAAACGAAAAATAATAGTGGAAACTAGAATATTCTATCTAAAAGCAATAGAAAATAACAGGTCATTTAAATTAAATAAAAATTAATTGAGGAAAAACATGAACACCCACATTCAGGAGGTAAATTAATTTAAATGGACAACCACTCTCCTTACAAACTCAAACCTTCTTTTCAGACATTACCTGCTGCAGGTCAAGCCTCCCTTATCTTATCACTTTTGAGGAAGTTCAGTATCATATTCAGCTTCTGGTTGGAATGAACATAGTTATAATGGGTTATGATACTTAATAGTGAAATGGACTGTTAAAGTGAACAAGAGCCTATTATTACACCGATAGGGCGAGGCTTCGGTAACCGATTGAGATCTTACAATGTAGTAAAGAATCTATTTAATGAAAATTATTATAATTGAAACCCTGTATATCAGGAGTTAAAACAACTATCAAACGTTTTAAGGTAACAGGAAGCGTTAATGACCACGCCAAATGTTAACGATCGAAATTGGTTACAAACTAAGTAATTTATAATTGAAGTTATACAATCTTTTGTAGAAGATCCTAATACCTCAACAAGAAATGTTTTTTTTATATTAGGCATATCTTAAATACCAATTTGTAAAGTTTGACATGGCATCGGTTATAAAGCACACAAAATCCGTTTATTTAAGAGTTAAGTGAGGACAATTTTGATCGTCGAGTAGACTTTTGCAAAATAATGAAGCGGAACATAATTAATAATACAGTTAGCTTAAACAATATTGTTTTCTCAGATGAAGCTATGTTAATGGTAAAGGGTAACCATAACAGATAAAATGCTCGTTATACAGTCAGTGAAAATGGATAAAGTCGTTTTAGGGGCTAAAACTTTCTCTTCAATTTCCAAGAAAGGTGTCAAAAGCTATATGCCTACGTTTTTATTTGTTTAAAACTAAATAGAGTGTATCCATAATTTTAACTCACTCTGTATATATATATATATATATATATATACAGATATATATATATATCTTGGATATATATATCTTCTTTATTTTTAGGCCAGTTATGCAAACTGAAATGTTGCGTCAAATATGTGATTGATTCCAACCGTATTACCGTAAAGTAAGCAAATTCAAGTCAAGGTTCAAATTTGATACATATAGCATATTAACTATATACATTTACTTTGCATCTAATGAGAGCCTCGGTTATTACGCAAATTCTTAACATTCCCATAAACATCTGTCGAAGATAGTTTTAACATGATAAAACAGCTAAAATCTGATGCGATATTTTAACCAATACTTAACGTTTTACTCATAGTTTTGCTTAAAATGAAGATCACAGGCAGTGTCGAATTCTTGAACATAAGGAGAAAAACACTTTCGATGTGCAAAAGTGAAAGGACCTAAAAAAATATATTATTGATTGACTCAAAAAAGGTTATTATTAAAACGATAAAGGAAGTTAGGAAGTCGATAAAGAGTCGAAATAATACGGTTTTCAATAAATTCATGTGACATATTTAAATAATATCATGCTAGATGTTTTATAATAAAAGTACATTTAATAAAAGTAATCCTCACATCAAGAATAATTATATCTATTATGTACAGAAATAGAGTATATTATAATATTAATTGCTATGCAGGACAGTATCTTCTTCAACGTACCTTGGAATTCATTTATTACTCTATATTAGACGTGATTCAATATAGTATTTCTCGTTAATATGCGATTGATAAACATACAAGTTTTTGTAAAAGATGCCTCCGAGTTTTATTAAAACTGGATAATTATTACACTATAATATCTTTTATTACTTTGTGTGATTTATTTAGCTCGACATACTAAGATAGTTAAACATGTTTTTACAATTCAAAGGTAAAGTATTATAACGACTTGGATTATAGATATTAATATTCCAGAATATTAGGAATAAAAGTATCAATCAGACATCCAAGACGGTATAAAATATTTTTTTATTAGTAAGCTCGGAGTGAATATTCAGTAAACTTTATTACACAAGGTACTACACAAGGACTCAAAAAAGGTTATTATTAAAACGACGAATTTTAAATCTCTAACCATAGCAACTAAAATAAGTAATTACACGATAATTCCTATTACTGTATAAAAAAAATTATAGGGCTCTATCATAATACATCACAAAAGACTTCACTAAATGTTATATTTTATACACTTCTATTTTGATTATTGCGTGAGAATCTGGTAGTATTATATATAAATTTCCATGTATATTCAAATAATCATTTCACTAGACCTTGCAGTAAGTGAAAGTGTATGAAACCTTTCGTTATTGCTACAGTTTATGGAGCGACATGACGACAGGGTGGGCTCTGCCAATATATCCCGTGTTTTTAGCTGCCTTATCTCTGAATTGAGCAGGATATTACCGTAAAGTAAGGAAATTCAAGTCAAGGTTCAAACTTGATACATATAGCATATTAACCACATATTAATCAACTTAACAGAATTTTAACTACTTTGCATCTAATTAGAGCTTAGGTTATTACGCAATTTCCTTAACATTCCCATAAGAGTCTGTCCAAGATAATTTTAACATAATAAAACAGATAAAATCTGATGATATATTTTAACCGTCACTCAACGTTTTACTCGTAATTTTGTTTAAAATGCAGATCACAGGCAGTGTCGAATTATTGAAACTAAGGAGAAGAACTCTTTCGATGTGCACAAGTGAAAGGACCTAAAAAAATATATTGTTGATTGACTCAAAAAAGGTTATTATTAAAACGATAAAGGAAGTTAGGAAGTCGATAAAGAGTCGAAATAATACGGTTTTCAATAAATTCATGTGACATATTTAAATAATATCATGCTAGATGTTTTATAATAAAAGTACATTTAATAAAAGTAATCCTCACATCAAGAATAATTATATCTATTATGTACAGAAATAGAGTATATTATAATATTAATTGCTATGCAGGACAGTATCTTCTTCAACGTACCTTGGAATTCATTTATTACTCTATATTAGACGTGATTCAATATAGTATTTCTCGTTAATATGCGATTGATAAACATACAAGTTTTTGTAAAAGATGCCTCCGAGTTTTATTAAAACTGGATAATTATTACACTATAATATCTTTTATTACTTTGTGTGATTTATTTAGCTCGACATACTAAGATAGTTAAACATGTTTTTACAATTCAAAGGTAAAGTATTATAACGACTTGGATTATAGATATTAATATTCCAGAATATTAGGAATAAAAGTATCAATCAGACATCCAAGACGGTATAAAATATTTTTTTATTAGTAAGCTCGGAGTGAATATTCAGTAAAATTTATTACACAATTTTTAACTATTAAATATAATATGATTTCCCTTAAATAAAAATCACAGTTCTAAATAAAAATAAAAGATTTATTTTAAACTGACAAATTAAAAAAGTTCAATGTTTCAGAATTTCATCACTTTATTTTTCACGAAGAATTGACAAAACGTTTACTAATAGTTAAAAGGTCCTTTAGCAAGAAATAAAAATTTCAGTCAAATATATCAAACTAAAAAATCAGAGCTCTCTTTAGAAATAAAATAATTAAGATTTCAAATAAAAATCAAATGCCACTTGGAAATAACTAAAATAATAATTTTCACTTCTAAGTTCACTCAAAATTCAAAAATAACAAATCAAACTTCACTTTGCACTAGTTATACCTTAACTTTCAAGTATTTGCAGGTCAGATACAACTCTCTCAAATAATTTTTAAAGTTAAATTAAGTTCCAAATAACAATTCGCAATAAAACATTTCAAATTAAATATTAATAAATTACTAAATTTCCAAAATTCAATCAAAGTAATTACCAAAGTTCAATTTTAAATCACTTTTCATTCAAGTTTGAACCAAATGTAACTTGTTTAATTCTATTATGCTTTATTGTCTATCAAGAATCAGTTATGCAGATTGCTCTGTAGTTTCTATAAATTTAATTTTGACGTGACAACGTCTTAAGTTAGGTTGCGGCTCGGAGTCACTCATGAAAAAGTGTAACGCCCGGTAACGTTACGATGCCCGTCCAGTGGGTCCGCCGCACGGGATCCGCACGGGATAAAGCAGATAACTGTGGGTCCGCCGCACGGAATAAAGCAGATAACTATGTTTATTCGTGAAAATGTGGAGTGCTTAGATTCGTCATTTACAACAACTACAACAATAAAGGTAAATAATTGTACACTGATATTTCATTATCATAAACTATGATTGATTGATTAATTGTTAGATTGATACAAAAGTTGAGAAACTGAGTTTATAGGTTATGTTATATTATTGACAAATGTTGATAGTGTTAAGTAAATTATTAGTTTAAATCACTCTGCAATCAATCGTAATTCAGTCTATTGAGAAGAAACAGCGCGTATTGCTAGTCAAACATTTAAAATAACAAATTATAACCTCTAACCTGTCATAACAGTGCGACCAAACAAACGAACTAAACCGACCAATCACCACGCGCGGAGTTAGAATTTAACTGTGTTTAGCAAGAATTTCAAATTCCAATTTTAGTAAATGTTTTATTCAACTTTAGCATTTACAATAACAAATTTTAATTAATTTCAAATTATGTACAATGTTTTAGTAAACAAAATATATTTCTATAGTTAAAATTTGTGCAATTCTTATTTTCATTCAATGCCTTGTTCCTATTGTGCAATTTAATAATATTCATATCAATAAATATTCTACCGAGAAAAAGACGTTGTCACGTAAAATCTTCGCCCGTAAAACCTACTTTACAGGCAACCATAATTTTTTTTTCCTATAAACTAATACAACAAAATCAATTTAATATCTGATCTGAAAGACTATTTAAATGTAAAATACAATAAATTTAAAGCTTACCTCAAAAATCCTCGCGGAAAAAAATTAGAGACACGGCACGCACTTTCATCAACTTAATTCACGATAATTACCAAAGAAGGGCGAAAATTATGAGTTTTTATAGTTCCCCTTCCCTCCCTAATTCTGATGGACATCCGCGGCGTTCTCTCATTGGCCCAGCCGTACCCAACTTGAGAACAATAGCCCTCTCATATCTTACGTAACTGCAGTACACATGACAAGTTCTGATCAATTAAAAGCAGTGAACCGCCTTCCTAATAATTTAAAGTTACCAGCACTAACTTACCAAAGGATTACATATACGTTTATTTCCTAAATTGTTACAGTCTAATCAAAATTAAATGCCAATAAATCTTTCCCAAAATTTTCGTTTAATTTCAGTTTTTAATTAAAAATATCAACCAATGTAGCTTTAAAAACGCTACCAGTATATATTGCGTATAGCTGTAATTTTGTATTGGCTGAAAATATCATTTAAGGAAAAATATTTCAGACCGAGATCTCGTATAATATTTTGTTAACTCTGAGTAAAACAATATTCATATATCTAGAAGTTGTCATGGTTTTTACTTTTAGAAATATAAGTATTAAAATTGTTTAGTAATATTAGTATTTGATTATATCTCTTTCATTTTTATCTTTGAGGCCCTGTCATAACACACAATGTACAGGCACCTTAGAATAACGTATATTATTAAAACATTTTTTGAGGTTACTTTTTTATAATTAATTATTTTAAGGTATAACATGATGTTACAGAAGATTTATATAGTTGAAATAAGCATCACTGAGATTAAATTCTGTGATGTGCAACCATGCCTCCCTCAGGTGAAACTCACGTGACAGAGACTACAAAAGAGGTAAAAGAGAACAAACCTGTAACCATGTGATGTGACACGTAGTGTTACAAAATCGCAAAAAAACATGCTTTGTGTAAACTCCATGTACACTCCCTGTAGAAAAACATTTACTATAGAACACATGTAAAGGCAAGCGTCTGCTCGCAGTTATCAACTAGTGTAGCCAATAGTAAATGGCATTCACTCGGAATTATAGAAAGGCATAATTGTGGAAAAGTCGAATATAAAATTGTATTAGTTCATTCTCGACAGGAATATTATTGGAGTAAGCTACTGTGTCCCCGCTTTTGTTTATTTAATTGTTAAACAATCAGTATTTGAAGGCATAATTTGCAATACTTAATTTAGCTAAAAACGTGACAGAGAGAGAGAGCGTGAGAGAGAAAAAGGAAGTGTGTTTCATGGTTTTGCAATCAACCAAGAGTTTATCCTAACATAGCAAGAAATTCTAATTGTAAAATTTGTTGCATACAATAGTTAAAACTTTATTTATTTTCTACTACTAGTGACAATAAGATTTATTTCGACAAAAGGAACAAAGGTTTTAACTAATTTGGTGCCCAATGATCAGTTTAAATATTCCAACAATAGGTAAACACAACAGCTCGTTCCCATTGTACTAATCATTATATGGTGGTTGGAATATGTCGCCACCACAGTCGCCTTGGGCAGAAAGAAATCAATGGCCGCTGAGTGGTAAATCTTCTGGGTCTCTTAAATAATACTGGTCACCTATTCTCCCGCCTGTTTCTAATTTATAATTTACAAATGTTGATACAAATTGTGCAAGTTTTTAACATTTTTGAGTTTACACTGGTGTATAATGTGAGACTAACTTGCAAGTTGGCCGCTACCATTTCCATTCCGAGGTGTAAAGCGAGCAGATTATGTGAAATATTTCCGCAAGAATGCAAAATGTACATTTTAGTCGACCTAAAAGCCATTTCTATGATTATAGTTTTTCTTTTCTCACCTAAGGAGTAATTTTTTTTATCTTTCCTTTTGTATATCTTAGTATATATTATTATAGACCCTACCTTAGTAACTGTTCACAGTAAATTTTGTTTTTGTCTTGTTAATAGCAAAGTGTATCAAATTGAACAATACAAAACGTTTAAGAATAGTAAACCATTGAAGCTTTGCAATATATTAATTCTATAACAGTATAAATGTATAAAACAAACAGATTTTGATGCAGTAATGTTTTGGGGGGGGGGGGGGAAACTAGCACGTTATGTAGTTGTATACAATTTAGAACCGAACATCCGTTAACCCGGGAGTGGTCGCGCCTATGTCGCACCTGAATCCGGTCGCTGTGGGTCTAGGTGACCCGCAAATTAAAACCTTGTTATATCTGAAAGCTCTATTACTTTTTTAATTAATATTACATATATGTTAATTTAGGAGCTAGTTAATAGAATTTAACATGTTTCGGAAACTTTTTTTATTTATTTACATGTTATTTTAAAATTACGAAATGTATGTCACAAATCTTAGCAGTTTGTGTTGACTAATTTTCTAATGTCTGTATAAAAATCTAGTTACAAAATATTTAAATTTTAATGATTGTATTTATTGGTTTAAGATACAATATACCTAAATAAAATTTAAAACACATACATTATTTCGAAATATTTTTAGTAAATTCTCCTGTCAAATTTAATAAAATAAAAACTAAAACCTAAGTAGAAAATTATTAAGTAAAATATTAAACAACTATGAAGTATTTAAACCTTACCTAATATTGCATATAATTAATTTTTTAATAACTACATCTTAAAATAATCAAAACTTATCACTATTCTTAAAATATTATCTTGAAAAAATTTTTTGAAGTAAAACAAGTCGGGGACGCACTCTTCATTGAGACCTGAAAATAAATTTCATTTTTCATAAATCTTAAAGTTTAAAGATTTTCTCTTTAACTTGTTATTATAATAAATTATATTACAGGAGTAAACAATATAAGGTAATCCTAGGTAATGTCCTCTATACGCAAGAGGAATTTTCATCATCCGACACAGGTCCATCATTTTCCGAATCTTCGTCACTCTGCTCTGTATCTGAATTTCTGCAGGCATCGTCCTCTCTTTCTTCTATTTCATCTACGTCACTTCCAACATCAGTTTCAGCTCCAGTTTCAACATCGGATTCAACATCTTCTTGCAGGGCCTGGAGAATTCTGTTTTCATCCAACACTACACGCTCTGCCGCTCTAAAGGGAGCACTTGTACTTGAGCCTTCAGCCATTTCACTTAGTTTTTGAACAATAACATAGAATAAAAAAATTATATGCTATAAATGTTAATAAAAATACCATAAACGCTAAAAAACACTGTTCAAAAAATAATTTGATGTAAGACACTTTGATAATGAAAACGGTCGCTGCGGGTCACGGTGACCCACACGTGTCTATCCCGGACACCAGTCTCGCATAAACTGAACAAAACTGTCCTGAGTTATAGTGGGTGGGGAGGCAGGTAGGTATGCGAAAGGCCGGAAAAATTAATTTTTTTGTATAGGCAGGACAGATGACAAAAGTCACGTACGGGTCACTATGACCCACAGCGACCACTGCCGGGTTAAAAAAAATAAATAATAACACAGCTTTTGAACGATACCATTTATTATATCTAACAATTCTCTCTATTAGTTGGATAGGTTGTAAGTTATCTCACGATAGATAATGAAAGTTGTGTAATAATCTCAGATGGTATAGATTTTGAAGGATTTCTGATCTCTTATCCATTTTAGGATAAAATCCTGTTTCCTTCACAATCCTTGTATTTATAAACAATTAAAGTAATGAATATAGATACATTTCTACATAAATATGTATTAACAATACAACAATAGAGTGAATAATTTGTTTTGACGCCTTTGGAATAATGAATATGTAGGTTACATTCTCACCATACAAACCCCTTGTAAAAAGGAGCCTAACACTGGGTAAACTTAACTCTGATATTACCTCATTAATATACTTTTTAGTTAATACGATTTATTTAAACGCTGAAGATGGGTATAAAAGAGTACTAGTCTCTTGTATTTATTATTTATAAATAAAGATATGAAAATAAAATATGAATTCAGCAAGACATTATCAGCTATCAATATCTATAATTGAAGCGAAAGGATTGTACTGAATAATTTGACATAGACTTATATGTACAAGTTCACAATACACGGAAATCGATAGATTTTGTCTGTCAGAAAGAAGGCAGCAATGGGGACAGAGCGATATACATCGTTAAATAAGCAAATGTTTCCTTCAAAAGCTTGCGTTTCTTTGACGTGCAGGAAAAGTTTACGTTCTCTTTCTACTCCGAGCTCGTCCTGGAGACCCTAGTTAAAGTTTAGACGTATCCTTGCTTTCGCTTTATTTCTCTAAAGCAGTAAATCACAATCCAAATAAATGTACCATACATTCTATACTTTTATTTATTTAAGAGTTCTTTGATAAATTGTGGTATTTCACTTACAACACATCATACACAAATGATACTGATTGAAATGTTATTATAAATAGTAAATAGACAGCAGTCTACTTTTATATTTTATCCTAATAAACTATTTTTAATACTGCATTTTACAAACGACTTTACACAACGTATAAGAGGACTGTAACTCTAAAGGGTAACGTTTAAAATATAAATATACCTTGTGCGGTGATTCCCATCCTATGGTGCCCGTACCACTAGTAGTAGCCATAGGCTCCTGTGGTGGTACTTGATGAAGTTATGATGGGTAAAAGAAAATAAGCTATTTTGTTAGTTATTACCGAAAACGCTAAAGTAAAGTAAAGTAAAGTTAAATTGTTTGATAAATAATCACGATGTGGATTGGATGAATTGTGTGCGAATTTGTGCCAATGTAGCCGATGTAATGGTCGGGTGTCACGCTGGAATTGTAGCTGGAGTAAAACAAAATGGCTGCCTAAGCTAAATTCACCCACTGATGCTTGCTTGCATCGAGAAGCTTTGATAAGCAAAACTAATGCTATAAAAAGAGCTGAACAAAGCAACTAATGGAGGAAAACAGAAAAGGATATATTTTGTTCCAACACTTGATAATTTTTTTAGAAAGCGATACCTTACTGAGTCCTGCACCTCTGATATACATTAAAACACTATCTTGAATTGATCCAAAGCTGCAACCCATATTTTCCTGCAGACTTTATTGAATATTCCTGGATCCGTGAATATTCAATATCCATTTGCAGACATAGAAATGACTTCGAACTACAAAAAATTTCTTAACTTTTGCTCATAGACTTCTGGGCTGAAAGGCATAGGGAAATTATATCGTATTAAAAAATCTTATAAAAAGTAAAAATAATCATATAATAGTTAAACCACCTATTTATCTTGCAACCTTACTTTACTGCAACTAAAACTGATAACAATAAATAACTACCTTGTTTAGTAAACGATGCACTTACTTAACCACATAAATTTGTTGATCTTGTTATAATATAGAGGTAGGGGTATTTTAGTGTTTATATAAATTATTTTTCTGTTTTCTTAACATTTTTCAGCGTGATTTTTGCCCCTTTATTAAGAGTTCAAAATTTTACAGAAAATATCCAAAAGACAGTAACTTGATTTAAGATTAGAACAAAACGGCCGGATTGATTCACTAGTTTCATAGTATTAATTCATTACACGAATTCACCTATTTATTCCTAGAGAGTGTTTTAAAATAAAAACAGTTGAAGCAAGGTGAAATTCAGTATGTGGTTAACTCAATATGTGGTAAAGTTCAGTATTTCGTGAAGTAAAGTATGTGTCTGGTGATTATGGGAAGCGTACAATGTGTAAAGGAAGCTGTCAAACTGATCCCGCCAACACACCATTTCCAGTCTTTTGTATAAACTTTATCTTAGTTTACCTGCAAACAAAGCTTCGTACCCAACTCTCTTGCGGGATATATGAGGTAATTAATTATTATGTTAAATTGCGGCTGTGGAGTGTTTCATAAGTAAAACAAGTTATTACATTTCTATACTTTATAAATCACGTGTAATGTATGCATTGTAAACTTTTATAATTTCACAAAGGGTACGTATAATATACTTTTCTTACACGCCATGAAATATTAAATTATATTTATTAGAGATAACATTTTATATACTCTCAACATATTAACATGAACTTTTATAATTCCTGCAAAATACACTATATTAATATTACTATCAAAGAGCATATGTCATTATAAAAGAAAAAGCCTTGCTACGTTTATGTAGCAATAGTTTATAAGGTTCTTTTTTCATTAGGTAAGTTTTGTTTTTCAGACTCTGATCTGGGAGAGAATGCCTCATTGAAAAATAAATATATTCAATACTGCTTTTCTATAACCCACTGTAATATTGCCATTTCAAATGTCCATTTCCAACGTTGTAGAAGCCAAACGGCTTCAAGTACCTTAGGTAAAGAATTTTATAGTTTCATAGAATTTGAATTATAATGTAAATATTATAATTTTTTCTGCAAAAAAATATATTCCGGGAAACATCTGATCCTTCTGTTTTTTAAACCTTCTTTGGATTTCAGCGCAATGTAACAAGAAGAGCCAGCTGCGAAAGGCGTCTAGCTGGTTTTAAGATTAGTGCTCATTAACAAGCGAAAAATGTTATTTATAGGATAATTATTAAACTATATTTAACATAGGAATACTTGAATTAAATTTAAAATGTTATTTTTTATAGAATTAAGTAGTTTATTAATACGGCGTTTTATTGTCTGATGATTCTTTTAACACTAGTAAGGGGTGATGAGGTGTTTATAGCACATAAATTAGAATTGTATTATTTTACCCAGTGTAGATATGTATACACGTTTATACTCTGATTGAAATATATATAAAAGGTAATATTTTACTAGTTCCATGGCATGATTTAAACCCACACACACACACATGTGTATATAATTTATATTTATGTACAGACCTTATAAGCAAACTCCACATTGCTTCTTTTACTAAAAGAGTAAGCTTTTACTAGCTAGAGTTGATTCTTTATCTAAAAAGTACTCTGAAATGAATAAGCCAAATGGTATTGACTTGTTTTCATTCATAAATTTAAGTGTATTATTTCTATCTGAATCATTTCATCTCTACCACGTCAGATTTAGCGATTAATGTAAACAAACACACACTCTATACTAATATTAGAATATGTTCATTTCCATATTTGGGGAGAAAATTATAAACTTATGCTTTTGTTAAAAATGTCATAATTATTTTTATATAGAACCCAGATTATAACGAACATTTACATAAAAATGAATTTTTTCCTTTTCAGTTTAAAATATACTTGTTTGATTGATTTTCTACACATGTTTTTATTGTTTGGGCGTTAGCGAAATGTATTACACAAAGTATTGGGAAAATGTCAAATCTGTCTGCCTGACTATCTTTCTGTCCAAGTGACACCTCGTAAACAAACTCACTTTGAATTTTGCACAAAGCGTCATTCTTATGTAGGCAAATCTGTTTTCTATGATTTGCATGTCACTTCATGAGATTTAGCTTAGCATATGAAAACATTTTACATTGATATTATGGATAACTATGACAGCTACGAGAACAAAGCAAAATAATTAAATTTGTATGAGATGAAATACTTCATTTATATGAGATATGAATACGTGGCACTTTTATTTATAGAGATTAAAATATAATAAATTGGAAAATCTGAAAAAGTTTCTATGAAAGTTAATTTAATAAACAAATATGTGAATGTACATTATAAAGGGCAAGGAATAATCAAAAATTTTCAATTGTTAAAAATTTCCACTGAGGACTTTATATTTTTAATGATAATTATTTTTTTGCGTGTAAAGGGAATTAATTATAAAATGTTGCATTTCAAACCACGGAATTTGGGTGAGTGACATTGAAGTCTTTCATTTAGTAGCCTAATACTTTCTTATTTAACTGGCCAGGAGATGTAAACAATTCTCTTTTATACAACTCCGTCTATCTTTCTGTGGAAAATAACGGGAAGATGTGGAATAAATATAGAGATTTGAAAATTTGGATGCAATATCAGCAAACGAGTAACATAATAACACGTACTCTCACCTAGCATTATTAAATATAAACAAAGAGTGCCACTCTAACACAATATTACATAACAAACATTGTTCTATAATACAATAGTTTATTTCACGTGAGAGCCATCACCAACCGTCTTGAAGTTAAAGTGATATAAACCTAAATATTGCCATGCAGCTGCATCTACCATATAATATAACACGACATATAAGATATATGCTCTCTAATAAGATATACTATACCCAATCATGGTTTGGTTTCGATAATGTAAAATACAGGCTATACCTACTTAGACAGGTTGTAAAAGTAATCAAATATTCCACATATGTATCTGAAAGTTTATATTGAAAATATGTTTGATGAATCCTGTATATTCGCTATTTTGGTGTAATTTTTGTACAACTTCACACGTTAATCATTTTTAATAAATTAATATGATAATTGTACTCCAAGAATGTCTACAAGGCTAAACGATATCTATTGCGGTCCTTGAGATTAGTACGAAAAAAAATACCTTGTTGCCAATAAATTTAGAATTTATTCCTAAGTGTTATATGTGCTGTTGTTGTAGCATGTACGGAATAAAACTCTTAGATTCAATCACTACAGAATATTCTCGTGTTGTTGATGCGTGTGTATTGTATTGAATGTTATACATCAATTGTTTAAACTTTTAGTTTTCAGGTTTTGTGGTTTTTATGTAAATTAATTATTCATTTTAAGAAGAAAGTGGATTTCCATCCTTGAAGCAGTATGTTATAATTTTATTACATATAATGGTGGGAACTGTTCAAAATCATATTAACCATGTTATATTAAACAGGACTCAAATTTAAAACACGCATTCTGAAGGAATAAACCGTAGAACAAAAAAAGATAAGTCCATTAAGTTAATGCTAGTACTGAACCTATCAACACACACAGCTGTGGCCGATATATAGTGTAAGGAAGCTATTGAAGCTGTTAGCTAGGTCTCAATGGGTTATGTCTGGTTGTACAAGCCAAGTACAACTTTAGGGAGATCGAGTTTCATAGCAAGAATAAAAAAGAGTAGGGAACTTTAGCACAACTGCGGCCATAACATAGTGTAAGGAAGCTATTAAAGTTGTTTGCTTGATCTTAATTGGTTATTTCTGCTTGTACAAGCCAAGTACAACTTTAAAAAGACCGAGTTTCAAGGTAATAATAAAATTAGAGCAGCCAACTTCAGTACAACCGTACCGAGACGTAGTGTATTTAAGCTATCAAAGTTTTTGTTTGGTCTTGGTTAGGTATTTGTCCTCTTCAAAGCCGGTACAACTTCTGTGTGACCCAATAATTTGTTGTTACGACTAAAAATATTGTTGCCCAATTAATAAATATGTGCCCAAGGAATATTGTAAAGAAGCTATCACGATTGTTGTTTGCGCTTGTTACAAACCAAGTACATTTCCTGCTAGAACGATCAGCTTGTATTGAATAAAGCCAGTTTACTACATTTTATTACAATCATAAATCTTTAAATTGAAGGCTACCAGTTACCGTCAGTTATTAAAGTATAAAGTTTGACACTTATTAAACCTTAAATTTTGTTATTAATATGAAAATTAAATTATCAAATATTATGTGATCAAGTATATCGGAATGGCAGTATTTTATATTCCCAATAGATAATGCTTGTATATAAACCTGTACGTTAGACACCAAACAGAGAAAAATATAGTCTATTAAAGAGATGACAGTCTACGTTACTTACACGGCTTTATGTTCATATGTGTAATGAATGTGTAACACTTATGAACTAAAAACATAATTTTAGTTTTGTATCTTCATTTCAATAACATATATCGCTTTATTATACATAATAAACAACTTTTCACCCCAAGTTAGTTTCATGTTGAAGTACATTCTATATAAATTTCCATACGTACATTAATTATGGCCAAGTAAAAATAATTAAGCAACGGCTACGTTTAAAGTTTTTGTCGGCAGTGCTTGTTAGAAGAGATAGAATACCAACAAGTTTTTAGTATGTAGACACAATTCTTTATTTATCTTGTGACCCTTCACCGATGAACTCGTTTATCAATAACTGAATTATGAATTACTACTTGAAAAATTACGTTCGAAGAAATAAAATACTTCATCATTTATTTTGAAATTGAATATTCCATTGTTTAAATGATTTAGATATTGTTGAATGAATTTTGATCATTCTAGATATTTTAATTTCATGCATCTAATTGATTTCAATCAAATTATACGTTAATGAGAGTATTGAAAAATCTGTGCCTTCAATAATATTAACTAGTTTATATTTATTTATAAGAAAATTATTAGGTTCAGAAATGCAGATTTCTGACGTTATTACAAATTTGTTAGACAAGTAATTTAATTTTTTTTAAATAACTTCTTTTTTATCCGATTTGTATAAGACGAAAGTTACATAATACATAAAGGATTTAATTGATCACAAGATAAATATTGAATATAATTATAGAAGGTAGGAAGTGAGTGACCAGAGCATAATTACACCGTTAAATGAAATCCTATTTTGCTAATTATATAATACACTGCCACGAGTTATTAACGTCTAATTTTGGTGTTAATACTGACATTTTATTTAATATAGCCGGGATACAACACTATTAATGATGTTCAGTTTTTGGTAATGAAGTTATATCGGAAAGACAGTATATTTCTATAATTATATATAAAAACTACGTTTAAAGGCTAAGTTGTTAGTACTTGAACAACTTAATTTCGTGTAGGAAATTTCATTCCTTGCATGTAAATATTGACAACTAGAGAAATAGAAACTTCATTATTTATTCTGTTACGTTAAGGCAGAATCATCTTTATGGGAGTAGAATAGTGCTGCAAAATAATCAGTGTTACCAGTTAGGTTACTTTAAGCCAGGCTGTATGCAATATGAAAAAGTATTTTTCAGATGTTTTATTTCTGTTAATATTTTTGTTTAACAACTCAATAGCTTTTATTGTCATATATTAGCTGAAACATTAGTAAGGCCTTTAAATTGGTCTATAAACTTAATTTCGTACATGCCTGTTATATACAAAGATTTGAACGATTATAAAATATTTTTTTTCATTTACTGTAATTTTGGGACAAAGCTTAGAACAGAATACTAGTGCGACAATAAACATAACCATTAACCACTCCCAAATTATTTTCCGTGTTATGCTTGTGTTTGTAAAGTTACCTTAGAGCAATTTTTTTTATTTTCATGGTTATCCAGACGCTAGACTACTAGATATATACGTTATATATACTTGTATGTATAAGGTGTGGAAGGAAATAATATGGTAAATATAATAATATTGTAAATTGATATATTCCAAATTATCCACCACCAGCTTTTATGCGTGAGCTTTTTGTCACCATTTAATTACTGAAACGGATTTCTTTTTATCGGTGTGTCTATCTGTATAAAAGATTTCTTTAGGCTGAGTTAAATAAGAGGTTGTAACATTGTTTTAGAACTCAAACCTTCTAATTAAATGGAAAAATGTTGAAGATTGGTCCATTAGTAGTCGCTCTCTGGCCCAAAATATTGACGCTGTTAAGCAAACGCGAAGGTTGCCACGCGTGAGTACCAAGGGGAAGTCTGGCGTCCATGTTTAGTTTTAGCAGTTACAATTTCAAACAGTAATTTATATTATTAAAACTATAATCTAGCTTATTTAAGTTTTATAGTCTGGTGCAATTATTTTGTGAATGTATTGTACTTGAGGGTCTGCTCAGAAAAAGTTTTTTAATGTACATTGTAACTGAGACCACCTTCTGATCATGAAAATCCTTATAATAAGCGTTGCAGTAAAATCCGCGGGGATTGAAAAATTCATACTTTTAATATTAGAATCATTGATTTTTCGTTAAAGAATTATTCCGTACATTAAAATAATGGTTTAATGTTTAATATATTTGTGTAAAGATAATTTATCCTTTTAAAATACGACCTACTCTACATTCTCTCCAGCAATCAGAGCATTATGAAAATTCAAAGAGCAGACGAAGTCACGTGACTGAGGGATATTACACGACGTGCCGTCCATTGTCCAATTCCCTGCGGCTTGAGAATGACAAGTGCATTTAAATGTGAAACCTGTTACTTGGTTATGAGATTCTTATGAGACTGCTCCACATGAAAACCATTTATTACTATTCAGTTTTACGTATCTTCAAGTACAATAAGTCATTATGCATGTTTCCTTTAATTTAAACGAGTTTAAATTAAATTATTAAATGCCCTTAAAGAGACGTGATATATTAATGTATTAGTAAGTATTAGTTGTAAGAGATAAGAACCAGTACTTAGTATCTATTATTGTACTATAAGGAAATATAAGCTGTTTGTTAAATATATTTTGTTTACATGAAGTGTTACTAACTCCAGTAATGCAATGTTACCAAACATTATACTCACGGAAGTATTTCACGGTGCAGACACGGAGAACAGTCGCGTGTCCTTCACAATTAGGACCATCTTATTCTAGATCTTTTTCACATCACTTCTAGTTAGTTTTAATATATTGAATCTTTTCCTGTTATTTTAAAAACTTAATATTTTCTAAGTGCATTAAAAATGATGTTTGAACACTCTGTCATTAGGTGGTTCGTTTCTCAATTTTGTCCATTGTTTATGAAAATTCAGTTGTATAAGATATCAAAGACAAAGACAATTAATCAGAGGTATCAACGATTTGCTTTAATTGTGATTCAAAAGAAAACGACAAATATTTCTACATGTACGAATCTATATTTAGTCATCCCTGTCTTAAAATACAGATCATATACATGGAGAGGTCTGAATAAGTTACGAGCTATTTAGATCCAGTGGTATGCAACTTCTATTCTATCTTTGCATAATACGTCTCCTTATAGAGTTTTTTGTTCGTGCCTAATTGTGAATATTCCATTTAAATCATAGTCACTATTATGACTCTAGACTGACACAAATGATGTGAGAAAATTACAAATTTGACAACTTCCTGACATGACATATTTTACGATTAACGTATTTCAAACTACAACTGAGAAATCGGCACTGTCAGTCAAGTGCATTAAGGTCTTGAAACTAAAATTATTTACAGTAAATATGACGCCCGACAGAACTACTGGAGACATGACATTTCGCGTCCATTGTAGTTGAAGTTTTTCAGTAATCAACCCGCGATACGGTTAAATTACTGACATTTTGGAAGTTAAAGTGAAGGCACAACACGGATTAGCTTTCTGTAGTAACAATCACTGCGGTTACATATGAATACTGACTGGGTTCCTAAATTATTGAACAGTTAATATTTTCTAACAGGAATGAAATTCATATTTTACAAAATTCAAAAGCTGTTTTACTTAAACAACAATAGTCTTATTCTAATTTAAAGTACTATAAAAACAAGCAATATTGTTTGTGTTGCAGTTAATTTTCTCAATAAAGATAAGTTATAGTATAAGTTAAAACTGACATTGATATTTGGATTAATACTATGAGGCGTCTTTCAAAGAAGAATGCACTTGTTTTTCTTAAATCCAAACTAATATAATTAATGATGTACACAAAATTCGAGCTATGAAGTTATCCTATTAACGTAGAAAAACTTCACAAAACAATTTCTAATTATGTGACATTTCATTCCCTTCAACTAAACTAAATCCTCTTACGTGATCTGCTTATAGTTTATAATGCAGTTACGTGTTGTAATAGTTTACAAATTTATTATGTTGTGTAAGTAATTAATTTAGTAAAGGGAATGGACTCATTAAGAATACAACCGGAGGTTATAAATTATACATTCACTAACGGTGAATCTTTTAGCAAGGAAACACTGGTACATGGAAACAACTCAAACAAGTCGGCAATTAATTAATCACTACACCGATGGTGTGGATATCGTTTGAGTATAATACCTCACTAATTGGGTTGGAATTCGCAATTGGTGAATAAATTATTGCTGTACAAAATTCAGCTTACGAATTATTTCATTGTGGCTTAATAAATATCCATACCTTACGTAGAGACTCTAATAAAAAATTTGATTTACGAATTTAAGAGTCCATATTTATTTTCACCCCAACCTATAAATTTACGTGTAAAATTAAGAAAATGTTGTATAGTTTTAGTTGACAATAATGTTTAGTCTTATTTATGTAGAACGTAAAGAATAATAAGATATGTGTCTAGTTTAAAAAAATTTAATAAACCAATTATTCGTAACAACAAATGAAATATGAACAAATTAAAATATATTGTCACGGAGCTGGCCGTCGCGCGGCGGCTGCGGTGGCGGCCTGGCTGTTGACGTAAGGGACCGCCATAAATCCTTCTGCGAGAGCCATCAACACCCTCATAAATGGCTGGGCCAGTCCTTTCTTCTGAATAGGCTGATGACAATAGAAAGTCTAGAGCAGTCTTCCTGGTAAAAGACTCACTGCCCATTGACTCCGGAATCTTCTAGACCTTCCAGAGCCCACCGGTATAGACCCTTCTAGCAAGAATGCTAGAAGGTTATATAAGGCCGTCTACTGGGGAGCCGGGGGAGTTGTGAGTACCAGTGAGGCAGTGTAGGGAGTGTCGTGACACGGATCCTGTGATAGTGAGTGCCTGCGGAGATACTGCTGTGGGAATCGTCGCATCGTGGGATCGACCGGAAGATTCAGCGCAGTATTGGACAACTCCTGTGGAAGGATACGACACCGGGGAAACCGTAAGCAAATTGGACTTAAGCAGAAGAGACAGTAAAGCCACTTGTTAATTAGCTATATTTGTGATTGCAAATAATATTAGTTTCGCAGAAGCCATCTTAGTCATTTAGCAAATATTAATAATAGTAATTGTAATTATTGGAGTTGTAATTAATAGTAATAATTGTAAATAGTAATTTCTTTCAATTAAAATAATTATTTGTCCTTATTGTAAATTAGCTTTAATAAACATTATTAATTGTAACTAATAATCGTGTTGCTTATTTGGAAACCCACATAAGAATTATTTAGTTTGTAAAAACGTAACATTGGTGTCAGAAGTGGGATTGATTTGTTAAAGCAACACTTTAGATATTATTTATTATTTATTTATTGTATTAATATTATTTTTAAAGTAATAATATAATAAAACGATGGCTTCTAGTGGGTTTAAGTTAGCAGATTTGAAAGTGGCTGATTTAAAACGGGAGTTAGAAGAAAGGGACTTAGATACTTCTGGGACAAAAACAGTTTTAGCTAATAGACTTAAACAGGCGATGATAGAAGCAGGTGAAGATCCCGAAATATTAATTTTTGAAACTGAAGCAAGTAAGCTTACCAAAGTGTTACAATCTAACTTAACTAAAACATTGGAAGAAAAATTAAATAGTAATAGTAAAACATTGGAAGAAAAATTAAATAGTAATAGTAAAACATTGGAAGAAAAATTAAATAGTAATTGTGAAACACTTCAAAATGACTTGAAAAGTATGAAAGATGAATTAGCTACAGAGTTTAATTTAAAAATTTGTAGAGTTGAAGAGGAATTTAAAAAGCAACTAGAAGCAGGTATAAATGGTTGCTCCAAACAATTAGAAGACAAGTTAAATGATTATTCAAAAGAATTTGGTGATAGAATTAGGATCTTAGAGGAAATAGCTCAGAGAAACAAGGGCTCAGAAACCTGCACAGAATCCATTGTTAGCCCAGAAGATGGAAAACCAGAATTAATTACGGAACCTCAGCTTAATTCATGTCCACCAATGAGTAATGCAGGGGTGCCAACCTTCGACGGTAAGATGACCTGGGAGGATTTTCGGACACTGTTCGAGACTGCTGCCGCCGTCCACCGTTGGCCGTCATCATCAAAAGCGTCCATGCTCTGCCTTTCGCTGCGTGCAGACGCGCTAAAGGTCCTGCAGACCGTGCCACCTGCGGAGCGCCAAAACTACGGAGAACTGGTTAGACGACTGGAGATGCGGTTCGGACATAAGCACATGGAACTGGTCTACAGGTCTCAACTCAGGAGTCGCCACCAGAAGTCCAATGAATCACTGCAGGAATTTGAAGCTGATATCGCACGACTTGTAAGAGGTGCTTACTCTACTTGTGATGAGGCTGTCTGCGAGAACTTATCCATCGACAAATTCCTCGACGGCCTTCGAGACGCTGAAACACAGCAGGCTGTAAAGTTGGCTCGTCCTAAGACATTACACGAGGCGCTAACACAAGCACTAGAATTTGAAGCAGTAAAACAGTCTGTGCAAGGACATGCACGTCTTCGAGGGGTCTGCGTGGAAGAAGGTTTTAAGATAGAAGACGTAGTCCAGAGAGTGCTGGATGCGCTGAAGAACAGGAAGAAGGAAATCCGCTGCTGGAGTTGTGGAGAGTTGGGCCATCCCCGAAGCAAGTGCCCAGATAGAGCCTCTCGGGGGCAGATGCAGGAAAACTAAAAAGGGTTGACAGGAAGGGGCAATTGTCAACCCAGCAAACTGAGGCCCCAGCCGACAGCATTATTGTGGCATCTTTGTCAGGACAGACTAACAGCCTCTACATAGATGGATTAGTCAACGGGAAGCCCAGAAGCCTTCTACTAGACACTGGGGCAACGATGACCATAGTAAATAGAGATGTTTGTTCACCTCCCAATAAAGTCACTCCAACAACCTGGACATTGAGGACTGCGACTGGGGACTTGGCCAGTGTTCACGGGGAGACAGTTGCCACCTTCTGCATCGGGAGTACATGCTTTAAACATCGCACTCTCGTTGCTAACATCGAGGAGGACGTTATACTAGGCATGGACGTAATGATGAAACTTGGCCTTCAATTAGACCTCAAGAAAGGGGTGACGACTGTTGGCGGAGAAGAAGTCGTCCTTCAGCTTAGAAAAAATCTTACTTCTTCGGTGCGGTTATTAAAAGATACCACACTGCCATCTCGTGCTCAGAAGATCGTGAGAGCAGAAGTCGACAGAACTGTACCGGAAGGAAAGAACTTAATGTTAGACCCAGCTGTAAACGAAGAGGAGCTTGGCCGAGGTGTCCTTGTAGGGAAGACACTGTTTCAATCTTCCAGGGAAGTTCCAGTCTGCATAATGAACTTAAACGACTATCCCGTTACTTTAAAACAAGGCAAGCTCTTAGGTACCTGTTACTCAGTTTCTTCTGTATCGCAATCTGTTAGACAGACAGCATCCTGCCACAAGAATCTTCCAGAAGACATAGCTAAATTTGTGAGAGATGCTTGCAAGGGAATGGACTTGGAACAAACTAAACAAGTAGCTAAGTTAATAACAGAGTACCAGGATGTTTTCGAAACTGCTACAGGGCCAAGAGGCAGGACGACTGTAGTTCAGCACAAGATAAATGTTGGAGACGCACAACCAATCCGCCAAATTCCTAGGAGACTACCCTGGGCGAAGAGGGAGGAAGCTGAGCAAATAACAAAGGAGATGGAGCGAGATGGGGTGATCGAGCCTTCCAGCAGTCCATGGAATTCGCCGGTGGTACTAGTGAAGAAGAAGGATGGGACTTCTAGGTTCTGCGTGGACTACCGACTACTCAATAACGTCACCAAGAAGGACAGTTACCCTTTACCGCGGATCGACGACACACTGGATGCTCTGGGAGGCGGCAAGTTCTTCTCGACCCTGGACATGAAGAGTGGGTACTGGCAAGTAGAGATTGCTCCAGAGGACAAGGAGAAAACGGCATTTTCCATAGGGAATGGAAACGGACTGTGGCAGTTCACCGTGATGCCTTTTGGACTATGCAATGCACCAGCTACCTTCGAGAGATTAATGGAGAACGTGCTTAGAGGTCTAACTTGGGAAAACCTGTCTAGTGTATCTGGATGATATCATAGTCATTGGAAAGACGTTTAAAGACCATCTTCAGAACCTGGAAAAGATCTTTATAAGGCTTCGTTCTGCCAACTTGAAGCTTAACCTGAAGAAGTGCAACTTATTTAAAAATAAGGTAAATTACCTCGGACATGTAGTCTCGTCAGAAGGAGTCTCTGTGGATCCAGAGAAGATACGAGCGATAAAGGAATGGCCCACACCACGTAACAAACATGAGGTAAGAAGTTTCCTCGGGCTGTGCACCTATTACCGCCGCTTCGTGAAGGGTTATGCCGATATTGCTAAGCCACTGACCAAGCTCACGGAAGAACAGCGCAAGTTTGAATGGACCTCAGAGTCGAGTGAAGCATTTGGGATACTCAAGACTGCTCTCTGTAGTGCTCCGATCTTGGGATTCCCTCGCTTTGTAGAAAAGTTCATTGTCGACACTGACGCCAGCGACGTGGGCATAGGAGGAGTACTCTCGCAAGTTCAGGATGGCCAGGAAACCGTGGTAGCCTATTTCAGCAGAACACTATCTAAGGCCGAAAGGAATTACTGCGTCACAAGGAGGGAACTGCTAGCAGTCGTGAAGTCCCTAGAACACTTTCATAAATACCTATATGGACAACCTTTCCATTTAAGGACAGATCACTCCGCCCTGACTTGGCTACTGAACTTCAAGAACTTGGAGGGGCAGACAGCGCGATGGGTGCAGCGGCTTCAGGAGTACAACTTCACGTCTGAACACCGACAAGGGAAGAAACATTCCAACGCTGATGCTCTGTCACGTCGTCCTTGTCCAGAAGGCTGTAAGCACTGCTCCAAGGTAGAAGAAAAGAATCCTTCGGCAGAAGTACGTTGTGTCACCGTGGAGCCTGCTAGTGGATGGGAAATGAGTGAACTTCGGAACGAGCAGCTAGGAGACACGGAGATCGGACCACTCCTGCGAGAGGTGGAAGCTGGAACTCGACCTAGTTGGGAAGACATCGCGGCTAGAGATCACCTATACAAGAGCTACTGGGCACAGTGGGACTCTATGAAGATCAAGAACGGAGTACTAATAAGGATCTGGGAAGCTCCTAACGGGAAGAGGAAAATCGAACAGATCGTACTCCCAAGAAGTAAGAGGAGGGAAGTCCTTATGGAGTTGCATAACGGAGCGTCTGGAGGTCATCTTGGTGTCAACAAGACAGTGGAAAAGTTGCGACAACGGTTCTACTGGCTGCACCTTAGGGCTGATGTTGAGAAATGGTGCCGCCAATGTGATGTATGTGCTGGAAGCCGAGGGCCTCAAACAAGAAGTCGAGGCAGGATGCGGCAGTACAACGTTGGATCACCCTTCGAGAGGATCGCCATCGACATCGCTGGACCATTTCCCGTGACAGACGCAGGGAATAAATATCTCCTGGTGGCCATGGATTACTTCACGAAATGGCCAGAAGTATACGCCATACCAAACCAGGAGGCATCTACTGTGGCAGGATGCTTGGTGAACGACTTCGTCTGCCGGTACGGGGTACCCCGTGAGCTACACAGCGACCAAGGGACGAACTTCGGTTCTATCTTGATGAGGGATGTTCTTCAGCGTCTGGGAGTGCATAAGACACGGACAACCCCGCTTCACCCGCAATCCGATGGGATGGTTGAGAGATACATCAAGACTCTCGTCGGTCATCTCAGGAAAGTTGTCTCCACCAGCCAGCGGGATTGGGATAAGAAGGTGCCAGTTTTTCTGCTGGCCTACAGATCTTCTAGCCATGAAACAACTGGTGTTACCCCAGCAAGAATGGTCTTCGGAAGAGAACTTCGGCTACCAAGTGATCTCATGTTCGGCCTACCACCTGACAAGGAGAGGCCAGCGACTGACTTCGCCTCGGAACTCGTTGATCAATTGCACGACACTCACGAGTTTGCTGGCCAGCACCTGAAGGTCGCCAGTGACAAGATGAAGGCTCGCTACGACCGACAAGCCAACTCAGCTGGATTCCGGGAGAACAACTTGGTTTGGCTCTACAGTCCCCTGCGGAGGAAGGGAAGGTGCCCAAAGCTTCAACAGGACTGGATTGGACCTTATCGTGTGGTGACACGAATCAACGACGTGGTCTACCGAATCCAAAGACACCCAAGAGGCAAGATGCTCGTCGTCCACCTAGATCGTCTAGCGTCTTACCATGGTTCCAACACTGATCGGGACGATCAGCCTTAAGGAGAGGGCAGTGTCACGGAGCTGGCCGTCGCGCGGCGGCTGCGGTGGCGGCCTGGCTGTTGACGTAAGGGACCGCCATAAATCCTTCTGCGAGAGCCATCAACACCCTCATAAATGGCTGGGCCAGTCCTTTCTTCTGAATAGGCTGATGACAATAGAAAGTCTAGAGCAGTCTTCCTGGTAAAAGACTCACTGCCCATTGACTCCGGAATCTTCTAGACCTTCCAGAGCCCACCGGTATAGACCCTTCTAGCAAGAATGCTAGAAGGTTATATAAGGCCGTCTACTGGGGAGCCGGGGGAGTTGTGAGTACCAGTGAGGCAGTGTAGGGAGTGTCGTGACACGGATCCTGTGATAGTGAGTGCCTGCGGAGATACTGCTGTGGGAATCGTCGCATCGTGGGATCGACCGGAAGATTCAGCGCAGTATTGGACAACTCCTGTGGAAGGATACGACACCGGGGAAACCGTAAGCAAATTGGACTTAAGCAGAAGAGACAGTAAAGCCACTTGTTAATTAGCTATATTTGTGATTGCAAATAATATTAGTTTCGCAGAAGCCATCTTAGTCATTTAGCAAATATTAATAATAGTAATTGTAATTATTGGAGTTGTAATTAATAGTAATAATTGTAAATAGTAATTTCTTTCAATTAAAGTAATTATTTGTCCTTATTGTAAATTAGCTTTAATAAACATTATTAATTGTAACTAATAATCGTGTTGCTTATTTGGAAACCCTCATAAGAATTATTTAGTTTGTAAAAACGTAACAATATGTATATATATATATATATATATATATATATATATATATATATATATCAATTTCTAGTCTATCATTTTGTTATGCCTCTGAGATAACCCAGGTATTATAACTTCAGCGAAAGTTCTTTATTAAATGCCAGCCAAGAGTGAAGTATTTATTAAACACTCTTAAAAGTCAAAAGCACCAATTAACACTTTCAACGTACGCTGTTCTACGTACTCTACGACTATTGACTTGTATACAAATTTAAATGGTAACACATTTATAATGAAGCTACTAGAACTGTTAACGTTGACTAATACCAAAAAAATATAGCAATAATTCAAAACTAGCTCACTTGTTAAAACTAAAGCTTTTTGACTAAGTAACCCTGAAACTGTAAAATACAAAAAATTATATTCTACTAATTACGAATTTATTTTTCAGGTAGGAAGAAGTTTCAATCATATGTCTTCATTCTTTCTACAGTGTAGGTAAATCTTCTTATTTTATATTTAGTTAAGTTCATGCCAGTGCTTATAAAGCATAAATGTTTTGTGTTGATTTATGATGAAATGTACGTTCCTTGTTAGATAATATAGCCATCACAATCAAAAAGACGTTGTTACGAACAACAAATAAAACACCAATATTATTCAATACGAATGTTGAGTTGAACTCCAAACGGAAGATGAAATGGAGCAAACTCAACATCCGTTCCAATAACTTTGTTGTGCTGTTTAACTTTTACTTATCATAGACGTAAAGTGAACTGAAGCTCAACATCGAACACTCGAACGTAATTTGAAAGTAAACATCTTAGTATTATGTCAACATTTCATTTCAAAAATGTAAATGCTTTGCTTAAAGTAAATAAAAAAAACGATTTCATTGAAAAAGGAGCTTTTCATGTTGTATACTTCTTTCTTTAAAAGAAAACTAGCAAGTTTCCTATTATTTTTAATTTCACAAGAGGCCATTCGACACCTAACATGCCATCGTCAGGTGTGAATCATATAATACAAAAATTATGTTTGTAGTTGTCAATTCACGGTACTTATAGTTAAATTAGTAATATGATTTACTACTACATATATAATACTATAAAATCGGAGATTACATGGGAAAAAATCTAAGTTATACCAATTTAAAATGCAGTTATTTAACCTAAATATAGACTGACTTTCAAGTAGAAAAATTACTTAAATCTGTCATGTCTCTCTATTTGTTCATTTTTTAGAGAAGAAGTACTGTACTAGCAAACTTCAATTTTCCCAAAACACCTCGAAGAAAGATATCACAATCTCACCACTAAAGCTTGTTTAGGGTATAGGTATTGCGGTGTTATCAAGAGGGACCTGTGGTATTGATTTTTTGGTTTACCTCAGCGTGATTGAGCTCGGCTGTAATGAATATTTTAAAATTCGTAACTATACCACATCATCTGTCAGACCATAGCACACTTTAACTGTAACTGTACTTGTATTCTTTTAAACCAGCCCGCTTGGTTTATTACAGGGGTTTGTCGTATAATATTATTGTAGATTTGTTACAATATTTTAAGGGAGAGTTTTAAAATTTATTACGAAATGTTAAAAAGATGTCATCTGAGTGTTAAGTTCTGCATTTTACTTGTAAAGGACAATGAAAAATGTTTGCCAAGGTAAGAAATCCATAAAAGTTCAATTTGTATATTGGTTATTTAAATAAATGTTTATTTAAACGTTCAATAATAAGGCTTAAATCTGTATTTGTAATCGAAATAACAGGTTACAGTTTGAACTGAAGCAAATAATTTATAAGCTCGTTTTGAACTATTGTATATTTTAGCTTGTTTAGGTAGATGTGTTTTTGAAACATCTCATTGAATATATTTACATGCACTATTTTTTTAATGTAGCTAACCTAGAGATAATTAGATTTATCTATACTGGGTTTATAGAAATTATGGATACCCGAAACTAGTTACACAGGTTAGTATTATTCAAAGGAAGAGCGCTGTTGATTTTGAGATTAAGTGTTCAAAATTAAATGCATAAAAAATTACTAGAATTATACACAGTTCTTGTATAAAACTATAATGGTGTAAAAACATTGATGTATAGAGTAAACAAATGTGATACAGTTTCTTTGTGTTACTGGTTGGTAGGCTTTCTGTACGTTTATCCGAGCCCTTCGATACTACGTTTTGACGGTTAATCAAACTATTATTTAGAATTAATTATTTAAGCGTTTGTAGACAAATCAACAAATAACATAATTATCCTCATAGAGTATAAAACAACACTACTTACATCATTAGTATGATTTAAATGATACCATTTCTCAATTTTCACATATTTTGATCATGGATCCCATACTATAAATAATAGATAAATACTTAAATATAATCGGTATGTTTAAAGTTATTAAACAAACAAGGAACCTTGTGCCTGTTTAATAAATATTTGTTTACATCGAGTTTTTAGAGTGAGTTACATGTTTAATATTGATGGTGCATGTTCCACATTAAGATATATACATTATATGTTACTTTTATATTTAATAAATAAATATGTTAAATATAATATAGGAAAATATACTACATATAAAAGTACTATAGTAATTACTTTTAGTATGGTTTAATTACTAATTTTATTGCTAAAATGTTTGAAACTCCTCTTAAAAATAACATCAAAAGTTAACGTGATTTGTTGACAAGGAAGTTAAAAATTACAATTCAAATGAAATATACTGTCCCTTCTTTTATATGATTTTGATTTGTTCCATAACATTATAATATATGTAAATACAATATTGTTTAGAAACCAATCACAACTGGATTGTTAATCCTGCTATCAAAATATTTACTCCCTTAAAACCGTAACTGTAAGTCACCTAACCTTTGTATGTTTCTAAACTTTTTTGTCGTTAAACTAATAAATTTATATATCATTGCTAATAATTGTTACGTATAGTACGAGTAAAATTACTTAAATTTACTTACACATTTATATAGTACGTAATGCACCCCTTACGTTACTCAACTTAGCATTTTCCAACAATGCGATAAATAATATTTTAGATTATTGCATTTCAGATGATGTAACTACACAGACACTATCTGGAATAAAGTGAAAACTTCGAATATTGTGTGTTGGAAGTTTTTTTTGACAATTGAAGTATTGTGAAGAAAACAGGATTTTCAAAAAACTTTGCGATTGTTTAATGATAAAAAATTCAATGTTATACTTTGTTTCGATATCTGCATGTTTCGATATCTGTGTAATATCTAATTCATGTAAATAATTAACCTGACATAATTCCAAACTATGTTAAAATAAAAAAATCATACTAGAGCGTTGTGACACGTGTAACTCAGAAATTAAAACCAAAATGTTGAGTCAACTTCAGTAACTCTTACATATGCACGTAATAAAAGAACATCACTGAAAATTTTCAAGTTTCCGGAAAAAACATTCTTTTTCCATCAAGTTTTAACACTTAAACACAATATTTTATAAACTAAGACGACGTTATTTTTGCACTTTATTCAATTTCTTTAAGCTATTGATTTTAATGCAAAAATACGAAGTTTTACATATTTATTTTGCATAAAGTTAAATTTGTGTACTTCAATGACTATCAACTAATACTGTACTACATATTTTGGCAAAAATGTCGAAGATGTGATGCCAGTAATTAGACACATGTTCTCCAGGTGTCAGCGCCACTACGCTCTTATCTCCTCGCACTTCTTTTAGCAGTGCTTAATTGCAACGTCTTTACAGTCACTCTCAGTTTACGGTCGGTGTAATGTCAAACCACATCCTTGTGGGCGCACCCGCGCAATATTCGTATTACCTCTTATGTAAGTTTGCAAAATCTTATGAAATTTATATCAAACATAAATAAAATTAATTTAAAGACTGAATAAATTAAAATTAGGAATTATTTATTATAATAAATGTTTCGTTTAATTTTTACACAACGTAATAATGATAATTGGTGAATAAAACTATGGTTTTGATTAGAACCTCAGTTTATTCTGATAAGTTTAAGGCAAAAGAAGGGTTTCACACTACTTAAACAGCAATTATATGACTGTGAGTCAACATGATTTTACAAAATTAATTTAAAAAAGTATACGTTATTACGTTTAGATACGGTGAAGCAAAGTGTTACATGTAAAATACCAAATTAAGTTTCGACGTCCTATCACGTTATGCTAAATCTACTCCAGGCGTTTTCCATAATCCTCTTTCAAGAAGGGATTCTATCTTGTTTGACTCTTAAGCGGATTTGTACTGCCAGTGACACTAAAATTTGATTATGAAATTAAAATTGTATAGGATATTTTAAAATGAGTTTAGGATCTTTAGAAATTTTTTTCCTAAAAATTTGTATTATATAACTCTTGTCTGAAAGTTTTCCATTTCCTAACATATAACAATTCTTAGGTAATACAGTAATTTTTAAGTCCTTCTTATTTAATTAATGGATAAAAAAATATTGTCATAACATTCCCACTATCGTAAGTGTGTACATAAATCACTCGTTCTTTTCAAATTTAGAAATTAAATTATTTTATATATTAATTTTATGAAAATATTTGAATACGATAAATGAGCCGGATTTCTATCTACTCATGAATTCGTTAAACATTTATAGCCTTTGGTAAATCTATTTTAAAGAACAAATGTTAAATGTTTTGTATTTGTAGATAAATATTAGTGACATCGGCATATATACTTATGGAAATCAAGAAACTGTAATCATAGATAAATATAATGTACTGTATAATGTACATGTATGATATACCTTGTCAACCTTGTTCCATAATTTACTTTATATTTCTGCGTTTTTATACACCTAACAATGGTACATTCGTCCGAAATATGTAGTGAGAATCTACAAAGAAGATTTCTAAACTAGAATCTTTTGCAATATATTTGTTTAAAATATGGCAGTAAATTAATTATTATTAGTGGTATAAAATATCCAAAAAGATGATTTTTACTTAAAAGGAGATATAGGCGTCTTCTTTGGACTGTCTGCGCGGACTTTCTATGATTAAAAGACAGCTGTAGTGCTACGGTGTGATAATATACGTCATCGCAATGCTAGTATATGATGTTGTACCTATCAGTAAACTAGTGGCAGAGCTGGTTGTGGCAATATTAACACACATAAACGTGGCCCAGATGATTTGCTTTGTTTTTATAATGATGTTTAAAATTAATACTGGAATATAGGTATTATCTAGGAATATAGGAGGGTTGGCAGGCCTGGGCCTATCTTGTTAACACGCCGTTTGTAAAGCTCCTCAGTTTAAATTAATTTTAAGTGATTTATAAACTATTGACCAGCTACAAGTTTTGAAATGCATGTTTTAATTTATAGAGAACATATTGATTCAACGCATTAATAGTGTACTGAAGTAATACTTTTTCGTGAGTACTAAATGAATAGCTAACCTCCAACTAACAAGGTTAGACTTGCAACTCAACAAGACATTTTTGACGTAACTAAGGACGCCGCGCTTTATAGACCTGTAATTAACTACTATCTATAACTAACGTAGCGGCAGAAACGATAGCGCTAGATGCTCTCACGTCGAGGTTCATAGGTTCGGTAACTCTCTGCCGGAGTATATTTTTGCAGTGGAGAATTAATATTTTTGTGTGACAAATTCTTTTATTTAAAATTGTAAACTATTTAATATTGTTCTTTGTTGTTTGTTATTTTGTTATTAAGTTATTTTATCTGTTACTGTTCTGTTTTGTAGAAAGTTTGTCATTTATTTATTATTTATTACAATCAAAATCACAATTTATTATATTATATTATATTTATCTAACTTTTAACCTTTTTAACTCTGCAAGTTTTATATATATATATATATATATATATATATATATATATATATATATATATATATTAACTTTTATTGCTTTGTACCTGTCAAATGTAGATTTCATTTGTTTAATTGACATTATGACACTTATTTATTAAGTATTATAATCAAAATCACTATTTATTATATTTATATAATTTTTAATCTTTTTAATTCTGCAACTTTTATATATATTTTAAAATTTTATTGCTTTGTACCTGTCAACTGTAGATTTTAATTGTTTATTTAAAACTATGACACTATTAGTTGATCAATCAAAGAATGGTAAACCACTCATCTTGTACAATAAATACAAATTCAGAGAGAGCCATTGTCTGAAGAATGGTGACAGAGCTTGGCGATGCCTGGGGGGAAAGTGTGGAGCTACGGTGAGGACTGATGCTCATGCAACGCTAATTGTATCATCTAGCGGTAAACACCATGGTCCCCACCCTGTTACCATGAGAACTTTGGCTGTTTCTCCATCTAAGTGTGCTACAGTCGGATCTAGGCTCTCATCAGGGGCTTCAACATCGTTTGGTCAATCCAATGTGTCACCATCACCGCCGGTGAATGATGTTGGGTCACCCACATCTATCGCTTGCGCGCCGACACAGGTTGTCCCGATGACGCCTCCTGCCGTGTCACCCGTGTCGCGAGTCGGTACTTCAACTCCACTAGCTGATTCCGAGGATTGGACAACAGTGAAAAGAGTGGCCGACCTGCTTGCCGAAAATAGCATGTTAAAAGACAGTATACAGCAACTCAATGAACGTTATAAACATGTACTAGACCACTCAATTGAGTTAGATACTCGATTGATGCAGTTTACTGACCAGGTCTTCGTAGCAAGCACGATGCGGCGTGCCTCCGCGGCTGACTGCGGCGTGCAGTGCGATTCGCCTTCTCGCGCCTCCGCGGCTGACTGCGGCGTGCAGTGCGATTCGCCTTCTCGCGCCTCCGCGGCCGACTGCGGCGTGCAGTGCGACCTGCCCTCCGAATGCAGAGACCAGCGGTGTGCTGAGATCAGGGACCTCGTGGCCAGCCTGAGGACCACCATTGAAGTTCTTGAAGCCGAAATTCAATGCTTGATAGAGGAGGGGAAGAAAAGTGCGAGCGAAAGAGAGCAGAAAGAACTATGGGAGGTGCATTACAATAAAAAAAGACTTCCGAAAACCCCCAATAACAAACAATGTTCACCGAAAGTCTCCGCTACAGTCGCTCATCACAGTAGTGAACCGAGAAAGAAGAGAAGAGGCAATAATAAGCAAAGAATCTCTCTAACCTTCTCATCAATTATTATTGAAGGAGATAGCCATACACGTGGTTTGACAGGTATTTTGCGTCGGATGGTGACCTGCGAGACCATGGTTGGAGGTGTCTGCAAACCTGGAGCCAAGTTAATGGAAGCAACATCTGACGATTCGCCCCCGGCCGGTGGCTGCTACGTCATCGTGGCTGGCACCAATGACGTTGCTTCGGGTCAGCAGTACAATATATACAGACATCTCGAGCGCCGCATCACGAGTAAACTGAGAACCTCAAGAGTTGTTGTCTCCACCCTGCCTCACAGACACGATCTGCCAGCCAGTCACCAAATCAACCAAGAGACTGTGCTGATTAACAAATACATCGAAGAATTGTGTGAAAGGCATCGTGGGGCAGAGGTTCTACAATTCAATAACATCGGGAGAGGCGCTTTTACACAACATGGGATGCATCTAAAGAGGAACACGAAGCATCTGCTGGCCCAGGAATTAATAGAGTGCCTGCGGAAAATAGACTCTACCGCTTCTCGAGAGACGTCCCAACCACCCGTCACAGCCAGAGGAGTTCAAAATAATGGGCGGAAGACAGATCAAGCCCTTGAGTCTCCAACTGCACTACTATCGACTGCCTTGCAGCCACCAGCCGCATCTGAGCCCCGCACACTCCTGTATGAATCCTTTGCGGAAGCAGTAAAATGCCGCTCACCGGTGCGACAAGTCGGCCCATCAAGCACCATCACAGACACAACGGAACAAAAAAAACTGCTTTCCTCTAAAGTGTCAAAAAACAAAATAAAAATAACAGAATTGGGGTACAATAAGTTCAGAAAACCAGACAAAAAACGACAATCAAAACAAAATCAAATTCACAAAATTCCAAATTTAACTCGTGCAGTTTCCGTCGTGCATCAAAATGCGCAGTCTGCCACCAATAAAGTTGATGAGCTAATGCTAATGGCAGAAGAGCTGCACCCCGAAATATTTGTTGTTTCTGAACATGGCTTCACGGCTGAGACCGTTTCTATGTTCAGAATTTACAATTATGAATTGGCTACAATTTTTCACCGAACAAATTTTAAAGGAGGTGGTGTGGCAATTTTTGTCAAATCACGATTGAAATTTCAACCCTTCAGGATGGATTACTGCTGTGATCTAGACTTTGAGGTGGGGGGAATTAAAATTGATACAAATTCCGCGGACAAAATTATAGTGATTGGCTTATATAAATCCCCAAATGGATGTAACGAAAACTTTTTTGAAAAGTTTGAAACTTTACTAAATTTTCTCAATTCAAAATCGTTGAAGTTCATCATTACCGGTGACTTCAACATCGATGTGTTAGACCACACCAACCCTCTGACCCAGCGACTACGGGATATTCTCAGTTCTTTCGGCTTAATTTGGTCCGTGTACTCGCCAACTCGAGTGACCGCTTCGTCGAGTACAGCCATCGACAACGTCATTACTAACGTAATAGACTGTTCTGTTTCTGTCATAGATGCGGCCATCTCAGACCACTACGCACAGGAAGCCGTAATATTACACAATAACTCAAAATTTGAAACTCCGGCAATAAAAAGAAAACGGGATCTAAAGCCGGCAAACATAGAGCTTTTTAAGAAGTTTCTAATGAAAACATCATGGGAATTTCTAGATCGCTTTGAGCGGGTGGAAGATGCCTTTAACGCGTTTTTCGACTGTTTAACTCACTGCCTAAATTTGACTTGTCCATTCAAAAATTTTAAAGAACGTAATAAGAAAAAGAGTAATACCTGGATTACTCAGGGTATACTCGATTCAAGAGAAAGACTAAAATTTTATCATTCAATATATGTTAAATCTGAAAATGAGGATTTCAAACGCTTTTTTCGAAATTTCAAAAAGGATTACCGCAAAGCCATAAGAAACGCCAAGGCACGAGACGTTGAAAACCAACTAAAAGAATCCGATAATCTTTCAAAAAGCGCCTGGAATATAATTAACCTAAACACAAAACAACAAAACACTTCAAAATTTTCAATTCCGAAACTTAAAATTAATAATAAAATTATTGATGATCCATTAAAAGTGGCAATTGCGTTTAATGATTTCTTTTCAACTGTTGCTGGAACAGACAGTTCTTTGAATCAGAATATACCCTGCGGAGGGTTATTGACTAGATCGTCCTCGTCCATGTTCCTTCGTCCTGTGAGTGAGGTGGAGGTGGCCCGTATCATGCAGGATCTCAAACCTAAGAGATCTTGTGACATTAATGGAATGTCTGTGTGGTTAATCAAAAAGTGCTTTAAGCATATTTTGACACCACTCACAAAATTAATCAATCTCTCGTTTGCACAGGGTGTCTTTCCGTCCGTAATGAAGATATCCACTGTGATTCCAGTTTACAAAAAAGATGATCCTTGCTCCTCTAGCAACTATCGTCCAATTTATATCCTCCCAGTTCTTAGCAAAGTTTTTGAGAAAGCTTTCCTCAATCAGCTTGAAAAATTCCATGACCGCTTCGAAATTCTCTGTCCCGAACAGTTCGGGTTTAGGAAAGACAAATCGACCATCGATGCCGTAACTGAACTTATTCATAATGTTGTCGATGGCCTGGAGAAAAGAGAACGTGTTATGAGCATATTTCTCGACCTCTCCAAAGCCTTTGACTGTGTGCATCATGCGACACGGCTGCACCAGTTATGGACTAGTGGTATTAGGGGTTTGCCGTACGATTGGCTCTCGTCGTATCTTAAAGATAGAGAACAATGCGTACGGATTGCGAATGCTCTGTCTAATAGGATCAAGATGCCCTATGGTGTCCCTCGGGGATCAATATTAGGGCCAGTTCTCTTCCTTATTTATGTCAACAAGTTGAATACATCAATCCAGAATGGAAAGGTGATTCAATATGCTGATGACACGACTCTCTGTATTAAATCGAAATATAAAACTGATCTTGAAGTGAAATCATTTATCGATTTAAATTCATGCATCGAACATTTCTCAAGACTCAATCTGAAAACAAACAGCTCAAAATCAAACTCAATAAATGTTTGCCTTCGGCATCGACAAGAACAGGAGTATCGTCCCGCAGTAATGATGGACGATGTTCTCTTGGAAGAGGCCGAATCCGTTAAGTTCCTTGGAATGTACCTTGATCGAGGACTGACATGGGACTTTCACATTGACAGCATCTGCTCCAAGGTTGCTTCTGGCATTTATGTTTTGCGTAACCTTGCAAAATTCTGTTCTATTGATGTATTAAAAACTGCCTACTTTGGCCTGATACATCCATATTTGTCTTACGGCTTAAGATTGTGGGGCAGCTGTTCTAAATACAAATTCGAAAGAGTATTTAGAGCTCAAAAGAAAGCTATCAGAATTATTTACAAATTGAATTTCAGAGAGTCGTGCAAAGATGCCTTCAGAGATCTTGGATTGTTAACTTTACCCTGTCTCTATATTCTCGACGTCGTTCTATACTGTCGACTTAAATGCGAGTTGATCCAAGGCAGTGACGTCCACCAATACGAGACAAGAGGCAGTGACAACTTTCGGATTGTTCAACATAGAACGAGTGCATTTGAACACTTGCCGTCCCAAGTTGGTGTGAAACTGATAAACAAGCTGCCTGAGGGAATAAAACATCTCATTGATTCTAAACTATTCAAATCTCGATTAAAACACCTCCTGGTGTCAAAGGCGTTTTACTCCGTTGAAGAGTTCATGTTGAGTTGCTGGGATTAAAATTATTGAAAACTATTGAAAACACGAATAAAAATAAACCCCCAGTTCTGTTATACAATTAAATAGCAATAACTGCAATGGAACTGTATCTTATTATGAATGTACTTGACGCATGCATGCAATGTAATAATTGTTTGACGCAATAAAGGTTATTATTATTATTATTATTATTATTATTATCTTCATATGTGAATAAGTTATTGAGACCTCTTTTAATGGAGACGCTTCAAGAAAAATTTTAACAATAATACAAAGCAATTTTGAAGACCATTACAAATGTTCTTTACTTTAATTAACAACCACTAATGACAAACACTAAAATCATATTTTATGCGATGCATATTAAAATACTTATATTTCTAATGACTAAATATATCAAACTTAATATATAGTGTATATTGAATGCATTATATTTGGTTTCAAATTAATATAAAATTATAAACAAAACACAAGTTCCATTGTCAGTCTGTATGTGCGGTAATGCTTAAAATAGTAAATGGATATAACAATACTAGAGACTAGAAACTTTGGATATATATTTCATTTAGTCCATGGCAAAACTGATTTTGTGGGTCAAAATACTGAAGGGCAGTCCCGTCGTAAGGCTGAAATACTTGGTACATCCTCTTTATCCAAAAAAATATAATGTAATTTGCTTCTAGAAGTTTGTATTACTACGTAATAAATAGACTATCTATCTATCAGCCAGTCGAAAAAATCAAGGTTATATTGTAATATTATATCAAATATTTTAAAGAAAGATGACATGGTTAAATATAAGTTATAATGTGATGATGATCCAATTTTCAGACGAGTAAATATAATTTAGCTGACCTATGAAACGTGACTGTGCAGGTTAATCACGTAGCTTATTAACAGATGACTATAAATTACCTGTGCAATTAGCGGGCTGCGTCAGCAGCTGACAGCAGGATACTGTAATGCTGAGTTAGTATTGTACTGTCGTGCTCTGGTAAGGTCTGTCAGTAGAACATTGTAACTTTAACCATGCCGCTGGGAGTCAAGTGAGGCTCAACAGGGAACTCCGTTTCTAGAGTACCACAATTGAACACCTCGAGGAAAAGAGTCCTGGAGAAGCACAAAGAACCAGAGTATCATCGCGTAATTACAATGTCGTTTGTCTATACATAGTTTACAGCTTCAACGGGAGTCTTCTATTACCTGTCATTTCTGGATAATCAGGTGCCAGACAACTATATTTATCGGTATGATTGCTGTAGCATATCTTTAGGTGAAAGAGCCTGCAGATTCACAAACGTGTTTGTCGCATGATCACAATGTATTTCATAACAATCAGTAACCAATTACTTAAATTTAATTCATTTTAGGCAATAAATTATTTGCGCCAATGTAACGCGAAATAAAAATTATAATTATTTAATTCACAATGCACAACGTTCAAAAAAAACACATATTGAATTATACCATCTTCTATCTTCTTACGGTGTAAAATATTCAAAGGTTAAGATTTTAATGCTGTTTTTAAAACACAAGGCAGTGAACATACCAAAGGTTAAAAAAACACTTGAACAGCAATGTTGTTAACTTATATTTACGTTCACAACTCCCCAACTCGTGTATTTAGCACGACGAGTACAGCCATCGACAACGTTGTCACTAACATTTCACAAGTCAGAGTTTCCGTGCTTGATGCCTCCATCTCGGACCACTGCGCTCAGGTGGTCGAGGTCATTGGGTGTTCCCCAGATTTCGAGGGCCAGGCTCCAAAAATTCTAAGAGTAACTCGACAGCAGAACATTGAACAGCTCAGGAGTTTTCTCGGGGGTTAATCCTGGATATTTCTGGATAATTTCCGTGATGCGAATGGGATGTTCAATGCGTTTAACGAAAGTTTCTTATTTTATCTGAACAGTTCATGCCCTTTCAAAAAATCAAAAAGGTTTCAAAATTTCAAAAACACTTCATGGATTACTCCAGGTATTCAGATGTCCAGAGAAAAAATCTAGTTCTATCAATCTATCTACATATGCACTGAAAATGAAAATTTTAAAGTTTTTTTTCCGAAATTACAGAAGAGTGTATAGAAGAGTAATTAAGGCCTCAAAGGCCTGTGACATTGAAAAAACCTTAAAAACATGTGATAACTTTTCTAAAACGGCCCGGTCAATTATTAATAATGCATCAAACATTTCTAAAAAACCCAACAAAATCAAAATTATCGACAACGGTACAAAAGTAGAGGATCCCTCGGTGGTTGCTGGATTATTCAGTCGTTATTATGATTCGATGACGCGGAGGCACCGAGGGACCTCTCCCCCGCGTAAGAGTTTCCCGGCAGCCGATGACGTCCATGGCTTTGGCCCCTGTGAGTGAGGGGGAGGTGGCTCGCGTCTTGCGGAGTCTCAAGGCGAAAAAGTCCTGTGACATCCATGGAGTATTGTCATGGTTAGTTAAACAATGCTCCAAGCAATTGTTGGCACCATTGACCAAACTGATCAATTTTTCATTTGAAACAGGCACCTTTCCAGACAAATTAAAGATTGCAAAAATCACTCCGATTTTCAAAAAGGACGATCCTTGCGTGACTAGCAATTATCGTCCCAATTTCTGTTTTACCTGCCATCAGTAAAGTCTTTGAAAAAATATTTTTGGCACGACTGGAAACCTTCCTTTGAAGATTTGAAATTCTCGATCCAGAACAGTATGGATTCAGAAAAAACAGATCAACAGTCGATGCAGTCACAAAGCTTGTTGAACTCGTTGTCGATAGGATGGAGAGAAGAGAACATGTGCTCAGCATATTTCTTGACCTCTCCAAAGCCTTTGACTGCGTGCACCATGCGACACTGCTGCACCAGTTAGAGGAATGCGGCATTCGAGGTTTGCCGCACAAATGGGTCATGTCTTATCTCAGTGACAGGGTCCAGTGTGTACAGATCGAGAATGTCCTGTCAGACAAAACACAAGTAACCCAAGGTGTTCCCCAGGGATCAATTCTTGGCCCAGTTCTTTTTAATCTTTATGTCAACGGACTGAAATCATCTATCCAGCATGGTAAAGTGATTCAGTACGCTGATGACACGACTATTTGTGTAAAGGCAAAATCAGCTGCTGAATTAGAACTCACATAATTTCTTGATCTAAATCTTTGCATTCAACATTTCAATGAAGTGAACTTGCAAGCAAACAATTCAAAGTCAAATTTCATCAAATTTTGTTTTCAGCAGTGCAATGAACAAAACAAAGTCACTGCGATGGTGGATGATGAACATATTGAAGAAAAATCTTCCACAAAGTTCCTTGGAATACATCTTGACAAGGAGTTGACTTGAAAAGGTCACATTGACAGCGTTTGCTCTAGAGTTAATTCAGGCATTTATGCTTTGCGTAACCTAGCACAATTCTGCTCCCTTGAACTCTTAAGAACAGCCTATTTTGGCTTGGTCCATACTCGCCTGGAGTACGGAATCGGACTTTGGGGTAGCTGCTCTAAATACAAGCTGGAAAGGGTATTTAGACTTCAGAAAAGAGCTGTCAGAACCATCTTGAAATTGAAAACAAGAGAGTCGTGTAGAGAAGCATTTAGGGAGCTTAGATTATTAACTTAACCCTCCCTCTATATCTTGGAGGTCGCTCTGTACTGCAGGTCAAGGTGCACTTTGACTCAAGGCAGGGATGTTCACTCATATGATACTAGAGGTAGGGACAACTACAGAATTCAACCACACAGAAGTACAGCCTTTGAACGGCTGCCATCTCAAGTTGGTGTCAAAGTAATCAATTGCCTTCCTGAATGAATCAAAAATCTAAACCTGAATCTTTTCAAGACTCGTTTAAAGCATCTTTTGGTGTCTAGTGCCTTTTACACGATTGAGGAGTTTTTTCAATACCGCTGTGACAATTAGTAACCCCCCTAACCGATATTCTGGTGTTGAGAGTGTGATTGTTTGCATGATTGATTGAGAGATGTATGTATGTTTGAGTGAACTTCAATGTGTATGAATGGCTAGGAAGAATATGACGCTTGCAACACAATTGTAAAATTTTAAAAATGCAATAAAGAATTTATTATTATTATTATTATTACAAGTTTGGTAATAACTATTACTCTGTAATGTACGACGTGTGCTATAATATAAAGTATTTGACAAGTTTTACCAATAACATTTCCAATCATTACTGCATATATACTATTTAGTCCGTTTATTGCTACCTTTAATGAGAGTTTTCAAATTTTGCTTATGAATCGTAGGAAAAAACCAATATGTATGACAAAAATTCAAATCAAAAGTATCTTATATACCTGAAGTCGTATAACGCTAAGCATAATTATATGAATACAATTTAAACATTGCTTAATATTTTTTTTCTTCCACGTAATTTTTCAATTAGTGTTACTTGATATTAAAATGCGGTCTCTACGACAGCTATAAAATGTTGTAATATTTACTTGTCATTTACAACCCTGATAATGAGATCCTGACCATGTCGTGTAGCCCGAGGTTTACGTTGGGTTTAATTATCTGCAATAATAAGGTGTGACGAGAACCACTAAATAAGGAAGACACAATTATATACGCAGAGTGTTGTTTCGATTAGATGTTATATGAATATTTAGATTCCATTACACAATGTAAGAGTGAAAAGATGTCGTTAATTACGACGTAAGAAATTCGTATACATAAAGACAAGTTCAGTAAAATATCATATTTTTACTGTAAGTTATGTGAATTAATGAGTTCTTTTGATTGATTGAGAAATAAAGGATACTCACTCAGTACAGCGATTGGCAATGAACAACTAAGAAAAATTTACAATATATACCTTAGCTGATCATAATGTTGAGTAAATATAATGGTTGTGCAAATGACAATACTTAATAATTATTCTAGTTTAACATTCGCTAAAGCTATCCAGAACTTACGTCTTATTAGCTCCAGGACAACAAAACGTAGTGGTCTGAGGGACTAAGACACAAATGAACTGTTTTAATACGAGTGTCTCCATTGTAAGTATCTTATCAAACAACAGGACATACTAACGTCATGTTCTGGTTTTAAAGGTTAACGAATCGAGAAAATTTGTTAGATTCACATAATCTTAAATACGCAAATACCTGGTTGTGATATAACTCGACATTACTGCGGTATACCACACAGGGACGTTGTTTACACACTGAACGTGTAGTGCTTGCTGAATCCACGGCGTAACAAAAGTATCTACACTGATTTAACTTCCCGATTTATCGTTATTAGATTTTAGACTACAGGTTACACAACATCAAGCTGGGGTGATGAAAGTGTAAGTGGGGGTGGACTGTAAAGTGGAATCACATAATGGATCTACCCCGAACGATCAAGGAGGAAATTGGAGGTTCCGGAGTAACACGAGATGGGACTTGTAATGCTGGTGGTTTAACAGAAAACACGTTTATGGCTTTATTAAAGATATAGCACCTGCTATGGGTATAACTGTGTTTCCAACATTGATTAATGGCATAATATTTATCTGTTTTTCAACATTGATAAATTCAGCAAACTAATCCTTAATATATCCTTTGATTTTAATCTATACAATATCGTCACTCACTTGTAAACAATTTTTATTACGCCAATAATCATATCTACGTTTAGAAAAAGAATGAAGTTTGCCTGTTGATGTTAAATTTTAAATGTATTACTTTTATACTTTTTATGGGAATATGTTTTTTATAATAATTATTAAATGTTAAACAATAAAAAATTGAGCTTGTTTATATATAAACATACAAATAGATTTAATCTTTTTCCTTATACTGATGTGAAGGATAGGATTTTATATTAATTATACTGAGTAATTATGGATCTTTATTTATATTATATTTTCTGAGAATTTCTTCAATATACTTCCTTGATACATTATTTATTTATTTATGTGTTTAATTATTTATTTTTGGGGGAATTGAGTTTTGTTTTGATTTTGCTCTTTAATTAAACAAAATTCATGTATTTTTCTGTTGTTAATGTAGGAAAATGTTTGGTAATAAATGCTTGAAATAACCATACAAAGTTGTAAAGGGATATCTTTAACACATAACTAATGTGGAAAGTAATGCACATATGCAAAATAAGTGACAGGTGGGGAGTGGTATGATGATTGGCTGAAGCTGCCTCTCGCCGATGAATCTGCCCAATAAGCGAAATGTGTGAATCATTATCACGGACTACTTGGTTTGTCTAACGATATCTCATTCATTCTTTTGGTATTTTTAAGGTTACTCTTGCTATCCTTCTGATAAGAGAAAGGAATTTTACCATGCAGTTTCCTTTTTGTAGAATGTTATGGAATACTCGTTTATGTAACTATGTACTATTACGCGGAACTGTATTGCTTACTAGATGTTTGTGTTTTTATTAGTTAACGAATAAGTTTACATATGTTAACACGAAATTTCCTACTTATATAGGTCTATACCTATATAGTTACATATAATTACTAATATTATTCAATTTATACTTTACTCAATTACACGTAATTTTTTCTATAGTAATACATCTCGTGTAAAATGTACAGCAATAATCTTTTTTTTTTTTTGTAAATAATTTACTTCTCTAAATTTCAAGAATAAACATTTAAGGAATGATAAAATGTATGGTGTAAATGTTTATATAATCTTGTAAAGTTATTTATACCAAATTTATTAAATTTATAACAGTTTTAGAATTTTCATTACAGTTAAGAAATGTTAAATAATCGCCAGTTAGTCCCGAGTTACGAGGTGGAGGTCTCACCTAATTACAACATAAACCACAAGTTGTCCGGCGGCCCAGGGCTTGTGGTGTGCTGTGTTTATCCTGTCTCTGTTGTTGATAGACCAAATTAGCGCTGCACTACAAGCAATACATGCAGTTGTGAGTCTTGTAAAATCATCTAAACTCTTATAAAATTCAAGAACAATTTGGTTTTTTCAGAATTTCAGTAATATTACATAATTATTTATAGAAAGTTTAATTTATTTTATTTAATATTGGATTATATAGAATAAAAAATAGTTCACTATAATTTTATTGTTACGTCTCATGTAAGATTTCTTGAAAATGTATTTCACTACTCGAAGTATAATTCTAATATCAGAAAATGCGTGCATATCTGTTTAATGTATTTACAAAAGGGACATTAGTTTGTATTTATTAGCGTCTCTTTAATTTTTACTTATATTTTTGACAATATATTGCCGGTAAAATGAACGTGTTTAAATAGTCGATAGTGTGAAATAAACCAAAGAAATAAACCCAATAATGACCAATAAGTCATATCTACTGGATGTTTTATAGTTGATTTACCTTTAATTAAGTTCTTCCAGATTATTATTAGCCCGTTAATGTACTAAAATTAGATTGGTATTTACCACTTAAAATTTAGATATATGGGAGATTAGAAGTTTTATTACTAATATTAATCCTTCTTGAACAGTTTATGTAGATAACGACGGTCTCTAAAGAGATCCATCGAATATTTTATGTTTTTAAAAAGTCTATCAAAAAGCTATCGCTCTGTTTTTATAATATTTCTTTTAAATATTGAATTTAATTACTAAGGCTATTGAGCTTTAAGGATAAAATAATTTTATTCTTATAAGCTGTAATATGTGCTGCAGGAAATGTACTATCAGAATATAAATATAAACACTCTTGACATTGTAAAGGTTCTAACAAACACCGACATTTGATACTTGTTGTCAATCTCCTGGCTTTGCCAACATCAATGTTCGCTAATGGCCTAACCTCACTGATATACAGAAACTTTTAGCTTGAACAGGTTTAATTGGTGTCACCATTAGGGCTGATATTGTGGAATGGAATTACTTATTCTCCGTAACATTCTTCTTTCCTCAGTTAATAGTCTTGTTTAGTGGAAAATTAATATTTCAAATTTAATGTATTCACCAGACATCTGCTTTAATTGCATTTATTTTAATATTACAACACTTACGCAGACCTTAACCGTCAACATAATATCTCAGTAAGTTGTTTTAGAAATTAATTGTTATATATTGTTTGAATGATATAGTGATGACTATAATGTATAGTCACAAATTTTCCCAATGCAAATAATCTTGTTTTAAATAATAGTTATTGCTATAAATGCGTAAGCTTCTGGTTAAAGTCAATAGAATTAAAACTTAGCTTCCGTTATCTTCGTAAATGTGCTAGTGTAGAAAACATATTTTAACCACTGAAGTGTATATAAAAACTTGGCATCAATATAATATTAAAAATGTAAAAAAAAGATCTAATGATAAAAATTAATAATGGCAAATACGTAAAGAGCGGGAAGTACAGCAAACTATCTATTAAAGTAAATTTCTTACACAAAAAATCTTTTAGTAATTTGTGAAAAACTGCTATGATCCGGCTAGAAAATATTGAGTATCCAGAATATATTAAAATGGATTTCAGCGAAATATTTATATTTCAAGTGGCCTAATGATAGCTTTAATCGTAATTATGAACGCCTATTAACTCTTATGTTTATATTTACAATCCATTAACTATGTTTTATGCTTGTAATTACCAGTATATTACTAGTATATTTGCTAATATCAGTTATCATCGTGTTTCCAGTTTATTAGAACAGCTATTTAATATAATTTACCTTCATACTACTACATTAATTATTTACTGTCGCCGTTATTTATTACAGGTATTTATTGTTCATAGCCATCTATGTACATTCAGATAACTATTGAACCAGTTGATCTAGGGGAAATAAATTTATTTAAAAAATTTACCTTGACATCTTTATTAAAAACGTTGGCACACTGGGAATATTATTTTAGTTATCTTCTGTTTCACACTTCTATCAGACGATTTGGAATATTAACTTTATTCGTTAATCAAGAATTGAATTATGATTAACTATTTGCAAAATAATGTTCGATGAAACTACTTCACCTTTTAGCCTTTATCCCCTAGTATATAAGATTTTACATTTTATTTGTATTACGAAACGAAAATATTTCATGTTAAATATTAAATACATGAATACAATTTTGATGATTCAAGATCATCATTTTGTACGCAAAATAATCTACTTTTTAATTTGTGCCCATTATCCATTCAAATAAAAATGCGATTTAAAACATTTCCGTGTATATGCTTCTGGAATACAGATTTCTGATACAATTAAGAACCCTGCTTGACAAGTAATTCATTAGATAGCAATTTGTAACAACTTCTAATTTCTCTGATTCGTTGTAAGATATATTATTGAATTGATAAGGCTGTAAAAATCTATATCAAAATAATGTCATAAGGCTGTAAAAATCTATATCAAAATAATGTCAAACTAAATAATTGTAATAAATACAGATGAAACATGAAATATAATTATAGAAGGGAGGAAATGAGTGGGCACAGTTGAATTACATCATTAAATGGAACCCTATTTTGCCAATTAGTATGATTTGCTCCTAACATTGGTTTAAATACTGACATTGGATTTAATATTTAAATACATCCGCAATAAAATACCGTTAATAATGCTCAGTTACTCAAAATAAAGTTATGATGGAGCCCATTATAATTCTCAACCTTCAATAATTTAATGTTATCTGTACCTTACATGAGTATGGTCTCGCGATTATATGATAATATTATTACTTTACAATCAAGGCTTTACCTTTAGGTGTATACTTGTAGGTTTTAACTGAAGTAGTTGGTACAATTTAAAACTAAACAGAGCATGGTATAATAGCTGAAGAAGAAAGTTTACCTATTATATACTATTCAGTTCATTCAGTGCTACACTTAAGCGCTGTGAATGCTAAACTACATATGGGTTTCCTTTACGTATTCCCAATTAGTAGCAACAAGCATGTTTTGTGTAAACTCTCTCTAAACAAATATTTATAAAGAACCAAAATAATAACACGCGTCTGCTTGCAGTTATCGATCAGGATCGCCAATAGTAAATGGCTCTCCCTGCGGCAGAAATTTAGAAGGGCAACATATTGGAAAATTCGAATATTAACTTGTATAAGTTCATTCTAGACAGGAATGTAATAGGAATACGCGGCCGTGACACCGCATCGATTTATTTTATTATTACATAAAAGTTCAATATTTTTAATCTTAATCTGCACTCTTACTTTTGCAACCAAAGTGACGCATTTTAACTAATGTTTGAAGATTGTTAAACTCGTAAGTTTATAATATATTTTTGTTTTATTATCCTGCGTAGTTTTATTTACATGATGCTTTGCTATTATACAAGAGTTCATTCCAACCTAGCAAGAAATCTCTCTAGATAAATTTTTATTTTTTGTGGAACGAAATTAATACATACCTACTTGCATTTTACATTAGGAATAGTTCAATTATTTTTCTCTACAAATGGAAAAAAAATAATTTATTTGGTGGGCAATGGTCAGTTAACATGTATCCTGCCTAACCACAGGTAAACCGCAACAGGCAGTGGGCTAATGGTTATCTGGTGGTTGGAATATGCCACTACCACAGTCGCCTTGGGCAGGAGGAAAGCAAAGACCATTGAACGGTATAGCTTCTGGATCTCTCGCATAATATGTATCACATATTCTCACCGGTTTCTCTTTTTTAATTTAACAATTTTGATAGACATAAGTAACGATAAATAAAACAACAGAACAAATAATTTGTTTTGGCGCCTTTGTAGTACTGAAAATGTGGGTTACATTCTCACAATGTCAAAATCCTTGGCAAAGTTACCCGAACATTACCTTATCAATATATATGTTACTAAGATTTATGAAAAGGCTTTAGATCGGTATGACAGAACGTCAGTTTCTTGGATTTATAAGAATGTTTACAATTACACAAAATGACATGACGATAAAATATGAACATAAGACATGTCAATGTCAATACCTGAATCGAATGTATAGCACTGAATTATTTGTCGTGGACGTGTATGTTCAAAATACACGTGCATCGAGAGATTATTTACTATGTATATGATTTATTATTTATATAGTTCGTTAAACGAAAAAAATGTTTCATTCAAAGCATGTTTTTCACTCGCGTGTAGACAAAGTTTACTTGATCTTTCTACTCCGAGGTCGTCCTGAAGACCCTGATAAAAGTTTCGAAGTATCCGTGTTTTCGCTTCATTTCTCCAGAGTAGTAAATCTAAATCTAAATAAATGAACGGTATATTCTAAAGTATTAAACTTTTATGAGTTAATTGATATTTGATTGTTGTTGGTAATTTGAAACAAAGTGACTCACTTGAAAAATAGTACTTTGTTATGTGAGCGAAATTTAAACTTCGCTTGGTGCACCATATTCATTCAGGTATTCAATGAGCATCTGCTGTGAAAATTTAATCTTGTCGGCGAAGTTCTGCTCCGATTAGGAAAATATCCGGACCACTCGGTTCATCGGCTCTGCCGCAAGACCAACGTTTTTGTCAAGCTGAATTAGTTTTGTCTCCATCTTTGCTTCGTTATAGTTGACATGGATAATTTGTTTAAACGCTGCCAACTTGGTCCTTGAACCAGTGAAAGTGAAAGCTGTGGCATTGGTTGTAAATTGCATGTTAATTAAGAAAGTGAAAGACGGTCCATATTCCCACTGCAATTTATGGGACAACAGATATAACCAATATGCCAAAGTTTCTTTGTTATGTTGAGTATGAATACGTTAGCGGGGTAAATGAAAATGTGCTATTTTTTTAGATATCACCAAAAATATTTTTGGAAAATTTAAATAGTTTTATAACTTAACATAATGTGGATTGGATGAAGTGTGTTTTACTTTGTATTGTTGCCTCCAGCACTCGAGTAATTTACAAAAATAGTGTTACGTTAAACTGAGTCCTGCGCTTTTGACAGACATCAAAACATACTGTCTTGAATTTGTCCAAAGCTAAAACCCATATTTCCCTGCAGATTTTAGTAAATAATCAAGGATCAAAATCCGTTTGCAGATATAGAAAAGTCATCAGAAAGCTTTGAACTAAATTTTGACTCAGAAATGCAACAACACTTTTCTTAACTCTTGCTCGTGGATTTCTGGGTTGAAAGGCTTTGGGACTAGGCACAAGTACAAATAAATAGTACAGTAGCACGTTAGTATAAAATTGTATCATATTTAAAAATCATATCAAAAGTAAAAATAATAATATAAAAAATATTTAACCTCCTGATTAATCTTTTGACCTTACTTTACTGCACCTAAAACTGATAACAATAAATAACCACGTAACCGTGTTAACGACTGACTTAATCACGTAAATTTTTTAATCTTGATGTTATAATGAAGAGGCAGGTTTAAAATAGCGTTTATATAATTTAACCATCCGTTTCCTTGACATTTATCGGCCTGATTTTTTTGCCATTTTCCGAGAGTTCATAAGTGTACAAAAATATGCAAAATACAGTATTTTGATTTATGGTTAAGGCAAAACGGCCGGATTGCTATACTTGTTTCATAATATTACTTAATGATACATATTCAACGATTCATTCTTAGACAGTATTTTACACTAAGAATTTTCGAACAAGCTACAGTTTAATATGTGGTGAAGTTTAGTATTCTGTGTGGTTTATATGTAGCGTATAAAGTGTACAGAAAGCTGACATCCTGATCCAGCCAACAAACCCTTTCCAGTCTTTTGTATAAACTTTATCTTAGTTTACCTGCAAACAAAGCTTCGTACCCAACTATCTTGCGGTATGTATGAAGTAATTAATTATTCTGTTAAATAGTGGCTGCTGAGTGTTTCATAGGTGAAACACGTTATTAAACAGTTATACTATATAAATCATATGCAACGCTTTATGCACTCTAAACTTAGATAATTTCACGAAGGTTTTGTATAGTAAAATTAGCACATAGTTGTCTTGCAGAATATCAATTATTAAATTATATTCATTCGAGAGAACTTTTATATATTTTCAACATATAACATAAACTGTTTTAATTACACTAAAATACATATAAGTGTTCCTACTATAAAAAGCATATGCCGTCATAGAAGAAAAATCCTTACTAGGTTCATACCTCAATAGAATATAACTTATTATTTACATTATAGTAGTCTTGTTGTTTGCCATATTATGGTCTGAGAGAATTTCTCATTTAGACATAGATATGTTCATTACTGTTTTTCCATAACGAACTGTAATAATGCCATGTCAAATAATGGCCTTGTCCAATTTAATAGAAGACAAACGGTATAATGAATAATTTGTTAATTTTAAAAGTTTCAATTTTCTTGAATTGGGTAGTTTATGAATGCAGAGTTTCATTGTCTGACGGATCTTTCCTTATTAATATGGCGTGAAGAGGTTTCTATAACTAATTAAATAATTAATTAAATTAGATTTGTAGTATTTCTACCAATTAAGTATAGACAAACTTAAAAACATCTGTATACTGTGATTAATATCCATTAATATAAAATTTATATTGATTTACAATCCTAGTAAACAAACTCCGAATTACTTGTTTTACTATGGGATTAAGCTCTTACTCGCTATCGATGATCTGTTACCTGAAAATTACTCTGAAATAAATTAGCCAATTCGAATTCATAAGTTTCATTCATAAGTTTGAGTGTATTATTTCTATCTGATTCATTCCGTCTCTAACACACCAGTTATCGGGATTAATGCAAACACACACCCACGCCACACTAACAGTGGAACATGCCCTTTTCCATGTTTGGGGGACAATATTATAAAGTAAAATACACTCACACACACACACACACACACACACAGAGCAGTCTGTGTATACAGGGTGAGTCTGACCACCCGTGCAGTATTTACAGCTGTCTTAATAACTGACTTCCACACTTTTTCTATCTCTTTTCTCCATAATTTGGCCTCTCCGAATCCGTTAAAATTATTTTCAATTTTGAAAAATGCCCCTAAAGGGCCCAATTTGGGGGGTAGGGGTACTTTTTAGGGAATTTTCAAATGTAAACATGGGTCGTGTGATACATCAATTTAAAGGTCTTATTACACCGAACATTTTGGTGCAAACAAAAGTTAATTATCTTTAACCGTATGTACAGGGTGTACCAAAACGTTTTGAAATAGGACTTTAAAATAAAGTACCGTGTTACCCTACCTACAATACGGAACAGCTCCAGATTTTTTTCCTAACTTGCTATTGACCTATTTTTCAATGAAATATGTGGTACGGGCATTTTTCACTGGATTTTCTAAATTTCAAAAATATTCAAAATTTAAGAATACAAAAAATCCTAACACTCAAAATTCTTAAATAGCAACATATAATAAATTTTATATCAAATAAAAGGTCTTTTTAAAACAAACTTTTTTTGTATTTAACTTTTTTCCCTATCTCTTATTGTTTTAAAATGGCAGCCGAAAAACTGAATTACGTATATCTGTTTACAAAATGTAACAAATTATTTTTATTTGAACAAACAGGTTTTTGTGATGAAATAAACAGAATTTGTTATGAAATCAGGCCAAAATTAAACATGTTTTAATTTTATAATGTGGCCCAATATTTTTGTAGTAGTTTCCATGTTATCTTTTAAAGATAACATTGTTTCATGTATGCACAATCTCAATGCAGTCTTGGACTAGAAAGGTACTTTGTACCACCCTCAACAGGCTTATCACTTGCGGTATGCTGGATAGACATCTTTATCTGACAAATGTGATAAGGCTAACCTTAGTCAGTTCATTTGTGTCTGCTGTTAAGGACAGCTTGTGGTTTTTCGAAATGCCGTACACAAATGCAGAGGCATTCGATATGCTAATGGTGTTAGGCGAATGTTTTCAAAATTATGTGGCTTCTGCGAGGGTATATGCCGAACGGTTTCCAAACAGAGAACCTCAGTCACGAATGGCCTTTCAAAGACTTGCTATTCGAGTTCGTGAAACAGGACAGGTACAGCCTGACAGCAATAAGGGAAAAAACGCTTGCAAGGCCTGTAAGAAGTGATAGGGCACCAGAAGTATTGGCGGCGGTGCAACTAAACCCAAATGATTCTTCCAGAAGAATAGCTATTGATTCTGGTATGAGTCAAAGTTCAGTGGTGAGGATCCTGAAAGACAATAAAATGCATCCCTACAAGATGTCCCTGCACCAAGAACTTCATGGTGATGATGGCATTCAAAGAATGAATTTTTGTTTGTGGGCAAGAGAAAAGTTGCTACAAAATGAACATTTTTTTCGCAATCTACTATGGTGTGACGAAGCTACATTTCGGAGCAACGGCGAAGTTAACCGTCACAACATGAGGTACTGGGCTCATGAGAACCCCCACTGGATACGAGAGGTTGACAACCAGAGGTACTGGACTGTGAATACTTGTTGTGGTATTGTTGGTAGGAGAATTGTAGGTCCTTTTTTCTTTGAAGGACACCTAGATGGAGAGACTTATAACAATTTTTTAATTAATCACTTGCCTAACTTATTAATAGATGTACCTGACGAAGTTGTTGGCAATATGTGGTTTATGCACGACGGTGCTCCGGCTCACTACTCGCACAACGTGCGACAAACGCTTGATGAACAATATCCTGGAAGATGGGTTGGAAGAGGTGGTCCAGTTAACTACCCACCAAGATCCCCTGATTTGACCTGTATGGACTTTTACTTTTGGGGTAGGCTGAAAGACTTAGTTTATGTTTTACGACCGACAACACCCGAAGATATGATGCAGCGAATCCGGAATGCTATAAATTCAATCAGCCACGAAGAAGTGTTGCGAGCTGTAGATAGCTTACGTTCCAGATTAGAACTGTGTTTAGCAAATGACGGACTACAATTCGAGCACCTTTACTAGCAAAATAAATGAAAGGTAAGATTATGGATAGTTCAGAGGTCATTCAGAGCTATTAAGCAAATTAAAAATTAAAGGACATATTTTTATTTCATATAATTTAAAATTAATTTGTTACATTTTGTAAACAGACATACGTAATTCAGTTTTTCGGCTGCCATTTTGAAACAGTAAGAGATAGGGAAAAAAGTTAAATACAAAAAAAGTTTGTTTTAAAAAGACCTTTTATTTGATATAAAATTTATTATATGTTGCTATTTAAGAATTTTGAGTGTTAGGATTTTTTGTATTCTTAAATTTTGAATATTTTTGAAATTTAGAAAATCCAGTGAAAAATGCCCGTACCACATATTTCATTGAAAAATAGGTCAATAGCAAGTTAGGAAAAAAATCTGGAGCTGTTCCGTATTGTAGGTAGGGTAACACGGTACATTTATTTTAAAGTCCTATTTCAAAACGTTTTGGTACACCCTGTACATACGGTTAAAGATAATTAACTTTTGTTTGCACCAAAATGTTCGGTGTAATAAGACCTTTAAATTGATGTATCACACGACCCATGTTTACATTTGAAAATTCCCTAAAAAGTACCCCTACCCCCCAAATTGGGCCCTTTAGGGGCATTTTTCAAAATTGAAAATAATTTTAACGGATTCGGAGAGGCCAAATTATGGAGAAAAGAGATAGAAAAAGTGTGGAAGTCAGTTATTAAGACAGCTGTAAATACTGCACGGGTGGTCAGACTCACCCTGTATATATGTATATGAGAGATCCGGGTTCGAGTCCCGGCGGAGCAAGTCCTTATATAATTATATATATAAAGACACACACACACACACACACACACACACACACACACACACATATATATATATATATATATATATACATTAAATTGTATAAATGGCAATTGCCTTATTTAATTTCAATAAACATTGAATCGAAAAAAGTACTTGCTCCGCCGGGAGTCGAACCCGGATCTCTCACTTGCCGGGTGAATGTGCTACCATTACACCACAGAGCGCTTACTTTTTCCGATTCAATTATTTTGTATTTGGCCGTATCTGTCACATATGCGTTTAAATAAGCAAACTAACATATGATCGGAAGACCAAACACCTGTCAAACGACTTTTATTTACATTAAATTGTATAAATGGCAATTGCCTTATTTAATTTCAATAAACATTGAATCGAAAAAAGTACTTGCTCCGCCGGGAGTCGAACCCGGATCTCTCACTTGCCGGGTGAATGTGCTACCATTACACCACAGAGCGCTTACTTTTTCCGATTCAATTATTTTGTATTTGGCCGTATCTGTCACATATGCGTTTAAATAAGCAAACTAACATATGATCGGAAGACCAAACACCTGTCAAACGACTTTTATTTACATTAAATTGTATAAATGGCAATTGCCTTATTTAATTTCAATAAACATTGAATCGAAAAAAGTACTTGCTCCGCCGGGAGTCGAACCCGGATCTCTCACTTGCCGGGTGAATGTGCTACCATTACACCACAGAGCGCTTACTTTTTCCGATTCAATTATTTTGTATTTGGCCGTATCTGTCACATATGCGTTTAAATAAGCAAACTAACATATGATCGGAAGACCAAACACCTGTCAAACGACTTTTATTTACATTAAATTGTATAAATGGCAATTGCCTTATTTAATTTCAATAAACATTGAATCGAAAAAAGTACTTGCTCCGCCGGGAGTCGAACCCGGATCTCTCACTTGCCGGGTGAATGTGCTACCATTACACCACAGAGCGCTTAATTTTTCCGATTCAATTATTTTGTATTTGGCCGTATCTGTCACATATGCGTTTAAATAAGCAAACTAACATATGATCGGAAGACCAAACACCTGTCAAACGACTTTTATTTACATTAAATTGTATAAATGGCAATTGCCTTATTTAATTTCAATAAACATTGAATCGAAAAAAGTACTTGCTCCGCCGGGAGTCGAACCCGGATCTCTCACTTGCCGGGTGAATGTGCTACCATTACACCACAGAGCGCTTAATTTTTCCGATTCAATTATTTTGTATTTGGCCGTATCTGTCACATATGCGTTTAAATAAGCAAACTAACATATGATCGGAAGACCAAACACCTGTCAAACGACTTTTATTTACATTAAATTGTATAAATGGCAATTGCCTTATTTAATTTCAATAAACATTGAATCGAAAAAAGTACTTGCTCCGCCGGGAGTCGAACCCGGATCTCTCACTTGCCGGGTGAATGTGCTACCATTACACCACAGAGCGCTTACTTTTTCCGATTCAATTATTTTGTATTTGGCCGTATCTGTCACATATGCGTTTAAATAAGCAAACAAACATATGATCGGAAGACCAAACACCTGTCAAACGACTTTTATTTACATTAAATTGTATAAATGGCAATTGCCTTATTTAATTTCAATAAACATTGAATCGAAAAAAGTACTTGCTCCGCCGGGAGTCGAACCCGGATCTCTCACTTGCCGGGTGAATGTCCTACCATTACACCACAGAGCGCTTACTTTTTCCGATTCAATTATTTTGTATTTGGCCGTATCTGTCACATATGCGTTTAAATAAGCAAACTAACATATGATCGGAAGACCAAACACCTGTCAAACGACTTTTATTTACATTAAATTGTATAAATGGCAATTGCCTTATTTAATTTCAATAAACATTGAATCGAAAAAAGTACTTGCTCCGCCGGGAGTCGAACCCGGATCTCTCACTTGCCGGGTGAATGTGCTACCATTACACCACAGAGCGCTTACTTTTTCCGATTCAATTATTTTGTATTTTGCCGTTTCTGTCACATATGCGTTTAAATAAGCAAACTAACATATGATCGGAAGACCAAACACCTGTCAAACGACTTTTATTTACATTAAATTGTATAAATGGCAATTGCCTTATTTAATTTCAATAAACATTGAATCGAAAAAAGTACTTGCTCCGCCGGGAGTCGAACCCGGATCTCTCACTTGCCGGGTGAATGTGCTACCATTACACCACAGAGCGCTTACTTTTTCCGATTCAATTATTTTGTATTTGGCCGTATCTGTCACATATGCGTTTAAATAAATAAATATATATATATATATAAATAATAAATATATATATATATATTTACGTTAAAATTACTTTTTCCTATTTAATTGAAAATATACTACTTTAATTTGCTACACACATTTTTTATGTCTGAGCGTTAGCTGTCAACATAAAGGGTTGGAAAAATGTCAATCCGTCTCCCTTGTCCAAGTGACACCTCGTAAACAAACTCACTTTGACTTTTGCAGAAAGCGTCATTCTTATGTAGGCAAAACTGTGTTCTATGATTCGGATGTTACTCCATGGGATGTAGCTTAGCAAATGCAAACATTTTTACATTGTTCTTATGGATAACCATGATAGCAACGAGAACACAGCCGAATAATTAAATTTGTAAACAAATGTACCCTCTCTAGTTCACAGGAACTAAAATGCTTTAAGGTTTTCTATAAAACCTAACTTAATTAACAAAATGTGTGAATGTAACATACGGCAAGGAATCATAAACGTTGCTTAATTGATACAAACTTCCACTTTTGACTTTATACTATGAATAAAACTTGATTTATGCATTGAAAAATATTAATTCTATAATGGTGCATGTCCAAACACGGATAGAGTATTGACCCTGTTTAGTGATCGCGAAGGGTCCCACGGGTGAGTCTCAAGGGGGTTGGTGTGGGTTTTATCTTGTAACTATTTCAATTTAAACGAATAACAGTCAAGTATATTATGAAAACTATAATGGAGCTTATTTAACTCATCGAATATTTGTTTATGCCACATTGTAACTGAGAACACTTTCTGTAAAATGATGTTCATTGCATTGAAAATTTAAGAGGATCATACTTTCATTATTAGAAGCATTAATTTATTAAAGGCACAAGTTATTTTGTACGTTAAAAATCATTGTTTATTGTTTTATTTATTTAAAAAAAAATAATTTCTCCTTTAAAATAAAACCTACTCTAAATTCTCTACAGGTATCAGAGCATTATGAAAATTCAATGAGCAGACGAGGTCACGTGACTGGGGGATATTACACGACGAAGCGCTCAATTCCCCGCGGCTTGAGAATGACAAGTGCATTTAAATATGAAACCTTTTACTTGGTTATGAGGTTCTTATCCGACCGCTATACCTGAAATCATTTTTCAAGTTCATTAATTTTTTTCAAGTCTTTCTATATGTTTCATATAAATTATATGGTTTAATCTTAGTAACTTACTATGCTCTTGACTCCTTGTACTTGTTTATCAGTGCTTAATTGCTGCGTCTTTACACAGTCACTCTTAATTTACGGTCGGTGTAATGTCAGATCACTTCCTTGTGGGCCCAGCTGCTCAATATTCATATTACCTCTTACGTAAGTTTGCAAAGTCTTATGAAATTGATATCAAAAATAAATAAAAGTACTTAAGAAGAAATACTTTATGAATTATAAGCAGGGATTTCATTATAATAATAAATGTTTTGTATTGATATAACACTTTTAGTTCAATTATGAGTTCTTCTGTTGTATGAAGTAATAGTGTTGAATAAAACTTAATACGTTAGAATATTACTAGGCCAAATGTACCGTGTAACCTACTAAATTAGGTTTCGACTTTATGTTAAATTGACTCGAGGCGTTTTCCATAATCCTCTTTCAAGGGATTCTATCTTGTTTGACTTTTAAACGGACTGCAAGTGACATTAAAACTGTTTACGAAATTAAAAAATGTATAGGATACTTTTAAATAAGTTTAGAAATGGTAGACATTTATTGAAAAATACTTGAATGAAATAATATTTTGCATGAATGTTTTGTATTTATTAATATTTACCAATTATATTATATGTGTGTGTAAATTAATTTAATTAACAAAATCTATTGACAAAACCCAAAAACATGTTTTATGCAATACTAAAAATTATTAATTTTCACTAAATTATATTTACATTTTTACTAAATTTAAAAATATTTAGTATCTAGTGCATATTGAGTCCCTTATACAGGATTCAAACTAGTATAAAACTATAAAAAAGTGCTATTTTCAGTCAGTATGTGCGGTAGCACTGTAAATAGTAAATGTATAACAGTCCTAGAGACGAGAAACGTGGGATATAGGTTTCGCTTAGGCAAGGGAAACCAATTTTTTCATGTCAATATATTGAAGGGCAGTCTCTTCGTAAGCTTTAAAAACTTGTATATCCTCTTGATTCAAAGAAAAATATAGTTTGTTCGTAGAATTTTCTATTACTAAGAGGTAATAAACAGTGAGTAGGCCTACATGAGTCAATCTATCTGCCAGCCAGTCAAACAATCCAGGTTATATTGTAATATTATATAATATATTAAAAAAGTAGATAACGTTCTTAAGATATTAGATATAGTGTAATGATAATCAAATAATCCAGCTAGTGTATAGAAGTGGATGACCCATGAAACGTGACTGTGTGGGTTCATCACGTAGCTGATTAACAGATGACCATAAATTACCTGTACAATTATCGGGCTGTGTCACCAGGTGACAGCAGGATACAGTAATGCTGAGTTAGTATTGTACTGTCGTGCTCTCTTGTCAGTCGAACATTGTAACATGAACCGGGCTGCTGTGTGTCAAGTGAGGTTCAACATGAAACTCTGTTTTAACAATATTTATTTTCAAGAATCAGAGTCTTATCTCATAACTACACAGTAGGTCTAATGTAAATTGTTTTGGAATCTTCTATTTCCTATCATTTCTGGAGTGTCTAGTAACAGTCACCCATATTTATTTATATAAGTAATGCTGGATATCTTGAGATGAAAGGGCCAGGAGAATCACAAGGGGTTTTTTGCTTGATCGCAATTCATAACTTAATGACATCCAGTATCATTAGAATTTCTTCTGTTGAATTTAATTCAATTTTAGTGGTAAATTATTTTATAAAAATGATGTTACATGAATATTAAATTCATGTAAAGTATTATGTAAATCACAATAAACAACACGTATTGAGTTGTTCCATTTGCTTTCCTATTTATTTTTAAGCAGAGGGAACCTTCGAAATGTACTGGCGTCCCAGTTATGTGGGACATTTACCCGAACAAAAACACTCGGCTGCCACGTCCTGTCGTGGCTATACTGCACCCAGACTCTAGGTCCACTTACTGTAGATGAAACATAACATATAATTATTGTGTTACATATATTGTGACAATGCTGTCTATTATTAAATTATAGAGATTGTAGCAATTTGCTTGGTATTATGACACGAAGGGAAGAAAAAAGATTTATAAGACAAGAATTCAAATAAAAAGGATTTAATGTACCGAAAGTCATAAAACATCTACAATAAATTATAAGAATACAGTTTAAACTTTGTAGGTGTTTTCTTGTATGTTACGTAATTAGAAAATCAGTGCTACTCAAACTTACAATATTATTTCTACAAGAGCTATATAACGTTGACTCAATATGATTTCTTCAAGAGCTATAACACTGGTAATGAGATCCAGACCATGTCGTGTAGCCCGAGGTTAACGTTGCGTTTAATCGTTTAATTATCTGTATAAACAAGGCATAATGAACTCCGATAAATGGTGAAGACACAATTATATACGCAGAACCTTTTTGCTATTACGTTATATGTATATAAAGAATATTTATCTCTAGAGTTAAGGACATACAAAATAAGGTATTTTACATTAATTTATGTTGATTATTGATTTATTGTGGTTCATTTAAGGATATGGGAAACTCAGTCAGTACAGGTTGGCTCTGAAAGACTGATGAATAACATATCTCTTACTCGATCATTATGTTGTGTTGGTTTTATTCTTATGCAAATTACAATGCTTATGTAATTATTCTGGTTTAAAATTTTGTTAACTTAACTTAAGCTGTCCAGAACAAAAGTCTTAATAGTTCCAGGATAACAATAAGCAGTAGTCCCAAACTGAGATGGTAAGGCACAGGTGGATGGCCTTCACATAGATGTCACGTATTATAAAATAATTTATTCCAACAACAAGGAATGCTACGTCATAAGGAGTAGTCCTGGTTTGAAATGGTCTGAAACCCATGTTCAGAAATAGACAACGATGCAAGGTAACTGAAAATTAATCACGTCCTGATTATGTATAATTATATACAAGTATACAGATTACGGTGTGCAACACTAGAGCTAAGTGGACACATTGAACGAGAAATGCTTGTTGGGAATGTTAAAAAATATTCTACACCACGAAGTAACTGGAAAGTCTCTATACTGTAAACAATGTGGACGATGTTGACACATTGAACTAGTAATTAATATTGAAAACATAACAACAGTTCCCAAAGCAAGCACCACGCCGTAACTGGAAAGCTTCTATTCCGTAATTATTTCCCGATTAAGTAAAATGGGTTATTGACATAAAGAAAATACAGTATATCACACTGGGACGAAGTTGAAATATTGAACGGTGTAAATAGAAATTGTCCATTCCGTAATAACTTCCCGATTTAGTGTAATTACGTATAAGTCCATAGATTACACCACACCATTCTGGGGTGATGATAGTGTAGGTGGCGGTGGGGGATAAAGTGGAATCACATAATGGATCTACTCCTAACGCTCAAGGAGGAAATTGGAGGTTCCGGAGTAACACGAGGTAGGTGTTGTAATGCGGGTGGATCAACACAAACACGTTAAAGGCTTTAAAGATACAGCATCTGGTAGTGGTATAACTTTGTTTGCAATACTGATTATTGGTATAATATTTATTTTATTGGTTTTTCAACATCGATAAATTTGGAAAAGTAATCTGTAATATATCCCTTGGTTTGTGGCCAATACAAAATCGTTAATCGTAATGTAAATAATTCTTACTATTCAAAGAAGCATATCTCATTTAAGAAATCAAATAAGGTTTGTTTGAACGTTATTAGGATGATGTTATTTTAAACAATTCTGAGAGAATCGTTTTATGTTTGGATTATATCACTTGTATACTATTTTACTATTATTATATTTAAAACTTATACATTATAAAAAATAAACAATTAGAAAATATTACTCTCTCTTGGATATACAAAAACATACTTTTAAGTACAGTTTACATGTAGTATACGCTACAGAATTATATATATAACTAGTGGTTACCATTTTAATACTATAGATTAAATAAAATTTCACATCTAAAAACCAGTTATCGAATAAATATAATGTGATTCATTTACTTTTAAATAAGCATTATTATGCAATCATTATTTTACTTTACACAATCCCACACAATGAAACTAATTTGATACTAGCTTCCTTTTGACGTCGTCCGTCTGTGTGTTACAGTTGTGTAAATTGATTTTAAACTTTTGAAAATTATAATTTATTTTTACATGGGACATAATTGTTTTCGTAGATACTTTATTGATTTACCCCAATCATATGCACAGTATTTCCATGGAATAAGACGCAAAAAAGTAAATTGTTAAAATGCTGCAAATGTAAACGTAATTAATATATATATATATATATATATATATATATATATATATATATATATACGAGTTTTGCATATCGAATGGAAGAGAATATAAAAAGTATTAAACTTATTTTACTATAGAATAGAGTTACAGTACAGAATATTCTTTCACCATGATAGAATGCAATAAAGCAACTCCCTTATGTTAACATTCCAGATCGGGAGAATGTGTTATAGATTTGTCGATTGTAGCATAGAACTTATTTGGAATGTTTTTATCATATAAATTATACAATTTAGGGGTACAGTAAATGGAAATATCTGGTTGGTCCCGAGAGTATGAGTACGAGTGGAGATGACAATTTCTCCGAAATCTATAAAATCTATTATTTCCTTCATGAAATTCCAACTGTAGGTAAATATGCTACGACTAGGTAGAGCTTCGTAAAGTATGATAGGAATAGTCGCGTTAAACTTAGGTAGAACTTTCTCCCAAGAACAAAAGCCCCTCATCGGTACTAAGGATTATATTTAGAGTTTTCAAGACATTCCTGTGACATTTTGACACATAACTAGTTTTGGATCTTTGAATAAAATTGAGTATCACACATAACCTAGTTAAGTTACAGATGGATTCGGATGAAAACTTACATATATAATATATCAGATATATACATATATAATATAATTAGGTAATATATTTGACAGTTGATAGAGTCAAATTACATTGTGTTTAAATGAATGAATGTCAGTAATGCTGTGATACATATAATACTGACAAAGTGTATTATCTAAATTTAATTACGGATAATACTGTATAGAAGCAATTGCATATTCAAACCAATTACGTTATTAATGAACAATATTGGGAACGTGTATTTGACAATATAGGGTATTTGACAAAATTAGTTAATTTAAATGGGTAGCTGAGCATATATAAACGAAGAGCCGGACAGGTATAGAATAATCTTGAGTGCTTTGTTTTTCACTGGACTTTTCATTGTTTACACATGTATCCACAAAAAGAGTATTTGCTACAAAGGTTACTTCTTCTACTTTATTTTTAATTACTTCAAACGCTCTGCATATATTAAAGGCTGTATTTAAGACAGAAACGAAGAAAAATAAACTACGGAAAAAAGTACTAAGAACTAATTTATAAAGAATGGAAAAAAATTTCAACTGTTTGACGAACTTTGTTGATCTAGGCAAAAAGACAAATTCAGCATTCACGTCGGAAATATAATTCACACTCACCACCAGTGGTCGTACCCAAGCAACGTATACTAAATTGCGTGAATAGCAGCGGTTAACTGCTATCTGTGCAGACATAAATAAAATAATGTAAACTTTAGTACTATATTTAAGACATTTAACATTATGCTTTTAAACGTTTAAGACTGTTATGAAACCTATCTTACTTGTCTTTCGACAGAAGTAGGCTTCTCAGTGCTGTATGAATATGCAAGGTTTTCACAAAGGGGTGTCACTTCAACTTCTGTGAAAATAGTATTCTTCATTTCAAGCAGAAAATTTACTGTAGGAAGAAACATATGCCGTTTAGCGGCTAACCGGCATTGTATGTTCTTTTTTATAAAAATAAATATCTCTATAAATAGTCAGGCCAATATTTAAGAAACCAATTTCGTCACATTGGTTTGAATAGATAATTTAAATTTTAAAGCAAATAATTGTGTTATTTGTTTTTCATAGTAATGAAAAAGGAGTATTATGAGAATGTTTAAAATAAAATAAGGAAGCAAATGTATTATTTATAAAAACTTCACAATACACGAACTATTTAAGCAAGTATTGCTACTCCATCTGTACTTTTCTCAACGAAATGCGTCATCGCATAAGCCAGCACGACTAATTTTAGGATGCACAAGCCAAGAGTAGCAAACAACTGAAACCTCTTAATTGTGACACGTTTAGCATAATATATATTTTTGTCAAGTATCTTTCTTCACAGAATAAAGACTCAATCAATTATTAGTGGTTATGCTTTATCACACGAAAGGTTTTTAACACAAACGTGTTCATTAACAAGTATTCATAATTAAAAGTCGGAGTTGTCCCAAATCATTTACAGTGCTTAGAATGGTAAAAACGTGTATTTACAGATGTTTCATGTTTGCCATTTTTAATATCCGTTCTTTAATTGTTTTTATCACTCACTGTAAACGTGCAACTATGTGCTACGCTGGTCTATTACCTTACATTGTAGTAATGTAGAGTTTGGACTTGTATACCAAGTTTATGCCCACTCTTCTGATTCTTTCCATCTTGAATTTTCGAGTACTCTATTTATTCCAGGTAATATACTCGGAGTTATATTAATTTTGTTTTACTGTATAGAAGTTCTAAAAAATTATCAAATACTTTAATGAAGATTAATTAAAATACTCTGCTACCTACACTTTTCCTGTAAAATATGCTAATTAAAATCAATGCCATTGCTGATAGCTGAATCGTGACACAAAATACTCAAATTTAAATAAATTATATAAAGTGGGCATTAAGTGAATTTGCCTTTGTGAAATGTAATAGAGCCGAGTACTTGAGACTCAAGTTCCTTGTGTTATCAGCGTAATTAGATTGGAATTTTAATTCCATTTGTTTCCCTAAATATTTTACGCAAAGAGGAAATAAATATTTATGATTTTAATGCCATATAATTCCCTGTTTCTTTGTGAAAGTGAGTAATAGTTCATGACGTGTAACCCGTGCAGTGGATGTATGTAACTATGTCGTTTTTTTGACTTACATGATAAAAGAATACACAAAATAATACAATAATATTTCAACCTATTGTTGAAAGAACTCTAATTTATAAATATTATAATGAGTGTGTTTAACTCCTACTGACTATTAATAATATAACACCGAGTTTACAGATTTCAGCTTCCTCTTTGTGGACTGCCTGTACGTCAGAGATAAATCAGAGAAAAATATGGTCCATCAAAGAGATGATAATCCGTGTTGCTGGCACGGCTGTATGTTCATATATGAAATGCGTTTGTAACACTATAAAAATAGTTTTTGTTATGTATTTCAATAACAGTTATTGCTTTATTATACACATTTTTATTAAAATCCTTTCTCTACAAGTCAGTTTCATGCACTTGTACATTCTGTGAAAATTACCGGACTTGCTTTAATTTTGCACATTTAAAATTAATTAAGCTATGATAGTAATTAATAAAGTGTGGACAGTGCTCATAAGATGATATCCTGAAATATTTATAGCATTTAAAGAATATGTTTGGCTTTATCCTCAGTTGATTATCCAGAACTGAATTATGAATCACTATTTGAAAAATAACATTTCATAAAAATAAATTCATAATTGTTAAAAATTGATAATTGAATCATCCAGTTTATGAGGCTTTTGATTTCAATGAATTATTTTTAATGATTCTAGATCTACGTTTTGTACGAAACTTGTTCTATATTTATTGTCATATACCTCTAACTGATTTCAATCCAAATATAAGTTAATGGCAGTAATGAAAAATATGTGACTCTAATAATATTAATAAGGTTATATTTATTCATGAGAAAATTATATACTTCTGAAATGTAGATTTCTGTAAAAACTCGTTAAACCAGTAATTTATTTTAGAGTATTTTGTAATAATATCTCATTCATCAGATTTTTTTGCGAGACAAATGTATTACTTTATAAAAATGTGAGATCCTATATCAATTTGAAGTTATCATAACAGATTTTAACAAACACAAGTGAAATACTGAATTTAGTTATAGAGGGGAGGAAGTGAGCGACCACAGTTTAATTACATCACTAAATGAAATCCTATTTTGCCAATTAGATAATACTGAGCCACGAGTGATTAACTTCTAATATTGGTGTAAATACTGACAATGTATTTATTACTGAAATACATCCGGCATATTGGTAATGAAGTTACGTTGGGGCTCAACATAATACTTAGCCTTCAACATTACATTTCTATAGTACCCTATTCAATGATTATTATCTCGCGATTAAATGGTGACCATATAAATTCATAATACCCGTTACATTTTCCTCTCGTTAGAGATATTTCGTAAAAATGTAACCCAAATACTTAGTAAATTTAATTGGAAATTGAACTGGATTGAGAACATGACGTTATAGCACAAAATTAAATTTATTTCAGTTAAATAATTTGTAAAAACAAAACTTCATGTGATTGCCATATAGTGCATTTCATGAACAGTGCATTCTCTATATAATATTTGGAATATACCGAATTTGTAAGGGTAAATCATTGGTGACTTTACCAAATCACACTATTTATAATATCAATCGGAGTATCAGAGTATGCTATTATGTAAAAATTTCACTTTAGGTAACTTGTAAATGAGTTTCAGAGCAATGCGGTAGTATTAAAGGAAAAATCCTAGACGGCCTTACATGATTATATGACTCGTAGGCTTTTAATCGGAAGGTGTTATTTATTAGGTGTTATTGACTGAGGATGTACTTTACTTCAGGTAGTTTGATACTGTGTTTGTGAGCAATGCAGTAATATGGTAAGGAGGACACCTGTTTGGAAGTCACGTATATATAAGTTTGCTTTTATACGCATGAGATTATAGTAATAACTCCATTTGAACTTAAAATAATATTCACAAAACAGATGACTAACATTTATTTCTGTTTAATTATTTTTTTAAACTTAATGTTATACCTCGTATGTTATTTGCGTCTTTTTTATGTTATCGCATGTTTGTGTTATTATAATCCTTTATAACTGTGTAAAGGCAGAACTTGCGCTGTAAAAATAGTTTTTCGATGCATTTTGCATGAATAGTGGCAACTCGTTGTTTCTCTGCAGAATGTAAAAAATATTGAAAACCGAATATATTGGTTGGTGATTTGTAATTATATTCCTCCCTAACCACAGTTGCACCGCAATAGCTCGTTTGCAGTGGGCTAATCGGTAACTGGTAGTTGGAATATTTCGCTACCAAACTCGCCTTGGGCACGAGGATACCAGTGACTTCTATTTTACAGCTTTTGGATGTCTCGCATAATATTCATCACCTATTTAACCTGTTTCTCACTTATTATAGATTATAATAAAACATTGGGAAATTTTTCACCAATTATTGTTGATTTACACTGAAGTATAATGTCAGAACAAACTTGTGAGACAGCTACAAAGAGTTCCATTCTGAAGCGGAAATCGAGCAATTTCTCTTAAATATCCTAGCAACAATGGGAACATCTACATTATAGTCTCACTGAAAGCCATTTCTATGATCATAGTCTTTCTATTTACACATGAGGAGTACTTATTTAATCTTTTCATTGGCTTTTCTCTGCATATACTATTAGAGCGTCTACCGTAGAGGCATGTCAATAGCAAGAAGCATTAAGCAATAGAAAATGTTTAAGAGCAATAAACTATTGAAGCTTTACAAATATATAAATTTTTTGCCAGTGGAAATGAATAATACAAATAAGTTTTGATGCAATAGTAATATTAGGCGTGACACTAACATGTTTATTTGCTTGTATATAGTTCATAAATGATCATCCATATAGGAAATAAAATAATTCCAAGGCATGTGAATAATAAAAGTTATAGTATTAAAGATTTTTCATTTATTTGAATAAGTTTTAAGTTAGCTATCTCATGTAAAATAATGCAATTTTTCCATCCATCGCACATATTATGGCTTGTAAGGTAGTTCTGATATCATGTGTTAATATACCATTTATGACAGAATCGTTTATTCTTCATAAAACTTCCATTTTATAAAAAAATAAGCAACGATTACATACATATATGTATATATATATATATATATATATATATATATATATATATATATATAAACAAGAAAACAATAAAACGAGTAATTAGTTTTTGCATTCCTTGGAATGTGGGCTACATTCTCACCATGGCAAAACCGATGGAAAAATTAACCATACAATTCGTAAACTTAACACTGACATTCAATTATCAATATCTTAGTAATTAAGATTTATTAGTAGCCTGGGGATGGGTATGACAGAATGGAAATTTCAAGTATTGATTATTTATAAACAATGAAATGGCAATAAAGTATGAATCGTACACGACATCATTTATTAAAGTCTATATCTGAAGCGAAAGGATTGCACTGAACAATATCACATGGATTTATACGTACAAGTTCACAATAAACGGACATCGAGAGATTCTGTTTGTCAGAAAGAACATAACAATGGGAAAAGAGCGATATACTTCGTTAAGTTAGCTAAAGTTTCTTTCAAAGCATGTGTTTCCCTCACGTGCAGACAAAGCTTACTTTCTCTTTTTACTACAAGCACATCCTGGACACCTTAATAAAAGTTCCAAAGGATCCTTCTTTCTCTTCATTTCACTCAAATCAGCTCTAAATCTCAATCTGTAAATTCCAAAGATTTAAAATTTTAAGGGTTTCTTGAAAATATTTTACTTACAACTCACCATATACAACTGATAAAGATTGAAATGTAATTTGTGGTCTACTGTCACGTACAATTTAAAACAATGTCCTTATTTTTGAATTCTATAAGCTATTTGAGGATCATCAAGTTTAAAGTTCATATATAAAATGTTAATGTACCTGAATAAAGTTAAAATGTATAATAGTTAACTAATTTATCATTTAATTAATTTGAAACGTGCATTTTGTTACTAAAAATAATGTCATAACATTTATATTATTAATGAAAATGTTAAAAATGGGTTTTAAATTTGAATCCTAATAAATGAATATTTTTCTGAAGTGGGCGGTTTTAATGGAACTCAAATTACTAATAACTTCGAATGAAATTTTTAAAGATATATAAATTTATGATTTACATAGATATATTTGAATAGGAAAACCCAAACCTATTGATGAGAACTTGTATTAGAAGTCCTCTACATTCACAAATTTAAGATTAAAAATAATTTACCTTCATTTTTATGGCCACGGGTTTAAAAATTACAAGAGGATTTTACAACATTTTCCATAGTTATATGTTACGAATTTATTTGTCTGAGTTTTGAGTCTTTCAGGCTATATTCTTGCTATTTAATATATCCCCACATAGCATTCTAAAGATTGTGTTTTATGCCAGAAAATTTGTTTCAGCATCCAAAGTAGCACATTCGAAATACACAAATCTACATATAAAACACGGTTTCCACAAATAGTAGATTAACAAGTGATTGTCTTATATAGCAAATTGAACCAAACTTAAAAAATTACCGCAGGAATTTCGAACATGTATAGTCTACAACAATATTTTTACATTTATTTGTTTGATCAGGGTTCCAATACAGCAGTAACAACTTGCTATAAATTCAGCTTATCAGCTACTGGATATTGAATAGTAATGATACATTGTATAACATTGTACGCTAAACTAATATTATTTATATTTTTTCAATGAAATGTATATTGAACTATACAGATGGTTATATTCAACTATATGGATAGTTGGTAACCTAACTAATAGTTCAATGCACATTGTTTATCAATCAGGTGTAGAACATATCTGAAAAGGTTAGTCTAAAAATCATTCTTACTGTATGTATTGTACTTAAATAGCACATTATTTAAAAGTTATATCGTACTTTATAACAAGTAAACACAATTAACATTTATAAATAACAAAATGACCTAACGAATATTTTGACAGTCCTTATTTTCCTTAAACTAAAAAAGATAAAAATTATTAACAGGATAAGAGAGTAAGCAAGGCACTAATTTAATCACAATAATATGTTGGTTTTGTTATTATAATACGGATGCCCTTTATCGATAAATAAAATAAAATTTCCTCTCTAATAAATATGATTTAATATTTTATATTGTGTCAGATAAGTATATAATAATTAATGTATGCATAGCACTTGTGGAATTATAAAAGGGAAGTGTATTTTGCGTAAAACTTTACTTATAATTTATATAGCATAGACATTTAATAACGTGTTTCCTTTATGAACTCCTCCCCAGCCGTTATTTAACAGAATAATTAATTACCTCATATATCCCGTAAGAGTGTTGGGTACGGAGCTTTGCATGCAGGTAAACTAAGATAAAGTTTACACAAAAGACTGGAAGGGGTTTGTTGGCCGGATCACGTTGTCTGCTTCCTTTACACTTTTTACGCTTCCCATAATCACCAGACACATACTTTACTTCACCAACTACTGAACTTTACCACATACTGAGTTCACACATACTGAACTTTACCTCTCTTAGTGTAGAAATATTAAATTTTCTTTGAAAAGCTCAAGCGCGGGGTATTCAGTTTTTTCAACGAATTAAGACTGTCAGGTCCACCTGTAAAGCTTTAACCATATGATAAATGTTACAAATTGCTGCGCATTTTTAACTCAGCCGGGTAACCTCGACTTATTTGTGTGGAATCCATGAACTTATTACGACTGTACTAATTTTTTACCGGTAAAGTTCATGGGACAAATAATACCCATAGTGCTATTAACTAACTGAATAGTACTTGAGTGGGGATCTGTTGAAAAGTATATCTGTAATGAAGAATCGTCTTATGAAGGTGCAGTTTTTTTACGAAATGGAAATTATAATTGTAGTATTTATAGCTAGTAAAGATAAATGAAGGGCTCAGGGGAAGAAGGGGGCAAGTCAGTTTTTGTAGATTTTACAGGAAACTGATTTTTAAGTTTTAAGATCGAAATCTCTATATAAAATTTGAGTTTTCTTAATTTTTTTAGATTCTTTATACAGTTTTATCTTAAATCTACAAAATTTTATAGGTTAGATTGTCTTACCTTCCTTGATTTTTTTAAAAATAACATAAATTGTTTATAAACTCCATATTTACACGTTATAAAGGGGGTAAGTCATAGAAAATAAATGGATGTCCAGGGAAAAAAAGAGTTAAGTCATCTACTACACAAAGTGATTTTTTGTTAACACCTGTTTTAATTGTTAAAAAACTATTACAAACTAAATATTCATGACATTCTGCAACTTTCTCAGCTTCTCTACTTGTATGGCAAGTTTTCTAAGTACTCTCTAGCTTCTCTTTCGCAGAACCTGGACAAGTGTTTCACATCTTCATACTTTGCCTTGGGTATCGGTATCAAATCTATAAATGTAACAAAAACTGTAATGTAGAGATGTAAATTAATTACAATTCAATTTATATAAATGAATACAATTAATTACATTATTTTTATTTTATACAATTTTAATTTAACACTAACCATTTACATTGAAAAATCAAATGAGTGGTTCAGAATGTTTTCTAAATTATCCCTCCCTCTCCATATCTTACTCTTTATAATTTCTTATTACAAGAACATAGAAAAATACAGTTCATAAAAAAATAAAAATAATACTGTGTTAAATAGAATATTATTGTCGTTTTGTTGATTAAAGCACGATAACATTAGAGCCTTCACTCAAACACTTATTCTAATACTAAGCTTCTTAAATTAATAACGTTATAAGACCTACCTTCATATAGATAATCTGGAAGAATGAATTCGTTGTCTGCCAAGTTCCTTCGTTTTTTCACTTGTCGGTTACAAACCACTGCAGAATCAAAATGCCCACTGTAGGAGCTTCGATGAAAGATGAAACGAGGATGAGTTCCAGTTATCTTAAGTTCTCTTATTGGCCTGGATTTGAAGGGGCACTTGTTAACATACATGCTATTGAGAAGTCCAGACCAGTTCCGAAACATTGATTGCTTTACTTCTACAACGTCAAAGGGTCGAGGCTTAACCCTGGCTTGCCTGAACACATCTGCCCATTGGTTTGGTAGCTCGACTCTAGTCTTTTGCTTAATAACTCCCATATTCTTATCTGTCTCCATGTAGGAGTGACCTCTTATGGGGAAACAAACAATGATTTCATCAAATCTGTGTTGCTCATGTACCAGTTGGTGAAGGAATCTAAAAACATTCCAGTTCTTGTTTTGCCCTCCACATGAATCGCAAAAAATGCGCAGTCGTCTAACATTGGGATCTAGAAAGTTATATACAAAATCGTGAATCATGGAGCAAACCTCGTCACTGCCTTTGCTACCAACAGTCTGTGGATACGTATAAAAACGCTGGTTCCAGTGGATAAAATGTGAATGTTAAAGGTATAAACTGACAGCTGGCGTCTATAGTACACATCATTTGTCGACAAGTTGGGGACTGGCAGATTTTTCTGGAAATCAAAGCAAATTGCCTCAAGGTCTTCATTTTTTCTGCTAATGAGCTTTGCAATCCTTTTTCGTTCATAGAACCTTTCAGCTTTTTTCTTATGAACTGTGTTCTCAATACGCAAGCGTTTTAGTTCAGTATCCTTTTGCTCTATTTGATCGGTGTCTGTATTTACATTTAAATGTAATTTTTCTGCTTCTAAGATTTTTGATTTTGCAATGTACTCATCGCATGTGCCACAAGTGTCCATGCGGGGATAGCCAAATGATATATTAAATTCTGTGGAGAAAATTGTACGGTATGTTTCATAGGACACTTTTATATTTTCATGCTTAATACAGAACATATCAAACATTTTTTTTATGTTTAATTCTTCTGGTAAATATATTTTGTTGGACTGTGACAGGTTGTAGTGGCCTTTTCTGCCCTTGAAAGACCCTATATGTTCTACTATAGCTGTTTTGGCTTCTTCTGAAAGTTTATTAGGCCTTACATTGTGCTTACCTCGACCGTCTCGGGGTGCCTTACCTTCTTTTTTAAGACCTCTTTGGAGGATTTGTAGTTTTTTCTTTCCAATTCCGTGAATTGAACGAAATGCTTGCTGGCAAACCTGTACTTCCTTTACTGTTTCATCACACAAAAATCTGACTCTGTAAGAATAGGTTGCATCACGAAAATTAGCTTCATCTTCAGCTAAACGAGGGCGCCTGTTTTGTATTTGTTGCACAGAAATAAGCCCACAAAGATAAGTATTTTGTTCGTCAACCGAATTCATTAAATTAAAATTCAACAAAATACTTTTCCGGCAATGTTGTGGGACATTTTCAAAGCATTTGAGATGTTTACATTGGCAATCAGGCCCTGGAGTATGGCTCTGAAGGTTCAACTTCTTATTCGCATCACTTAAACGTCCAAATTGTTTTCTCTTCTTCGTATTTTTCACTTCATTCACTGCACTATGCTCTTCATACTCACTTTCACTCTCCATTATTCACCACAAAAGATTTTAAAACTGCAAAGAACACTATTACAACAGCAGAACATTAAAACATAACCTCAAAATCAACTACACTGACGGATCAATACTGGAGAACAATCAATATTACAGATACGAAAAGCCTGCAGACGATTTCCTGTTTACTTCGCCAGCTGACTTGCCCCCTTCTTAGCCTGAAGCGCTCAGACTTACCTCCTTTATAACCTGTATGGATATTTTTTAAATACGATTTTAAACTAACTAGCCTCTTTCTTCTCCTGTATAATTTTAACACGAGGTAGCTACTTATCTGACCTATCCGCTGGTATAGCAAACTAAAAAAAAAAAAAATTGACTTGCCCCCTTCTTCCCCTGAGCCCTTCAAATATAAGTAAAAACATATTTACGCTTCGATTTATTTCCGAATAAATAACTTGTATGTATTTACAAACCTTTTAAACTAACTCCAGACTGCTTGTTTTACTGCCAGGTAAGGTCTTTCTCGCTATGGTTGATACTTTGTTTATAAAGTACTCTAAAATGAATGAGCTAAACGGTATTGAACAACGTTGATTCATAAATAATAAAATGCTATTTATAGTGAATAGCGTTAATTCATAACTAATCATGTGTTATTTCTATCTGAATTATGACATATCTAGTACATTAGTTTTAGCGATTCATAAAAACATTTACGCACATTACACAACCAGTATAACATGCTCCTTACCATAATTGGTCCCCCCCCCCACCCCCCCCCCCCCCCACCCCCCCCCCCCCCCACCCCCCCCCCCCCCCACCCCCCCCCCCCCCCACCCCCCCCCCCCCCCACCCCCCCCACCTTCGCGATCACTAAACAGGGTCAATACTCTATCCGTGTTTGGACATGCACCATTATACAATTAATATTTTTCAATGCATAAAGTCAAAAGTGGAAGTTTGTATCAATTTAGGCAACGTTTATGATTCCTTGCCGTATGTTACATTTACACATTTTGTTAATTAAGTTAGGTTTTATAGCAAACCTTAAAGCATTTTAGTTCCTGTGAACTAGAGAGGGTACATTTGTTTACAAATTTAATTATTCGGTTGTGTTCTCGTTGCTATCATGGTTATCCATAAGAAACAATGTAAAAATGTTTGCATTTGCTAAGCTACATCCCATGGAGTAACATACGAATCATAGAACACAGTTTTGCCTACATAAGAATGACGCTTTCTGCAAAAGTCAAAGTGGAGTTTGTTTACGACGGGTGTCACTTGGACAAGGGAGACGGATTGAAATTTCCCAACCCTTTATGTTGACAGCTAACGCTCAGACATTAAAAATCTTTTTAGCAAATTAAAGTTGTATATTTTCAATTAAATAGGAAGAAGTAATTTTAACGTAAATATATATATTTATACGTATAGTATATATATTATATATATATAATATATATTATATATATATATATATATATATGTGTGTGTGTGTGTGTGTGTGTGTGTGTGTGTGTGTGTGTGTGTGTGTGTTTGTGTGTGTGTGTGTGTGTCTTTATATATATAATTATATAAGGACTTGCTCCGCCGGGACTCGAACCCGGATCTCTCATATATTATACACAGACTGCACTGTGTGTGGTGTGTATTTTACTTTATAATTGTCCCCCAAACATGGAAAAGTGGCAATGTTCCACTGTTAGTGTGGCGTGGGTGTGTGTTTGCATTTATCCCGATAATTTGTGTGTTAGAGACGGAATGAATCAGATAGAAATAATACACTCAAACTTATGAATTAAACTTATGAATTCCAATTGGCTAATTTTTTTCAGAGTAATTTTCAGGTAACGGATCAAAGATAGCGAGTAAGAGCTTAATCCCATAGTAAAACAAGCAATCCGGAGTTTGTTTACTATGATTGTAAATCAATATAAATTTTATATTTATGGATATTAATCACAGTATACAGATGTTTTTAAGTTTGTCTATATTTACTTGGTAGAAAATACTACAAATTTAATTTACTTAATTATTTAATTAGTAATAGAAAACTCTTCAACGCCATATTAATATGGAAAGATCCGTCAGACAGTGAAACGCTGCATTCATAAACTACCCAATTCAAGAAATTTGAAACTTTTAAAATTAAAAAATTATTCATTATACCGTTTGTCTTCTATTAAATTGGACAAGGGCATTATTTGACATGGCATTAATACAGTTGATTATGGAAAAACAGTAATGAACATATCCACGTCCTAAAAGAGAAATTCTCTCTCAGACCATAATATGACAAACAACAAGACTACTATAATGTAAATAATAAGTTATATTCTATTGAGGTATGAACCTAGTAAGAATTTTTCTTCTATGACGGCATATTGCTTTTTATAGTAGGAACACTTATATGTATTTTAGTGTAATTAAAAACAGTTCATGTTAAATGTTGAAAATATATAAAATTCTCTCGAATGAATATAATGTAATAATTAATAGTCTGCAAGACAACTATGTGCTAATTTAACTATACAAAACCTTCGTGAAATTATCTAAGTTTAGAGTGCATAAAGCTTTGCATATGATTTATATAGTATAACTGTTTAATAACGTGTTTCACTTCTGAAACACTCCACAGTCGCTATTTAAAAGAATAATTAATTACTTCATACATACCGCAAGAGAGCTTTGCATGCAGGTAAACTAAGATAAAGTTTATACAAAAAGACTGGAAAGGGTATGTTGGCTGGATCAGGTTGTCAGCTTTCTGTACACTTTACACGCTACATATAAACCACAACAACATACTAAACTTCACCACATAGTAAACTGTAGCTTATTAGAAAATTTTTAGTGTAAAATACTGTCTAAGAATGAATCGCTGAATATGTATCATTAAGTAATATTATGAAACAAGTAAAGCAATCCGGCCGTTTTGTCTTAACTATAAATCAATTTACTGTATTTTGGCATATTTGTGTACACTTATGAACTCTCGAAAAATGGCAAAAAAAATCAGGCCGATAAATGTCAAGGAAATGGATGGTTAATTTACATAAACGCTATTTTAAACCTGCCTCTTCATTATAATATCAAGATCAACAAATTGATGTGATTAGTGAGTCGTTTACACTTTTACGTGGTTATTTATTGTTATCAGTTTTAGGTGCAGTAAAGTAAGGTCAAAAGATTAATCAGGAGGTTACATTTTTATTATATTATTATTTTTACTTTTGATATGATATTTAAAATATGATACAATTTTATGCTATAACGTGCTATTGTACTATTTATTCATACTTGTGCCTAGTCCTTATGCCTTTCAACCCAAAAGTTCACGAGCAAGACTTAAGAAAAGTTTTGTTGCAGTTCTGAGTCCAAATTTAGTTCAAAGCTTTCTGATGACATTTCTATATCTGCAAACGGAATTTTAATCCCGGAATATTTACTAAAATCTGCAGAAAAATATGGGTTGTAGCTTTGGACAAATTCATGACAATGTGTTTTGATGTCTGTCAAAAGCGCAGAACTCATTTTAACGTAACACTATTTATAAATCATGTCTTATAAAGTTCATATTTTATCGTCATGTCATTTTTTGTAATTGTAAACATTCTTATAAATCCAAGAACCTGGCGTTCTGTCATACCCACCTCGAAGCATTTTCATAAATTTTAGTAACAAATATATTGTGAGAATGTAACCTACATTTTCAGTATTACAAAGGTGCCAAAACAAATGATCCATTCTATTGTTTTTATTTATGGTTTTTTATGTGTATCAAAATTGTTACATTAAAAAAGAGAAACAGGCGAGAATATGTGATATATATTATTGCGAGACATCCAGAAGCTATACCTTTTAATGGTCTTTGCTTTCCTCCTGCCCAAGGTGATTGTAGTAGTGGCATATTGAAACCACCAGATAACCATTAGTCCACTGCATGTTGCGCTTTACGTGTGGTTAGGCAGGATATATGTAAAACCGACCAATAGAAATTTAGTTTTTTCCTTTTGTAGAGAAAAATGTAACTACCCCTAATGTAAAATGCAAGTAGGTATGTATTTAATTTCGTTCCACAAAAAATAACAAATGATCTAGAGAGATTTATTGCTAGGTTGGAATGAACTCTTGTATAATAGCAAGAGCATCATGTAAATAAAACTACGTAGGATGATAAAACAAAAATATATTATAAACTTACGAGTTTAACAATCTTCAAACATTAGTTAAAATGTGTCACTTTGGTTTGCAAAAGTAAGAGTGCAAACTAAGGTTAAAAAATATTAAATTTTTATGTAAAGATAAAATGAATTGATATGGAGCTACGACCACGTTATTCCAATTACATTCCTGTTTAGAATGAACTAATACAATTATATCGAATTTTCCAATATGTTGCCCTTCTTAAAATTCTGCCGCAAGGGGAGAGCCATTTACTAATGGCGACGGTGATCGATAACTGCAAGCAGACGCGTGATGTTATTTTGGTTCTTTATAAATGTTTGTGTAGAGAGAGTTTACACAAAACATGCTTGTTGGCTACTAATTGGGAATACGTGGGGAAAACCCATATGTAGTTTGGCATTCACAGCGCTTAAGTGTAGCAATGAATGAACTGAATAGTATATAATAGGTAAACTTTCTTCTTCAGCTATTATACCATGCTCTGTTTAGTTTTAAATTGTACCAACTACTTCCAGTTTAAAACCTACAAAACAAGTATACATCTAAAGGTAAAGCCTTGATTATAAAGTACTAATATTATCATATAATCGCGAGACCAATACTCATGTAAGGTACAGATAACATTAAATTATTGAAGGTTGAGAATTATAATGGGCTCCAACATAACTTTATTTTCAGTAAATTGAGCATTATTAATGGTATTTTATTCCGGATGTATTTAAATATTAAATCCAATGTCAGTATTTAAACCAATGTTAGGAGTAAATCATTCGTAACACAGTATTATCTAATTGGCAATATAGGGTACCATTTAATGATGTAATTCAACTGTGCCCACTCGTTTCCTCCCTTCCATAATTATATTACATGTTTCATCTGTATTTGTTACAATTATTTAGTTAGATATTATTTTGATATAGATTTTCACAGCCTTATCAATTCAATAATATATCTTACAACGAATCAGAGAAATTAGAAGTAGTTACAAATTGCTATCTAAGGAATTACTTGTCAAGCAGGGTTCTTAATTGTATCAGAAATCTGTATTCCAGAAGCATACACACGGAAATGTTTTAAATCGCTTTTTTATTTTGAATGGAATAATGGCCACAAATTAAAAAGTAGAATATTTTGCGTACAAAATGATGATCTTGAATCATCAAAATTTAATTTATGTATTTAATATTTAACATGAAATATTTTCGTTTCGTAATACAAATAAAATGTAAAATCTTATAAACTAGGGGATAAAGGCTAAAATAAAAAGGTGAAGTAGTTTTCATCGAACATTATTTTTGCAAATATTTGTTCATAATTCTCAATTCTTTATTAACGAATAAAGTTAATATACCAAATCGTCAGAGATAAGTGTGAAAGATAATATTCGTACTATAATAATATTCCCAGTGGGCCAACGTTTTCAATAACGATGTCAAGGTAAATGTTTTAAATAAATTTATTTCCCCTAGGTCAACTGGTTCAATAGTTATCTGAATGTACATAGATGGCTTATGAACAATAAATACCTGTAATAGATTACGGCGACAATAAATAATTAATGTAGAAGTATGCAGGTAATTTATAGTAAATAGTTGTTTGTGATAAAGTGGAAACACAATGATAACTGATATTAGCATATATACTTGTAATTACACGCATAAAACATTGTTAATCGATTGTAAATATAAACATAAGAGTTAATAGGCGTCCATAATTACGATTAAAGCTATCATTAGGCCACTTGAAATATAAATATTTCGCTGAAATCCATTTTGATATATTCTGGAACCTCAATATTGCTAGCCGGATCATAGCAGTTTATCTTAAACTACTAAAAGATTTTTTGTGTAGAAGTTTACTTTAATAGATAGTTTGCTGTACTCTCCGCTCTTTACGTATTTACCATTATTATAATTATTATTAATTATTAGATCTTTTTTTACATTTATAATATTATATTGATGCCAAGTTTTTTATATACACTTCAGCGGTTAAAATATGTTTTTTACACTAGCACTTATACGAAGATAATGGAATCTAAATTTTAATTCTATTAACTTTAACCACATGAGCTGTAAACATTTATTTATATATAAGTGTGGAACGAAAATATAATGTTAATTACCGGAATAAACACGTATGTAATACAACATTAATGTAAAAATATACTGGTATTTTTTTGTTTTATCTTACGCATTTAGAGCAATACCTGTTATTTACAAAAAAGATTATTTGCATAGCGAAAACTTATGACTACATGTTATAGTCATCTCTATATCATTCAAATAGTATATAATAATTAAATTTCTAAAACAAATTTACCGAGTTATTATGTTGATGGTTAAGGTCTGTGTAAGTGATGTAATATTAATATAAATGCATTGAAGGAAGATACCTGGTGAATAAATTAAATTCGAAACATAAATTTCGACTAATCAAGGCTATTAACTGAGGAAAGAAGAATATTACAGAACATGAGCAATTCCATTCCACAATGTCAGCCCTAATGGTGACACCAATTAAACCAAGTTCCCTGTATGTCAGTGAAGTGTGGCCATTAGGGAACATTGATGTTGGCAAAGCCGGGAGATTGACAACAAGTATCAAATGTCGGTGTTTGTTAGAACCATTACAATGTCAAGAGTGATTATATTTATAATCTGATAGTACCTCTTCTGTCAGTAAGCGTACAGTACAGCTTTTAAGGATAACATTACTTTATCCTGAAAGCTCAATAGTATTAGTAAACATATTCAATATTGAAAATAAAAACTATAAACACAGAGCGATAGGTTTTGACGGACTTTTTATAGAAATAACATTTTAAATGGGTCTCTTCAGAGACCGTCGTTATGTACAGAAACTGTTCAAAAGGGATAAGCATTTGTAATAAAACTCCAACTAATCCTTCCGTATATATAAATTTTAAGTTGGTAAATTCCAGTCTAATGTTAGTAGCTTAACGGGCTAATAATAATCTGGAGATACTTAATTAAAGATAAATCAACTATAAAACATCCAGTAAATATGATTAACTTATTGGGTTTATATCTTCGGTTTATTTGACACTATCAGCTATTTAAACTCTTTCATTTTACCGGCAATGTATTTAAAAAAATGTAAGTACAAATTAAAGAGATTCTAATAAATGCAAACTAAAGTCCCTTTTGTAAATACATTAAACGGGTAATACCCTCATTTTCTGATATTGGAAATATAATTAGAGTAGTTAAATACAATTTTAAAAAACTATACATGACACGTAACCCTTAAATTACAATGAACTATTTTTTTATTCGATATAATCCAATCTCTATATATAAAAATGAATGTTTGTGTGTTTGTCCTTTATGGAATCGTAAACTATTGGACCGATCATTATGAAAATTTGTATGTATATACATTTTTCCACGGAGAAGGTTTATATGATATGCCCATTGATGTAACTCGCCACGAGGCGGCGCTGTAAAAGATAACAATTTTCAAAGCGCCTGCAAACTATAAACTGCAATTACGAGACAGTTACGAATATTAATTTGCCAAAGACTATTAGAAGGCACTATGTTAGAATATATGTTTGTCTTTATGATAAATATATGGTTGAACTTAAAGCTTGACTGTTATACTACTTTATAATAAAATACATGTTCGTGTATAATGGCTATATAATAAGCATACACAGATTTTCTTGATCGTGACAACAAGGCAAACTCTACATCGGTGTTAGAAATATAATGCACTTGAACCAGAAGTGCAAATACATGGCCAAGGCTTACGTAAAGCGTGCGAAGCCGCGGGAAACAGCTAGTATTAAATAAAATAAATTATACTTTCTATAAATAATTAAGTAATAACACCAAAATTATGAAAAACCAAAATTGTTCTTGAATTTTATAAGCGTTTAATAGATTTTACAACACTCACAACTGCATGTATTATTTATTGCTTGTAGTGCAACGCTAATTTGGTCTATCAACAGCGGAGACAGGATAAACAGAGCACACCGCAAACCCTGGGCTGCCGGACAACTTGTGGTTTATGGGGTAATTAGGTGAGAACTCCACCTCATAACTCGGGACTAACTGGCGATTATTTAACATTTCTTAACTTAATGAGAATTTTAAAACTTGTTACAAATTTAATAAATTTGGTATAAATAACTTTACAACATTATATATACATTTACACTATACGTTTTATCATTCCCGAAAATGTTTATTCTTGAAACAGAAGTAAATTATTTTACAATAAAAAGAAGATTATTTCAGTACTAAAAATTGAGTTGCCAAGTACATTTGGAATAACATTTATTTGTGATAGCCTATTACTATTTATACTCTAAAATATTTCAGTTTGAATAATTTTATTTTATTTTGTTTAAAATCAGTAATAAGCTCTTTTTATAGTTAGAAAAATATCTTCCTATACTTTTTTCACGACAATATAACATACAATTGATTAAAAAGGTCCAATAGTCAGTTATAAATAGTAATTGATACGTATAGACTCCTAATATAATAATATTTTGTTATTAGCTTTAATTTTATTAGTTAATATTATTGAATTTGAAACAAATTGTTATTTTATAAGGTGAGCTCCATAGATAATTCAGTTACATTGCTTTTATAATTAATTATCTATTTTATAATTGAGATATGCTAACATGTCACCAACACCCTAGAAATCACGGGCTACAGCAAACAAGAATAGAAGTCTGTAATATTTTGATACTTCAACGTATGAAAATGAAAGTCATGAAGTTCGGCGTAACTATATTTACTGTACCTTGAGCACAAATTTCGCAAATGGGATGCAGGATCATGGAATAATAACGAGCAATAGCTTTTATCTGGGAGAAATGTATAATACTTCCTCAAGCATCGCTATTATTCCACTCGTGACCGATAAGCTATTTCAAGTACCGTACCCTTAAAATGTTTAATGTCTAAGATTTAAAAATATTTATATTAATTTCCAGGCAAAAGTTAACATGTCCATAATATTAACTCTCCAGATCTGAAATGTTACGATACGTGAAGTGTTACAGAGCGTATTCACTTTTGATAAGAAGGATATTCTATAGTGTAACTTTACTGTATTATAACATGTTTCTGATAACGCATGGAATCTTCTATTAAATGTACAAAACATGTATGGATATAAAATATTTTTGCATTTGCGACATTTTACAATTTCAACCTTAGTTACATAGCCCATGGAAATACTGTCATAATGGCGTTATCAATTCAATAAAGTATAAATGAAAGCAATTATGTTCGATGTAAAAATAATATATTTTTTTTTATGTTTGAAATCATTCTACACAACCGAACCACACAGACTAAATGAGGTTGTAAACAAAAGGATGGTAGTTTGAAATTAGTTTCATTTTGTAGGATTACTTCAATAAAAATATAATTGCATAACACTGATCACTGAACAGTGGACAAATCACGTGATATTCATTCGACATCTGCCCTTTTATATGTGAACCTGAAATCGAATCCATGGTATTAACATTGTGGCTATGATTTATGTCATTATTATACTTATTATAACATGTACATCTTACTTCAAAATATATTTTTTAATAGCCAACAAAACTTAATATAAAATATAACAATGGAGTATAATATATAGCTTGTAATAAATTACTATATGGAAACTATTGAGAAAATATGAGGGAAACCTACATTAAAAAATAAAAAAGAATAAAAAGAGTCCTCATGCTTTAGACTATAGAATTATATGTACATCATCACTATTAGTTATAATTTATTATATTTTAAAACGGTATATTTAAATTCGTTCTTTAAAACTTTACAATTTATTTTAACTATATAATTTATTTTTTCATTAATGCCATTACAACGTTCAAACTGTTTTATAGATTTATTCAGGTTTCAAAAATTTCTTACTAATATAATATAAGATTATAAAAAAAAAACTTGTAGCCAACATTTTCTAACGTGTTGAGATTTTTATATTTTTAAGTTGAACTTGTACTGTGTAAAGCAAAAGCTGATGTGTCACTTACATCTGGGGGAAAATATAGATGTCTAGGACTGGCACGTCACTAACTACCTAAATTAATATATTGGGGTAAAGGAGTAAATCGACAAGTATGATTTATTGCGAGATGACTGTTGGAGTTCGTGGGGTGCCATAAGTGGTAAGGACCTTTGCTATCCTATATACAAGCAGCGAAAAGGTCTTTTTTAAGATTATATACAATATCTCAGCTTCTTGTCCTAGAGAACAATAAAAATACGCAAGGTAGTTTGCAATTAGCCCCAGTGATCACACTGTATTTGTGTGTTTTCGTTCCTTCAAATATTATGCTAATAACATTTTTAGATTTTGAAATATTGTTTGGAAGAGAGAAATAACAGATTTTTACTGTGTTGTTATTTTTATGTACTTTCAATGTAGTATGTGCTTTATTTATTTTACTCTTAAGCGACTGAATTATATCTGTCGAAAAATCTACTTCGCGACTAGTCTGTACTCTCCTCAAAAGCTACCTTTGTTTAGAATTTGTACTATTAACTTAGTGTATAGTATATTGCTAGTGACTCAGTACATAATTGAGTCCCACTATAATTGCTTTCGTTTGCCTCATTGAGTGATCTTTTAAAATGCCTCATTGTTTTCCTTTGTTTAGAATTTGTACTATTAACTTAGTGTATAGTATATTGCTAGTGACTCAGTACATAATTGGGTCCCACTATAATTGCTTTCGTTTGCCTCATTGAGTGATCTTTTAAAATGCCTCATTGTTTTCCTTTGTTTAGAATTTGTACTATTAACTTAGTGTATAGTATATTGCTAGTGACTCAGTACATAATTGGGTCCCACTATAATTGCTTTCGTTTGCCTCATTGAGTGATCTTTTAAAATGCCTCATTGTTTTTCCCTTTGTTTAGAATTTTGTACTATTAACTTAGTGTATAGTATATTGCTAGTGATTCAGTACATAATTGGGTCCCACTATAATTGCTTTCGTTTGCCTCATTGAGTGATCTTTTAAAATGCCTCATTGTTTTTATCTCAGATTTGGCTTGAAATGTCAGAGCAGTGCCCTTGCATACACATGGGTACGATCTACGAGTGCGATATACATTGTATCCCTGAAAACGATAACAGATTTTACTGAGTTTTATCCCTTCCAACATATAACCGTTTACTGCGACAATCTACATGTAGCGTAGTTCTTCTAAACACATTTTACACGAGATGTATTACTATAGAAAAAATTACCTGTAATTGAGTGAAGTATAAATTGAATAATATTAGTAATTATATGTAACTATATAGGTACATACCTATATAAGTAGGAAATTTCGTGTTAACATATGTAAACTTATTCGTTAACTAATAAACACACAAACATCTAGTAAGCAATACAGTTACGCGTAATAGTACATAGTTACATAAACGAATATTCCATAAAATTCTACAAAAAGGAAACTGCATGGTAAAATTCCTTATTCTTATCAGAAGGATAGCAAGAGTAACCTTAAAAATACAAAAAGAATTAATGAGATATCGTTAGACAAACCAAGTAGTCCGTGATATTGATTCACACATTTCGCCTATTGGGCAGATTTATCGGCGAGAGGCAGCTTCAGCCAATCATCATACCACTCCCCACCTGTCAATTATTTTGCATATTACTCTCCACCTTAGTTATGTGTTAAAGATATCCATTTACAACTTTGTATAGTTATTTCAAGCATTTATTACCAAACATTTTCCTACATTAACAACAGAAAAATACATGAATTTTGTTTAATTAAAGAGCAAAATCAAAATAAAACTCAATTCCCCCAAAAATAAAATAATTAAATAAATAAATTATTAGCAGGTTAATAATGTATCAAGAAAGTATATTGAAAGAAATGCTCAGAAAATATAATATAAATAAAGATCCATAATTACTCAGTATAATTAATATAAAATCCTATCCTTCACATCAGTATAAGGAAAAAGATAAAATCTATTTGTATGTTTATATATAAACAAGCTCAATTATTTATTGTTTAACATTTAATAATTATTATAAAAAACATATTCACATAAAAAGTATACAAGTAATACATTTAAAATTTAACATCAATAGGCAAACTTCATTCTTTTTTCTAAACGTAGATATGATTAATGGTGTAATACAAATTGTTTACGTTGGAGTGATGATATTATATAGATAAAAATCAAGGGATATTACAGATTAGTTTTCTGAATTTATCAATGTGGAAAGACAGATAAATATTATGCCACTAATCAATGTTGGAAACACAGTTATACCCATAGCAGGTGCTATATCTTTATAGCCATTATCGTGTTTGCTGTTGATCCACCAGCATTACAACTCCTATCTCGAAGTTACTCCGGAACCTCCAATTTCCTCATTGATCGAACGGAGTAGATCCATTATGTGATTCCACTTTACAGTCCACCCCAACTTACACTTTCATCACCCCAGCTTGCTGTTGTGTAACCTGTAGTCTAAAATCTAATTTCGATAAATCGGAAAGTTATAACAGTGTAGACATTTTTTTACGCTGTAGCTTCAGCAAGCACTACACGTTCAATGTGTAAACAACGTCCCTGTGTCGTATACCGCAGTAATGTCCAGTTATATCACAACCAGGTATTTGCGTATTTAAGATTATGTGAATCTAACAAATTTTCTCGATTCGTTAACCTTTAAAACCAGAACATGACGTTAGTATGTCCTGTTGTTTGATAAGATACTTACAATCGAGACACTCGCATTAAAACAGTTCATTTGTACCTTAGTCCCTCAGACCACTACGTTTTGTTGTCCTGGAGCTAATAAGACGTAAGTCCTGGATAGCTTTAGCGAATGTTAAACTAGAATAATTATTAAGTATTGTCATTAGCACAAGCATTATATTTACTCAACATTATGATCAGCTAAGGTATATATTGTAACTTTTTCTCAGTTGTTCATTGCCAACCGCTGTACTGAGTGAGTATCCTTTATTTCTCAATCATTCAAAAGAACTTATTAATTCACATAACTTACAGTAAAAAGATGATATTTTACTGAACTTGTCTTTATGTATACGAATTTCTTACGTCGTAATTAACGACATCTTTTCACTCTTACATTGTGTAATGGAATCTAAATATTCATATAACATCTAATCGAAACAACGCTCTGCGTATATAATTGTGTCTTCCTTATTTAGTGGTTCTCGTCACACCTTGTTATTGCAGATAATTAAACCCAACGTAAACCTCGGGCTACACGACATGGTCAGGATCTCATTATCAGGGTTTGTACGCCTAAATGACAAGTAAATATTACAACATTTTATAGCTGTCGTAGAGATCGCATTTTAATATCTAGTAACATTAATTGAAAAATTACGTGGAAGAAAAAAATATTAAGCAATGTTTAAACTGTATTCATATAATTATGCTTAGCGTTATAGGACTTCAGGTATATAAGATACTTTTAATTTGAATTTTTGTCATACATATTGGTTTTTTTCCTACGATTCATAAGCAAAATTTGAAAACTCTCATTAAAGGTAGCAATAAACGGACTAAATAATATATATATGCAGTAACGATTGAAAATGTTATTGATAAAACTTGTCAAATACTTTATATTATTGCACAGGTCGTACATTACAGAGTAATAGTTATTACCAAATTTGTAATAATAATAATAATAATATTATTAATAATAATAATAATAATAATACATTATTTATTGCATTTGTTACAACTTTACAATTGTGTTGCAAGCGTCATATTCTTCCTAGCCATTCATACACATTGAAGCTCAGTCAAACATACATACATCTCTCAACAATCATGCAAATAATGACACTCTCAACACCAGAATATCGGTTAGGGGGGGTTACTAATTGTCCCAGCGGTATTGCAAAAACTCCTCAATCGTGTAAAAGTCACTAGACACCAAAAGATGCTTTAAACGAGTCTTGAAAAGATTCAGGTTTTGATTTTTGATGCGTTCAGTAAGGCAATTGATTACTTTTGACACCAACTTGAGATGGTAGCCGTTCAAAGGCTGTACTTCTGTGTGGTCGAATTCTGTAGTTGTCCCTACCTCTAGTATCATATGAGTAAACATCCCTGCCTTGAGTCAAAGTGCACCTTGACCTGCAGTACAAAGCGACCTCCAAGATATAGAGGGAGAGTAAAGTCAATAATCTAATCTCCCTAAATGCTTCTCTACTCGACTCTCTTGTTTACAATTTCAAGATGGTTCTGACAGCTCTTTTCTGAAGTCTAAATACCCTTTCCAGCTTGTATTTAGAGCAGCTACCCCAAAGTCTGATTCCTTACTCCAGGTGAGTATGGACCAAGCCAAAATAGGCTGTTCTTAAGAGTTCAAGGGAGCAGAATTGTTCTAGGTTACGCAAAGCATAAATGCCTGAATTAACTCTAGAGTAAACGCTGTCAATGTGACCGTTCCAAGTCAACTCCTTGTCAAGATGTGTTCCAAGGAACTTTGTGGAAGATTTTTTCTTCAATATGTTTTCAATATCATCCACCACCACAGTGACTTTGTTTTGTTCATTGCGCTGCTGAAAACAAAATTTGATGAAATTTGACTTTGAATTGTTTGCTTACAAGTTCATTTCATTGAAATGTTGAATGCAAAGATTTAGATCAAGAAATGATTTGAGTTCTAATTCAGCAGCTGTTTTCTGATTTTTTCTTTACACAAATAGTCGTGTCATCAGCGTACTGAATCACTTTACCATGCTGGATAGATGATTTCACTCCGTTGACATAGAGATTAAAAAGAACTGGGCCAATAATTGATCCCTGGGGAACACCTTGGGTTACTTGTGTTTTGTCTGACAGGACATTCTCGATCTGTACACACTGGAACCTGTCACTGAGATAAGACATGACCCATTTGTGCGGCAAACCTCGAATGCCGCATTCCTCTAACTGGTGCAGCAGTGTCGCATGGTGCACGCAGTCAAAGGCTTTGGAGAGGTTAAGAAATATGCTGAGCACATGTTCTCTTCTCTCCAACCCATCGACAAACGAGTTCAACAAGGTTTGTGACTGCATCTACTGTTGATATGTTCTTTCTGAATCCATATTGTTCTGGATCGAGAATTTCAAATCTTGAAAGGAAGGTTTCCAGTCGTGCCAAAAATGTTTTTTTCAAAGACTTTACTGATGGCAGGCAAAACAGAAATTGGACGATAATTGCTAGTCACGCAAGGATCGTCCTTTTTGAAAATCGGAGTGATTTTCGCAATCTTTAATTTGTCTGGAAAGGTGCCTGTTTCAAATGAAAAATTGATCAGTTTGGTCAATGGTGCCAACAATTGCTTGGAGCATTGTTTAACTAACCATGACGATACTCCATGGATGTCACAGGACTTTTTCGCCTTGAGACTCCGCAAGACGCGAGCCACCTCCCCCTCACTCACAGGGGCCAAAGCCATGGACGTCATCGGCCGCCGGGAAACTCTTACGCGGGGGAGAGGTCCCTCGGTGCCTCCGCCCATCACAGTCATCAAATCGTAATAACGACTGAATAATCCAGCAACCACAGAGGGATCCTCTACTTTTGTACCGTTGTCGATAATTTTGATTTTGTTGGGTTTTTTAGAAAGGTTTGATGCATTATTAATAATTGACCAGGCCGTTTTAGAAAAGTTGTCACATGTTTTTTAAGGTTTTTTCAATGTCATAGGCATTTGCGGCCTTAATTACTCTTCTACTCTTCTGTAATTTCGGAAAAAAAACTTTAAAATTTTCATTTTCAGTGCGTATGTAGATAGAGTGATAGAACTAGATTTTTTCTCTGGATATCTGAATACCTGGAGTAATCCATGAAGTTTTTTTGAAATTTTGAAACCTTTTTGATTTTTTGAAAGGGCATGAACTGGTCAGATAAAATAATAAATTTTCGTTAAACGCATTGAACATCCCATTCGCATCACGGAAATTATCCAGAAATATCCAGGATTCACCACCGATAAAACTCCTGAGCTGTTCAATGTTCTGCTGTCGAGTTACTCTTAGAATTTTTGGAGCCTGGCCCTCGACATCCGGGGAACACCCAATGACCTCGACCACCTGAGTGCGGTGGTCCGAGATGGAGGCATCAAGCACGGAAACTCTGACTTGTGAAATGTTAGTGACAACGTTGTCGATGGCTGTACTCGTCGTGCCAGATACACGAGTTGGGGAGTTGTGAACGTAAATATAAGTTTACAACATTGCTGTTCAAGTGTTATTTTTAACCTTTGGTATGTTCACTGCCTTGTGTTTAAACAGCTTTAAAATCTTAACCTTTGTATATTTTACACCATAAGAAGATAGAAGATGGTATAATTCAATATGTGTTTTTATGAACATTGTGCATTGTGAATTAAATAATTATAATTTTTATTTTGCGTTACATTGGCGCAAAATAATTTATTGCCAAAAATGGATTAAATTTAAGTAATTGGTTACTAATTGTTATGAAATACATTGTGATCATGCGACAAACACGTTTTGTGAATCTGGAGGCTCTTTCACCTAAAGATATGCTACAGCAATCATACCGATAAATATAGTTTATCTGGCACCTGATTATCGAGAAATGACAGGTAATAGAAGACTCCCGTTGAAGCTGCAAACAATGTATAGACAAACGACTTTGTAAATCACGCGATGATACTCTGTTTCTTTGTGCTTCTCCAGGACTCTTTTCCTCGAGGTCTTCAATTGTGGTACTCTAGAAACGGAGATCCGTGTTGAGCCTCACTTGACTCCCAGCGGCATGGTTAATGTTACAATGTTCTACTGACAGACCTTACCAGAGCACGACAGTACAATACTAACTCAGCATTACAGTATCCTGCTGTCAGCTGCTGACGCAGCCCGCTAATTGCACAGGTAATTTATAGTCATCTGTTAATCAGCTACGTGATTAACCTGCACAGTCACGTTTCATAGGTTAGTCACTTATATTTACTCGTCTGAAAATTGGATCATCATCACATTATAACTTATATCTAAACCATGTCATCTTTCTTTAAAATATTTGATATAATATTACAATATAACCTTGATTTTTTTTACTGGCTGATAGATAGATTGTCTATTTATTACGTAGTAATACAAAATTCTAGAAGCAAATTACATTATATTTTTTTGGATAAAGAAGATGTACCAAGTATTTAAGCCTTACGACGGGACTGCCCTTCAGTATTTTGACCCACAAAATCAGTTTTGCCATGGACTAAATGAAATATATATCCACAGTTTTCTAGTCTCTAGTATTGCTATATCCATTTACTATTTAAAGCATTACCGCACATACAGACTGACAATGGAACTTTTGTTTTTGTTTATAATTTTATATTAATTTAAAACCAAATATAATGCATTCAATATACACTATATGTTAAGTTTGATATATTTAGTCATTAGAAATATAAGTATTTTAATATGCATCGCATAAAATATGATTTTAGTGTTTGTCATTAGTGGTTGTTAATTAAAGTAAAGAACATTTGTAATGGTCTTCAAAATTGTTTTATATTATTGTTAACATGTTTCTTGAAGCGTCTCCATTAAAAGTGGTATAAATAACTTATTCACATATGAAGATATTACCTATATTCCAGTATTAATTTTAAACATCATTATAAAAACAAAGCAAATCATCTGGACCACGTTTATGTGTGTAAATAGTGCCACAGCCAGTTCTGCCACTTTTGCGATGACGTATATTATCACACCGTAGCACTTCAGCTGTCTTTTTAATCAAAGAAAGTCCGCGCAGAAAGTCCTGAGAAGACGCCTATATCCCCTTTTAAGTAAAAATCATCTTTTTTGGATATTTTAAACCACTACTAATAATTAATTTACTGCCATATCTTAAACAAATATATTGCAACAGATTCTAGTTTAGAAATCTTCTTTGTAGATTCTCACTACATATTTCGGACGAATGTACCATCATTAGGTGTATAAAAAACGCAGAAATATAAAGTAAAATTATGGAACAAGGTTGACAAGGTATATCATACATGTACATTACACAGTAAATTATATTTGTCTATGATTACAGTTTCTTGATTTCTATATGTACATATGCCAAATGTCAATAACATTTATCTACAAATACAAAACATTTAACATTTGTTATTTAAAATAGATTTACCAAAGGATATAAATGTTAACCGATTTTATTAGTAGTTTGAAATACGGCTAATTTATCGTATTCAACTGTTTTCATAAAATTATTACATATAATATTTTAATTTTCTAGATTGTAAAAAAAACAGTGGTTTGTGTATAGTACACACTTACAATGATGGGAATTTTATGTCGATCATTTTTTAATCCATTAATTATATAAGAAGGACTTAAAAATTACTGTATTACCTAAGAATTGTTATATGTTAGGAGATGGAAAAACTTTCATGACAAAAGTTATATAATATTGATAATTAGGAAAAAAATATCTAAAGATCATAAACTCATTTTAAAGTATCCTATACAATTATAAATTCATTAACAAATTTCAGTGTCACTGGCAGTACAAATCCGCTTAGGAGTCAAACAAGATAGAAACCCTTCTTGAAAGAGGATTATGGAAAAGGCCTGGAGTAGATTTAGCATAACGTAATAGGACGTCGAAACTTATTTGGCGGGTTACATGTAACACTTTGCCTCACCGTATCCAAACATTATCCTAATGCATATTATCCTAAATTAATTTCGTAAAATTATGTTGACTCAAAGTCATATACTTACTGTTTAAGTAGTGTGAGACCCTTCCTCGGCTTTAAACTTATCAGAATAAACTGTAGTTTTAATCAACACCATTGCTTCCTTCACCAGAAATCTTATTATTATTATGTAGTGTAATAATTAAACGAAATATTTATTATAATAAATAATTTTTACTGTTAATTTATTCAGTCTTATAAATTAATTTTATTTATGTTTGATATTAACTTCATAAGACTGCAAACTTTCGAAAGAGGTAATACGAATATTGCGCAGGTGCGCCCACAACGATGTAGATTGACATTACATCAACCGTAAACTGAGAGTGACTGTGTAAAAGACGCAGCAATTAAGCACTGATAAACGAGTACGAGGAGTAAAGAGCGTAGTGGCGCTGACACTCGGACATGATGTGTCTAATTACTGTCATCACATCTTCGACGTTTTTGCAAAAATATGTAGTTCAATATTGGGTAGTTTTCATTGAAGTACATAAATTTAATTTTATGCAAGAGAAATGTGTAAAACTTGGAATTTTAGCATTAAAATCAATGGTATTTGACATTGTTCAGTGATGTAAAAACGCCGTGTAGTAATTATTGTTTGATAATTAGTGTTGTGATTACTATTTTATTAAGTGCACGTTTAAGAGTTAGTAAAGTTTACACGACATATTGGTTTTAATTTATGACTTGCACGTGTTACAACGCTCTAGCATGATTTGTTTTCTTTTTTAAATACTTAGCAATTATATCAGATTAATTATTCACGTGAAGTAGAGATCAGACTGCAGATCTCGAAACGTAGTGTAACACTGATTTTTTATCCTTAAAGAATAGGATCATTAATTATCGGTAAAATCCTGTTTTCTTCACAATACTTCCATCGTCAAAAACAAACTTCCAACACACAATATTCAAGCTTTTCACTTTATTACAGATTGTAATTTTCCTCGCACTATAAGTAAAATTTATTGGCAATGATGTATAAATTTATTAGTTTAACAACAAACAAGATTGAAAACGTACAAGGGTTAGGTGACTTACAGTTACAGTTTTAAGGGAGTAAATATTTTGTAGCAGGATAAACAATCTAGTTGTGTTTAGCTTATAAACAATATTGTATTTGAATACATTGTAATGTTATGGGACAGGACAAAAGCATATAAAAGAAGAAGCCGCAATGTATTTCGTTTGAATTGTAATTTTTTAACTTCATTGTCAACAAACTACGGTAACTTTTTATGTTATTTTTAAGAGAAATTTCAAATATTTTAGCAACAATATTAGTAACTAAACAATACTAAACATAATTACTATAGTATTTTTATATGTAGTAAATTTTACTATATTATATTTGACATATTTATTTATTAAATATAAAAAAAAAACAATTTGTTACATATCATAATGTGGAACTTGCACCATCAATATTAAACATGTATCTCTGACTGAAAACTAGATGTAATCATATTTATTAAACAGGCACAAGGTTTATTGTTTGTTTAATAACTTTAAACTTATGATTTAATTACGTTTCAGTATTTTAAATATTATTTATAGTATGGGATCCATGATCAAATGTGGAATTTGAGAAATGGTTACATTTAAATCGTACTAACAATGTTGAGTATAGTTTTATACTTTATGAGAATATATAAGTTATTTGATGATTTGTCTTCAAACGCTTCAAAAATTAATTATAAATAATGGTTTAATAAACCGTCAAAACGTAATATCGAAGGGCCCGACAAAACGTAAAGAAAACATACCAACCAGTAACACAAAGAAACTGTATCACATTTGTTTACTCTAAACATCAATGTTTTAACACCATCATGGTTTTCTACAAGAACTGTGTATAGTTATAGTACTTTATTTACGCATTTAATTTTGACCACTTAATCTCAAAATCAACAGCGCTCTGCCCTTGAATAATACTAACTTACGTAACAAGTTTCGGGTATCCATAATTTCTATAAACCCAGTATATATAAGTATAGATAAATCTAATTATCTCTAGGTTAGCTTCATTAAGAAATAGTGCATGTAAATATATTTTATGATATTTTTCAAAAACATATATACCTAAAGAAAGCTAAAATATACAACAGTAAAAACGAGATTGTATATAATTTGCATCAGTTCTAATTAATTGTTACCTGTTATATTCATGGCAAATACTATTTTCAAGCCTTATTATAGAACGTTTAAATAAATGTTTTGTAAAAATAACCAATATTCAACTATTATGGTTTTCTTTCCTAATTTTTTTTTATTTTCATTTACAAGAAAAATGCTGAACTTAACACTCCAATGAAATCTTTTTAATATGACCTAATAAATTTTAAGAGATTCACCTGAAATATTATAACAGATCTACAATAATATTATATGGCAAACCTCCCTTATGAACCAAGCGGGTTGGATCTAAAGAATATATATATTCTTATCTATGCTACAATTAAAGTTTGCTAAGGTCTGACAGATGATGTGGCATGGTTACTAGTTACATAATATTCATGACAACCGAGCTCAATCACGCTGAGATAAACCAACAAAATCAATACCACAGCCCTCTCCTGATAATACTGTAATACCTATACACTAAACAAGCTTTAGTGGAGAGATTGTGATATCTTTCTTCGAGGTGTTTTGGGAAAATTGAAGTTTACTTGCATTTCTTCGTATTTATTTTCTAGAAAAGTTGAAAAATTGAGAGAAATAATAGCTTTCTGTAATTTGTACACTTGAAAATGATTCTATATTTAGGTAAAGTAACAATATTTTACATTTTTATGACTTATAGTTTCCCATGTTTTTTATTTTATCGTATTAATTCTAATAACGGAATTTTTAGCCTTCCTGTTCAAGGAAACTTTGTAAATACAAGTTTTATTTATATTTTTGTGGAGGACTTGTTTTATCTTATATAACGAGATTGGATACTATGGGCACGAGGCGCGGTAGCTAGGGCTTACTCAGATGTCCTGTCTGACAGTAATAGTTGACTTTCATTAATCATCTTAGATCATACTCTTCATACCTGCAGAATTAGATATATCTTTACACTTCAATTTTTTTGACCACCTTCCTTAATATCTTGGAGGGATGTTTCAGTTGCTAAAGATAAACAGATAAGTGAAAGTCTCCTAGCCGTAGCTTTGTTATACTGGTGAGTGAGCATCTGAAAATCTTCGTTACAAAAATATGTATTTTTATTAGTTCTTTCTGTTGTGAAACTCAACTGTTAGAATATCAAAAATTTCATATTGTATTGTTGAATATATGTTATCACAGTCTAGAAATTGTTTTATACTTTAGCTACAAAACAACAGCGGCTTTCAATAATTTGACGAAGATTTGTAGTTTCTTTTAAAATACAATTTCTTATGAACAGATTTACTCTTAAATATTAATGATAAAAATCATTAGTGTGACTTTGTGAAATACAAATTTTACATTATAACCAACTGCTCTTTTTTCAAATTCTTTAACAACTTTAGATATGGTTAATAAAAGCTTTTGCTAACCTCTGTTTTATTTGATGTAACTTTGTACATGCAATTATGTACAGGGGAATTTAACTGCATGGGAATAAACAGCACTTTTCAAGAGGTAACGGTTTATCGGAATGAGATAATTGAATGACAGCGTCATTGATCAGGATGACGTCACATTCTGAATAGGTACATCACGTGACCAACAGGGGGTTTGGGGGAGAGATATACAATCTCAGTATGTGATTACTATTAAACCTGCCATTCTGTGATTAATATCAAAATATTATTCAATATCATTTTATTGATGAGTTATTTTTCATATCTTCAGTATTAAAACAAATTTTCATGTTATACTCAGGAGTTTTAGAGATAATTGAAGATAGCAATTCTGGGGTGGTTTAAGTTGATGAAGAAGAGACTGAAGCTCCAGCTTAGCCACATTTTGGGCGAGGCTAGTATAAGTATAATACCTTACAATATAATAGTATACGTGCTGCGTTAAATCACCTGTAACAGCCAGGATTAAAATGATGTTAAATTCGTAACTTCTATCAGTAATAAGAGTTTAATGATTTTAGCTCTTGTTAAATTTAATTGTATTAATGTTTTTTACAGAGGAACCCCATAACTGTAAACAGAAGTTGGTCACTGGTGTCATTTACTCAATACATTCTTTACGGTGTTAAGAATTATCACAGTAATATTTTTACTTTTAGTTTCGTATTATAAATCAAATGTAACGTCTTGTAAATTAAGGGATAATGTCTGAAATAAAAGATGAACTATTTTGCATCAAACATTATTTTGCAAATAGTTTTTCATAATTCCGTTCTTGGTAAACGAGTAAAGATAATAATCCAAATCGTCAGAGAGAAGTCTGGAACAGAAGACAACAAAAATAATATTCCCATTGGGCCAATGTTTTCAATAACGATGTCAAGGTACATTTTCCAAACAAATTTAATTCCCCTAGTTCAACTGGTTAATAGTCTTCAGATAGTTCATATTAAACAGCTGATGTAATAAAATAGAAACACAATGATAACAGATAGTAGCAAATATACTGGCAATTACTCGCATAAGACTTAGTTAATGGATTTTAAATATAAACATGAGAGTTAATAGGCATTTGTAAATTATGATTAAAGCTACATGTACTTAGGCCACATGCAATATAAATATTTGACTGAAATCCATATTAATATGTTTTTAAACTCAATATACTCTATATAGGTCATACAAGTTTTTTTTTTAATTTTAACATTTCTTTTAAAAAAAAGTCCACTTTAATAGATAGTTTACTGTACTCCCTGCAATTTAAATAATTACTATTATTTTTTTCGTCATATTACATTTTGTTCCACAAAATTATAAATATTATTTGATGCAAAGTGTTTTTATTCAATTCATACGTTTAAATATTTGCTATACTGTAGCACTGTTTTTAACTTCTTGTATGAAGATAATGAAAACTAGTTTGAACTCTGTTACTTTTAACAAAGTGAGCTGGAAAAATTAATTGCTAGATAAGTGTGAAACGAAATATGTAATGTTAATAATATTAATACAAACGTATTTGATACAAAATAATTTTTAAATATACTGGTATAATTTTATCGTATGCATGTATAGCAATAATTATTATAAAAAAGGTTATTTGAATTAGAAAAGCTTATGAATAATAGCAATACGTAAAATTTGTCTACACGTCATAGTCATCACTAACATCATTCAAACAATATATAAAATTAATTTTTGAAACAACTTACTGATATTTGTAATTGTAACTTAATGTATAATTAATGTCAGTATAAGTGTTGTAATATTACCCTAAATTCAATGAAAGTAGATGTCTATAATTAATACATTGAATTCGAAATATTAATTTTCCACTAATCAAGGATATTATCTAAGGAAAGAATAAAATTACAGAGAATAAGCGATTCCATTCCACCATGACAGCACTAATGGTGGCACCAATTAAACCAAGTTCCCTGTATGTCAGTGAAGTTTGTCCATTAGGGTACATTGATGTTGGCAAAGCCGGGAGATTGCCAACAAGTATCAAATGTCGGTGTTTGTTAGAACCATTACAATGTCAAGAGTGTTTATATTAATAATCTGATAGTACCTCTTCTGTCAGTAAGCGCACAGTACAGCTTTTAATGATAAAATGATTTGATCCTGAAAGCTCAATAGTCTTAGTAATCATATTCAATATTGAAAATAAAAACTATAAACACAGAGCGATAGCTTTTGATAGAATTTTTATAGAAATAACATTTTCAATGGGTCTCTTCTTTGACTGTCGTTATGTACAGAAACTGTTGAAGAGGGATTAATATTTGGTGTAAAACTCCATATATTCTACCAGTATATCTAATTTGTAGGTAGTAAATAACAGTCCATAATAGCCGCTTTACGGGCCTTAATAATCTGTGAGATACTTAATTAAAGGTAAACTCAATGACGATTATTAAACTGTACAACATACAGTAAATAAGTGTAAGTTATAGGATTTAATCTTTCAGTTTACTCTAAACTCTTGAAACTCTTTCATTTTAATGGGAATATATTGCAAAGTACAAGTAAAAAGACGTTAATACATTAAAATGACGGCCCTTCTATATAAATATATTAAACTGGTAGACTATCAACGCATTACTGATATTGGATACATAATTTGAGTAATGAAATAGAGTTAGAAAATGAATATTAAATTTAACGCTGGAATTGAAGTAACCTGGTTTTTGTTCTATATGATCCGATACTTACATGAACAAGATCGGATATTGTAGATGATCTGTAATTAATATTTAATAACACAATAACATTGAAAAATCAGTTCTATTTCTCCATTTAACAAGGGTTTAGCTGCTTTTATGACTGTCACAACCATATTTTATTATTTATTGCTAGTGTAGTACAGCGCTAATTTGGTCTATCAACATCGGAGACAGGATAAACAGCGCACACCACCGCAAGTCCTGGGCTGCCGGACAACTTGTGGTATATGGGGTAATTAGGTGAGACCTCCACCTCGTAACTCGTGACTAAGTGGTGATTATTTAATACTTCTTAACTCTAATGAGAATAGTAAAACTGTTATAAGTTACTATCTAACTTGAAATCACCATTTAAAACATACAGTTTATCATACCTGAAAACGTGTATTAAAAAAATTTAATAAAGTTATTTACTTAAAAAAAGAAGGTTATGATCGTAAATATTATTTAGTAACTAAATTAATTTTTTATAATACTTACTTGTTTTTTTATTGACTATTTGTAACATTACTATTTATACCCTCAGGTGTTTGTTATAATTTATAATTATATTCTTTTAAATAAGGCTGTTTGTATAGTTGAGAAAAGTTTTCTTATACATTTATGTCAACAATGTAACCTATAATGGAGTACAAAGGTCAAACAGTCAATTCAAAGTAGTAGGACAAATATAGACTCCTAATATATTAATATTACTTTATTTTTATACTTTATATATCAGATTAATTTATTTTTATTAATGCTCTTGACTTGACAACATGTTGTGATTTAGTTTATAAGGTGAGTTCCATAAATAAATATTATTTACATTGATTTTATCACGAGATACAGCAAATGAGAATAGATCTCTTTAATCTTCTGATACTTCAACATATGCATATGAAAATCGTAAAAATAAGGTAATCTCAATGAGTTCTAAATACACACATGTAAAAAATAATATGTTGTGACTGTTAGTTTATAAGGTAGGGTTTATAAATTTATATTATTTAACTCTTTTTTATGGTCTATTATTATTTTATTAGCAAAACACTGTTGACATGGTTGTGAAACCCAGAAATCAAAAGCTAGAGCTTCAATATCTTATGATACTTCACCATACCAAAATGTAAAACCACCTACATGAATCACACTTATTTTTATTCAGGATTGGAAAAAGTGGAAGCAACAGTATAACTGATATTTGGTGCCATCGGGACTTCAAGAAACATCAGAAATTGTCCAAATCCATCTATTAAGTCTCAAGTATGTTCAAAATTCAATTATATTTACATTGGTTTGGATTCGTTGTTAAATATTTATAACATCAGGAAGTGATCCAAAGTTGTAAAGAGTGTTTTGTTGGAGTTACAAATGAAGTTTTTAGGATCTATTTATTCAACAAACTAATGCAATCTGACGGCTAAAACTTTCTTAAATTTCTGATAGGAGTAAAAACTAGAGCAGCAACGTAAAATTTGAAAGCTCTTAGAAACAGCCTCACTAGATATCGTAAGCTGCGACCGTGTGCTCCCTATTTAAAAATGAGATAAGTACAGCGATACGAGATGATATGAGATATATGCAGAGCATTTGAATCAGCTAAAAATTTAATCTAAGAAATAGCTCTTGTGGCAAAAATTCCCATTCTGAAGCTGCGTTTATAAAAAAAACCATAAATACAGTGAAAACCAAGATGTTCAAGATTATTCAACACTTGCCTGGCACTCAATTCATATACGGTCGGTCACCGTAAATATATCACTAATTGTCAAATAAAACCAATTAAAATGTCCTATTTGTACACATCTGCGATTTTGATCAATAATAAATTTAATGGTTTGAATTTTCAATTGTTCAAAAATACACGGAATTAAAGTTAAACTATTCTATTTCTCATTATTACTTTTTGTCAATATTATATTATGTATAGATTAGCTGCTAATATTTTTTCTAAGAAATAATAATCAACGTGACTTATTAGGTAACAAACACATTACTTACATTTATAGCAAACACGTATTATTTAAATCACTTTAAATGGGTTGTGAGTCTTATTTGAAAACTAAACAAATATACAGTAATGAATATGCATATTTTTGTCCGAATTTCATTCATACACTATGTTATGTATGAAAGACTATTAAAGATCGAAATATCACAACATCGAAAAATTTTCGCAATCTTCTAAATGTAAATTATATTATAAAGCTAATGAAAAAATATTTGTGATAATTTCAATAGGCTTTTTATGCTCTAATTGAATGTCTTTAAAACTATAAAAATATCCTTAGAACCTGTGACAATGTTTTATACTTATAAAAATTCGTAATAGAGTAACTAGATTTCCCTTTAGGAGAGATTTTGTCAATGAGGTGTAGGTTCACGGAAATATTAATGAGCAATAATATATATCTTGTAAAAATTTCCATTTCATCACCTATCACTCTTATTCACTCGTGACATACTATTTCATGTCACGTTACCACTACATTTTATAGTGTCTAAAATGTAAACATTCTAAATAAGATTTAGGATCTGTGAATGTTGTTATAGGTACATTTTTAGAGATCGTATACGCTCATAATGGAATAATTTTCTAAAGTGTATGTTTAAAATATTATAAAATATTCCTAATAATACATTGTTACACTGCTCACTGAACCGAGAAAAATTACGTAATATTAATTCGAAATCTGCTCTTTTAGATATAAACATGTAATTTATCCATAGTATTAATGCCTTACTATATTTTATATCGTTGTTTTACTATATACAAAATGTAAATCGTACATAAAATATGTTTTTATAATTAACAGAACTTTATATAAAATAAATATAGTGTATAAATTATGTGCCATGTATACATTACGATAGAAAAAACATGAAAGAAAAGTTATTGAATAATATTAACATCACGTATCATAGGTCAGCCACTTCTATATGCTCGTCCGAAAATTGAATCATCAACACATTATAACTTATATCTAAACCATGTTATCTTTCTTAAATATATTTGATATAATATTACAATATAACCTTGATTTTTTCGACTGGCTGATAGATAGATTGTCTATTTATTACGTAGTAATACATACTTCTAGAAGCTAATTACATTATACTTGTTTGAATCAAGAGAATGTACCAAGTATTTAAGCCTTACGACGGGACTGCCCTTCAATATTTTGACCCAAAAAATCAGTTTTGCCATGGACTAAATGAAATATATATCCAAAGTTTTCTAGTCTCTAGTATTTTTATATCCATTTACTATTTAAAGCATTACCGCACATACAGACTGACAATGAAACTTTTGTTTTGTTTATAGTTTTATATTAATTTGAAATGCTATATAATGGATTCAATATACGCCATATAATAAATTAGATTTATTTAGTCATTATAAATATAAGTATTTTAATATGTATCGCACAAAATATGTTTTTAGTATTTGTCATTAGTTGTTATTAATTAAAGTAAAGAACATTATTTGTTATGGGTCTTCAAAATTATTTTGTATTATCGTTAACTGTTTTCATTACGCATCTCCATTAAAAGTGGTCTATATAAATTAGTCATATATGGAGATATTACCTATACTCCAGTATTAATTTTAAACATCATTAAAAAAAAAAGGAAACATCTGGACCACTTTTATGTGTGCTAATAGTACCATAACCAGCTATGTCACTCGTTTAGTGATTGGTACGACATCATAAATTAGCACTGCGATGACGTTATATCGTAGCACTACAGCTATCTTGTACACATAGAAAGTCTGCGATGAAAGTCCAGAGAAGACACCTATATCGTCTTTTAAGTAAGAATAATCGTTTTGGATATTTTATACCACTAAAAATACTTAATTTACTGCGATATTTTAAACAACTATATTGTTATTAGCATTCGTAACAGTTCCGAAATTTTCTTTGTAGAATCTCAATACATATTTCGGACGAATGTACCATCGTTAGGTGTATAAAAATGGATAAAGTGAATAAAGTGAATTATTGAACAAGGTTGACAAGGTAAATCATACATGTACATTATACAGTACATTACATTTGTCTATGATTACAGTATCTCGATTTCTATAAGCACATATGCTAAATGTCATTAACATTTATCTACAAATACAAAACATTTAAAATTTGTTCTTTAAAACAGATTTACCAAATTAGAAATAATTATTTCTAAATTGTAAAAGAACAAGTGATTTATGTCCACACTTACGATAGTGGGAATGTTATGACAATAATTTTTTAATCCATCAATTAAATCAGAAGGACTTAAAAATTATTGTATTACCTGAGAATTGTTATATGTTATAAAATGGAAAACTTTCATGAAAAGAGTTACGTAATACTAATATTTAGGAAAAAAATGTCTAAAGATCCTAAACTCATTTTAAAGTATCCTATACAATTTTAATTTCATAAACAAATTTTAGTGTCACTGGCAGTACAAATCCGCTTAAGAGTCAAACAAGATAGAATCCCTTCTTGAAAGAGGATTATGGAAAACGCCTGGAGTAGATTTAGCATAACGTCGAGACTTAATTTGGTAAGTTACATGTAACTTTGCTTCACCGTATCCAAACACAATAACGCATATTCCCCAAAATTATAATGTAAAATTAAGGAAACCCACAGTCATATAATTGCTGTTTACGTAGTTTGAGACCCTTCTTTGGCCTTAAACATATCAGAATAAACTGTAGTTTTAATCAACACCATTGCTTCATTCACCATTAATCTTATCATTATTATGTAGTGTAAAAATTAAATGAAACATTTATTATAATAAATAATTCCTATTTTTAATTGATTCAGTCTTCTTAATTAATTTTACTTATGTTTGATATAAATTTGATAAGATTTTGCAAACTTACGTAAGAGGTAATACGAATATTGCGCAGGGGCGCCCACAAGGATGTGGTTTGACATTACACCGACCGTAAACTGAGAGTGACTGTGTAAAGACGCAGCAATTAAGCACTGATAAACAAGTACGAGGAGTCAAGAGCGTAGTGGCGCTGACACCTGGAGAAAATGTGCCTATTTACTGGCATCACATCTTCGACATTTTTGCAAAAATATGTAGTACAATATTGGTTAATATTTATTGAAGTACACAATTTTTATTTTATTCAAAAGAAATATGTAAAACTTGGAACTTTGGCATTAAAATCAATGGTATTTGACATTGTTCTGTGATGTAAAAAACGCCGTGTAACAATTAGTGTTTGATAATTAGTGTTGTGATTACTTTTTATTAAGTGCTTGTTTAAGAGTAAGTGGGGTTGGCACAACATTTTGGTTTTATTTTCTGACTTGCACGTGTCACAACGCTCTAGCATGATTTGTTTATTTTAAAATAGTTTGCAATTATATCAGATTAATTATTTACGTGAAGTAGAGATCAGACTGCAGATCTAAAAACATAGTGTAACACTGATTTTTTTTATCCTTAAACAATAGGATCCTTAATTATCGGTAAAATTATGTTTTCTTCACAATACTTCCATCGTCAAAGACAAACTTCCAACACACAATATTGAAACTTTTCACTTTATTACAGATTGTAATTTTCCTCGCACTATAAGTGGGGAAACTGATGTTTTTTAATCATTAAACAATAGAAAATTTTTATTGGGGAAAATCCTGTTTTCTTCCCAATACTTCCATCGTCAAACTAAACTTCCAACACACAATATTCAAACTTTTCACTTTATTACAGATTTTTTCTTTGCAATTACTTCATCTGAAATGCAATAATCAAAAATATTATTTATCGCATTGCTGGAAATTGTTAAGTTGAGTAACTTAAGTGGTGCATTACGTACTATATAAATGTGTGAGTACGTTTAAGTAATTTTCCTCCTACTACACGTAACAATTATTGGCTATGATGTATAAATTTATTATTTTAACAACAAGCAAGTTTGAAAACATTCAAAGCTGGTGAATTACAGTTACTGTTTTAAGGGAGTAAATATTTTGGTAGCAGGATTACAATCCAGTTGTGATTAGTTTATAAACAATATTGTATTTAAATATATTATAATGTTATGGAACAGTTCAAAAGCATATAAAAGAAGAAGCTTCAATATATTTCGTTTGAATTGTAATTTTTAACTTCATTGTCAAAAAAATTTTAACTTCTCATGTTACTTTTAAAAGGAATTTCAAACATTTTAGCAATAACATTAGTAATTGAACCATACTAAAAATAATTACTATAGTACTTCTATATGTATTAAATTTTAATATATTATATTTAACATATTTATTTATCAAATATAAAAGTAACAAAACCTGTAATATATCATAATGTGAAACATGCACCATCAATATTAAACATGTATCTCAGTCTGAAAACTCGATGTAAACATATTTATTAAACAGGCACAAGGTGCATTGTTTGTTTAATAACTTTAAACGTATAGTTTAATTATGTTAACTGTATCACATTTGTTTACTCTAAACATCAATGTTTTTACACCATCATGGTTTTATACAAGAATTGTGTATAATTCTAGTACTCGTACTTTGTTTATGCATTTAATTTTGACTACTTAATTTAAAAATCAACAGCTCTCTACTCTTAAATAATACTAACTTATGTAACATGTTTCGGGTATCCATAATTTCTATAAATCCAGTATAGATAAATCTAATTATCTCTAGGTTAGCTACATTAGAAAATTAGTGCATGTAAATATATTTAATGAGATGTTTCAAAAACATATCTACCTAAAGAAGCTAAAATATACAATAGTTCAAAACGTGATTATATATGATTTGCATCAGTTCAAACTGTTACCTGTTATTTCGATTACAAATAGATTTTTAAGCCTTATTATAGAACGTTTTAAATAAACATTTATTTAAATAACCAATATCCAACATGAACTTTCATGGTTTTCTTTCCTTAGTAAACATTTATCGTTTTCCTTTACAAGGAAATCTTTATAGGATTTCGTAATAAATTTTAAAACACTCACCTAAAATATTTTAACATATGTACAATAACATTATATTGCAAACCCCTGTAATGAACCAAGCAGGTTGGTTTAAAAGAATACATATTTTTATCTATGTTACAGTTAAAGTGTGCTAGGGTCTGACAGATGATGTAGCATGGTTAGTAGTTTTATGACAGCCGAGCTTAATCACGCTGAGGTAAACCTATGTAATCAATACCACAGCTCCCTCCTGATAACACCGCAATACCTATACCCTGAACAAGCTTTAGTGGAGAGATTGTGATATCTTTCTTCGATGCGTTTTGGGAGACATGATAGATTAAAGTAATTTTTCCACTTGAAAGTGAGTCTATATTTAGGTTAAATAACTGCATTTTTAAGTTGTATAACTTAGATATTCCCCCACGTAATTTCTAATTTTAAAGTGTTATCTCTAATAACATAAACATTGACTTTCCTTTTCAAGGAAAGATTAGTTAATAAATACACTTACTTGAGAATGTTTGTGTAGAACTTTTATTATTCTGTACAACTTGCGAGACTGAAAAATTAAAAACTTTTCGTGGCAACAGGCGCGGTAGGTGTGGCTAACACAACTGTTGTGCCTGACCTTCGGTAACAATAGACTTTCATTACTCATCTTAGTTCATACTATTTTAATACCTACAGAATAATATATATATATATCTTGACACTCTTTTTTTCTGTCCACCTTTCATAATATTTTGGAGGGATGTGTCAGTTGCTAAAGATACACGGATACGTGAAATTCTCTTAGCTGTAGCTGTGTTATACGTCTAAATGAAAGTTTTCTAGCCTTTGCTGTGTTATGCTAGTGAGTGAGCAACTTCTACCTGTGGCTTTAAAATACCCACTACCACTCTCAAAATGACGACTTACGTTAAATAGAAACAAACCTTTTTATCAAAATATTATTGTACAGTTTAAAAATTGAATAATACCTTGAAGTATATATCTGGTTAAAAATTGGTTTACTGTTTCTCAATGAATACATACATAATATTGACTTAAAGTTTTAAAAGTATATTTGAAGTATAATTTAATAGTTATTTTAAACTAATTTTGATTAATTTTAATTACCTATATGCATTAGTTTTAGATGTATGACTATAAAAAAGGAATCATTTTAGATTTGTATGAATAGTATTTATATAATTTTCATTAGGAATATTTCATTAATTTTTACGTTTTCAGAGTACAATTTTGAGTAAAAAATGTAATAGATATTATCATTAACAAAGGTTTTAAATCGTGGTTAAAGTATAATGAGAATCAAAATGTACTTGATCTTCGTTATTGAAAGATGCCTTTTTACTAGTGCCTTCTGTCGAGAAACTCAGCTGTTATAAAATCAAAATTTATTAATTTCGATTTATAACATAAAAAAAATAAATAAATTGTTTTACCTTTACAATAAAATTCGTTAAAATATTATTTATTATGCATTTAATATTATAAAAACAATATCTATTTTGTACAAAATACCACTAAAATAAAAAAGCTTAGATTTCAATAGAAATTAGACCTGAGAAAAATGTTTTCATAACATTTCCGGTCGTAATTATATACAGAATGAACATAAAGTGGAATTACATTGTTTATGGAAGGCAATTATATGTGTTCAATTCAACTTGTATGAGTGATGATGCAAACTTATATTTTAAACATAGGATAGGTGCTTTAGTAGCAACTTTAACGTTCCTTGTAAAATAAAATAATCGTATTGTTGGCATATCTGTTATAAGTCTAGAAATTGTTTTATATTTCAGCTAAAAAGTATAGCGTCTTTCAATAATTTGACGGACACTTTTAGTTTAGATGAAATAAATAATAAAATTTGATTAATTTTGACGACTTAATCTCAAAATCATCAGAGTTCTTCTTTTGAATAATACTAATCTATTTAACAAGTTTTGCGTATCCATGTTTTTCTTAGACCCATTATAGATAAATCTAAACATCTCTAGGTTAGCTACATTATGAAATGTTTGCATGTAAGGATATTTAATAGGATATTTCAAAAAACATACTTACTTAAAGCAGCTAAAATATACTAAAGTTAAAAACTAGATTGTAAATAATGTGCATCAGTTCCACTGAAACTTGTTATTTCCATGTAAAATAGTGTTCCAAGCCTTATTATAGAAGGTTTAAAACAAATATCTATTTAAATAACTAACGTTCAGCTTGTATGTTTTTTTCCTTACAAAAAAGTATAATTTTCTTTTACAAGCTACTTATTACTCAGAAATCATCTTTTTAAAATCTTGTAATAAATTTAAAACACTCTCCTGAAATATTTTAACATATCTACAATAATATTTTAAGGCAAACCTCTCTATTGTACCAAGCAGGTTGGTTTAAAAGAATACATATTTTTATCTATGTTACAGTTAAAGTGTGCTAGGGTCTGACAGATGATGTAGCATGGTTAGTAGTTTTATGACATCCGAGCTCAATCACGCTGAGGTATACCAACAAAATCAATACCACAGCTCCCTCCTGATAACACCGCAATACCTATACCCTGAACAAGCTTTAGTGGAGAGATTGTGATATCTTTCTTCGATGCGTTTTGGGAGACATGATAGATTAAAGTAATTTTTCCACTTGAAAGTGAGTCTATATTTAGGTTAAATAACTGCATTTTTAAGTTGTATAACTTAGATATTCCCCCACGTAATTTCTAATTTTAAAGTGTTATCTCTAATAACATAAACATTGACTTTCCTTTTCAAGGAAAGATTAGTTAATAAATACACTTACTTGAGAATGTTTGTGTAGAACTTTTATTATTCTGTACAACTTGCGAGACTGAAAAATTAAAAACTTTTCGTGGCAACAGGCGCGGTAGGTGTGGCTAACACAACTGTTGTGCCTGACCTTCGGTAACAATAGACTTTCATTACTCATCTTAGTTTGTACTTTTTCAATACCTACAGAATATATATCTCGTCACTTTTTTTTTGTCCACCTTACTTAATATATTGGAGGGATATGTTAAAAATACACATAGCATAGTAGTGTGTATCTTTAGCATAGTTGCTAAAGATACACAGATAAGTGAAAATCCCTTAGCTGTAGCTGTGTTATACTGATATTTGAAAGTATCCTAGCCGTTGATGTGTTATATTGGTGAGTGAGCATCTCATAGTCGTATCTGTGTTATACTAGTGAGAGTAAATCTTCTTTATAAAATTATGTCTTTTATTAGTTCTTTCTGTTGAGAAAATCAACTGTTAGAATATCAAAATTTCATAATGTTTATCTATAACATAAATATATGAATAAATTGTTTTACCTTTACAATAAATGATATTAAATATTATTTATTATGTATTTATAATATTATAAATTTAATACGTATGTTGTACAAAATACCATTACAGTAAAAGGCCTAAGGGTTTAATAAAAATGTTAGCTGTAAAAAGTGTATTGTATAACATTTCCGGTTGTGATTATATACAGAATAAACATACAGTGGAAGTATAGTGGAAGTATAATTTGACGGAGATTTGTAGTTTCTTTTAAAAACAATACCTTATGAACAGTTTTAGTCTTGAATATTACTGATGAAAATTGGACATTTGTGTGATTTTGTTAAATAAGAACTTTACATTATAACCAACTGCTCTTTATTCACATTCTATTACAACTTTATGTATGGTTAATAAAAGATTTTGCTAGCCTCTGTTTTATTTTATCTAACTTTAATTAAAAATTACGTATAGGGGAATTTAACTGCATGGGAATAAACAGCACTTTTCAAGAGGTAACGGTTTATTGGAGTGAGATAATTAAATGACGGTGTCATTGATCAGGATGACGTCACATTCTGAATAGGTACATCACGTGACCTATAGAGCGTGTAGGGGAGAGGTATACTATCTCAGTATGTGATTACTATTAAAGTAGCCATTCTGTGATTAATATCCAAATACAATTCAATATCATTTTATTGATGAGTTATTTTTCATATCTTCAGTATTGAAATAAATGTTCATGTTATACTCAGGAGTTTTAGAGTTAATTGAAGATAGCAAATCTGGGGTGGCTTAAGTTGATGAAAAAGAGACTGAAGCTCCAGCTTAGCCACATTTTGGGCGAGGCCAGTATAAGTAAAATTCCTAATAATAATTTAGGAAACGTGCTACCTTAAATCACCTGTAACAGCCAGGATTAAAATGATGTTAAATTCGTAAATTCTATCAGTAATATAAGTTTAATGATTTAGCTCTGGTTAAATTTAATTGTATTAGTGTCTTTTACAGAGGAACCCAAAAACTGTAAACAGAAGTTAGTCACTAGGGTCATTTACTCAATACATTCTTTACGGTGTTAAGAACTGACACAGTAATATTTTTACTTCAAATAGGTTACATTAAGAGTTTTAAAATCAAGGAACTGATTTAATAAAAAGGATTGAACTGTCCCCAATATAAGAGCAGGGATTAAATAAAGCCAGCGCTGTTGCGGTTATCCATGTTATCGGCCAAATAAAATTTAGAAATATGTTTTCTTTGTTTGATGGATAAATTATATGAAAAGAAGTTTAGAATAGAACATAGATGCTAGATGATTCTCAGCAGCTATCTACTAAGAAATTATTTTTTTAATTAGTATTTAATTTGTATCAGATCTATTGAAATATGAATTACTGACGTATTTGTATAAGTATTTCCCTTATGTGATTATTCTACTATTGTACCGTACAATATGGATTAATGAAAATAATAAATAAGATAATTATAAAATTACTGTTACATGTATTTAAATAAGTTTGGCTATAATTGGTTTAAGGTGTTATACACTAAGAAAGAGTTAATTTAAGAAACATTTCCACACTGGCAACTATTAATTTATACAGATTGTTTATGTCTTACAGAAATCTGCACTAAAACCGGAAAGTTCCTTGGCCTTTACTCTAGAGTGGCCAAGTGTGGGGTGTGGTGAGTACTCTTTGGTTAGTAGTGGGCTAACTGTAAAACTCCTTTGTTCTCCAAGTGTTGCAGTAAGACAGTGTGATATGAAGGCCTGACCAGGATAACCACATCATCATCCTTTAAAATATTACTGAGATTATGTATATTTTCCTTAATCTATACAACAAGGCAAAATTAAATATGGCACAAAAACTCGTTAAGATTGTAGTAATTTATAACGATCATAAATATACATATAAACATATTTTCTTGGTCGTGGTAATAAAGCAAAACCAAAATTGGTGTCGAAAATATAATTCACTCTTGGTTTATTAGGAGCCAAGCCTACAAAACTGAGTCTGAAACCGCTGATCTGTTCATTAACTGTGAAAAACACGTAGATAAACTAAATATTGGTCTTGATGAAGGACCAGAACATAGATAAGCTCTCAATACGATGCTAGATATGAATTAGAGAATTTTCTAAGCAACATATGGAGCCTAGCCTACGTTGCAAACGGTTATTAGGTAGAAAAAAAAATTATTTAGCTGTAATAATGAAGAAAGCGTTGTTAATAATAGTATTATCAGACCACTCCAGGAGTAAGAAAGATAGTATGAAAGCACTGAAATATTGATATTAGATGACGTGTACATGGTAAACATCAGTGATGTTATTCAACTAAGTAACATTTATTTAATTGCAAAGAAATTAATTGTATTTTCCATTTAACATTGTAATGCTATTACAAATCACGAGGAATTTTCTTTTGATGAATTTTATTCCGTTTTCTGGAATCCTTACCACCTTGGACATGTCGAAATACTTGAAAAGGTGCAAGTCCAATTTGTGAGAATGCTGGGAACAAGACTGAGTTTTACCTTTCTCGGTACCCCTGTAGGTGCTGCTAGGCTTCAGTTTAAACTTCACCCTCTGCAACTTCGGCGTCAATGTACAGATCTAACTGTGCTCTTCAAGTTGGTAAACGGCCTGCTGGATTGTCCTGATATCCTGAGCAACATCACGCTGGTGGTTACTCGTGGCAATTGCTCAATACCCATCTTCCGCAGGAGATATGAGCCAACTGATTATGCATACCACGGTCGCATGTCAAGGCTCCTAAGGTTCGGAAGTGAGGCTGCAACCCGGAGTGACTTCTTCGGGGTATCCCTTGCATCTTTCAAGATTGCCCTCTTGACTAATGTTATACTTAACCACACTTAAACATCACAAGCACATACATCTGTACAGTTATTCATGTCCATTCTGTTGTTACTACACCTTTTTTTCTTCCTGTTATTACTTTTATATAGCTCTTGCCACTGTTGTTTATTTTGTTATACTGTGTTGATTGTTCCTGTTACAACTGATTTATTCATTCTCGTTTCTTGTTATCATTCGCATATTTTTTTATTGTTGTAATTATTGTTATTTAGTTTATAATTTGTTACAAAGATATTGTATAATTTAGGATGTGTTTGCACTCACTGTTAATACTTTTTATTATTTTTATTATGCCACTTGGAATGAAATGTTACGATATAAGTGGGTATGTTAAACGTAAATTGGTGTTGACCGTTGAAATAAATAAATAAATTGGTTGTGTTGTGTTGTTATATCCTGAGTATTTAGATTAAGTAATATTACCTATGAGTATGACTATTTAGTACTATTGATAAATCATAATATTACTAATTTAACTACAATTAACGTGCATAAAAACCACAAATATATCTTTGTATTACTTGATTCACACCTGACAATGGCATCTTAGATGTAGAAATGCCTCTTGTGAAAATTAAAGTGTTTGGACACTTGTGGGTTTTCTTTTAATGAAAAGAGTATCCAATATGAGAGTTAATTTTTCAATGAAATCGTTTTTTTCTTACTTTAAGTACAGCTTTTACATTTGTTAATTGATATATTGACATCATACTAAAATGTATAATTTCAAACCACGTTCTAGTGTTCGATGTTGAGCCTCAGTTCAATGGTACGAATATGATAAATAAAAGTTAGACAGCTTATCAAAGCTATTGGAGCGAATGTTAAGTTCACCTTCCTCTTGGAGCTAACATTCGTATTGAAAGTTATTGGTGGTCCATTTATTGTTCATAACAATGTCTTGTTGATTATAATGCCAATATTATCCGTCCATGTACGTACGTTTCTTCTTGAATCAACACAAAACAGCCAATTTTATTGTATTAAGGACAAGTATAAAGATTTTGTAAACCGTGGCATGCAGTTACCTAATGAAATAAGAAGATTTACCTACACTGTAGAAAGAAAGCAGACATATGATTTGAACTTCCTCCTACCTGAAAAATAAAGGTCATTATTATTAGAATATAATATTATTATAATTAGAGTATTATATTGTTTTTTTCTAACAGTTAAAGAATTAGGAATTTGTAGTTTATTGCTAGCATTTACTTAGTAATAAATCTTAACAACTTTAACTAACAGTTTTATCAATGAGATAGCTTAGATTTATTGCTAGTGGTTTGTTGTATTGGTCAACGTTAAAAATTCTCATAGCATCATTATAAATTTGTTGTCATTTAAATTGTTTGTATTTTATAATTCAATAATAGTCGCAAAGTAATCAACAGCTTACGATGAACGTGTTAATTGGTGCTTTCGAATGTATAAAGTGTGAATAAACACTTCACTCTTGGATGGAGTTTATTAATGAACTGATATTGCAGTGATATAACCTGGGCTATCTGAAAGATATTTCAAAACTTTAACCTTAACTGTATATTTTAAAATCGTATCTGTATATATTTTTGCTATCGTAAATAATTTAGTTAACAATTTACGCTAAATTTATTTTTTATTGTGGTAAAAAAAACCAAGTCAGATTTTATCATGTTTTCCCCTCATTATACAAAACACTTAACAATTAGGTTACCTAACACTATACAACATTTTCCAAATTCTTAACATAAATTAATTGTTTTATATGTTTTTTTATTTATACATGAAATTTTAATTCAGAGCATCAACGTAAGGTACGCATATTTATAAAGCCGCAATGAGAGAACGCCTATGTGTCATTTATTGAAAGCAATGTTTTATTCAAAAATCACGAAATCCAACCTAATTAGTGAGGTGTTAACTCACAAACGATATCCATGCCATCGGTGTGGTTATAATTAATTAACGACTTGTTTAAGCTCTTCCCAATATTTCCTTGATGATACAACCATAATTAGTGATTATTTAAACTTTATAATCTCTGGTTTTATTCTTAATGATTTCTTTCCTATCACAAATTCAATTACTTCCTTAACGTCCTGAATTTCAAAACTGTTACGTCACGTAACTAAATTAACATCTATATGCAGATCACTTAATCAGATGTGGTTTCCTTGAATAGAATAGAATTTCTTTTAATTATCGAAATTTATTGTAAAGTATTATGTTCCTTAAGAAGTTATATTTATTGAGAGATTTTTCTTGTATATCAATAAGTCTTTTATTGTGGATTTAAGAAAAATTAGTTTGTTAGTTGAAAATCGCTGCACTGTTTTTTATCCAAATATCGATGTCGGGTTTAAAATACACTTTAATTATTTTTATTTAGAAAACTAAACTTCAAAACTACTAATATTGCTGGTTTTTTTAAAATAATTTTAATACTTTCAAATATTGTTCAAATATTGTTATTTGCGTAATACAGATTTTGATTTTGTAAAATAGGAATATAATTTATGTTAGAATAGACTAAATGTTCAATACTTTAGCAACTCAGTCAGTATATATATAATATATATATATATCTTATTTTTCATTTTCTGTGTTGATGTTTTATGTTTATTCTGTTCTTATAGCCCTATTTATATAATTTTTGTAATTTCCTGAAGACGGCTTAAGCCGAAATATAGAAAATGTTTATTACAATAATTGAAGAATTCTTATTGAAGATTAATATATATATATATATGTATATACATATATATATATATATATATATATATATATATATAAATATATGTTGCCATATATGACTGTTACTACATGAATCCATTTTATATGCAGCGGTCCGTTATTTAGGAAAAACACGGCTGTGCCTTTACTTCAATCACAAAAATTTCTGTCATTTGAAAACAGTATCGCGGGTTGATTCCTGAAACACGTCAAGTACAATGGAGGTGAAAAGTCATGTCTCCAGTAGCTCTGTCGGGCCTCAAACTTGTGTTAAAGCATTTTGGTTTCAACTACCTTAACGCACTAGGCGACACTGCCGATCTTCCAGTTAAACTTTGGAATACGTTAATCGCAAAGTAGGTCATGTCAGGAAATTGGCAAATTTGTAATTTTTTGACATCACTTCTGTCAATAGAGTCATAGTAGTGACTATTATTTAATATTAAAATACAAATGACGCATGAACAAAAAACTCTAAGAAGAGGTGTATACGCAAAGATACTGTAGAAGTTGCATACCACTGGATCAGAATAGCTTCTTCATAAAGCAGCATTTTCCGTGCCTAACAATAAATTATGAGTAAAACATTCTCGTCATTATTATTATGAGACCATGATTATTAAAATATAGATACGTATATGTAGAGAGATTAGGTGTTTCTTTTTGATCACAAGTAAGGCAAGTGATGAATGACTCTGATAAATGGATTCTTTATATTTTATGATACTGAATTTACATAAAAAGTTAAACAAATGAAGGAACCAACTATCTCATGTCAAAGTGAAACTAAATTTCAAATGCATTTAAAATATTAAATTTTTACGAATACAGGAAGGGATTCTATATATATTTAAAATAATTATATGTGATGTGCAAAAAATTCCAGAATAAGACGTTCCTAACTGTGAAGGATACGCGCCGCGAGATACGTCCTTGAGTATAATTTTTAGAAAAACGTCATAGCCGCAGTTAGTTACATTTCGTGTGTAAACAACACAAGGCGTGCATTTGCATATAATAAAATACAAGATTCTTACTAGTTAATGGTACTTATCACAGACAACTAATACTTACTAATATATGACGCCTCCTTACAGGAATTCAATCATTTAATCTAAACCAATGTAAATTAAAGGAAAGATTTATAATGAGTTATTGTAAATGAAGTTTAAAACTGTTACAAAAACTATAAATAGTAATATCAAGCTTTGAAGTGGAGCGGTCGGCTAAGAATCGCATAACCAAGTAAAAGGTTTTACAATTAAATGGACTTTTCATTCTCAAACCTAAGGGAATTGAGCGCTGCGTCGTGTAATACCCCACAGTTACGTGACCACGTCTGTTTATTGAATTTTAATATTGCACCAATACCTGGAGAGAATTTAGAGTGGATTGTAAATGATAAATGAACTTTTCAAAAATATATTAAACAGTAAACGATTACTTTTATTAAAAAAATAGTTTAATTTTAAATATATTTTAGAAAAATATTTTCTCATTTTAAAATGCAAACCCGCTCTAAAACCTCTCGAGGTATGGGGGCAGCTGTAAAATTCAATGAGCAGACGTGGCAAATAAAAAAAGTGTTTGAAAACACATTGTTACTAATAATAACAGTAAAATCCTCTTAAAGTTTCAACGCACATAAATTTTATTGCAACACTCAGTATAAAGATCATCATCATCTTGTAAAACGTTTTCTCACTTACAATGATACACAGACTAGACTATCAAGTCCACTACATTCACAAAATACTTGTACAAGGCCATAAAAGTTAAACAAGCTACATTATAGTTTGGAGAATATGCCGTAACTTTATGAAATTGTATTAGTTACAAGTTAAAACCCACGCCAGACGTCCCCTTGGGACTCACGCGTGGGAGCTTTCGCGTTCGCTCAACAGTCGATATTCTGGCCCAGAGAGCAACTCTAAATGGACCATTCTCTACCAGTTTTCCATTTAAGTAGAATATGTGAGAAAAAATCTTCAACCCCCCTATTTAGCTTAGTCTAAAACCATCTTTTATACAGATATATTCACACAATAATCCGTAATCAAATTGAAGGAGATTGAGCTGAGACTTCAAAAAAAGAAAAGCTCATGTGATGATGAAAGCTCTGACATTAAAACACTTAGGGTATAATTTTTAATATCCGATTTTAAAATTATTTCATTTCCCATAATTTTTCCTTGTACACGTTATAAAAACAAGCAGACACGTGTATATAAAGTAAACTTGCATGTGGAAAACCATGGAAATAAAAATATGGTATAAGGTAAATTTCCTTGGAATATACAAACACAAGCATAAAACGGAAAATAATATGGGAGTGTTTACTAGTGTTGTTTATTGTGGCACTGGTCTTTAGTTAATGGCTATGTATTAAAAGTTAACACAGTAAATGAAAAAGTATTCAATAATCGAGAAGGATGAAAATTTTAAATTAAATTAAATTATTTCTATGTGAAATACAGTGTAATAATTATCTTATAAATAACATTGAATCACTTGTTGGTTAGCGCTCAACTTAAAGGCAACTAGACGACTATCGCAGCTAACTCATTTTGTAAGTATACACTGAAATCCGAGGAAGGTTTAAAAAAATGGAAGGTTTAGATAAGTTTTCCGGAATATTTTAGAATGCAGAAATAATTAAAATATTTAAGTTATGATTCAAATTCAATGAAGCTATAACAGCTTTTACCTCAGTTACTTCTATGACGTTGGACGTAGACTTTTGACATGGCAATATTACACTGGGATAAAAAAAAAAAAAACAAAAATGAAGATATTCATGTCTCAATGACATATTCTCTCACAGACCAGAATCTAAAAAAAAACAGGATTTTTATAATGAAAAAACATTATAACCTATTGCCACATAAACCTAGCAAGGATTTTTCTTTTATAATGACATGCTTTGTGATAGTAATATCACTTTAGTGTATTTTGCCGCAATTAAATAAGTTCATGTTATATTTTGAGAGGATAAAAAGGTTATTTCTAATAAATATAATTTAATATTTGATGGTCGGTAAGACAAGTATGTAGTGATTTAATTATACATTGTCTTTGTGATATTATAAAAGTTTATAATGCATACAGCTTTACACATGATTTATATAGTATAGAAATTTAATAACATGTTTTACTTATGAAACATCCCACAGCCGCTATTTAACAGAATGATTAATTATCTCATATATCCCGCAAGAGATTTGGGTACTGAGCTTGTAAATAATTCAAATTCTATCATTAACGGTTGATTTATTTTGATTTAGCTTTACTGCTCTAGAGAAATAAAGCGAAAAAAAGGATTCTTCGAAACTTTAATTAGGGTCTCCATGACGTGCTCGGAGTAGAAAGAGAAAGTAAACTTTGTCTGCATCCGAGAGAAACACGTGCTTTAATGGAAACGTTTGCTAACTTAACGAAATATATCATTCTTTCCCCATTGTTGTGTTCTTTCTGACAAACATAATCCCTCGATGTCCGTGTAATGTTAACTTGTACATATACGTCTATGTCAAATTATTCAGTGCAATCCATTCGATTCAAATATAGATATTGATAAATTATTTATTATTGAATACATGTTTTATTTTCATATAATGTTTGTGAATAATAGATCCAAGAAACTGGTATTCTGTCCACCCATTTAAAGCATTTTAATAAATATTAGAACTAAAATATAGGTATGATAATGTTAATGTTAAGTTTACCGGGGGTTGGGTTAACTTTGCAAAGGGATTTGACATTGTGAGAATGTAACCTACATGTTTCAGTATTTGAAAGGTGCTAAAACAAAGTATTCATTCCATTATTGTACTGTTAATATATTTTGGTTTGGAAATTTTTTCTATATTCATTGCTTAGTTGTTAGTAACTAAAAAGTTACTTCAGGATAAATGATTTATCCTAAACTGGTTTAGTCATACAACTAAGAGTAGCTAGATGTGATAAATACTAGTTCAGTAGCAATGTAGTGATTTAATTTTTTAAATATATCATCGTTTCTAAATTGTATACAAGGAAGTAAACACCCACAATTATTATCACGTCAAAACTTATTTGTTTTTTAAATTTATAGCGTAATAAAATTAAATATATTGTAGAGATTCAATGGTTCATTATTCTTAAATAATTTAAATTGTTCAACTTTTTTATACTCTTTCCTATACACACGAAAAATAAAGAATTGAACGCACACAGTTATTAAGGTGGAAACTACAATAATATATACTGGAAAAAACAAAGGAAATATTATAAAAATGTTTTCATCACGTTTGAATAGAAATAATCGTATAATCATAGGAATGGCTTTCAGTAAGAATATAATGTAAATTTTTCATTGTTGCGGGAATAGTTCACAGCAACTACTCAATTTCCACCTCAGAATGTACATGTTTCCAGGTATCCCACAAGTTGGTTCTCACATTAAACACCGTTGTAAATCTCAAAAATGTATCAAAACTGCACAAACTGTATCAACATTGGTAAATTATAAATGAGAAACAAGCGAGAATATTATACGAGAAACCCAGAAGCTTTACCATTCAGCGACCATTGGTTTCATCTTGCTCAAGGCGACTGTGGTAGCGACATATTCCCACCGTCAGATAACGATGAACCCAAATCCAACGAGCTGTTGCGGTCTAGCTTTTCATTTGGCAGAAAATACTTTTTTTGCCTTTGTTTGATAAAATCTAGGTTCAGTTTAAATTAGCTTAGTTCCAAGTTTAGTAATACAAAATACAATAATTTTGCATTTTTCTGCGTTTTAATTTTCTACACACAAAGTAAGAAATTGATTTAGTTGAAATCGCATGCTACTGTTGGAAAAACTTTTTGTATAAATCAAAGGCTTCTATAAATACGTCATCAAGATGGCTACCATGGTGTAATTGGGTGTATTGGCTCCTTACAGTATTAGTATTTTTCACGGGTATTTCTTACAATATTTTGTTGAAGTGTTTATTATTGTGCTGTGGTAAATATAACATTTTTAGTTAATAAAGGTTTATTGAGGACCGGCACTATTTCTGCCCAGAAATAATTGATTTTAAGTTGTACGCTGTGAACCGCCATTTCTCCATATTGCGCTATCATGCCTAATAACACTGAGAAGACATCAAACGTGAAAACTAGAAATATGTCCAAGTCCAGTGAAGATAACGAGCCAACTTTACAATCACTTGATAAGAAACTTAATACGATAGTTAGTGCTATTGAGGCAAACAGTACTGTTATCAAGGTTATTCAGCAGGAACAAGTTGATTTGGCCTCGTCAGTTGAGCTCTGTTATAATAACATTAAGGATCTATCGGAGTCTATTAAGAAGCAAGACGCGAGAGTTGATATGTGTGTTAATGAGGTTGATGGTGTTAAGAACGAGAACATTAAATTAAAGTCTAAGGTTCGTGATTTAGAACGGAAGTTAAATGATCTTGAACAATACTCACACCGGAACAATTTAGTAGTGTACGGTATACCAGAAGTAAAAAAACGAAGTGGTATTAAACGTGATTAAACGATTGGCGATGGCAATAAACTTCAAGGACTGGTCCACAAATCTTGTGGATGCTGCTGATCGGATGGGTACATTAGGCGAAGATGGTGAAAGGCCTATTATAATTAAATTTATCAGCCGACTGGACAAAGATGAATTTTTACAGAAGAGAAAGGCTAAGAAGTACTTACGTGCGGCTGACTTGGGTTATGCCAGTGAATCTAGTATCTATGTTAATGAATCGCTCACATCACCAAATAGGAAGCTACTGCAGAAAACTAGAGAAGTTGCTAGGAGGAAAGGCTACCAATACGTATGGACCCTTAATTGTTCCATCTACGTGAGAAAGGCTACTAACGATAAAGCTGTGAAAATTCTTACTGAAGCCAGCCTAGATGGGCTTTGTGTGGAGAACCCTAGTGTTAGTGTCATGTCATTTTGGTTTGGTGTTTATTGTGTATTTTTGTATCGAGAGTGAAATATGTTATTACCAAAAAGGTAGGCCTCCTTATTTGTATTATTCACTGCATGGTGCTAGTTATATTTATACTAGGTTTGTTTACAAAGCTATTAGGTTAGACACTTTAAGCTTAAGTTTGGAACACATATTTAGAAGCTTGAACAATGCTAGTTGTAATGTTTATTATTATTATTTATGTATGCCTATCATGAGCAGTATTATATTAATGTACAATATTTATACTGAAGTTAGTTGCCTGGTTGATATAGGCCTAGTAGGCCTGTTATATGGTAGTATTATGTGGTTATTACTGAATAAGCCTTATACTGTTAAATTATATTTTCTATTCATTTTCTCCAAATGTGCTCTATGTCTAACATGAATAAGTGTAATAAAGTACTTAATATATACTACCAGAATGTAAGAGGGCTTAGGTCAAAAACTACTACTTTTAGAACTAATGTTTTGGCTTGTGATTATCACATAATTGCATTGACAGAAACCTGGTTACTTCCTGAAATAAATAATGGAGAAATGTTTAATAATGAGTTTAGTATTTTTCGTAGAGATAGGGATAGGCTAGTGAGTGGAATGGGCAAGGGGGGAGGAGTTTTATTAGCTGTTAGGAATAATTGTTTACAGTCTGAGCATATGTTAGTTGATAGGTCAGAAGAGATGATATGGGTTAAAGTTAGGGATGGGAAGGGGTTTACTTATTGATTGGAGTAGTATACTTTAGGTGTAATTCTAGTTTAGATGATTATATTAGGTTTTTTGAATTTGTAGAAAGGTTATGTAGTACTCATAAATGTAGAATTTGCATTCTTGGGGATTTTAACTTAAGAATACTTCCTCATGAAGATTTAGAAAAAGGTGACAGCATTTTTAATGAATTAAGTAATTTTATGAATTTGGGAAATTTGTCTATGCATAATTTTATACCTAATCACCAGGGCAGAACATTGGATCTTGTTATTTCAAATTGGCTGGAACTGGGTTTGGCCTATCATTGTGACAGCCCCATTGTTAATGAGGACAATTACCACCCTGCTTTATATTTGGAAGCTAGAATAGTGCATTATGGTTGGAATAAGTCAGGAAATAGTAATAACAACAGCATTAGTAGTTATAATTAAAAAAAAAAAAACAGTAGCAGTCGTGGGACTGCCGATAGAAGTGAAAACGGAACTATTAAGTTGAGAGTAATTAACAATACGTTATAGTAGCAGTACATCTGTAATTGTAAATGTGACGCGTTTTTAATTTTCCAATTTTAAAATCCACGAAAAAATATTATCAAATAACTAGAAATCTATTTTACCACGCTAGTAAGATAAATCTTATACCGTAATAATACTCATTTAATGATGAAGAGGTTAAATATTAAAAACATAATTAAAATGAATAATGCTAAATTTTAAATACAAATATTCGTACAAATATTATAAATGTTTAAAAATATATTCGTTGTTTCCATTATTCATTTATCTGTATAAAAATATGTTGTAATTGCTCAATATTAATAGTTAGTTAAACATAGAATACAAGTAGTGAGTAAACAACGAGTGAACAACAGTGAGTTGAACACCGTTGTAAATAATACAGTTATTGCTACGGATAAAGTATATAATTGCAATAAAAATTAAACCCACAATATTTTTAAAACTAATAAATTAGTTAAATTAACTTGGTTCTTTCGTAAAGGTATTTATATTCACAAGAAACTAATTTATTGAGTTAATACGGTATCAGTGAGCCAATGCGCCAACTACAGTTCCGGCAGAAACGTTCACTCATCACTTCATACGCTACTACAGGCTAAACTAAACTTCCAATAAAAAAATGATAAATTACAAAAAAAATATTCATCTATTTTCACACAACTTTCTCGCTGACAAATTTTGTCTGACCAAAAAATAAAAAAAATCCTCGCTTACTACTTTTTTCTTGTCATTGTAAACGCTATGTAAAATGTAAACAATAATCAAAATTATTTGGAAATTTTTTTAATATTTAAAAATGTAACCAATAGATTGCCAATATTAAGAGCTTTAATTTGACGCATCTTACAGAATTGTACAACATTGGCTTCACTTTTAAATCGCGAGAGGAAGCCGTAAAGGTCACTGATTTTCGCAGTCTGTTTTCATACTCCGCCGGTACAGTTTTAAACACAGCGAGACTGACTTTTTCATGCAGGTTAGTAGTCCGCGGCCAAGTCTACGGTTTTAAAAAACACAGCGAGACTGACTTTTTCATGCAGGTTAGTATCATTAGCATGTCGGTGACGCGAACCGAGGATTTTACCCTCTACCAAAACGCTCAACGCGCCTAAAGAAGTTTTCACTTCAAAAAACAAATTTTGTAGAGTTGTATCATGGTCTTAGGAGCATTGATTGGTCCTTTTTGGATAATATTAATGATCCTAATTTGGCTGTGGACTTATTTTACAAAGCAATTTATCAAGTTTTTGATAACTGTTGTCCAAAGAGGAACAAAGTGAAACGTGGATATCCAGTATGGTATAGTAACGAACTAATAAATATTATTAAATTAAAAATAAGAATTAGAAGGAAGTTAACACGTAACTTTAATGAGATAGATTTAAGAGAGTTCAAAAGATTAAGGAAAGATATTAAATGTAGAATAAAATTGGATTATTGTATTTATTTAAATAGTGTTGAAAGTAGCATCAATAAAGATGTGAGAAAATTCTGGGATTTTATAAAGAATTCAAGGAATCATAAGAATGCTAATAATCATATGTCAGATGGATGTCAGATTATTAAAGGGGATAGTAACATAGCGGAAGCATTTGCTACATACTTTAAATCTACTTTCACTCCATCCTCTTTAACTGGAAAGTTCACTGACCCTGGAACTTGTCTATCCTCCCTAGCCTTAGTTATTGATAAGATATTTGAGGGTATGTAAGTGATGCTATAAAATACCTTAGTTGTAAACGATCTGCTGGCCCAGATAAAATCCCATCATATATTTATAAGGGTTGTAGTGAAATATTTTGTAAAACCACTTTGTGTAATTTTTAACATTTGTTTAATTAATTGTTGTTTTCCTGATTTGTTTAAATTAACTCGAGTAACACCTATTTTTAAAAGTGGAAATTCCAAGCTTGTACAGATTTATCGCCCAGTTGCAATTTTATCAACTCCTGCAAAAATATTTGAGATTATTATTTGTAAAAAAATGTAAATTTTATGACACCATTGATGTCTGATAGGCAGCATGGGTTTCAAGCTAAGAAATCAATTGTTACAAATTTGTTTAAATTTTACGGAATATGTCTTATTTCAAATGGATAATAACTCTCAGGTAGATGTAATATTTACAGATTTAACTAAGGCGTTTGATAGAGTAGATCACAGTTTAATTTTAAGTAAAATGCATAATTTAGGTTTCTCGTCTAAGTTGGTAATTTTTTTTTCTTCTTACTTTTCTAATAGGTTACAATATGTTTCTTATATGGGGCACCATTCTAGTCAATATTTAGTAACTTCAGGGGTTCCTCAGGGGTCAAACTTGGGCCCAGTACTTTTTGATTTGTTTATCAATGATATTGTTAACTGCACAAAAATTCACAAATTTTACTGTACGCAGATGACCTTAAACTTTATAAAGTAGTCAATAGCCCTCAGGATTCCAACGCATTACAGGGGGATTTGGATGCAATTGTAGATTGGACTAGTAAATATAAGATCTTTTTTAATATTAGTAAGTGCAAAGTAATGTCATTCACAAGGAAAAAGATATCAATTTCGAATAACTATGCCATAAATGGTAGTAATCTTGAAAGGGTATTTGAATTTAAGGATTTAGGCGTAATTTTGGATCCTACTATAACTTTCAATCCTCATATCTAATCTATTGTAAATAAGGCCTACAAAAACTTGGGATTTATTATTAAACGGTCTTCAAATTTTCATTCAATTTCAACCTTAAAAACATTGTATATATCACTTGTCCGATCAAATTTAAAATTTGCCAATATAGTATGGAATCCTTATTTTGCTAATCGCATTAATTTAATTGAAAAGGTACAAAAAAGGTTTTTACGATATTTATATTTTAAAGAAACTGGTCACTTTACCTTCGATATTTCATGTAATCAACTTTTAAGCATTTTTGAAATGGAAAGTCTTCAAAAACGTAGAAAATAAGCGAATTTACTTTTTCTTTTTAAATTGCTGAGAGGTGAAGTAATGGATTCATTTTACTTGTCAAAAATTAATTTTTACACTCCATCATTTTATAATAGATCCCAAAATTTGTTTCACATTAATTTTTCTCGTACAATGGCACATTTTTCATTACCTTTGAATACAATAATGAGATTGCATAATTCTTTGCCTGGGGAGGTTGATATATTTTTACATAGTATTAATCAATACAAAAGACTTTGTCAGACGGATATAAACTGAGCTAGACTATCTAATACCTTACATACACACATTTAACAAATTACTACACTACCAATATTTTTATTAAGATGTTTATACGTGATTAAAAACGCACACACGCGCGCGCGCGCACACACACACACACACACACACACACACACACACACACACACACACACGTTCTTTTTGTTATGGCTTATCTTGACCTTGTTAATATTTATGATTATTTATTATTGTTGTTATTTTGTTTATAATTTTATTATAGTTACGTTGTTATATCTATATATATATATATATATATATATATATATATATATATATATATATATATATGTATATATATGTATCTGTTATTTATCTTTAGGCCTTACTATCTATTTAATGGAACTATTTTGGTGGAACACTGGACTGGATTGAATTTATTTGAATGTGTGAATATTATTGCATGTCATCTTGATTTAAAAATGCAAAATGTAATTGGGTGTGTAACCTGTATTGTTGCATGTAAATAAAATAAAATAAATAGAACTTATTTTTCAATTAGTATATAATTTGTATCAAATCTATTAAAATATCAATTACTGATGTATTTGTATGAATTTACTTTTTGTTATTATTCTGCTATTGCACCGTACAATAGATATTGATAAAATTTAATAAATAAAGTATATGTATATATATAAATACGTTATGTTCATAATAAGTTTAACGTGTTGTACACTAAGGACGAGTACTTTAAGAAACTATTCCACGATGGCAACTATCAATTAATAAAGATTGTTTATATCTTACACAAATCTGCACTAAAACTGGAGTGGACAAGCGTGGAGAGTACTCTTTAGTTAGTGGTGGGCTAACTGTATAAATCTTTTTACGCAGAGTGTTGCAGTACGGCAGTGTGACATAAACTAGAAAAAAAGAGACCTGACCAGAATAACCACATTATCATCCTTTTTAAATATCAATGAGATAATGTATATTTCCTTAATCTGGAAAACAAGGCAAAATAAAATATGGCATAAAAACTCGTTAATATTGTAATAATCTATAACGCTCATAAATATATACATAGTGACATATTTTCTTGGTCGTTGTAAAAAGCAAAACCAAAATTGGCGTCGAAAATATAATTCACTCTTGCTCGATCAGGATCCAAGCCTACGAAACTGATTTTGAAACTGCGGGTATGTTTATTAATTGTGAAAAACACGTAGATAAAAATACACATTGTCCTAGATGGTTTAATAGGACCCGAACAGAGGTAGACTCTAAATACGACGCTAGGTACGGATTAGAGCATTTTCAAAACGACTTATGGAGCCTACGTTGCAAACGGTTATCACGTAGAAAAATAACATTTTAGCCGTTAATAATGAGGAAAGCGTTGTAGATTATGATACTATTACCTTTTTACACAACGTCGGGGGAGGAAACAGAGTATGTACGGGGGAGTAAAAAACTGACACATTAATAATTAGACGACATGTATATCTTGAACATCAAGCAGTTATGGCATACAACTAAGTGACGTATATTTAATTGTATAGAAATCATTAGTATTTTCGATTTATCATTGTAATGTTATTACCAGAGCCCCGAAGAGTTTCCTTTCAATGGTTGTGTGATTATATCCTGAGTAATTGGCTCGGGCAATATTACGTATGAATATGATTATTTACTAGCATTGATCAATCATATAACTAATTGTACTAAAAGTAAAGTGAATTGACAACTACAAACATATTTTTTTTATTAATTGATTTACACCTGACGATGGCATGTTAGATGTCGATATGCCTGTTTTAAAAATTAAAATGAATGGACACTTGTGAGTGTTCTTTTAAAGATAGGAATATCCAATATGAAGAGTTCCCTTTTAAATGAATTCTTTATTAATGGTTTTTTACATTAAGTAAACCTTTTACATTTGCTTATTAAAATAGTGACATCACACTACAAATTTTAATTTCAAAGCACATTCTAGTTCGATGATGAGCTTTAGTTCACTGGTACGTCTATGATAAGTAATAGTTAAACAGCACAACAAAGTTATTGGAACGGATGTTGAGTTTCCTCCATTTCAACTTCCGCTTGGAGTTGAACTCAACATTCGTATCGAACGTTATTGGTGTTGTATTTGTTGTTCATAACAAAGTCTTGTGTGTTATGATGCCAATATTATCTGTCCAGTGACGTACGTTTCTTCATGAATCAACACAATACAGTCAACTCTATTGTCGTAAAGACAGGTATACCGTTTATGCTTTATAAATAATGGCATGCAGTTACCTAAATATAAAATAAAAAGATTTACCTACACTGAAATAAGAATGAAGACATCATATTATATATAATTGGAAATTCTTCCTACCTGAAAAATAAATGTTGTTATTGGTAGCATACAATCTGTAGATTTTTCAAAGTATTAAAGAGTTAAAAATTTGTAGTATAATACTTGTATTTACCTAACACAAATGCTTACAGTTTTAAAATTGAGCTAACTTAGACTTATTACTTTTAATTTGTAGTATTAGTGAACGCTACAAATTCTAATATTTTATATATACTTTTTTTGGAATTTTTAATTTGTTTATCAGTGAATAGTCGCAGAGTAATCAAACTCTTACAATGAACGTAATTCGTGCTTTTGAATGTTAAAGGTATAGAATGAACAATTCACTCATAGCAGGCTTTTAATAATGAACTGAGACCTTAGGGATTATAACCTGGTCTATCTTAAAGCCATTCTAAACAAAATAGTACACTTGAAATTTATACATAAATAAATATGTATATACAGGGTGTCAATTAAGTCTGGAACCTCTTTCTTAATTTTTAAACCACAATATAAAAAAATACCAAAGTTCACACTTGCTTACTGGTGATAGTAACGCACATATCTGCCCAATCACCGACCAAATAATCCCTTTGGGGGACGGTCCACAAGGAGTCAGACAAAATGTTTAAATTGTTTTCGCCCTCAGGGGCGGTCTTACTTTCAAGGCCGTACGGGTAGTGGCGACCCCGAGGTACCCTAGCTAATACTCCAGATCCCTTCTCTTCTTGTTCTGGAGGCCTATGGCTGGCACACTTCTCTATGTGTCAGCCTATCTCTCTTCTTCACTCTCTTCTATCTGAGGTAAAGTTCCTCAACTCTTCGATCTAGTTTCCCTTTCATTTCTCCCACTAGGGGCCAAGCCACGGTGGAACAGCGTAGGCCAGGGCTGAATGGCTGGTGGCAAACCAGTCTATACTATGCGGACTCTGGACACCGGCGACCCTCCAGTTTAAAAGCAGCTTACCCAGGCATGCGGGGCTCTGTCTGGGCGGACCTTCCATTCCCTAGCTTCTCGTGGGAACAACATGGAAAGAAACAAAAACAAAAAACAAAACAAACCAACCCTTGAAACAGCTCCTGAAGCTGTTTCTAACCTACCTCTTCCTGCTGAGGTAGCTCCTGAAGCTACCTCGCACATACCACCACCTGGCAACACAACTCAAGAGGTTGTTATGCCAACATCCCTACCTTCTCCTCAACAAAGTGCCTTAGGAACACAGGAGGTTCCATTGCACACTGAAGCTCCCATACATGGCAAGGCTTTATCTGAGGAAGGCAGTACAAGCGCTGAGGAAGCAAAATCCCTTCAAGATATAGAAGATCAGCTCCTCAACAGCCCAAGCACTCCCATGTCTACAGGTACGCTGGATGATGCCACAGAGCAACTCGGCAACCTCAGAATGAAGAGGCCCAATCTCACCACTGCTCAAAGAAGAGAAGCACTAAAGGCTAAACTTCTTGAAAAGGGTGAAGCTTTTGACCCTTCCAAGTGGAGGAGGGGGAAAAAGAAGAAGAAAAAGAATCCCGAACGGCAGGAGGTCTCAACTCCGGGCCCAACTGCGGGTACCAAGGCGGGGGTGGGGTCGGCCAAACGCCCCAGAGGCACCTTGGTCACCCCGCCCTCCGCTGAGGGACCCGCAAAGAAGGCTAGGAGGGAAACCCAAAAGCCCGAAGCCCACGATCCCGAGGCCTCTGGTAGCACACCCAAGGCTACCTACAGAGAGGTCGCAGCGATTAAAATGGCCATAGCCCTCGAAGGCTACCCGGAAGCGAAGCTTAGTGCAGAGCAAGGAGAAGCCATCGAGGACGCAATTATGGAAGAAATCCAACCCCTGGAGGATGGTTCCGTTCCATCGTTTGCGGGCACCTACCTAGAGAAAGGTGTTTTAATTGCTTCCTGCATCAACGAACACACCAAACGTTGGCTGTAAGAAGTTATCCAAAGAATAAAACCTCTGGGAGATGATATCTCTCTGAGAGTGGGTCTGCGTAAGGACATCTTGAGGTCCACCAGGGTGTTTTTCAGAGCTCACCCGAAGCTTCTGAAGAAGACACCTGAATAGGTACTTGAGATGTTCAATAAGCAGAACCCCAACCTGAATGTAAACGAGTGGAAAATCCTTCCATCCAAGCCAGACCCGAAAGGTTACGGATTCGTCTGCTTCCTGGACGAGGTCTGCTACAAGGCTGTGAAGGCTTCCAACTGTAGAGCCAACTTAGGACTCTGGCAGGTCTCAATTGTCTCCTCGACAGTCAAGGACAATGCCACGAGTTCTACAAATCAACCTCCAGCACAGTAGGGCTGCCTCGGCAGCCTTCTGCCAGTTCTTCCTCCAGGAGGGATTTGATCTGGCACTGATTCAAGAACCATGGCTTCACCAAGGGAGAGTGGCGGGCCTAAATGAAACCAAAGGTAAGTTAATTTACTGTACCTCTCTAAGGAATGTCAGAACCTGCATCCTGTTGAGGAGAGGCTTGGATTTTCTAACCCTCAACGAATTCTGCTCCAGAGATCTCACTGTGGGCACACTGACCTGGAAGAATGGAGGTATAGTGCAGAGCACAATTGTAGGCTCCGTATACTTGCCATATGATGCCAGGGAACTCCCTCCATCAAGAGACCTAGAGCTCCTGGTGGAAGAAGCACAAGCCAGACGTCAACAACTTCTTCTAGGTTGTGACGCCAACGCCCATCACTCTGCTGGATGGGGCAGCACCAACACTAACCCTAGAGGTGAGGCACTTTTACAATTTCTTCTAAGTAGGGACCTATTTATATGTAATAAAGGTAACCGCCCTACGTTCGCAACACGAATTAGACAAGAAGTTATTGACATAACAATCTGCACACAAGGAATACTTGGAATGGTTGATAAGTGGCACGTAAGCGAAGAGGCCTCATTATCGGATCACAGGTATATCCTCTTTAACTTGCAAGATGAGGCTGCAGAGGTCCTCTATCGTAATCCCAGGAGGACTGACTGGTTGGGATATAAGTCTGACCTTCAGTCACAGTTGGGATCGGTAGGCGGAAGGGTGCGATGCTTCACAGACATAGATCAGATAGCTTCTGACCTGCAGAATGCTATAATCAATAGCTTCCATGACAATTGCCCATTGCGACGGGGGAAGAGTCGAACCAATAGTAAGTGGTGGACTGCAGACCTCGCTCGCAAAAGGGCTGAATGTCAGGAAGCTGTACAATCAATGCAAAAGGAGCCGTATCTGGGAGTCCTATCATAGGGCTCTAACAGAATACAGCCTAGCAATTAAAAAAGCAAAACAAAGTTCCTGGAGGCAGTTTACACAGAAGGTAAATGAGTTAAGCGCGGCAGCTAGACTGCAACGCTTGCTAGCCTCAAGTCCAACCGGTCACTTGGGATCTTTAAGGTCCCAGGGAGGTCAATACACTTCCGGGTCTAGTGATAGCCTCAAACTTCTCCTTGAGACTCACTTCCCTGATTGTATCTTTGAGAATGACGACACTGGAACGTCTGGTAATCACGAGGCAGGCTCACGGCCAAGAGCTTGTCGTGGTAGCTGGGCCATTGCCAGAAGGATTGTCACTCTCTCTAAAGCCAAATGGGCAATTTCTAAATTTGCCCCTTTCAAATCTGCAGGAGGGGATGGAATCTTTCCGGCCCTGCTTCAACAAGGGCCGGAGAATCTCCTTACCCTTCTATGTGAACTATTCAGGGCGAGCCTAGCCTATGGGTACATACCACAAGTCTGGCGTCTCAACAGGGTGGTCTTCATCCCTAAAAAAGGGAGAGCGGACTACTCTGTCCCTAAATCTTTTCGTCCCATCAGTTTATCTTCGTTTTCTACTGAAAACATTAGAAAGACTGGTGGAGAGGCACCTGAGAAAGGGAGTTCTCTCAGACACTCCCCTTCATCGCAACCAACATGCATACCAGCAAGGCAAATCCTGTGAATCAGCACTGCACCAATTAGTCAGTAGGATTGAGGATAGCCTGTCCGCCAAGGAATTGGCATTGTGTGCACCTTCATAGACATTGAAGGAGCTTTCGACAATGCCAAATTCACTGCAATGGTAAGTGGAGCACAGCGACGTGGCCTCGAGCCAGCTCTGTGCCGGTGGCTTAGGGCCATGCTGTGCTCCAGACGGATCAGGGCCGATCTCAATGAAGTATCGCTTGTGATCGCACCCACAAGGGGATGTCCTCAAGGAGGCATCCTGTCACCTCTACTGTGGAATCTAGTAGTAGATGGTCTACTTGAGGACCTTACTAACAACGGAATCTATGTCCAAGGATATGCAGACGACATAGTCCTTATGGTACAGGGAAAATACACAAATGTTGTTGTTGATATCATGAATACCAACCTTCAACATGTACACAACTGGTGTCAGGGAGAGGGACTGAAAGTAAATCCCTCTAAGACAGTAGTTGTACCATTCACTAGGAAAAAGAACCTAGAGTCTCTTTCTAGGCTGAAACTCGCATCCACTCAGCTGGAGTGGTCAAAGACAGTCAAATATTTAGGACTGACTCTAGACCATAAGCTTACGTGGAATGATCATCTTAATAATATCCTGCACAAAGCAAAGTGGGCGCTCATGACGTCCAGGAGACTTGCAGGAATCTCATGGGGCGTAAAAACCCCATATAGCACTATGGCTTTACAAAGCAGTTGTAAGGCCTCAAATCACTTATGGTTCATTAGTCTGGTGGACAAAGGTGAATCAGGTAACTGCCAAAGCCAAGCTTGAAAGCTTACAAAGGCTTGGCACAATCTTTGTAACCGGAGCATTCAGGAGCAGTCCCTCAGCGACCCTCGAGGTGGCTTTAGGACTTCTACCTCTTGATGTTCATATAAAAGCTGAAGCGCGTAAGTCAGCTTATCGGCTGATGGTTGCTGGCTTGTGGAGGAATGGCGCGTCTAACGCGAGCCATGGCGCCATCACTGAGGCTGTAAACCCAAGCGCTATTCTCGAAATGGTCTCCGACACAATGAGAACGGAGTTCGTATTCAATAAGCCATTCTCTGTTGACTTCTACTCCAGAGATGAGTGGAAATCGCAAGATAACATCCCAACAATAAGAAAGAGCTTTGTCTGGTACACGGATGGCTCGCTTATAAAGGGTAGGGTAGAACTGGATATGGAGTGTTTAGTCAATCCCCTAGAACTGCCCTTAGCGGCAGTTTGGGTCGGAACTGCTCCATATTTCAAGCCGAAATCTATGGTATCCTAGCCTGTGCCAACCTAGGCCTCACCAGAAGGTACCAGGAAATGAACATCTGTATAATGTCAGACAGTCAGGCAGCTCTTAAAGCTCTTGACTCCAACAGCATTTCATCCAAGCTTGTGTGGGAGTGCTTTAACACTCTCTGCAAGCTTGGATCACGCAACTGTGTGCGTCTTGGTTGGGTACCGGGCCACACAGGCATAGGTGGCAACGAATGCGCCGACAGGCTTGCCAAAAGCGGAGCAAGCATGCCATACACCGGTCCAGAACCGAGTTGTGGTATAAGCAAGTCAGCCGCTTATCAAAGTATAAACAAATGGTCCAGGAAGACACACCGCTTGCGGTGGCAGAGTCACCAAGGACAAGCACTCGGCAAAAGACTGCTTGCCGATTCTAGCTCCGGATTCACCAGATGGCTGATGGGGCTGGGGAGGGATCGGGTTAAGCAAGTGATTGCCTTGATCACTGGACACGGCCACTTCAGGAAACACCTAAACACTCTAGGTTTACGAAATGAGGACTCGGAGTGTAGACTCTGCAATAAGTCTGAAGAGACTGCAAAACACATAATACTGGACTGTGAGAGACTGGGAGCAAGGAGAAGGGCTCTTTTCGGTGATAAACAACCAGGCGACGAACCAGATGCTAGTATTGGGGAAAAGCTTCTTAGCCTAATTAAGGGCACGAAGATAGGCTTACCCCTCTAACATCAAAGGGGCACACAATAAGCTCAGGTTGACGTGTGAGGATCTAGGAATCCACCCCAATATCCCAAAGGAAAAAAAAAAAAAAAAAAAAAAAAAAAAAAGAGAAAAAAAAATGTTTAAATAGCAGCATAGGTCAAGTTTGATATCAAATTAAAGGTCTTACTTAGCAGAGTACAATGCCGCAAACCGGACTTAAAAAAGTGGATTCATTCAGTAGTTATAGCTATTTGAATTTTAAAACAATTGAACAATGTAAATTATTAAGTATTACAAGTAAACACCAATTGTTAAGTACCTGTGATCAAAGTAAGTGTTCAAAATGTTCCCCTACCATCGTCTGGCAATGTCCTAGGCGGTTGTTAAAGCCATCCACTGCATTTTGAAGATAGTCACGAGGAATATCTTGAGCTTCTTGGACTATGAGATTTCTTAGGTGCGCCAAATCTCGAGGCTTAGTACGATAAACTTTATCTTTGAGGTATCCCCAAAGAAAAAAATCCAGCGAAGATAAATCAGGGGAACGAGCAGGCCACTTTACTGCACCACGTCTTCCAATCCATCTGTGAAGGAATATTGTATCCAAGTATTCTCTAACAAGGAGAGCAAAGTGTGGTGGCGCGCCATCTTGTTGGAAATAAATTCTTTGAAATTGTCGACCAAGAGCAGCTTGTAGTGCAGGAATTATCTCATTTTGGAGCATTGCTAGATACGAGTCACCATTTAAATTACCATTTATAAATAATGGGCCCATAATTTGATTTCCTATAATACCTGCCCAAACGTGAGTTTCTGTGGATGCTGTGTATGACTCATTCTGCCACTTTCACATTCTAACAGTAGTTGTGTTATTGGTAATAATTATTGATTCCTGGCTTCGATTACTACATTGTCAGATGATTGGAGGGGAACATTTTGAACACTTACTTTGATCACAGGTACTTAAAAATTGGTGTTTACTTGTAATACTTAATAATTTACATTGTTCAATTGTTTTTAAAATTCAAATAGCTATAACTACTGAATGAATCTACCTTTGTAAGTCTGGTTTCCTTGTGGACCGTCCCCCAAAGGGATTATTTGGTCGGTAATTGGGCAGATATGTGCGTTACTATCACCAGTAAGCACGTGTGAACTTTTGAATTTTGTTTCTATTATAGTTCAAAAATTAAAAAAAAGGTTTAAAGACTTATTTCAAACCCTGTATATATATATATAAATTTATTTATTTTCTTTATTGTTATAATTTATTAGTTTATTATTTTTTTTTACTAAGCACACATTTTATTATTTTTTACCTTCAACATAAATAAGATTAAAAATTATTGTAAATTAAAACTACTATAAACAATTTTCTTAATTTTACACGTAAATTTATTATAATTTATAGGTTGCGATGAAAATAAATATGGTTTCTTAATTCTTAAATCAAATTTTAATTTAGAGCATCTACGTAAGGTATGAATATTTAATAATCCGCAATGAAATATTCCGTAAGCTGAATTTTTGAAAGCAATCTTTTATTCAACTATCACGAAATCCTACCTAATTAGTGAGGTGTTATACAAAAATGATATCTACGCCATCCGTGTGGTGGTTAATTAATTGACGGCTTGATCTGAGCTGTTCCTATCTACGAGTATTTTCTTGGTAAAAGATTCACCGTTAGTGAATTTATATTTTATAATCTCCGGTTGTACTCTTAATTATTCCATTCCCTTCACTTAATTAATTACTTAAACAACATAATAAATTTTTAAACTGTTACAGCACGTAACTGAATTATACACTATAAGTAGATCACGTACTAGGATTTAATTTTCTTGCATGGAATAAAATGTCACATAATTAGAAAACAGTTTTGTGAAGTTTTTTTTATACTTTAGTACGATATCTTCATAGCTCAAATTTTTTGTACATCATTAATTCTTTTAGTTTGGATTTGAGAAAACACAGTTTTATTCTCCTTTATAAGACTCCTCGTAGCATTAATCCAAATATCAATGTAAGTTTTATATATATACTATAACTTATCTTCATTGAGAAAATTAACTACAACACAAACAATATTACTTTTTTTTAGTAATTTTAATTGTAATAAGAATATTGTATTTTTAGTATCGCGTGTTGATTACTGAAGTACAATGGACGCGAAATGTCATGTCTCCAGTTGTTCTGTCAGCTGTCAAACTTACTGTAAAGAATTTTAGTTTCAAAGACCTTAATGCACTTGACTGACACTGCCGATCTCCCAGTTGTAGTTTGGGATACGTTAATCCTAAAAATTTCATGACAGGAAATTGGCAAATTTGTAATTATCTGACATTACTTGTGTCAGTCTAGAGTCATAGTAGTGACTATGATTTAAATGGGATATCACTAATTAAGCACAAACACAAAACTCTAGAAGGAGACGTATTATGCAAATAGAGAATAGAATTTGCATAACACTGTATCAGAATAGTTCGTTACTAATGCAGAACTCTCCATGTCTATAATGTTTTTACATTTATTAAATTGCGATATAGACCCCGTATTAACTACTAACGATTTTTGTGTTGAAATTCTTTTGAAATATTATTTTAAGAATATGATGACTAGATATAGATTCGTAAATGTGCACAGATCAGGCGTTTTTTTAAGAATCAGTTAAACAGAGCAGGTTTTGCAGAATAATTTTAGAGCAAATTTTTTATAACTCTGATAAATTGTCTTTGATATATTATAACACTGAACTGTCAATAACATTGAACAAAATGAAAAAAAAAACAAACCATCAATTGTTCAAAGTGTTTAAACTAAATTTCAAATATAATTGGAAATATTAACTTTTACAAAGACAGGAAAAGATTCAAGATATATTAAAAATAATTAGAAGTGATGTGAAAAAATCCTAGAAAAAATGGTCCTAATTGTAAAGGATACGCAACTGTTCTCCGTGTCTGCACCGTGAAATACTTCCGTGAGGATAATGTTTGGTAACATTGCATTGCCGGAGTTAGTAAAACTTCATGTGTAAACAACACATATTTAACTAACAGCTTATATTTCAATATGCTACAATAATAGATACTTACTAATTTTTGGTTCTTATTTCTTACAACTAAAACGTACTTTTTACATTAATATATTACATCAATTTAAGGGCACTTAATACTTTAATTTAAACCCGTTTAAAAAGAAAACGTGCATAACGACTTTTTGTACTTGAGGATAAAACTGAATAGTAATAAATGGTTTTGAAGTGGAGCAGTCGGATAAGAATGTCATAACCAAGTAAAAGGTTTCAAATTTAAATGCACTTGTCATTCTCAAGCCGCGGGGAATTGAGCGCCACGTCGTGTAATATCCCACAGTCACGTGAACTCGTCTGCTCATTGAATTTTGATATTAGTCTGATGCCTGGAGAGACTTTAGAGTAGCTCGTATTTTAAAAGAAGAAATTATCTTTCCAAAGATATATTAAACATTCAACTATTATTGGTATGTAAGGAATAATGTTTTAATGAAAAATCAATGATTCAATTTTGATATTCTAAATGTTTTAATCCACGTGGATTTTACTACAACGCATATTATAAGGATTTTCATCAACTTACAGAAGGCGGTCTCAGTTACAATGTACATTAAAAAAGGTTTTTCTTAGCAGGTCCTCAAGTTCAATACATTCACGAAGTAATTGTACTAGACTACAAAAAAATAAACAAGCTACATTATAGTTTTAATAATATACATTACTGATTTAAAATTAAACAGCTAAAAGTGAGAATCGACTCTAGACTTCCCATTGGTACTCAAGGGTGGCAGCCTTCCCGTACGCTTAACAGCGTCAATATTCTGGGCCAGAGAGCGACTCCCAGTGGACCAATCTTTACCATTATTCTATTTAATTAGAAGGTTTTAGGTCAGCAAAAAATGTTAAACCCTCCTATTTAAATCAGCCTAAACAAATCTTTTATAAAGATAGCCACACCCATAAATAGAAATCCGTTTCTGTCATTAAATGGTGGCAGAGACTTTGTTAAAAGCTCACGCACAAAAGCTGGTGGTGGATAATTTGGAATATATTATTTTATAATTATTACATTAACCATATTATTTCCTTGTACACCTTGTACATAAAAGTATATACCACGTTTATATCTAGTACTGTAGCGTCTGGATAACCATGAAAATGAAAATTGTTCTCTAAGGGAAATTTAAGAACACATTCATAACACGGAAAATAATTTGGGAGTCTTAACTGGTCATGTTTATCGTCGCACTAGTGTTCAGTTTTAAGCTTTGTCCTAAAATTCAAGACAGTAAATTAAAATATATGTTATAATCGATCAAATTTTGTATATAACAGGCATGTACGAAACTAAATTTATAGACTAATTTAAAGGCCTTGCTAATGTTTCACCCAATGTATGATAATAAAAGCTACTGAGCTGTTAAACAAAAATATTAATATAAAATAATACGTCTAAAAAATATTTTCTCATATTCAATACAGCCGGGTTTGAAGTAACCTAATTCATTAACGTAATCGGTAACACTGATTCCTTAGCAGCACAATTCTACTCCCATAAAGATGATTCTGCCGTAATGTAACAGAATAAATAATGAAGTTTCTATTTCTCTAGTTGTCAATATTTATATGCACGGAATGAAATTTCCTACAGGAAATTAAGTTGTTCAAGCACTAACAACCTAGCTTTTTAAACGGAGTTTTTATATATAATTATATACATATACTGTCATTCCAATATAACTTCATTACCTAAAACTGAACATCATTAATAGTGTTGTATCCCGGCTATATTAAATAAAATATCAGTATTAACACCAAAATTAGATGTTAATCACTCGTGGCAGTGTATTATATAATTAGCAAAATAGGATTTCATTTAACGGTGTAATTATGCTCTGGTCACTCACTTCCTACCTTCTATAATTATATTCAATATTTATCTTGTGATCAATTAAATCCTTTATGTATTATGTAACTTTCGTCTTATACAAATCGGATAAATAAGAAGTTATTAAAAAAAGTTAAATTACTACTCGTCTAACAAATTTGTAATAACGTCAGAAATCTGCATTTCTGAACCTAATAATTTTCTTATAAATATATATAAACTAGTTAATATTATTGAAGGCACAGACTTTTCAATACTCTCATTAACGTATAATTTGATTGAAATCAATTAGATGCATGAAATTAAAATACCTAGAATGATCAAAATTCATTCAACAATATCTAAATCATTAAACAATGGAAGATTCAATTTCAAAATAAATGATGAAGTATTTTATTTCTTCGAACGTAATTTTTCAAGTAGTAATTCATAATTCAGTTATTGATAAACGAGTTCATCGGTGAAGGGTCACAAGAGAAATAAAGAATTTTGTTTACATACTAAAAAAATTTTTTGGTATTGTATCTCTTCTAACAAGCACTGCCGACAAAAACTCCTTAAACGTAGCCGTTGCTTAATTATTTTTACTTGGCCATAATTAATGCACGTATGGAAATTTATATAGAATGTACATCAACATGAAACTAAATTGAGGGGAAAAGTTGTTTATTATGTTTAATAAAGCGATATATGTTATTGAAATGAGATACAAAACTAAAATTATGTTTTTAGTTCATAATTGTTACACATTCATTACACATATGAACATGAAGCCGTGTAAGTAACGTAGACTGTCATCTCTTTAATAGACTATATTTTTCTCTGTTTGATGTCTAACGTACAGGTTTATATACAAGCATTATCTATTGGGAATGAAAAATACTGCCATTCCGATATACTTGAACACATAATATTTGATAATTGATTTTTCATATCAATAACAAAATTTAAGGTTTAGTAACAGTGTCAAACTTTATACTTTAATAACTGACGGTATTTGGTAGCCTTCAATTTAAAGATTTATAATTGTAATAAAATGTAGTAAACTGGCTTTATTCAATACAACCTGATCGTTCTAGCAGAAAATGTACTTGGTTTGTAACAAGCGCAAACAACAATCGTGATAGCTTCTTTACAATATTCCTTGGGCACTGATTTACTTAATTGGGCAACAGTATTTTTAGTCGTGACAACAAATTATTGAGTCACACAGAAGTTGTACAGGCTTTGAAGAGGAAAAATCCGAACCAAGACCAAAAAAAAAACTTTTATCTACACTATGTCTCGGTACGGTTGTACTGAAGTTGGCTGCTCTAATTTTATTACTATCTTGAAACTCGGTCTCTTTAAAGTACTTGGCTTGTACAATCAAAAAGAACCAATTAAGACCTAGCCAACAACTTTAATAGCTTCCTTACACTATTTCCCGGGCACAGCTGTACTCAAATTAACTACTCTAATTTTATTACTGGCATGAAACTCGGTTTCTCTAGAGTTGGACTTGGCTTGTAAAAGCATAAATAACCAATTAAAAAACAACTTAATAGATTCCTTTCACTATTTCTCGGGCACAGCTGTGTGTGTGTTGATGGGTTCAATACTAGCATTAACTTAATGGACTTATATTTTTTATTATACGGTTTATCGCTTCAGAACGTGTGTTGTATATTTGATTAGTGTTTAATATAACATGGTTAATAGGATTTTGAACAGTTACCGCCATAATATGTAATAAAATTATAACATTCAGCTTCAAGGATGGAAATCCACCCTCTTCTTAAAATGACAAATTAATTGACATAAAAACAACAAAACCTGAAAACTAAAAGTTTAAACAATTGATGTATAACATTCAATACAGTACACACGCATCAACAGCACGAGAATATTCTGTAGTGATTGAATCTAAGAGTTTTATTCCGTACATGCTACAACAACAGCACATATAACACATAGGAGCCAAAACGAAAAAATTCTAAATTTATTGGCAACAAGGTATTTTTTTCGTACTAATCTCAAGTACAGCAATAGATATCGTTTAGCCTTGTAGGCATTCTTAGAGTAAAATTATTATCATATTAATTTATTAAAAATAATTAACGTGTGAAGTTGTACAAAAATTACACCAAAATAGCGAATATACAGGATTCATCAAACATATTTTCAATATACACTTTCAGATACATATGTGGAATATTTGGTTACTTTTACAACCTGTCTCTAAAGCCTGTATTTTACATTATCGAAACCAAACCATGATTGGATATAGTATATCTTATTAGAGAGCATATATCTTATATGTCGTGTTATATTATATGGTAGATGCAGCTGCATGGCAATATTTAGGTTTATATCACTTTAACTTCAAGACGGTCGGTGACAGCTCTTACGCAAAATAAATTATTGTACCATGAAACAATAGGTTTTTTTATTCGGTTTTAGTGATACTTGTTGTTTGTATTTAATAATGCAATGTAAGAGTACGCCATATTACGTGACTCGTTAAAGCCTTCACTGAGATTGCACCCAAATTCTCAAATGTCTATATTTATTGCATATCTTACCTTGATTTCCTACAGAGGTATACATAAGAGAATTTTTCACATCTCTTGGGCAGTTAAATAAGAAAGTATTAGGCTACTGAATGAAAGACTTACCCAAATTCCGTGGTTGGAAATGCAAAATTTTACAATTCCCTTTTCATGCATTCAAAAAATACTTTTTCATAAAAAATTAAAGTCGTCAGTGGAATTTTTTATCAATTGAAAAATATGATTTATTCCTTGCCCTTTATGCCTAACATTCACATACTTGTTTATTTGGTTAACTCTTATAGAAACGTTGTTAGATTGAATCTCCACTTAATTATATTGTAATCTCATAAATAAAAGTGTCACATATTCATATCTCATATAAATGAACAAACTCATCTCTTAAAAATTTAATTGTTTTGCTTTGCTCACGTAGCTATCATAGTTATCCATAGTAAAAAAGGTTAAAGTGTTTGCATATGCTAAGCTAAATCTCATGGAGTAACATGCTAATCATTGAACACAATTTTGCCTACATAAGAATGACGCTTTGTGCAACAAAATTCCAAGTGAGTTAGTTTACGAGGTGTCACTTGGACAGACAGAGAAAGACAGTTAGTCAGGCAGACAAAAATGACATTTTCCCAATAATTTGTGTGATACGTTTCGCTAACGCCCAAACAATAAAACATGTGGCAATCAAACAAACAAGTATAGTTTTAAAATTAAAAATTCATTTGCATGTAAATGTTCGTTAAAACATGGATTGTATATAAAAAAAAAAACAATCGTGACATTTTTTAACAGAAGCATAAGATTATAATTTTCCCCCCAAATATAGAAAGGAACATGTTGCAATATTAGTGTAGAGTGGGTGTTTGTTTACATTATTCGCTAAATCTGATGTGGTAGAGATGAAATGATTCATATAGAAATAATACACTGAAATTTTATGAATGAAAGCTATTCAATGCCATTTGGCTTATTCATTCCAGAGCACTTTTTCAGATAAAGAATCAACTATAGCTAGGTAACGCTTACCCTTTTATTAAAATAAGCAATGTGGAGTTTGTTTATAATGTTTGTACGTAAATAGAAATAATATACAAACAAAAAAAACGCAACAATGAATAACTACTAGTATTAAAATCATCACTAGTATGAGGTGATGAGGTTTTTTATAGCACTTAAATTAGAAATGTATTATTTGTACCCAGTATAGATAGAATAAAATGTACCACCTATAGAAATCTAATGAATATATATATATATATATATATATATATATATATATATATATACACGGCCTCTGAGACAAGTATTTAGTGATTTAATTATACGTAGCCTTTGTGAAATTATAAAAGTTTTACAACGCACAAAGCTTTACACGTGACTTATATAGTATAGAAATTTAATAACGTGTTTGACTTATAAAACACTCTACAGCCTCTATTTAACAGAATAAATAATTATGTCATATATCACGCAGGAGATTTGGGTACAGAGCTTTGTTTACATGTCTAGTAAGATAACGTTTTACACAAAATACTGGAAAGGTTGTGTTGGCGGAATCAGTTTTGTCAGCTTCCTTTACATATTGTACGCGTCCCATAATCACCGGGCACTTACTTTACTCCACCAAATACTGTAATTTACCACATATTGAACTCACCACATACTGAATTTTACCTTGCTTCAACTTTTTTTATTGTAAAACCACTCTACAATAAATAGGTGAAAATTCTTGTAATGAATTAATACTTTGAAACTAATGAATCAATCCGGCCGTTTTGCCCTAATCTTAAATCCAGTTACTGTCTTTTGGATATTTTCTGTAAAATTTTGAACTCTTAATAAAGGGTCAAAACTTCGCTGAAAGATTTCAAGAAAACAGAAAATTTATTTATATAAACACTATATAAACCCTACCTCTGTATTATAACAAGACCAACAAATTAATGTGGTTAAGTAAGTTCATCGTTTATTTTGTTAGGTAGTACTTTGCAATTTATTGTTCTAAATTTTAGTTGGTTGAGTGATATATAGGTGGTTTAATTATTATTGTATGATTTTTTTTACTTTTTATAAGATTTACTTATACGATAAAATTTTCCCTATACCTTTCATCCCAGAAGTCTATGAGCGAAAGTTAAAACAATGTTTTTGTAGTTCTAACTCATTTCTATATCTGCAATCGGAATTGAATCCAGGAATATTCACTGAACAGGAAAATATAGGCTGCAGCTTTGGATCAATTCAAGACAGTGTGTTTTAATGTGTGTCAGAGGTGCAGGACTCAGTTAGGGATCGCTTTCTTAAAAAAAATCTCAAGCGTTGGAACCAAAGATATCCTTTTCTGTTTTCTTCCATTAGTTGCTTTGTTAAGCTCTTTTTGTAACATTAGTTTTGCTTATCAAAGCTTCTCGATGCAAACATCAGTGGTTGAATGAAGCTTAGGCAGCCATTTTTTTTTACTCCAGCTACAATTCCAGCGTGACACCCACAACCCCACCATTACATCGGCTACATTGGTAAAAATTCGCACAAAATTCATCCAATCCACATCATGATTAGTTATAAAACAATTTAACTTTACAAAAAGTGTTTTCGGTAATAACTAACAAAATAGCATATTTTCATTTACCCATCATAATTTCATCAAGTACCACCACAGGAGCCTATGGTTACTACTATTGGTACGCACACCATAGGATGGGAATCACCGCACAAGGTATATTTATATATTAAACGTTAACCTTTAGAATTATAGTTCTCATATACGTTGTGTAAAACTTTTGGTAAAATGTAATATTAAAAAAAGTTTGTTTGAATAAAATATAAAAGTAGACTGCTGTCAATGTACTACTTATAATTATATTTCAATCATTATCATTTTTATATGGTGTGTTGTAAGTGAAATACCACAATTTATCAAATAACTCTTAAATAATTACAACTATAGAATTTATGGTACATTTATTTGGATTGTGATTTAATGCTTTAGAAAAATGAAGCGAAAACAACGATACTTCGAAACTTTAACTAGGGTCTCCAGTACGAGCTCGGAGTAGAAAGAGAACGTAAACTTTTCGTGCACGTGAAAAAAAACGCAAGCTTTTGAAGGAAACATTTGCTTATTTAACGAAGTATATCACTCTGTCCCCATTGTTGCGTTTTTTCTGACAAACAGAATCTCTCGATGTCCGTGTATTGTAAACTTGTACATATACATCTATGTCAAATTATTCAGTACAATCCTTTTGCTTCAAATATAGATATTAATAGATAATGTCTTGCAGAATTCATATTTTATTTTCATGTCTTTGTTTGCAATTGATAAACCCAAGAAAATAGTGTTCTGTCATACCCATCTTCAGAGTTTAAATAAATCTTAGTAACTAAAAAGTAGATTGATGAGGTAATATCGGAGTTAAGTTTACCCAAAGTTAGGCTCGTTTTTACAAGGGGTTTGCCATGATGAGAATTTAATCTACATATTCATTATTCCAAAGGCGTCCAAAACAAATTATTCATTCTATTGTTGTATTGTTAATACATATTTATGTAGAAATGTATCTATATTCATTACTTTAATTGTTTATAAATAGAAGGATTGTGAAGGAAAAAGGATTTTATCCTAAAATGGACAAAAGATTATTAAAATGGATAAGAGATTAAAAATCCTTCACAATCTATACCATCTGAGATTATTACACAACTTTCATTATCTATCGTGAGATAACTTACAACCTATCAAACTAATAGAGAGAATTGTTAGATATAATAATTGGTATCGTTCAAAAGCTGTGTTATTATTTTGTTTCTTAAAACGGATGTTCGGTTCTAAATTGTATACAACTACACAACGAGCTAGTTTCCCCCCCCCCCAAACATTACTGCATCAAAACCTGTTTGTTTTTATACATTTATACTGTTATAGAATTAATATATTGCAAAGCTTCAATGGTTTACTATTCTTAAACGTTTTCTATTGTTCAATTTGATACACTTTGCTATTAACAAGACAAAAAACAAAATTAACTGTGAATAGTTACTAAGGTAGGGGCTATAATAATATATACTAAGATATACAAAAGGAAAGATAAAAAAATTTACTCCTTATGTGAGAATAGAAAGACTATAATCATAGAAATGGCTTTTAGGTCGACTATAATGTACATTTTGCTTTCTTGCGGAAAATATTTTACATAATCTGCTCGATTTACACCTCAGAATGGAAATGGTAGCGGTCAACTTGCAAGTTGGTCTCACATTATACACCAGTGTAAACTCAAAAATGTTAAAAAACTTGCACAATTTGTATCATCATTTGTAAATTATAAATTAGAAACAGGCGAGAGAATAGGTTACCAATATTATTTAAGAGACCCAGAAGATTTACCACTCAGCGGCCATTGATTTCTTTCTGCCCAGAGCGACTGTGGTGGCAACATATTCCAACCACCAGATAATGATTAGTACAATGGGAACGAGCTGTTGTTTTACCTATTGTTGGAATATTTAAACTGATCATTGGGCACCAAATCAGTTAAAACCTTTGTTCCTTTTGTCCGAAATAAATCTTATTGTCACTAGTAATAGAAATTAAAATAAAGGTTTTAACTATTGTATGCAATAAATTATACAGTTAGAATTTCTTGCTAGGTTAGGATAAACTCTTGGTTGATTGCAAAACCATGAAATACACTCCCTCTTTCTCTCTCACGCTCTCTCTCTCACACGTTATTAGCTAACTTAAGTATTGCAAATTATGCCTTCAAATACTGAATGTTTAACAATTAAATAAACAAAAAGCGGGGACACAACAGCTTACTCCAATAATATTCCTGTCGAGAATGAACTAATAAAATTTTTATATTTGACTTTTCCACAATTATGCCTTTCTATAAAATTCCGAGTGAATGCCATTTACTATTGGCTACACTAGTTGATAACTGCGAGCAGACCTTGTGATTGCCTTTAATACATGTGTTTCTATAGTAAACTTTTTTCTACAGAGCGTGTACATGGAGTGTTTACACAAAACATGTTTGTTGCGATTTTGTAAACACTACGTGTCACATCACATGGTTACAGGTTTGTTCTCTTTTACCTCTTTTGTAGTCTCTGTCACGTGAGTTTCACCTGAGGGAGGCATGGTTGCAGATCACAGAATTTAATCTCAGTGATGTTTATTTCAACTATATAAATCTTTTGTAACATCATATTATACCTTAAAATAATTAATTATATTTTATTAAATATTAAATTTTTTTTTAATTAAATTATTTTTTGATAATATAGGTTATTATAAGATGCCTGTACATTTTGTGTTATGACAGGGCCTCAAAGGTAAAAGTTAAAGAGATTTAATCAAATACTAAGATTACTAGACAATTTTAATACTTACATTTCTAAAAGTAAAAACCATGACAACTTTTTAGATATATGAATATTGTTTTAAATCAGAGTTATACGAGATATTTTCAGCCAATAAAAAATTAATGCTATACGCAATATATACTGGTAGCGTTTTTAAAGCTACATTGGTTGATATTTTTAATTAAAAACTTAAATTAAACAAAAATTTTGGGAAAGAATTTATTGGGATTTATTTTGATTAGACTGTAAGAAGTTAGGAAAAAAAACGAATATGTAATCCTTTGACAAGTTGTTAGTGATGGTAACTTTAAATTATTAGGAAGGGGGTTCACTGCTTTTAATTAATCAGAACTTGTCATGTGTACTACAGTTATGTAAGATCTGAGAGGGCTATTGTTTCTCAAGTTGGGTACGGCTGGGCCAATGAGAGAACGCCGCGGATGTCCATCAGTGGAGAGGGGGGGGAACTGTAAAAACTGCCAGCTCATAATTTTCGCCCTTCTTTGGTAACTATCGCGAATTAAGTTGATGAAAGGGCGTGCCGTGTTTCATTTTTTTTCCGCGAAGAAATTTTTAGGTAAGCATTAAATTTATTGTTCTTTATATTGAAATAGTCTTCCAGATCAGATATTAAATTGATTTTGTTGTCTTTTTTTATATGAAAAGTTAAATTTATAGAAACTACAGTAGCAATCTGCATAACTGATTTTTGATGAACAATAAAGCACAATAGAATCAAACAAGTTACATTTGGTTCAAACTTGCAAGAAAAGCAAATTAAAATTGAACTTTTTTAATTTCTTTGATTGAATTTTGGAAATTTAGATATTTATTAATATTTAGTTTGAACTGTTTTATTGTGAATTATTAATTTTAACTTAATTGAACTTTGATAAATTGTTTTGAGATAGTTGTATCTGACCTGCAAAGACTTGCAAGTTAATGTACAACTAGTGGAAAGAGAACTTTGAACTTCTATTTTTTTATTTTGAGTGAAACTAGAAGTTGAAAATTTATATTTTTAGTTATTTCCCATGTGGCATATTGATTTTTATTTCAAATCTTTAGTATTTTATTTATAAAGAGAGCTCTGAATTTTTTTAGTTTTGATATATTTGACTGAAATTTTTATTTCTTTCCAATGGAACATTTAACTATTATTAAAAGTTTTTGTCAATTCTTTGTGAATAATAGAATGATAAAATTCTGAAACATTAAACTTTTTTAATTTGTCACTTTTAAATAAATCTATTATTTTTATTTAGAACTGTGAATTTTATTTAGAAACCATATTATATTTAATAGTTAAAAATTTAGTAATAACTTTTACTGAATAATCACTCGGAGCTTACCAATAAAAACACATTTTAATATTGTCTTGAATGTCTGATTGATACTTTTTATTCCTAATATTCTGGAATATTAATATCTATAAACCAAGTCGTTATAATACTACTTTACCTTTGAATTGTAAAAACATGTCCAAATATTCTTAGTATGTAGAGCTAAATAAATCACACAAAGTACTAAAAAAATAGTAGAAGAGTGTAATAATTATCCAGTTTTAATAAAACTCTGAAGCATCTATTACAGAAACTTGTATGTTTATGAATCGCGATATTAAGGAGAAATTACTATATTGAATCCCGTCTAATAATAGAGTAAGAAATAAATTTCAAGGTACGTTTGAACAAGACACTGTCCTGCATAGCAAGTAATACTATAAATAAATTCTAATTATGCACATAATAGAAATAATTATTCTTGATGAGACAATTACTTTGAGTAAATGTACTTTTTGTTATAAGACATCTAGTATGACATTCTTTTAAAATGCCACATGAATTTATTGAAAACCGTAATATCACGACTCATTATCGACTTCCTGACTTCCTTTATCGTTTTAATAATAAGCTTTTTGAGTCATTCAACAATATATATTTTTAGGCCCTTTCAGTTGTACACATAGAAAGTGTTTTTCTCCTTATGTTTCAAGAATTCGAAACTGCCTGTGATCTTCATTTTAAGCAAAATTACGAGTAAAACGTTAAGTATCGTTAAAATATCGCATCAGATTTTAGCTGTTTTATCATGTTAAAATTATCTTGGACAGATTTTTATGGGAATTTGCGTAATAACCTAGGCTCTCATTAGATGCAAAGTAAATATATGTATTTAATATACTATATGTACATGTATACAAATTTAAAACTCTCATGAAAGGTAAGCAATACACGGACTAAATAGTATATATGCAGTAATGATTGAAAAATGTTATTGAATAAAACTTGTCAAATACATCATATTATAGCACACGAAGTACATTACAGAGAAATAGTTATTACCATAATTCTGAACGTAAGTATAACTTTATAAATTTGCTGTTCAAGTATTTTGTTACCTTTGGTATGTTCACTGCCTTGTGATTAAACAGCTTGAAAATCTTAAACTTTGAATATTTTACACCGTAAAAAGATAGAATGTGGTATAATTCAATATGTGTTTTAAGAAAGTTGTGCATTGTGAATTAAATAATTTTAATTTTAATTTCGCGTTACATTGGCGCAAATAAGTTATTGCCAAAAATGAATTAAATTTAAGTCATTTAAGATTACTGATTGTTATGAAACACATTGTGATCGTGCGACAAACACGCTTGTGAATTTCCTGGCTCTTTCACCTAAAGATACACTACGGCAATCATACCGATAAATATATGTTGTCTGGCACCTGATTATTCAGAAATGACAGGAGATAAAAGACTCCCCCTGAAGCTGAAAACAATGTATAGACAAACGACTTTGTAATTACGCGATGAGACTCTGGTTCTCTGTGCTTCTCTGGGACATTTTTACTCAAAGTATTCATTTGAGGTACTCTAGAAAACGGAGTTCCGTGTTGAGCCTCACTTGACTCCCAGCGGCATTGGTTCATGTTACAATGTTCAACTGCCAGAGTTTACAAGAGCCCGATAGTACAATACTAACTGAGTAATTACAGTATCCTGCTGTCAAACTGCTGATGCTGCCCGCTAATTGTGCAGGTAATTTACGGTCATCTGTTAATCAGCTACGTCATTAACCTGCACAGTCACGTTTCATAGATCATCTACTTCTATTTACTCGTCTGAAAAATTGGATCATCATCACATTATTACTTATATCTAAACCATGTCATCTCTCTTTAAGATATTTAATATAATATTACAATATAACCTTGATTTTTTAGACTGGTTGATAGATAGATTGTCTATTTATTTACGTAGTAATAATACAAACTTCTGATGCAAAATTACATTATACTTGTTTAGATCAAGAGGTATGTACCAAGTATTTAAGCCTTACGACTGGAATGCTGACAACCGGACTGCCCTTCAATATTTTGACCCAAAAAAATCAGTTTTTCCTTGGACTAAGGCGAAGTCTATATCCCAAGATTCTATCTCTAGTAGTGTTATATCCGTTTTAATATTAAAACATTACCGCACATACAGACTGACACAAAGGCACTTTTATGTTTTGTTTATAGTTTTATATTAATTTCAAATCCTATATAATGCATTCAATATACACTATATATTAAATTTGATTTATTTTAGTCATTAGAAAATATAAGTATTTTAATATGTATCGCATAAAATATGTTTTTTTAGTATTTGTCATTAGTTGTTAAGTAAAGAACATTAATATGTATTGGTCTTTAGAATTTTTTTTGTATTATTGTTAACTTTTTTCTTTAAAGTATCTCCATTAAAAGTAGTCTATATGACTTAGTCACATATGAAGATATTTACCTATATTCCAGTATTAATTTTTAAACATCAATTATAAAAAAGAAAGAAAACCATCTGGACCGCGTGTATGTGTGTTAATAGTGCCATAACCAGCTCGTTCACTAGTTTTACTAATAGGTACGACATCATAAATTAGCACTGCGATGACGTTATACCGTAGCACTACAGCTATCTTGTACACATAGAAAGTCTGCAAAGAAGGTCCAGAGAAGACACCTATATCCTCTTTTAAGTAAAAATAATCTTTTTGGATATTTTATACCACTACTAATTCTTAATTTATGCCAAATTTTAAACAAATATATTGTTCTTAGCATTCGTAACAGTTAAGAACTTTTTTTTTGTAGTAATCTCTCTACATATTTCGGATGAAATGTCGATGGTACATTAGGTGGTGTAAAAATGCAGAAAGTGAATTATTGAACAAGGTTGACAGGGTAAATCATACATGTACATTATACAGTACATTATATTTTTTCTATGATTACAGTTTCCTTGATTTCTATAAGTATATATGCTAAATGTCACTAAAATTTATCTAAAAATACAAAAAATTTAACATTTGTTCTTTAAAATAGATTTACCAAAGGCTATAAATGTATAATGATTTCATTAGTAGATAGTAATCCGGCTTCGTGTATCGTATTCAAATATTTTCATAAAATTAATATATAAAATAATTTAATTTCTAAATTGTAAAAGAAAGTGTGATTTATGTAACATACTTACGATAAAGAGATGTTATTACAATCATTTTTTTTAATCCATAAATTAAATAAGAACGAAATTATTACCTGAGAACTGTTATATGTTAGGAAATTAGAAAACTTTCATGACAAGAGTTATGTAATACAAATATTTAGGAAAAAAAATTTCTATAGATCGTAAACTCATTTTGAAGTATCCTATACAATTTTAATTTCATAAGCAAATTTTAGGGTAACTGGTAGTACAAATCCGCTTAAGAGTCAAACAAGATAGCAGTTCCACCCACAAGGAATGTGGTTTGACATTACACCGACCATAAACTGAGAGTGACTATGTAAAGACGCAGCAATTAAGCACTGATAAACAACTACGAGGAGTCAAAGAACGTAGTGGCGCTGACACCTGGAGAAATTGTGTCTAATTACTGGCATCACATCTTCGACATTTTTGCCAAAATATGTATTACAATATTGGTTAATATTCATTGAAGTACACAAAATTTATTTTTATGCAAGATAAATATGTAAAACTTGGAATTTTGGCATTAAAATCAATGGCTTAAAGACATGGAATAAAGGTGCAAAAATAACGTTGTCTACGTTTATTAAAATATAGTTGTGTTTACGTGTTCAAACTTGAAGGAAGAAGGATTTTTTTCCGGAAATTTGATATTGTTCATTGATGTAAAACACTGTGTAATAATTAGCCTAGTGTTGTGATTAATGTTTTATTAAGTGCATGTTTAAGAGCTAGTGAAGTTGACACAACATATTGGTTTTTAATTCCTGACTTGCACGTGTCATAACGCTCTAGCATGATTTGTTTATTTTAAAATACTTAGCAATCATACCAGATTAATTATTTACGTGAAGTAGAGATCAGACTGCAGATCTCGAAACGTAGTGTAACACTGATTTTTTATCCTTAAGCAATAGGATCCTTAATTATCGGTAAAATCCTATTTTCTTCACAATACTTCCATCGTCAAAAAAATACTTCCAACACAATATTCAAGCTTTTCACTTTATTACAGATTGTAATTTTTCCTCGCACTATAAGTAAAAATTATTGGCAATTGATGTATAAATTTATTAGCTTAACGACAAACAAGTTTGAAAACGTACAAAGGTTAGGTGACTTACAGTTACTGTTTTAAGGGAGTAAATATTTTTGGTAGCAGGATTAAACAATCCAGTTGTGATTAGTTTGTAAACAATATTGTATTTTAAATATATTATAATGTTATGTAACAGGTCAAAAGCATATAAAATAAGAAGCTGGCAATATATTTCGTTTGAAATTGTAATTTTTAACTTCCTTGTCAAAAAAACGTTAACTTTTTATGATATATTTTTTAAGAAGAAATTTCAAATAATTTAGCAACAAAATTAGTAACTAAACAATACTAAAAATAATTACTGTACAAAACTGTAACATATCATAGTGTGAAACTTGTACCCTCAATATTAAACATGTGTCTCACTCTGAAAACTAAACTGTAATCGTATTTATTAAACAGGCACAAGGTTCATTGTTTGTTTAGTAACTTTAAACGTATGATTTAATTATGTTTCAGTTATTTATATATTATTTATAGTATGGGATCCCATGATCAAATGTGAAAATTGAGAAATGGTTACATTTAAATCGTACTAATGATGTAAGTAGTGTTGAGTATAGTTTTTATACTCTATGAGAAATAATTATGTTATTTGTTGATTTGTCTACAAACGCTTAAATAATTAATTCTAAATAATAATTTAATAAACCGTTAAAACGTAGTATCGAAGGGCTCGACAAAACATAAAGAAAACCTACCAACCAGTAACACAAAGAAACTGTATCACATTTGTTTATTCTAAACATAAATGTTTTTACAACCGTCATAGTTTTATACAAGAAATGTGTATAATTCTAGCTACTACTAGCGCTCTTTCCCTTGAATTATAATAACCTATGTAAAAAATTTCGGGTATCCATAATTTCTATAAAACCCAGTATACATCAATCTAATTATCTCTAGGTTAGCTACATTAAGAAATTAGTGCGTGTAAATATATATAATGCGATGTTTCAAAAACATATCTACCTAAATAAGCTAAAATATACGTTAATTCAAAACGAGATTATACATAATTGGCATCAGTTCAAACTGTAATCTGTAATTTCATGACAAATAGCTATTTGAAGCCTTATTATATAACGTATAAATAAATATCTATTTTAATAACCAATATTTCAATTTCAACTTTTATGATTTTCTTTCCTCTTTAAAAATTTTAATTTCCCTTTACAAGGAAAACGCAGAACTTAACACTCACATGTCATCTTTTTAAACATCTCCAAATAAATTTTAAAACACTCCCCTGATATATTTTAACAGATCTACAATAATTTTATGTGGCAAACCTCCCTGACGAACATTTTTATAAAATTAATAAAACTTATAACTAGATTTATAACAAATCGATTTATTCCAAAAAATATTTTATTCTAGCAATAAATCTACAATTCTCTAATAGCTGGGTTGGTTTAAAAGAATACATATCGTTATCTATGTTACAGTTACAGTGTGCTAGGGTCTGAGAGATAATGTAGCATGGTTACCACTTTTATAATATTCCTGGTAGCCGAGTTTAACCACGCTGAGGTAAACCAACAAAATCAATACCAAAGCTCCCTCCTGATAACACCGCAAACTTATACCCTGAAACAAGTTTTAGTGGAGAGATTTTAATATATATCTTCGAGGTGTTTTGGAAAAATTTGCATTTGCTAGTACAGTACTTCTTCTGTATGAAAATGAATAAAAGGATAGACATGAAAAATGTAAGTAATATATTCCACTTTTAAAGTGAGTCTGTATTTATGTTAAATAACTGCATTTTAAATTTGTATAACTAAAATTTTCCCCCCCCCCCCCACCCCCCCCCCCCCCCACCCCCCCCCCCCCCCACCCCCCCCCCCCCCCACCCCCCCCCCCCCCCACCCCCCCCCCCCCCCACCCCCCCCCCCATTTTTTGGAATTAAAAATTAAATTTTTTAAAATAAATTTTAATAGATATATTTTCCATTTACTAGATTCCTGAAATAATAAATTTATTGTTATAAATCTATCCATTCCCAGAACGATATCCTGTTTCTTCTCTACTCGAATACTTTTTAATAGCAGATCCTTTCGTTCACTCGGTTATTACATCCAGTCGTTCATTCGTTCATTTTTTCAGTTAGCACGATGACCAGTAAACACGCTCTAGCGGGAAGGCTTAGTAACTTTGTACTGACCCACCGGTTCCAATGAACGGGTTTGCAGCAGCGAACGATACCTGAGCCGGATTAGTCAGATGATCAAATAGAGTGAGCGCCGAGCAGTGGTGGGGATACTTGGAGGGGTGGCGGAGGGTTATTTACCGCACCCTGCGTGAACTCAAATCAACCAAGGTTTTTTTGTTAGCGTTTACCTGTAGTAAAAAGGCATCTTTTGATAAAGAAGATCAAATACATTTTAGTTCTCATTATTCTTTTAACCATGATTTAAAAGTCTTGTTAATGATAATATCTATTACATACTGTACTCCAAAATTGTACTCTTAAAACTTAAAAAGAAATTGAATGTTCATATTAAAAATTATATAGATAGTATTCATATAAACCTACAATTATTCCTTTATTGTAGTCATACAACTTAAACTGATGCATATAAATAATTTAAAATTATTAAAAAATTAGTTTAAAATAAACTATTAAATTATACTTCAAATATATGTACTTTTAAATCAATACGTATGTATGTTATTTATTGGAGAAACAGTAAATCAATTGTTAACCAGATATATATACTTCAAAGGTGATATAAGATTTTTAACTGTACAATAATAATTTTTATAAAATGCATTTTTTATTTTAGCGTAAGTCGTCATTGTGAGGGTAATAGTGGGTATATTACAGACACACCCTAGGATATGCTCACTCACTCACCAGCATAACACGTCAACGGCAAGGAGAATATTTCACTTAGCAGTATAACACAGTTTACAGCTAATAGAATTTCATTCATTTGACTGTGTATCTTTAGCAACTGACATACCCCCTTCAAAATATTAATGAAGGTGAACAGAAAAAAATGAGTGTCATGATATATATTATATATATAAATATAATATATATATATATATATACTATATATAATATTTCAATAAACATTGAAATCGCAAAAAGTACTTGCTTCGCCGGCCTTTTAACATATATATACAAACACACTCACTCCACCCCCCCACACTCGGTTGTTATATATATATTATTCTGTAGGTAATTAAAATAGTACGATCTAAGATGAGTAATGAAAGTCTATTGTTACTGAAGGTCAGGTACAACAGTTGTGTAAAGCGCCACCTACCGCGCCTGTTGCCACAAAATGTTTTTAAATTTTTTCAGTCTCGCAAGTTGTACATAAATAATAAAATTTTTACAAACAACATTCTCAAGTAATGTGTATTTATTAACTAATCTTTCCTTGAACAGGAAAGTCAATGTTTTCTGTTATTAGAGATAATACTATAACGTCGGAGATTACATGGGGGAAAATCTAAGTTATACAAATTTAAAATGCAGTTATTTAACATAAATACAGACTCACTTTAATGTGGAAAAATTACTTAAATTTTTCATGTCTATCCTTTTATTCATTTTCATACAGAAGAAGTACTGTACTAGCAAATGCAAATTTTCCCAAAACACCTCGAAGATAGATATTAAAATCTCTCCACTAAAACTTGTTCAGAGGTATAAGTTTGCCGGTGTTATCAGGAGGGAGCTTTGGTATTGATTTTGTTGGTTTAACTTAGCGTGGTTAAGCTCGGCTACAAGGAATATTATAAAAGTGGTAACCATGCTACATTATCTCTCAGACCCTAGCACACTGTAACTGTAACATAGATAAGGATATGTATTCTTTTAAACCAACCCAGTTGATTGAAGCTATTAGAGAATTGTAGATTTATTGCTAGAATAAAAATATTTTTGGAATATTTCGATTTGTTATAAAGCTAGTTATAAGTTTTATTAATTTGATAAAAACGTTCATCAGGGAGGTTTGCCATGTTAAATTATTTTAGATCTGTTAAAAATATATCAGGGGAGTGTTTTAAAATTTATTTGGAGATGTTAAAAAGATGACATCTGAGTGTTAAGTTCTGCGTTTTCGTTGTAAAGGAAAATTAAAATTTTTAAAAGGAAAGAAAACCATAAAAGTTGAAATTGAATATTGGTTATTAAAATAGATATTTATTTATACGTTCTATAATAAGGCCTTCAAATACCTATTTGTCATAAAATTACAGATTACAGTTTGAACTGATGCAAATCATATATAATCTCGTTTTGAACTAACGTATATATTTTAGCTTAAGTTAAGGTAGTTTGTTGACAATGAAGTTAAAATTTACAATTCAAACGAAATATATTGTAGCTTCTTCTTTTATATGCTTTTGACCTGTTTCCATAACATTAATAATGTATTTAAATACAATCTTGTTTATAAACTAAACACAACTAGATTGTTAATCCTGCTACCAAAATATTTACTCCCCTTAAAACTGTAACTGTAAGTCACCTAACCTTTGTACGTTTTTTAAATTTATTTGTCGTTAAACGAATAAATTTATACATCATTGCCAATAATTATTGTTACTTATAGTGCGAGGAAAATTACAATCTGTAATAAAGTGAAAAGTTTGAATTATGTGTTTTGGAAGTTTATTTTTGACGATGGAAGTATTGTGAAGAAAACAGGATTTTACCTATAATTAAAGGATTCTATTGTTTAAGGATAAAAAATATACGTGTTACAGTACGTTTCGAGATCTGCAGTCTGATCTCTACTTCACGTGAATAATTAATCTGATATAATTGCTAAGTATTTTAAAATAAACAAATCATGCTAGAGCGTTGTGACACGTGCAAGTCAGAAATTAAAACCAATATGTTGTGTGAACTCCACTAACTCTTAAACATGCACTTAATAAAAAATTAATCACGACACTAATTATCAAACACTAATTGCTACACGGCGTTTTTACATCACTGAAAAATGTCAAATACCATTGATTTTAATGCCAAAATTCCAAGTTTTACATATTTCTCTTGCATAAAATTAAATTTGTGTACTTCAATGAATATTAACCAATATTGCACTACATATTTTGGCAAAAAATGTCGAAGTGATGCCAGTAATTAGAGACATCTTGTCCAGGTGTCAGCGCCACTTCCACTCCGCTCTTGAATCCTCGTACTTGTTTTATCAGTGCTTAATAATTGCTGCGTCTTTTACACAGTCACTCTCAGTTTACGGTCGGTGTAATATCAAACCACATCCTTGTGGGCGAACCTGCGCAATATTCGTATTACCTCTTATGTAAGTTTGCAAAATCTTAATGAAATTTATTTCAAACATACATAACATTTAGAAGACTGAATCAATTAAATGTAGAAATTATTTATTATAATAAATGTTTTCGAGTTTAATTTTTACACTACATAAATAATAATAATTGGTGAATGAAACATTGGTTTTGATTAGAACCTCAGTTTATTTCTAATATGTTTAAGGCAAAAGAAGGGTCTCACACTACTTAAACAGCAATTATATGAATGTGAGTTCAACATAATTTTACATAATTAATTTAGAGGCATATGCGTTATTGTGTTTGGGATACGGTGAAGTTATGTGTTTACATGTAATCTACCGAATTAAATTTCGACGTCCTATTACGTTTATGCTAAATCTACTCTACGCGTTTCCATAATTCTCTTTTCCAAGAAGGGATTCTATCTTGTTTGACTCTTAAGCGGATTTGTACTGCCAGTGACGCTAAAATTTGTTTATGAATTTAAAAATTGTATAAGATACTTTAAAATGAGTTTAGGATATTTAGACATTTTTTTCCTAAATATTAGTATTACGTAACTCTTGTCATGAAAGTTTTCCATTTCCTAACATACAACAATTCTCAGGGTAATACAATAATTTTTAAGTCCTTCTTATATAATTGATGGATTAAAAAATGATCGACATAAAATTCCCCATCATTGTAAGTGTGTACTATACACAAACCACTGGTTTTTTTACAATCTAGAAAACATAATCTTTATGAAAACAGTTGAATACGATAAATTAGCCGTATTTCAAACTACTACTAAAATCGGTTAACATTTATAGCCTTTGGTAAATATATTTTAAAGAACAAATGTTAAATTTTTCGTATTTTGTAGATAAATGTTAGTGACCTTGTAGCTTATATACTTATAGAAATCAAGAAACAGTAATCATAGACAAATATATTGTACCTGTATAATGTACATGTATGATTTACCTTGTCAACCTTGTTCCATAATTCACTTTATAGTTTTGCGTGTTTACACACCTAACGATGGTACGTTCGTCCGAAATATGTAGTGAGAATCTACAGAACAAATTTTGGAACTGTTACAAATGCTAAGAACAATATATTTGTTTAAAATTTGGCAGTAAATTAAGTATTAGTGGTGGTATAAACTATCAAAACAGATGATTTTTTACTTTAAAAGAGGATATAGGTGTCTTTTCTGGACCTTCTTCGCGGACTTTCTATGTGTACAAGATAGATGTAGTGCGGCGATGTGATACTATAACATCATCGTAGTGCTAATTTATGATGCCGCACCTATCGGTAAACTAGTGACAGAGCTGTTTGTAGCACTATTAACACACATAAACGTGGTCTAGAATGATTTGCTTTGATTTTATAATGATGTTTAAAATAAATGAATGAATGAATGTTTATTCCATCAACTGTACATGAAATACACTTAAAAATTACAATAGTAAAGCACTAAACAGAATAATACTAGAAAATAGTTTAATATTATCGTATGTGACTAGGTCACATAGACCACCTTTAATGGTGAAGCTTAAAGAAAAAATTCAAAATAATACAAACAATTTTAAAGACCAATGCAAATATTCCTTACTTTAATTAACAACAACTAATGACAACCACTAAAAACATATTTTATGCGATACAATATTAAAATATTTATATTGCTAATAACTAAATAATTCAAAATTTAATATATAGTGTACATTGATTGCATTATGTAGGATTTCAAGTAATACAAAACTATAAACGAAACAAAAGTGCTATTGTCAGTCTATATGTGGCCGTAATGCTTTAAATAGTAATTGGATGTAACAATACTAAAGACTAGACACTTGGGATATAGATTTCGCTTAGTCCAAGGAAAAACTGATTTTTTGGGTCAAAATATTGAAGGGCAGTGCGCTCGTAAGGCTTAGATACTTGGTACATCCTCTTTATCCAAACAAGTATAATGTAATTTGCTTCTAGAAGTTTGTATTACTACGTAATAAATAGGCAATCTATCTATCAGCCAGTCGAAAAAATCAAGGTTATATTGTAATATTATATCAAATATTTTAAACAAAGATAACATGGTTTAGATATAAGTTATAATATGATGATGATCCAATTTTCGTATACTAGTACTAGTATATGTAAGTGACTGACCTGTGAAACGTGACTGTGCAGGTTAATCACGACTGTTAAGGGCAGTCCGCTCGTAAGGCTTAGATACTTGGTACATCCTCTTTATCCAAAAAAGTATAATGTAATTTGGTTTTTGAAGTATGTATTACTACGCAATAAAGAGACAATCTATCTATCATCTAGTCGAGAAACCAAGGTTGTATTTTAATATGATATCTAATATTTAAATGAAAGATGACATGGTTCAGATATAAGTTATAATGATGATAATCAAATTTTCAGACTAGTAAATAGAAGTGGCTGGCCAATGAAACGTGACTGTGCAATTACGTAGCTGTTTAACAGATTACCATAAATTACCTGCACAATTAGCGGGCTGCATCAGCAGTTGACAGCAGGATACTGTAATACTGAGTTAGTATTGTACTAGCGGGCTCTTGTAAGCTCTAGCAGTTGAACATTGTAACATGAACCATGCCGCTGGGAGTCAAGTGAGGCTCAACGCGTAATTCTGTTTCTAGAGTACCTCAATTGAACACCTCGTGTAAAAGGGTCCCGGAGAACCACAAAGAACCAGAGTCTCATCGCGTAATTACAAAGTCGTTTGTCTATTCATTGTTTTCAGCTTCAGGGGGAGTCTTTTATCTCCCGTCATTTCTGGATAATAAGGTGCCAGACAACTATATTTATCAGTATGACCGCCGTAGCATATCTTTAGGTGAAAGAGCCAGCATATTCACCAAACGTGTTTGTCGCACGATTACAATGTATTTCGTAACAATCAGTAACCTTAAATTACTTTAAATTTTAATTCATTTTTTGCAATAATTTATTTGCGCCATTGTTACGCAAAATACAAATTATAATTATTCAATTCACAATGCACAACGTTCTTAAAAACACATATTGAATTATACCATCTTCTTACGGTGTAAAATATTCAAAGGTTAAGATTTTAAAGCTGTTTAAACACAAGGCAGTGAACATACCAAAGGTAAACAAAAAACACTTGAACAGCAATGTGGTAAACTTATATTTACGTTCACAAGTTTGATAATAACTATTACTCTGTAATATACGACGTGTGCCATAATATAAAGTATTTGACAAGTTTTATCAATTACATTTTCAATCATTACTGCATATATACTATTAAGTCCGGTTATTGCTACATTTAATGAGAGTTTTAACATTTTGCTTACGACTCGTAGTAAAAAACCAATCTGTATGACGAGAATTCAAATCCAAAGTATCTTATATACCTGAAGTCGTATAACGCTAAGTATAATTATATGAATACATTTTAAACATTGTTAATATTGTTTCTTCTACGCAATTTTTCACTTAGTGTTACTTGATATTACAATGCGATCTCTACGACAGCTATATAATGTTTTTATATTGTAATTGTCAATTACAACACTAGTAAAGAGATTCAGACTATATCGTGCAGCCCGAGGTTTACGTAGTGTTTAATTATCTACAATAACCAAGTTTTACGAGCTCCGCTAAATAAGGAGGACACAACTATATACGCAGAGGGTTGTTTTGCTTTGATGTTAAATGAATATTTGGATTTCATTTCACAATGTAAAAGTGAAAAGATGTCCTTAAATATGACGTAAGAAATTCTTATATATAAAGACAAGTTCATTAAAATATCATCTTTTTGCAGTAAGTTGTATGAATTAATGAGTTCTTTTGATTGATTGAGAAATAAGGGAACTCAATCCGTATAGCGGTTGGCAATGGACAACTAAGAAAAATGAACAATATATAGCTTAGCTGATCATAATGTTGAGTAAATATACTACTTGTGCAAATGGCAATGCTTATATAATTATTCCTGTTTAACATTCACTAAAGCTATTCAGAACATACGACCTAATAGCTTCAGGATAGCACAAAGTAGTGGTCAGAGGGACTAAGACACAAATGATTTGTCTTAATACGATGTCTCGATTGTAACTAATTTACCAAACAACAGAAAATACTAAAACATCATGATCTGGTTTTGAAAGGTTAACGAATCGAGAAAATTTGTTAAATTCCCATAAAATTAAATACGCAACTACCTGGTTGTGATATAACTGGACATTACTGCGGTATACCACACAGGGTCGTTGTTTACACACTGAACGTGTAGTGCTTGCTGAATCCATGGGCGTACGCTGGGGTGATGAAAGTGTGGGTGTCGGTGGACTGTAAAGTGAAATCACATAATGGATCTACCCCAAACGATCAAGGAGGAAATTGGAGGTTCCGGAGTAATACGAGATGGGAGTTGTAATGCTGGTGATTTAACAGCAAACACGTTAATGGCTTTATTAAAGATGTAGCACCTGCTATGGGTATAACTGTGTTTTCAACATTGATTATTGATATAATATTTATTTGTGTTACTGCATCGATAAATTCAGAAAACTAATCTGTAATACATGTCTTCATTGACCTATATAATATAATAACTCAAACGTAAACATTTCGTATTACTCCATGAAACATATCTAATTTTAAAAATCGAATAAAAATTGTTTGGTTTGTAATGAGCAGAAAGTTTTAAAAAATACTTCGATAAATCAATGTTATATTTTAAATGTGTAACTTGTACACTTTTTATGTAAATATTATTTGTATAATTTGCTAATATTAAAAATAAGTAATAGAGCTTATTTATTTATAAACATAAAAAGTAGTATCTTCTCTTTCTTTTGACTAATGTAAAAGATATTATTGTATATTAATTTTACCGAATAAATATAGTACGTTAGTTACGTTACTGCTTCCGGAGTGACAGGTTATTTTGGATTGGTAATTTTTTGGATAGGGACCCGCCTCCTACCGAGTTAAATAAGATATGATTTTGGGAATATTTCTCAGTTATATTTATTTGAACAAAAGGGAAGCCAGCTCTTTACCAATTTTTATAATGAAAGCAGTGAGGAGATGGCACTCTTGTATGTACAACAGCAACAGCCCTTAAAACATAGGTAGCCTCACCAACTCCAACAGTCATCTCTCGCAATGGACTTGGTTTATTTATCTGCCCTTGCATCCCAATATCATGATATTTGCGCTTAGCGATGTGCCACCCTTGGAAATCCATAGTTGCCAGTTTTAGTTACTCATTGGTGCTATGCCTAAAATAGGATCAGCAATATAGCGTTAAAAACCAACACACATGAGCCCTCCAGGTATATATCCATTGATCATCTCAATTTTATATTAGCAAATGATTTTTTAAAGTAGAATAAATCTTTACAATAAACTGTGTAATGTCGTAATGATATATCTTCATATCTACTATTTATTAATAATTGCAATTCAAAATTTAAAAACAACGATATATATTTAATTTTCATGAAATAAATTAATTTTACTCTCAATAGTAATTATGTAATATAACTGTAACATATCAAGCTTGGGAACCATACAAACTTTTTCTATATGTTTGCCAATATTACTAATAAATATAACTTTTCTCTGTTTGTTTTTGTATCGTAATGTAATACAATGCACTTAGTTTATACAATATATTTATTTTATATAAAGTTCTGTTAATTATAAAAGTATATTTTTATGTACAATTTTAATTGTATATAAAGTAAAAAAAACGATATAAAAATATAGGTAAGTCATTAATACTATTGATAAATTAACATGTTTATGTTGAAAAGAGCAGATTTCGAATGAATATTACGTGATTTTTCTTGGTTCAGTGAGCAGTGTTACGCAATTATATTTTTATTGCAGTTATCCTACACAATGAAACTAATTTTAAACAATCGTCCTTATGTTTACAACGATATTCGGTCTATGTGGTTCCGTTGAGCGAAATATTTCAACCTTTAAAAATTATAAATTATTTTTAAATTGGACATAATTCCATTCATATATACTTTCTTGATTTGCTAACGTTATAATCACAATATTCCCATGGTCTATACAGCTAAGGTTGATATTGTAAAACTTTACTAATGCAAACATATTTTACATGTACACATTTTTAATACACTGAATGGAAGAGTATGTATTATTAAAAATATTTTATTACATTTTGAACATACACTATAGAACATTATTTCACCATGAGCATATATGATATGTAACAATTAACCATTAGCAAAATTTTACAGATCGTACTACTTATTTTGAATATTTACATTTTAGATACTATAAAATGTAGTCGTACCGTAACTTGAAATAGCATGTCACGAGTGAATAAGAGTGATGGGTGATGAAATGAAAGTTTTTACAAGATATATATTGTTGCTCATTAATATTCCGTGAACCTACACCTCCTTCACAAAATCTCTGCTAAAGGGAAATCTAGTTACCGTACGCTATTACGAATTTTAGGGCCGTGTAATGTACGACAGAAATCAATACTTGCGATAATATTAGTTGGAAGTTTTTTCCCAAGTATAAAACATTGTCACAGGTTCTAAGGATATTTTTATAGTTTTAAAGACATTCAATTAGAGCATAAAAAGCCTGTTGAAATTATCACAAATATTTTTTCATTAGCTTTATAATATAATTTACATTTAGAAGACTGCGAAAATTTTTCGATGTTGTGATATTTGGATCTTTAATAGTCTATCATACATAACATAGTGTATGAATGGATTCGGACAAAAATAGGCATATTCATTACTGTATATTTGTTTAGTTTTCAAATAAGACTCACAACCCATTTAAAGTGATTTAAATAATACGTGTTTGCTATAAATGTAAGTAATGTGTTTGTTACCTAATAAGTCACGTTGATTTTTATTTCTTAGAAAAAATATTAGCAGTTAATCTATACATAATATAATATTGACAAAAAGTAATAATGAGAAATAGAATAGTGTAACTTTAATTCCGTGTATTTTTGAACAATTGAAAATTCAACCATTAAATTTATTATTGATCAAAATCGCAGATGTGTACAAATAGGACATTTGAATTGGTTTTATTTGACAATCACTGATATATTTACGGTGACCGATCGTATATGAATTGAGTGCCAGGCAAGTGTTGAATAATCTTGAACATCTTGGTTTTCACTGTATTTATGGTTTTTTTTATAAACGCAGCTTCAGAATGGGAATTTTTGCCACAATAGCTATTTCTTAGATTAAATTTTTAGCTTACTCATATGCTCTGCATATATCTAATATCAGCTCGTATCGCTGTACTTATCTCATTTTTAAATAGGGAGCACACGGTCACAGCTTACGATATCTAGTGAGGCTGTTTCTAAGAGCTTTTTAAATTTTACGTTGCTGCTCTAGTTTTTACTCCTATCAGAAATTCAAGAAAGTTTTAGCCATCAGATTGCATTAGTTTGTTGAATAAATAGATCCTAAAAACTTCATTTGTAACTCCAACAAAACACTCTTTACAACTTTGGATCACTTCCTGATGTTATAAATATTCAACAACTTGAATCTAAACCAATGTAAATATAATTGAATTTTGAACATACTTGAGACTTAATAGATGGATTTGGACAATTTCTGATGTTTCTTGAAGTCCCGATTGCACCAAATATCAGTTAAACTGTTGCTTCCACTTTTTCCAATCCTGAATAAAAATCAGTGTGATTCACGTAGGTGGTTTTACATTTTCAAAGTATTATAAAATATTGAAGCAATAGCTTATGATTTCTGGGTTTCGGAACCATGTCAACAGTGTTTTGCTAATAAAATAATAATAAACCATAAAAAAGAGTTAAATAACATAAATATATAAACCCTACCTTATAAACTAACATTCACAGCATATTGTATTTACATGTGTGTATTGAGAACTCATTGAGATTACCTGATTTTTACGGTTTTCATATGCGTATGTTAAAGTATCAGAAGATTAAAGAGATCTATTCTCATTTGCTGTATCTCGTGATAAAAGCAATGTAAATAATATTTATTGATGGAACTCACCTTATAAACTAAATCACAACATGTTGTTTAAAATTCAAGAGCATTAATAAAAATAAATAATTCTGATAAAGTAATATTAATATATTAGGAGTCTATATTTGTCCTACTACTTTGAATTGACTGTTTGACCTTTGTACTCCATTATAGGTTACATTGTTGACATAAATGTATAAGAAAACTTGTCTCAATCATACAAACAGCCTTATTTAAAAAATATAATTATAAATTATATCAAACACCTGAGGGTATAAATAGTAATGTTACAAATAATCAATAAAAAACAAGTAAGTATTATAAAAAATCTATTTAGTTACTAAATAATATTTACGATAATAAACTTCTTTTTTTAAATAAATAACTTTTTTAAATAATTGGAATACACGTTTCAGGCATGATAAAACTGTATGTTGTAAATGTTGATATCAAGTTGATTTCATTACTCAAATTATGTATCCAATATCAGTAAATGCATTGATGGTCTAACAGTATAACATATTTTAAGAAGGGCCGTTATTTTAATGTATTAGCGTCTTTTTACTTGCACTCTTCAATATATTCCCATTAAAATGAAAGAGTTTCAAGAGTTTAGAGCAAACTGAAAGAATAAATCCTATAACTTACTCTTATTTACTGTATGTTGTACAGTCCAATAATAGTCATTGAGTTTACCTTTAATTAAGTACCTCGCAGATTATTATGGCCCGTAAAAACGGCCAATATTGACAGTTATTTACTAACTACAATTTAGATATACTGGTAGAATATATGGAGTTTTACAACCAAATATTAATCCCTCTTGAACAGTTTCTGTACATAACGACAGTTTCAGAAGAGACCCATTGAAAATGTTATTTCTATAAAAATTCTATCAAAAGCTATCGCTCTGTGTTTATAGTTTTTATTTTAACTATTGAATATGATTACTAAGGCTATTGAGCTTTCAGGATCAAATCATTTTATCATTAAAAGCTGTACTGTGCGCTTACTGACAGAAGAGGTACTATCAGATTATTAATACAAACACTCTTGACATTGTAATGGTTCTAACAAACACCGACATTTGATACTTGTTGGCAATCTCCCGGCTTTGCCAACATCAATGTACCCTAATGGGCAAACTTCACTGACATACAGGGAACTTGGTTTAATTGGTGCCACCATTAGGGCTGTCATGGTGGAATGGAATCGCTTATTCTCTGTAATTTTATTCTTTCCTTAGATAATATCCTTGATTAGAGGAAAATTAATATTTCGAATTCAATGTATTAATTATAGACATCTACTTTCATTGAATTTAGGGTAATATTACAACACTTATACTGACTTTAATTATACATTAAGTTACAATTACAATTATCGGTAAGTTGTTTCAAAAATTAATTTTATATATTGTTTGAATGATGTGGTAATGACTATGACGTGTAGACAAATTTTACGTATTGCAATTATTCATAAGCTTTTTCTAATTCAAATAACCTTTTTTATAATAATTATTGCTATAAATGCATACGATAAAATTATACCAGTATATTTTAAATTATTTTGTATCAAATACGTTTTTATTAATATTATTAACATTACATATTTCGTTTCACACTTATCTAGCAATTAATTTTTCCAGCTCACTTTGTTAAAAGTAACAGAGTTCAAACTAGTTTTTATTATCTTCATACAAGGCGTTAAAAACAGTGCTACAGTATAGCAAATATTTAAACGTATGAATTGAATAAAAACACTTTGCATCAAATAATATTTATAATTTTGTGGAACAAAATGTAATATGACGAAAAAAATAATATTAAGTATTTAAATTGCAGGGAGTACAACTATCTATTAAAGTGGACTTTTTTTTTAAAAAGAACTGTTAAAATTAAAAAAAAAAAACTTGTATGATATAGAGTATATTGAGTTTAAAAACATATTAATATGGATTTCAGTCAAATATTTATATTGCATGTGGCCTAAGTACATGTAGCTTTAATCATAATTTACAAATGCCTATTAACTCTCATGTTTATATTTACAATTCCATTAACTAAGTCTTATGCGTGTAATTGCCAGTATATTTGCTACTATCTGTTATCATTGTGTTTCTATTTTATTACATCAGCTGTTTAATATGAACTATCTGAATACTATTAACCAGTTGATCTAGGGGAATTAAATTTGTTTGGGAAATTTACCTTGACATCGTTATTGAAAACATTGGCCCAATGGAATATTATTTTTGTTGTCTTCTGATTCAGACTTCTCTCTGACAATTTGGATTATTATCTTTACTCGTTTACCAAGAACGGAATTATGAAAAACTATTTGCAAAATAAAGTTTGATGAAAAATAGTTCATCTTTTATTTTAGACATTATCCCTTAGTTTACAAGACGTTACATTTGATTTATAATACGAAACTAAAATCTTTAATGTTCAAAATTAAATATTTGAATTAATGTTTGAAGATTAAAAATCGTCATTTTGTACTCAACATAATCAATTTTTTAATTTGTGCCTCTAATTCATTCAAATAAAAATGTGATTTAAAGACAGTTTTAAATTAACAAACCCGTGCTCCTAGATTCTGAAATGCAGATTTCTGACACTTGACACATTTAAAAACCCCGCTGGACAAGTTATTCCTTAGATAGAAATTTTTAATAACTTCTAATTTCCCTTATTCGTTTTGAAAATATATTATTCACTTGATAAGGCGGTGGAAATCTATACCAAAATATTTTTAAATAAAGGATTTTCATAAACTCAGATGAAACATTGAATATAATTATATAACGGAGGAAATGAGTGGGCTCAATTTAATTACATCAATAAATTGAATCCTATTTTACCAATTAAATAATACTGTGTTACGAATAATTGAATCCTAACATTGGTTTAAATACTGACATTGGATTTAATATGTAAATACATCCGGAATAAAACACCGTTAATGATGTTCAGTTACTGAAAATAAAGTTATGTTGGAGCCCATTATAATTCTCAGCCTTCAATAGTTTAATGTTATCTGTACCTTACGTGAGTATGATCTCGTGATTACATGATAATATTAGTACTTTATAATCGAAGCTTTACCTCTAGATATATAAAATGTTTTGTAGGTTTTAACTAAAATAGTTGGTACAATTTAAAACAAAGCAGATCATGGCATAATAGCTGAAAAATATTATTTAAGTTTACCTATTATATACTATTCAGTTCATTCAGCGCTACACGTATGCACTGTGAGTGCCAAACTACATATGGATCCTTTTCACGCAATATGAAAAACCTCTATACAGTTTTATAGTATAATCATGCGTTATAAGAATAAATAATTAATGGCTTTACCTAATCACATTATTTATTAAAAAATTTTAGAATAAGAGGATGTAATTTAGTAGTTGTTAATCGATAAGGGATATTTTACTTCAGGTAGTTTAATTGTTGGGTTGAGATTAATGCAGTAGTGTTGTAGGGAGGAATCCGGGTTGGCTTTACCTTATCACGTAACTCTATCAATCGGAACGCGTAATTTAGTAGCGTTAATTAAGAAACTGATAGACAGTCTATATTTTCACTGCAATTGATAAGACAGCAGATATAAGCAATATGCCAAAGTTTCTGTGTCATATTGAGTACGAAGATGTTAGCGGGGTAAATGAAATAAATGAAAATCTTATATTTTGTGATGTACTACCAACAATATTATTGTAAAGTAAAATAGTTTTATAACTAAGCATGATGTGGATTGGATGAAGTGTGTGTGAATGTACCAATGTAACCGATGTAATGGTCGGGTGTCACGCTGGAATTGAAGCTGGAGTAAAACAAATGGCAGCCCATTCTACATTCACGCCATTGGTTTTTACCTCGTGAAATTTTTATAAGCAAAAGGAATGCTATGAAAAAGAGCCGAACAAAGTAACTGATGGAGGAAAAAAGAACAGGATATCTTTGGTTCTAACGCTCGAGAATGGTTTTAAGAAAGCGATCTCTAACTGAGTCCTGCATCTCTGACATACACCAAAACACACTGTCCTTGAATTAATCCAAAGTTATAACTTATATTTACCTGCAGACTTCAGTAAATATTCCTGCATTGAATATACATTTGCAGATATAGAAATGACTCATTACTGCAATCCATGTCTTAACTGTTGGGACTTCTGGGTAGAAAGGCATAGGGACTTGGCAAAAAATTGTATCGTATTAGAAAATCTTACAAAAAGTAAAAATAATTATATAATAATAATTGAACCAAACAATTATTCTTTCGACCTTACATTACTGCAACTAAAACTGGTAACAAGTAATAACTACCCTACAGGGTAATCCACGCACTTACTTAACCACATTAGTTTGTTTGGTCTTCTTATTATACAGAAGCAGGGTTATCTTAGAGTTTACATAAATAAATTGTCTGTTTTCTTGATATTTTTTCGGTGTGATTTTTTTCCCTTTTATTTAGAGTTCTAAATTGTACAGCAAATATGCAAAAATCAGTAACTGGGATTAAAGTCAAGACACAACGGCCGGTTTGCTTCACTAGTTTCATATTATTCTATAATTCATTAAACATATTCTTCTATTTATTTTTGTAGAGTGTTTAACATAAAAAAAAGTTTAACCAAAGTAAAATTCAGTATGTGGTGAACTCAATATGTGGGAAAGTTTAGTATTTGGTGAAGTAAACTATGTGTCTGGTGATTATGGGACGCGTACAAAGTTGTAAAGGAAGCTGACAACCTGATCCAGCCAACAAACTCTTTCCAGTCTTTTGTGTAAACTTTATTTTTAGTTTACCTGCAAACAAAGCTTCGTACCAAACTCTCTTGCGGGATATATTAGGTAATTAATTATTCTGTTAAATAGCGGCTATGGAGTGTTTTATAAGCGAAACACATTATTCCATTTCTATACTATTATATATATATATAATTTCTATTTATGTTCAAAACTTATAAACAAACTCCAAATTGCTTCTTTTACTAAAAGGGTAAGCTTTACCTAGCTATAGTTGATTCTTTATCTGAAAAAGTACTCTGAAATGAATAAACCTTTATCGATTAATGTAAACAAACACCCATTCTACACTAACATTGGAACATTTTCCTTTCTCTATTTGGGGGAAAAATTATAAACTTATGCTTTTGTTAAAAATGTCACGATTGTTTTTTTATATACAACCCATGTTTTAACTAACATTTAAACGCAAATGAATTTTTCCTTTTCATTTCAAAATATACTTGTTTGATTGATTTGCTACACATGTTTTTATTGTCTGGGCGTTAGCGAAACGCATTACACAAACTATTGGGAAAATGTTATTTCTGACTGCATGACTATCTGTCTTTTTGTCTGTCTGTCCAAGACAAATCCTAAACAAACTAACTTTGAATTTTGCACAAAGCGTCGTTCTTATGTAGGCAAAACTGTTTACTATGATTAGCATGTCACTCCATGAGATTTAGCTTAGCATATGCAAACAGTTTTACATTGTTAATATGGATAACTATGATAGCTACGAGAACAAACCAAAATATCAAATTTTTAAGAGATGAGTTACTTTATTTATATGAGATATGAATATGTGACACTTTTATTTATAGAGATTACAATATAATAAAGTGGAAATTCTATCTAACAACCTTTCTATACAAGTTAACTTAATAAACAAATATGTGAATATAAGTCGTAAAATGCAAGGAATAATTCAAATTTTTCAATTGTTAAAAATTTCCACTGAGGACTTTATATTTTTAATGATAATTATTTTATTGCATATAAAAGGAATTAATTATAAAATGTTGCATTTCCAACCACGGAATTTGGGTGAATGACATTGAATTCTTTTATTCAGTAGCCTAATACTTTCTTATTTAACTGCCCAGGAGATGTAAACAATTCTCTTTTGTATAACTCCGTCTATCTTTCTGTAGGAAATCACGGGAAGATGTGGAATAAATATAGAGATTTGAAAATTTGGATTCAATCTCAGCGAAGATTTTTACGAGTAACGTAATATGCGTGCTCTTATGTTGCATTCTTAAATATAAACATCAAGTATCACTGAACCCGAATATTTAAAAAAAACCAATTGTTTCATGGTACAATACTTTATTTCGCGTAAGAGCTGTCACCAACCGTCTTGAAGTTAAATTGATATAAACCTTAATATTGTATAGCACCTTAAAACCAATTATAACCTATTATAAACCTATTTAAATATCTGTAATAGTAAGAATATATTTTATTTATTTACTTTCATCAACCCTTATTGTACGGTACAATAGCAGAATAATCTCATAAAGAAATTCATATACAAATACATCAATAAATATTATTTCAATAGATCTGATACAAATTAAATACTAATTTACAAATAAGTTCCTAGTAGATGGCTGCTAAAATCATAAACTAACATATATTTACTATTCTAAACCTCTTTTCATATAATTTATCTATCAAACACAGAAAAAAATTTCCAAATGTGATTTGGCTGATCACGTGGATAACCGCAACAGCGCTGGCTTTATTTAACCCCTGCTTTTATATTGGGGACAAATCAATCCTTTTTATTAAATCAGTTCCTTGATTTTATAACTCTAAAATGTAATCTCTTTGAAGTAAAAATATTACTGTGTTAATTCTTAACACCGTAAAGAATGTATTAAGTAAATGACACTAGTGACCAACTTCTGTTTACAGTTATGGGGTTCCTCTGTAAAAAACATTAATACAATTAAATCTATCTAACAAGAGCTAAATCATTAAACTCTTATTACTGATAGAAGTTACGAAATTAACATCATTTCAATCCTGGCTGTTACAGTTGATTTAACGTAGCACATATCCTATTATATTGTAAGGAATTATACTTATACTGGCCTCGCCCAAAATGCGGCTAAGCTGGAGCTTCAATCTCTTCTTCATCAACTTAAGCCACCCCAGAATTGCTATCTTCAATTAACTCTAAAACTCCCGAGTATAACATGAACATTTATTTCAATACTGAAGATATGAAAAATAACTCATCAATAAAATGATATTGAATTATATTTTGATATTAATCACAGAATGGCAGGTTTAATAGTAATCACATACTGAGATAGTATACCTCTCCCCCAAACCCACTGTTGGTCACGTGATGTACCTATTCAGAATGTGACGTCCATCCTGATCAATGACGCTGTCATTTAATTATCTCATTCCGATAAACCGTTACCTCTTGAAAAGTGCTGTTTATTCCCATGCAGTTAAATTTCCCTGTACATAATTGTTAATTAGAGTTACATCAAATAAAACAGAGGTTAGCAAAAGCTTTTATTAACCATATATAATTTGTTAAAGAAATTGAAAAAAAGAGTAGTTGGTTATAATGTAAAATTTTTATTTCACAAAGTCACACTAATGATTTTTTATCATTAATATTTAAGAGTAAATCTGTTTCATAAGAAATTGTATTTTTAAAAGAAAGTACAAATCTTCGTCAAATTATTGAAAGCCGCTGTTTGTTTTGTAGCTAAAGTATAAAACAATTTCTAGACTGTGATAACATATATTCAACAATACAATATGAAATTTTGATATTCTAACAGTTGAGTTTCACAACAGAAAGAACTAATAAAAATACATATTTTTGTAACGAAGATTTTCAGATGCTCACTCACCAGTATAACAAAGCTACGGCTAGGAGACTTTCACTTATCTGTTTATCTTTAGCAACTGAAACATCCCTCCAAGATATTAAGGAAGGTGGTCAAAAAAATTGAAGTGTAAAGATATATCTAATTCTGCAGGTATGAAGAGTATGATCTAAGATGATTAATGAAAGTCAACTATTACTGTCAGACAGGACATCTGAGTAAGCCCTAGCTACCGCGCCTCGTGCCCATAGTATCCAATCTCGTTATATAAGATAAAACAAGTCCTCCACAAAAATATAAATAAAACTGGTATTTACAAAGTTTCCTTGAACAGGAAGGCTAAAAATTCCGTTATTAGAATTAATACGATAAAATAAAAAACATGGGAAACTAATAAGTCATAAAAAATGTAAAATATTGTTACTTTACCTAAATATAGAATCATTTTCAAGTGTACAAATTACAGAAAGCTATTATTTCTCTCAATTTTTCAACTTTTCTAGAAAATAAATACGAAGAAATGCAAGTAAACTTCCATTTTCCCAAAACACCTCGAAGAAAGATATCACAATCTCTCCACTAAAGCTTGTTTAGTGTATAGGTATTACAGTATTATCAGGAGAGGGCTGTGGTATTGATTTTGTTGGTTTATCTCAGCGTGATTGAGCTCGGTTGTCATGAATATTATGTAACTAGTAACCATGCCACATCATCTGTCAGACCTTAGCAAACTTTAATTGTAGCATAGATAAGAATATATATATTCTTTAGATCCAACCCGCTTGGTTCATAAGGGAGGTTTGCCATATAATATTATTGTAGATCTGTTATAATATTTCAGGTGAATCTCTTAAAATTTATTAGGTCATATTAAAAAGATTTCATTGGAGTGTTAAGTTCAGCATTTTTCTTGTAAATGAAAATAAAAAAAAAATTAGGAAAGAAAACCATAATAGTTGAATATTGGTTATTTTTACAAACATTTATTTAAACGTTCTATAATAAGGCTTGAAAATAGTATTTGCCATGAATATAACAGGTAACAATTAATTAGAACTGATGCAAATTATATACAATCTCGTTTTTAACTGTTGTATATTTTAGATTTCTTTAGGTATATATGTTTTTGAAAAATATCATAAAATATATTTACACGCACTATTTCTTAATGAAGCTAACCTAGAGATAATTAGATTTATCTATACTTATATATATACTGGGTTTATAGAAATTATGGATACCCGAAACTTGTTACGTAAGTTAGTATTATTCAAGGGCAGAGCGCTGATGATTTTGAGATTAAGTGGTAAAAATTAAATGCGTAAATAAAGTACTCGCTAGAACTATACCACAGTTTCTTGTAGAAAACCATGATGGTGTTAAAACATTGATGTTTAGAGTAAACAAATGTGATACAGTTTCTTTGTGTTACTGGTTGGTATGTTTTCTTTACGTTTTGTCGGGCCCTTCGATATTACGTTTTGACGGTTTATTAAACCATTATTTATAATTAATTTTTGAAGCGTTTGAAGACAAATCATCAAATAACTTATATATTCTCATAGAGTATAAAACTGTACTCAACACTACTTACATCATTAGTATGATTTTAAATGTAACCATTTCTCAAATTCCACATTTGATCATGGATCCCATACTATAAATAATATTTAAATACTGAAACGTAATTAAATCATAAGTTTAAAGTTATTAAACAAACAATAAACCTTGTGCCTGTTTAATAAATATGTTTACATCTAGTTTTCAGTCAGAGATACATGTTTAATATTGATGGTGCAATGTCCACATTATGATATGTAACAAATTGTTTTTTTTTTATATATTTAATAAATAAATATGTCAAATATAATATAGTAAAATTTACTACATATAAAAATACTATAGTAATTATGTTTAGTATGGTTTAGTTTACTAATTTTGTTGCTAAAATATTTGAAATTTCTCTTAAAAATAACATAAAAAGTTACCGTAGTTTGTTGACAATGAAGTTAAAAATTACAATTCAAACGAAATACATTGCAGCTTCTTCTTTTATATGCTTTTGTCCTGTCCCATAACATTACAATGTATTCAAATACAATATTGTTTATAAGCTAAACACAACTAGATAGTTTATTCCTGCTACAAAATATTTACTCCCTTAAAACTGTAACTGTAAGTCACCTAACCCTTGTACGTTTTCAAACTTGTTTGTTGTTAAACTAATAAATTTATACATCATTGCCAAATAAATTTTACTTATAGTGCGAGGAAAATTACAATCTGTAATAAAGTGAAAAGCTTGAATATTGTGTGTTGGAAGTTTGTTTTTGACGATGGAAGTATTGTGAAGAAAACAGGATTTTACAGATAATTAATGATCCTATTCTTTAAGGATAAAAAATCAGTGTTACACTACGTTTCGAGATCTGCAGTCTGATCTCTACTTCACGTAAATAATTAATCTGATATAATTGCAAACTATTTTAAAATAAACAAATCATGCTATAGCGTTGTGACACGTGCAAGTCAGAAATTAAAACCAATATGTTGTGTCAACTTCACTAACTCTTAAACATGAACTTAATAAAAAGTAATCACAACACTAATTATCAAACACTAATTGTTATACGGCGTTTTTACATCACTGAGCAATGTCAAATACCATTGATTTTAATGCCCTAATTCCAAGTTTTACATATTTCTCTGGTATAAAAATTAAATTTATGTACTTCAATGAAAACTACCCAATATTGAACTACATATTTTTGCAAAAACGTCGAAGATGTGATGCCAGTAAATAGGCACATTTTCTCCAGGTGTCAGCGCCATTACGCTCTTTACTCCTCGTACTCGTTTATGAGTGCTTAATTGCTGCGTCTTTACACAGTCACTCTCAGTTTACGGTTGGTGTAATGTCAAACCACATCGTTGTGGGCGCACCTGCGCAATATTCGTATTACCTCTTTCGAAAGTTTGCAAAGTCTTATGAAATTCATAGCAAACATAAATAAAAATAATTTAGAAGACTAAATCAATTAAATTAGGAATTATTTATTATAATAAATGTTTCGTTTTAATTATTACACTACATAACAATGATAAGATTTCTGGTGAAGGAAGCAATTGGTGTTGATTAAAACTACAGTTTATTCTGATAAGTTTAAGGCCGAGGAAGGGTCTCACAATACTTAAACAGCAATTATATGACTTTGAGTCAACATAATTTTACGAAATTAATTTAGGATAATATGCATTGTTATGTTTGGATACGGTGAGGCAAAGTGTTACATGTAACCCGCCAAATAAGTTTCGACGTCCTATTACGTTATGTTAAATATACTCCAGGCGTTTTCCATAATCCTCTTTCAAGAAGGGATTCTATCTTGTTTGACTCCTAAGCGGATTTGTACTGCCAGTGACACTGAAATTTGTTTATGAATTTATAATTGTATAGGATATTTTAAAATGAGTTTATGATCTTTAGATATTTTTTCCCTAATTATCAATATTATATAACTTTTGTCATGAAAGTTTTCTATCTCCTAACATATAACAATTCTTAGGTAATACAGTAATTTTTAAGTCCTTCTTATATAATTGATGGATTAAAAAATGATCGACATAACATTCCCATCATTGTAAGTGTGTACTATACACAAACCACTGGTTTTTTTTTACAATCTAGCAAATTAAATATTACATGTAATAATTTTTATGAAAAACAGTTGAATACGATAAATTAGCCGTATTTCAAACTACTAATAAAATCGGTTAACATTTATAGCCTTTGGTAAATATATTTTAAAGAACAAATGTTAAATTTTTCGTATTTGTAGATAAATGTTAGTGAACTTTAGCATATATACTTGTAGAAATCAAGTATCTGTAGTCATAGACAAAAATATTGTACTGTATAATGTACATGTATGATTTACCTTGTCAACCTTGTTCCATAATTCACTTTATAGTTCTGCGTGTTTACACACCTAACAATGGTACATTCGTCCGAAATATGTAGTGAGAATCTACAGAACAAATTTTGGAACTTTTACAAATGCTAAGAACAATATATTTGTTTAAAATTTGGCAGTAAATTAAGTATTATTGGTAATATAAACTATCCAAACAGATGATTTTTACTTAAAAGAGGATATAGGTGTCTTCTCTAGGCCTTCTTTCGCGGACTTTCTATGTGTACAAGATAGATGTAGTGCGGTGATGTGATACTATAACGTCATCGTAGTGCTAAGTTATAATGCCGCACCTATCGGTCAAGTAGTTATAGAGCCGTTTATAGCACTATTAACACACATATAAACGTTGGTCTAGAATGATTTGCTTGATTTTATAATGATGTTTAAAATAAATGAAAGAATGAATGTTTATTCCATTAACTGTACATGAAATTACACTTAAAAAATACAATAGTAAAGCACTAAACAGAATAATACTAGAAAATAGGTAATATCATCATAATGTGACTAAGTCACATAGACCACTTTTAATGGAGAAGCTTAAAGAAAAAATTAAAAATAATACAAAACAATTTTAAAGACCTACGCAAATATTCCTTACTTTAATTAACAAATAATGACAACCACTAAAAACATATTTTATGCGATACATATTAAAATACTTATATTGCTAATAACTAAATAATTCAAATTTAATATATAGTGTACATTGATTGCATTATGTAGGATTTCAAGTAATATAAAACTATAAACGAAACAAAAGTGCTATTGTCAGTCTATATGTGCCGTAATGCTTTAAATAGTAATTGGATATAACAATACTAAAGACTAGACACTTGGGATATAGATTTCGCTTAGTCCAAGGAAAAAACTGATTTTTTGGGTCAAAATATTGAAGGGCAGTCCGCTCGCAAGGCTTAGATACTTGGTACATCCTCTTCATCCAAACAAGTATAATGTAATTTGCTTTTAGAAGGTTGCATTACTACGCAATAAAGATACAATCTATCTATTGTCTAGTCGAAAAACCAAGGTTGTATTGTAAATATGATATCAAATATTTTTAAGAAAGACAACATGGTTTAGATATAAGTTATAATGTGATGATGATCCAATTTTCTGACTAGTAAATAGAAGTAGAGGACCTATAAAACGTGACAGTGCAGGTTAATCACGTAGCTGATTAACAGATGACTATAAATTACCTATGCAATTAGCGGGCTGCGTCAGCAGCTGACAGCAGGATATTGTAATGCTGAGTTAGTATTGTACTGTCGTGCTTTGGTAAGGTCTGTCAGTAGAACATTGTAACGTTAACCATGCCGCTGGGAGTCAAGTGAGGCTCATCACGGAACTCCGTTTCTAGAGTACCGCAATTGAACACCTCGAGGAAAAGGGTCCTGGAGAAGCACAAAGAACCAGAGTATCATGGCGTAATTACAAAGTCGTTTGTCTATACATTGTTTTCAGCTTTAGGGGGAGTCTTTTATCTCCCGTCATTTCTGGATAATAAGGTGCCAGACAACTATATTTATCGGTATGACTGCCGTAGCATATCTTTAGGTGAAAGAGCCAGCATATTCACAAACGTGTTTGTCGCACGATTACAATGTATTGCGTAACAATCAGCAACCTTAAATTACTTAAATTTAATTCATTTTTGGCAATAAATTATTTGCGCCATTGTTACGCAAAATACAAATTATAATTATTCAATTCACAATGCACAACGTTCTTAAAAACACATATTGAATTATACCATCTTCTTACGGTGTAAAATATTTAAAGGTTAAGATTTTAAAGCTGTTTAAACACAAGGCAGTGAACATACCAAAGGTAAAAAAAAAACACTTGAACAGCAATGTGGTAAACTTATATTTACGTTCACAAATTTGATAATAACTATTACTCTGTAATATACGACGTATGCCATAATATAAAGTATTTGACAAGTTTTATCAGTAACATTTTCAATTATTACTGCATATATACTATTTAGTCCCGTTTATTGCTACCTTTAATGAGAGTTTTTTCAAATTTTGCTTATGACTCGTAGGAAAAAGCAATATGTATGACAAAAATTCAAATCAAAAGTATCTTATATACCTGAAGTCGTATAACGCTAAGTATAATTATAAGAATACATTTTAAACATTGTTAATATTGTTTCTTCTACGTAATTTTTCAATTAGTGTTACTTTACATTACAATGCGATCTCTACGACAGCTATATAATGTTTTTATATTGTAATTGTCAATAACAACACTGGTAAAGAGATTCAGAATATATCGTGCAGCCCGAGGTTATATCGTGTTTAATTATCTGTAACAACAAGGTTTTACGAGCTCTGCTAAATAAGGAGGACACAACTATATACGCAGAGTGTTGTTTTGCTTTGATGTTAAATGAATATCTGGATTTCCATTTCACAATGTAAATGTGAAAAGAATGTCGTTACATATGACGTAAGAAATTCTTATATATAAAGACAAGTTGATTAAAATATTATATTTTTACAGTAAAATATGTGAAATAATGAGTTCTTTTGAATGATTGAGTAAGAAAGGGAACTTTTTCAGTACAGCGGTTGGCAATGAACAACTAAGAACAATGAACAATATATACCTTAGCTGATCATAATGTTGAGTAAATATAATACTTTGCAAGTGGCAATATTAATATAATTATTCTAGTTTTACATTCGCTAAAGTTATCCAGAAAATACGTCTTAATAGCACCAGGACAACAAAACGTAGTGGTGTGAGGGACTAAGACACAAATGAATTGTCTTAATACGAGTGTCTCGATTGTAACTATCTTATCCAAGAACAGGACATACTAACGTCATGTTCTGGTTTGAAAAAGTTAACGAATCGAGAAAATTTGTTAGATTCCCATAATATTAAATACGCAAATAACTGGTTGTGATATAACTGGACATTACTGCGGTATACCACACAGGGACGTTGTTGACACACTGAACGTGTAGTGCTTGCTGAAATCCACGGCGTAACAAATAGTATCTACACTGATTTAACTTCCCGATTTATCGTAATTACATGTTAGTCTACACATTACACCACGAGACGCTGGGGTGATGAAAGTGTGGGTGTCGGTGGACTGTAAAGTGGAATCACATAATGGATCTACCCCGAACGATCAAGGAGGAAATTGGAGGTTCCGGAGTAACACGAGATGGGAGTTGTAATGCTGATGATTTAACAGCAAACACGTTAATGGCTTTATTAAAGATATAGCACCTGCTATGGGTATAACTGTGTTTTCAACATTTGATTATTAATATAATATTTATTTGTGTTACTACATTGATAAATTCGGAAAACTAATCGGTATTACATGTCTTTATTGACCTATATAATATAATCACTGTAATTTAAATATTTCGTATTACTCAATGAAACATATCTAGTTTAAAAAATGGAATAAAAATTTTTTTGGTGTGTAATGAGCAGAAAGTTTTAAAAAATACTTTGATAAATCAATGTTATATTTTAAATGTATAACTTGTACATTTTATGTAAATATTATTTGTATAATTTGCTAATATTAAAAAATAAGTAATTGAGCTTATTTATTTATAAAAATAAAAAGTAGAATACTTTCTTTCTCTTGACTAATGTTAAAAGATATTATTTTATATTAATTTTACTTGATAAATATAGTAATTTAGTGACAGGTTATTCTGGATGGGTAATTTTTTGGATAGGGACCGCCTCCTACCGAGTTAAAAAAGGTATAAATTTGGGAATATTTCTCAGTCATATTACTTTGAACGGAAGGGAAGCCATGCTCTGTACCAATTTCTATAAGGAAAGGAATCAGGAGATGGCACCCTTGTGTGTAAAATAGCAACAGCCCTTAACACTTAGGTAGCCTCACCAACTTCAACAGTCATCTCTCGCAATAGACATGGTTTATTTATCTGCCCTTGCACCCCAATATCATGATATTTGCGCTTAGCGATGTCCCAACCGTTGGAAATCCCATAGTTGCAAGTTTTAGTTACTCATTGGTGCTATGCCTAAAATGGGATCAGCAATGTAGCGTTAAAAACCAACAAAAATTAGCCCTACAGGTATATATCCATTGATCTTCTCAGTTTATAATAGCAAATGGTTTTTTAAATTAGAATAAATCTTTACAATAAATTATGTAATGTCGTAATGATATATCTTCATATCTACTATTTATTAATAATTGCAATTTTATTGAAAATTTAAAAACAACGATATATATTTAATTTTCATGAAATAAATAAATTTACTCTAAATAGTAATTATGTAATATAACTGTAACATATCAAGCTTGGGAACCATACAAAACTGTTTCTACAGGTTTGCCAATATTACTAATAAATATAATCTTTCTCTAATGTTGTTGTATCGTAATGTATACAATGCACATAGTTTATATACTATATTTATTTTATATAAAGTTCTGTTAATTATACAAATATATTTTATGTACAATTTAAATTGTATATAAAATAAAACAACGATATAAAAATAATAGGTAAGTCATTAATACTATGGATAAATTACATGTTTATGTCGAAAAGAGCAGATTTCGAATGAATATTACGTGATTTTTCTCGGTTCAGTGAGCAGTGTTACGCATTTATATTTTTATTCCAGTTATCCTACACAATGAAACCAATTTTTTTAAACAATAGTCCTTATGTTTACAAAGATATTCTGTCTATGTGGTTCCGTTTGCGCGAAATATTTCAACATTCATTATTTTATTTATAATTATAATATTTTTTTATAATTCATAAATTATTTTCAAATCGGACATAATTGCACTCATTTATACTCTATTGATGTGCTAACGTTTTATATTGTAAAACTTCACAAATGCAAACACATTTTACATGTTTTCATGTTTTTATACACTCAACGGAAGAGTATGTATTATTAGAAATATATTATTATATTATAAACATACACTATAGAAAATTATTTTATCATAAGCTTATACGATCTGTAACAATTTACCTATAGCACCATTTTACAGATCCTAAAACGTGTTTTGAATCTTTACATTTTAGATCCTATAAAAATTAGTGGTACGGTAACTTGAAATAGCATGTCGAGAGTGAATAAGCGTGATGGGTCAAGAAATGGAAATGTTTAAAAAATATGTATTATTGCTCATTAATGTTTAGTGAACCTACACCTCCATCACAAAATTTCTCTTATAGGGAAATCTAGTTACGCGATGACTAAGTTTAGGGCTTTTTACTGTACGACAGCAATCAATACTTGCGATAATATTGGTTGGAGGATTTTTCCTAAGTATAAAACATTGTCACAGGTTGAAATATATTTTTATAGTTTTAAGGACATACAATTAGAGCATACAAAGCCTGTTTAAATTATCATAAGTATTCTTTTCGTTTAGCTTTATAATATAATTTAATTTAGAAGATTGCGAAGATTTTTCGATGTTATGATATTTGGATCTACATACATAACACACTGTACTAATGGATTCGGACAAAATTAGGCATATTCATTACTGTATATTTCTTTAATTTTCAAATAAGACTCACAACCCATTTAAAGTGATTTAAATAAAACGTGTTTTGCTATAAATGTAAGTAATATGTTTGTTACTTAATAAGTCACGTTCTTTTTTATTTCTTAGAAAAAATTTTAACAGTTAATTTATACATAATATACTATTGAAAATAAGTAATAATGACAAATAGAATAGTTTAACTTTAATTCCGTGTATATGTTTGAACAATTGAAAATTTAAACCAAAAAATTTATTAATGTAAAAAATCGCACATGTCTACAAATAAGACATTTGAATTGGTTTTATTTGACAATCACTAATATATTTACGGTGACCGACCGTATATGAATGGAGAGGTAGGCAAGTGTTGAGTAATCTTGAAAATCTTGATTTTCACTGTAACTATAGTTTTTGTTTATAAACGCAGCTTCATAATGGGGTATTTTTGCCACAAGAGCTATTTTTTAGATTAAATTTGTAGTTCGCTCAAATGCTCTGAACATATCTCATATCATTACGTATAGCTGTATTTATCCCATTTTTAAACAGGGAGCACACGATCCGCAGCTTACGATATCTAGTGAGGCAGTTACTAAGAGCTTTCAAATTTTACGTTGCTGCTCTAGTTTTTACTACTATCAGAAATTCAAGAAAGTTTTAGCCATCAGATTGCATTAGTTTGTTGAATAAATAAATCCTAAAAACTTCATTTGTAACTCCAACAAAACACTCGTTACAACTTTGGATCACTTCCTGATGTTATAAATATTCAACAAATATAATTGAATTTTGAACACACTTGAGACTTAATAGAGGGATTTGGACAATTTCTGATGTTTCTTGAAGTCCCGATGGCACCAAATATCAGTTATACTGTCGCTTCCACTTCTTCCAATCCTGAATAAAAATAAGTGTGATTCATGTAGGTGGTTTTACATTTTGGTATGGTGAAGTATCATAAAACATTGAAGCTGTAACTTGTTGTAACAGTTTTACTATTCTCATTAGTGTTAAGAAGTATTAAATAATCACCACTTAGTCACGAGTTACGAGGTGGAGGTCTCACCTAATTACACCATGAACCACAAGTTGTCCGGCAGCCCAGGACTTTGCGGTGTGCTCTGTTTATCCTGTCTCCGCTGTTGATAGACCAAATTAGCGCTGTACTAAACTAGCAATAAATAATATAATAAGGTTGTGAAAGTCATAAAAGCAGCTAAACCCTTGTAAAATGGAGAAATAGAACAGATTTTTTAATTTTATTGTGTAATTTAATATTAATTACAGATCATCTACAATATCCGATCTTTTTCATGTAAGTATCGGATCATATAGAACAAAAACCTGGTTACTTCAATTCCAGCGTTAAATTTAATATTCATTTTCTAACTCTATTGAATTACTCAAATTATGTATCCAATATCAGTAAATGCATTGATGGTCTAACAGTTTAATATATTTTAAGAATGGCCGTTATTTTAATGTATTAGCGTCTTTTTTACTTGTACTTTGCAATATATTCCCATTAAAATGAAAGAGTTTCAAGAGTTTAGAATAAACTGAAAGAATAAATTCTATAACTTACACTTATTTAATGTATGTTGTACAGTCCAATAATAGTCATTGAGTTTACCTTTAATTAAGTACCTCGCAGATTATTATATGGACTGTTATTTACTACCTACAATTTAGATATACTGGTAGAATATATGGAGTTTTACACCAAATATTAATCCCTCTTGAACAGTTTCTGTACATAACGACAGTTTCAGAAGAGACCCATTGAAAATGTTATTTCTATAAAAATTCTATCAAAAGCTATCGCTCTGTGTTTATAGTTTTTATTTTCAATATTGAATATGATTACTAAGACTATTGAGCTTTCAGGATCAAATCATTTTATCATTAAAAGCTGTACTGTGCGCTTACTGACAGAAGAGGTACTATCAGATTATTAATACAAACACTCTTGACATTGTAATGGTTCTAACAAACACCGACATTTGATACTTGTTGGCAATCTCCCGGCTTTGCCAACATCAATGTACCCTAATGGACAAACTTCACTGACATACAGGGAACTTGGTTTAATTGGTGCCACCATTAGGACTGACATTGTGGAATGGAATTGCTTATTCTCTGTAATATTCTTCTTTCCTCAATTAATAGCCTTGATTAGTCGGAATTTATATTTCGAATTTAATGTATTCACCAGACATCTTCTTTCTTTGTATTTATGTTAATATTACAAACACTTATACAGACCTTAACTATACAACATAATAACCCGGTAAGTTGTTTTAGAAATCAATTGTTATATATTGTTTGAATGATATAGTGATGACTATAACGTGTAGTCTTAAGTTTTCGCAATTCAAATAATCGTTTTTGTAAATAATAGGTATTGCTATAAATGCGTAAGATTAAAAACAAAAATACCAGTATATTTTTACATTATTTTTGTATTACATACGTGTTTATTACGATAATTAACATTATATTTTCGTTTCACACTTATCTATAAGTAAATTTTTACAGATCATGTGGTTAAAGGCATTAGAATTAAAATTTAGCTTCCATTATCTTCGTATAAGTGCTAGTGTAGAAAACATATTTTAACCGCTGAAGGGTATATAAAAAACATGGCATCAATATAATATTAAAAATGTAAAGAAAAACGATCTAATGATGAAAATTAATAATGGTAAATACGTAAAGAGCGGGGAGTAGAGCAAACTATCTATGAATGTAAACTTCTTACACGAAACACCTTTTAGTAATTTAAGAAAAACTGCTATGATCCGGCTAGAAAATATTGAGTTTCCAGAATATATCAAAATGGATTTTAGCGAAATATTTTTTATTTCAAGTAGCATACTGATAGCCTCAATCGTAATTATGAACGCCTATTAACTCTTCTGTTTATATTTACAATTCATTAACTATGCTTTATGCGTGTAATCAGCAGTTTATTTGCTACTATCAGTTATATTCTACTGCGTTTCCAATTTATTAGACCAGCTATTTAATATAAATTACCTGTATAATACTACATTAGTTGTTCATTGTCACCGTAATATATTGCAGGTATTTATTGTTCAAAGTCTATGTAAATTCAGATAACTATTGAACCAGTTGACCTAGGGGAAATAAATTGATTTAGAAAATGTTCCTTGACATTGTTATTGAAAACATTGGCCCACTGTGAATATAATTTTTAGTTATCTTCTGTTTCACACTTCTATCTGACGATTTGGATTATTATATTTTCTCGTTTATCAAGAACGTAAAATTATGGTTGATGAAAAATACTTCGTCTTTTATTTCAGCCCTTACCCCCTAATTTAAAAGACTTTACATTTTTTTATAATACGAAACAAAAATCTTTAATTTTCCAAATTAAATACATGAATTAAATTTTGAAGATTCAACATCGTCATTTTGTACGCAACATAATTTAATTTTTAATTTGTGCCTATAATTCAATTCCAATAAAAATGCGATTTAAAACAGTTCAGTGAATATGCTTCTGGAATACACATTTCTGATGCAATTAAGAATTCTGCTTGAAAAGTTAATTCCTTCGAGAGAAATTTGTAATAACTTCTAATTTCTCTGATTCGTTGTAAGATATATTATTAAATTGATAAGGCTGTGAAAATCTATATCAAAATAATATAACTAAATAATTGTAATAAATACAGATGAAACATGGAATATAATTATAGAAGAGAGGAAATGAGTGGGCACAGTTGAAATTATATCATTAAATGGAACCCTATTTTGACAATTAGATAATACTGTGTTTCGAATGATTTACTCCTAACATTGGTTTAAATACTAACATTGGATTTAATATTTAACCCTTGACTACTACGGACGTTTTTTGTCCCATAACTACTACGGAGGGGTCTCACAGACCGCTTTTAAAAAACATGTGTAATTACAAAAAGATTATACATATACAGCAAAAATACTTTGAACTCTCTTCTTAACTTTCTTATAATGACTTAAAAAATAAAAATAAATCATACAGCTTGTTTATATTACATTTTGCATTGTTTTTAATTTAATAGTGAAAAAATTGCAATTTAAATTTTAAATTATTTTAAATACGAAATTAGGTTGCAAAAAATGTGTAAACCAAAAAGAATGTTATTATTGAGTATCATAGTAAGAAAATAAAATGTTATTTTGAACTGTAAACATTAGCACATCCTTAATTTTATACATTGATCTTGGGTTTAAAATTGTTTGAACAAAACCATTTTATGATAAAGAAAGGATCAAATAAACAAAAGATTACTTCATTAAAAGAAATTATATTATTTGAGTATTATGTCAAATACTTAATATAGAAGAATATTATTGTCAAATATAAATTTTTAAATGTAAAGAATACATGTCATTAGTTTATACATTGCACTTGGGTTTAAAAAAGTTTTGAACAAAAACAGGTTATAATACTGAAGAGCAATCAAACAAAACATAGACTTCTTTAAGAGTAACAACATTACTTGTGTATTATATAACGTACTTGATACAGAAAAATGTGAATAAGAAAAGCAATAATAAACATAAAACAATAATACTTGATTGTCAGATTCAGTAGATCTATGGCTGTGCCGGGATACCCTTGATACAGTCCACACAAACTTTCTTTGAACACTCCAGGCAAATAGGTTTGGCACAACATTTAACAAACATATCTCGTCTTCCTTTTGAGCCTTGGAGGGCACATGTTGCACGTTTTCTTCACATTCAGGATTTCTGGACCGTTGTTTTCTTCTTGGAAAGGCTGGTCTTCTACTTGAAGAATTCGCTTGAGACTCATCTGCATATCTCGACTCAGATGTCCCTTTTGAAGTCTTCTTTGCATGAGAGGGGTAACAAGCTTTTGAGCAAGAGACTTCATAAAATCAAGTCTGGTCATAGGTTTTGTGTTTCTGTAGGATTTGTACAGAATATATGCATTTACTCCAGAGGCTATGTTTACAATAGTAAAAAAAATTACCATTGGCCACCTTTGTGTGCGTCTAGAGGAGGAATAGTTTGAACACATCATATCTATTGTGTCCACTCCACCTTTTGTTCGGTTATATTCAGCGATAATTTCAGGTTTCCCACTAATGTCATCTGTAGCCTGACCATGGTGCATCGATGAAACCAAGATAACTGCTTTTGATTTTTTGGGAACGTAAGAGAGCAAAGTAATATTTTCAGTGAAACCGTACATGCAGCTGTTTTTCTTCTTTTGTACTTGATGGAAGAAAGCTCTCTGGGATTTCATTTTTATTTTTTTTCAAAGTTCCTACAAATGTTATCCCTCTCTGATACAGTTTCGTTGACAAGCTGTATAGAACTGTACCAGTTGTCTGCAGTCAAGTTCCGTTTACTATTTTCAATAGGTTTAATCAGGCGGAGCACTACTTGAGTGGGTATAAGGAGGGTTTTCACTTGTTGGTCAGTAAGGCCTTTACCATCACTGTTTTTTCCTGTATAAATATATCCATTGAAAAAGTAATGCGTCTTTGCATCAGCCAAACATTGAATTTTAAGGCCATATTTGGCAGGCTTTTTAGGCATGTACATTTTGAATTTGGATTTACCCCGAAAGGGTACCAACATTTCATCAATACATACAGATTCACCCATAGTATAGCAGGACTGGCAGTTTTCTACAAACTTATAAAATATATTTGCTATTGCTGCTTCCTTCGTCTCAATTTTTCTCTCTTCCCTATCTCTTGAGTTGTCGAATCTGAGAGCTTGTAGGATGAAAAGAAATCTTTCCTTGCTCATTACAACACGGAAAATTTCTCTACCTGTTCCGTCGGTTGCAAACAAGCTAGCGACGGATTCATTACCAGCTTTGAAGGCAGCACTGTACACTAAAAGGCCAATAAAGCCCTTTAATTCTATTTCATCCATGTCATGAAGAAAAGAAGGAAAGTGGCTTTTATCATATTTTTGCCTCAGAGAATGTATCTTAACATTTGTCCAGTGCACAATTTCTGCTAGAATATCATTAGAAATCAGTAGCTGCCATATTTCTTCAATATCAGGATTTGCTCCAAGATTTGATGCTCGAGACTTCAGTCCTGGTAACTGTGTAATGATATTGTGAGCCCTGGTTCGAACTGCTTGATTTGATGCATTTTTTCTCCAGCGAAAAGGTGGTACTTTCTTTTTAATCATGTCCTTTGTTCTTCTACCGTAATAGAATGACCCAACTCTAACGGTGTTTGATGTTGGTGTTTCGTCATTGGCGATTGGCATCAAATGGTCTCCTTCAGGATCAGTGGTTGGCGTCACTTCGTTCGCCACAGAATCAACAATAACTGGCGTGTTGATACAACTGGTAGTAGTATTTGATTTCCTTTTGGTAGAACCTAGTGAACCAGAAGTGGTTGTAATAATAGAATAGTTTGAAGCCAATAAATCCGCTTCAGTAGTAGACTTACTTACTTCTTCTATGTTGCACTCGTCTGCACTCTGCTCACTTTTTGAATCATGATCACTTTCTTCTACGTAGTCTGGATCCTGATCACTATCGTCGATATCGTCTTCAAGGTCATCATCAAGTGTTTCATGAACCAAATCGTACAAATTGTCCGAGAAATCGTTTGTTCTTGAGTCCAAAACACGCCTTACGTGAGGTCGAGAGCTCCTTCTAACCTCTGTAGAGCTAGTAGAAGGTACAGATGGACATTTCTGAACAATGTTGGTCTTTATCCATGTTAAATTATTACAACAAAAATAAAAGATACAGTATTTATAAATATTTAAATAGTCCTGATAAAAGTAACACAATCACTACGGAACGTCTAATGGACCTCACAAAAACTAACATGAACACTACGGAACGTCTCTCAGACCGCAACGGATCGATAACTCAGAACCGGTTTGGTCTTTGTTCGCGCGACACCACTACTAGACTGACTATCCAAGGTCAGGAAGGTACTGTGGAGTGAGGGTTCCGGAGTTGCAAGGTGAGGGAGAAATCCCTGTCGAAATTTCCCGTGCGGTCCCAGAGACGGTCCGTAGTAGTTAAGGGTTTAAATACATACGGAATAAAACACCGTTAATAATGCTCAGTTACTGAAAATAAAGTTATGTTGGAGCCCATTATAATTCTCAGCCTTCAATAATTTAATATTATCTGTATGAATAATGATAATATTAGTACTTTATAATCGAGGCTTTACATTTGCTTAAGCGCTGTGAATGCCAAAATATATATGGGTTTCCCCACGTATTCCCAATTAGTACCAACAAGCATGTTTTGTGTAAACTCTCTCTACACAAACATTTATATAGAACCAAAATAACAACAAGCGTCTGCTTGCAGTTATCGATCAGAGTCGCCAATAGTAAATGGCTCTCCCTGCGGCAGAATTTTAGAAGGGCAACATATTGGAAAATTCGAATATTAAATTGTATTACTTCATTCTAGACAGGAATGTAATTAGAATACGCGGTCGTGACTCCGCATTGATTTATTTTATCATTACATAAAAGTTCAATATTTTTAATCTTAATCTGCACTCTTATTTTTGCAACCAAAGTGACACATTTTAATTAATGTTTGAAGATTGTTAAACTCGTAAGTTTTTAATATATTTTTGTTTTAGTATCCTGCGTAGTTTTTAGTTACATGATGCTTTGCTATTAAACAAGAGTTTATTCCAACCTAGTAAGAAATCTCTCTAGATCATTTGATATTTTTTGTGGAACGAAATTAATACATACTTACTTGCATTTTACATTAGAGATAGATCAATATTCCTCTACAAAAGAAAAAAAGTTAAATTTTTTTGGTGGGTAATGGTCAGTTAACATATATCCTGCCTAACCACAGGTAAACCGCAACAGGCAGTGGGCTAATAGTTATCTGGTGGTTGGAATATGCCGCTACCACAGTCGCCTTGGGCAGGAGGAAAGCAAAGATCATTAAATGGTATAGCTTCTGGATCTCTCGCATAATATGTATCACATATTCTCGCATGTTTCTCTTTTTTAATTTAACAATTTTGATACACATAAATAACCATAAATAAAACAATAGAATGGATAATTTGTTTTGGCACCTTTGTAATACTGAAAATGTGGATTACATTCTCACAATGGCAAAATCCTTGGCAAAGTTAACCCAACATTACCTTATCAATATATTTGTTACTAATATTTATGAAAAGGTTGGAGATGGGTATGACAGAACGCCAGTTTCTTGGATTTATAAGAATGTTTACAATTACCAAAAAAAAATAACATGACGATAAAATATGAACTTTATAAGACATGATTTATGAATGGCAATACCTGAATTGAATGTATGGCACTGAATAATTTGTCGTGGACGTGTATGCACAAGTTCAAAATACACGCGCATCGAGAGATTATTTACTATGTATATGTTTTTTTATTTTATATTATATAGTTCGTTAAATAAAAAAATGTTTCATTCAAAGCATGTTTTTAACTCGCGTGCAGACAAAGTTTACTTGATCTTTGTACTCCAAGCACGTCCTGAAGACCCTGATAAAAGTTTCGAAGTATCCGTGTTTTCGCTTCATTTCTCCAGATCAGTAAATCTAAATCTAAATAAATGAACAGTAAATTCTAAAGTTGTAATCTTTTAAGAGTTAAATGATATTTGATGGTAGTTGGTAATTTTAAACAAAGTGACTGACTTGAAAAATAGTACTTTGTTATGTGAGTGAAATTTAAACTTCGCTTGTTTCAACCGTATTCATTCAGGTATTCAATGTACATCTGCTGTGAAAATTTAATCTTGTCGGGGAAGTTCTGCTCCGATTAGGAAGATATCCGGACCACTCGGTTCATCGGCTCTGCCGCAAGACCAACGTTTTTGTCAAGCTGAATTAGTTTTTTCCCCATCTTTACTTCGTTATAGTTGACATGGATAATTTGTTTTAAACGCTGCCAACTTAGTCCTTGAACCAGTGAAAGTGAAAGCTGTGGCATTGGATGAAAATTTCATGTTTAATTAAGAAAGTGAAAGACGGTCCATATTCTTGAATGCAATTGATGTGACAACAGATATAATCAATATGCCAAATTTTGTTTGTTATGTTGAGTATGAAGACGTTAGCGGAGTAAATGAATATATGCTATTTTGTGAGTTATTACTGAAAAATATTGTTGGAAAGTTAAATTGTTTTATAATTAAACATAATGTGGATTGGATGAATTGTGTGTTACTTTGTATTGTTGCCTCCAGCGCTCGAGTAATTTACAAAAATAGTGTTACGTTAAAACTGAGTCCTGCACTTTTGACAGACATCAAAACACATTGTCCTGAATTTGTCCAAAGCTACAATCCATATTTTCCTGCAGGTTTTAGTAAATATTCCAGGATCAAAATCCGTTTGCAGATATAGAAATGTCATCAGAAAGCTTTGAACTAAATTTCGACTCAGAACTGCAACAAAATTTTCTTAAGTCTTGCTCGTGAACTTCTGGGTTGAAAGGCATAAGGACTAGGCACAAGTATGAATAAATAGTACAGTAGCACGTTAGCATAAAATTTTATCATATTTAAAATTAATATCAAAAGTAAAAATAATAATATAATAAAAATTTAACCTCCTGATTAATCTTTTGACCTTACTTTACTGCACCTAAAACTGATAACAATAAATAACCACGTAACAGTGTTAATGACTCACTTAATCACATCAATTTGTTGATCTTGATGTTATAATGAAGAGGCAGGTTTAAAATACTGTTTATATAAATTGACTATCCGTTTCCTTGACATTTATCGGCCTGATTTTTTTGCCATTTTTCGAGAGTTCATAAGTGTACACAAATATGCAAAATACAGTAATTTGATTTATGGTTAAGACAAAACGGCCGGATTGCTTTACTTGTTTCATAATATTACTTAATGATACATATTCAATGATTCATTCTTAGACAGTATTTTTACACTAAGAATTTTCGAACAAGCTACAGTTTAATATGTGGTGAAGTTTAGTATGCTGTGTGGTTTATATGTAGCGTATAAAGTGTACAGAAAGCTGACATCCTGATCCAGCCAACAAACCCTTTCCAGTCTTTTGTGTAAACTTTATCTTAGTTTACCTGCATACAAAGCTTCGTACCCAACTCTCTTGCGGTATGTATGAAGTAATTAATTATTCTTATAAATAGCGACTGTGGAGTGTTTCAGAAGTGAAAACACGTTATTAAACAGTTATACTTTATAAATCATATGCAAAGCTTTATGCACTATTAAATTTTATAATTTCACAAATGTTTTTATAGTAAATTTAGCACATAGTTGTCTTACAGACTATCAATTATTAAATTATATTCATTCGAGAGAACTTTTATATATTTTCATCAAATAACATAAACTGTTTTAATTACACTAAAATACATATAAGGGTTCCTATATAAAAAACATATGCTGTCATAGAAGAAAAATCCTTACTATGTTCATACCTCAGTAGAATATAACTTATTATTTACGTTGTAGTAGTCTTGTTGTTTGCCATATTATGGTCTGAGAGACAATTTTTCATTTAGACATAGATATGTTCATTACTGTTTTTCCATAACGAACTGTAATAATGCCATGTCAAATAATGGCCTTGTCCAATTTAATAGAAGACAAACTGTATAATGAATAATTTGTTAATTTTAAAAGTTTCAAATTTCTTGAATTGGGTAGTTTATGAATGCAGAGTTTCATTGTCTGACGGATCTTTCCTTATTAATATGGCGTGAAGAGGTTTATATTACTAATTAAATTAGATTTGTAGTATTTCTACCAATTAAATATAGACAAAACTTAAAAACATCTGTATACTGTGACTAATATCCATAAATATATAATTTATATTGATTTACAATCCTAGTAAACAAACTCCGGATTGCTTGTTTTACTATGGGATTAAGCTCTTACTCGCTATCGTTGATCCGTTACCTGAAAATTACTCTGAAATAAATTAGCCAATTGGAATTCATAAGTTTCATTCATAAGTTTGAGTGTATTATTTCTATCTGATTCATTCCGTCTCTAACACACCAGTTATCGGGATTAATGCAAACACACACCCACGGCACACTAACAGTGGAACATGCCCTTTTCCATGTTTGAGGGACAATTATAAAGTAAAACACACACACACACACACACACACACACACTCACTCACACACACAGTGCAGTCTGTGTATATATATGAGAGATCCGGGTTTCGAGTCCCGGCGGAGCAAGTCCCTTATATAATTATATATATAAAGACACACACACACAAAACACACACACACACACACACACACACATATATATATATATACTATACGTACAAATATATATATTTACGTTAAAATAACTTTTTTCTTATTTAATTGAAAATATACTACTTTAATTTGCTACACACATTTTTAATGTCTGAGCGTTAGCTGTCAACATAAAGGGTTGGAACATTTCAATCCGTCTCCCTTGTCCAAAAGTGACACCTTGTAAACAAACTCACTTTGACTTTTGCAGAAAGCGTCATTCTTATGTAGCAAAACTGTGTTTCTATGATTCGGATGTCACTCCATGGGATGTAGCTTAGCAAATGGAAACATTTTTACATTGTTCTTATGGATAACCATGATAGCAACGAGAACACAGCCGAATAATTAAATTTGTAAACAAATGTACCCTCTCTAGTTCACAGGAACTAAAATGCTTTAAGGTTTGCTATAAAACCTAACTTAATTAACAAAATGTGTGATGTAACATACAGCAAGGAATCATAAACGTTGCTTAATTGATACAAACTTCCACTTTTGACTTTATACTATGAATAAAACTTGATTTATGCATTGAAAAATATTAATTCTATAATGGTGCATGTCCAAACACGGATAGAGTATTGACCCTGTTTAGTGATCGCGAAGGTTCCCACGGGTGAGTCTCAAGGGGTTTGGTGTGGGTTTTATCTTGTAACTATTTCAATTTCAACGAATAACAGTCAAGTATATTATGAAAACTATAATGGAGCTTATTTAACTCATCGAATATTTGTTTATGCCACATTGTAACTGAGAAACACTTTCTGTAAAATGATGTTCATTGCATTAAAAATTTAAGAGGATCATACTTTCATTATTAGAAGCATTAATTTATTAAAGGCACAAGTTATTTTGTTCATTAAAAATCATCGTTTAATGTTTTATTTATTTTTGTAAAAATAATTTCTCCTTTAAAATAAAACCTACTCTAAATTCTCTACAGGTATCACAGCATTATGAAAATTCAATGAGCAGACGAGGTAACGTGACTGGGGGATATTACACGACGAAGCGCTCAATTCCCCGTGGCTTGAGAATGACAAGTGCATTTAAATATGAAACCTTTTACTCTGTTATGAGGTTCTTATCCGACCGCTATACCTGAAATCATTTTTCAAGTTCATTAATTTTTTTCAAGTCTTTCTATATGTTTCATATAAATTATATAGTTTAATCTTAGTAACTTACTATGCTCTTGACTCCTCGTACTTGTTTTATCAGTGCTTAATTGCTGCGTCTTTACACAGTCACTCTCAATTTGCGGTCGGTGTAATGTCAGATCACTTCCTTGTGGGCCCAGCTGCTCAATATTCGTATTACTTCTTACGTAAGTTTTCAAAGTCTTATGAAATTGATATCAAAAATAAATAAAAGTACTTAAGAAGAAATACTTTATGAATTATAAGCAGGGATTTCATTATAATAATAAATGTTTTGTATTGATATAACACTTTTAGTTCAATTATGAGTTCTTCTTGTGTATGAAGTAATAGTGTTGAATAAAACTTAATACGTTAGAATATTACTAGGCCAAATGTACCGTGTAACCTACTAAATTAGGTTTCGATTTTATGTTAAATTGACTCGAGGCGTTTTCCATAATCCTCTTTCAAGGGATTCTATCTTGTTTGACTTTTAAACGGACTGCAAGTGACATTAAAACTGTTTACAAAATTTAAAAATGTATGGGATACTTTTAAATAAGTTTATAAATGGTAGAAATTTATTAAAAAAATACTTGAATGAAATAATATTTTGCATGAATGTTTTGTATTTATTAATATTTACCAATAATATTATATGTGTGTGTCAATTAATTTCATTAACAAAATCTAATGACAAAACCCAAAAACATGTTTTATGCAATACTAAAAATTATTATATTTTCACTAAATTATATTTACATTTTTACTAAATTTTAAAATATGTAGTAATTAGTGCATAATTGAGTCCCTTATACAGGATTCAAACTAGTATAAAACTATAAAAAAGTGCTATTTTCAGTCAGTATGTGCGGTAACACTGTAAATAGTAAATGTATAACAGTCCTAGAGACGAGAAACGTGGGATATAGGTTTCGCTTAGTAAAGGGAAAACTAATTTTTTCATGTCAATATATTGAAGGGCAGTCTCTTCGTAAGCTTTAAAAACTTGTATATCCTCTTGATTCAAAGAAAAAATATATATTGTTTGTAGAATTTTCTATTACTAAGAGATAAACAGTGAGTAGGCCTACATGAGTTAATCTATCTGCCAGCCAGTAAACAATCAAGGTTATATTGTAATATTATATAATATATTAAAAAGGAAAATAACGTTCTTAAGATATTAGATATAGTGTAATGATAATCAAATAATCCAGCTAGTATATAGAAGTGGATGACCCATGAAACGTGACTGTGCGGGTTCACCACGTAGCTAATTAACAGATGACCATAAATTACCTGTAAAATTAGCGGGCTGTGTCACCAGGTGACAGCAGGATACAGTAATGCTGAGTTATTATTGTACTGTCGTGCTCTTGTGTTCTTGTCAGTCGAACATTGTAACATGAACCGGGCTGCTGTGTGTCAAGTGAGGTTCAACATGAAACTCTGTTTCAAGAATATTTATTTTCAAGAATCAGAGTCTTATATCGTAACTACACAGTAGGTCTAATGTAAATTGTTTTGGAATCTTCTATTTCCTATCATTTCTGGAGTGTCTAGTGACAGTCAACTATATTTATTTATATAAGTAATGCTGGATATCTTGAAATTAAAGGGCCAGGAGAATCACAAGGGGTTTGTTGCTTGATCGCAATTCATAACTTAATGACATCCAGTATCATTAGAATTTCTTCTGTTGAATTTAATTCAATTTTAGTGGTAAATTATTTTGTAAAAATGATGTTACATGAATATTAAATTCGTGTAAAGTATTATGTAAATCACAATAAACAACACGTATTGAGTTGTTCCATTTGCTTTCCTATTTATTTTTAAGCAGAGGGAACCTTCGAAATGTACTGGCGTCCCAGTTATGTGGGACATTTACCCGAACAAAAACACTCGGCTGCCACGTCCTGTCGTGGCTATACTGCACCCAGACTCTAGGTCCACTTACTGTAGATGAAACATGACATATAATTATTGTGTTACATATATTGTGACAATGCTGTCTATTGTCAAATTATGGAGATTGTAGAAATTTGCTTGCTATTATGACACGAAGGGAAGAAAAAAGGATTTGTACGACAAGAATTCAAATGAAAAGGATTTAATGTACTGGAAGTCATAAAACATCTACAATAAATTATTAGAATACAGTTTAAATTATGTAGGTGTTTTCTTGTACGTTACGTAATTAGAAAATCAGTGATACTCAAACTTACAATATGATTTCTATAAGAGCTATATAACGTTGACTCAATATGATTTCTTCAAGAGCTATAACACTGGTAATGAGATCCAGACCATGTCGTGTAGCCCGAGGTTAACGTTGCGTTTAATTATAAACCTTATGCTATTACGTTATATATATATGCAAATTACAACGCTTATGGAATCATCCTGGTTTAAAATTTTGCTAACTTAACTTAAGCTGACCAGAACAAAAGTCTTAATAGTTCCAGGATAACAATAAGTAGTAGTCCCAAACTGAGAGGTTAAGGCACAGGTGGATGGCCTACACATAGATATTATATTATTATAAAATAATTTATTCAAACAACAAGGAATGCAACGTCGTAGGGTGTAGTCCTGGTTTGAAATGTTATGAAACCCATCTTCTGAAATACACAAAAGTTCAAGGTAACTGTAAAGTAATCACACCTGACTATTTATAATTATATACAAGTATACAGATTACGGTGTGCAAAACTAGAGCTAAGTGGACACATTGAAGGAAGAAATGCTTGTTGGGAATGCTAAAAAATATTCTACACTACGAGGTAACTGGAAAGTCTCTATACCGTAAACAATGTGGACACATTGAACTAGTAATTAATATTGAAAACATAACAAAAGTTCCCAACGCCAGTACTACGCCTTAACTGGAAAGGGTCATTTTACGTAATTATTTCCCGATTAAGTTATATTGGTTATTGGCTTACAGAATACGGTATATCACATTGGGATGATGTTGACATAATAAACGCGTAAATGGAAATTGTCTATTCCGTAATAACTTCCCGATTAGTGTAATTACATATAAGTCCTACAGATTATATTACACTACGCTGGGGTGATGAACGTGTAGGTGGCGATGGAAGATCAAGTGGAATCACATAATGGATCTACTTCAAACGCTCAAGGAGGAAATTGGAGGTTCCGGAGTAACTCTAGATATATGTTGTAATACGAGTGGATCAACAGCAAACACGTTAATGGCTTTAAAGATATAGAATCTGGTAGTAGTATAACTTTGTTTGCAATACTGATTATTGGTATAATATTTATTGGTTTTACCACATCGATAAATTTGGAAAATTAATATGTAACATATACCTTGGTTTGAGACCAATACAAAATCGTCACTGTATTGTAAATAATTCTTACTATTCAAAGAGGCATATCTCATTTTGTAAATCAAATAAGGTTTTATTGAAATTTATTCAGAAGAAGTTATTTTAAATTATTCTGAGAAAATGATTTTATATTTGGATTATATCAATATTTATAACTTCTGAATTGTAAATAATAAAAAATTAAGGTTTATCACTTATCACTCATTCTCTATTCTAATTAACATATTCTTACTTTCCATATTACTGGACTAACTCAAGGTTAGATAATGCTTTCAGATCACTGCATCATGAGTGAAGCCGGCCGCGGAGGACAATACCTAAACCAATATGGCGGCCACTGGGTGAGCATGCAAACCCGCGCGTGAAAATGCTCTGTCCTCAATGACGCTGAGGCTATTAAGCAGTCAATGCTTCTATAGTGCACAAACCGACCAAAAATGGATATCGATGTCACTAGTATAGAAAGTATAAAGCAAACGACAGTAATTTGATGAAATACACGTTAGCATTGTAGTTTTTAAATTACCGATAACTGTAACTTCTGTAGCTCTTTCAACAAAGGCAAATATGGTACTTAGTACTAAAACACCTTTTAGCTGCTTCCAGATGACAGGATGTTCTGGATAACTAAGGTGGAGCCACCTAAGGAGGAGAATTTGGGGCATTAATCTCAGTCATGCCTCCACGGACGAAGGGGAAGCCATATTTTTACTATCTTCCCCAAAAAAAGGTAGAGAGGTGGGCACTCCCCCTTTATGTCTGGACTAAAAACAGCCTTTAACACTTACTTAGGGAGCCCAACTAACTCCAACAGTCATCTCCTGAAATATACTTGTCCATCTACCATTGTACCCTAATATAGAAACATTTGCGGTTAATGATGATCCGCTCCTGATCATCCATAGAGTTACCCGGATTTAAGATACAAATCAGTTTTTGCTCTACCCAGTGTATGTTCAACTAGAAGGTATAAACCAGCTAGAATAGCTCCCTCCTGGGGGGATAATCCCACGTAGAAAGTTTATTTTTAACATTTCATTTTATAATAGCAAGGTTAATTTAAAACTATAATATATCTTGAAGTTATGTAGTTTTGTAGTGAAATTTCTTCATAAATACTTACAATTATATGTAAAAATTAAATAAAAATAATTAGAAGATCTTTTTTAAATAAATTTATCTCTTAATCGCCATCATATAAATACAAATGAACAATCTGAAATTAATGTGTTATACATAATATCAAGCATATGGAACAGTAGAGTTTTTAATACATTTTTTAAATTTTAACGCGGAGGTTTACAAATATCACTCATAATTATGGCTATATTCTATAGTTTGTATAGTAGTTAATTAAAATACAGTTTACTCTCTCTATCTTATATTACTCTCTCTTGGATATTCAAAATCATACTTTGACGTAAGATTATATGTAGTATAAACAACTAAATTACATATAAAATATGGTTACCATGTTAATACTATGGATTCAATAAAATATTACATATAAAAAAGCAGTTTTCGAATAAATATAATGTGATTCTTTCACTAAGAGCAGTGTTACGCAATCATAATTTTACTTTACACAATCTGACACAATGAAACTAATTTTGATACCAGCATCCTTTTTTTCGTCATCCCGTCTGTGTGTTTACGGTTGTGTAAATTGATTTCAAATTTTTTTAATATTGTTTTTTAAATCGGACATAATTGTTTTCGTTGATATTTTTTTGATTTACCACAATGATATGGACATTATTTCCATGAAATAAGACGCAAAAAAGTAAATTTTTAAAATGCTGCAAATGTAAACTTATTAAAAATCTATACGATTTTTGTATATCGAATGGAAGAGAATATGAAGAGTATTAAAACTATTTTCCTATACAATAGAGTTACAGTACAGAATATTCTTTCATCATGAGAGAATACAAGAATAAGGCAACTCCCTTATCGTAACATTCCAGATCGGGAGAGTGAATTATAGATTTGTCGATTGTAGCATAGAAATTATTTGGAATGTTTTTACTATAGAAATTTTACAAGTTAGGGCTACCTTAAATGGAAATATCTGGTTGGTCCCGAGAGTACGAGTAAGTGTGGAAATGAAAAATTTCTCATGAGGTAAAATCTATTATTCCCTGATCTTAAACGCCCTTCATGGAATTCCAACTCTAGGTAAATATGCTACGACAAGTTAGAGCTCCGTACAGTACAATAGTAATAGTCGCTAAAAACTTAGGTGGAACTTTCTCCCAAGAACAAAACCCCCTCATATAATATGCTAAGGAATATAATTAGAGTTTTCAAGACATCCCTTGACATTTTGACACATAACTAGTTTCTATCTTTGAATAAAATTGAGTATCACACATAACCTAGTTAAGTTACAGATGGATTCGGTTTATATTTTACATATCCATTACATATAATACACTTTGTCACTATATAACGTGATGCATATATATAATATATGTGTGTGTATATATATATATATATATATATATATATATATATATATATATATATACACATATATTATAGTTAGGTAATATATTTGACAGCTGATAGAGTCACATTTCATTGTGTTTAAATGAATGAATGTTAGTAATGCCGTGATGCATATAATACTGACAAAGTGTATTATCTAAATTTAATTACGGATATATACTGTATGGAAGCAATTGCATATTCAAACCAATTACGTTATTAATGAACAATATTGTAAACGTGTATTTGACAATAATCGGTATTTGTACAAAATTAGTTCATGTAAATGGGTTGCTGAGCATATAGATAAACGAAGAGCCGGACAGGTACAGAATAATCTCTAGAATACTTAAATTTTTCACTCGACTTTTAATTTTTCACACATACATCCACAGAAAGAGTATTTGCTACAAAGGTTACTTCTTAGACTTTATTTTTAATTAATTAAAATGCTCTGCACATATTAAAGGCTGTATTTAAGATAGAAACGAAGAAAAATAAACTATGGAAAAAAGTACTGCGAACGAATTTATAAAGAATGGAAAAAAAAATTAAACTGTTTGACGAACTTTGTTGATCCAGGCAAAAAGACAAATTCAGCATTCACGTCGGAAATATAATTCACACTCACCACCAGTGGTCGTACCCATGCAACGTATACTAAAATTGCGTGAATAGCAGCGGTGTAACTACTGCTATCTGTGCAGACATAAATAAAATAATGTAAACTTTAGTACTAAATTTAAGACATTTAACATTATTCTTTTAAACGTTTTTAAGACTGTTATGAAACCTATCTTACTTGTCTTTTGACAGAAGTAGGCTTCTCAGTGCTGTATTAATATACAAGGTTTTCACAAAGGGCTGTCACTTCAACTTCTGTGAAAATAATATTCTTCATTTTCAAGCAGAAAATGTAACTGTAGGAAGAAACATATGCCGTTTAGAAGCGGCTAACCGGCATTGTATGTTGTTTTATATAAAAATAAATATCTCTATAAATAGTTAGGCCAATAGTTAAGAAACCAATTTCGTCACATCGGTTTGAATAGATAATTGAAATTTTAAAGCAAATAATTAATGTTACTTGTTTTTCATAGTAATAATAAAGGAGTATTTTAAGAATGTTTAAAATAAAATAAGAAAGCAAAATTTATTATTTATAAATACTTGACAATACACGAACTATTTATTGCTTACTCCATCTTGTACTTTCCTCACGAAATGCGTCATCGCATAAGCCAAACCCACGACTAATTTAAGGATGCACAAGCCAAGAGTAACAAACAACTGAAACCTCTTAATTGAAGACACGTTTAGCGAAATATATAGTTTTGTCAAGTATCTTTTTTCACAAAATAAAGACTCAATCAATTATTAGTGGTTAAGCTTTATCACACGAAAGGTTTTTAACACAAACGGTGTTCATTAACAAGTGTTCATAATTAAAAGTCGGAGTTGGTCCCAAATCATTTACAGTGCTTAGAATGGCAAAAAACGTTATTTTTTTTTGTATTTAGAGTTGTTTATGTGTGCCATTTTTAATATCCGTTCTTTGATTGTTTTTATCACTCACTGTAAACGTGCAACTATGTGCTACGCTGGTCTGTTTACCTCCTTACATTGTAAGTAATGTAGAGTTTGGACTTGTATACCAAGTTTTATGCCCGTTTCTTCTGATACTTTCCATCATACATTTTTCAAGTACTCTATCTTATGTCTTCCAGGTAATATACTTAGAGTTATATTATTTTGGTTTTTAATCTATAGACGTTCTTAAAAAATTATCAAATACTTTAATGAAGATTAATTAAAATACCAAATTACCTACAGTTTCCTGTAAAAAGATGCAATTAAAATCAATACTATTGCTGATGCTGAAACGTGACACACAAGACTCAAATTTAAATAAATTATATAAAGTCGACATTAAAGTGAATTTGCCTTAGTGAATATGTAAGTGGGGCCAGTACTTGAGACTAAAGTTCCTTGTGTTCTCTGCGTAATTGGATTGGAATTTTAATTCCATTTGTTTCATTACAGATTGTACTCATTGAGGTAATTATAAAGGTATGACTTTAATGCCCACATAATTCTGTTTTCTTTTTGGAAGAAAATATTAGGAATAGTTTTTGACGCGTAAACCGTTTGCAGGTCGAAATGCATTAAATATCTTTCTTTTTTGTGAATTAAATAAAATAAAAAATACATAAAATAGTTTAGTAATATTTCCACTTATTGTTTAAGGAACTCTAATTTTAAAATATTATTATGACTGTGTTAACTCCTACTGACTACTAAATGGCCGCAGCGCTGCTATAACACGGAGTTCAGACATTTCTCACAAGCGTGATAATGCTTGTATATGAACGTTAATCTTCCACTGTTTGCACTTTATGTACGTCAGAGATCGATCAGAGAAAAATATGGTTTATAAAAGAGATGATTATCCGTGTTACCGACACGACTTTATGTTCATATAATGTAATGATTTTGTAAAACTTATGAACTATAAGTTCACATAATTTTCGTTATGTATTTCAATAACATTTTATCGCTTTCATATACACAATTTTTTCTTTCAAACTTTTTTCTACTAGTCAGTTTTCATGCCACTATTTTTATTCTGTGACAGTTACTGGACCAGTTGCTTTAATTCTGCACATTAAAAATTAATTTAGCTACGACAGTAATTAATATAATGTGTGGACAGTGCTCATAAGAAGATATCCTAAAAATGATTTATAGCATTTAAAGGATATTTTTGGCTTTTATCCTCAGATGATTATCCAGCTGAACTGAATCATGACATCACACTACATTTTTTTTTTTTTTTCAAAATAATAATTTCATAAAAATAAACTCATAATTGTTCAAAATTGTTAATTATATCGTAGCCGTGGTTTATGAGTGCTTTTGATTTAAATGAATTATTTTTAATGATTCTAGATCTCCGTTTTGTACGAAACTTGTTCTATATTTTTTTGTCATGCCTCTAACTGATTTCAATCAAAATATAAGTTAATAATAGTAATGAAAAATCTGTGATTCTAATAATATTAATAAGGTTATATTTATTAATGACAAAATTATTAACTTCTAGAATGTATATTTCTGTAAAAATCTCGTTAAACGAGTAATTTATTTTATTTAGAGTATTTTGTAATAATATCTAATTAATCAGATTTGTTGCGAGACGAATGTATTACTTTATAAAAATGTGAGATCCTATATCCATTTGAGGTTATCATAAAAGATTTTAACAAACACAAGTGAAATACTGAAATTTAGTTATAGAGGGGAGGAAGTGAGCGACTATATTTTTAATTACATCACTAAATGAAATCCTATTATTTCCAATTAGATAATTACTGTGCCACGAGTGATTAACTTCTTAATATTGGTGTAAATACTGACAATGTATTTAATACTGAAATACATCCGGCATAAATCACCCTTAATGATGTTCAGTTATTGGTAATGAAGTTACGTTGGGGCTCAACATAATACTTAGCCTTCAATATTACATTTCTATAGTACCCTGTATTCAATGATTATTATCTCGTGAATTATATGGTTGACCATATAAATTCATTATCCCCGTTACATTGTCCTCTCGTTATAGAGATATTTCGTAAAAATGTAACCCAAATACTTAGTAAATTTACTTAGAAATTGAACTGGATTGAGAACATGACGTTATAGCACAAAACTAAATTTATTTCGGTTAAATAATTTGAGCCTTGTAAAGAACAAAACTTCACGTGATTGCCATATAGTGCATTTCATGAACAGTGCATTCTCTATATAGTGTTTTGGGAATATAACGAATTTGTAAAGATAAATCATTGGTGACTTTACCAAATCACACTATTTATAATATCAATCAAAGTATCAGAGGATGCTATTATGTAAAAATTTCACTTTAGGTAACTTGTAAATGAGTTTCAGAGCAATGCGGTAGTATTAAAGGAAAAATCGTAGATGGCCTTACATGATTATATGACTCGTAGGCTTTCAATTGGAAGGTTGTTAATTTAGTGGGTGTTATTGACTGAGGATGTACTTTACTTCAGGTAGTTTGTTACTGTGTTTGTGAGCAATTCAGTAATATGGTAAGGAGGACACCTGTTTGGAAGTCACGTATATATAAGTTTGCTTTTATACGCATTAGATTATAGTAATCACTCCATTTGAACTCAAAATAATATTCACAGAAAAGATGACTAACATTTATTTCTGTTTAGTTATTTATTTAAACTTAATGTTATACCTCGTATGTTATTTGCGTCTTTTTTATGTTATCGCATGTTTGTGTTATTATAAGTCCTTTATAACTGTGTAAACGCAGAACTTGCGCTGTAAAAATAGTTTTTCGATGCATTTTGCATCAATAGTGGCAACTCGTTTGTTTCTCTGCAGAATGTAAAAAAATATTGAAAACGGAATATATTGGTTGGTGATATTGTAATTATATTCCCTCCCTAACCACAGTTGCACCGCAATACCTCGTTTGCAGTGGGCTAATCGGTAACTGGTAGTTGAAATATTTCGCTACCAAACTCGCCTTGGGCACGAGGAAACCAGTGACTTCTATTTTACAGCTTCTGGATGTATCGCATAATATTTATCACCTATTTTATCCTTTATCTCATTTATTATAACACCAAATTTGATACAACATTGTGCAATTTTCGCCAATTATTGTTGATTGACACTGAAGTATAAAGTCTGAACAAACTTGTGAGACAGCTACAAACAGTTTCCATTCTGCAGCATAAATCGAGCAATTTCTCTGAAATATCCTAGCAAACAATGGGAACATCTACATTATATTTTCACTGAAAGCCATTTCTATGATCATAGTCTTTCTATTTACACCATGAGGAATACTCTTTTAATCTTTTTATTGGTTGTTCTCTGTATATATTAATAGAGCGTCTACCTTAAGGAGCATTAAGGCATATCAATAGCAAGGAGAAATCAAGCAATATAAAATGTTTAACAGCAATAAACAATTAAAGCTTTACAAATATATTAATTTTTTCCCAGTGGAAATGAATAATATAAATAAGTGTTGATGCAAAACTAATATATTAGGGGTGACACTAAACATGTTTAATTTGCTTGTATACAGTTCATAAATGATCATCCATATAGGAAATTAATTAATTCCAATGCATTTGAATGATAAAATGTATAGTATTTAACGATTTTTCATTTATTTGAGTTAGTTTTAAGTTAGCTATCTCATGTTAAATAATGCAATTTGTCTATCCATCGCACATAGTATGGGTTGTAAAATAGTTCTGATATCATATGTTAATATACCATTTATGACAGAATCGTTTATTCTTCATAAACCTTCCATTTTAGAAAAAAATAAACAACGAATACATATATATATATATAACATGAAAACAATCCAATGAGTAATTAGTTTTTGCATTCCTTAAAATGTGGGCTACATTCTCACCATGGCAAAACTCTTGGCAAAATTAACCATACAATTCGTAATCTTAACACTGACATTAAAATATCAATATCTTAGTAGTTAAGATTTATTAGGGGCCTGGGGATGGGTATGACAGAATTGAAATTTCAAGGATGATTATTTATAAACAATGATATGGCAATAAAGTATGAATCGTACATGACATTATTTATTAAAGTCTATATCTGAAGCGAAAGGATTGCACTGAAAATATCACATGGATGTATACGTACAAGTTCACAATAAACGGACATCGAGAGATTCTGTTTGTCAGAAAGAACATAACAATGGGAAAAGAGCGATATACTTCGTTAAGTTAGCAAAAGTTTCCTTCAAAGCATGTGTTTCCCTCACGTGCAGACTAAGCTTACTTTCTCTTTTTACTCCAAGCACATCCTGGAGACCTTAATAAAAGTTCCAAAGGATCCTTGTTTCCCTTCATTTCACTCAAATCATCTCTAAATCTCAATCTGTAAATTCCAAAGATTTAAAATTTTAAGGGTTTCTTGAAAATATTTCACTTACAACTCACCATATACAACTGATAAAGATTGAAATGTAATTTGTGGTCTACTGTCACGTACAATTTAAAACATCCACAACCTAAATACCCCACTGAACAATTATAAACTAACGCTCCAGTTTATAATGCCATGCCTCTTTTGTTTGTCCTTATTTTTGAATTCTATCAGCTATTTGAGGATCATCAAGTTTAAAGTTCATATTTAAAATTTTAATTTACCTGAATAAAGTTAAAAACCTGAATTTATCATTTAATTATTTTAAACGTGCATTTTGTTACTAAAAATAATGTCATAACATTTTTATTATTAGTGAAAATGTTAAAAATGGGTTTTAAATTTGAATCCTAATAAATGGATATTTTTCTGAAGTGGGCGGTTTGGAACTCAAATTACTAATATCTTCGAATGAAATTTTTTTTAAATACATAAATTTATGATTTACAAAGATATATTGGAATAGGAAAACCCAAACCCTATTTATGATAACTTGTATTAGAAGTCCTCTATATTCACAAATTTAAGACTAAAAATAATTTACCTTTATTTTTATGGCCACGGGTTAAAAATTACGACAGGATTTCCACAACATTTTCCATAGTTATATATTACGATTTTATATGAGTATACGGTTTTGAGTCTTTCAGGCTATATTCTTGCTGTTTAATATATCCCCACAAAGCTTTCTATAGATCGTATTTTATGCCAGAAAATCTGTATTTATGTGTTCACAGCATCCAAAGTAGCACATTCGAATTACACTAATCTACATATAAAACACGGTTTCCACAAATAGTAGATTAACAAGTGATTGTCTTATATAGCAAATTGAACCAAACTTAAAAAATTACCGCAGGAATTTCGAACATGTATAGCCTAGAACAATATTTTTACATTTGTTTGTTTGATCAGGGTTCCAATACAGCAGCAACAACTTGCTATAAATTCAGCTTATCAGCTACTGGATATTGAATAGTAATGATACATTGTATAACATTGTACGCTAAACTAATATTATTTATATTTTTTCAATGAAATGTATATTGAACTATACAGATGGTTTATTCAACTATATGCATAGTTGGTAACCTAACTAATAGTTCAATGCACATTGTTTTATCAATCAGGTGTAGAACATATCTGAAAAGGTTAGTCTAAAAATCATTCTTACTGTATGTATTGTACTTAAATAGCACGTTATTTAAAAGTTATATCGTACTTTATAACAAGTAAAACACAATTAACATTTATAAATAACAAAATGACCTAACGAATATTTTGACAGTCCCTTATTTTCCTTAAACTAAAAAAGATAAAAATTATTAACAAGATAAGAGAGTAAGCAAGGCACTAATTTAATCACAATAATATGTTGGTTTTGTTATTATAATACGGATGCCCTTTATCAATAAATAAAATAAAATGTCCTCTCTAATAAATATGATTTAATATTTTATATTGTGTCAGATATGTATATAATAATTAATGTATGCATAGCACTTGTGGAATTATAAAAGGGAAGTGTGTTTTGCGTAAAACCTTACATATAATTTATATAGCATAGACATTTAATAACGTGTTTCCTTTATGAATCCCTCCCCAGCCGCTATTTAACAGAATAATATAATGATTACCCTCATATATCCCGTAAGAGTGTGTTGGTACGGAGCTTTGCATGCAGGAAAACTAAGATAAAGTTTACACAAAAGAATGGAAAGGGTTTGTTGGCCGGATCACGTTGTCTGCTTCCTTTACACTTTGTATGCTTCCCATAATCACCAGACACATACTTTACTTCACCAACTACTGAACTTTACCACATACTGAGTTCACACATACTGAACTTTACCGCTCTTAGTGTAGAATATTAAGTGTAGCAATATTAAATTTTCTTTGAAAAGCTCAAGCGCAGGGTATTCAGTTTTTTTAACGAATTAAGACTGTCAGGTCCCACCCTGCAAAGCTTTAACCATAGGATAAATGTTACAAATTGCTGCACATTTTTAACTCAGCCGGGTAACCTCGACTTATTTGGGTGGAATCCATGAACTTATTACGATTGTACTAATTTTATTACCGGTAACGTTCATGGGACAATAATACCAATAGTGCTATTAACTAACTGAATAGTACTTGCGTGAAGGGTGGGGATCTGTTGAAAAGTATATCTGTAATGAAGAATCGTCTTGTGAAGGTGTAGTTTTTTTATGAAATGGAAATTATAATTGTAGTATTTATACCTAGTAAAGATAAATATAAGTAAAAACATATTTATGCTTCGATTTATTTCCGAATAAATAACTTGTATGTATTTACAAACCTTTTAAACTAACTCCAGACTGCTTGTATTACTGCCAGGTAAGGTCTTTCTCGCTATGGTTGATACTTTGTCTATAAAGTATTATAAAATGAATGAGCAAAACGGTATTGAACAGCGTTTATTCATAAATAATAAAATTCTATTTATAGTGCATAGCGTTAGTTCGTAATTAATAATGTGTTATTTCTATAAATCACGACATATCTAGTACATCCCTTTTAGCGACATTCACGCACGCACATTACACAACCAGTAGAACATGCCCCTTACCATATTTTGGGAAACAATTAATAAACTAACGCTCCAGTTTATAATACCATGCCTCTTTTGTTTGTTTAAAACGCATGATATATCGAATATTAAAATTCAAACTACATCATTCCCATTTAATTTAAAATATACTTAATTGAATTTGCTATACAATTGGGCATAAGCAAAGTGTATTGCACAAAGAGTTGGGAAGATTTCATTTATTTCAGTGTGACTATCTCTCATTCTATCTGCTGTCCGCACGATACCTCAAATTACGTTTGAAACTATACATAAAGCGTTATTCATATCTAATTAATCCGTGTAATATGTGTGTATGACATTCCATGGGATTTGGCTGAGAATAGACGAAAGCTTTACAATGTTCACATGAATAACCATGATGGCAAGAAGAAGATAGCAGCATAAATAAATATATGATAATTTGAGTCTGTATATTCATAGGAAGATATGAATATGCGACACTTTTATTTACAGTATCTGAAAAAATAATAGAGTGGGAAGGTAATATTGTCACTTGTGATAATATTTTATTTTAGCGCATCTTGCGTTGAAGCACACTTCCTAGCTCACCCGAACTTAGATGATTTGTACTTTGTAATGAAACATAACTTGTGAACAAATACTAGAATGTAAAATGTGACAAGGCATCATTAACATAAATATAAATGTATATATATATATGTTTATAATAGTAGTAAGTACAGACTCTAAAATTTGCATAAAGCTTTATGTTACATGGAAAAGGATGAATTCTTTAATACTGCATGTCCTACCATATAGTATTGATAAGCGTCATTGAAGCTTTCAGTAGGCTGCTAAGTTCTTATTAGTCTGTTTAAGGGATTTAAACAATTCTCATCTTGTATCATTGCCGTCCGATTATATGTCTGAAGAACGTACCGAAAATGATATGAGGTTATATTTAAATATGATATGATGTTTTGCAATCTGAGCAAAAGCTGTTACAAGTAAAGTGATGTGGCGGAATTTTCCTTTTATTAATGGAGTATAAACAACGAGTGTCCACCCTGAAACAGAATATTACATGACACACATTCTTTCATGACACAATACATCGTTCCAAGTGTGAGCTGTTTACCAACCTCCTTGAAGTTAATGTGATACAAAACCTAAATTTTTGTCCTGCATCTACTTTATGTATTAAGCATACTTTACATATCAAGTGCTACTTAAACCTTAGAACCATGGGTGAGATTCGATGATATAAAATGTTCATATTTATAAGATTTAAAATATCCTCACACAGTTAACTTGGTATTCAAACACAAATTACATTTATAGCCACACAAACCCTTTGATATTTCCATTGATAAGAGGTTTTGGAGACAGATTTTCACTGAAGCTAAGTATTCCAAATATGTATAAGAAGGTTTGTATTGAAAATGAGGGTGTGATACCAGCATCCCATATATCTACCATTTTGGGATAACTTATTTTATAATTCTACACGTTAATAGGTTATAATAGATATGATTTCGCCGCGTGTATTCGAATTAAAGCAATGGCATGACCAGATTTCACAATCATGGCAAAGGCTTGAATAGAACTGATTAGAATGTAAAATAAAGTTAAAACTAAATATTAGCTTTTTAATAAACAACTTTGTTACTTTGCATACTGCTGATTCAAGAATACGGAAGTTAAATAATAATCAAGTTTGTTTTAGCCATAAGTAAAATAACAGTATGTTTACATTCATTACAGTCGTGTTTATAGTTATTCCAAGAAGTCTCAGAAAAAATACGTTTCTCTTTTAGAATACAATAAAGTCACCTATTACTCACAAATCTTTAAGCTTTTTTACTATCGGTGTATATAAAATTGGAATAAAACTATATATTATATATGTTTAAAAAATACTTACCAATTCTTCGATGATTATTTAATAAATGTAAAGATTTTCTCACCGTGCTGGAAATTCAAACGTATAATTATAATATTTTATGTTTTTTTCCTTTGCTAAAAACAGTACTACTGTTGTAAATACTTCAAAAACTCAAAATCTTAAAATACATATTGTTTGTGGTTGTAATAAAAAATAAAAGTTAACTCTTACTACTAATAAATATTTCTAAGCATATACACATAAAACCAAGTTCGCATCATAGTAACGTTGATCAGTATTGTTGAACAGTTGATTGTTGATCGACTAATCACACAGTGGCGTCCTTGTCGTCGCCAGAAATGAAACCCTTATGATGTATCACTTAAAGAAGTTTTTAACCATTTTCGTTATTTTAATATTTTACTATTTTTTGCAATTGAAAGGCACAAGTTATAACATTTTTCCCTGTATAAGAGTAAAACCTGTGGCATTGTTTTAAATTATCGTCATTGTTTCCATAAAAAATGTACTTAATGTATCTATGGTGGCAAGGGTTGATTCAGTGTAAATATTCATTTTAGCTCCATTTAACGTCTACAAATCTACAATCTAAGGTTCGAGACGGTGATTAGGTTACATGTTGTAGACAAACGATCTCTTGGCGCGGTGAATCATCTAAACTGGAGTTAAACTCAACATTCACATACGTTTTAAACAATTCAAGGATGGGTTTTAATCGTTGGTCCTATAAGAAGTTTTTATTATTGTTATGTGATGAAAATTTAGTGCATTAGTCAATTTATCCGTCTACCAGTAAAAAAAAATCAAGTTTATATTGTAATGTTATAAAAAATGTTAAAAAAGAAAATAATGTTGTTTAGATACGTGATATAGTGTGATAGAAACCAAATAATCGAGCTAGTATACAGAAGTGTCTGATCCATGAGTCGTGACGGGTCGTGTGCGGGTTGGTTCATTATATAGCTGATTAACAGATGACCATAAATTACATGTACAATTAGCGGGCTGCATCAGCAGGTGACAGCAGGATACTGTAATACTGAGTCAGTATTGTACTGTCGGGCTCTTGTAAGCTCTAGCAGTCGAACGTTGTAACGTTAACCATTCCGCTGGGAGTCAAGTGAGGCTCAATACGGAACCTCATTTCTACAATATCTCAGTAATACCTTGAATAATAGGGAGCAGGAAAAACAAAAGAAACCAGGGTCTTATCCCGTAATCACAAAGTTGTTCGTCTATACATTGTTTGCGGCTTAAACGAGAATTTTCTATCTCCTGTCGTTTCTAGAGGGTCTTGTGCCTGTCAACCCTATTTATAGGTTATCAATGGTGTTATATAAGTTGATGTGAAACGGCTAAGAGAATCACAAGCGGGCTTGACTCTTAATCGTAATGCATAACAACTGTGCATTGGCTTTTCTTTTTCAAATTTCATTCATTGTTTGCAAAAGAAAATATTTACTACAAGTTATTTGATATGAAAAAAGTTGATGTAAATTATTATACAACAGCACTATGAACAACATACATTACATTGTATTCTCTTCCTCATTCTTTTTTAATTGAGGGCACCTCTCCAAAAGTACTGGCAATCCAGTTATGTGGGATTTCTCTGCCTGAACAATACCACTGCGACGTCCTGTCATGGCCATACAGCACCACTGAGGCTGTAACATGAAACATAAAATAATCATAGGCCATGTAGGTGCAGCCGTTATGTGAAACAAAATCACATTTAAGAGGTTATGTCACTTACGTCCCATGTTGGAGCTTTCTTCTTCTTCCGGTGAAAAATACGTAATTTTAAGATTTCAAAGCACAAAAATTTCAAGGCAGTGGAATCTATGACAAAAGTAAAAATATTGAACAATAATGCCATAAACTTATTATTTCCAGAGCTGTTCGTACTATTAATTACGCCGTGTATCTGGAGTATTTAAATGATTTATTCGTGTTGTTTTCAATAATTAAGTTATATCTTCTATTAATGTTGTTTATTGATAAGTTTATTGAGATGAGAGAAAACTCGCTTATGATTATGACTCCTAAAAAGAAAAGAAGGGATTATTATGACATGAATTCAAGTATAAAGGATCTAATATACTGGCATTCATATAATTATGTGAATACAACTAAAAGTGTTTTGTAATTATTGTTTTCTTGTACTTTCTTTAATTTTTAAATCAGTGTTAACAAGATTTTTTTAATATGATTTCTATATGAGTTGTGTTAGGTTGTTACATTGTTATAGTCATTTACAAACACTGGTAATGAGATACTAACCATCCAGTGTAGTTTTCGAGGTTTACGTTGTGTTTAATTATGTGTTACAACAAGGTGTAAAGAGCTCCGCTAAATGGTGAAGCCACAAATATCTGCGCAGGACCTTTTTACTTTTACGTTATATGTAAATTTGTATTCCATTACATAACTTAAGAACATAAAATATGCTCCCCCCCCCCCACCCCCCCCCCCCCCCACCCCCCCCCCCCCCCACCCCCCCCCCCCCCCACCCCCCCCCCCCCCCACCCCCCCCCCCCCCCACCCCCCCAAATAACATTGTAGGACCGTTTGTGATAGATGGAAAATCTAACAGGCAAAATGTAATTTCAATATGTTGACAAATAACATTTTACCAGCAGTGCGTGCTCTTCTTGGGGCAAATTTTTAATGCAGTATGGTTTCAGCAAGATGGAGCACCGCCCCATTACTATTTGCGGGTGCGTAATCTGTTAGATGAAGTGTTTCCTAACCGTTGGAATTGGTCGCAGGGGAACCGTTGAGTGGCCGGCTAGGTCACCGGATCTCAATCCACAGATTTTCTTTTTGTGGGCTTCTTAAAAGATAATGTGTGTAAAACTAAACCAGCCAACATTGAGGAGCTGACAAATCGTTTTATTAGAAAGAAGCAAGAAGAGCTACACCCGACATGCTTCAAAATGTGACTGCAGTGGGTTTTTTATAATAGATTAGCTCATTGCCAACAAGTGTTCGGAGGAGCAGTTTGAGCACCTCATTTAAAAAGGTATGGTTATTTTTTGTAATACATAGATAATTTTAATTTAATTCTTTTGGATAATTGTGTTCCATAAAGTGTCCCATTTCAGTCAGAACAGTTTACTTGAGACTGTGAAATTTCGGAGAAATAATAATTAATTAAACGTTACTTATGAAATTCAAACGGCCCGTACTCTGGATAGGGTCAATCTTTTTAGGTGCGGTTTGCGGTAATGAGTTTCTCTTTACTAACTAGACCTTTAATTTGATACCAAACTCGGCCCTATGCTTACATTTAAGATTTTCGTCCGACTCCTCACGGGCCGTCCCCCTGAAAAGATAAAATGTTCCTACTGGTCTCAAAAACTAGGTTCTTAATTCAAGTGGTGATGTACAAAATTTAAATTTGTATAAGTGAAGCCATTACAAAATTAGTGAAAGCGTTTCCATACTTTTTTTCCACCCTGTATATATATATAAATATATATATATATAATATATATCACATACTATGCATAACTTAAATATGATAAAATCACACTTTTTAGAATTTTTTTCTGATACAGAATTCCCAATGCAGAAACGAACATTATTTGTTACTCACTCATTTTTATATAAGGGAAGTTTCCAAATAAAAATTTAGTTTTAATTTAATTGAATAAACCCGTTCAGTATCGATTAAAGCCCTCTCCACTCTCCCGCTCACCTCTCTCCACTCTCACGCTCATCTCTCTCTACACCTCTCGCTCACCACCAGGTTTAAAAGCTTCTTTCCGATTTGGATTACATCAATATTTTGACGAATACATCCATTAATTTTGTTCTTTGTTTATACACGTCAGAAAATTCAGTTTGTATCATTGAGTATAGTGAAAATGTCTAATGATCAAATGTACAGGGTGGGGCATAATTTCACTTTGACACTACCAGTTACTCAGTATCAATTTAAATCTAGTTGTAACCTGTCAGCAGTTACAACAAAACAATAATATTTAGGTTATATTATTTTGCATAAGTAAATAACCATTTACAAATATACAAAAAAAACCCTTAACCGACTGGCATGACACTCATCATTCTGAATCGAAGCCCGGGGTGTTTGGAGCAGGTGAGTGAGAAGGTAAAGGGCAGAGAGGAGAGGAAGCCTTTTTAGAGCTTTGTAGTTCTACAGAGCGTTGTGGTCAGGAAATCACCGCGTGGAAAAACCGCAGCGAGTGTAACTGGAACGATGCTAATGATCTTTGTATTGTTGTTTTCGTTCGTGGCAGTAACTTTTGTGGAGTATTCACTGACCAAGTAGAATTTTAGGGTTATAAATACGCTAAAAATATGTTTAATACTTGCATTTACTAACATCTCTTCAAAAACCTTTTATCAGAATTAATTGTCAACTGTTCCTCGTTTATTTTTCATACACACATCTAACTGAGGGACCTACATGTTCCGATAGCTCTAAATTTGTAACGGCTTGAATCAAGTTTCATTTTGCTGGAGAAATTTAAGAAAATCTTTCGAGTTCAAATTACTTTGCTTTATATCTGCTGCAATTCCCTACATCGTTTGGGCGCACAATACATAATTGACAATAATTAATTTGGAAGGATAACAGGTTTTATTACATTTTGTATACATTTATTTATACTCCATTTAATACTATATTTGATAAATTGCCTATTGAGTATAATTTTTATGTTGTAATACTAGGGTCAATTACAATAATGGTGGTCTGCAAGAAGAGTAAAAGTTCAAAACTCCAGCTGTACTCATACTTATTATAACAAGGAAAATCTCATAATTCCAAATTATTTGTTGACTGAATAAAAATTACTGCTACACACTTGAGCAAAGGTAAAAACGTATTATATTAAATTTGATTAGCTTTTGTATTATGAGAGGAGCCAGATATTTTAAATAAAACTTAAAGGTTATCATTGCCAGGTAAATATAGATAATCAGAAAATTTTAAATGCCCGATTCAAGAATATTAATACCAACAGTGACACAAAGATTGGATAATTCTTCACTTCTTCATTATTGTTTGTTTTAATATATTGTTCAGTAAAAAAGTATTTTTATTGAAAGGCAGCATAGCATTATTATGTTCAGAAACATATATCACTTTTCTGTACCTGGCAGAAAAAAGATTTTCACGTTCATAATAAGATAATTGATGTTTCAATTATAATTTTAGTTCTTTTACGTGGATTTCCCCCATGGTTTTGTAATGAATTTGAATACTAATTGGGAGTTCCTGACGTATAATGAAATAAAGTAAAATGTTATTAGTAAAATAAAATGCTAATATTGATAACATGAATGTACTGAGTATATTTTACAACGACATTGGACTTGCAGCGGTCTCGACCACTATAACACAGACCGTAAAAGAAGCTTCTAGCAACAATTGATTTCGAGACTACTCTCATTCCTTTTCTTCTGCTGAACGTGTCAAATTGAACAGACCTTACTGTTGTTCATTCCAACTTTCATCGTCTAAAACTGGCTCAACTTGGTAGTCGGTACTTTTAACCAAAAAGATCGAGTTTTACGAAATTGTTACAAGTTGTATTTTTTTAATACTTTAACATCATTTAATATCATATCAGCATATGTCGATATCCAGCTCTTAGTTGTTAGAGGTTCGTATCTATATAGAATGTGGGTATACGAGTAAAATAGTTTGTGCAACGTTTACAGACGATTAAGCATTCTCAGGTTCTCATAAACTCAGCACGAATCGCACTACATCAAGCACTACTACAATGCTCGGTCTCGTGTGCTTTATATTTTTGTATCAATTACTTAGTAATACTTAGTAACCAATTTTATATTGTTTTTAAGTCGGGGGTTGATTGTCTATATTTTGATATATTTTTTCTATTAAGATTCCTCTACAGTCATGTCCTGGATTTGATTATTACCTATAGGTAATGAAATGCGGCTTAATTTTCCGTTTCATCCTTTAATTCGTTATCATTGTTATTGTAAGCTTAGTTTTTTTTCTCACTGTCACTTTTGCTAGTCACTAAAAAATTTATTTTTCAAACGGTTTTTTTAAGCATAAAATGAGTTCCAGCTCATTAATATTATATCACAATTAGTCACTTAATAAGGTTTATTGTAGTAGTTGAGGTTAGCTATGCTATAATTGGAGAGTTATGAGTGTTTAATTGGTATGAATTTATACGATGCTCTTCCATTACATCCCCTAACATTATAAAGAGGGATTCGACAACGTGATGTCAGTCCTCCAACAATGTTTTCGAGTGCCAATTGGGCTTAGAAGTCCGTTTAAAAGCCGCTATAAACTAAGCGCAACAAGATTACTGCCAGTCATACCACAGCTGCACGTAGTTATTAGTGCATTCACACTTTCCACATGTGGCAGTTAGCTGTGTTAAAGTGAATAAGTAGTTTGGGTATTACACCGCTTTACTGCCGTTCCCATCTGTCCCCTTGTACATTTATCCTAATTTTAATGTGTGTTGTTTCTATTCCTACTTGTAAATCAAATAAAATATTCTGACTTACTCGTTGAAATAAATTATAGAATAAATACTCGATGTATTTGAGACCTCATCCTAATCTGGATTTAAAGAATCAAGCAAAATTTCTATATGCCTGTCAGAAATTAAAAATATAAATTAAAGAAATAACATAATTAATCTATGTAGCTGAGAAGCAATTATACTGCTCACTTAGCATTAAAACTGTTGAAAGAAATATTTCGGGAAACTGTCTTTATAACTATCTTATACATAGAAGAGCGGAATACAGCGTATAAAATACCAACCGTTGATGAAAATTTCGTTGTAAATTTTGACGCTTCATTTGATATTTGCTAAATAAAGAAGCAGTTTACTGAATTGAATAGCTCGCTCGGTATCGATTTCGCTCTTCTACACTCTCTTACTCCCTACAGGATTACAAGGCTCTATCCGATTGATTATCGTGCATTACAAACTCGAAGTCTCCATCCATCATCCAGGTTTGAGTTTATACACGTCATTACATTCAGGGCTCATAAGAATATTTATAAATCTTTTAGTTGTGAGGCCGTACTGCTTTCATACTTAAAATTCAAAGTATTTCAAAACATTGACACTTTATCGATTTATTAAAACAGATATAAATTTAAAATGATGGCATGACAGTAATGCACTTTATAAAATGAAAATAATCATAACTGAACACTTCCGATATTTTATACGTAGATGATATTGCACAACTTAGAAGTGATTCAGTTTCAATTGTGAAGATTTCCGTTACAAAAATTGGCCCGTCCTCATTCACGAAGATGAAATGCAGTGAGCTCTGTCCATAATAATCAATTTTCCGTAGTTTGTATGGTGACTAAGCTGAGAAATTCTTACACATAGTAATTAATAATAACATACACGATAAAAGTAATTAATTTTTTATCTTAATTCTTTTGGCATATAAAGCCACTAGTGAATTTGCACCTGCAGAACCTTCGTACTAATTAATTAATACTTTTGATAAAGTTCTTACATTACAAATCTAGATTTTACAATTTCTAAGCGAGATCAATAAAATATACCAAAATAAATAGTGGTAATTTCTTTTGGATATTAGATTTGTATTTAAATTGAAATATCAGTGGTCCGGTCCAAGAAGTTGGGAGAGAACAGTTAGTCACTGGGTATATATTAAATATCATTAAATTATTGTATAATAATAGCTGTTTTGCAGTAGGTAAAGAAACTACATTTAAAAAAAAATCATATAACAATAGTTTATTGCGTCTGTGGTGACAATAAAAAACACTTTTTGGCGAATGACATATCAATGAAAAAAACGTGAAATAGTAAATAACATATAATATAAACATAAGGTATCCTTTGTGTTTTTTCATATAAACTGTCAAACTTACCATTTTTATGAAAAATACATAAAAAAATAACTATAAATAGTGTAAGGAATAGATTTACAGATAGGTATACAGACATAGATTGTATAATACTTCGTTATTTTTTATTACGTCATTAACCTTTTATCTTTACATTGAATTTTTTTTTCAATTACTTATTTTAAAAGTTAGTCACATAAGGTGAAAATATATAAATATACGCAGAAACGTTATAAAAATAGATATACAAATTTTCTATAATATTGGGTTAGAGTAGTATAAATACGTATATTGGCTAGTAATTCATCTCCACAAAGCACTTGAAACGTAAAATGCAGTTTGAATGGATCGACTAATACACAGCTACGTGATATTGAAACGATTATTGTCTTATTCTAACAAAGAACGCATTTTATATGTCACCATATTTAAATGGTTTTTATATATTTATTGAATTTCTCATAAGGAATGTTCGTTTGAAAATTTCTGTATCGTTTAAAAGACTACTTCCCACAGCATGAACATTTAAGTAGAATCCAGTAATTTACTTAAAACGTGGGGTTTTATTTTATGTGTGCAGTTTATATACAATAAACTAGTAGTAGGATCTGTGGTGAAGATATAAATGTAGCATTTTCCAAGATCTACAATCACCGTAACGGTGCAAAAACGCAGCGACTTGTCGTACTCCCTTAATAAAATGGAACCGCTGCCATAAAATTTTTCCTTACCTAAGATGGGTTTGTATCATACAAACAAGCATTACATTTTAATATACGTTAAAATGGCCTCCTAACCTAAAAACAATGTTATAATACTTTGTTATAATATAAAGTTTCAGAATCAAGAATACATCCTAGATGATGATGTTTCTCCATAAACTTTTCTAGTCTGTAGTAGCAATTTTATTTACAGGTAAATATTTATTTATTATATGATCAATCTTTCCAATTACATAAAACGAAAGATGGTAGCCATACAAACTAATCTGTAGAAAATTAAAACTAGTAACAACCAAAAATTATCATATTATTGATAATATATACAACGAAAACAACAAAGCTATAAAAAATAATGACGTATATAGCTATGTTACATAATAAATATTATTTTGTCCTGTAAATTATCCCTATTACTGTAAACTAACCTTACAAAATACTTACTTTATAGTTATTTAAAATACTAAAGCAAAAGTATATTGTAAAGAAAAAGTCCATTCTAACCAAAAGCAAATATGTAGTCCATTATCACAGTAATAACTAAGTACAATTGCTGATTTTACTTAGTTCTAATTGCTAATATTTTTTCACTAAAAGATACTGCCTTTGAATAAAAAATTTTCCAATTAAAGCAGGGAAGAGAATAGACCGTCTACTGAACGATATATCAGCGGAAATATCAACCATACTGCAGACTCAGTTTCTAACTGACCGCATACTGGGATTGGGACTACCTGAACTTAGTTTGTTTCCATAAGTTCATTTTTTAAGAAATACTGTGATTGTGTATATTTTATTAAGTGGAACTAGTGGTCGATATTAACAAAACACAATGAAGACAGTTTTTGTAGAACTAGTTACAAGATGTCTAGTGTTCAATTGCAACAAACCTAACGATTGCTGCAATGGGAACATCCATGTAGGAGAACCCTTCTTCACACTCTTGTCTTAACTTCCCGTAACTTTAAATTGGCATTGGATATTCATTCTTCTAACTTGCATTGTCTCGTAAGTACACACAGTTCCATCCGTAGTTCTCTTCTTCAATACCTGAGGTTTATAACTAATAAGGTCAGCATAAAAAACTTGGTGATGATAACTCTTCATCACCTTAGTAGTTAGTACTCGAACTATAAATTTTTTCAAAACCCGGTATATTACTTTTTTGTTTCAAAAAGCTGTGGGGTAGTTTTTACGATTTAACACCGTTTTGTGTGAAATGTTTCTTATTTCCCTATCACGGATAATAAATAATTCTATAAAGAAAGAGTTTTATAACTAATAAGGTCATCATAAAAAACTTTGGTGATGAAAATTCTTCATCATATTTATATATATATATATATTATATATATATATATATATATATTATATATATATATTATATATAATTTCAATAAACACTGAATCGCAAAAAGTACTTGCTCCGCCGGGAGTCGAACCCGGAGATCTCTCTCACTTGCCGGGTGAATGTGCTACCATTACACCACAGAGCGCTTACTTTTTTCCGATTCAATTATTTTTGTATTTGGCCGTATCTGTCACATATGCGTTTAAATAAGCAAACTAACATATGATCGGAAGACCAAACACACTGTCAAACGACTTTTATTTACGTTAAATTGTATAAATGGCAATAGCTACCTTATTTTAATTTCAATAAACACTAAATCGCAAAAAGTACTTTGGCTCCGCTCCCCCGCCGGGAGCGAACCCGGATCTCTCACTTGCCGGGTGAATGTGCTACCATTACACCACCACAGAGCGCTTACTTTTTTTCCGATTCAATTATTTTGTATTTGGCCGTATCTGTCACATATGCGTTTAAATAAGCAAACTAACATATGATCGGAAGACCAAACACCTGTCAAACGACTTTTATTTACGTTAAATTGTATAAATGGCAATAGCCTTATTTAATTTCAATAAACACTGAATCGCAAAAAGTACTTGCTCCGCCGGGAGTCGAACCCGGATCTCTCACTTGCCGGATATAATATATATATCTCACAATATATATATATATATATATATATATATATAGATATATTGTAAAAGAGAAATATCTGCTATATTCGAGTAAGCACATAAATAGACATATAATACACAGTTTATTGCATGCATGCATAACACACAAGGGTATAACACAAAAAAAGGTTAAAAATAAAAACATAGCCATAACACGTACGGTTAAAAGCAAAGTTTAGCAACACGGCAAGTTGTACGCTCCTTGTTTGGATTTACCTGATGCGGTGTACACCACGGCTACGTGATCCGAGTGGCCCTATGTTTGAATTTAACCAGCAGAGGTTAGCAACTCTGGAATGGGGTTTGAGTTACTTCTTTTTTGTTTGGATTAACCTGCCTGTAATGTACGAAATCATTGGGATCTGAGGGGTCCTGTGTGGCAATTTACACCCACAAAATAAGCTATCGGTTACATTATAAAATAAAGTTGTGTTTCATTTTATATAGTGTACCAGGAATAAACTAAAAATTTAATTTGAATTCCGTAAAATTTAAATGTAAGTATAGGTCAAGTAATATATCCTATCCTTTTATAGCTAGTAATTAATTAATCAAATTACGTTTTTATTTTCATTATTTTTTAAATTGCTTATACAAATATCTAAAATTGTAATCATGCAGTATTGGTGGGAAGAGTGTATTTTATGTGGATGTTGTTTTAGCTCCAGTTCAACTCTCCTTTTAATGCAGCTTCTGAAATCCGACGTCACTTTCGTCTGAAGAGCCAAATAAAGTTGGCGACGAAACAATACCCGTAAATCAGTTTTAAATTTATCAAATAAAGTACAGATGAACCTTAAATGCATTAAAATTAGTATTTACTGTCCAAATTCAAATGTTAACAGCGACAGTCGTTATAAATTAACAATAAAATAATCCATTACTTGTGATCACCTTACACACAGCCTTAGCTTGGCACAGTAATAGAGTTCTAATAACATCAAAAATGTAAATTAATTAATAACAAATAATTATTAGTGACGTTAATCTTTATTGAAAAAATATTACTAAACATATTTTGTTATTTTACAGAAAACTCATACGCGCACAAGCACACTACAAAAATATATAACAGGCAGAAACATACGCAAACAATAAATTTATAAATGAGTTCTAGTTATAAGTTACTTTTATTTACTATTATGCTATTAAAGGTCAATTTTCCAGGTTCTAAAAGTATACATAAATTCTGATTTCAAAGGTTTCCACAATGCAA